>NC_133690.1:16827500-18197500 GCF_048934315.1 Petromyzon marinus | reverse complement strand
AGTGAGGGTGAGTGAGTGCGGGTGAGTGTGGGTGAGTGAGTGAGGGTGAGTGAGTGAGGGTGAGTGAGTGAGGGTGAGTGAGTGAGGGTGAGTGAGGGTGAGGGAGTGAGGGTGAGTGTGGGTGAGTGAGTGTGGGTGAGTGAGTGTGGGTGAGTGAGTGAGGGTGAGTGAGTGAGGGTGAGTGAGTGAGGGTGAGTGAGTGAGGGTGAGTGTGGGTGAGTGAGTGAGTGTGGGTGAGTGAGTGAGTGCGGGTGAGTGAGTGAGTGAGGGTGAGTGAGTGAGGGTGAGGGAGTGAGGGTGAGTGAGGGTGAGTGAGTGAGTGAGGGTGAGTGTGGGTGAGTGATTGAGTGAGGGTGAGTGAGTGAGGGTGAGTGAGTGAGTGCGGGTGAGTGAGTGAGGGTGAGTGAGTGAGTGAGGGTGAGTGAGTGAGTGAGGGTGAGTGAGTGTGGGTGAGTGAGTGAGGGTGAGTGAGTGCGGGTGAGTGAGTGCGGGTGAGTGAGTGAGGGTGAGTGAGTGAGGGTGAGTGAGTGAGGGTGAGTGAGTGAGGGTGAGTGAGTGAGGGTGAGTGAGTGAGGGTGAGTGAGTGAGGGTGAGTGAGTGAGGGTGAGTGAGGGTGAGTGAGTGAGGGTGAGTGAGTGAGTGTGAGTGAGTGAGTGTGGGTGAGTGAGTGCGGGTGAGTGAGTGAGGGTGAGTGAGTGAGGGTGAGTGAGTGAGTGTGGGTGAGTGAGTGAGGGTGAGTGAGTGCGGGTGAGTGAGTGCGGGTGAGTGAGTGAGGGTGAGTGAGTGAGGGTGAGTGAGTGAGGGTGAGTGAGTGAGGGTGAGTGAGTGAGGGTGAGTGAGTGAGGGTGAGTGAGTGAGGGTGAGTGAGGGTGAGTGAGTGAGTGAGGGTGAGTGATTGAGTGAGGGTGAGTGAGTGTGTGAGGGTGAGTGAGTGAGGGTGAGTGAGTGAGGGTGAGTGAGGGAGTGAGGGTGAGTGAGGGTGAGTGAGTGAGTGAGTGCGGGTGAGTGAGTGTGAGGAGCGGTTAGCGCGCTGCGCTATGAACCCGGCGACCCGAGTTCGATTTCCGCTCACGGTCAACACCAGTGACGATTATCTGAACCGGTCATGGGTCTCGCCTAGGTCGACTCAGCCTCAAATTAGTACCTGGTGAGGTATGTAAACATCGCCACTAGGGAGACAAAGGCGGCCGGGCGTGGTGTTAGCCACCCTCCTCCCCCTCATGTGCCGTGCTGGCCTTCATAGGTGCTCGCTAACAGCACTTGCCCCAAGTCTATTACAGTCTACACGGGGGATCTTTGTATTGCATCGCTCAGCAATGGGAATGTAGTCAAGTTCAGTGGCGAGTTCAGTGGCGAGCCGCCTTGAGGCTGTTTTCTTGCTTGCGGTCATTCGTAACGGGCTCAGACGACTGACTCGCTGCAAAACGCAGTCTGTACGAGTCTGCGAGTCTCTGCGCGATTCTGTGGGTCTCTATGCGAGTCTGTGGGTCTCTATGTGAGTCTGTGAGTCCCTACGTGAGTCTGTGAGTCTCTATGCGAGTCTGTGGTTCTATATGCGAGTCTATGGGTCTCTATGTGAGTCTATGGGTCTCTATGTGAGTCTACAGTTCTCTATGTGAGTCTATGGGTCTCTATGTGAGTCTATGTATCTCTATGCGAGTCTATGGGTCTCTATGTGAGTCTGTGGGTCTCTCTGTGACTCTATGGGTCTCTATGCGAGTCTGTGGGTCTCTATGCGAGTCTGTGGGTCTCTATGTGAGTCTATGGGTCTCTATGTGAATCTGTGGGTCTCTATGCGAGTCTGCGAGTCTCTGCGTGATTCTGTGGGTCTCTATGCGAGTCTGTGGGTCTCTATGTAAGTCTATGGGTCTCTATGTGAGTCTATGGGTCTCTATGTGATTTGTGGGTCTCTATGTGAGTCTATGGGTTTCTATGTGAGTCTATGCGTCTCTATGTGAGTCTATGGGTCTCCATGTGAGTCTGTGGTTCTCTATGTGAGTCTATGTGTCTCTATGTGAGTCTGTGTGTCTCTGTGTGTGTCTATGTGTCTCTATGTGAGTCTACCGGTCTCTATGTGAGTCTATGGGTCTCTATACGAGTCTGTGGGTCTCTATGCGAGTCTGCGAGTCTCTGCGCGAGTCTGTGGGTCTCTATGTGAGTCTATGGGTCTTTATGTGAGTCTATGGGTCTATATGTGATTTGTGGGTCTCTATGTGAGTTGCGGGTCTCTATGTGAGTCTATGTGTCTCTATGTGAGTCTATGGGTCTCTATGTGAGTCTGTGGGTCTCTATGTGAGTTTATGTGTCACTATGTGAGTCCGTGTGTCTCTGTGTGTGTCTATGTGTCTCTATGTGAGTCTACATGTCTCTATGTGAGTCTACGGGTCTCTATGCGAGTCTGTAGGTCTCTATGCGAGTCTGTGGGTCTCTATGTGAGTCTATGGGTCTCTATGTGAGTTTGTGGGTCTCTATGTGAGTCTGTGGGTCACTATGTGAGATTATGGGTCTCTATGTGAGTCTACGGGTCTCTATGTGAGTCTATGGATCTCTATGCGAGTCTGTGGGTCTCTATGTGAGTCTATGGGTCTCTATGCGAGTCTGTGGGTCTCTGAGTGAGATATAAAGACACGGACAAACGGACAGCAGGTCCAAAGTGTACTCAGCTGTCCCGGTGTTAACAGAGGCTGTGTCTCGCGGTATCGCTGTTGCTTGTTGATCACGCTCTGTCTCCCGCGTTTATTCCCTGCAGCACCCGAAGCAACAGGTGTCATTCATACAGGTGGTCATGTTCCACGTGTGTGCTTTGCTGTTCCTCCTGCGTCCCGTGTGTGCTGTGTCCTTCTGTGCCGTGTCACTGTGTGTGCCGCCTCCCCTGCATGCTGTGCGTGCTGTCCCCTGTGCGTGCTGTCCCCTGTGCGTGTTGTTCTCCCTGTGCGTGCTGTCCCCCCTGTGCGTGCTGTTCCCCCCGTGCGTGCTGTCCCCTTGTCCGTGTTGTTCCCCCTGTCCGTGTTGTTCCCCCTGTGCGTGCTGTCCCCCCTGTGCGTGTTGTTCCCCTGTGTGTGTTGTTCCCCCTGTGTGTTGTTCCCTCTGTCCGTGCTGTTCCCCTGTGCGTGCTGTTCCCCTGTGCGTGCTGTTCCCCTGTGCGTGTTGTTCCCCTTGTCCGTGCTGTTCCCCTGTGCGTGCTGTTCCCCTGTGCGTGTTGTTCCCCCTGTGCGTGCTGTTCCCCCTGTGTGTGTTGTTCCCCCTGTGCGTGCTGTCCCCTGTGCTTGTTGTTCCCCCTGTGCGTGCTGTCCCCTGTGCGTGCTGTTCCCCCTGTGCGTGCTGTTCCCCCTGTGCGTGTTGTTCCCCCTGTGCGTGTTGTTCCCCCTGTGCGTGCTGTTCCCCCTGTGCGTGCTGTTCCCCCTGTGCGTGTTGTTCCCCCTGTGCGTGCTGTCCCCTGTGCGTGCTGTCCCCTGTGCGTGCTGTCCCCTGTGCGTGCTGTCCCCCTGTGCGTGCTGTTCCCCCTGTGCGTGCTGTTCCCCCTGTGCGTGCTGTTCCCCCTGTGCGTGCTGTTCCCCCTGTGTGTGTTCCCCCTGTGCGTGCTGTTCCCCCTGTGTGTGTTGTTCCCCCCGTGCGTGTTGTTCCCCCTGTGCGTGCTGTTCCCCCTGTGTGTGTTGTTCCCCCTGTGCGTGCTGTCCCCTGTGCTTGTTGTTCCCCCTGTGCGTGCTGTCCCCTGTGCGTGCTGTCCCCTGTGCGTGTTGTTCCCCCTGTGCGTGTTGTTCCCCCTGTGCGTGTTGTTCCCCCTGTGCGTGTTGTTCCCCCTGTGCGTGCTGTTCCCCCTGTGCGTGTTGTTCCCCCTGTGCGTGCTGTTCCCCCTGTGCGTGTTGTTCCCCCTGTGCGTGCTGTCCCCTGTGCGTGCTGTCCCCCTGTGTGTGCTGTTCCCCCTGTGCGTGCTGTTCCCCCTGTGCGTGCTGTTCCCCCTGTGCGTGCTGTTCCCCCTGTGTGTGTTGTTCCCCCTGTGCGTGTTGTTCCCCCTGTGCGTGCTGTTCCCCCTGTGCGTGTTGTTCCCCCTGTGCGTGCTGTCCCCTGTGCGTGCTGTTCCCCCTGTGTGTGTTGTTCCCCCCGTGCGTGTTCCCCCTGTGTGTGTTGTTCCCCCTGTGCGTGCTGTTCCCCCTGTGCGTGCTGTTCCCCCTGTGTGTGTTGTTCCCCCTGTGCGTGCTGTTCCCCCTGTAAGTGCTATTCCCCCTGTGCGTGCTGTTCCCCCTATGCGTGCTGTTCTCCCTG
Organism: Petromyzon marinus; assembly: GCF_048934315.1. Classification (NCBI taxonomy): domain Eukaryota; kingdom Metazoa; phylum Chordata; class Hyperoartia; order Petromyzontiformes; family Petromyzontidae; genus Petromyzon; species Petromyzon marinus. Next base: position 18,193,237 of record NC_133690.1, on the reverse strand, counting down.
TGAGCTTCGTGTGTTCTTCCTCTGCGCTTTGTGTGCTGTGTTCATCTGCATGATCTCCCTCGCGTTGCTTTGCTCACTACTGCCTAGGTTTTCGCTGATGTGCTGATGTGTTGTGCTGCTGTGTAGCTCTCTGAATCGTTCTCTGGCTGTGCCCGCGTGCTGTTCGTCACGATGTCCGACGTTTCGCTCCACGTGATGCCCCTCCCCTCGGTCCCTATAAGCAGTTCAAGTTCAGGGCCATTTAGTTTCGCCGGGCGAGGACTCGGAAGGCCACGGAGAGTGTCACTCGCACGAGTCATCTGGTGTCACTAAGTTGACAAAAAATACGTAAAGTAAAAACGCTAAGTTATAACAAAGTGAAGCAAATAGCAATCAGCTGAAAACTACCTGCTTCACAGAAAACAATGCACATGTATAAATCAACTTTGAAAATCAATTGCTTTGCTGGAACAACACATTCGTTTAAAAAAAATCCATCTTGTTCACTTTATACCGGTGAAACAGACACTAACGATCTATTGTGTGTTTTATGTGTCACGTGTGTGTTGTGTATTTATGCATGCATGTTGGACTTCTTTCGCACCGTACGTAGCCAACCGTGCTAATCGGAGGTGTGGGGGAAGGGCAACAAACTAAACACACACAAAACAAACAGTTCTTAAGAAATGAGTGCTCGATCTGGATGATTTGCAAGTGCATGGCTCCAGTCGCTTTCTAACAATACAAACTGTCACGTGCTTCAGTTGGCACCGTGCTCCGAGCCCGGCGACCCCAGTTCGATTCTAGCTCACGATTATCTGAAAACAATCCTGGGCCTCTCCTAGGTCAACTCAGCCTCAAATGAGTGCCTGGTGCGATGTGTAAAGATCGCCACTCGGGAGACAAAGGCGGCCGGGCGTGGTTCTGACCACATCACCTGCTAGTGTGCCGTGCCGGCCTTCAAAGGTGCTCGCCAGCGGCACTTCCCCAAGCAGTGTGTTCATACCATACGGGGGATCGTTGCCTTATATATATAAATATATCGAGATCTGGCAGGCGCTTGGTGATAACGGGAGAACTCTTTGTGCACAGAGGACAGACGGTGTCAGCGAGCCACTGTGACCCTGCTAAATGAGCCCCGAGTTTGCTCTCTCAGCCTCCTGCTTTGCTCCGAGTTCCACGCTCACCAGTCCTCGTGTGACTCAATAACCAGCAGTGTATTTTCCCGTGCAAAGCCGACTCAATAGGCAGCAGTGTATTTCCCGTGCAAAGCCGACTCAATAGGCAGCAGTGTATTTCCCGTGTAAAGCCGACTCAATAACCAGCAGTGTATTTTCCCGTGCAAAGCCGACTCAATAGGCAGCAGTGTATTTCCCGTGCAAAGCCGACTCAATAACCAGCAGTGTATTTCCCGTGCAAAGCCGACTCAATAGGCAGCAGTGTATTCCCCGTGTAAAGCCGACTCAATAACCAGCAGTGTATTTTCCCGTGCAAAGCCGACTCAATAGGCAGCAGTGTATTTCCCGTGCAAAGCCGACTCAATAGGCAGCAGTGTATTTCCCGTGCAAAGCCGACTCAATAGGCAGCAGTGTATTTTCCCGTGTAAAGGCGACTCAATAGGCAGCAGTGTATTTCCCGTGCAAAGCCGACTCAATAGGCAGCAGTGTATTTCCCGTGTAAAGCCGACTCAATAACCAGCAGAGTATTTCCCGTGCAAAGCCGACTCAATAACCAGCAGCGTATTTCCCGTGTAAAGCCGACTCAATAACCAGCAGTGTATTTCCCGTGTAAAGCCGACTCAATAGGCAGCAGTGTATTTCCCGTGTAAAGCCGACTCAATAACCAGCAGTGTATTTCCCGTGCAAAGCCGACTCAATAACCAGCAGAGTATTTCCCGTGCAAAGCCGACTCAATAACCAGCAGTGTATTTCCCGTGTAAAGCCGACTCAATAGGCAGCAGTGTATTTCCCGTGTAAAGCCGACTCAATAACCAGCAGTGTATTTCCCGTGCAAAGCCGACTCAATAACCAGCAGAGTATTTCCCGTGCAAAGCCGACTCAATAACCAGCAGTGTATTTCCCGTGTAAAGCCGACTCAATAGGCAGCAGTGTATTTCCCGTGTAAAGCCGACTCAATAACCAGCAGTGTATTTCCCGTGTAAAGCCGACTCAATAACCAGCAGTGTATTTCCCGTGTAAAGCCGACTCAATAACCAGCAGTGTATTTCCCGTGTAAAGCCGACTCAATAACCAGCAGTGTATTTCCCGTGTAAAGCCGACTCAATAGGCAGCAGTGTATTTCCCGTGCAAAGCCGACTCAATAACCAGCAGTGTATTTCCCGTGTAAAGCCGATTGAGCTCAAGAATATCGGTTTTTTGTTCAAGGGCGACTCTGCCGACAGACGACATCAAAGCATTCCACGCCCGCGTGGTCCCAGCCATAGCTAGGGGTATAGCGGATGTGGTGGCATGAGCCGAGCGGGAGCGCCTTTGCCGTTCTTTGTAGAGGTTTGCGGTTCGCTACCCCGCGGCCGCCGTGGTAAATACCGCGGGGGGCGGGGTGAGGGGGATTAAGGCTATAAACAGGCGCCGTCTGCTTCACGGATTAACACACGCCAATAGGATTAGGATGCATGCAATGCGGTATTAATATGTACGGCATCCAAGTTACAAACGTGACTAATGATTACGCGTGCAACTGAGCGCTCGTCTCCTAAGTCGATCAGGTACGGTTCGATTCCCGGTTGCGTGAGTCACTCTCAAAGAGATGCCCCCCCCCCCAAACTCCTCCATAACTCCTAGGTGATGCATGCCCCCCCTCTCTCGCCCACATGATGGGGGTGGGGGCAGTGCCGGATGATCCTAGTTGCAAAAGTAGCTACATATGTAGTAGCTACTACATATGTAACAGTAGCTACTACTACATATGTAGTGTAGTAGTAGCTACTAGTAGTAGTAGTAGCTACTAGTAGTAGTAGCTACTACTAGTAGTAGCTACTACTACTACATATGTAGTAGTAGTAGCTACTACTACATATGTAGTAGCTACTGTTACATATGTAGTAGTAGCTGCGGGCCCCGCACTTTCAAGAGCACCGCGCTAAATGCTTTCAAGCTATCAATACCGGTTCAGTGATTCTGCACTTGCTCTATTACTATAGTACTATACCGCCTTCAACTTTTATGAACGACTGGGTTGTTTAATGTTAGCGATTTGTCATATTATCTGGCTGTATAGCAAATGAAAAAATACAATTACTTTGCTGTGCAAGTAAAAAATGTGGGTTTTAATATTTACGTGTTTTTTGTTTAATTAGGACCCCTTTATAACATCGCATGCTACAGGCCCCGCACGAGCTTCATCCGGCACAGGGGGGGGGGGTGTGGGGGGGTGATAGCGGTGTTGAGGCTGTGACTGGAACCCGCGTCGTTCGTGTCTCCGATCCCCTCGGCTACAGCGACGGTGGTGGCCACCCCCCCCCCCCCCCCCCCGACGTGTAAATCGAGAGCGCCACCAGCCTCTCACGGACGTTTGAGAGTCCAGGAGCGGGGTGCGAGGGGGCCGGGGTTGACAGGGAGCTGTGCGCGTGTTGCAGGAGCTGGTGAGGAAGGTTGGGGACATCTCTCGGCCACGCTCTCTCATCGCCTCCCTGGGAGATCTCCTTGCCCTGGCCAGAGGAGGCGACCACATGTGTCACATCGTGGCTCGGGTGCGTGGCTCACTGTTGTGTGACTGACTCAGTGTGTGTGGCTCACTGTTGTGTGACTGACCCAGTGTGTGTGGCTCACCCAGTGTGTGTGGCTCAATGCTGTCTGACTGACCCAGTGTGTGTGGCTCACTGTTGTGTGACTGACCCAGTGTGTGTGGCTCACTGTTGTGTGACTGACCCAGTGTGTGTGGCTCACTGTTGTGTGACTGACCCAGTGTGTGTGACTCACTGTTGTGTGACTGACCCAGTGTGTGTGGCTCACTGTTGTGTGACTGACCCAGTGTGTGTGGCTCACCCAGTGTGTGTGGCTCAATGCTGTCTGACTGACCCAGTGTGTGTGGCTCACTGTTGTGTGACTGACCCAGTGTGTGTGGCTCACTGTTGTGTGACTGACCCAGTGTGTGTGGCTCACTGTTGTGTGACTGACCCAGTGTGTGTGACTCACTGCTGTGTGACTGACCCAGTGTGTGACTCACTGTTGTGTGACTGACCCAGTGTGTGACTCACTGTTGTGTGACTGACCCAGTGTGTGTGGCTCACTGTTGTGTGACTGACCCAGTGTGTGTGGCTCACTGTGGGGAGCGGTCGTGTAGCGGTTAGCGCGCTGCGCTATGAACCTGGCGACCCGGGTTCGATTCCCGCTCACGGCCAACACCAGTGACAATTATCTGAACCGGTCCTGGGCCTCCCCTAGGTCGACTCAGCCTGAAATGATACCTGGTGCGGTGTATAAATATCGCCACTGGGGAGACAAAGGCGGTCGGGCGTGGTGCTGGCCACCCACCCCCTCGTGTACCGTTCCCGGCCTTCATAGGTGCTCGCTTACAACACTTGCCCCAACAGTTTATCAAGACCAGACGGGAAACTTTATCTTTGTATTTTATATATTTGCTTGTGTACACGCACGTGCATTCGTGCATGTGCGCATGATGACGATGATGAGAACATAAACGATGATCGCAACGATCATTGCGATGACAACAACAGCTGCCTTCGCTATCATCCGCAGTGCGAGCCAATCATCAATCAATGAACAGGGGGGATGTGGGCGCGCGCTCGCTATGGTGCCAACCTCCCACCCCCCTCTTGCCCCCGCCCCCCACTCCACCACATTGTCCTCCCCCCGCCCCCCTTAGGAGGGAGGGGTGCGCGCGCTCGTCCGCCTCGTGCGTGCTCGCCACTGTCCCACGCACGTGCTCGCCGCGTCGCTCCGCACACTCGCGTCACTCGCTTCCGTCTCCCTGGGCCGGGACGAACTCATCAAGGTGAAGTTCCATGAGAAGGGGGAGACGCCAGGTTTACCACCCCCCTCCCCGCCCTTCCCCAGAGACATTCAAAGAGGGGGTCCGTCATGGGTCGCGCAGAGAGGGGGGGGGGGGGTCTGCGATGGATAACTCAAGGAGATGTGCATGCGAGAAGGGTGACGCGGCTCGCATGAGTGTGGGTATATTCCAGGGGGTCTATATGAGTGAGGGTTCCAGAGGGGTACTCCCGAGTGTCTGTAGGGGGATATAAAGGGGATCCCTTAGGGGCACTCACGCGGTTCTGTAGGTGACTGACAAAACACGTGGAACCATCGGGGAAGCGCGCACTGAGAGATGCGAGCTCGGAATTACATTCAGTTATTCACGTAGCAGGCTTTTGCGGCCAATATCATCCATAATACAGGTTTTTTTGGGGGGGTTAGATGGCGTAAATATAAATATGTTGCATTGTTAGGGCAACGTCATGGCAGCCAGTGAAGCAATGGGAGTAGGTGGGACAATGTGGTCTCGATTCCACCCACGTGCTCCACCCCCGGGTCTCACGTCAGTGTGTCTCACCGGTGTCTCACTCCTGCCTGTCTCGCCCACGCGTCCCAGGAGGACGGAGTGAGCTCTCTCGCCCACGTCCTCGAGGGCCGCGGGCAGCACTCGGAGGCGGTGCGCGCCGAGGCGGCCGCGGTGCTGGCCCAGGTGCTGGCCCCGCACGCGACCTCTGGCCCCACGGTCAAGGGCCCCGGTCTGGACGGGGCCCAGGCGCTGCGTGTGGTCGGGGCGCTGACAGGTGACACGTGAACATTCATTCATTCGCATCGGGCCCCATGGAGGAAAGCGCGGCATCCCACTCTTACTATACAATCTAACCCTCTGGCATGGTTGGCTTCGTACGGTGCGAAAACAGTTCAACGTGCATACGTAGTAGCGTGAGCAAGCGAGCACATGGCTGGGCCTTTGTCTTTTAACTGAGAAGTGTAACCAAGCGGTGACTCAGGCCTGCCGCCGTGCGGTTTGAACATTTGGCCATGGTGCCCAATAAGTCGGTGCATCCGTCGCTCACGCACTACTGGAAAGGTTGGTTCCCGGTTTCCGGACTTTGAGAACCCGTAACCGATTCCGATAAACGCTTCCCAACGTCGCCGGTCATCATTGGAGTGCCCTGGCATCGCGAAGGGCCCCGTGTCAGTGAGGCGAGCGCGCGTCGTGCTCTGCCCCACGCGCTCAGAGCTGTGCGGGGAGTCCTCCTGCGGGGAGGTGTTCCTGCTGGGCGCCGCCGCGCTGGCGAGCATCTCGTTCCTGGGCCCTGCCGCCCGCGACGCAATCCTCGAAGCCGGCACGGCCCGCGTGCTGCTCCGACGCACGATGCGCTGTGAGCCACTCGTGCCCGCGTCGCCGAGGGGGCCCGCCGGAGCGAGGGGGCCGCCTACGGGGTCCGCGGGAGCAGGCGGAGAGACCAACCTCGATCCGGGGCTCAACTCCTCGCGCGAAGCCAAGGGGGCCGGTCCCGTCGTCGGCTCCACGTGCTCTCCTTACGCCAAGGACCAGGTGAGTGGAGATCGCACGAATGCCGAATTGTGTCGTGTACCCCACCCCTCTCCGCCACCCGACGCAGCCAAATAAATTGTGAATAGACACTTGCCGACACACAGGCACGCACGAATCTGCACAAATTCACGAAAACACGCACACACTCACACAGGTAAACGAAAGCCCTGCACACTCGCACGTGCACTCCCCATCACACACACAGACAAAGATCCCCGTGTAGCCTTAACAGACTGTTGGAGTAAGTGCTGAGACAGTACCTACTAAGACCTGCACGGCACACAAAGGGGCTGGGTGACCAATACCAAACCCGGCCGCCTTTGTCTCCCCCGTGGTGATGTTTTACACAACGCACGAGGTACCGTACAGTCCTGTACTTATTTAAGGCTGAGTTGACCTAGGGGAGGCCCATGACCGGTTTAGATATCAGTCTCCGATGTTGCCTGTGAGCAGGAGTCGAACTCGGGTAGCCACCTCTCCACCCTTACCAATCTACCTCCGTTCAAATGCAATGCAAAGTCGTCTTTACAGGGTGCACGCGTCCCAGGGGTTGGGTGGGCGGGGACGGGAGATGGCATTTAGCGAGTTAGATCGTGAATCCATCTGGGCGGACCTCTGAGTGCTGCCCCCTTCGTCCTGTGCTGCACAGGTGGTGACGGTCCTGGCGAACCTGGCCGTGACCGAGCGGGGTCGCGCGGAGGTCATGAGCTGCCAAGGTGAGAGAGTCTCCAGACTCCGATTCGGGAGGGTCCTGCATTTCGCTTTGTCTTACAAACTAAGTACCCCACTCATCTCTGTGATCTTTACCCCAAGATCGGTTATCACCCCCGCTTTCAACTCGGAGGGAGATGCATTGGGCCAGGTTCATATTTAATTAATAGTTTATGGGTGTCTGTGCAAGTCTGTAGGTCTCTGTGTACGTCTGTGGATCTCTCTGTAATTCTGTGGGTTTTTTGGAGCTGTGTTACAGTGGTTATCACACTGCCCTAGGAACACAGCGAGCAGGGTTCGATTACCGCTCACGGACAATATCGGTGACGAACATCTAAACCGCCGCAAGGCCTCCAGTAGGTCAACTTCAATGAGTACGTGGTGCAATGTGTAAACAGGGAAGACAAAGGCGGCTGGGCTGTTCGGCTTCCAAGAGCACTTGCCCCAACAGCCTGTGCACACACGCACGTACGGTTACATATGTGCCTATGTGTGTGAGCACAGGCTTGGTGCTGCTGATGAGCTGCCTGGAGGCGAAGCCGGCTGTGAGTGCGAGCCCTGGGGAGGTGGCGGCGTGCGAGCGGGGGCAGCAGAGGGCAGCCGTGGCGCTCGCGCGCCTCGCTCGCAGCCCCAGCGCCTGCCGCACCGCCGTTCATCTCGGATGTAATCGATGATCAACAATAATCATTCGTTAGTATGATCCACTGCTGGATGAGCGGTGGCCGTGCGAACCGTGTGAATGAGGGTGGGTGGGTGGGGCGGGGTTGGTTGTTGTAACTTGCTGACACGCCCTTACTTGGCATCTGTGACAAAGAGCTTCATAGCTCATCGGATTTCTCCTGCAGTCTAAAGATTCTGATTCTGTTATTGTTGCTGCTGTTTCTGCTGACCTTGTTGTTGTTCACCTTGTTGCCTGTGCGTGGCTGTGTTGTTGTTGTTTGCTGTAGGTGGTGTTGTTTGTTATTGTTGTTGACCCCGTTGCCTGTGCGTGGCTGTGTGCTGGCCAAGGTGTGTCGCGACTCGCCGTCATGTGCCGGGTGCCGGCAGAGCGAAGCCACAGTGACGGGGTCCTCTTAGCCTGCCTGGTGAGACCAGCCGGGGTGCCGAGTCGTGGACAGCGGGTCCCCTTTGTAGACCCCCTTCACTCAGGGACCCAAGACTCAAGGGCAAAGTACAATAGAGTCGTGATTTTGACCGAACCACCCTCCTACCATCGAACGATAACGATGATGCTTAAGTGATGCTGACGCTGCTACTGCTACTAAATGATGCCGATGGTGATGAGTGTTGCTGCTGATGATGTTTACAATGCCGACTATGATGACGATGATAAACGTAATGATGATGATCATTCTGGTGCTGCTGATGATGATAGTTGTGATGCTGCTGCTACCTATGCTTATGATTATCACTTAGATGATGACCATGATGATGATTGAGATGATGATAATGATCATGATTAAGACCATGCTGAAAACAACTGATGTCGACGATGGTCATCATGAAGAAGATGATGACCACGGTGACGTTCATGATTACGACCGTGATGATGATAAACTAGTACATAAACTTTTTTTATTTTACTAGGTAAGGCCCACTGAGCTATATAGCTCTTTTTAGAAGCGACATGGCCACAAATGATACCTCGACGAAGTGGCTTATCACGTAGAAATGTATTGCAGCCAAATACTCTAAATGCATGTTTCTAAATGTGGACGTTAAAATGGAGAAAAATACACGCAACTACGGGGAGAGACACGCAAACTCCAAATATAAAGCAGGCGTCAGGGGCGGTATCGAACCCACGATCTCCTCTATACCAGACGAGGTAGTCAACAACTCGCCACCGCAGCTCGCTAATGATGACCATGATGATGATGACCATGATGATGATGATAACCATGATCACGATGATGACCATGATGATGATGATGACCATGATAATGATATAGTAATAGGTTTTTACCCTTTTAGCTGGCACAAAAAAACTGACACCTTTATACAAGGGATCATGTTTGCAATAACCACAACACAAGCAGTCAAAAATGCAAACAAAAAGAAACAACTCTGATGATATGCACTGTCCTTGAATTCATGCAAACATGATCCCTTGCATAAAGGTGTCAGTTTTTTGTGCCAGCTAATAGGGTCAAAACCTATTACTATATCTTGTTACTGGCAAAGGAGGTCTCATAATGTCATGATAATGATGATGACCATGATGATGACGATGATGATGACCATGATGATGACGACGATGATGACGATGATGATGATGCTGACCATGATGATGACGATGATGACCATAATGACGATGATGATGACGATGACCATGATGATGACGATGATGATGACCATGATGACGATGACAATGCTGCCGCTGTGTGCAGGCAGCTGTCCGTCGGCTGGGCGTCGCGTGCCCTGGGTCGCTGGGTCCTCTCGACTCCCTGCAGCTCGTGACCCCGCGCCTGAGGGACGCGTTCCTGTTGTGCAGCGAGACCAGAGAAAGCTTCGTGTGACGCCCAGAACTCGAGATCCCTCCTTGACGCTTCAGTGGTTCCATCTCCACGCGAACACGTTGCTTGTATCGCTTTAAGGGATACTTATCCGCTCATCATGTGTTGAAGATAAGTCCAAACTCATGGAAATGTATCATCATCATGATCACCAGCAACAGCAGCATCAACAGCACCACCTCTGATGATCATCTGCATTATTGTAACTCTTATACAATTAACTGTGTATTGATGAAATCGATTCGAATGTTCGTTTCGCAATATTTACGATCACTATGAGATTACGATTTGTATCACGATGATGGTGATGATGATCACAATGATGTTGATTACGATCATAATGACCACTACTGATGATGCTGTCTAAAGTGATGACCACAACGATTATCACAACATGAATTTGGAATACATCTTCGGTTGTGCTGCTATGACGCTCCTCCCACGTGTTTTTGAAGTTGTACCACGTGTTTTATTGTTTGTCACGATGTCCGACGTTTTGCCCCACGTGCTGGGAGCTTCTTCAAGAACCGAACTACATTCAGATGGCAGTCAAGGGATGAACTGCATTCGGATCCTGAAGAAGCTCCCCAGCACGCGGAGTGAAACGTCGGACATCATGCCGAACAACACGCGGTATAATCCAAAAGCACGTGTCAGAGCCAATAACTCGGCAGACCATTATAAAATGTTATTGATGCTGCGTTGACAGTGGAACACAAGCACACATAGCCTAACCAAAATCAACAAATTCGTCACGTGCTATGAAGGAGCGCAATTGCCCGAAACGTCGTCTATCATATTGTTATTCCTCTAAATCCGTGGTTCTTCATAACCTGGAGTGTACGCACCCCTGGGAGTGCGAGATGCCCTTTCTAGGGGTGTGAGACATGGCCAGATTTGTTTTAGAAGGTAAATAATCGACACAAATTAAGCAGGGGCACGTCATTTCAACTACTTTGTTTCATCAAACAACTACGTATTTATTAACATTGTAAAAAACTGTTAAGGATTGAGTACCGAAGGGGTGCAAGGCTGCAGTTCAAGGTTAAGAGACACTTTTGAATGCAGCGTTTTAATCCATCAGCCGACTTGGCAGTTCCCAGAGCTCCCGCTGAGCGCTAACCCAGGCCGACAGCGCCGTCTCGTGGTTCCTCGTAACGACGACACCCGCCACCGGGCAAAGTTCACCCCGACAGCCCACGGTACAACAACATCGTGAAAGAGCCAACGCAGAAGAAGATCCCCGGGGGTTTGATCTCCCACGACGCTCATGGGTCCACCGTAAAGCGCACCCACTGCACAGACCTTGGCAGATGTGGATGCCTGACGATGCACAAATGGAAACATTAAAAACTCTCCAGTAGTGGTGCGACTGTGGTTATCTAGCACAGACGGTGGAACCATGGCAATGCCCCATCCACAAACACGGAGGAGACATCTCAGAGTCGAGTTGCTGCTCCGCGTCTACAGCCCATACGAAACATGAAGTCTCCAATGGTTCAGCTCACAGCGCCGCCCGCTACTCCTCTCGATGGTCGTGTTCCATAAATGTATGCAGTGATGAACTATGACAATTTACGAGGCGACGTTTCGGGCAAGCGACCTTCATAGCAAATTTAAAAATTCACCACTGCATCGCCAAATAATCTACTGGAGTCGCTGTGTCTGTGAAGTGGTGCGGATGGTGGCACTACTCACATACTAGATGTAGTAGTACACGTTCATTATGATAAGGGTGAACTTAGTTCAGTATTATGAACATTTTTGATTTAAAGCTTTCGTGACTGCAGGGATTCATATTCTTGGTTCTTTCGGTAAAGTCACGTAGAAGGGAAACAATAAAATAATACAAATATAAAACAATAAAATTATCACGACGTTTCGACTGCAACACAAGCAATCATAATCAGGTGTGAAAACCACAGCAAGAAAATTTGAAAAAAGTGGCGGGTTTTTTTAACGTTAGCACCACGGAGAGCGATTTGGCAGTTATTCAGATGGACGAGTCCATCTATGTTCGGAAAAGAGGAGGGGGGAGACGAAAATAATGGATGCAGTCTGAAAGCCACCGTAAGCGTGAACAATCAATTAAGACCCGAAATGGTTTATCAAATCCTTCCAATGATTGCTAAGCCAGAATCCATCTTCTCGGTTGAAATTGTCTCTGTGTATATGTGGATAGCCTCATGAACGAATCTCTCATAGTAGCCAGATGGCTCGCAGAGAACCTCTGTCTTGGAGAAGTCAATGTCATGTGAGCCTACTGAATTATAACAGTGATCTGCCACGGCCGAGGTGTTGGTCCTACCGTGTTTTAGGTCTGCTTTGTGTTCACGAATGCGGTCCGAGACATGTCGTTTGGTTTCTCCAATGTGACTACTACCACAGAGGCAACTTAGTTTGTAGACGCCAGGGTACTGTATGTCCGGAATCACATCTTTTACAGACGGAACCAGATCACGAATTTTATGTAATGTGTTGAATCGGACCTGGATCTTGTGTTTATTCGAGTATTATGAAAGTTAACTTAAATAAGGACAGTTACAATAATTTTTTTGATGACTCTACGTCACCATCATCATCCATCGGCATCGTCGTTAGCAGCCATGGTTATTCCACTGCTGGATGAATACCTCGCCAAGCCACGACCATCACCACTCTCAAGATCCTGCAGACGTACTAACCCACCGACCACCTGCACACGGATCGATTACATCGCTCCGTCTCCCCAAGGGACGGCCATCCCATCCGGACACGTTCCATCCTTTGGCTGCCACTCAGTAATTATTCTCGACCAGCGGGCACCAATTCCATGTGGCCCGCTCGCCTTTCTGAACAATTTGAATGATATTCTATTCTTGGTTCGTTCGGTAAAGTCACGTTGAAGGGAAACAATAAAATAATAATTTATTAATATAATATATATAAAACAATTTTATTGTTTTATATATATATTATTATTTTATTGTTTCCCTTCAACGTGACTTTACCGAAAGAACCAAGAATATGAATCACTGCAGTCACGAAAGCTTTAAATCAAAATTTGAATGATGTGATGAGCGTGCATATGTTCCTTATGATATTAATAATAATCAGTGTTATCGCCGTCAGTGTTTCCAGATGAGGTTTAGTTAGCTGTCAACCTGTGTTATCTGGTGTCTGTGTTAGATATTGTGTTTACTTCTAGATGCAGATGTTTTTACTCCTGGTTCTTCCTCTGCCCGTTTGGAAATAAATGTTGAAACTGTGCTGGGTTCTATTATGTATTGGCGATGAGACGAATCGTCGATTTAAAACGCCGCTTTATGTGTGTGTCGTCTCTAATTTATTTTCTCCGTATCGTCATATATCACCCTCGGCTGCCCTTCCACATTCTGGAACTCACCTCAGTAAATATGGAACGCTCGGCCAATGTTGGTCGACAACGTTGGGTCAACGTTGGCCCGACGTTGCATGTTTACTGGGCCCTTTCCACAGCTGCCGGTGCTGTCGGCTCCTTGACCCTTGTCAAGTCCAGCTACGATTTCCTCTGTACGTAAAATAAATATGCGAACGTTTCACATTGTGGTAGTCAGAATGGAGTTCTGCGTATTTGAAATAACCAAGAGCAGATAAATGAGTGACTTTTGTCGACCAGACAAAGAGAATATGAACAGAATGCAATCCACAGACGAGGACGTGACTAAACTCATGCATCGAATAAAGTTTAAATTAAAAACAATAGTCGAACGCCAGCCTCGGGCTCCCATCGGGTTCGGTGCCCATCGCCTGCGAGGCTCATCAGAGAGAGAGTCTCGCAGGTGAGGCACTTGGGGGCAAACCCCCTCAGGCTTGCCACCCTCGTCAATTAGACGGAGACTTGACGACTAGAATAACAAAATAACAACATACTCAAGATAACAAGTTGCTTAGTGCGCGTGGGACGTCACCGAGGCTCGCCAATGGCGAGACGAGCCCCACCGGGCCCGGCCACAACATCCCCGCCGACCCTCCCGTCCAAACAGCCGCCCGGGGCCTCTCTCTCTGAATCCCCGCAACCCTCCACAGCCTCACAGCGCCTCGGGGTTATCCACCACCAACACCACCATCACCACCCTCGTCGCTCTGGGAGCCACCACAACACAATTCCCCATTCCCGAGGGGGGTGGTGAGGGGGGGTGGTGAGGGGGGGTGGTGAGGGGGGGGTGAGGGGGGGGTGAGGGGGGGGATGAGGGGGGGGTAGTGAGGGGGGGGGTAGTGAGGGGGGGGTAGTGAGGGGGGGTAGTGAGGGGGGGTAGTGAGGGGGGGTAGTGAGGGGGGGGTGAGGGGGGGGGTGAGGGGGGGGTGAGGGGGGTGGTGAGGGGAGTAGTGAGGGGGGGTGGTGAGGGGGGGGTGAGGGGGAGGTGGTGAGGGGGGGGGGGTGAGGGGGGGGGTGAGGAGGGTGGTGAGGGGGTGGTGAGGGGGGGGTGAGGAGGGTGGTGAGGGGGGGGTGAGGAGGGGGGTGAGGGGGGGGTGAGGGGGGGGTGAGGAGGGTGGTGAGGGGGGGGTGAGGGGGGGGTGAGGAGGGTGGTGAGGGGGGGGTGAGGAGGGTGGTTGGGGGGGGGGGGTGCCACCCGCGATTTGTCTCGACGGCGTCAGGGTCCGGGGCCGAGGTGGCCGGCGGGCTGAGCGTGGACATGGGTCGACCCGCGGTGCTGGTAGCCGCCTTCCTGGGCTGTGTTGTCTACGTTATCGTCGCGCGAACGTTCCTGCCGGGACTCCGACGGCGGGAAGGAGCTGGTGCGTGGGATCTTGTGTGTGTGTGTGGGGGGGAGTCTACGGGGTTGTTAGTGTGGCGGTCGGGAGGTTGACCGCCCCCTCGCGCGCTACCCCCTCCCCCGGGTTTTGAGCGCTCGGATCGGGCGAGCGGTTCAGGCGAGGCCGCGGCGTTCCGTGAGGGGATTTGCGGAGTAGGCCTCGTTGTTAAGAGGCACTTCAATCCTCCGGTCGTTCGATTCGAACACTTCGCGTGAGATTTGTTTCGGGTTTGCATTGATGAAGAATGAAAACTGAAGGGAATTGTATCCTAAGCTGTGTTTGTCCTGTGAATGACGGTCTCGCGCTGTGATAATCACTGAGTGATTTGTGTTGGATCATGTTACTAACGTTGCTATTAGTTTATTTCGGTGGCATTCGCGAGTTTTGCTTTTGAAAAATCAGGTTTGTGTCAAGGTAGATAGAATGCAAATATATTATTTAAATGTCAAGACGTTCTCTGCAGACGCAATAAACGCCGCCAGTGCGGACACACGCACATCGCCAAGCTGTTATTCCTTAATTATCTCGTAAATACAAAAGGCTTCTTCGTAAGTTGAATTCGTAGGTTTAATTATTCACTTAAATGGGGGCTCCTCTTTACCATAAGTGCAGATATTAAATATAGGTATGACTTTATTTTGTTTTTTATATTGTGACGATAAATCAACTGACAGCCTTAATCCACCCCGGTCATTTCCACAGCATCGAACGTACACACTCCACAGAGACTTTACGAAGAATGTGGGCAATCATTAGTATCGTCATGCTGAGGCCCTTTTTACTTTAGCATTGTGTGTGAACCGATTACGCCTCTAACAATGTGCCCTACTAGCTTGACAAAGGAGAAATACTCAGAATACCGCGGTGGTGACGGAGGTTTTTGGACGAACTGACACTTGATTTTATGGTGCATATTCAGTGTCTGTCAAAACGTTGACTAAACTCCATGCTTAAGCCACATTTTCTAAAACTATACACGTAATTAACGCGTAGGTTTTCGCCCCCAATATTGCGAATGCCACGTTGCATCGTCAAGGTGAATTTGAACTGTGAAGTTGCCCACTTGTGGTCATGTGACCTCAAATCCATGGACCCGTGCCAGATATTTTACCATTGAGTACCGCATGAGTAGGTAAAACTTTTTTTTAACCAGCTTTAAAGCCAGAAATAATATTTATGTTAATTGTTTGCAATATTTTAAAATATATGAGCTTTTATTGGACATGTAATGACATAATTTTTTCATGTCAGGTCATATCAATTCCTGGTCTGGACCATGGAGGTAGAAGCCGGTCTCTAACAGTTGGAACACAGCTGGTGTTGATGGTGACGACGTTTGTGTTTGCGTCACTCATATCCCCGTTCTTCAGACGCGTCCCTTCAGCCGCAGGGGATGCCCCCTACTCAAGGCCCCTCTCCCCGTCAAGCCCCCCAAACCCCGAAGGCCCCCCACAACACAAAGGGGTCTTCGCGGTCCAAGGAGAGTCGAGGGACCAACTCTGGGCCGGGCACCAGTTTCATCAAGCAAGTGCTGCCTGTGTACGGGTTTGGCATTCTCATCTACATCGTTTACATTCTGTTCAAGGTGGGTGTGAGCGGAGATGTCGTGACAACTACGTGGGGCCGACCGGTGTAGGTGGGAGAGGAGGTCACGAGACACGAGCACAGAGAGAACCGTGGGAGAGTTGAGATGCGGGGAAGAGAAACACAGAGGGACACGGAGGCACAGCGGCTGCAGACGTGGAAAGTTACACTGAGGGAGACGACACACGATCAGAGACATGCAGATACTGAGACACATACACAGCTACGTAGACATGCATAGACTGAGGGAGGCGGAACACAAATTGATATGGGCACGGAGAGAGAAAAACACAGACTGACATAAATACACAGACAGAGACACAGATGTGCTTGTATACAAACGGATCATTTGCATGCCCCTAAAAATGTAGAGGCCCTTGCACTTGCACATATTACATGCACTGTGTGTATGTGTCTGCAAGTAATTCAATTGAAAAAAATCGGCCTATGTATAAAATACTTTTTGCATTACACTTTCATATTGCAGTAGCTCGATTAACCATTACACATTCAATTTAAACAAGGCAATGCAATGGAAGCTATGTGTAAACACATACCAAAAAAGCTCCCCTTTATAACAAAGATATGTAGGAGGTAAAACTTTTGCAAATTGCCCTTCCTTAAAAAGTCCTTGCTCTGACATTGTAATTTCCTAATTTAAGCCTACTAAATATATTTCTGTTATAAAGCAGTGTTAAGAATGATGACTTTTGGTAAATCCTATAGCAGTGGTATGTAGCCAATGCGATATGAGATTTCATGTGTAAATTGAATTCACAGGTCGCTTCAAAAAACGAGCCTCGGGGCATTAACAAACCCGTGTTGAACAAGGAGGGAAATTCCCAGCGAAAAATAAGTGAGTCCTCCCTGGTCCTCTCTCTCCACTCAATTCCCATCTTGGACCATCATCTCCACATCCACTCCACAGTCCTTCGTATGCTGTTTCACTACTTCAAACCACCTCTTTCTGGGACTGACCTCTCGGTCTCTGCCCTGGTGCTTCCAATGTTCATCTTTCTTCTCATGTGGGATTCTTCCCTTCTTACAACACCTCCTAGCCATACAGGACTCGGTGTTCAGATTATCTGAGATGCACACCACTCTTGCCCTTTTCTGTGTGCTTTAATATCTGACCCAATCCAGTCTTGTGATCCCTGAGATCCATCTCATCACAATAATTTATGTGACTGCACAACTGTTTTCAAAATTCAAACCATTATGTAAATACTGATCTGAGTAGGTCCTGATTGTGAATGATAGTTGTTCAATTTTGGCATTTGGCTCTGATGATGCTACATTTAATTTTGAATCTGATGGATTACATGTTCTGTCATATATAAGCATTCGATGAACGAAAATCATTTTCGTTATGTAAGTATTTTTGTTGACGCGGTATTCTGAATGTGTGTATGCTTATACGTGCTTGCTTGTGTGCAAATCTAAATATACGTATATGTTTGGAGTCAAAGATATTGGGAGTCGAACATATGATCTGTAACGGTTTATCTGAACCAGCCCTAGGCCTCCTCTAGGTAAACTCAGCCTCAAATGAGTACCTGGTGTGATGCGTAAA
The DNA here is from genome assembly GCF_048934315.1 of Petromyzon marinus. Classification (NCBI taxonomy): domain Eukaryota; kingdom Metazoa; phylum Chordata; class Hyperoartia; order Petromyzontiformes; family Petromyzontidae; genus Petromyzon; species Petromyzon marinus. Next base: position 18,175,585 of record NC_133690.1, on the reverse strand, counting down.
CATTGCCACTAGGGAGACAACAGTGGCCAGGCATGGTGCTGACCACATCACCCCCTTGTGTCCCTTGCCGGCCTTCGTAAGTGCTCACTAACAGCACTTTCCCGAACAATCTGTGTAATGCGTGTGCATGTATCCCTATATACATATTAATATCTCTGAGTGTTTGTGTTGGAGAGCAGCTGACCGGCAGCTGGAGGAGCTGGAGCGACGTTTGGCAGAGACCGAGGTGGCGTTGAAGACTCTGGCCTCCCATCTAGAGCCGCTTGGCAATGCGTGAGCTCCATTCTCCCGTCTCTCCTTCATATGGTATTTTTAAATCAAGTGACGGTTTAGCAGTGTGTTGAGTTTGGTTATCCACCCCATGTCATCGGGAGCGAAGTGGTTAACGTATCGCGCTACGAACCCAGTGGATTGGGTTCGATTCCCGCCCACAGCCAACACTGCTGACAAACATGAACGGGTCTTGTTTGCCACATCACATTGCACGTAGAAATACACTGTCACAGTACCGTACTCATTCTCTTTGGTCAAAGCTTAATGCGTGCCTGCCTAACTCCTCGGTGTGTTCTTCTCTCCTCTCATTGCCTTACGGGACTTTGCTGCTCCTGCTGCCTGCGTTCAGCGTGCAGAGGACCAGCAGCCTGTTTGAGAACGACTGGTGAGTCTGTGGCACCCGAGGGGACTGATATTGTTGTCGTCTTTCTAGCCCAAGTGGCTTGTGTGTGTCTGTATGTTTCTGAGTTGCGGAACTGGTGATGCAGTTATTAGTGCACTGCGCTACGAGCCCAGCGTCCCGAGTTCAATTTCCGCTCACGGCCACCATTCCTAGGCCTCCTCTAGGACGACTCAGCCTCAAATTAGTACCTTGTGCGGTGCGTAAACATCACCACTAGGAGACAAAGGCGGCCGAGTATAGTGCTGACCACATCACCCCCTCGTGTGCCGTACTGGTCTTCATAGGTATTCGCTAACGGCACTTGCCCCTAGAGTCTGTTAAGGCTATTTGGGGGATCTTTGTCTTTGTATGTTGATCTTCTTTAAAACCGGTGGAACGGTAGTGCAGCAGTTAGTGCACTGCACTATGAATTGCAGCGACTCGAGTTTGATTCCTGCTCCCGGCCAGCATTAGTGACGTACATCTGAGCGGGACCTAGGCCTCCCCTCGGTTGACTCAGCCGTTAGCTAACGGCACTTGCCCCAAGAGTCTGTTTAGGCTATATGGGGGATCTTTGATATTTTACTGGACATAAAGATCATTATAGCTCATTGGAATCATCTCTATATATATAGAAGGGAAATTTGTGATTGTGTGTTTGTTCAAAATGTTTAGCATACTTCCAGACATACAACAAACTTGAAATTTGCCATGTGGGTACTTTCCAGAATGTACACCATGCAAAAAATATAAAAATAGACTTTTGTAAAAAAAAATTTGGGTGGGGGGGGGGCTCAATAATGCATATATTTTTGCATGGCAAGTGAGCTGTGACGTCACATCTGGCATGTGACCCATGTGCGGAAGCGTAACGGAGTGTGCCTGCTGATCGCGGGTAAAGTGAAATACAATTGTGTTGCAGTTCTTTGCGCAGCATTGCTTTATTATTTCAGTCGTTTACTGCCGTATGCACCCTGAAAGTTGTGCGTGTCTGCAGCAAGCGCGTGTTTGTGTACCGATGGTTAGCGCACTGCGCTACGAACCCGGCGACCCGAGTTCGATTCCCACTCACGGCCACCACCGGTGACGATTATTTAGCCGATCCTGGGCCTGCCCTAGGTTGTCTCAGCCTCAAACGAGTAACTGGTGTGGTGTGTCAACATCACCACTGGGGAGACAAAGGCGGTCGGGAGTGGTACTGGCCACCCACCCCCTCGTGTACCGTTCCGGCCTTCATACAGTGAGGGAAATAAGTATTTGATCCCCTGCTGATTTTGTACATTTGCCCACTGACAAAGAAATTATCAGTCTATAATTTTAATGGTAGGTTTATTTGAACAGTGAGAGACAGAATAACAACAAAAAATCCAGAAAAACGCATGTCAAAAATGTTATATATTGATTTGCATTTTAATGAGGGAAATAAGTAATTGACCCCTCTGCAAAACATGACTTAGTACTTGGTGGCAAAACCCTTGTTGGCAATCACAAAGGTCAGACGTTTCTTGTAGTTGGCCACCAGGTTTGCACACGTCTCAGGAGGGATTTTGTCCCACTCTTTGCCGATCTTCTCCAAGTCATTAAGGTTTCGAGGCTGACGTTTGGCAACTCGAACCTTCAGCTCCCTCCACAGATTTTCTATGGGATTAAGGTCTGGAGACTGGCTAGGCCACTCCAGAACCTTAATATGCTTCTTCTTGAGCCACTCCTTTGTTGCCTTGGCCGTGTGTTTTGGGTCATTGTCATGCTGGAATAACCATCCACGACCCATTTTCAATGCCCTGGCTGAGGGAAGGAGGTTCTCACCCAAGATTTGACGGTACATGGCCCCGTCCATCGTCCCTTTGATGCGGTAAAGTTGTCCTGTCCCCTTAGCAGAAAAACACCCCCAAAGCATAATGTTTCCACCTCCATGTTTGACGGTGGGGATGGTGTTCTTGGGGTCATAGGCAGCATTCCTCCTCCAAAACACGGCGAGTTGAGTTGATGCCAAAGAGCTCCATTTTGGTCTCATCTGACCACAACACTTTCACCCAGTTGTCTTCTGAATCATTCAGATGTTCATTGGCAAACTTCAGACGGGCATGTATATGTGCTTTCTTGAGCAGAGGGATCTTGCGGGCGCTGCAGGATTTCAATCCTTCACGGCGTAGTGTGTTACCAATTGTTTTCTTGGTGACTGGTCCCAGCTGCCTTGAGATCATTGACAATATCCTCCCGTGTAGTTCTGGGCTGATTCCTCACCGTTCTCATGATCATTGCAACTCGACGAGGTGAGATCGTGCATGGAGCCCCAGGCCGAGGGAGATTGACAGTTCTTTTGTATTTCTTCCTTTTGCGAATAATCACACCAACTGTTGTCACCTTCTCACCAAGCTGCTTGGCAATGGTCTTGTAGCCCATTCCAGCCTTGTGTAGGTCTACAATCTTGTCCCTGACATCCTTGGAGAGCTATTTGGTCTTGGCCATGGTGGAGAGTTTGGAATTTGATTTATTGATTGCTTCTGTGGACAGGTGTCTTTTATACAGGTAACAAGCTGAGATTAGGAGCACTCCCTTTGAGTGTGCTCCTAATCTCAGCTCGTTACCTGTATTAAAGATACCTGGGAGCCAGAAATCTTTCCGATTGAGAGGGGGTCAAATACTTATTTCCCTCATTAAAATGCAAATAAATTTATAACATTTTTGACATGCGTTTTTCTGGATTTTGTTGTTATTCTGTCTCTCACTGTTCATATAAACCTACCATTAAAATTATAGACTGATCATTTCTTTGTCAGTGGGCAAACGTGCAAAATCAGCAGGGGATCAAATACTTTTTTCCCTCACTGTAGGTGCTCGCTAACAGCACTTGCCCCTACAGTCTGTTAAAGCAATATGGGGGATCTTTGTCTTTGGAGCGGCAGTGTAGTGGTTAGCGCGCCGCGCTACGAACCCGGCGACCCGAGTTAGATTCCCGCTCACCGCCACCAGCAGTGACGATTATTTGAACTGGTCCTGGGCCTCCCCTAGGTCGACTCAGCCTCAAACGAGTAACTGGTGTGGTGTGTCAACATCACCACTAGGGAGACAAAGGCGGCCGGGCGTGGCGAATCCAAGTCCCGGGCGAAGCCGGGTAGTAAAGCTAGTCCAGTAAAAATAAAGATTCTGATTTTTTATCTCTCGTCTCGTGTGTGACTCCCGGGTCAGGATCGGCGCAACGGCCGAGCGGCAGGAGCAGGTGGTGCGGCGCTTGCATGAGATGACGCTCACCTCCCGCGCCGCCAAGGGGTCCGGGCCCACGAGCGCCGAGCAGGAGGCCGAGGACTCCCCCTTCTCGCTCGGCAAGGACCACTCCTCTCCCTCGCTTGAGTCATCAACACTCGTGGAGTTTGATAACCAGCCCGATATAGCAGACACAGAGCAACGGGCAATTGTTGGAGATTGTGTTACCACCCCCCCCCACTCACCACACCGCCCAACCCCTCGCATACGTGGGTTTTCTCCAGGCACTCTGGTTTCCTCCCACACATATAAGCACTCAATAATGGACTTGGCCAAACATCTCAGTGTAGCAGGACCCTCCTGTCCAGGAGTCTCGAGTCTCACTGAGGCTTCATTGACTAAATAAATAAATAAATATTTTTTTAAATTTTCTTGCTGTGGTTTTCACACCTGATGATGATTGCTTGCGTTGCAGTCGAAACGTCGTGAGAATTTTATTGTTTTATATTTTTATTATTTTATTGTGTCCCTTCTACGTGACTTTACCGAAAGAACCAATAATATGAATCCCTGCAGTCACGAAAGCTTTAAATAAAACTTGTAATAAATAACTTCATCATTATTAAATCAGTTAATTGGGAAACTTAGCAATCGTTGCCCCGTCCTGTGAAAACTTATTAGGACTCTCCAGAAAGAGGGGTGAGGCTACCCTGGGTAAAACTAGCGAAAAAAAATCAAACAAGCGTGATAATTTACATTCTTTTTCTTTCGCAGATGGTGATGATGCCAAAGAAATACCTACATTTGTGCTGCCTTCCTCCCGCTTTGCACCAACTCCCGACGGCCATCTCACCGGCCACCCGAGTTCTCGCCGGTCGGCGCAACGCGTGCCCGAGAACTGGGCGCCCGACTGGCCGGACGACGCAGGTGGGCCGGGCGACGCAGGTGGGCCGGGCGAGGCGGATGGGCCGATCCCCGGGTGCCATCGCCGCTTCATAACGACTCAAGGGGAGGATGTTGGCGACCTTGGCGACCGTCGCGGCGGCGGTGAGGACGTCGGTGAACGCGTGCTGACCGGCAAGGCGTCGCGTCTCAGAGGGCCGTGGCCACGCAGCGCTTGGGGCTTCTCTTCTGCGGCCGAGTTTCCGTCGTCTGTCGTCGACGAGCCGGTGGATTGGGACAGCGACCCGCTGGTGGCTGCCGAGAATTTTGGATTTAATCGGAGCGACCTTTGCTGTGACCTCGACGATGGTGGTGATGGTGGTGACGGTGGTGACGGTGGTGGTGGTGACGGTGGTGGTGACGGTGGTGGTGACGGTGGTGGTGACAGTGGTGGCAGTGGTGGCAGTGGTGGCAGTGGTGGCGGCAACTCCCGCGATGGTGACCACAATCGCCATCGCAATTGCGATGACAATAATGATGGTGACCACGGTGTCCTTGATGATAGCTGCGACAATGATGGCGATCGCAAGCACGGCAGTTCGAGTCCTGAATGCGCGAATGCCGGTGACGCACATGCCGTGAGAACTGAGTTGAGACGCCGTGTGAAGCTCGGGTCACACGCCGACCCGGTCACAGGTTCGGAGAAGTGAACTTACGTACGCTACACCGCACGGCCGCCACTGTCGCCCGTCTATGTATCCATCGTGTGCGGTTGTTGAGCAATAGATGTTTAATCGGGAAAGCACCACACTGTAGGGTTGTGTTCCCGAGTTTTGTATTAATCGAATAATCTGACAAACTGGACTTAGAAACGACATTTAGCATACGAACTTTATTGTCTGGTTCGGATCGATTTGAAAATACAACGTAGCAGGAACTGACCCCACATGTCACGTTAGCGTGTAATATATTAACGGTGTCGCATGACGTCGCTTTTATTAGCTCGAAGACGTAAGTTATTGCAGAATGTTCAATAAAATCCTTTGTATCGCCGTGGTCTAGTCGGTGGGAAACCCAGGAAAGTGTTCCTGCTACCGGCACATCACGTCCAGTATACCTCTGGCCATGGCGGCTGTCACTGATAGTCATGCCACCTACTCCTCCTCCTCCGGTCTGTCTCGCAGCGAAACTGGAAAACATTCTTGGTGAAAAGCGGTGATCGCCGGCATCTTGGCCGCGAGCTGGGGAGAAAGCCATCGCGTGACGCTGGCTCGTTAGTTTTGCTCTTTCGATCTGGGGATGAGTGAGCGCTTTGCCTGAATGTTTTCTTATTACGACTGTTAATATCACAGCATGGACGCGGTGGTTGTGTTAAGCACTGTGAAGCTCTGTAATGAAAGTCACTTTATTATATATGAGATGACGGCTATGATGTGGATGATGATGATCGTCGTAACGTTTTTTGCTGCCCACGCTGCCCGCGCTGCCCACGCTGGTAGTACCCCCGTGACAAACAGGCTATAACAATCATGATGATGCTGGCTAGAGGCGGGTCTACTCTGGCTGTGTGAATCACATTCTGCTCCACTCCCTCCCAGTACACTTGAGCTCAGTATTTGCTGTGGCCTGGCTTGTGTAACACCCGAGTGATGATAGCAATAGTGTGTGTGTTGTTTACAGTTTTAAAGTAAAATACACTTTATAAGTAACGATGTAAAAAAAACCTGCGTTGTGTCATTTCCTTTGTTATTATCTCACTTTTCAAATACATTGTCATAGTCTACGAAAGCTGGACACGATGGAAATTAAAAAAAACAATTAGTCTCCAAAACGCAGGACTCGTCGTTCGAAGGGAATGATAGCAGACGGCCCAGTGTTGGAAATTCCATATTTCTATGACGGTGGTATGTTTACCGACATGCAGTGCACAACATTGTCAAATAGGGGGCAGGAGAGTACCGTACAATACCACGTGGGTGCAGAGTTTTAACATTTTGCAATAAGTGGAGACGCAACATGATAATAAAACGTAATGCGATCATTTAATATTAAACGAAATCAATGCCCAATTAGGAATACATCACAAGGCAATGGTGGTGTCCGTGCCACGTAATTGCGTTTTAACACGACGCGTGCAGTGGACGCATTACTCATCTGCAATCGATGACGGCGGCTCCACCACACTTGCCTCTCGTAAGCCGTGGCCACATCGTGAGCCATGATCAATCCACTGCTGTATGAAGCCTTCTCCCCTCTTCCTCCCACCGACTTCGAAAGCCGCCCCACGGTCCCGCGATACAATCATCGACCACCTGGTGTCGTAGTCATCATCAGCAATGATAAACCTTGCCGATTGCTCACCAACTCACCGCTCGCGCTGCTGGTGAAGCGAAAATACGCAAATTGGCCACATTCGTTCACTCGACAACTTTATTCGTTGGCTGTGTCGGGTGGAGGAGGTGCCAACGACACGCATTTGACCTAAGGCTCGATGATGAATCACGCGATATCGGTCGGCGCAAGCCCGCGTGGTGATTTGGTGGTTGCGAGTTTCGTATTCGGTGTTGCAGAGTCGTCCAACAACAAGATCAACATTACACTTTAGTTCTTTCGGTAAAGTCACGTAGAAAGAAAATCACAAATTGAATAATAGCATACGACGTTTCGATTGCAACACAAGCAATCATCATCAGGTACCAATGAAAGAGAAAACAAACCTAGTAAACTTGGAAATATAATGCAATACAACACAGAGAGTCGGCTAACATAACAGTCAACACCCTACCTGGTTGAATACGTTCTTCCAAAGATTGCTAAATTTAAGAGAGATAAAACACAGACACAGACAGACACATAAGCAGAGAGATAACACAGACACACAGAGAGAGACACACACATAGGCACACAGAGAAACAACGCCTCTGTGTCGAAGCCTTAAATCGAGAGAGGGGGGGGGGGTAGAGAAATGAGCGTGTCAATGAGAGACTTGGAGCCTTCGTAACTGCAGGAAACAAGAGCAACAAAACGAGGGGAGACAGAGAGAGGAGAGAAAACACACTAAATCAAACAAACTTAGTAAAATTTGGAAATGTAATGCAATGCAACACAGAGAGTCGGTCAACACAACGCAAGGGCCTGAACAACATTACATAAAAACCCGTTCGCCTCGATTGAGACGTCATGGGGCGAGGTCTGGGGAGAGGGAGAACCGGTTGAGGTCGGAAGGTACCGGGGAACATCTGGCACGCCGTTTTGGCTACAAGAGCAACGATCTCCAGGTACAGCAAACACCAAACACGCGGTCAACCCACAACACACACGCGGGCATGCGTGGTGTGCCTGTGTGTGTTGTGTAAAACGATTACAATTAAGATTAATGATGAAGGCCTCCTCATGCCAGCATTACTCTTCGTTTTAATAATGTATGCATTGTGTTGTCGCTTAACTGTGGTTCTTAATATTAAATTGTTAGTCTGTGCTGCGCTCGAGTTGCCTGGGTGAAAAGTGGGGGCTAAGCGTTGCCCAATCATCGCCAGCCGCCTCAACAACTTAATAATAGTCTTGATTTGAAGATTTCGTGACTGCAGGAATCCATACTCTTTGGTTCTTTCGGCAAAGTCACGTAGGTAGAAATAATAATAACCACCATTATTTTCATGATCTAATTTTGTCATCACATGCTCATCCTCATTATTATTATCGTCATCTTCATAATCATGGACCATGGTATATCCGCTGATTAATTGATTATTTCCAATGCCACAATCATCATCGTATCCTGATCCTTATTTAATCTTTGCGAGCCATGGTAACAGCACTGTTGGATGATTGCCTCCTCACGCCATCATCACCATCATCACCATCATCACCATGATCACAATAATCATTATCTGACATGGACTTTCAACTGCTGGATGAAGGCCTCACACCGCCAACATTACCACCACCATGATGGTGAGGAATGTTCTTTATCCATGTCGTGAACCGGTCTCCTTGCCTCCCACTCACATGCACAAAGAATACAACGATCCCCCTTAAAGCCACAACAGACTTTAGGGGCAGATGCTGTTAGCGAGTAGCATATGAAGGCCGACACGGCACACCAACACCACGCCCGGCCGCCCATGTCTGTTACATAGTACAACGCAGGCACGCGTGAACTGATATCGGCGTATAAAACATCACCGTACGAGTACTGATTTATTGTCATGTATTGTCATCGAGCGTTCAAACTTGAGAACCAAAAGCGTGAGTGTTACGACAACGAGCAGCGATAGAGCCCCCAGATCAAAATGCAAGTGTTGTCATTGAGTGACAGCGTGAGCTGACCTGGACTAGCGAGCTAAACGCATTTAAAATCGAGTGGTCGCTTGATTTGCGGTTGCGCACCAATACGTTCCTGGGTGGTGGTGGCGGCCTGACGCCGCGCGTGACTGCCTCTCGTCCAGCACTGTGGAGGCAACAGCGAGGGATGGTGGATCACCGCATACAAACGTCGCGAAACTCCCTTCCCCGTGGGTGGGAGTCGAGGAGGAGCCGTTCCCTGGCTCGCCAGGTGAAGGCGGTGCAGAAAAGTGTGTGGCCCTAATCTCCATCTGTCCCCTTCTGTATGGGATAGAGCATCTGTTTTTTTTTTCAGGTGCTCCGGTTTTCTCCCACGTGTAAAACACTCATTCGTATTTCGAGAATCGCAGAGCTTGGATATTTTTTTGTAGCGTGGTTGCTGCTGCTTTCTAACTTTGTGGATTCTCAGCGATTGTGAGGGATGCAATTTGCACGAACGACGACACGGTATGTAAAACAAAACATGAATATTATTATTACTCTACTACTTATCGACACATCACACTGACGTTGATTTATTTCCATGGGTGTGTGTTCACACTCTTACATCGTCATCAATTATCATCATCATATTGCTTTTGATTTTAGCTGACCACCACCACACGCCACATGTCGAACGACCAACGTGTGGCAGGACCCTCTTCAAAAGGAGTCTTGAGACTCTGTGGGGCTTTCCTGGGTAAATAACTACAAGAGAGGACCTGGTGGAGTCGATTAGAATTATGATGGTGCCACTCATCATGCGTCTCAATCACAGTGCCATTGTAAATTCAGCGAATGGTGCTGCTATAATTCATCATCATCATAATGTATAATTGTAATTGATAGCGTAATCACAGGTATATGCAGATCGGCAGGCCGCGCGCGTGGTGGGATAAATTGTGAATCCTCCTGCCACTTCTAAGACGTCTGGCCAGTACCCTTCTGCTAGAGGGAGCTCTCTAGAGCGGCCTCTAGTGGAAGCACTTCTGCCAGTGTTTCGTGAGCGAGCAGTTGCAGAGCTTCGCCTGATGTGTAGCCACCGTATTGTCAAAACAGCGTCTGTTGACATGTACACACACGTGGACACAAACACGGCGGGCTTGTGGGGGGGGGGTGCGGTGGGGGGGGGCTAAGAGAGTTAGAGGTCAGTGCCGGATTTAGCTTGTGCGGGGCCTGTAGCATGATGTTATAAAGGGGCCCTAAATATTAAAAAAAAATCACAAATATGAAACCACACATTTGTAACTTGCATAGTAAAGTAATTGTATTTCCTAATTTGCTATACAGCCAGATAATGCGACAAATCGCTAACCTTAAACATCCAGTCGTTCATAAAATTTGAAGGCGGTATAGCACTATAGTAATAGAGCAAGTGCATAATCACGGAACCGAAATTGATAGCTTGAAAGCGTTTAGCGCGGGGCGCTTGAAAGTGCGGGGCCCGTAGCTATATATGTAGCCACTTTTGCTACGAGGATAATCCGGCACTGTCAGAGGGAAAGGTGGAATTGCGGGGGCGGGACTGGCCTTTCTTTCCTTAGCTCGTGGCCCCCCCTTCCCGCAGACGAATTCGCTTGGAGGCCTCGGGGTGTATGGAGTGGAGCTGGCAGGCGCACGACACGATGAGCACGAGGAAGGCCAGCGACCAGCCCACGGCGGCGGCGATCCAGCCGGTCTGGTCCACGCCGAAAATGCAGCACGTCTCGGCCACGCTGCAGAACTGCGCGTTGGTGGTTATCATGTCTACGGGGAGGGAGCAGGGGGAGAGAGAGGGAGGTGGAGCAGGATTTGGGTGGAGAGGTTAGCAGCATCTTCTGATTACTTGCAGAGGTGTAGTGGTTTTGACATATAGGTCGTGGAAAATTACAGTGACCATCACCATCATCGCCATCACCACCACCATCATCGCGACCATCACCACCATCTCTTTTCACCTCACTCCTGCATTATGATATCACAGAGTGCTGGTATTGACAAGGAACGTGTTGAGTTTGTGCACCACTGGTTCAGGAGATCAGCAGCAGCAGGGTAAATAATTTGTTAAACTCGCTACGTTTGTATCATCGTTGGCGAGGGCGTCGTGTCGAGGTTCTGCCCGTGACGGAGCGGATGGACGGACTGACGAACGAGATGGAGGCGACTCAAACATTTCCTTACCCGTGCATTGCTGCAGAAGGGAATCCCCCTGCGGTGTCTGGGTGCCGTTCATCCCAGTCGAGCCGCACACGCCACCTGCACGCGCCGGGGAAGAACTTTCGTTGAATATCTTTCACCCGGATGGTCCATTCAGATGGAGCATCTCTTTTGCATAGAATGCCCAGGGTATCAATTAATACACAACGACATACTTTTGGGGCAAGTGCTGTTAGCGAGCACCTATGATCGGCCGGGTACAAGACGGGGGTGGGCGGCCAGCACCACGCCCGACCGCCTTTGTCTCCCCAGTGGCGGTGTTTACACACCGCACCAGGTACTCATTTGAGGCTGAGTCGACCTAGAGGAGGCTCAGGAACGGTTCAGATGTTCGTCACTGGTGTTGGCCGTGAGCGAGAATCGAACGCGGGTCGCCGGGTTCGCGTTGACCGCTCCCCCCAATGACACGTACACACACACATACAAAAATATACAACTTTAAGTTTGTTGAGTGATCAGATTGACATAGTGAATATTTATTGTCAGCTACCCAAATATTTCAGATAAATGACGCTACGATAACCATCCCGCTCTAACGATGCATAACGGACAATACTGTTGTTGTGGACACGCATCGAGGAACGATGTATCGTCAAATGTGAGTACAGTGCTGCATTGGCAGTCTTACCGGGTCCAGGGACGAAGGAAACGAAGCATAGAAGCGCAGAAGCGACGACAATCAGTGATGTCCTTGGAGCCATCACGCGCAGCAAGTGCAGCAGCTGAAGGGTTGTGCAGCACTTGAAAGAGGTTTAACAGATGAAGGCTGTTCAGCGGTTGAAGGTGGTGTGCAGCAGTTGAAGGACGTGTAGCAGACGAGAGAGGATCAGCAGTTGAAGGAAGTGCAGCGGTTGAAGGAATCGCAGCAGTTGGAGAGAGACAGATCCGTGCGTGTGTGTGCACAGTATATATGTGTGTGTCCCAACAGTCTGTTAATGGCTATATGGGGAATGTTTGTCTTTGTGTATACACACACACAAGGCCAGATACAACTGGCGCAGTGGTGCAGCTGCCAGTCGTCTCAGTGAACCCATAACCCCTGGGTCTGTACCGTCACCTTCTTCCAGACAGCCTTCCACACTTTAAAACGGCCTCAAGGTGCACCTAGCCTGGCACAAGTGCATTGGGGACGTCACCGCCGCTTAGTGGCGAATTTCCACTCATGGCCAACACCAGTGACGGATATCCGAACCGGTCCTGGGCCTCACCAAGCTCGACTTGGCATCTAATTAGTATCTGGTGCTATGTGTAAACATCACCACTGGAGAGACAAAGGCGACCGAGCGTGGTGCTGGCCACCCACCCCCTCGCCTGCAGTTCCGGCCATCATAGCTTCTCGATAAAAGCACTTGCCCCAGCAGTTTGTTAATGCTACACGGGGGATCTTTGTCTTCGTAGACGGGATGTGTGTGTGTGAGATGCTGCAGTGGTGTGAAGGTCTAGAACTTGGAACACCGGAATTGTAACACAGAGGTCACCGCTTAGATTTGATCTCCCAGCGCGGAAGTTGAAAAATTGGGTTCTTAAATCCACCTCCCCGTCTCCAGCGCCAGCAGGGTTTGTGTGTGCATCACTGTGACGTCGATTGGCGGATGGCGAGCGGTGGGGTAAAGTGTGGGTGCTCCCAACGCTTTCAAGACCTCTGTGCCAACGTGGAAGTGTAGGCCAAATGCCGCTCTACATGGGACTGACTATCTGTAGTGTGGAGGCCTCTTCCGTCGGCAGTGGCGTGAGCGAGCACTTGCAGTGCTGCGCCTTTACCTATGTACACGTGTGTGTGTACGCACACGGCCAGAGCCAACTGGCATTACCACCAACAACAACAACACGGCCTCCAACCATCGCCACCTTCACCCACGAGCCATGGTCACTCCATTGACCTATTGACCTCGAAAGGCAAGATATGGTGGTGGTGTTCCGAGTTCGATTCCCGCTCACGGTGACGAATATCTGAACCGGTGCTGGGCCTCGCCTAGGTCGACTTAGACTTAAACGAGTACCCGATGTATACATCAGCACGGGGGAGCAAAATGCTGCCACGCGTGGTTCCGGCCACACCGCCCCCTTTGTGCCCCGCCGACCTTAATAGGTGCTCTCTAACAGCACTTGGCTCCAACAGTCTGCTAAAGGATATATGCGGAGTCTTTGTGTTTGGTGCAGGAAGTGCACGACGTGGAGGAAAGGCGTTGGTGGATCACGCCCGGATTTTCGAAACTTCAGAGCGGAATTGTAAGCTAATCGGCCATGTGGCTCTGGCAGGGTGAGTGGCTGGCGATTGGAAGGTTGCGAGTTCCACTCCTGGTTCTGGGTCTACTCAGCCCATCATCGTCATCCCTCCGGGGTGGATAACATGAGGACCACTTTATAGAGATGTCAACAGTAGTTGTCCTGTGGAAAGATTCGCCCCCGCCATTGAAATGTGGAATTTCCACCACTGGTTCAGGAGATGAGCATCAGTGGCCTCAATGCTGATCTTGAGAAGGATATCACTGACTTATTATCAGCATAAATAAATAACAAATAATCTAATACTCCCTCTCAGGCAGTGATCTGGCATTAAATTCCCCTCCCCCTCACGCCCCTATCCCAAAGCTCTACGATCCTCTATATATGAAGGTATCGTTATCGGCCAATCAATGAGTGTTCATACAAGTGGGAGGAAACTGGAGCACCCGGAGAAAACCCACGCGTGCCAGGGCGCAACGCTCGATCCCGTGCAGACTGAACAGGTGGAGTCCACATCGTAGCCGTACCGCCTTCTCTCGGCAGAGCCAGGGTACGGCTCCTCCTTGATGACCACCGACGGCAAGGGAGTTCCACTGCCCATTTGTGCGTGATCCACAAACCATCCACAGTGCGGGATCACAGGAGCGGTGCATCTCGTATATCAGCCGCACCCTGGATTTCCCCCACTAGGTGGATGTGTTACTCTGCTGCAAATCTCCCACGTGCTTCTGTGATGTGCCGCGCGTTGTTTGGCACGATGTCCGACGTTTCGCTCCACGTACTGGAAGCTCCTTCAGGAGCTACATTTATTTCCTTTCATTGTCTTGAGGAAACGTGCGTTTTGAAGTCTCGGAGCTGGAATTCAACCAAAGTGCAAAATCAAATTTAACGTGATGGGTTTTGTTGAGTGCAGTCACGAACACAAACAAAAAAGACAAAGATCGCCCATATAGCCTTTACACACTTTTGGAGCAAATGCTGTTAGCGAACACCTAGTTAAGGCCCGTACGGCACACAAGGCGGTGGGAGACCAACACCATGCTCGTCCGCCTTTGTCTCCCCAGTGCTGATGTTTCGACACCGCACCAGGTACTCGCTTAAGACCTCCCCATTTAGGGGAGGCCCGGGACCAGTTCAGATCTTCGCTATTTCATATTGGTCCTGAGCGGGAGTGGAACTCGGGTCGTCGGTTTCGCAGCGCATTGCGCTAACCACTGCGCCACCGCTCCCTACGCGTGCACATCGTGACACTTCGTGACGATGCAACAACAACACAACAGTTCGTCAAATGTGCAAGTATTTTCTGCACACCCCATCAGCCGCACACGGATTTCTGGGAGGGTATAAATTCAGCAGCATTGGTTCAGTACAACAAAAACCTCTGCAGATCGGTTTCGACACTCAGTGTCTCATCAGCAGAGGGATCCTTGTTTGAACCATGTTAAGCTGGTGAGCTTGCCGGTGTTTTGAGGCAAGCGCCCTCTATTACAAACAGCACAAACTAATGTTGAGCGTCGTTGTGGAGTAGAGCAACCATCGGGCACGTGAAGCGTGCGCACAACAGAGAAATTTAAACAAGGAAAGGCGGATCGTGGTGGTGCAGGGATCGCGAGGACTTGAGATTTGGGAAATCCGGAATTGGATACAAAGCGTTCGTGATGGGAGGGGAGATGTGTAACGAACCCTCGATGGGAGTGAGACCCATGTAAGTTGTTGTTCACAAAGCTGCAGGGAGTCGGTCGCGTTATCGACTGCGGCTAACAAATGTTTTTTTGCATCACACATGTATAATTAATAACACTAATTACTATTACTGCACGTAATCCCAGAGCGTACTGGCTCTGCGTTAAATAATTGATAGCTCTGCCTGTTATAATACTACTACTAATAATATACATGGCTTGTATAATGTGCATCAAACACGCGCACATTCCGTAAATACACACAAAGAAGAACAAACATCCCGCCAATAGTGATTCGTAAGTACGATGGACGTGCGATGAACACTCGTTGCGGGGCATGTCATGGGTGTGCGCACGCATTGTGTAGCTAAAGAGATACATCGGAGAAACAACATCTACAATTGAGGTCCCTCCCATCCCCCGTTGCTGGGCGGTAAAAGACAAATATTCCCCCCCACCGTATAACCTTTAGACTTCTATTGGTTCTTTCGGTAAAGTCACCACGTAGAATGAGAATAAAATAATAAATTGATAAAATAAAATAACACAATACTATTCTCACGACGTTTCGGCCACAACACAAGCGGCCTTCATCAGGTGAAGGGACGAGACTGTCTGGAGGACAGCGCTGGAGCGAACACAGCCAAGCTCAGACCACGACCTTTAAGCTGTGTGAGAAGAAACAGAGCGCCTTGACAAAGGAATTAGCATAGAATTTAGCATTGAAATAGCTGAGTGATTGGCTTGTGACTGGTCACAGAAATGGCTACGTTAAAGTCAAAGCATACACATCCACAGAATAAATGTACTCAATATATTATTCAATAAGCTGAGCTATTAACAGTAACTGGGTATACACTACACTATATAATGAATACTATCTAAATTTCGATTTAAAGCTTTCGTGACTGCAAGGATTCATCTTCTTTGGTTCTTTCGGTAAAGTCACGTAGAATGAGAATAAAATAATAAATTGATAAAATTAAATTATTTTATCAATTTATTATTTTATTTTATCAATTTGTTATTTTATTCTCATTCTACATTGATAACTTAAAATTATTTTATCAATTTATTATTTTATTCTCATTCTACGTGACTTTACTGAAAGAACCAAAGAAGATGAATACTATATAGTAAACCAATACAAAACTAAAATATAAATTACCTCAATGTTATCAATAAACTCTATATATTCTCCAATCAGCTAAGGTACCAACAGTAAGTCGTCATATATCACACTGCTATATGGCGAAAAAATGGGTGGATTCTTACCCGCAACTTTTAGCACCACGGATAGCTACGAGCCCCGTTCAGACGGACGAGTTCATCCATGGCCGGAACGGAGGAGTGGGAGAGAGACAGCTGCGAGGCGCTGTTATACTCCATGTTGTAAACCATACCATTAACAGTGGTGTGAGAGGTATTAAGAGTCAATGCCAGCGAAAGTGCTGCGGTCTGAAGGTCATCGTAAAATACAATTAATTAAGAACGGAAATTGTCTCTGTGCTTGTATATGTGAATGGCCTCATGAACGAATCTCTCATGGTAGCCGGTTGGTTTGCAAAGAACCTCCGTCTTGGAGAAGTCAATGTCATGTGAGCCCACTGAATTATAACAGTGATCTGCCACGGCAGAGGAGTTCGTTCTACCGTGTTTCAAGTCTGCTTTATGTTCGCGGATGCGGTCCGAGATATGTCGTTTGGTTTTTCCAATGTAGCTACTACCACAGAGGCACTTTAGTTTGTAAACGCCCGGGTACTGTATGTCTGGAACAGCATCTTTTACAGATGGAACCAGATCACGGATTTTATGTACTGTGTTGAATCGGACCTGGATCTTGTGTTTATTCAGGATTTTGGAGATCTTTTAAGTGACCCCTGCAATGTAGAGTAAGGTGATGGTTTTGAGTGGCTCCACAAGAGGATCCTTCTTCATGACTGGAGTGATGGCTTTGCGGATTGCGGAGTCGGAGTAACCATTAGCCCTGAGAGCCTGGTGTACCTGCTTGAGTTCACTGGTAATGTGTTCCTGGTCGGAAATGCATTGGGCTCTATGGTATAGAGTCTTGATGAGGGAGTTCTTCTGGGATGGATGGTGGTGGGAATACGGTTTCAAGTAAGCATCTGTATGGGTAGCTTTCCTGTAGACAGAGTGGCTCATTGAAGCATCATGTCTCCTTTTAATTAAGACATCCAAAAAGGGTAGTTTGCCATATTTTTCGACCCCCATGGTAAATCTGATGGCTGGGTGTATGGAATTGATGTTGTCGCGGAATTGGTCTAGAGCAGGCTGGCCATGTGGCCAGATGACAAAAGTGTCATCCACGTACCTCTTCCATAAGGTCGGGCATAGAGTGACAGTCTGGATGGCGTCAGTTTCAAATGTTTCCATGAATACGTTGGCTACAACCGGAGATAGGGGGGAGCCCATTGGGGTGCCCTCAGTTTGTTTGTAGAAAGTTCCATTCCAGGTGAAGTATGTGTTGATTAAGTAATATCTCACCAGGGGGTGTACATCTAAATGTAGTCCTTGATGAAGGTCTTCAATAATAGCGATGGTGTCAGGTACCGGGACTTTGGTGAACAAGGACACCACATCAAAACTGACAAGCAGGTCGTCTGGGAATACCAGGTGAGTAGAATTTAGTACCGCAGGGGTGGTTTTTTACAGTGAGAGATCGCAGTATATCAGCAAGAAAACGTGCCAGTTTATAGGTGGGGGAGTTGATAGTAGAGACGATTGGACGACGGGGTGTGTCTTCTTTGTGTATTTTTGGAAGGCCTTATAATCTTGGTGGTCTGGCAGCAGAGGGTTTCAACGAGAACTGTTTGGTCTGATCAATTAATGCTGTTGAATCAGAGATGATTTTGTTCGTTTTGGTAACCAGGCAGTTGGTGGGATCTCTTTTTATTTTTGTATAGCTGCCATCGTTGAGTAGTTCTTGAATTTAGTTGTTATATTCTGTTTTGTCCATGATGACAGTGGCATTGCCCTTGTCAGCTGAGAGGACGACAATATCATCTCTCTTTTTTAATTGAGATCATTCAAAGCGTTCGTCTTTGCTGATGTTGCTAGGCGGCAACTTAGCGTTTTTGAGGGTTGCAGCGATTTCAGATCTTGCTACATCTGCAGAGATGTGACTCAAGCCCTTGAGTGCAACGTCGAAAAATATGGCAAACTACCCTTTTTGGATGTCTTAATTAAAAGGAGACATGATGGTTCAATGAGCCACTCTGTCTACAGGAAAGCTACCCATACAGATGCTTACTTGAAACCGGATTCCCACCACCATCCATCCCAGAAGAACTCCCTCATCAAGACTCTATACCATAGAGCCCAATGCATTTCCGACCAGGAACACATTACCAGTGAACTCAAGCACGTACACCAGGCTCTCAGGGCTAATGGTTACTCCGACTCCGCAATCCGCAAAGCCATCACTCCAGTCATGAAGAAGGATCCTCTTGTGGAGCCACTCAAAACCATCACCTTACCCTACATTGCAGGGGTCACTAAAAAGATCTCCAAAATCCTGAATAAACACAAGATCCAGGTCCGATTCAACACAGTACATAAAATCCGTGATCTGGTTCCATCTGTAAAAGATGCTGTTCCAGACATACAGTACCCGGGCGTTTACAAACTAAAGTGCCTCTGTGGTAGTAGCTACATTGGAGAAACCAAACGACATATCTCGGACCGCATCCGCGAACATAAAGCAGACTTGAAACACGGTAGAACGAACTCCTCTGCCGTGGCAGATCACTGTTATAATTCAGTGGGCTCACATGACATTGACTTCTCCAAGACGGAGGTTCTTTGCAAACCAACCGGCTACCATGAGAGATTCGTTCATGAGGCCATTCACATATACACGCACAGAGACAATTTCAACCGAGAAGATGGATTCTGGCTTAGTAACTATTGGAAATATGTTTTAAACCATTTCCGTTCTTAATTAATTGTATTTTACGATGACCTTCAGACCGCAGCTCTTTCGCTGGCATTGACTCTTAATACCTCTCACACCACTGTTAATGGTATGGTTTACAACATGGAGTATAACAGCGCCTCGCAGCTGTCTCTCTCCCACTCCTCCGTTCCGAGCATGGATGAACTCGTCCGTCTGAACGGGGTTCGTAGCTATTCGTGGTGCTAAAAGTTGAGGGTAAGAATCCACCCATTTTTCGCCATATAGCATTGTGATATATAACGACTTACTGTTGGTAGCTTAGCTGATTGGAGAATATATAGAGTTTATTGATAACATTGAGGTAATTTATATTTTAGTTTTTTATTGGTTTACTATATAGTATTCATTATATAGTGTAGTGTATACCCAGTTACTGTTAATAGCTCAGCTTATTGAAGAATATATTGAGTACATTTATTCTGTGGATGTGTATGATTTGACTTTAACATAGCCATTTCTGTGACCAGTCACAAGATAATCACTCAGATATTTCAATGCTAAATTCTATGCTAATTCCTTTGTCAAGGGGTGCCTTTGTGGATGTGTATGCTTTGACTATAACATAGCCATTTCTGTGACCAGTCACAAGCTAATCACTTAGCTATTTCAATGCTAAATTCTATGCTAATTCCTTTGTCAAGGCGCTTTGTTTCTTCTCACACAGCTTAAAGGTCACGATCTGAGCGTGGCTTTCTTCACTCCAGCGCTGTCCTCCAGACAGTCTCGTCCCTTCACCTGATGAAGGCCGCTTGTGTTGTGGCCGAAACGTCTTGAGAATTTTATTGTGTTATTTCATTTTATCAATTTATTTTTTTACTCTCATTCTACGTGACTTTACCGAAAGAACCAAAGAAGATAAATCCTTGCAGTCACGAAAGCTTTAAATCTAAATGTAACCTTTAGACTGTTGGGGCAAGTGCTGTTAGCGAGTAGCCCCTATGAAGGCCGGGACGACACACACGAGAGGCGGTGATTGTGGCCAGCACCACGCCCGACAGCCTTTGTCTTCCAGGGGTACTCGTTTTAAGGATGAATCGACGATGATGATGTTGACGACGAAGGGCTGGATTGGCCACTGAACGGCGCGGAGGAGAGACGCGGGGTCCATGCTGTTGAATTCCGGGGAGTTCAAGGCCAGGTGAATGGGCTTCTTGAAGATTCGGAAGGGGTCGACGGCTGAACTCGTCGGTGCAATGAAGCCCGCTTCCCCCCCCCCCCCCCCAACGCCGTTGTCGTCGGTTGTGGTCGAGGGGGGGGGGGTCGTCTGTGCCATACTTCACCCACGCGCTGGTCACTGATGCGGGTTGGTGAATGTGAGCGGCTTGGGCGACGGGGCGAGCGTGGGTTGATGCCGCAACTGGTTCAATTACGCACCGCTGTTCGTCGTTGTCCGTAATCGAACTCAGGTTCCTTTTATCAGGCGCGGTGATCCGCGGGCGAAGCAGCAGCAGCAGCAGCGCGCGACAACCACTGCGCCACCGCTCTCGCGATGTCGTTTCTCGCCGTCAATTTTCGCCTAATAAACACGCATTTGTTTTTATTCAGGGTTTAGCCTGGAACGAAACTGTGTAAGGTGTGCCCGTCGGAGCTGCTCTCCTCCTCGCTACTGTTGTGCGTGCGCGCGTTTGTGTGTGCGCGTGCGTGCGCGTGCGTGCGCGCGAGTGCGCGCGCGTTTGTGTGTGCGCGTGCGTGTGTAGGGGGAGCGGTAGTCTTGCGGTTATCACGCTTCGCTACGAACCCGGCGTCCCGAGTTCGATTCCCGCTTACGGCCAACACGAGGGACGATTATATGAACCGGTGCTTAGTCCCCCTAGGTCGACTCAGCCTAAAATGAGTAACTGGTTTGGTGTGTAAACATAGCCACTAGAGAGACAAAGGCGCTCGGGCATGGTGCTGGCCACCCAGCCTCTCGTATATCGTTCCGGCCATCATCGGTGCTCGCTAACAGCACTTACCTCCAAACAAGGCCAAGGCTATATGGGGAATCTTTGTATTGTGTGCGTAAATAATTAACACTCTGGTATATTAATAATGAAAACTACCCTGACAGTAAATTTTAGATTCATGAATATTCATGGTAAGAGTAATAACTAGTTATGCTTGATCATCATCATCATCGCCACCATCATCATCACTTCACTCTCCTAATTATAATTATACGTACACAAACAAAGACCCCCCGTATAACCTTCACTGCGTGTTGGGGCAAGTGCTGTTAGCAAGTGGCACCGGTGAAGGCTCGCACGGCACACGGGGGGAGGGGGAATTGGGTGGTCAGCACCACGCCTGGCATCCTTTGTCTTCTCAATTGCTGGTGTATACGCACACTGCCCCAGGTACTCGATTTAAGGCTGAGTCGACCTACGCGAGCCTCAGGTCCGGTGTAGATAAACAACACTGATGTTGGCCGTGAGTGGGAATCGAACCCGGATCGCCGGCTTTGGAGGCGCAGCGCCCTAATTGCTGCTCCCCCCCCCCCCCCCCACGCACACCCAGGCGAAAACATCAGCACGTGCACATACCGACACGCAAGCACAATCGTTGGTTCATTCACTCGTGTATTCCTTCACTCCTTCATTAACTCCTTCAATTTCATTCGTTCGATAACTCACACGTCCATTGAGCGCGAGAGGCATTATCATCACTGGCTCCGTATTTGCTCGCTTCGCTTGTTCCCAACCTTCCTCTCCTCTCCCTTTCTCTCCCTCTTTACAACCTCTCAACCCCCTCCCCCTACCTCCCTCCGCTATCTCCCTCCCTCAACGCGCTCTGCACCCCACCTAGCCCCCCAAAAATGTGCCCGACTGCGTCTCCCTCCCCTCCTCTGTAAGAACAAGTTTGCTCTGGTGGTTTCTGCGTATGCGCGGTTTGTTTAGCGCAGCGGCAGCAGGAGTAACAGCTCCATCAGAAGCAGTAAATGCACGCGTGAATGTTTGAACATCGCGACGAGGGAGGCAAAGGCGGCCGGGCGCGGTGCTGGCCACCCAATCACCTCGTGTGCTGTGTCGACCTTCGTAGGTGCTCGCTAACAACACTTGCCCCAGCAGTCTGCTGAGGCTATACGGGGAATCTTTGTTTTCGGTAGTGCAGCGGTCAGCGCGCTGCGCTACGAACCCGGCGAGCCGAGTTCGATTCCCGCTCACAGCCATCATCCGTGGCACAGCAGACGAAAATCCGAACCGGCACCGGGGCTCCCCTAGGTCTACTCGGCCTTTAACGAGCACCTGTCGCGGTGTGCAAACACCAGCAATGAGGGAGACAAAGGCGGTCGGGAGTAGTTCTGATCAAACCCAATCTGCTCGTGTCACCGCGGCTGGTTTCACAGGTGCTCGCTAAACAGCACTTTCCCCACGCGCCCGCGTAGGCTATACGGGGGATCTTTGTAATTGGTGTGCGCCGTTGCCTATGTACACACACACACACACGTATCACTCCTCTGCCGGAGTCACCCAAATCTTGTCTAATTACCAGCCGCTAATTACTCCTCTCCCAGAGGCTATCTCGCGACGCCACCATAATTACTGACTTTTGACGGCTCGAGGTGGTAATTCACCCAGGGGAGGGAGGCGGGTGGGGTTGAGGGGGGGGGGGGGCTAAGGGGGGTTGAGGTAATAAGGGGATGAGGGGAGGGGCTCGGAGGGGTCGTGAGTATCAGCCGATTTGGTATTCGCGTCCTGTATCACGTGGCGTAAAAACACACACAGACACTCTCTTATCTGCCACTCCGTTATCAATATTGTTAGTATTATTATTATTATTCCTGGTCATCTTTCATTAACGTAATAGAACAAAAATTTCACAACAAAGATGCCATCCTAGAAGGTCGTGTGAGCCTGTTAACGTTCTGCGTGGAGAGAGAGAGACGGAGAGAGAGAGACGGAGAGAGAGAGACAGAGAGAGAGAGACGGAGAGAGAGAGACGGAGAGAGAGAGACGGAGAGAGAGAGAGACGGAGAGAGAGAGACGGAGAGAGAGAGACGGAGAGAGAGAGACGGAGAGAGAGAGACGGAGAGAGAGAGACGGAGAGAGAGAGACGGAGAGAGAGAGACGGAGAGAGAGAGACGGAGAGAGAGAGACGGAGAGAGAGAGACGGAGAGAGAGAGACAGAGAGAGAGACGGAGAGAGAGAGACGGAGAGAGAGAGACGGAGAGAGAGAGACAGAGAGAGAGACGGAGAGCTCTGCATGCAGATCTGAGCTACCCGTCGGAGGCCGTAATATTACAAATATTACATGGAAAACATGGGGGGAACATAGACATGGAGTAGGGAGAGAGGGGGTAAAGAGAGAGAGGAAAGGAGTAAGGAGAGCAGAGCGTGAAATGTATTGTGAAATCTTTCATTTAAAAGGGGGGGGGGGGGGGGTTACATCTAGCAAAGCATTAAAAAAAAACGAAATGATGAACGAAGCAAAGTGCCGACTACACCGAGCATCTTCTTGTTTCCTCTGATCGTAAAAAACGAGTGATATGGCGAGTGATATGGCGAGTGATATGGCGAGTGATATGGCGAGTGATTTGGTGAGTGATTTGGTGAGTGATATGGCGAGTGATATGGCGAGTGATATGGCGAGTGATATGGCGAGTGATATGGCGAGTGATATGGCGAGTGATATGGCGAGTGATTGATATGGCGAGTGATATGGCGAGTGATATGGCGAGTGATTTGGCGAGTGAATTGGCGAGTGAATTGGCGAGTGATATGGCGAGTGCTATGGCGAGTGATATGGCGAGTGATATGGCGAGTGATATGGCGAGTGATATGGCGAGTGATTTGGTGAGTGATATGGCGAGTGATATGGTGAGTGATTGATATGGCGAGTGATATGGCGAGTGATATGGCGAGTGATATGGTGAGTGATATGGCGAGTGATATGGCGAGTGATATGGCGAGTGATTTGGTGAGTGATATGGCGAGTGATATGGTGAGTGATTGATATGGCGAGTGATATGGCGAGTGATATGGCGAGTGATATGGTGAGTGATATGGTGAGTGATATGGCGAGGGTTGAGTGGAGGCAGGACTCGCTTCCCGCCTCGCCACCTCGCCAGAGCGACGCCCCTCCTCGTCCCTGGAGGCTGTCATCTTGGCTGTACAGCCCCCGTGTTTTACCCTTTAGCATTCATTCGAGCGCGGGGTGGTGATGTGATTTCACAAACAGAGCGATGGCAATTTCGCTCACACGGGCACAGAGAGAGATAGACGAACGTGCGCACATATCATCGCATGCACGGAACACTCGCACGCACAAAGATCCCCCGTGCAGCCTGAACAGACTGTTGGGGAAAGTGCTGTTAGCGAGCACCTATGAAGGCCGGCACGGTAAACGAGGGGGTGGGTGGCCAGCATCACGCGCGACCGCCTTTGTCTCCCCAATGGCACCAAGTACTCATTTTAGGCTGAGTCGATCTAGGGGAGGTCCGGGACCGGTTCAGATAATTGTCGCTGGTGTTTACCGTGAGCGGAGTCGCCAGGTTCGAAGCGCAGTGCGCTAGCCGCTCCACCACCGCTCCCCACTACACTAGATCGACACACACACATAGACAAAGACATGCACACACATACAGCTGCACATACACACTAAGAGTTTGATTCTCGGCCAAGGCTAACATCAGTGGCGAAACCTGTCCAATGTTGCACCCCCACCCCCCCTCAGACAATCCCCCCCACTTCAATAATCACGTGACCAACAGGGTGTGGGGAGGGAGGCCTTCATCCATTCAGCAGTGGAATGTTAAAAGACGGCGAGTGAGTATTAATGTGATGCGTTGGTCATGGGAAAAGGTGCACGCTTGGAATTGTATTGAGAGGCAGGAGAGACGCGTGGATTAGAGGCAAACTGTCGAGTTAAATAAAGACGTAGGGGGGCGAGTGGGGGGGGGCGAGTGGGGGGCGAGTGGGGGGCGAGTGGGGGGCGAGTGGGGGGCGAGTGGGGGGCGAGTGGGGGGCGAGTGGGGGGCGAGTGGGGGGCTTGGGCAGGACGCGTCACGGCCAGCAGGTCCTGTGGTGATGGCCTATGGTCGAGACTCTCCGATTAGCACAGTAAGCTACGTACGGTGCGAAAGAAGTTCAAAATACCATACAAGACTAATAACGGAGCAGCAGCAAAGGAATGGAATTCTGTCCGAGAGGAGAACGCCCAACGGCGGGAGACGGAGCCGAGTGGATTGTAAAAATAAATGTTGCGTGTTATGAATATTGTTCTTTGTATCACATCGCGGGATCGTGACAGGTGGCAGGCTTGGGAGGTTTGGGAGGCCCTTCACTCAGCGGTGGATTGACAGAAGGCCTGCAAGTGATTGCGGACTAATGTGTGTGTTTTAATATATAGGTCACGTATAAATAACCTCACAGAAACAAAACCACGCCAACCAGTGGAGGCCCCCGGGGCAGAGTGTCCTTTTAGCGCTGACCTTTACCGGCTTTGATGCCCGCGTGAAGGGTCATCATCAGTGGGAGGCGCTGATCGACGGATCGTTTATGAAGCGGGATGGGTCCGCTTGACACGAAGGGCGCCTTTGTCTTTATATTTGTCTCAAATGCCACGTGGCGGGGGTGGGGGGGATTTGATGATTATATATTTTGTATCGGGGTTGCTGGGCACAGGGCCTCGAAGGCCCTCAAACTCATAGCGGCCAGGTACAAACGGCACTGTTACAGGCGTGATAGATGAGGGTGTAACGCGTTTGTAGAATTTAACAATTAAGGTTGTTATTGTGAAATATTGGGGGGAACGAGATGATGACGATGGTGGGAGGAGGGAATTCCATTGTGGAGCTGCAGTGTGGTGGTGAGTGCGTGAGTGTTGTAAGCTGCAGTGTGGTGGTGAGTGCGTGAGTGTTGTAAGCTGCAGTGTGGTGGTGAGTGCGTGAGTGTTGTAAGCTGCAGTGTGGTGGTGAGTGCGTTAGTGTTGTTGTAAGCTGCAGTGTGGTGGTGAGTGCGTGAGTGTTGTTGTAAACTGCAGTGTGGTGGTGAGTGCGTGAGTGTTGTAAGCTGCAGTGTGGTGGTGAGTGCGTGAGTGTTGTTGTAAGCTGCAGTGTGGTGGTGAGTCGGCGCACCGCCGTGTTTGGTGAAGTGTATGCAGTCCAGGACCGGTTGGGCTGTCACTCGCCACTGGAGTTAGTCAAATACCGGTGGCCGCACGTGGGTATCCGCGTTCAGGGCTCAGTGCGCCAACCACTGTGCCACCGCTCTACCCAATACAAATACCACGCTCCCCCTGCCCCGCACACATTAGGACAACGACCACTACCAGCAGCAGAATCAATCAGGTGATTGAGAATACAAAGTTGTTTTCCGTAAAAAAACAAAATTCTGCAGACCGACCAAAAATAAATCTCAAAATTGGCACTTTCTCTTTCCTCTGCGCGTGGCGGTCCGTAATGAATTCACGCGGGCGCCGCAGGAATGCTGATGAGGAAGTGGGAATTTCTTCCTTAACAGCTCCGCGCTGTCTCTGACATTCGTGGCCCCAGAGGCGATGATCGCTCGCTCCGTGCGGCCACCCGCGGAGCCGAGTTAATGCGCTCCGCGTGACCCTTACGGCCGGCGACACGCGCGGTCTTACTCAGCGGTTGACGGTGAAGTGCGACCCCTTCGTGTCAGAGAACGGCCCGCGGAAGCGGATATGACAGAGCTAGACTAAACTCAACATTTTTTGTATTTTACCAGGTAAGGCCCACTGAGCTATGTAGCTCTTTTTATATATAAGCGACCTGACCACACATAATAGCTCAACGAAGTGGCTTATCATGTGGAAATATATTGCCGCCAAACGAGTAGGGGACCCGGACATTGATCCACGCGACCACGGGGAGAACATGCAAGCTCCAAATATACAGGCGTCAGGGTCGGGATCGAACCCACGACCCTCTTCGTACCAGCCGAGGTATTTAACATCTCGCTACCATAGCGCACTGATGTCCCATCTTCTTCTTCAAGTGATACCTCTGGGCCACACGTCGCAGGACAGTCAACCCGATTAAAACAAATCTCAGACCTGGAATTCAATTAAAATAATGTTGAACTTAAGTTAATGTGATGGGTTTTATCGCGTAATCATTGGTGTCCGAGTGTAGACCACCAACTTGCTCCACTATAAAACTCTGTTAAATCAGAACTCATTCTATGTGGGTCTATGGGTCTCTATGTGGGTCTATGGGTCTTTATGTGAGTCTATTGGTCTCTACGCGTGTCTGGATACGAGCCCAGCATCTCAGCGATGCTGACCCAGCACTCTGACCTCCGAGTCACCTTGATGATCTCGAAATGGCAGCACTTAGACAATGCACCACGTCGGTGTGACCGTCATGGCAGGGACCTCGCTCTCACGTAGAGCGGGTGGGAGAGACGCTGCCTCCTACTGTGTGTGCACCAGTGTCACGTGAAGGGATCTGACATGTGGCTCTCTGGCATCTGCTTCCGTGGGCCGTTCTCCAACACGAAGGAGTTGTTGGTTGCAGTCCTCTGCGAGAGATCCGAATCGAGGTTTCGTCTCGTGGTGCGACGTGGCGCAGGTAGCACAATTGGGTAACATTGGGGGGAATTTTTTGAAAAGAAAAATTCAAGAAGATTGAAATCCGGTTGTGACTACGACAGCTGACACCTGGAGTCTCTCCCCGGCATCTCGGCGGTGCCGGCTCGGTGACCTTCTTGACCTCGGAGCCGCCAGGCCACTTATTCGCAGCGAACGTTTTGCGCTCAATGGCTCTTCGACTTTTTAACCTGCGCGGTAATTTCTCTGCTGGGATAATTGAGACTATAACTTCACGGTGCAGACTGCTGCAACTGCTGCCGCATCTCAGGATGATGGTCAATGATTATAGAGATGTCAAAAAACGCACCTCCCTCCTACTCCCCCCTCTCCCCCCTCTCCCCCCTACGCCTCTTCTCAACGTGTCATTATAGTGCATTGCAATTTGTTTAGCGCGAGGCGGTTAGGAAGTGGATTCACGCTCAGAGTGCGGGAATCATTGTGTGGAGCAGCTTGGGTAAAGCGGAGGTCTGGCTCACGAGTAACAGATAAAAAAAACAATTAGAAGCTTAGCCCTGCAATTACCATTGCTGGTAGAAGAGCCAGAGATGGCGATACATTCAAGAGAAGAACCTCCCCCTGTAATGTATTATGGGCTGCTCTTCCACAATGGCCAGAGACGTCTTGGAAGATTACCCACACTTTATCCCACCACATGCTCCTTGAGACCCTCCCTGTGGTGTGCCCTTGGTATCACTGCTGGGTGGACAGGGCCACGCAGGGGGGGGGGGGGGGTTATGAAGCTTGCACCATATGTGGAACAAAAACTAAATAAGCAGACAAGACGTCACTTTCACATTTCTGTCCATCCACGTGATTATTTTTTTACACATCCCGTCCGCGAGACGCCCTTCTAGGAATGCATCATTTCAACCACGATAGTTCAACACGAGCAAAAACTCTTGGCCGGTTTCGACATGCAGTGTCTCCTCAGCAGTCCAGTTTACTTGAAGCAATGCTGGTCACCTTCGAGACCTGTATTCATATTTGTTAATGTATGATTACGCGTGTTAATCCCGGATAGCCTCACCGAGTCTCGTGGCTTATTTTCAGGAGGATCCTGCTCAGGGTTTCAGTAACAGAAGGCAAAATCATCATGTACAATCCCAGCCGAGTTGCAATTTTATAGACAAAGTCTCTTTCTGGTCGATATTTGTTTAAAAATAAAATAAAGATGGTGATTTCGGCCCGGTGCTCCCCAATGGTTGAGCCACAGACTGCATCTGTCCGCAGGAAAAGTCGGGTGGGCTCGTGGGAGATGGAGACGGAGAGAGGACAGGGAGAGTGACGCGAGAGAGGTGAGAGAGATGGAGGGGAGAGGGAAGTCTCCCAAGACTCGTTACGGTCCCGCATTGTGCTCTCGCCGCCATGAGTCGAGGATGCTGGAGGGGGTAGCTTGAGTTCAAAATCATCATCATCAGCAACAGCGGAAGCTATGATCTATCTACAGCTGGACGCAAGCCTTCACCCTCTCTCGAGTCATCGTCATCTCTCACGGTCGTCGACGCATCGAGAATTACAGCTCCTGCACGCGCGCGGTGTCTCCGTCGCTCCATCTCTGCGCTAGACGTCCTCTCGCGTCCCGGGCGCGTTCCCTACATCGTCAGAGCGAGGAGAGGGAGCTTTAAAACCAACGCTCACGGTAAATGTGGGTGCCAAAAACGTTTCGTTTTGGCAATGAAATAGATAAAAGATAGTTTAGTTTTTATTTGAGTGTTTATAAAGTGATGTGTTTACCTTGACTATACTTTGCACTCCGGTTGTGTTTTAATATTGTTTGCAGTAACATTCTCACCTTGCCCTACTGGACGTCTGTGAAAAATAGCTTTATAGCTCATCGGATTCATCCAGTAATAAATACAGATTCTAAATATGGCCTTCTGATTCTCTGTACCGCTGCTCACCCCCCCCCCCAATTACCCCCCCCAATTACCCCCCCTCCAGCCACCCCCCCAGCCCCCCCAATTACCCCCCCAGCCCCCCCCCCCCGAATTACCCCCCCAGCCCCCCCCCCCAATTACCCCTCCCCAATTACCCCCCCCCCTTCATTCTCCCTCCCCTCGCTCATTCCACTCCTCCCCCCGCCCACCCGGGATGGACGCGGATGTAAGAGGGAGGGGAGGGGCGGGGCGAGGTAGGGGGTGGGGGCTCGGTGGGGGGGGGGTGTCCATGACAACGGCTTTCAAGAGAACGCCGCCGCTGACGACCTCAAACTCGCATTTACATCGAGAGACACAACGGCACCATCATCACCGTCATCAGCAACATCACCGTCATCAGCAACATCACCGTCATCAGCAACATCACCGTCATCAGCAACATCACCGTCATCAGCAACATCACCGTCATCAGCAACATCACCGTCATCAGCAACATCACCGTCATCAGCAACATCACCGTCATCAGCAACATCACCGTCATCAGCAACATCACCGTCATCAGCAACATCATTAACATCATCAACACCATCAACATCATCAATATCAAAGCGGTACCATCATCATCAACATCATCTAAACAGGACCATCATCACCGTCATAAGCAATTATCATCGACATCAAAGCGGGAGCATCATCAACATCATCATCAAAACAGGACCATCATCATCTTCATCAGCAACATCATCAACATCAAAGCGGGACCATCATCAACATCATCATCTAAACGGGATCATCATCACCGTCATCAGCGACATCACCATCATCAAAGCGGGACCATCATCAACATCATCATCAAAGCGGGATCATCATCACCGTCATCAGCAACATCATCAACATCAAAGCGGGACCATCAACATCATCATCATCAAAACAGGACCATCATCACCGTCATCAGCGACATCATCAACATCAAAGCGGGTCCATCATCAACATCATCATCTAAACAGGACCATCATCATCTTCATCAGCAACATCATCAACATCAAAGCGGGACCATCATCAACATCATCATCTAAACAGGACCATCATCACCGTCATCAGCAACATCATCAACATCAAAGCGGGACCATCATCAACATCAAAGCGGGACCATCATCAACATCATCATCTAAACAGGACCATCATCACCGTCATCAGCAACATCATCAACATCAAAGCGGGTCCATCATCATCAACATCATCATCTAAACAGGACCATCATCACCGTAATCAGCAACATCATCAACATCAAAGCAGGACCATCATCAACATCATCATAAAAACAGGACCATCATCATCTTCATCAGCAACATCATCAACATCAAAGCGGGTCCATCATCAAAATCATCATCTAAACAGGACCATCATCACCGTAATCAGCAACATCATCAACATCAAAGCAGGACCATCATCAACATCATCATAAAAACAGGACCATCATCATCTTCATCAGCACTGCATAACCCTCGCCCTCAACTTAGCAGACTTCATAAGGGGTGGTGGAGGTGGGGGCTGTAATACTCAATGAACAGTTCACGTCCCAGCCCATGGTCAATCCACTGCTGGATAAGGGCCTCCCCGAGACATCGCCGTGTCTTGCGGTCCGGCGATGAAAAGCATCAAATCCACCCCTAGCAGCAGCTGTAGCACACGAGACGATTTCATCACTCCATCTCCTCGGTGGATGGCCTCTCGGGCGCGTTATCTCCATCATTAATCTCACATTAAACACGGGTATTCATACATTCAGCCTCTGCTCCTACGGCAATGAGATGCAGTGTAAGTGTCTATATATTGTACTTGTAAGATTATCTGAATTGGCAATCGGTACGAACATGAATCCTTTGATGTCCAACAGAAAGAGCTGCCAGATAATTGTTTGATGAATTTACATCATCCCCTGACAGTCCTACCCACCCCCTACTCCCCCTCTCTCCCCCACAACACCACCGCCACTTCCCCACGTCGTGAGGATTTACACATTGACACGGAATGGACCGGACCTGACAATTAGCTCGGAGCAGCAGATTGTGGCTGTAATAGAGTCGTGAATTATCCATGTGCCTTGATTTCTCGTTGCGGCGCACGCGTACTCATGGACACGTAGTGCATGTGCGCTTCACCCCTCATCAAAATCATCATCACCGCCAGCCATAATAAACATCACCATCATCATCACCGCCAGCCATGATCAACATCATCATCACCGCCAGCCATGATCAACATCACCATCATCATCACCGCCAGCCATGATCAACATCATCATCACCGCCAGCCATGATCAACATCACCATCATCATCACCGCCAGCCATGATCAACATCACCATCATCATCACCGCTAGCCATGGTCAACATCACTATCATCATCACCGCCAGCCATGATCACCATCATCATCACCGCTAGCCTTGATCAACATCACCATCATCATCACCGCCAGCCATGATCAACATCACCATCATTACCACCAGCCATGATCACCATCATCACCGCCAACCATGCTCAATCCACTGCTGCATGAAGCCATCTCCCAGCCGTCTTGCGATGATGCAACAGCTGCGAGCTGCGATCCGACTCGCAGCTGCCACACACGAGTTGAATTCATCGCTCCATCTCTCTCCGTGGTGGCCGTGCTCCAGGACTTGCTCGCTCCCTTTGGCTTCCACGCCCTCCTTCGTCTCGACCGCCGACCATCCCACGCCTTCAAGCCGTGGTGTGTTCTGCCCAAAGGCCAATTATATTTTTGTTTTCAGTTAAAAGTTATTTTTTCGTCTCTAAGTTGCGTCTGTTCTCTGATCCATGCGTTTCATTTCGTATGTCTCGGTACAATTCCAAGCATTCACCTCTTCATACAAAGACAAAGATCCCCCGTATAGCCCTATCAGACGTGTGGCAAGTGCTGTTATCGAGCACCTATGTAGGGCGGCACGCCACGTGAAGAGGTGGGTGGCCGCCAGCACCATGACCGTCCGCCTTTGTCTCCCCAGTGCTGATATTTACACACACCATCTAGACATCGATCACCCTCGACATTTGTGGAGCAGTGCTCGCTTTTCTCTGAAGGATCATTGCCCGAAACGTCGGTCTGCAATATATATGTTTCCGTAATTGTAATGCGATGTTCATGACGAGCCTGGTGAGTGTGGCAAGTCGCTCACCAGAGACAATGCATTCATCTCAACGAGACGCCATCCGAATTAGGTTAAAGGTGTTTAAGTTACCAGCTTCTGTCCGAGCACTGCGACTCGTGCGCATCTGATTTCAGTACGAACCAAAGTTGACTCACGCGTTTGAGGAATTCTACCCGATTCAAAACCGGTCACGTTCATCAAAGGGTCGCCCAAAACCGTGGAGGTACAATCCAGAGGACGGAGGTGCTGAGAATATGCAAACGCGTTTTTGTTGTACAGTGAGGGTGAGTGCACGTGTCGAACTTCTTTCGGGCCGTGCGTCGGCATCCGTGCGAATCGTTCTGACGGGTGGCCCCATCGGCTTCCACAGCGCTCGCTCAACCCCGCGGAGGACGCGCGCAGCAGCTCGAGGGCCTGACAGGGGGTGGGGGCGGGGGGGGGGGGTCCGTGCGTGCGCGCGGTTTTTCTTTCTTGGCTTCGTTAAATTCTGAATGCATTCGCCGCTTTCAATTTGTCGGGCCGGAAATGAAATAAAAAAGCGGACATCGATTCGGCTCAGTGGATTCATCAACTCCCCTCCCCCACTACCCCCCCCCCGGTCAATCCAGACCCCCCCCCTTCCACCCCCACCTCTTCACCCCACCACCTCTTCACCCCCCCACACACCCAATTCCCTTCTCGCCTGCTACCCCTAACCCCCTCCACACACAATCCCCCACGGTGTTAAATCATTCTCTTTGTCGTTCCCGTGGAGCAGAGTGACGCGTCTTGTGAGCCTCATTTTCATGCTAACCCCTGCCGTGCGGTAATGGTCAGTCGGCAACACTGGACTTGCATTGTAGAGGTCACCGGTGACGATTCAGTCTCCAGATGCGGCGCTTTATTATACAACGGGAAATTTCCTTACGCATCTCAGCCCCGCACCCCCTCGCCGGTTCTGTGTGCAAGCAGCAGTCCCGTAACGGGTTCACCGCATTTCGATTTAAAGCTTTCGTGACTGCAGGGATTCATATTCTTGGTTCTTTCGGTAAAGTCACGTAGAAGGGAAACAATAACATAATAAAAATATAAAACAATACAATTCTCACGACTTTTCGATTGCAAGTCAAGCAATCATAATCAGGTGTGAAAACCACAGCAGGAATAAAACGCCACTTTTTTCAAAAAAAATATTGCTGTGGTTTTCACACCTGCTGATGATTGCTTGTGTTGCAATCGAAACGTCGTGAGAATTGTATAGCTTTATTTTTTTTATTTGATTATTTCCCTTCTACGTGAATTTACCGAAAGAACCAAGAATAGTGTTCACCGCAGTTTGCGACACGTGGTGGGGTAAAGTGTGGGTACTCCCACCTCGTCCAAGACGGAGCGGCCAGCGTGGGGAGTGTGGACCAAGCCCTCAGTTCCGCCAGCAGTGGCGTGAGCAGGCATTGCAGGGCTATCCCTTTTACTTATCACACATAATGCGCCCGACCTGGTCATATCGCGCACACTAAGCAGATGTTGAACCTCGTTGGTTTATACATGTGTAGTGACATAGAATGGGTCACTACGGCGCCTAGCGCCAGTTACTGATAGAGAGGGGAACTGCCAGTAGGCCATTGCAATGTCACGGAACGGGCCCCTAGGGGGCGTAGTGCTGGTTGCTGGCAGAGAGGGGGCATCTGAGGACGTAGCAGCCCGGTTGGCTGGCAAGGGCACGTGATAGGCCAGGGTAAGGATGTGGGCCAAAGGTGACAGAAGGGACACGTGGGGTATGGCCCAGAACCTTCTGGTAGGTTCCAGAAGGGGGCGTGGTCGAGGGCGGAGCCAGGCCACGCTGGGGGGCATTAAAAGGAGGTCCCGAGGCTGGGTCGGGGCTGTCTGTTGGAATGAAGTCCTCCGTGCTGCCTCTTCCGCTGGGTCTTCGGTCTTTGTGCTCGGCATCGTGGGTCAGGCGGTGTGTCGATTGTCCTGACCCGGTTTATGTCGTTACCCCGTTGTGGTCCATAGAATATACGTGTTGCCCCCTGAGTTAGTGTGTGTCTCTCAGTAAACCCACTACATGGATGAGAAATTTGACTGTCTGGGAAGAGCTGTTGTTGTAGGATTGGGCTGGAATATGGCTAGAGGATTACAGCTATGGATTGTTAAGTCTACCTGCACTGATTTATATGTTACCTGCTGCATATGTTTGTGTTATAATCAACCTCTGCATTAAAGGCCTCTTCTCCACGCATTGTCAGTCAATGGGCTGTGTTTGGCCATACACCTTGTACATACAGAGATCCACAGACTCTCACAGAGACCCACAGACTCTAAGAGATATCCGCAGACTTACATAGCGAACTAGATACTTACATAGAGACCCATAGACTGACATAAAGAACAATACAGTATACTCGCACACAGACCCATAGACTCATAGAGACTCAGACTCGCGTAGATACATACCAACGACTGAGAGGCCGCGGTAAACAATCCCGTAGCATTGTAACCCTCCCTCCCCCATGCACGTCCACCCGTCTCTGCAGTCGAACTGTGACTTTGACAGACGTCAAACGTGGCCTGCGGGAAACGTCACCTCGAGCCCTCGCCATCCACACTCTGACACGTGGGTCCCCACGTGTCGGAGCGAGTCCATGGGGGGTGAAAATGCCGGGGGCGGAAGGCGGAAGAGGTGGGGTTGTGAATTCAGGCCCTTTCACTGCTGCTCCAGGACGCGACACTCGAGATGATATAAACCTCTGCATAAATAATCACAATAAGAGATTCTATCGGATTAAAAGACGCACTGAAAAGTAAGACTCACCCCAAAGGTATGCCCGGTGTCAATCACGTTGTACGATATGGCCCCTTGCCATGACTGACCGTCCACGTAATTTTAAAAAGTATTTTTTTTTACACATCCCATCAGCCACAAGGTCTTCTGGGAGTGCACAATTTCAACCGCATTGACTGAACACAAAGCAACACTGCATACCGGTTTCGACATTCAAGTTGATGAGACGTGTGAAAAAAATGCTTGCATTTATGTACCTCGTCTTTCACGACCAACGCTATATCATTCAAATTGGATCAGCTCGGCTCACCGCTGAACTTTTAGGGAGCACTCGGAGGTATGGAAAGGTCTCTAAGTGCCGTGAAGAAGGATCATTGCCCGAAATGTCGCCGATTATAGCCATTGTTAAGGTCACGGTGTCATTGAGGAATAAGAGAGAGAGGGGTTTTAAGTAAATATATGATCCGCTGAATGCGGTAATTTTCTGGCCGAGCGCTCGACCCACCTCGCCTCGCCACCTGGCCGTGGTTAATGTTTTGGACGCGCGTGGATACTAAATCGTTAATTAAATAATGATTACACAATCACGCGTTAATCTGTAATTAGGAGCGCCAGGGCAAAGACGCGATGTCAGCGGTGCCCATGGGGACCGTCTCCCCCCAATTAGCTGACTTCTATATCGGCGATTACAACTTTAATTAGCTATTGATATGAACAAACAGCAAACTGGTAAAGGCAGTCTGTTAAGGGAGCCTCCGCGTTGTTAGTCAATTAGACCGCATCGAGAATGGAACGCACGCGCGGAAATATTGACCGACTCAGAATTCTAGATTTGAAGCTTTCGTGACTGCAAGGATCCATACTCTTTGGTTCGATTCGGTAAAGTCACGTAGGTAAAAAATAAAACAACACAAATCACGACGTTTCGGCCACTTGTGTTGTGGCCGAAACGTCGTGATTTTTGTTGTTTTAATCAAATAAAACCACACAAATCACGACGTTTCGGCCACTTGTGTTGTGGCCGAAACGTCGTGATTTTTGTTGTTTTATTTTTTACCTACGTGACTTTACCACTTGTGTTGTGGCCGAAACGTCGTGATTTTTGTTGTTTTATTTTTACCTACGTGACTTTACCGAATAGAACCAAAGAGTACGACTCAGAATTACACGGGGATCCAGAGGCGAACATAGTAGACCAGTAGACTTACAAGGCTACCAATCGGTTTATAGAGAGATACATTGACGTTGGCATAGAGGCCCGTAAACTTGCATCGAGACCAAAATACGAACATACCCTTAGACTTGTATAATGCTACAATATCAGCCGTTTGGCCGGGTAACGATTGATACAGACCTTCTAAGGTCAATGGGCCTTTCCTGAAATAAATTAGTGGTAGTGCCTCACGCCGATATTCCCTACTTCACGCCAGCCTCGGCAGCGTTCCGGAGAACATCGGTGAAATATATTACTGGACATGTGCGAAACCTCCTGAGTATTCGGCTGCTATAATTGTTCACGTGATCAGCCACTATCTTGAGCTCTCATTTGTGGCGATGTCGCTTCTGAAAAAAAGCTACAGAGCTCGGCGTGCCTTAGCTGGTAAAGTTAATAGTTTAGCACTGCATATTCGTGAGAAAGATCTTAATAGCTCATGGCGTCCATCCAGTCTAAATAAAGATTCTGATTCCGCAATACGGAGCGAGAAATGTAATGCCTCTCCTGTCTGTGTGACGAGGGGGTGGGGTGGATGGCGTCATTCGGGGGGAGAAGAGTCAGCGTGAAGGGTCGCAGTGCCGCGTCCCGTCCAGCAGATGGCGAGGGGCTCATCGTGCTCGGCACCGTCACCATCACCGCCGCACCATCGTGGGCGTCGTGGCGGGGACTATCGAGACATCGTTGGGTTCAACACAAGCACAACCTTGGGACCGGTTTCGACAATCGAGTTGATGGGATGTAAAAAGAAACACTTAACGTGTGTTTCTTCATACGTAGGCTTTCGCGACCAATATTATGATTAACGATTCGTTTATTTAACACGTAGGCTTTTGCTAACGATATAATCCATAATAGAGGTTTTTTGGGTTTGATCGCGTAAATGTGTAAATATATTGTTAAAACCCGCCACCACCCGCCACAGCCAACTAGTAAGGGTTGTCACGTAAACAGAACGTGGCCAATTCGTCACTAGTACAGCACTAACCGGTGTGTTGGAGAGCCAAGCCACAACATTTACAATCTGAGTACGACGTTTCGCCAGTAATTACAACTAGCTTCATCAGGCGACAGCCTGATTTGTGGAGAAGTCCACCTGTTTTGTTCCTTGTCTAGAGGCGTAGATGTGGTGACCACGCAGCTTTGAATCTGCATCTTCTGAGGAACGCCAGTGACGACAACAGCTTCATCCGCACACAACCCTTACTAGTTGGCTGTGTCGGGTGGTGGCGGGTTTTAACGACACATTTATATATTTACGCGATATAACCCCAAAACCTCCTTTGGATTAGTTTATTGTTAGTTCGTCTCGGTATAATATCAATTATTTCGCCATAACCCTCCACCACCCGACAGAGCCAATCAAATCAAGTTGTCACGTGCTCAAATACGCAAATATTTACTCGGTGTATCAGCAATACCGGAGGAACGTTGCAAAGCCATCAACGTTGTATTATGTATACGGAGTTTCGTGTATACTTAAACTACCCACGGCCACGCGAGTGATTGTTCTGTGTTGTGTAACATAGAGATGTCGCGTCGAATTAGGACTCGGGACAGGAAGGCTTTGTGACCAACCCGCCATTCTGGCTTTGCACCAGAACCCTTTTTCCCAGCTCTCTCTTTGCACCAGAACCCTCTTTCCCAGCTCTCTCTTTGCACCAGAACCCTCTTTCCCAGCTCTCTATTTGCACCAGAAACCTCTTTCCCAGCTCTCTCTTTGCACCAGAACCTCTTTCCCAGCTCTCTCATCGCACCAGAAACCTCTTTCCCAGCTCTCTCTTTGCACCAGAACCCTCTTTCCCAGCTCTCTCTTTGTGCCAGAACCCTCTTTCTCAGCTCTCTCTTTGCACCAGAACCTCTTTCCCAGCTCTCTCATCGCACCAGAAACCTCTTTCCCAGCTCTCTCTTTGCACCATAACCCTCTTTCTCAGCTCTCTCTTTGCACCAGAACCCTCTTTCCCAGATCTCTCTTTGCACCAGAAACCTCTTTCCCAGCTCTCTCTTTGCACCAGAACCTCTTTCCCAGCTCTCTCCGACAAACCGTTCTGTGAGTGCAACCGATGTTGGGCACAATCGGGCAGAGGATGGGTGATTTTGGCTGCATTACCACATTACGACATCGACACAGGATGGCCGTGTCATAACCCCAACTGCCAGACAAACCCGTTCAACTACGGGTCTTTGCACGTGTCCGTGGGTCTCTATTGAAATCCATTGATCTCGAAGTGAGTATCTGTGTAAGTCCGTGGCGTCCCTATGTAAGTTGATGGGCCCCCCTCTATGTAGCAGCTCTATTGGTCTCTACGATAAAGCATTGCTGAACAGGCAGGGACCGTCAGCGCTCTACACTTGAGAATCGAGTCCAGTCTCAGGCGGGGGTGCTGATAACACGGATTCTGAGCCCAGCATGCCAGCGGTGACGGACGACTCGGAGTCTCTGACATGGCCATTACAAACCCACCGCTTATCCACCCGTGCTCCCCCCCTGCCCCCCCTGCTCCCCCACCTGCCCCCCCACCTGCACACCCACCGTACATCGTTACTCTCTGATCTGGGATGGATGAGACCAGGGGTTTTGCAGCCGCACACACCTCAGCAGGAAGGTGTTACCGTGGCAACCCGAGCGCTTGGAACCCGTTGCTAAGGCTCCACAGAAAACACACACTCACACGTCTCTCGTGATGCATTCTACTTATGTATTTATTTATTTCCTCCCATGGGTTAAAAAAAACTCCTCTTAAAACAGCCACCACCACGTACGGGCGTTCTCTACAGAAGACACGCACGGTCTAAAGAGCACGGGGATCGGGCGGCACTCCCACGGTGCTTAGCCGTTGTGTGTTGTCCGATGTTTCGCTCCACGTGCTGGGAGCTTCCTGAGCCCATGGCCCTCTGCGTGAGTCTATAGGCCTCGGTGTGAGTCTATGGGCCTCGGTGTGAGTCTATGGGCCTCGGTGTGGGTCTATGGGCCTGGGTGTGAGTCTATAGGCCTCGGTGGGAGTCTATGGGCCTCGGTGGGAGTCTATGGGCCTGGGTGTGAGTCTATGGGCCTGGGTGTAGGTCTATGGGCCTCGGTGTGAGTCTATGAGCCTCGGTGGGAGTCTATGGGCCTCGGTGTGAGTCTATGGGCCTGGGTGTGGGTCTATGGGCCTCGGTGGGAGTCTATAGGCCTCAGTGTGAGTCTATGGGCCTCGGTGTGAGTCTATGGGCCTCGGTGTGAGTCTATGGGCCACGGTGTGAGTCTATGGGCCTCGGTGGGAGTCTATGGGCCTCGGTGGGAGTCTATGGGCCTCGGTGTGGGTCTATGGGCCTCGGTGGGAGTCTATGGGCCTCGGTGTGGGTCTATGGATATTTTTGACGAGTCTACGGGCCTCAATTAGGACCTTTAGGAGCACATGGGTCCCGGTGTGAGTTTATGCATCTCTAGGTGACGCGCTAAGCAATGATTAGAGCCGATTGAAATTAAGATTCAGATCTCAGTGTGCGTGTGCGTACACGTGTTCCACGTGTACACCAGTGTGTACACATGGAACACTTGTGTGCACGAGTGTGTACACGTGGAACACGTGACACAGACTGCGTTCATTGATTAGCGCGACACGTGGAACGTGTGTATCAATCATCGGGCGCGTGCAGCGTGGAACGAGTGGTTTTGTATAGTTGAATAGGTATGAGTAAATTGGAAAGACGGAGCGTGTTGGTGGTGGGGCCGTGATAACTGACGTGTGGGAACTCTGCACGAACCTCAACACCGTAATTCTGAACTCTAACCCTAAATCATGAACCCTAACCCCTGACCCCAACCCTTGACCTCTCCCGAACTCCTAAAACTAAACCCAATCCTGAACGAAGACCTCTACATCCTCGCCTCAATCCCATACCCTAACCCATGAACCATAACGCAAAATTATATAATTTCTCTAACCCCTGGACCTAAACTCCGGAACCCTAAAAGCAACCCAAAACTTTAACCTTTTATAATTATTACACATATATGCCTAGATAACCCTCGATTGATTAGCACAGTTGGCTATGTACGGTGCGGAGGAAGTTTAACACACAAGACTCTTTTTCAGAAGCGTGCTGGAAATGTGTTGCAGTTGGGGCAATGTTAATACAGTGTGTATTTCCAGTTCAGTAACTTTCAAGCACAGCATTTTATTTTTAACTTTGGGATGTTTGGCCAATACCAGGTACATTGTGTGTGTGTCAGGTTTGTGAGGTAACCCCAGGAAACCCGGAGGAAGCCAATCCAGAACATGGGGAGACCATACAAACGTGTGCACACACTCAGGAACACACTCATACTCAGGAACACACTCACACTCAGGAACACACTCACACTCAGGAACACACTCAGGAACACACTCACACTCAGGAACACACTCGCACTCAGGAACACACTCGCACTCAGGAACACACTCACACTCAGGAACACACTCGCACTCGGGAACACACTCAGGAACACTCTCACGACTCAGGAACACACTCGCACTCAGGAACACACTCAGGAACACACTCGGACTCAGGAACACACTCACACTCAGGAACACACTCGCACTCAGGAACACACTCGCACTCAGGAACACACTCAGGAACACACTCGCACTCAGGAACACACTCACACTCAGGAACACACTCGCTCTCAGGAACACACTCGCACTCAGGAACACACTCACACTCAGGAACACACTCAGGAACACACTCGCACTCTGGAACACACTCACACTCAGGAACACACTCGCACTCAGGAACACACTCGCACTCAAGAACACACTCAGGAACACACTCGCACTCAGGAACACACTCACACTCAGGAACACACTCGCACTCAGAAACACACTCGCACTCAGGAACACACTCACACTCAGGAACACACTCAGGAACACACTCAGGAACACACTCGCACTCAGGAACACACTCACACTCAGGAACACACTCGCACTCAGGAACACACTCGCACTCAGGAACACACTCAGGAACACACTGGCACTCAGGAACACACTCGCACTCAGGAACACACCCGCACTCAGGAACACACTCGCACTCAGGAACACACTCAGGAACACACTCAGGAACACACTCAGGAACACACTCGCACTCAGGAACACACTCAGGAACACACTGGCACTCAGGAACACACTCGCACTCAGGAACACACCCGCACTCAGGAACACACTCACACTCAGGAACACACTCACACTCAGGAACACACTCGCACTTAGGAACACACTCGCACTCAGGAACACACTCACACTCAGGAACACACTCAGGAACACACTCAGGAACACACTCGCACTCAGGAACACACTCACACTCAGGAACACACTCAGGAACACACTCGCACTCAGGAACACACTCATACTCAGGAACACACTCACACTCAAGGACACACCCGCACTCAGGAACACACTCAGGAACACACTCAGGAACACACTCACACTCAGGAACACACTCGCACTCAGGAACACACTCAGGAACACACTCGCACTCAGGAACACACTCACACTCAGGAACACACTCGCACTCAGGAACACACTCAGGAACACACTCGCACTCAGGAACGCACTCACACTCAGGAACACACTCGGATTCAGGAACACACTCACACTCAGGAACACACTCGCACTCAGGAACACACTCGCACTCAGGAACACACTCACACTCAGGAACACACTCAGGAACACACTCAGGAACACACTCGCACTCAGGAACACACTCGCACTCAGGAACACCCTCGCACTCAGGAACACACTCACACTCAGGAACACACTCACACTCAGGAACACACTCAGGAACACCCTCAGGAACACACTCGCACTCAGGAACACACTCGCACTCAGGAACACACTCGCACTCAGGAACACACTCACACTCAGGAACACACTCACACTCAGGAACACACTCAGGAACACACTCAGGAACACACTCAGGAACACACTTGCACTCAGGAACACACTCACACTGAGAAACACACTCACACTCAGGAACACACTCACACTCAGGAACACACTCAGGAACACACTCATACTCAGGAACACACTCAGGAACACACTCAGGAACACACTCGCACTCAGGAACACACTCGCACTCAGGAACACACTCGCACTCAGGAACACACTCACACTCAGGAACACACTCACACTCAGGAACACACTCAGGAACACACTTGCACTCAGGAACACACTCACACTGAGAAAGACACTCACACTCAGGAACACACTCACACTCACGAACACACTCATACTCAGGAACACACTCACACTCAGGAAGACACTCGCACTCAGGAACACACTCGAACTCAGGAACACACTCAGGAACACACTCACACTCAGGAACACACTCAGGAACACACTCACATTCAGGAACACACTCAGGAACACACTCACACTCAGGAACACACTCAGGAACACACTCGCACTCAGGAACACACTCAGGAACACACTCACACTCTGGAACACACTCAGGTACACACTCAGGAACACACTCAGGAACACACTCGCACTCAGGAACACACTCACACTCAGGAACACACTCACACTCAGGAACACACTCACACTCAGGAACACAATCAGGAACACACTCGCACTCAGGAACACACTCACACTCAGGAACACACTCACACTCAGGAACACACT
The DNA here is from genome assembly GCF_048934315.1 of Petromyzon marinus. NCBI lineage: Eukaryota > Metazoa > Chordata > Hyperoartia > Petromyzontiformes > Petromyzontidae > Petromyzon > Petromyzon marinus. Next base: position 18,132,248 of record NC_133690.1, on the reverse strand, counting down.
CACACTCAGGAACACAATCAGGAACACACTCACACTCAGGAACACACTCAGGAACACACTCAGGAACACACTCAGGAACACACTCGCACACTGCGGAAGAGGGTAGAACGTCCTCAGAGAGAGGTTTCAGAGTCGGGAATCCAAGCAGGACCCTTGTTGTTGTTGTTGTCACCGCTGCACCAGCGAAGGGTTTGCACCTTTTCCGGGGAGTCAACCCATCTTCCTCGGGCCCTGCTGGGGGACTCAGTGGCGTAGCCATCAAGTGCGCAGGCGGTGCGACTGCGCCGCCCGCAGGGCCGGGGGGTTGCACGCACCGCGGGCCCATGACGGGGCCACGAGGGCCCTGGCGACCACGCGAGGCCACTGGGGGGCTCCAGAAGAGAGGCAGACGGCCACTCCGTGTGAGGGCGGGGAGGAGGGGAGGGAGGTTGAGGAAGGAGGAGGTTGAGGGGTGGAAGGGAGGGGTTGGGGTTGGGGTGCGGAGGGAGGAGGAGGGAGGTGGAATGAAGGAAATGGAGGGAGGAGGAGGGGGGCGATGGAGGGAGGAGGAGGGAGGAGGAGGTTGGTTGGGGGGTGGGTGCAGGGAGGAGGAGGAGGAATACGGAACGAGGTGGAGGGAGAGGTGAGGGTGGCTCAGACGCAGACTTTAGACGTCAGCGCCGTGATTGGTTGGCAAGGCAGAGGCGCGGGATCGTGGAATAATCCCACGAGAGAGGGGCGAGCAAATCACGCCAGGGGCCACGATGTCCTGGCTTCGCTTCCCGCCTGTCGACAGTGACGGATGGCACACGCTCCACGTGCCAGATGATTGGCAAACCACATGTAATTCGATAACAGCTCCTGTAGTATTGACATCACCACCACCACCACCACGTCGCTTCAGATCTTCCCCGTGGTCACCGACTCCTCTGAGTGCCACTCCGATGTCTATCTCGGTCACCGGCCTTCTTCCGCCATGCCCACCACGTGTGCCGCCCATCACTACGTCCTCCTGAAGACATCTGCCATACTTTCCTGCCACGTTACATTCACAACTCCCAGGTTGTTCACATCACTCTTCAGTTATGATTACGTTCACTTGGATAACATTTTTCGAGTAAAAACAACGAACCCTTGTGTACAACGCGTGTACGCGAGGCGCTACGAACCCGGCCACTCGAGTTCGATTCCCGCTCACGGCCGACAACACCGGTGACGATTCTCTGGACCGGTCCTGGGCCCTCCCCTAGGTCGACGCAGCCTGAAATGAGCACCTGGTGAGGTGTGTAAACATCGCCACCCACTCGTGTCCGTTGCAGGCCTTAATAGGTACTCGCTAACAGTACTTGGCCCCAACAGTCTGTTAAGGCGACACGGAGGGGTCTCTCTTCGTCTTGTATGTCGCATCGATGGGAGTGGTGGCGCAGTAGTTAGCGCACTGCTCTACGAATCCTGCGACTTGAGGTCGATTCACGTCAACGGCGAATATCGAACTGGTCTCCTGGGCCTTTAAGTGAGTACCTGGCGCGGTGTGTAAACGTCTTCACTGGAGGGAAGGGATACAAAGGCGGCCGAGCGTGCTGCTCTTACTCCACCGGCCAACTCTCCCCTTCCCCACGTGCGCTGTTCCGGGCGTAATAGGTGACAGCACTTTCCCCAACAGTATATATAGTCTCCACGGGGGAGCTTTGTCTTTGTATGTCAGTGTGCTCGGGTTTATTTAATGTTCAATTTGAGTGTGTATATAAATGTGTGTATGTACTAGTGAGTGCGTACGTATGTGAGTTCGGACTTGTGTGGGGGAGCGGTGGGGCTGTGGTTAGCGCACTGCGCTACGAACCCAGTTACCCCAGATCGATTCGGGCTCACGGCCAACATCAGTGACGAAAACTGCACCCTTCCGGGCAGCGTTGGCGTTCTTAATTAATGACTGCGCTTGCCCCACACAGTTTGATCGAGGATATAGGGGGATCTTTGTCTTTGGTAGCTCGTTGTGCTTTGAACTCGGCTAACCGAGTTGGATTACCTCTCTCGGCCAACGCCAGTGGCAATTATATTAACGGAACCGGTCCTGGCGCTCCTCTATGTCGACTCAACGGTAAATGAGTACCTGGTTCGATGTGTAAAAATCATCACTGGGGAGACAAAGGCGGCCGGGCGTGATGCCAGCCACCCACCCGCCCCTTCGTGTACCGTGCCGGCCTTCATGGGTGCTTACTCGCTAATAGCACTTGCCCCAAAACGTCTGTTCAGGCTACACGGGGGATCTTTGCCTTTGTGGACGCACGGTTGATGCAGGAGCACGCGCTCAGGCTGCGTGGAGACGGAGCGAGCCAGGGGTTGAGGCGGAGAGGATTTATCTGTTTAATATCGCGACAGCCGGAGGCCGAACTTCGCCCGGTCACACGTCGCATCAATATTCGCTCTCCGGGCGCGCGTTCTCGCAGCGGCGGCGGCGGCGGCGGTGGCTGGAAACAACGAGTGGAACGGAGGGATTCGAATTGCTCCCACGCCTTCCGCTCGGGGGTTTATTTAATTATATAAACACATCCGAGCACACGTGCGGAATTAAGAGGAGGAGGAGGGGGAGGAGGAGGGGGGGAGGGAATGTCGTCGAGTGAATCAGAGGGGGAGGGGGGGGAGGGAATGTCGTCGAGTGAATCAGAGGCGACCGAGCCGGCATCGCTGGAGGGCCATGGGATCGAACCCAGGTTTCAGTCGGTCCCAGCGTGGTCAAACCTGGCGGTGGAGTGTCCTGAGTTCGTGGTCTCAGCTCGGTCACCAATGACTGCACACAAAACAAAAACAAACACATCACGCGTCAAGTTAAAATCGCTTCTGCACTTAATCGGTTTGAATTGTAGTTTGAACAATTAAAATACCGTTAGTATGCCATGTTGCTCAGCGCACGTTGAGGACACGGTCTAGCAGACTGACCGATTTGTCTCAACCACTATGCGTTCAACTTGCACCATACCGCGGGTCACAACAACAACACACTCACCCACTCGCCTACCCACCCCCTCACCTACTCACTCAGCCACTCACCCACTCACCTACCCACCCCTTCTTATCCACTTACCTATCCCTCTCACCTACTCACTCAGCCACTCAGCCACTCACCTTACCAACCCCCTCTCTCTTACCCACTCACCTACCCACCCCCTCTCTTACCTACTCACCCACGCACCTACCCACCCACCCCACTCATCCACTCACTCACTAACTCACCTATCCACCTCCCTCTCATCCACTCACCTTCTCACCCACCCACTCCCTCTCATCCACTCACCTACCCACCCCCTCACCTACCCACTCAGCCACTCACCCACTCACCTACCCACCCCCCTCTCATGCACTCACCCACTCACCTACCCATCCCCTTCTCATCCACTCACCCTCTCACCTACCCACCCCCTTTCATCCACTCACCTACCCAACCCCTCACCTACCCACTCAGCCACTTACCCACTCACCTACCCACCCCCCCTCTTATCCACTCACCACCCCTCTCATCCACTCACCTACCCACTCCCCTTCTCATCCACTCACCTACCCACCCCCTCACCTACCACCCCCTCTCTCTTACCCACTCACTTGCCCACCCCCTCTTTTACACACTCACCCACTCACCTACCCACCCACTCTCTCACCCACTCACCACACTTCAGGTCGCAATGCTTCTCGTTCCGCTTCTTCCCTCACTCTGCTCCAGCCATTACCAATTCCCTCCTCCTCCCATCACCATCATTGTCTCTCATCCCCAACTTCTTACAACCTTGCTTATGGCCAACGAACATTAACTCTTTGTTATTCGCTAAGACTTTAAGGATGTTGTTGGTTGCTGACCGCTTGGGCTTGTGCTCAGCAGCCGTGATATAGTTTGTTGTTGTTAAAGAAGCGTCTCGTGTGTGGCCGTGCGTGCGTGTGTGATCCTTGAAAGATCTGGATACAGTGCCATCAGTGAGTTAATCTGGCAGGCTGGGTCATGTAGCTCGCATGCTCAGCCACCGCATGCCCAAGCAGCTTCTGTTTGGCCGGATCAACGGGGCTAAACGGGCGCGGCACGGGCTAGAGAAGAGATGGAGTGATGTGGTACAGGAGGATGTGGAGCTGAGTGGACTTGCCGATGACTGGTACCAGCGGTATCAAGATCGGCTTCTGTGGAGGAGGCTCGTCAAGGACGCTGCTACTGGGCAGTTGGAGGCAGTCGCCCTCCAGCAACAACGGAGGGCGGAGGAGCGACGCTCACAACAAAGAGCAGAACGGCTAAAACGCAGAAAGTTGGTAGAGTGGGGATCACAGTTGATGTATCTGCCAGTCATCGGAGTTAACCTATGGCACCTGTGTCTGTTCCGTGACCTCCTGCCAGCGGGCCTTCCACACTTCACGCTTCCTCAAAGTGCACATAACCTGGCACAAGCCACTTATTGGGGAAGAGCGGTTGTTGTTGCTACTGTTGTTGCACGTGTGTGTGTGTGTGTGACCCACCACCAACACCAACACCACTACAAACGCGTGAATGTGCGAGCTGCAGACGAAGTCCTTCCTCCATTGTTCCTCGGCTCTTCCTATTGACAGCGCCTCCAGCAGCAGAAGTTCTGCGACCTGATCGGCCGCCACAATCGCCCATCCTTAAATCCGCCACCTCCCCCCCCCCCCCCCCTGGTATGGGGGGGGGGGGGAGGGGATAGCGGGGGGTGTAATAAGCTGCTGCTGTTGCGGGTGGATGATTGTTATCAATATTTAAATGCTGCCCGGTTTGGTTGCGCGCGAGTAATTGAATCGGGGACGGTGGCATTTGACGCCACGACGAAGACTGCTTCGTGGTGGAGAGAAATGTCACACCACCCCCACCCCTTCACCCCCCCACCCCTTCACCCCTTCACCCCCACCCCCTGTAGGTGGGGGTGAAGGGGGGGTGGAGGGTGGGGGCGAGATGTGGGGGGAGGAGGAGAGGAGGGAGGACGCAGTGAGAGAGGCAACAGGAGGAGGAGAAGGTGATGATGAGCTGACGAGGAGGTGGGGGAAATGGGGTGGGAGCGGGGGGTGTGTAACTGTCTGTGTGTTCTGTGTATGTCTGTACATGTACAGAGTGTGCGTGCTGTTGTGTGTACGTGTGAATGTGTACGACTGGACATGTGTGACATTCCTGGACATCTGTGAAGAAGAGCTCGATAGCTCATTAAATTCCTCCAGTATAAGTGCACGTGTGTTCTGATTGACGCGCACGAGTGTTCTGATTGACGCGCACGTGTGTTATGATTGACGTGCATGTGTGTTCTGATTGACGCGCACGTGTGTTCTGATTGACGCGCACGAGTGTTCTGATTGACGCGCACGTGTGTTCTGATTGACGCGCACGTGTGTTCTGATTGACGCGCACGAGTGTTCTGATTGACGCGCACGTGTGTTCTGATTGACGGGCACGAGTGCTCTGATTGACGCGCACGTGTGTTCTGATTGACGCGCACGAGTGCTCTGATTGACGCGCACGTGTGTTCTGATTGACGGGCACGAGTGCTCTGATTGACGCGCACGTGTGTTCTGATTGACGCGCACGAGTGTACGTGTGTATTGGGGGAGCGGTGGCGTAGTGGCTGGCGCACTGCCGAACGAGTTCTATTGCCTTCACTGACCACCGTGGTGAAGTATGGTCAAACAGTGATTGTAGTCGACGACGATAATGGTTGGATGAGAGGGGAGGTCGCTGAGTGGGACTCGGAGCCGCGAGATATGGGGTGGTGGAGAGCGGCAGGCAGGCCGGGCAGGACGGGCAGACCTCAACAACGTCGGCACACTCTGATATTTTTTCACGAGTTCCACCTGAAGTTCAAAGTAATCAGAGATTATTATTATTTTAAGCTCTGTCTGTCCTTCCGTCCGTAACGGGGGAGGCGTGAGAGCCCTCGTACTCACGGACTATCAATTATGAGCGAAACGTTTACATACAGTTGCGTTGCTATGACACCATTGAGAAAGGGTCATTGCCCAAAACGTCGACTATTATATTTTTATTGTGTTCCTTCTCAGGCCACACGCACGGTGTTGCTATTGGCGAGAGCGCTTGAATGGTTCACGGTGCGTGACCCGCCACAGTTTGGCCCCGGGGGCCTCTGCTAGACGGAATATTTCAGACGCCGGTCCGTGCGGAACAGCGAATATAAAATGAGTGGATGCTGAAGATACCCGTCCTGAATTACCAGAACGTCACGCGATTTTGGACGATTTTGACCCCCCCCCCTCGTCACACGGCGTCACAAAAAGTCAGACCCCCCCCCCACCACAAATATGACGTCACAAACATGCTTAAAATCGCTTTAAACTATTGCCATTGTAGTGCGTATTTAATGTGGCGCTGCACTCTGATGTTGTAGGAGAAAACATTGATTTAAAAGTCTATTTAATAAGTATAACGTGTTGTCTATATTTATTTAAAGTTGCGCATTTTGATGTGACGTCACATATCTCAACCCCCCCCCCCCTCGTCACACATCGTCACAAATGTCTGACCCCCCCCCCTCCTAGGTGCGTGACGTCATTTATGGACGGCCCCTCACTTCTAGACATTTCTATACGTAGTAGTAGTAGCAAAAAAACGACGATATTAACTGCTTAAAAATGCGGTTGCCGATAATGCGTAAAAAACAACCTCATTTAACAACCACACTCATTAGCCCACAGCCCCGACACCTCCACAGCCGCTCATTACGAAGATGCGCGGAACGCGTGGCACGCTGCGAATCTCATCTGAAGGAAATGTGGCGCCTCGAATTTTATTTTTTTACCGGAGCTTAGCCCCCTGAAAGTTCCAGCTGTAATTAATCCGCGGATGGATTGTGCGTGGCGAGGATTAGGCCGGGTAAGTCGATGACAAATTGTGACAGCCACCATCGCCTTTCACGCGCGACGGCCGTCTCGGCGATGAGATGGGATACTTGGCGCTCACGACGTCCGCGGACGGAGAGACTAATCACTGAGTAATGGGCACGCCGACGCGGGGTGTGTTAAAAGCTTAATTGATGCGGCTCTGATCGGTCTCTATCCCCCCCCCCCCTCACGGCGAAACAGGAGGGTGGTGGGATAGGGGGGCTCAGGCCGGGCCGAGAGGAGCGGTATTGGCCCGACGGAAAGAGATTGATAAACAAACAATCGGGACTGTTAATGAAAATTTATGATTACTGCAATTGATTTCTACTGTCGATGACAATGGCATTATATAATTACGATGACAAAATAATTTATGACATTGATGATCAGCGAATTATGTCATCAAGGTTGCGTAAGTGAACACATTCGTTGAAGTGAGCAAGGTGATTGTTATTAAGAGCGTAGGGGAAAGAGGCGATGATGGGAGAGGATGGAAGCAGCGTAAGAAGTGTGGTGAGTGAGTGGGTGATGGCGACGAAGTGTGATTAGAGACAGTGATGAAGATGTCTTCATCGTCAGACACCTCCCCCTACCACCTGCCGCGTCAGACCCTCCCCCCACCGCCATTACTCCACCCATCACTCCATCCATCACTCCGTCCATCACTCCATCCCTCAATTACTCCATCCATCACTCCATCCATCCATCCATCACTCCATCACTCCCTCTATCACTCCATCCATCACTCCATCCATCCATCTCCATCACTCCATCCATCGCTCCATCCCTCCATCCCTCCATCCATCCCTCCATCTCTCCACAACTCCATCCATCCCTCCCTCCATCGCTCCATTGCCTCCCCACTCTTCCTACCTTCCATCCCATCTACCTCCCCTCTCTCAATTCCATCACCTCCTCACTCTTCCCTCCACAGCCTCCCAACTTTTCCTCTCGCCCTCCCTCTCCTCCAATCACCTTGCATCCTTTCCTCCATCACCTCCCCACTCCTCATCCTCCCATCACCTCCCCCTCCACTCGCTCCCTCCTCCCCCCTCATCTTCCTTTCCTAACCCCACCTGTCAGAGCCGCGCGAATTTCCAGAAAAAGATATCGGAAAACGCACAAGAGGTTGGACATGAAAGCGGGCGCTGATACCGACTGAATTAAATAAACACAGCTCTCGCTTCCTGGCGCCTTTTGTTCGGTCACGATTCCAGCAGCAGCAGGAGGAGAATGCGTAGCAGCAATAGCAGCAATAGTAGTAGCAGGAAAAGGCGTAGCACCAGCAGTAGCATCAGCAGGAGGAGAAGGCGTAGCACCGGCAGTAGCAGCAGGCGTAGCAGCATCAGTAGCATCAGCAGGAGAAGAACGCGTCGCAATAGTAGCGGCAGCCGCAGCAGTAGTAGCAGGAGGTGTAGCACTAGCAATAGTAGTGGCAGCAGCAGTTGTAACACCAGCAGGCGCAGCAGCTGCAATAGCGGTAGCAGTATCAGCAGCACTAGCAGTAGCAGTACTAGCACCATCAGTACCAGCACCCTTGGCTGCCTCTGAGACAAATGCTTTAAATTATCCGCTCAAGCAACTTAAGCAATCGCGAATGAGTTTGTGCGGCGCCGTTCTTAATTGTGTCTGCGTACTTTTGTTATTAATATTCTGCACAACGACGCGATTGGCGATACCGTGCTACGGAGTTTTGCGTCCAACTAGGACCCACATCCACAATAACCTTGCGTGTTAAACTAGGACCCACATCCACAATAACCTTGCGTGTTAAACTGGGACCCACATCCACAATAACCCTGCGTGTTAAACTGGGACCCACATCCACAATAACCTTGCGTGTTAAACTGGGACCCACAACCACATAACCCTGCGTGTTAAACTGGGACCCACATCCACAATAACCCTGCGTGTTAAACTGGGACCCACATCCATAATAACCCTGCGTGTTAAACTGGGACCCACATCCATAATAACCCTGCGTGTTAAACTAGGACCCACATCCACAATAACCCTGCGTGTTAAACTGGGACCCACATCCATAATAACCCTGCGTGTTAAACTGGGACCCACATCCACAATAACCCTGCGTGTTAAACTGGGACCCACATCCATAATAACCCTGCGTGTTAAACTGGGACCCACATCCATAATAACCCTGCGTGTTAAACTGGAACCCACATCCATAATAACCCTGCCGTGTTAAACTGGGACCCACATCCATAATAACCCTGCGTGTTAAACTGGGACCCACATCCATAATAACCCTGCGTGTTAAACTGGGACCCACATCCATAATAACCCTGCGTGTTAAACTGGAACCCACATCCATAATAACCCTGCCGTGTTAAACTGGGACCCACATCCATAATAACACTGCGTGTTAAACTGGAACCCACATCCATAATAACCCTGCCGTGTTAAACTGGGACCCACATCCATAATAACCCTGCGTGTTAAACTGGGACCCACATCCATAATAACCCTGCGTGTTAAACTGGGACCCACATCCATAATAACCCTGCGTGTTAAACTAGGACCCACATCCATAATAACCCTGCGTGTTAAACTGGGACCCACATCCATAATAACCCTGCGTGTTAAACTTGGACCCACATCCATAATAACCCTGCGTGTTAAACTGGGACCCACATCCATAATAGCCCTGCGTGTTAAACTGGGACCCACATCCATAATAACCCTGCCGTGTTAAACTGGGACCCACATCCATAATAACCCTGCGTGTTAAACTGGGACCCACATCCATAATAACCCTGCGTGTTAAACTGGGACCCACATCCATAATAACCCTGCGTGTTAAACTAGGACCCACATCCATAATAACCCTGCGTGTTAAACTGGGACCCACATCCATAATAACCCTGCGTGTTAAACTTGGACCCACATCCATAATAACACTGCGTGTTAAACTGGGACCCACATCCATAATAGCCCTGCGTGTTAAACTGGGACCCACATCCATAATAACCCTGCGTTTTAAACTGGAACCCACATCCACAATAACCCTGCGTGTTAAACTGGGACCCACATCCATAATAACCCTGCGTGTTAAACTGGGACCCACATCCATAATAACCATGCGTGTTAAACTGGGACCCACATCCATAATAACCCTGCGTGTTAAACTGGGACCCACATCCATAATAGCCCTGCGTGTTAAACTGGGACCCACATCCATAATAACCCTGCGTGTTAAACTTGGACCCACATCCATAATAACCCTGCGTGTTAAACTGGGACCCACATCCATAATAACCCTGCGTGTTAAACTAGGACCCACATCCATAATAACCTTGCGTGTTAAACTGGGACCCACATCCATAATAACCCTGCGTGTTAAACTGGGACCCACATCCACAATAACCCTGCGTGTTAAACTGGGACCCACATCCACAATAACCCTGCGTGTTAAACTGGGACCCACATCCATAATAACCCTGCGTGTTAAACTAGGACCCACATCCATAATAACCCTGCGTGTTAAACTGGGACCCACATCCATAATAACCCTGCGTGTTAAACTAGGACCCACATCCACAATAACCCTGCGTGTTAAACTGGGACCCACATCCATAATAACCCTGCGTGTTAAACTGGGACCCACATACATAATAACCCTGCGTGTTAAACTGGAACCCACATCCATAATAACCCTGCCGTGTTAAACTGGGACCCACATCCATAATAACCCTGCGTGTTAAACTGGGACCCACATCCATAATAACCCTGCGTGTTAAACTGGGACCCACATCCATAATAACCCTGCGTGTTAAACGAGGACCAAATCGAACACGAAGTTGAGGGAGGGCCCTTGTCTGTAAACATCTGGAACTTTCTGCGTGAATGCGCAGGTAGAGAGTTCCACTGATATGTTTTCATTTATTGCATTTCATAATTAAATAATTCCGAGTGACACCTGGACCCCAGTTCACGAGATGTGCCCGTGGCTCAGTCCGTCCTTCTGAGCTGCCGCCCGAGATCGATCGCGCCTTCTCCCCCCCTCCTCTCCCTTCCCCCTCTCCTCTCCCTCCCCCCTCTCTGGGCTGCTTCGTGCTCTCGGCACATTCTCTTCTCTCCTCCTGCGGGGGCGAGCGCGGGGAGCAGAGTCGTGAGCTCGCGCCAGAGCGGAAGGGGTGGGTGGAGTTGGGGGGGGGAGGAGGAGGAAGGGGGGGGATGTGGGTGGTGGTGAATAATTAGGATTGTAGTGTCGGCTCGTTCCCGCAGCCGATGCTTCGCTCCATCTCTGTACTTCCATTTAGACTGCCCAGCCGTCCCTCGCTCCCTCTCTCGCCCACGTCTCGCCGTTTCCCCCCAACCCCCCCCCCCCCACATCGCTGATAAACTCCTGCGATTCCAATCGTGTCAAGAGTCGCGTGAGCAATCGGTGCGTATGATGGGCAACGCACGGATTTTACGGCTGAGTCGACCTAGGGGGGTGAGGGGGGCAGGAAACCGGTACAGATATTCGTCACTGGTGTTGGCCGTGGGCGGTAATCGAAATCCCTTGGTCGGTGCGGGCTCGTAATGCAGTGCGCTAACCACTGCGCCACCGCTCCCCACACACTAACACGTAGTGCAACAATTGCTCGTCGCTCAAAATCCCTCTCGCTACCAAAAATAAAGATCCCCCGTGTAGCCTTAACAGACTGTTGGGACAAGTGCTGTTAGCGAGGGGGTTGGTGGCCATCACCACGCCCGGCCGCCTTTGTCTCCCCAGGGGCGACGTTTACCACACACCGGACCAGATACTCATTTGAGGCTGACATGATCTAGGCGAGATTCCGGGCCGTGGCGTTGATCATGAATCGAACTCAGGTCGCCGGGGTTCCTTGGCACCGTGCGCCAACCACCGTCTCGTTTGTATGGTCTTTCTCATTCCGTCTCTGGAGCGGTTTCGATATCCATTGTCTCATCAGCAGAGTCAGGCTCGCTTTGGGCAATGCCGGTGCATTGCCAGATGTTTATCCGCAATGGCCCTTTCTGTTAGAGATGGGTCCTGGTTCGACGCAACGCTCAACAATTACCCTGAGATTTCAGAGTCCGTTTGGCAACGTCCCTACCCCTCGACCCCCCCCCCCCCACAGGCCGAGACACCCCCTAGCAGCCCCCCTCCATTGAGTGAGCCAAACGAACGCGCTCGGAGATTGGGATTAGAGAGATCAGTTTGATTGATGGAACAGGAGAGAGGGCGAATTCTACAAATCCCCTGGATTATTGTGCCACCAACCACTGATATCCATTCACTCTCAGAGGAGGTTCAATAATAGGTTAGCTATTCACTTTCATAGGGGTTTAATAAAAAAAAAATTCGATTTAAACTTTGTGATAAAAGGGCGGGGCCTTGTGATCAACCTGATCAATGTGCCAGGCTAGCTCAAGAGCGTCGTTCAGTGAAAGTGGGCAGGGCTGGCAGAGTGAGGTCGTGCTGCGAAGTCTGTCTCCGGACAGACAGACATACACACACGTGTACACACAAAGATAAAGACAAAGATCCCCCATATAGCCTTAACAGACTGTAGGGGAAAGTGCTGTTAGCGAGCACCTATGAAGGCCGGAACGGTACACGAGGGGGTGGGTGGCCAGCACCACTCCCGACCGCCTTTGTCTCCCTAGTGGCAATGTTTACACACCGCACCAGGTACTCATTTGAGGCTGAGTCGACCTAGGGGAGGCCCGGGACCGGTTCAGATAATCGTCACTGGTGTTGGCCGTGAGCGGGAATCGAACCCGGGTCGCCAGGTTCATAGCGCAGCGCGCTAACCGCTACACTATCGCTCCCCACACACACACACGTGTACACACACACGTGTACACACACACGTGTACACACACACGTGTACACACACACGTGTACACACACACGTGTACACACACACACACGTGTACACACACACACACGTGTACACACACACACACGTGTACACACACACACACGTGTACACACACACACACGTGTACACACACACACACGTGTACACACACACACACGTGTACACACACACACACGTGTACACACACACACACACGTGTACACACACACACACACGTGTACACACACACACGTGTACACACACACACGTGTACACACACACACGTGTACACACACACACACGTGTACACACACGCTCACACTGAGATCTCGTACTTCAATTGAATCAGCCCGATTACCGCTTAGCGCGTCACGTAGGACTCTGCTTAACAATCATCGGGCGCGCGCAGCGTGCAACGAGTTAATTTGTTTTTTTTATGGAATCTGGAGGAGTAAATTGTTAATCGCGGAAAGACGGAGAGTGGTGGTGGTGATGGTGGTAGGGGCCCGCGAGAACTGGAGTTTGGGAAACCCTGGACTAAATTGAGTGTCACGGGTATACAGCGTATACACAATTAGGGGAATTTTCCGTCACACGGTTGTGCACGGCTCACTGCGGGCGACGTTTCTGAAAATGACGCAGACGGAGAGCACGATCTGCAAGAAAACCAAGAGGCATAACAATATAATAAAACGCCAATAAAATGTTCAGAAAAAATATATAATAATCGCTATTTTGGTTTGAGTATCGCCAGCCCATTGCGCCAACAGGAGGTCTCTTCCCATGGGATCTTATTAAAATGTCATGGACGAGGGGGAGGGGGGCAGGTGGGCGGGGGTGCGTGGAGGGGGATGGGAGGGTACAGACAGCCTTTCAAATAATGATTTAGGAACAATCAGGGTTATCCTCTAAAGACTAAACCAGCCTCCATTCTAAGGACGCGAGTTCGAATCTCGGCTACGGCTAACATCGGCGACAAATTTACTGAACCCGGTGCTGGACCACCCATAGGTCCACTCAGCATTAAATGACTACCTGGTGTGCGGTGTGTTTGTCAACGTCATGACTGGTGATACAAAGGTGGCCGGGCATAGTGCCGTCCACTACACCGCCGTTGTGCGTGGCATGCTGACCTTAATAGGCGCTCGCTAACGCTGCTTACCACAGCAGCTTGTTATAAGCCATACGGGGGATCTTTGGGATTGTACGAACGTGCGAGTCTGCGCTTGCCGACGCGTCTCTGCATCTCTCTGCGTCTCTGGCGCGTCTGTCTTCAGCGCGTTTCCCTCTGCGTTGCGTTTTGCCCTTTCCGTCGAAGCGGACCCCAACCGGTCCACGATCTGTCGCACAGTCGCGTCGGGGAGCCGTGGCAGTGCCGTGCGTGGCCGGAGGAGCTATTTGTCAGAGATAGCTGTTGTCAGCCCCGGCAATTTAACAGCGCTCGTAAACACAGCCATTCACAATCACTAAATTGGCTCCACGCGTGGCGGACATGGGGGGGAGGGGTTGGCTGCAGGAGCGAGCGATTTTAAAAGTCAATTCGCCCGACGAGAGCCCACGAGCGTGGGGGATAAGGATGTGCCGCATTGATCAATCGATTATTGTTGGTGAGATAGGCTCGCGACACACGCATGCTTTGACGTTGGAAATCATGGCAATGAAAGGCAATGCGTGTAAACGTGTCTTACTTTTGTCGGAATCATTCATTAGTGGAGTGACAAAGGGAGCTGTAATTTATTTGTTTATCTTGAATTGCTACCATAAAACCCGTTTTCTTCTTCCGATGGCAATTTACAGATGTAACCTTTTGCATTGTTATCAGTCGACCAAGCAACGCATCGTTTCACGCGTTTTAGTCAACCATTCTCCCTGCCTAATCCATCCTCATCCCACAAACCCTCCATCTCCCCTTCCCCCTCACCACGAGGTCCCCACCTGCTGCTCTTTAATCACCACGACTGCCATCAGCAACGTCCTTTGGTTTAAATTGGTTTAATTCTCTCGCTCAGGACGGTTTGACTGATCGCACAGGTGTCTGTCTTTAATTATGTATACCCCCCCCCTCTACTATACAATAAAACATGTATCTATAGCTGTCGTGGTTGCAGCGGTCAGCACAACAGACAGCACGCAAGCTAGAGGACGCCGGTTCGATCTCCCCGGCGCGGCAGTTGAGACAATGGGCACGATTCGTAGATTCCCCCACCAGCCCCCCCACTCCCCAACTCCCACCTCTCTCCACTGAACGCGAGCTGGGGTAAAATCTGGGTATTCTCCAGCACTTTCTTCCAAGACGTCTGGCCAACATACCTCGACACGGGAGAGGGGCTCTCTCAGAGCGCCGTCTCGTCGATGCTTCTAGCGCCAGCAGTGTCTCTAATGAGAATTGCAGGGCTGCGCCTTTAGCTTAAAACAAAAAAAATCTCAAATTGCCACGATTTTGTGGTCACGGTTGTATAAGTCATTTTTTTGGGAGGGGGGGTCTCTTTCCGACTTTCGTTCCATCGGCTGAAGGTCAAAGCGTACACACACACGCTCATAATTTACATGATGCCTGCTTCATCTACTGCTGGATGAAAGCCCTACCACGCCGTATTTGTTACGGTTCGGTAAGCGGGCAGGGGGTTGGAGGTGGTTAATGCATCGTGATTCAGCGCGGGCTTGCTGGTGGCGATGAGAGGTGGGACTGCTGCTCACGGCCACCACCGGTTCTGACATCACTCGCCACTGACGTCGGCCGTGTTCCGGGCATCGGCCTCGGGTAGCCAGGCTCACGGCGTAACGCGCTAACCACTGAGCCACCGCTCCACCACCAACACCACGCGTCTTCCGTCCCTACGACAATCGTCGAGAGTTGCGCTGCTACCATCGAACGATCACTGCTATCGTGGGAAATCGGAAACAGATGGCGATTAGTCCGCCCTGATATCCCGCTTTCCCCTGGCGAGCCAGGTAAGGGAGTTTCCCAACATCTGTGTGTGATCCACCAACCCCTCGCTGCTCCCTCTATGGCCCTTGCTTACAGGCAGCCACGTGTAGCGTAGCCACCACACCGCCGCCACCACCACCACCCGAGAGAGAGAGAGCGAGCGAGAGCTGAGAGCGCAAACTCATTCAAGATTCTTCGCACTCGGCTCCATTCACGAACTTTCTTCCCAGCGAGGGAGCGAGACGCAGAGAGAGAGAGAGAATGTGAATGTGAGACTGCCTTGCCAGTTCTCGCTACGAGTAGTGCAACTAATCACATCCCTAAATTAAAAACAAAGCTCGTCATCAGAAGAAAACTAAATTATCAGAATACTTTTTTTTCGTAATTATCATCAGCCCGCCCCACTCCCACTTACCCCATGATATTACTCACCGTCTCTCCGGCCTCTGTATGTGTGGTTGTTTGACTATACTTCACCACGCTGGTCGGTGTGAGCGACAAAGGGGGAGGATGGGGAGGGAGGGCAGTACAAAGGAAAGTTAAAACAATATCCCTAGCCACTGATGTGAGCCGTGGCTGGGAATCGATGGTGGATGATTGATATTGGTGGATTGGGGCGAGTTGTGAGACTCTTGGGAGTCAGCTAGACTATAAGTCGACTTGAGGAGTGTGAGCCTCTTTATCCTCTCTCTACCAAGAGGATAGCCACCTTTGACTTCCCCCACAAATTGGTATTTTTGTCATGTATCGACCCCGCAGGGTGGGGTGATGGACTGAGGCACCCCGCCCCCTCGCCTCAACGCCGCCCCCCACGGGAAACCAGGACATGAACCAGGAGCCATCCGTTGGGAGCCACCTGGAACACGAGTCGATGGGCAATGTTACAGGCAATGGTCGTCTATGGGCAATGCTTGTCAATGGGCAATGCTGGTCTATGGGCAATATTAGTCAATGGATAATGATAGTATATGGGCAATGTCAGTCTATGGGCAATGCTTGCCAATGGGCAATGCCAGTCTATGAGCAATGTTAGTCTGTGTGCCATGCCAGTGGATGGGCAATGTTAGTCATGGGCAATGTAAGGCAGCAAACCCAACCATAAAACGAAAGCGAAATAAATAAACAACATATGAAGAAACGAGCGTGCAGCAGCAGCACCAGCGCGTGTGCAGCAGCATCAGCAGCGAGCGTGCAGCAGCAGCGAGCGAGCATTAGCGAGCGTGCAGCAGCAAAGAGCGAGTAGTAGCGAGCGTGCAGCAGCAGCGAGCGTGCAGCAGCAGCGAGCGAGCAGCAGCGAGCGTGTAGCAGCAGCGAGCGTGCAGCAGCGAACGTGCAGCAGCGAGCGTGCAGCAGCAGCGAGCGTGCAGCAGCAGCGAGCGTGCAGCAGCAGCGAGCGTGCAGCAGCAGCGAGCGTGCAGCAGCAGCAGCGAGCGTGCAGCAGCGAGCGTGCAACAGCAGCGAGCGTGTAGCAGCGAGCGTGCAGCAGCGAGTGTGCAGCAGCAGCGAGCGTGCAGCAGCAGCAGAATCAGCAGCGAGCGAGCGTGCAACAGCAGCAGCGAGCGTATAGCAGCAGCGATTGTGCAGCAGCAGCGAGCGTGCAGCAGCAGCAGCGAGCGTGCAGCAGCAGCGAGCGTGCAGCAGCAGCGAGCTCTAACACGTGTCGGTGAGGCGGGATCGATGGAACGGGGTAATGAATGGAAATTATGAAGCGGCGTGTGGAGCGCCCGCCCCCCCCAGCCCCCCACCCCAGCCCCCCACCTGAGTGATGAGTGCGAGCCCAGCGGAGAGGAAGAGGGAATTTTTCACAATTAGCGGAGCCGCCCCGGGAGACGCGGAGGGAGCGCGACTCGAGGCGGAGGAGCACGAGGGAGGCGTTTGCAGCTGGAGGCACGCGCACGTGGACGTTGTTGCGAGCTGCACGCGACCCGGACTCGATTCCATTGTGCTATACCCATTAACACCACGGCTTCAATAAAAACACGCAACGATATACACTATAATTAAAATATTACACATTTATTTTACCAGGTAAGGCCCATTGAGCGATGTAGCTCTTTTTCAGAAGCGACGTTGCTATCACAAATGAGAGCTCAACGAAGCGGCTTATCATCACGTGGAAATGTATTGCAGCCAAATATTCTGAACGCGTGATGTTGATTCTAAATGTGGAGGGGAAAAACCAGAGGTCCTGGAGAAAAATCCACGCGACCACGGGGAAGAGAGACACGGCAGGCGTCAGGGTAGGGTTCGAACCCACGATCTGCTGTGCACCAGGCGAGGTAGTTAATATCTATCCACCGTGGCGCCCACGTCGTCCCGCCCTCGATATTTTCTTCGGAGCGATATTAATGGCTTGCAGTGGTATGGAGTTATCGGCGTACGGCACTATCATTGGGGTACAACATTACTCCGATCCGTTATAATCATGTATCATTGCACCCTGTGTTCCTGTAATCCACCACATCGCCGCTGTATCACGAACACTGTCTCCTATCTCTAACACTGACTCCCATTTTTATTACTCTCCTATCTCTATCACTGACTGCTATCTCTATCACTGTCTCCTATCTCTAACACTGTCTCCAATCTCTATCACTGTCTCCTATCTCTATCACTGTCTTCTATCTCTATCACTGTCTCCTATCTCTATCACTGTCTCCTATCTCTATCACTGTCTCCTATCTCTATCACTGTCTCCTATCTCTATCACTGTCTCCTATCTCTATCACTGTCTTCTATCTCTATCACTGTGTCCTATCTCTATCACTGTCTCCTATCTCTAACACTGTCTCCTCTCTCTATCACTGTCTCCTATCTCTATCACTGTCTCCTATCTCTATCACTGTCTTCTATCTCTATCACTGTGTCCTATCTCTATCACTGTCTCCTATCTCTAACACTGTCTCCTCTCTCTATCACTGTCTCCTATCTCTATCACTGTCTCCTATCTCTAACACTGTCTCCTATCTCTATCACTCTCTCCTATCTCCATCACTGTCTCCTATCACTAACACTGTCTCCTATCTCTATCACTGTCTACTATCTCTATCACTATCTCCTATCTCTATCACTGTCTCCTATCTCTATCACTGTCTCCTATCTCTATCACTGTCTCCTATCTCTATCACTGTCTCCTATCTCTATCACTGTCTTCAATCTCTATCACTGTGTCCTATCTCTATCACTGTCTCCTATCTCTAACACTGTCTCCTCTCTCTATCACTGTCTCCTATCTCTATCACTGTCTCCTATCTCTAACACTGTCTCCTATCTCTAACACTGTCTCCTATCTCTATCACAGTCTCCTATCTCTAACACTGTCTCCTATCTCTAACACTGTCTCCTATCTCTATCACTGTCTCCTATCTCTATCACTATCTCCTATCTCTAACACCGTCTCCTATCTCTAACACCGTCTCCTATCTCTATCACCGTCTCCTATCTCTAACACCGTCTCCTATCTCTAACACCGTCTCCTATCTCTATCACTATCTCCTATCTATATCACTCTCTCCTATCTCTAACACTGTCTCCTATCTCTATCACTGTCTCCTATCTCTAACACTGTCTACTATCTCTAACACTGACTCCTATCTCTAACACTGTCTCCTATCTCTATCACTGTCTCCTATCTCTATCACTGTCTCCTATCTCTAACACTGTCTCCTATCTCTAACACTGTCTCCTATCTCTATCACTGCCTCCTATCTCTAACACTGTCTCCTATCTCTAACACTGTCTCATATCTCTATCACTGTCTCCTATCTCTATCACTGTCTCCTATCTCTATCACTGTCTCCTATCTCTATCATTGTCTCCTATCTCTAACACTGTCTCCTATCTCTAACACTGTCTCCTATCTCTATCACTGTCTCCTATCTCTATCACTGTCTCCTATCTTTATCACCGTCTCCTATCTCTATCACTGTCTCCTATCTCTATCACCGTCTCCTATCTCTATCACTGTCTCCTATCTCTATCACTATCTCCTATCTCTATCACTGTCTCCTATCTCTAACACTGTCTCCTATCTCTATCACTGTCTCCTATCTCTATCACTGTATCCTATCTCTATCACTGTCTCCTATCTCTATCACTGTCTCCTATCTCTATCACTGTCTCCTTTCTCTAACACTGTCTCGTATCTCTAACACTGTCTCCTAGCTCCAACACTGTCTCCTATCTCTATCACTGTCTCCTATCTCTAACACTGTCTCCTATCTCTATCACTGTCTTCTATCTCTATCACTGTCTCCTATCTCTAACACTGTCTCCTATCTCTATCACTGTCTCCTATCTCTATCACTGTCTCCTATCTCTAACACTGCCTCCTATCTATATCACTGTCTCCTATCGCCATCACTGTCTCCTATCACTAACAGTCTCCTATCTCTATCACTGTCTCCTATCTCTAACACTGTCTCTTATCTCTATCACTGTCTCCTATCTCTAACACTGCCTCCTATCTCTATCACTGTCTCCTATCTCCATCACTGTCTCCTATCACTAACACTGTCTCCTATCTCTATCACTGTCTCCTATCTCTAACACTGTCTCCTATCTCTATCACCGTCTCCTATCTCTAACACTGTCTCCTATCTCTATCACTGTCTCCTATCTCCATCACTGTCTCCTATCACTAACACTGTCTCCTATCTCTATCACTGTCTACTATCTCTATCACTATCTCCTATCTCTATCACTGTCTACTATCTCTAACACCGTCTCCTATCTCTATCACTGTCTTCTATCTATATCACTGTCTCCTATCTCGAACACCGTCTCCTATCTCTAACACCGTCTCCTATCTATAACACCGTATCCTATCTATATCACTGTCTCCTATCTCTATCACTGTCTACTATCTCTATTACTGTCTCCTATCTCTAACACCGTCTCCTATCTCTAACACCGTCTCCTATCTCTATCACTGCCTCCTGGTTGGCGTTCACACACCGCACCGTGGCGACCTGAGCACCACGCAGACACAAGGCACACGCCGCGAGATATTTGCACAATTGTCGGTCACTCGAAAGCCGCGCAGAGACAGAGGCAACCACGCGTGAATGTCAGGCGAACGAGACGCGACATCACGGCCCCCCGTTGTCATAACAGTGCCCCCTACCCTCCTCATCCCCCCCCCCGTGCCACCACCAGCACAAGACAAAGATGCCCCGTATAGCCTTACCTGGCTATTTTGGGGGCAAGTGCTCTTAGTCAGCGGCAGCTATGAAAGCTAGCACGGCACACGAGGGTGTGGGTTGTCAGCACCACGACCGGCCGCCTTTGTCTCTCCTGTGGCGATGTTTACAGATCCACCATCACCACAACAAAGACAGCACCCCTATACCTCATCATCCTCTTTCTCCGCTACCGCTACCTCCTCCTCACGTTTCCTCCATCAATCAATCATCAGAACCATCCTCATCTCTCTCATCATCACTTCATTCCTCCACCCCTCCTCCTCAACCACTAACACTGCCACACGTCCCTCCTCCCTCACCACCACATTCCTCCTCCACCACCTCTGGCTATTGCCAATGTGGCGGTGAGCAAATTCTCCTTGCGCATTCTGACATCGCAGTGGCGACGAAGCTGCTTCGCGCTCCATCCCCCCTCCCCCACCATTCCCTCTCTCTCTACCGCAGCAGCATCATCAGGTTATATAAGAGGCAACAAGTCGGATCTCTCTGCACACGTGGGCACGAATAAATAATAATGTGTGCTCCTTCATCCGCCTAATTGAGTTTGTTCAGTGTTGTTCTATGCGTTTAACGGAGTCCCGTAGTCTGTGCGGGGTGACCTTGCCAATCACAACGGGTCAATCCAACAGCGAATGTTTCACGATTTAAAAAAAAAAACTCGTCTTTACAGGAAACTTTTAATGCGCCAATGTGCCACGAAGAAGGGCCAGTTCCTAAAACGTCGTCTATTACATGTTTGTCCTTTCAACGCCACACACGGCGTTGTTGCTGGATGTGTTGGAGGGATTGGGGGCAAGGCACCCCCTGTCCCTACTGCGCCCCTGAGATGTTTTACTCGCTGAAAATAAATGCTGCTGCTGGACATTAATGGTGTGGAAAGCCGCAAGGCTGATGGATTTAAATGCTTTTCACGTGGAGGCACGGGACGGATGGAGTTCCGCTCAGATTCGCTTTTCATTACCTGTTCTCAGTTCTCCGCTGTTCACAGACCCCGTGGTACAATGGTTACCTGCACACCGGACTCGCCATCTTCGAGGTCGCCGGTTCGATACTGTCTACCGGTGCCGCGGTTTAAACTATGGGGGCCAGTTTCTCTTGTTGTTGCTGCGGTGTTCAGTCACCACGGATCTCCCTTATAAAAGAGCCGGGTAACTGGATACGCGGGTCCATCATGCGTGCGACAATTCTGGTCCAACACCAGTGGAGACCGGGCTCTAAGAAAAGCCGTCTCGGGTGTGGACCAATCAAATTCAAGGACAGTGCATATTATTATCAGAGTTGTCTCTTTTGTTTGCATTTTGACTGCTTGTGTTGTGGTTATTGCAAACATGATGCCTTGAATAAAGGTGTCAGTTTTTGTGCCAGTTAAAAGGGTAAAACCTATTCCTATAAACTGAAACTCTGTCAATCCAGCAGCAGCAGCAGCGTAAATGGGCACGCCACGGTGTGGCGATCGGCCGGTCGCGTGCGTTGCGGCGGAGTTGGGGGGGGTACTCGCACTCCTCTTCCAACACGCCTGGTCAATGTGGGAGAGGAGGCCCGTTCCGTCAGCAGTGTGGTGCAGCAAGCAATTGCAGGGCTGCTCCTTTAACTTCATTCACCGATGCCTCCCGTCCATTCCCGTACCGTGCGCGCAGCGAACCTGCTGCGCGCCGCGACTCACTGCAATTGGTGAAGCGTCTCGCAGCCGCCCGATGGCATCTGCCACGTGTGCTGGAGGAGATGGGACATACTATATCGCTTTAAAGTTTTATTTTTTTTTCTGGCTGGCTGGCTGTGCTGGATGAATGGAGTGACTGACGAACACGCCCAGGGAACGTGTGGGCTGCGAGACAAACACGATATTAATAAAATCATCAATGTAGACCCTCCTCCTCTTCATCTGCTCTCGCCCGAGAGGAGAGCGCGACGCTCTGTTGACGCAGGCGGTGCGTGGGTGTCGCGCGTGGCGAGAGGAAGATATTTTGACGAACACTTCCTTCGGAACTCGTTGAGGTGAAGTGAGGACCTCGGAGAGATGATTGGGCTACGAAAGGGCAAGGGGGGGGAAGAGGGGGATGGAGAGGAAGAGGTGGCGGCAGAGTAAGGAGGTAGTGAGAGAGGAGGAGGCAGATGAGCGAAGCGGAGAGATGATTCTGGGTTGGCTGGATGCTGTTGCTGGCATCGCAGGGATGCTTGTGTTAGAAATTTGGGAGCGATGGAGGGGGTGGAAGGGAGGAGGTTATTTTCAGAGTTCGATCACGTGTGAGCTCGCCTCCAGGTCTCCAGATGCATCGCCGGCAGCTCCACATTGCTACAGAGGAAGTTGCAGTCGCTCTCGCCTGCCTCTGAATCGCTATGCAACTGTGTCGTGGTTCAATCGGTTGCGCGTTCATTCATCAGCTGCGTTCATTCATCAGCTGCGCTCATTCATCAGCTGCGTTCATTCATTCATTCATGCGCGAGCGCGGCGCCGAGAGAGAGCGGCCCTCAACTTTGTGTGAATGAGTGAGCTTTAGTGTGTGTGTGTGCATCGCTGTGTGTGTGAATGAGTGAGCTTGAGTGTGTGTGTGTGAATCGCTGTGTGTGTGAATCGCGGTGTGTGTGTGTGTGCATTGTTGTGTGTGTGTAGGGGGGAGCGGTGTGGTAATGGCTAGCGCACTGCGCCGCAAATCCTTCATCCAAGTTCGAATTCCGGCCACGAGGAACATCAGCAGCGAGTGTTACCTTAGCCGGTCTCGGCCTTCCCCTAGGTCGACTGAGCATTAACGGGGATGCAAAGGCGGCCGCGCGTGCCTACTGACCAGCCTCGTTCGGCGTGCGCGCCCGATTCGATGCACGCGAACGTCACTTGCCCCCCACACACACACAGAAACACACACAGACACACACAGCCACACACACACAGAGACACACACAGACACGCACACCGAAACACACACACAGACACACACAGCCACACACACACAGAGACACACACAGACACACACACACAGACACACACAGAAACACACACAGAGAGACACACACACACAGACACACACAGCCACACACACACAGAGACACACACACAGACACACACACACAGACACACACACAGAAACACACACAGAGAGAGACACACACAGACACACACAGCCACACACACACAGAGACACACACACAGAGACACACACACAGACACACACAGAAACACACACACAGCCACACACACAGCCACACACACACACAGACACACACAGACACACACACACAGAGACACACATAGACACACACACAGACAACAACAACAACCGCCATTCGCCACTAAGTGGCGGTGACGTCACCACGACGCTTGTGCCAGGCTATGTGCACCCTGAGGCCACGTGAAGTGTCGAACGCCCGCTGGCAGGAGGTCACGGGGCAGACCCAGGTGCCACGAGTTGACTGACTGAGACGACTGGCTGATGCACCACCTGTGCCCCCTACTGTGCTAACCCGCTGTGCTTCAGCCACCCGGCGCTCCGCTCGTTGTTCTGAGCGTCGCACCTCCGCCCTCCGTTGATGTTGGAGGGCGACTACCTCCAACTGCCCAGTAGCATCCTTCACGAGCCTCCTCCACAGAGGCCGATCTTGACACCGCTGGTACCAGTCATCGGCAAGTCCACCCAGCTCCACGTCCTCCTGTACCACATCACTCCATCTCTTCTCTAGCCCGTGCCGCGCCCGTTTAGCCCCCTCGATCCGGCCGAACAAAAGCCGTTTCGGCATGCGGTGGCTGGGCATGCGGGCTACATGACCCAGCCAACACAGCCTTGCCTGCCGGAGGAGCTCACCGATGGGACGTTGCCCAGATTTTTCAAGGATTTTTGAGCTCCTCACACAATCCAGCCTGGTTAAGCCCAGGATGGATCATAGGCAGGGCAGCCTAAATGTTTCCAACCGGCGAAGATGCTCCATTAAGGGGGTCCACATTTCGCAAGCGTAGAGAAGGGAGGGAATGGTCGTGGCCGAGAAGACCTCAAGCTTAGTGTGGAGCGACAGACCAGGTAGCTTCCACACAGCGTTACGCAACCGATTAAAAGATATTGCCGCTCGACTGATTCGGAGTGAGACCTCTGCTGTTAAACTGGAGCCGGTCATAAGCATACTGCCCAGGTATGGGAAACTCTCCACTCTCTCCACAACTGCCCCATCACCGATTGGGAGTTGTGGGGGTGGAGTGTCCGATGGTACAAAATACCCAGGCAGGTGCTTAGTTTTGGTGGGGCTGATGGTAAGGCCCCATCTCTTAGTGGTACGCTCCAGTCTCAGCAGCAGCGTCTCCAACTCCTCATCTGAATGAGCAGCTATTACCAAATCATCAGCATACATAACGTAGTTGAGCAATAGGGAGCCATCCCTTGACCGCACCCGGGCATCGATCAGCCTCCCATTATATCTGTACCAAATGGAGATTCCCCCGGTACAGCTATTGAAGGCTTCACGAACTACGTGGTCAAAATAGATGTTACATAATGTGGAAGCCAGAGGATACCCCTGTCGCACCCCAAGGTGTACAGGGAATGGCTCTGACTCCCGGCCACGTAGTTTTACCCGGGCCCGCTCACCATCATGAAGGTCCTTAATGATCGTGAGCAGAGGGTCAGGGACTCGAAAAGCACGAAGAACAACCCAGAGCCTAGGCCTACTGATGGTATCATAGGCCTTGACCAGGTCAATAAAGCAGAGATGTAGGTCTTGTTGGAATTCCCTACACCTCTGCTGTAGCAGTCAGACAGAAAATATGGCATCTGTGCAGGACCGCCCTTTCCTGAAACCGCATTCGGGCTCCGCAAGCCTCTCCTCAGCGTGCCTGGCGAGGCGATGTTGAATAATCCTTGCCAGGACCTTTCCCAGCACACTGAGGAGTGAGATGCCCCTGTAGTTGTTATAGTCTGTGCGGTCCCCCTTCTTAAAAAGGGGGACCACCAGGGCATCCTTCCAATCCTGCGGAACCCGTCCAGTAGTCCAGACTGTTGTTATGATGTCATATAGGGCAGTCTGTGCACAAACGTCACCCTCCCTCAGCATTTCGCTTGGGAGATCATCTCTGCCCGCTGACTTTCCTTGTCTCAGACTCCGGATCGCCTTCAGTGCTTCCTCAATAGATGGTACTTCAGCCAGCCACTCACAGGGGGTGAATTCTTCCAATATATGAGGCACCGCAGCCTCAGCAGGGTCATCCTCACTTTGTGCCACGATGTTTTCCTGGCTGAGAGATTTTCCCTCCCCCAGGACCTCACAGAAATGCTCAGCAAATCTGAAAACCTGTTCCTGGAGGTCGGAGATTGGATCACCGTTTTTTCTCCTAATGATGGTAATAGGTGTGGTGCTGCAGGTTACTTTTTTGATGGAGTTAAATAGAGATTTGTGATCGCGGGCCACTGAGGCAGACTTTATCTCCTCAGGAACCTGCGACCACCACCCATCCTTGCAGCGCCTCACGGCTCTCCGAACCTCCGAGTGAAGGCTGCGGTAAGCCTCCTCATTCTCTGACGTGGGATTCTGTAGCCGATGACAGTGGGCCTGTCGCTTTTTCTCAACCATCCTGAACACCTCCTCTGTCAGCCAGGGTCTCTGGGGAGGTCTGGACCGCGTACCCAAAGCAGCCATTGCAGCTGCATGAGTCACAGTCCTAAACCTCGCCCATTTACCCTCGATATCAGGAGGAGTGGGGGACGATGCCAATCCCAACCGCAAGTGATGATGAAATTCTCGCTTGTAACTTTCATCAGATAACTGAGACCAGGCCACTTTAGGTTGGAATGGGGTCCTGGTGTACACCCACCACCGGAGTGGAAGAATGGCAGGCGCATCTTACAGATGACTAGTCGATGGTCAGAGGGCAGATTAGCTCCACGGTAGGTCCTGGTGTCAAGGACATGAGCTCGCATCCGCTGGTCCATTACTATGTAGTCCAGCAGATGTTCTTGCTTGGACCCGGCATGCATCCATGATGTTTTGTGGATGCGCCGATGCCGGAACAGCGTGTTGGTAATTACAAGCCCATGGGCTGCACAAAAATCTCGCAGCCTCCTACCGTTGTTATTGAGCTGATCTGGCCCATGCCCTCCAATCACTCCAGACCAGGTGCCAGCATCATGACCAACTCGGGCATTGAAGTCACCCAACATGATGACTCTATCCCGAGGTGCCACTTTAGCCAGCACCTGTGACAGGTCACAGAAGGCATCTGAGTCATCGGCTTTGCCTGCATCCCTCCACGGATGTTCGTCTTCGGTGGGGG
The DNA here is from genome assembly GCF_048934315.1 of Petromyzon marinus. Classification (NCBI taxonomy): domain Eukaryota; kingdom Metazoa; phylum Chordata; class Hyperoartia; order Petromyzontiformes; family Petromyzontidae; genus Petromyzon; species Petromyzon marinus. The sequence goes on along the minus strand of NC_133690.1, from coordinate 18,105,188 downwards.
CATAAGTAACCACGACCACCACTCCTCGCCTCCGGTTGATGGGAAGGCGAGCCCAAAGTAGCCTGGGGCTTACAGCTTCCCACACCTCACCGCCACGCTCCCACGCCCCCTTTATTCTTTTGTTAAAAAGAAGAGCCACACCCTGTTGTTTGGCAGTCTGCTGCCCCGAGTAGAGGACTGTCCACCCCTCATGGTGGCAGGAGCCAGAACCGGTCCACCGGACCTCCTGAATGCCACAGAGATCCAGACGGTACCGGTCCAGCTCCCGACAGAGGAGTGGCAGCCTCTCCTCCACAGTGAGCGTTCGAACATTCCACGTGGCCATCCGTAGTGGCTTTTCGTTGTTTCTGGAGGAGCCCCGAGGGTAGAGATTCAATCTCCTGGCTCCGCCAATTGGGGTTTGGCCAGGAGACGTCATAGACGCCTGTCCCCACGGGGCCTCCGGCACAAGCTTATTAGTTACATATTTCAGTTTAGCTCGTGGTTTAGTGGTAATTAATTGAAGGTGCAGGGATTACCAGCCCCTCGCACCCGTCCAGAGCCCCCCTTTAGCCACTGTGGTGGACACAGACGCCATGAGGGGAGGAACCAATCGGAATTGGCCCTCTCCCCACAGCACTGTCCACGACAGAGTTGCCCGTCCGGCACCGCGAGGAGGTAGGGGGTAACACACACAGACACACAGAACACACACACAGAAACACACACACACAGACACACACAGAAACAAAGATAAAAAAAGACAAAGATCCCCCGTATAGCCTTAACAGACTATAGGGGAAAGTGCTGTTAACGAGCACCTATGATGGCCGGAACGGTACACGAGGGGGTGGGTGGCCAGCACCACGCCCGACCGCCTTTGTCTCCCTAGTGGCGATATTTACACACCGCACCAGGTACTCATTTGAGGCTGAGTTGACCTAGGGGAGGCCCGGGACCGGTTCAGATAATCGTCACTGGTGTTGGCCGTGAGCGGGAATCGAACCCGGGTCGCCAGGTTCATAGCCCAGCGCGCTAACCGCTGCACGCACACAGACACACACACAGAAACACACACACACACACAGACACACACACAGACACACACAGACACACACACAGAAACACACACAGACACACACAGACACACACACACAGAAACACACACACAAACACACACACAGACACACACACACAGACACACACACAGACACACACACACAGACACACACAGACACACACACAGAAACACACACACAAACACACACACACACAGGCACACACACAGACACACATACAGAAACACACACACAGACACACACACACAGAAACACACACACAGACACACACACAGACACACACAGAAACACACACACACACAAACACACACACACACGCACAGAAACACACACAAACACACACACAGACACACACACACAGAAACACACAGACACACACACAGAAACACACACACAAACACACACACAGACACACACACAGACACACACAGGCACACACACACAGAAACACACACACAGACACACACACAGACACACACACAGAGAAACACACACACAAACACACACACAGACACACACACTCCATAGAGGCTGCACGGGGAATAATTTTCTTTGCGTGCGTGCGCTGGGCAGCGATCATTGCCCGGTCACGGAGAACATCAGTGGCGAGTGGGGTCCGAACCTGATCTGGGACTCCCCTAGGGTAGACTCGACTGCTTGACTGCTTTGTCATACAAACAACGCCACACGCGCCAGTCCCGTGTGACCCATCGGCCACAATAGGTTGCTCGTTAAGGTAACCTGCACTCAGGCCTATCAGGCTAAATGCCCCGGAGAAATGTGTCTTCATTTGTGCGTGAGTGCGTGCGCATGCGCACTCACTGCAACACGTGTGTAACACAGCAATACGCAACACGTGTGTGTGTAACACAGCAACACGTGTGTGTACCACTGCAACGCGTGTGTGTGTAACACACGCAACACGTGTGTGTGTAACAGCGCAACACGTGTGAGCGTGTGTAACACAGCAACGCGTGTGTGTACCACTGCAACGCGTGTGTGTGTGTAACACACGCAACACGTGTGTGTGTAACAGCGCAACACGTGTGAGCGTGTGTAACACTGCAACACGTGTGTGTGTGTAACACTGCAACACGTGTGTGTGTAACACTGCAACACGTGTGTGTGTGTATCACAGCACCACGTGTGTGTGTGTAGCACTGCAACACGTGTGCGTGTGTGTATCACAACACGTGTGTGTGTGTGTAACACTGCAACACGTGTGTGTAACACTGCAACACGTGTGTGTGTATCACAGCAACACGTGTGTGTAACACTGCAACATGTGAACGTGTGTGTGTGTGTAACACAGCAACACGTGTGTGTGTAACAAGCAACACGTGTGTGTGTAACACAGCAACACGTGTGTGTGTAACACAGCAACACGTGTGTGTGTAACAAGCAAGACGTGTGTGTGTAACACAGCAACACGTGTGTGTGTGTAACACAGCAACACTTGTGAGCGTGTGTAACACATCAACACGTGTGTGCGTGTGTGTAACACTGCAACACGTGTGTGTGTAACACTGCAACACGTGTGTGTGTATAACACAGCAACACGTGTGCGCGTGTGTGTAACGCAGCAAAACGTGTGCGCGTGTGCGTGTGTGTAACGCAGCAACACGTGTACGCGTGTGCGTGTGTGTAACGCAGAAACACGTGTGCGCGTGTGTAACACAGCAAAACGTGTGCGCGTGTGTGTTACGCAGCGGTGGACAACGAGCTCCGGGCTTGGCTCACGCACAAAGACACACACACAGTGACAGTCACACATACTGACACACACAGAGGCACGATAATTCGATGATGAATCGATCTCTGAGCCGTGGTGCGACTGCGAGCTCCTCGGCAGATGCGGCGCGAAGCCTCCTCGCCCTTCCCGTCGACTCGCGTGCTCGCCTCTGGCTCCAGGTGACGCTCTGTCACATTTGGCTCCCTCCCCCGTGGAGCCGCCACTATCCCGCAGCCAGGGACAACACGACGCGTTCCATCTCCCCGTTCGGTCGGGCTCTCATCCATCACATCCGTCCATCCCCACCGCTATCTCTGCCTCGCGCGCGCTCTCCGTCCGTGCCTCTCTGCCTTACCCCCACCTCCCCCTCCATCGTCTCCCTCCCTCCCTCCCCCTCCCTCTCTCCCGTCTCCCTCCCGTCCCTACCCCAACATCCACGCGCCCGCTATTCTCAATCCCTGTCCGCCTCGCACGCCCACGCGTCGACGAGTCTTGCGGAGACGAAGGGGTGGAGAGGGAGGCGAGGCGAGGAGTCTGATCGCTGGGCAGGGGCGATGCCGGGTCTGCCGCACGCGGAAGAGGAGGAGAGGTGCAGCAAGGCCATTAGCATCATCTCCGAGCTGTGCATCAAAGAATTTGTCGTCAAGGACCGCTGCCTCGACTTCCTGTCGCTCCTGCCAGAACGCTCTCGGCAGAGCAACCACACCGGTAACAATAATAATAATAACAACCTCAGCGCCCATTCATTCATTTATTTCTTTCTTTCGTTCGTTCATTCATCCAGCAAGTATCCGTTGAGGACGGACGGCCCGGCAATGATCTGTGTATGTGTCTTGTCAGTCCACCGGTTTGGGGGGGGGGGGGGTCCGAGCAGTCGTGACTGACTCTGCGCTGCCGATGAGAGACTGGGTGTCAAAGCCGGTCCAGAGTTTTGACTCGTGCTGTTGAATGATTAACGCTGCTGAAATGATGTGCCCCCAGAGGAAGAGCGTCTGCTGGCTGGTGGGATGTGTCGAGAAGACTTTTGTTTTTAATATATATGTGTGTGTGTGGAGGGACAGAGATGGTTAGGATTCGTATTGCCCGGTGATGTATGATTGTATGTCTGTTGCATCCCTCCCCTACTCGCTCCCTGCCACATTCAGCTCTTCCACTGCCACTCCACCACACACGCACGCGTGAACACACGTCTGTCTGTGTGTCTGTGTCTATGTGTGTCTGTGTGTGTGTCTGTGTGTGTGCGTGTGTGTGTCTGTGTGTGTCTGTGTGTGTGTCTGTGTGTCTGTGTGTGTCTGTGTGTGTGTCTGTGTGTATGTGTGTGTGTCTGTGTGTGTGTCTGTGTGTGCGTCTGTGTCTATGTGTGTCTGTGTGTGTCTGTGTGTGTCTGTGTGTGTGTCTGTGTGTGTCTGTGTGTGTGTCTGTGTGTCTGTGTGTGTGTCTGTGTGTGTGTCTGTGTGTGTCTGTGTGTGTGTCTGTGTGTCTGTGTGTCTGTGTGTCTGTGTGTGTGTCTGTGTGTGTGTCTGTGTGTCTGTGTGTGTGTCTGTGTGTCTGTGTGTGTGTCTGTGTGTGTGTCTGTGCTCGTGCATGCGTACAGGTGCGCGCGCGCAAACACGCGTGCAACCGGCGCTCGTACACACGATTATGTATGTGCTATGAAGGAGGATCATTTTCCGAAACGTTGCCAGTTTAAATTTCGATTTAAAGCTTTCGTGACTGCAGGGATTCATCTTCTTGGTTCTTTCGGTAAAGTCAAGTAGAATGGAAATAAAATAATAAAAATAAAACATAATAAAATATAATTCTCACGACGTTTCGGCCACAACACAAGTAGCTTTTTTCAGGTGGAGAAACAGGACTGTCCAGAAGACAGCGTTTGAGGTTGCCAGTTTATTTAGAAAAAAAAACACACACACGGTGTTATTCACGAAAGTGTTGATTGTGCTTGTGCACCACTGCTAACGCAACAGCAGAAGCATCACCAGATCCTGCGTTCATATACCCAGGCGATGCCGTATGTTCATATACACGTACACGCACACAGGCACACACGCACATACACACGTGCATACAAAAGACAAAGATCCCCCGTATAGCCTTTCACAGACTCATTGGTGCTAGTGCTGTTCGCTAGCATCTATGAAGGCTTGGCACGGTACACGAGAGGGTGGGTGGCCAGTACCACACCCGGCCGCCTTTGTCTCCCCAGTGGCGATTTTTGCACATCGCACCAGGTACTCATTTGAGGCTGAGTCGACCTAGGGGAGGCCCACACACAAGACAAGGATCCCCCGTATAGCCTCAACAGACACCCCCCCCCCCCACCCTTTGATGATTATTGTAAACTGTACGGGCAAGTGATGTTAGCGAGCATCTGTTAAGGTGGTTAGAGTACGCAGGCGAGTAGGTGGCATGGCTGGCTGCTGATGTTTACACACAACACGCTCGGCACGTGCTCCAGGCAGAGTGTGCGTCAATCTCGCGGAGACCTAGGAGTGTTGCTGGTACTGCGTGTGCCAATGTTGTCCATCATGGGCAGGCATTAAACTGATGTCGCCTCAATTGGTAGGTGGAGTGCGTGAACGGTTGGAGTCACACATGCATACACAGGACACACAGAACACACACATCACACAGAACACACGCACACAACATACACAACAAACACACACAGAACACACACGCACATTACACACACAACACACATACAGTGAGGGAAAAAAGTATTTGATCCCCTGCTGATTTTGTACGTTTGCCCACTGGCAAAGAAATGATCAGTCTATAATTTTAATGGTAGGTTTATTTTAACAGTGAGAGATAGAATAACAACAAAAAATCCGAAAACCGCATGTCAAAAATGTTATAAATTGATTTGCATTTTAATGAGGGAAATAAGTATTTGACCCCTCTGCAAAACATGACTTAGTACTTGGTGGCAAAACCCTTGTTGGCAATCACAGAGGTCAGACGTTTCTTGGAGTTGGCCACCAGGTTTGGACACATCTCAGGAAGGATTTTGTCCCACTCCTCTTTGCAGATCTTCTCTAAGTCATTAAGGTTTCGAGGCTGACGTTTGGCAACGCGAATCTTCAGCTCCCTCCGCATATTTTCTATGGGATTAAGGTCTGGAGACTGGCTAGGCCGCTCCAGGACCTTAATGTGCTTCTTCTTGAGCCACTCCTTTGTTGCCTTGGCCGTGTGTTTTGGGTCATTGTCATGCTGGAATACACATCCACGATCCATTTTCAATGCCCTGGCTCAGGGAAGGAGGTTGTCACACAATATATGACGGTACATGGCCCCGTCCATCGTCCCTTTGATGCGGTGAAGTTGTCCTGTCCCCTTAGCAGAAAAGCACCCCCAAAGCATAATGTTTACAGCTCCATGTTTGACGGTGGGATGGTGTTCTTGGGATCATAGGCAGCATTCCTCCTCCTCCAAACACGGCGAGTTGAGTTGATGCCAAAGAGTTCCATTTTGGTCTCATCTGACCACAACACTTTCACCCAGTTGTCCTCTGAATCATTCAGATGTTCATTGGCAAACTTCAGACGGGCATGTATATGTGCTTTCTTGAGCAGGGGGACCTTGTGGGTGCTACAGGATTTCAGTCCTTCATGGCGTAGTGTGTTACCAATTGTTTTCTTGGTGATTATGGTCCCAGCTGCCTTTAGATCATTGACAAGATCCTCCCGTGTAGTTCTGGGCTGATTCCTCACCGTTCTCATGATCATTGCAACTCCACGAGGTGAGATCTTGCATGGAGCCCCAAGCCGAGGGAGATTGACAGTTCTTTTGTGTTTCTTCCATTTGCGAATAATCGCACCAACTGTTGTCACCTTCTCACCAAGCTGCTTGGCAATGGTCTTGTAGCCCATTCCAGCCTTGTGTAGGTCTGTAATCTTGTCCCTGACATCCTTGGAGAGCTCTTTGGTCTTGGCCATGGTGGAGAGTTTGGAATCTGATTGATTGATTGCTTCTGTGGACAGGTGTCTTTTATACAGGTAACAAGCTGAGATTAGGAGCACTCCCTTTAAGAGTGTGCTTCTACTCTCAGCTCGTTACCTGTATAAAAGACACCTGGGAGCCAGAAATCTTTCTTATTGAGAGGGGGTCAACTACTTATTTCCCTCATTAAAATGCAAATCAATTTATACCATTTTTGACATGCGTTTTTCTGTATTTTGTTGTTGTTATTCTTTCTCTCACTGTTCAAATAAATCTACCATTAAAATTATAGACTGATAATTTATTTGTCAGTGGGCAAACGTACAACATCAGCAGGGGATCAAATACTTTTTTTCCCTCACTGTAACACACAACACACAGAACACACACACCATATAGAACACACATCACACGCACATCACACACAGAACACACACACATACAGAACATACACACATCACACATACCACACACAGTACAGACACCCAATACACAGTACACACACACAATACAAATTACACACACAACAGACAATACACATTACATACACTACACACAATACACAGTAGACACACTACACCCAGTCCACACAATACACGTAGTACACACACACAACACACACACAGTACACACACACAATACACATAGTACACACACACTACACACACACAGTACACACACACAATACAGATAGAAGACGCCGATGAGAACCACGCGGTACGATGGTAGCATTCACATCCCCCCATACATAACACACACACACTCACCAACTAAGGAAACATACACACACTCACACATATTCCCCCGTACACAACAAGCATGGATACTAAAAGCACACACTCCCATTAACCAACACATAACAACAGCAACACTTAATACACTCATGCTCACGAACACACACACAACACTCACATACACATTCTGCCTTACAGAAAACCAAACACACTCGTTCCACACACCACACACACAGAACACACACACCCCACACACACAGAGCACACACACACACCACACTCACACACCACACACACACACCACACACACGCACATCACACACAGAACACACACCACACACACACCACATACGCACATCACACACATAACACACATACACACCACACGCACACCACACACGCACATCACACACAGAACACACACACCACACACACGCACACCACACACAGAACACACACCACACACACACCACACACACACCACACACGCACATCACACACAGAACACACACACACCACACACACACACCACACAGAACACACACACACACACCACACGCACATCACACACAGAACACACACACACACCACACACACACCACACACACACACCACACGCACATCACACACAGAACACACACACACACCACACACGCACATCACACACAGAACACACACACACCCCGCTGTCATTGCCTGTAATCATATAACAGTTCACCAGTATTGGTTCAAGCGAGTCTGACGCTGCTGATGAGACACTGAATGTCAAAACCGGTCCAGAGTGTTACCTGTGTTGAACCGACACTGCTGAATTTATGACTGATAAGATATATAAAACATTGTTATTTTACGTGCCAGGACATATACAGGAACGGGCATATCGTCTGATTATTTGCTGGGCAGTGGTGGCTATGCACGTCGCCTGTCATCAATACCGTGGATAAGAGCAATGTGTGGATTCCATCTGTTACAACAGTATGGGATATAGTAATGCCCCCTCGCACGCGTGCGTCTTCTCTGCGTGATCCAGTTTCCTCCCACGTATAAACACTCATCGATTGACTGATAACAACATCATAGCATACAGAGGGGACTGCAGAGCTTGGGCGATTGTTGGTAGCGCCGGCTCGTCACCACGTGGCTGATGCTGCCTTCCATGCTCGTCCGTGGTTCCTCCTCGGGGTTCCTCTGATTCGTTAGTTGGGGGGGGGGGGGTCACGATAAAATCTCGTAAATATATTGCAATATGAATTAAAAAAAAACTCAAGGAATTCGTCAATCACACCGTGGCATTTAAAGACAGCAAATATGACTGGCGACGTTTCGGGCAATGGCCCTCCATCACGTGCAATGAATTAAGGGCCAATTGACCAACACGAATGACACTTTTGTACAGAGCTGCTATTGCCATTGGGGACTCGGCCGAGTGGAAACTGTCCACACTTTTTGAACGCTTTGCCCAAATACTCGCAGACTCGAGCAGAGTCGCAAGGCTTGTTTGCCAACGTGTCCACGCATTTAGCCCTGGTGGTAGCCTTCGCAACTGCTCATTCATTTCGTCCGAAGGCCGTTGCGTGTTGGAACACGTTACGCAACGCACGCGTAGGTGTGAGAGATATGAATAACTTGGCGTTTAAAAAAAGAATTGGAGCGGGGGATCTTGGGCAGAAATGCACAGGCCAATAATGTGTGTGTGGGGGGAGGGGGGGGAGGGTGGAAGCATTCTGATAGAAGCGAGGATGGAGACACTCGAACGAGAGAGAGCCGCAGGGAGGAAAGAAATGCAACGTCTTGAGACTGAAGTTGAGAAGCAGAGGAAAGAGATATCTTAGCGCACTTAAATCTGAATTGAAAACGCATTCCTTTCGAACTGCTTTGTGTGTGTGTTTAGTTTGCCGTCCTTCCCGCGCCTCCGATTAGCACGGTTGGCTACGTACGGTGCGAAAGAAGTTCAACTCACATACGCACGTACGAATGCAGAAGAAAAAAAGAAGCACCCCCTCCTTTCGAGCGTGGCCTTTCTTCAGAGCACACAGATGACGACTCCATTCACAACACCTCCCTGCTGGCCGCCTCTGTTTATGTGCCGTGAAGAAGGGACATTGCCCGAAACGTCACCCGTATTATATTTGTTTGGTATTATTTTTTTAAAGGCCACACGTTGTTTTTTGACGAATGTCTTGATTTGTTTTTGTGTGTGTGCCAATTACAAGTCAGCGGCGCCATCACATTATGATGTTTACGCGAGGGACAGGCGGAGAGAGTGGCAGAGCAAATCCGTTAGCGCTCTCAACCCGAGAGCTTTCAACGTGTTAGGGTCAGGGTTAGGGGTTTGCGTTCGGTTTATGGTCCGGGTTTGATAAGCGTTACAACAAAACACAATCATCGTATTCATTCAGAGTTTTTTTGGATGGGGATGTCCCCCCCCCCCTCTATTCTCTGGTCCAGCATCTTGAGATGAAGTGGCCAGTCGTACATTGAATGACTCCACAACAGCTACTGCGTGTCGCGTGCCGGTCTCAGCCCCCCTCCCCCCCCCCCCCCCCCCGGTAGGAGTTGAGGAGGTCGGGGTGGAGAAGTACTGTGTGTACTGAGGCAGTGATGTCCGTAATGCCGGGGGGACTGGGGGGGGGGGGGGAGATAGGGTTCCCTGCTTTAGCCCGTAAAGATGTCGATGGGCTGTGGAAACCACTGTGGAACAGAAGGGGGAGGTCAGCGCGAGTGCGACGAGGAGGGGTTTGGAGGCTGAGAGATAGAGCCACTGCTCTCTCACTGTGCGGATCGGAGAGAGCTGGGCCCTAGCACGAACAGCTCGAAGTGAAGTCCCCGTGGCATTTGAGCTTGGCTGTCCGTGGCGAGTCGGGAGAAGCCATGAAGGAGTCCGCAAGAGAACGTGGTGGCAGGGAAGCGTTATGGGTACAAACGGCGAAGCTGGGTGGGGCGGGAGCAGGGGGGGTGGGGGTATACGCAACTTGGAGGGTGTGAAGGGAACGTGGCAGGCGGGTGGTGTAGATGAGGTTGGGTAGGATGGGAGAGGACCGGTTGCCGATGCCGCCACTGGCGTGGTCCCCACGAGTCCCGCGACCAGAGGGAAGAAAACGAGCGCAGGTCAGCCGGTGGTGGTGGTGGTGCCGGTGGTGGTGGTGCCGGTGGTGGTGCCGGTGGTGGTGCCGGTGGTGGTGCTGGTGGTGGTCAGGGCCGAACGTGACTGTGGGATCTGGTGGAGGGGAAAAGGCGGTAGTAGCGAGGAGGAGGTGCAGTGACGAGGTGTGGAGGCATCGGCGACTTTGGCGACGATGTCTCGACCCTGATATACACAATATATATACAATATATGTACACACGCCCATAAATAAATACAGCAATGTGTCAATCCACTGCTGGATGAGAGCCTCCCCACGCGGTGTCGGTCATGATTGTTGTTGCTGTTTGACCATACCTCACCATGCTGCACGTATGTCCGTTTGTGTTTACCACCTGTTGACTTTCGCAACCAATATTTTGATTCGTATATATTATTTTGGGTCAGATTGCACGTGTGTCGTACACCCTCCTCCACTCGACACCGCCAGATCACGTTCCCTATTCTCGCTTGTGTCGGGTGGATGGTTACACACCGCACCAAGCGCTCGAACCGAGTCGACACGGGGGAGGCCCCAGGACCGGTTCTGATAATTGTCATTTGAGTTTGTGGCCGTGAGCGGGAGTGGAACTCGGGTCGCTGGGTTCGTAGCGAAGCGTGCGATCCACGACGCCACCGCTGCACACGCACAGACACACAGACACACAGACACATGCATAATGAGTGTCAGTCAAGCAGACAGAAACATTCAAGCATTAACTAAGATTTCAGATGGGATTTCACAGATGACTTTACAATCGATACATGCCACGATGTTAGAATTTTTTGCCTTTAATCATCAGATGGACCTTGTCGACTTGATCAATTATTCTGGGAATGATGAGTGCACACGCACACACACACACGTGCGCGTGTATGTGATAGGTAAGTGTGGTATATGTGATATGGGGAGCGGTAGTGTAGCGATTAGTGCGCTGAGCTACGAACCTGGTGACCGGTTCTGGGCCTCCCCCTCGGTCGAATCAGCCTCAAAGAGTACCTGGCGCGGTGTGTAAACATCGTCACCGGGGAGACAAAGGCGGCCGGGCGTGGTGCTGGCCACCCACCTCCTCGTGTGCCGTTCTGGCCTTCATAGGTGCTCGCTAACAGCACTTTCCCCAACAGTCTGTTAAGGCTATACGGGGGATCTTTGTCTTTGGTTTTTTGGCAAGTGCAGTGGTCAGCGCACTGCGCTACGTACCCGGCCGACACGAGATCCATTCCCGCTCACGACCAATAACAGTGGCGAACATGTTTCAACCAGTCATGCGGTATTCCTCTAGGTCGACTCGTCCTTAACTGAGTCACCTGGTTATGTAAGATATCAGCAACGGGGAGACAGAGGCGGCCAGCACCCACCTCCCCCTGCACTTTCATAGCTTCTCGCGAACAGCATTTACCCCCAGCAGTCTGAGAGAGCGTGTGTGTGCGCGGTACTAGGAAGACAAAGGCAGCCAAGCGTGGTGCCCCCCCCCTCCCCACACACACATATACTAGGGGGCCACATACCCCCTAGTGTGCTGCGTCTGCTAAAATGAGTTACTCACTAACAGCACTTGCCCCAACAGTCTGTTAAAGGTTCATACGGCGGGGGAGCTTTGCCTTTGCGTTGTACCGGGTTCTCCTCTCGGTGCTCTGAACACGAAGCCAGCCTCTCATTGGCTCTCGCTGCACTTGCCCGGAGCATTGCAGTGGTTACGAAGCGGGCGCTCTGCATGTGATGAATAGGGCGCTCACGTTACGAAACCCGAGTGTCATTTTTGCTGGGCTCCTAACACATGCTCCGGCGCTTAATTGGCTCGTCTTAGAATTCAAATGACGGGCGGTTTGAATGGAAGGCCAGCAACCCTTCATCTCCGCTAGTTCAGCTTTTATGATTCATTAAAATTAGATGTTGGCCGGAACAGACAATATTCTATCGTATTCTTGGTTCTTTCGGTAAAGTCACGTAGAAAGAACCAAGAATATGAATCCCTGCAGTCACGAAAGCTTTAAATCAAAATATTATATTGCTTAATAATGATCATTAAATAATCCCGAATCGCGGTTGTACTTGGGCAGTTTGGTGACGGTTCATTGCTTAATTGTGATCACCTCTTGACATGGCCATTGTGATTATCTGCGTGCCCTATGGCTCCCAAATTCCCTCCTCACCCTCACCTCCTCTAGAATGGAAACATGGAAACATCCCTATGTCCTTCCACTTCACAAAGGCGGCCCTAATGATGATCCAAATAACTACCGACCTATCTCAATTTTGTCCCCGTTGATGAAAATTTTTGAAAAATTATTGACCTACCAAATTAGCAGTTTCCAGTCCACCAACAATCTACTACATCTAAAACAATCTGGGTTCCGAAAAAAATACAGCTCCACATCTGCTGCATTAGACTCTCTGAATCACATTTACAGTAGCCTTGATAATAAGCAGTACTGTGCCTGTCTTTTTCTAGACCTGTCCAAAGCTTTTGATACAGTAGACCACAACACCCTGCTTAGTAAACTAAGTTGCCTCGGTTTTTCTGAAAACGCAGTAAAATGGTTACAAAATTACCTCTTTTCTCGCACCCAAACTGTATTCACAGATGGTTGCAGGTCAAAGAATGTTAATATAACAAAAGGGGTTCCACAGGGTTCCATCCTCGGCCCCCTTTTGTTCTCTCTTTATGTCAATGACTTGGGCACTGACCTGGATCATTCCAGGGTAAATATTTTTGCAGATGACACGATACTGTTTACTGCTGGCCGCTCTCCGGATGACGTGATTGCTAAGCTACAGGGTGATTTCAACAAACTACAACATCAGCTAGTTGCTCTTAAACTAGTCCTGAATACCTCCAAAACCAAGGTGCTATGCTTCTCACCAGGACTAAAGCAGGAAGTTATTTTTCCCCAATTACATTCCTTAAATAATTGTCAAATAGAGCAAGTCAAGCTCTATAAGTATCTTGGGGTCATCCTGGATTCAAAACTGAATTTTAAAGATCACATTGATTATATTGGTAAAAAGACAAAAATAAAAATTGGTTTTCTGTATCGACACAAGCACTGCTTCCCCCCAATATTCTGTTTGGAATTGATAAAAGCTACCATACTGCCTCTACTTGACTACTGTGACATCGTGTATAAATCAGCCCCAAGTACTGTACTGAAGAAGCTTGATTCCATCTATCACTCGGCCTTAAGATTTACATTGAACTGCCCATATAGGACTCACCACTGTGATCTCTACATTGGGTCAAACTTAACATCTCTTAATGTTCGACGGCTTGTGCACCAGATCTTATTTATTCACGATGTACTTACAAAAAAATCCGCAGACTACCTGCTGGATCTCCTCTCTGTTTCAAAGAACAAATTTGACCTCAGGTCTTCGCTCATTTACCAGCTTCACATTCCCTATTGCCGTACAAAAACTGGAGGAAGGGCCTTTGCTATTGATGCCCCCAGAGTCTGGAATGCTATTGCCAATAAACTGCAACTTGAATCGCTACCAATGAAATCTTCTCTCAAAACTGCTCTAGAGGAGTTGTACACCCCTAGCTGCCACTGCTATTCATAAAATAAAAAAAAATGTTTCGCTCCGGATGATGCTGCAAAGTATCATCTGTATTTTGATTTAGCGTGCTGATCTTAAAGGTGCATTGAAAAATTTGATACTCTGACCGATGCTTCTGATATTGTGGAGTAACTCATGCAGCCAGCTATGGCTCTAGGGTTTGGTGTTACATGTTATTTATGTAGTTTATTGTAAAAATTCGGTCACAGTCCTTGTAATCACTGTTACGTTGCAATTCTGGCTTTATTTTTTGGTGATTTGGAAAACGTTTTTTTAGTTTGGACATATTTGTTTTGTTGTAGAACGGAGTTAGACTGATGGCCTTAATCTAAGTTTTTGTGGTTGTTGTTTGACTTGCATCCCATTGGGATTTTTTTGCACAAAGCGTTGGTGTGCGGTGCTTTTTCAGGAATATTTTTGCTGTTATTTTTTCAATGGATTTTCTGTTTGCACAGTCACATAGTCACTTTAAGATGTTTTTCTTGTTCGTGTTTTTGTTTTTTTGTTTGTTGTGGTTGCACTCGATTCAAGAGCCGGATGGCTCACAGGGCTATACCAAAATAAACTGAACTGAACTGAACCTCCAGTCTCCTGGTGATCCACAATGACGCTGGCAGACTCCTCACCAGCGCCAGTACTCCGATCCCTCCAATGGCTCCAAATCCAGTCCCAGATCAATCTTAAGATCCTCCATGGACTCATCCCTTCCTGCTTCGTCCTCTCATCTCACTCTACTCCCCTCCACGCACTCTCCTGCCTCTCCCCTCTCATCTCACTCTACTCCCCTCCACGCACTCTCCCACCTCTCCCCTCTCATCTCACTCTACTCCCCTCCACGCACTCTCCTATCTCTCATCTCACTCTACTCCCCTCCACACACTCTCCTACCTCTCCCCTCTCATCTCACTCTACTCCCCTCCACGCACTCTCCTACCTCTCCCCTCTCATCTCACTCTACTCCCATCCACGCACTCTCCTACCTCTCCCCTCTCATCTCACTCTACTCTCTTCCACGCACTCTCCTACCTCTCCTCTCTCCCGCGTCTCTGCCCCCCGTCTTTAGCTCCGCATTTTTTGGATCCCCGGGATAATTTAGAGCAAAGTTGTGGGTGCGTCTTATAATCCGAACAATATATAGTGTTGTCACTGAAGACGTGTTTGAATCTTTGAGTTCAGAAGCATCTTCTGGATGACGCCTCTACTCATTACCGCACTCTCCTCGGTATAGAACTCCACTTTTTCTTTCTCTTAAACGACCCCACAGTTTTGGGGATACGTTTTGTTTTTCTTTTCCTGAACGTCGCTCTCACCTGCCCCCCCCCCCACCCGTAATGTAAAGTCTCTCAATGGACAGCTAATGGATCTCTACAGCTGTCGATGCCCCCCTCCGCTATGCCACGGCCCAACAGATGCGCGTCTCTGCTATGTCACCCGTCGACTCCACACGCGGCCCACGTGCTCGGGGTGATTCTCTCTTGAGGGGGGCGGGGGGGGCCCTCGAGATCTTGAATGGTGGGGGGCACCACACCGCACCACGGCGATCGAGAACCGGCGTCGTAACACGTAAGGGCGTTTCCACGTCCAGACGACACAATGGCGATGATGTTATTTAAACACAGCCTGCCGAGCACAGCTTCCAAGGGGCACAGCACGTCAAGCGGCCAGCAACAAACAGCAGGAGCGGATTGCGAAGCTCCTTGAGAGCCCAACCCCTTAGTTGAGTCGCTCCCACGCAAGAATCCGGACGAATCAGTGCGGCTGCTGGGAGACGGAAGGATGAGTTTCTAATTCGCTCCTTCGTGGCTAACGTAATTAGCCTTTGATTCTCACGGAGTTCAGCGCCCCCTCCTCCACCCCTCCTCCACCCCTTCTCCACCCCTCCTCCAATCCGCCTCCACTCCGCCTCCACTCCGCGTCTTCCCCCCCCAGCCGACTCGACCGCGCCAGCCACTGGGCACGCGAGCCCACGGCCTCCACGTGCATGGTGCCAACAGCCCATCAGCGGCTCCTCGAACAAATAATGACGACTGTAATAGTGCAGCAGCGTTAGTGGTTGTTCGTGGTGGTGGTAACGATGCGATTCGTCAGGACGCACAGTGCAGTACTTCACAGAACATCCGTGGCACTGAAGCGTGGACCCGAGCGTGGTCCCGCTCGCTCAGAAGCCGGACGAAAGAGGTGATGGGGGCCTTCAAGAAAGAGGTGATGAGGGCCTTCAAGAAAGAGGTGGTGGGGGCCTTCAAGAAAGAGGTGATGGGGTCCTTCAAGAAAGAGGCGGTGGGGCCTTCAAGAAAGAGGCGAGCGGCTTCAAGAAAGAGGTGATGGGGGCCTTCAAGAACGAGGTGATGGGGGCCTTCAAGAAAGAGGTGATGGGGGCCTTCAAGAAAGAGGTGATGGGGGCCTTCAAGAAAGAGATGATGGGGGCCTTCAAGAAAGAGGCGGTGGGGCCTTCAAGAAAGAGGCGAGGGGCTTCAAGAAAGAGGTGATGGGGGCCTTCAAGAACGAGGTGATGGGGGCCTTCAAGAAAGAGGTGATGGAGGCCTTCAATAAAGAGGCGGTGGGGCCTTCAAGAAAGAGGCGAGGGCCTTCAGGAAAGAGGTGATGGGGGCCTTCAAGAAAGAGGTGATGGGGGCCTTCAAGAAAGAGGTGATGGGAGCCTTCAATAAAGAGGTGATGGGAGCCTTCAATAAAGAGGTGGTGGGGGCCTTCAAGAAAGAGGCGAGGGCCTTCAAGAAAGAGGTGATGGGGGCCTTCAAAAACGAGGTGATGGGGGCCTTCATGAAAGAAGCGAGGGCCTTCAAGAAAGTGGTGATGAGGGCCTTCAAGAAAGAGGTGATGGGGCCTTCAAGAAAGAGGCGAGGGCCTTCAAGAAAGAGGCGGTGGGGGCCTTCAAGAAAGAGGCGGTGGGGGCCTTCAAAAAAGAGGCGAGGGCCTTCAAGAAAGAGGTGATGAGGGCCTTCAAAAAAGAGGCGAGGGCCTTCAAGAAAGAGGCGAGGGCCTTCAAGAAAGAGGCGAGGGCCTTCAAGAAAGAGGTGATGGGGGCCTTCAAGAAAGAGGTGATGGGGCCTTCAAGAAAGAGGTGATGGGGGCCTTCAAGAAAGAGGTGATGGGGGCCTTCAAGAAAGAGGTGATGGGAGCCTTCAATAAAGAGGTGATGGGAGCCTTCAATAAAGAGGTGGTGGGGGCCTTCAAGAAAGAGGTGATGGGGGCCTTCAAGAAAGAGGTGATGTGGGCCTTCAAGAAAGAGGCGAGGGCCTTCAAGAAAGAGGTGATGGGGGCCTTCAAAAACGAGGTGATGGGGGCCTTCAAGAAAGAGGCGAGGGCCTTCAAGAAAGTGGTGATGAGAGCCTTCAAGAAAGAGGTGATGGGGCCTTCAAGAAAGAGGCGAGGGCCTTCAAGAAAGAGGCGGTGGGGGCCTTCAAGAAAGAGGCGAGGGCCTTCAAGAAAGAGGTGATGAGGGCCTTCAAGAAAGAGGTGATGAGGGCCTTCAAGAAAGAGGCGAGGGCCTTCAAGAAAGAGGTGATGGGGCCCTTCAAGAAAGAGGTGATGGGGCCTTCAAGAAAGAGGTGATGGGGGCCTTCAAGAAAGAGGTGATGGGGCCTTCAAGAAAGAGGTGATGGGGGCCTTCAAGAAAGAGGTGATGGGGCCTTCAAGAAAGAGGCGAGGGCCTTCAAGAAAGAGGCGGTGGGGGCCTTCAAGAAAGAGGCGAGGGCCTTCAAGAAAGAGGCGGTGGGGGCCTTCAAGAAAGAGGCGAGGGCCTTCAAGAAAGAGGTGATGAGGGCCTTCAAGAAAGAGGTGATGGGGCCCTTCAAGAAAGAGGTGATGGGGCCTTCAAGAAAGAGGTGATGGGGGCCTTCAAGAAAGAGGTGATGGGGCCTTCAAGAAAGAGGTGATGGGGGCCTTCAAGAAAGAGGCGAGGGCCTTCAAGAGGTGATGGGAGCCTTCAAGAAAGAGGTGATGGGGCCTTCAAGAAAGAGGTGATGGGGGCCTTCAAGAAAGAGGTGGTGGGACCTTAAACATGTCTTTTTTTCGAATTGCTTTTTGTGTTTAGTTTGTTGTCCTTCCGACCGCACCTCCGATTAGCACGGTTGGCTACGTACGGTGCGAAATAAGTTCAATATACGTATGCGTCTCTTTAACGTTGATGTAGACTTAACTCTGTTGCTGCTGTGAATAGACACACAGAGGGTGGACCGGCTTTGTCCTTATTGGGACTCGTCAGCACCGATGTTGCGTTGGGCTGTTATTTCTGTGCGTTCATAATGGATGTTGTCGCTGCATCTCACGGATCGCATCACGGTCAAGCAGCGCTCGTTTGAGTGGAGCTTGCGTTGTAGGTTTTAGGTTGACACGAGGTAAGATTGCAGCAGGCCCCTTGATCGTCATGACAACACGTGTCGGAGAGAGAGAGGGGAGAGAGGAGAGAGCCGTCAACAGCGAGAGGTGACACCTGGCACCGCCCAACAGTGGGTGAGTGGATGGGTGTGCGAGGAGGTCCACTCGGCACTAAATTAGTGCTTGCTGGTGTCGTGTGCTGGCTTCACAACTGTCGAGAGCGCTGTAATGGCCGAACAGGAGTTGTTTGCGTGTAGGGAGAGAGAGAGAGAGAGTGGTGTCGTTGTGGTTGGTGCACTGCAGTGTGACTAGCAACCGGAGTTCGATTCCAGGCTGTGGCTACCACCCGTCGCGAGTAATATCTCAATCGGTCTCGAGCCTCCTCCCCACGGTCGACTCAGTCTTTAATAAGTAGCTGGTGGTGTGGTATGTTATCAACGTAGTTACTGGGAAGACAAAGGTGTCTTATGCAATGCTGCTGTCTGCACCACTGCTGTCTGCACCACCCATTTGTATGGCATGCAAGCCTTCATAGGCGCTCGCTAACAGCACTTAACCCACTCATCTGCATAGCCACTTTGGGGCGGTCTATATCCTGTCTTACTAAAACTAAATTATCTTAAACTACTTTTATTTTGCCAGGTAAGGGCCCACAGAGCTTTGTAGCTGTTTTTCAGACGCGACCTGGTCACATGATAGCTCAACGCAGTGGCTTATCATGTGGAAATGTATATCAGTCAAATACTCTTAACACGTGATGTTTATTCTAAATATGGAGGAAATATCGGAGGACCCGGAAAAAAAACATACGCGACTATGGAGAGAGAGAGAGACACGCAAACTCCAAATATACAGCAGGCGTCAGGGGATCGAACCCACGGCCTCCTGCATACCAGGTGAGGGAGATAACATTTTGCCACCCTGATGGGATTAAACAAACGCTTCTGAACCCCATCACACAATGGGTGGTGGCCCATGACTTCACAAGATTGTCACTCTACGTGGCCTTCCGAGTGCACCGAGCCTGGCACGGCCAACACAGCGCCGAAGTGGCCGCCGCGAGTTTGCCAAGGGCGGCTCGAAGAGTACGCTCAGGGGTTGAGGCCCCTGGGAGTTTGGTGAGCGCCTTGCGTGGGTGCAGTCCGCAGGGGTTGGTGTGTCCAGAAGGTTCCTGGGAAGGAGATTGCGGATTGTTGCCACGTCGATGGCGATGCCAGAAGCGCGTCGCTTTGTTTCCTGGGTTTCCTGCGAGGAACTCAACACACCACTCGGGAACAGTGGACAATAACCGATTACATACTTTTTTTTTAACAATTTATATGTTTCTTAAAGTTCAAAACGATTTTATGCTCATGTCAACATTCAGGCCATCCATCGATGCTGATCTCTTGCTTACAGCCCTGGAGAGTCACTGATGGAATTTCCACATTCAAGGAGGGGGGTTGTGTAATCGACCCTGCTGTTGATTTTTCCCAAAAAATAGTACGAATTGTATCGGCTCTGGAGGGATGATGGGCTGGGTCAACCCACGTCCCTTGCGCCCAGCTGGGATTTGCTTCATTTCTGTACTTTGTTGTGTGTTATTGGACATTGCTAATGGTCATGTAATTGACCGAGATCACTCCGGCAAACGAGCCCATTCTGGTCTCTTTGTCTTTCTGTAAGGCCGTTTTGGGAATGAACGCGATAATGTGGATTTAATTGAGCTCCACAATCGATGCCTAAACATCGTCCATTTCTGCAACGTGTCAAGTGGAAAGGGAATGGAGCCTGTTTGCAGATAAAGCTTTCGATTAAACTTTTTCTTTTTAAAGCTGGAAAGTGCTCGGAGGGGCACGAGAAATTCCAGTTTTGAATTGCACGGAAAGACACAGGGCGCGTGGGTCTGGTCACAAACGCAAGTTGATGGCGTCACATTGGACTGTTAAGGAAAACAAGGGGGCCTTGAACAGCACAAGCCACAGCTAAACTAAACAATGTTTTATTTTATTTTACCAGGGAAGTCCCACTGAGCTATTACGTAGCCCTTTTTCAAAAGCGACCTGGCCATAAATAATAGCTCAATGAAGTGGCTTATCACGTGGAAATGTATAGCAGCCAAATACTCTAAATGCATGTTCCTAAATGTGGAGGGGAAAAGCGGAGGACCCGGAAAAAAATCTACACGACCGCGGCGAGAAAGACACGCAAACTCCAAGTTTACAGGCGTCAGGGTGGGGATCGAAACCACGACCTCCTGTTTACCAGGCTAGGGAGTTAACATCTCGCCACCGCAGTACCCTGCAAGGGTCAAAGGCACTACTGTGGCTTGTGTCTTTAATCTTTGTGCAGGCGATGCGCCCATCGTCCTGCTGTCGATGATGTTCTAATGCGGTTGATGATGGTCCGAGCAACACCTTCGATGTGGCGGAAGAGGAATGTCGGGAGGAGGTGCGATGATGATGTTTGGGTGTCGAATGACAGGGTGCTTATTCCGGCCGTTGGCGTTGTTTACAACTGCTTGTGTTTTATTTGGTTGTCCTTACCCCCGCGTCTCCGATTAGCACGGTTGGCTACATACGGTGCTAAAGGAGTTCAATTTAGTACATACGTTCCACTCTGCTACGGTGTTGTTCGCCTGGCGGTAAACTGAGAACATCTGTCCGGTGTGTGGTCGACGGTGGAAGAGGTGGCAACCCCCAGCAATGTGGTGGCAGGGTTTAAAATAGAATTCAAACCGAATTAGACGGCGCTTTAATAGAACCACTGACCCGTGTTATTAATCACGGGGCTTTTCTCCGCCGCTAGGAAATGAGCAACAGGTCTCTTCCAACCCAGGGCTGGCAGCGAGAAGGTCGAGGCACGCTGCACGCGCGCGGCCGCAGGCGTCACGTGAACCCTCACGGGGGCGTGGAATGATGAACACCGACGGGGGCTGAGCGACACGCAGCCCAGGTTATGGAATCTCCAGTGATCTGAATACAATATTGAATCCATCCATCCATCGGGTTATTTATTTAAATCTACTCATTTATCTCGAAACAAAATATATATATAATCACGATCGGCGTTGTGGAGAATATCATTTCTACATTAAATAACCAGTGTGTAATTTAATACATTGCATTGAAGGACGTCACTCATTATTCATAGCACGTAAATTATGTTTTTTTGCCTGTGTGTATGTTTAACTTCTTTCGCACCGTACGCAACCAACCGTGCTAATCGGATAAGTGTGTTTAGTTGTGTTGCTAGTAGTGCTTGTGCACCGCTGCCAACGCGGCATCGCCAAATAATGACTGTGATGTCCTAGCGTCGAGTTCAACTCGGACGCTTATCTAGCACAGATGGAGCATCCATGCCGAAAGAGCAGGGTTCTTCATGGCAAGGCCCACGGAGGCCACTGGAGGCTCCTGACATGGGGCCCACGAAAATACATAACGAGTGAAAACACCATCATCATCATCATCATCAATCGTCGTGCTGCTGTCAATCCCCAGTAGTTTCAAATGTTTGGCGGTCCTCGCACCGATGATGTCTTATCGGTGAAAGTGGCCCGCACTTTCTTGGCCCTCACACTACCACAGACAGTTGGCAGTTGACCGGCATTGGTGGAAGCACAGCCTGACTCTGCTGATGAGAGGATGCATGTCGAAACCCCCGTCCAGAGTGTTTGCTTGTGCTCTTGAACCAATGCTGCAGAGATGAAGGGAAGCCGTGTGGTCTGATGGGAATTTGTAACCAGGATATTTGTATTGTGTGTGTGTGTGGAGTGAGAGATATGAGTATTTTTTATCATCGCGTATTTATTTTGTATTCTTTTTCGTACTTACTTGCCGACTGTATACTTCGACATGTGGTCCTTGACGCCTCCTGGTGCTGTGGCAGGGCCCTGCGCTGGTACGCAGGTGGCTGGCCTGCCTCCATCTCTAACGCCTTCCCGTTCCCTTTGGCTCTCTCAAGGCGCGGTCGCTTTGGCCTCGGAATATTCAATGCATGCGAAGGCTGTTCGCGAAGAACAGGGATGCGTGGTGCGGAGCACAGCCGGGTGCTAACTGCTGCGCCACCGCTCTATACCGCATGAAGGAACTGGCTCGAGTCTTTGAATCATCTCCGGGCGAGGCAGATAAACCCCCCACCCCCCCAAAAAAAACCAAACCCAGTAGACCCAGTGGTCAACTGGACATCTGTAAAAAAATCAGCTTTATAGCTCATCGGATTCCTCCAGTATCATTATTCTGATTCTCATAAATGGGTAGGCCACAGTTAGGCTACGATTGGAAAGCTGCATGTGGTGAGATCAAGTGCGGCTACTCCAACTTTTTCCTAAGACCTCTGACCAGCTTGGAAAAGTAGGCCAAGTTCTCTCTATCGGGGGGTTCTCTGGCGCTCGTTCTAGTGGAGGCCATTCTGTCAACAGGGGCACGAGCAGACTATTGCAGGGCTGAGGCTTCACCTTTTCTTGAAACCAGGAATTGAACCGAGGTGTTAGACCGTGGGACTGGTGAGTGAGAGTCAGTGGGAGCTTGGCAGAAGCACTGTGTGGTTTCCGGCTCAAATGAACATCGAGGCATTGGTGCTCACCTTCCGTTTGCAGGGCAGCAGAGCCAGTGGTGGAAATTCCACATTCCTGTGGCAAGGGCAAGTATATCCAAAGGACAGACACCGATAACTTCAGCACAACGTGCTACTCATTTCATTATTTCATTGCCCTCGCCGACAGAGGGATGATGGGCTGAGTCAACCCCCCCCCCACCCCAACTTTCGCCTCCAGAGGTGGAGTTTGCTTCCTGGGCATCGCGAGGCGCCGCTCTGCCGCTGCGCCAGCTGGCGGAATGATTAATTCATGGTTGCAGGAGAGGCCGGGCTCTGCACTGATGATCGTGACAGCGCTCCTCGACAGATGACTGCACGGCAGGTGCCGTGTCTGGAGTCAGGGGTGAGCGGTCGCCGTTGTGTCGGGGACTACCCAGGGTGCAGATACATCTCTATACTAAGTGGGGCCTGCGGGGATACCGGGGAGCAGCAAGGGGATCCAGAGAGAGACAGAGAGAGAGAGAGAGAGTGATGAGAAGGACACGGGGAAATGGACAGGACGACACAGAGAGACAGAAACACACAGACAGATACCAACATAAAGAGACATTTGAACACAGAGATATAGAGAGAGAGACACACACAGACACAAAGAGGCAGAGAGCCATTGGCACAGAGACAAATACACTGGACTCTTAGACAGACGATCTATGTATAATTTAACAATGTTTTGCTTAATAAACAAGAAAAATTATGAAGCCAGAACTTTAGAATGTAGGCCACCAATGAATATTGGGAGTAAAATCTGAGATTTTTTATTGACTGATTTTTGATCGAAGCCAATGTAACGACGAATGAGGTTAAGAGGTCCAATCCAAATAGGAAGTCAGCTTTGCTATAACTCAATTTTACAACAATGTTTTCCTTTTTCTTTTAAATATTACTACAAGTTTTAAAACAAATTTATTAAACTTTTGATTTTTGAAGCAGGGCCACTTATACGAAACTTCCGTGAATTTTGGGAGGCAGATGAAACCAGAATGTGAAATCGGATTTTCAATAACTCAATTTGTTTTGTTCGGTCCTCTTTTTCGGTGGGGGGGGGGGGGGGATTGGTGAACCGAGTAAGAATATTAATAATAATACTGCTACTACGACTCTGCTTCCAGTGGACTGTGATGCAAAGGTCCATAGATAGCAAGCGAGAAATGTGCACTGCCAGTTACTGATATGATTCATATTAAATTAATTGATCTCAATGTTGAAAAAAAATTACCAGTGTAAATGTTTCAATTTGGATTACAGAGTGCATTAACATACCCCCCCCCCCCCCAATGTGAACACGTGACCATTATTACATTGCTTGCCATTCGCTTCACAACAGTGGACATGAGAGATCCAGAGACGTCATTCTCAAGAGTTATGCCATTGTGTGTCAGCGTCATCATCTAAATTTTGCCAAATACAACTAAATCAATAAACATCGTAAATGTACTTAGTTTGGATTACACATAGCAGCGACAGAGCCCCTGTAAGGTGACCACTTGGTGAGACCTCTTGGTGAGACCTCTTGGTGAGAACTCTTGGTGAGACCTCATGGTGAGCAGTCTTGAGACTCGGTGAGACTTGGTGAGTCCTCTTGGTGAGCAGTCTTGAAACTTGGTGAGACTTGGTGAGTCCTCTTGGTGAGGAGTCTTGAGACTTGGTGAGACCTCTTGGTGAGCAGTCTTGAGACTCGGTGAGACTTGGTGAGACCTCTTGATGAGGAGTCTTGAGACTCGGTGAGACTTGGTGAGTCCTCTTGGTGAGGAGTCTTGAGACTTGGTGAGACATCTTGGTGAGCAGTCTTGAGACTCGGTGAGACTTGGTGAGACCTCATGGTGAGGAGTCTTGAGACTTGGTGAGACCTCTTGATGAGGAGTCTTGAGACTCGGTGAGACTTGGTGAGACCTCTTGGTGAGGAGTCTTGACACTCGGTGAGACATCTTGGTGAGATCTCTTGGTGAGGAGTCTTGAGACTAGGTGAGACTTGGTGAGACCTCTTGATGAGGAGTCTTGAGACTCGGTGAGACTTGGTGAGTCCTCTTGGTGAGGAGTCTTGAGACTTGGTGAGACATCTTGGTGAGCAGTCTTGAGACTCGGTGAGACTTGGTGAGACCTCTTGATGAGGAGTCTTGAGACTCGGTGAGACTTGGTGAGACCTCATGGTGAGGAGTCTTGAGATTTGGTGAGTCCTCTTGGTGAGCAGTCTTGAGACTCGGTAAGACTTGGTGAGACCTCTTGGTGAGGAGTCTTGAGACTCGGTGAGACTTGGTGAGACCTCATGGTGAGGAGTCTTGAGACTCGGTGAAACTTGGTGAGGCCTCTTGGTGAGGAGTCTTGAGACTCGGTGAGTCCTCTTGGTGAGCAGTCTTGAGACTCGGTAAGACTTGGTGAGACCTCTTGGTGAGGAGTCTTGAGACTTGGTGAGACATCTTGGTGAGCAGTCTTGAGACTCGGTGAGACTTGGTGAGACCTCATGGTGAGGAGTCTTGAGACTTGGTGAGACCTCTTGATGAGGAGTCTTGAGACTCGGTGAGACTTGGTGAGACCTCTTGGTGAGGAGTCTTGACACTCGGTGAGACATCTTGGTGAGACCTCTTGGTGAGGAGTCTTGAGACTAGGTGAGACTTGGTGAGACCTCTTGATGAGGAGTCTTGAGACTCGGTGAGACTTGGTGAGTCCTCTTGGTGAGGAGTCTTGAGACTTGGTGAGACATCTTGGTGAGCAGTCTTGAGACTCGGTGAGACTTGGTGAGACCTCATGGTGAGGAGTCTTGAGACTCGGTGAGACTTGGTGAGACCTCTTGATGAGGAGTCTTGAGACTCGGTGAGACTTGGTGAGACCTCATGGTGAGGAGTCTTGAGATTTGGTGAGTCCCCTTGGTGAGCAGTCTTGAGACTCGGTAAGACTTGGTGAGACCTCTTGGTGAGGAGTCTTGAGACTCGGTGAGACTTGGTGAGACCTCATGGTGAGGAGTCTTGAGACTCGGTGAAACTTGGTGAGGCCTCTTGGTGAGGAGTCTTGAGACTCGGTGAGACTTGGTGAGACCTCTTGATGAGGAGTCTTGAGACTTGTTTTTTTTTTCAGATTATTTATTTTGGTAAAGCCCTGTGAGTCATTCGGCTCTTAAATCGGGTGCAACCACAACAAACAAAAAAACAAAAATACGAACAAAAAACACATCTTAAAGTGACTACGTGACTGTGCAAACAGAAAATGACAAAAAAACAGCAAAATATTCCTGAAAAAGCACCGTACACCAACGCTGTGTGCAACAAATCCCAGTGGGGTGTAACACCAAATCGTAGAGCCATAGCTGGCTGCATGAGTTACTCCACAACAACAGAAGCATCAGTGGGAGTATCAAATTTTTTAATGCACCTTTAAGATCAGAACGCTAAATCAAAATACAGATAATACTTTGCAGCGTCATCCGGAGCGAAACATTTTATTTTATTTTACGCCAATGAATAGCAGTGGCAGCTAGGGGTGTACAACTCCTCTAGAGCAGTTTTGAGAGAAGATCTCATTGGTAGCGATTCAAGTTGCAGTTTATTGTCAATAGCAATCCAGACCCTGGGGGCATCAATAGCAAAGGCCCTTCCTCCAGTTTTTGTACGGCAATAGGGAATGTGAAGCTGGTAAACGAGCGAAGACCTGAGGTCAAATTTGTTCTTTGAAACAGAGAGGAGATCCAGCAGGTAGTCTGCGGATTTTTTTGTAAGTACATCGTGAATAAATAAGATCTGGTGCACAAGCCGTCGAACATTAAGAGATGTTAAGTTTAACCCAATGTAGAGATCACAGTGGTGAGTCCTATATGGGCAGTTCAATGTAAATCTTAAGGCCGAGTGATAGATGGAATCAAGCTTCTTCAGTACAGTACTTGGGGCTGATTTATACACGATGTCACAGTAGTCAAATAGAGGCAGTATGGTAGCTTTTATCAATTCCAAACAGAACATTGGGGGGGAAGCAGTGCTTGTGTCGATACAGAAAACCAATTTATTATTTTTGTCTTTTTACCTATATAATCAATGTGATCTTCAAAATTCAGTTTTGAATCCAGGATGACCCCAAGATACTTATAGATATTGACGTGCTTTATTTGATAATTATTTAAGGAATGTAATTGGGGAAAAATAACTTCCTGCTTTAGTCCTGGTGAGAAGCATAGCACCTTGGTTTTGGAGGTATTCAGGACTATTCTTAGCTCTTTCGGTAAAGTCACGTTGAAGGGAAACAATAAAATAATAATATATATATAAAACAATAAAAATTCTCACGACGTTTCGACCATAACACAAACGGTCGTCATCAGGTGTGTCGGTTTGCATGAATTTATTTTTAAACGGTGTATTTATTTAATTATAAAAAAACGTCAGCGCCACGCGCAGCGATTTAGCAGTTTATTTAGAAGGTCTAGTCCATCTATGTTCTGAAAAGAGGAGGGGGTAGACAAAAAAAATAATGTATGCTGTCTGAAAGCCACTGTAAGCGTGAACAATCAATTAAGACCTGAAATGATTAATCAAATCTTTCCAATGATTGCTAAGCCAGAATCCATCTTCTCGGTTCAAATTGTCTCTGTGCTTGTATATGTGGATAGCCTCATGAACGAATCTCTCATGGTAGCCAGATGGCTTACAAATAACCTCTGTCTTGGAAAAGTCAATGTCATGTGAGCCTACTGAATTATAACAATGATCTGCCACGGCCGAGGTGTTGGTCCTACCATGTTTAAGGTCTGCTTTGTGTTCACGAATGCGGTCCGAGACATGGCGTTTGGTTTCTCCAATGTAACTACTACCACAGAGGCAACTTAGTTTGTAGACACCAGGGTACTGTATGTCCAGAATCACATCTTTTACAGACGGAACCAGATCACGGTTTTTATCGAATGTATTGAAACAGACCTGGATCTGTGTTTATTCAAGATTTTGGAGATCTTTTTTGTGATCCCCGCAATGTAGGGTAAAGTGGTGGTTTTGAAAGGCTCCTCAAGAGGGTCCTTCTTCATGGTTTGAGTGATAGCTTTGTGGATTGTATAGTCGGAGTAACCATTAGCCTTAAGAGCTTGGTGTACGTGCTTGAGTTCACTGCCTATGTGTTCCTGGTCGGATATGCATTGGGCTCTATGGTACAGAGTCTTGATGAGAGAATTCTTCTGTGATGGATGGTGGTGGGAATCCGGTTTCAGATAAGCATCCGTATGGGTAGCTTTCCTGTAGACAGAGTGGCTCATTGTACCATCAGGTCTCTTTTTTATTAGGACATCCAAAAAAGGTAGCTTGCCATCTTTTTCGACTTCCATCGTAAATCTGATGGCTTGGTGTATGGAATTGATGTGGTCGAAGAATTGGTCTAGAGCAGGCCGGCCATGTGGCCAGATGACAAAAGTGTCATCCACGTACCTCTTCCATAAGGTTGGGCGCAGAGTGGCAGTCTGGATGGCGTCAGTCTCAAATTTCCCCATGAAAATGTTAGCTATAACCGGAGATAGGGGGGAGCCCATTGGGGTGCCCTCAGTTTGTTTGTAGAAAGTTCCATTCCAAGTGAAGTATGTATTGGTTAAACAGTGTCTCACCAGGGGGGGTACCTCAGTGTTTAGTCCTTGATGAACCAAGTCTTCAATGATTGCGATGGTGTCAGGTACAGGAACCTTTGTGAATAAGGAAACTACATCAAAACTGACAAGCAGGTCGTCTGGGGACAGGGAAATACCCTTGATTGTCGATACCAGGTGAGTAGAATTTTGTACCGCAGAGGTGGTTTTTCCAGTGAAAGGACGCAGGATTTCAGACAAAAAACGAGCCAGTTTGTAAGTGGGCGAGTTGATAGTAGAGACGATGGGACGAAGGGGTGTATTTACTTTATGTATTTTTGGTAAGCCGTATAATCTTGGTGGCCTGGCAGCAGAAGGTTTCAACGAAAACTGTTTAGACTGATAAATTAATGCGGTTGAATCAGAAATTATTTCGTTGGTTTGTGTGACGAGGTTGTTGGTGGGATCTCTTTTTATTTTTGTATAACTACCATCGTCGAGTAATTGTTTAATTTAAAGAGAGACCTGATGGTTCAATGAACCACTCTGTCTACAGGAAAGCTACCCATACGGATGCTTATTTGAAACCGGATTCCCACCACCATCCATCACAGAAGAATTCTCTCATCAAGACTCTGTACCATAGAGCCCAATGCATATCCGACCAGGAACACATAGGCAGTGAACTCAAGCACGTACACCAAGCTCTTAAGGCTAATGGTTACTCCGACTATACAATCCGCAAAGCTATCACTCAAACCATGAAGAAGGACCCTCTTGAGCAGCCTTTCAAAACCATCACTTTACCCTACATTGCAGGGATCACAAAAAAGATCTCCAAAATCTTGAATAAACACAGATCCAGGTCCGTTTCAACACATTACATAAAATCCGTGATCTGGTTCCGTCTGTAAAAGATGCGATTCCGGACATACAGTACCCTGGTGTCTACAAACCAAGTTGCCTCTGTGGTAGTAGTTACATTGGAGAAACCAAACGCCATGTCTCGGACCGCATTCGTGAACACAAAGCAGACCTTAAACACGGTAGGACCAACACCTCGGCCGTGGCAGATCATTGTTATAATTCAGTAGGCTCACATGACATTAACTTTTCCAAGACAGAGGTTCTTTGTAAGCAATCTGGCTACCATGAGAGATTCGTTCATGAAGCTATCCACATATACAAGCACAGAGACAATTTGAACCGAGAAGATGGATTCTGGCTTAGCAATCATTGGAAAGATTTGATTAACCATTTCAGGTCTTAATTGATTGTTCACGCTTACAGTGGCTTTCAGACAGCATGCATTAATTTTTCGTCTCCCCCCTCCTCTTTTCAGAACATAGATGGACTAGTCCTTCTAAATAAACTGCCAAATCGCTGCGCGTGGCGCTGACGTTTTTATAAATAAATAAATGCGGCGCAAAGAAATAAATAAATTAATGCAAACCGACACACCTGATGACGACCGTCTGTCTTATGGTCGAAATGTGGTAATTTTTATTGTTTTATATATATTTTATTACTTTAGTGTTTCCCTTCAACGTGACTTTACCGAAAGAGCTAAGAATATGAATTACTGCAGTCATGAAAGCTTTAAATCAAAATTTATTCAGGACTAGTTTAAGAGCAACTAGCTGATGTTGTAGTTTGTTGAAATCACCCTGTAGCTTAGCAATCACGTCATCCGGAGAGCAGCTAGCAGTAATCAGTATCGTGTCATCTGCAAAAAGATTTACCCTGGAATGATCCAGGTCAGTGCCAAAGTCATTGACATAAAGAGAGAACAAGAGGGGGCCAAGGATGGAACCCTGTGGAACTCCTTTTGTTATCTTATCACTGTTTGACCTCCAACCATCTGTGAATACAGTTTGGGTGCGAGAAAAGAGGTAATTTTGTAACCATTTTACTGCGTTTTCGGAAAAACCGAGGCAACTTAGTTTACTAAGCAGGGTGTTGTGGTCTACTGTATCAAAGCTTTGGACAGGTCTAGAAAAAGACAGGCACAGTACTGCTTATTATCAAGGCTACTGGAAATGTGATTCAGAGAGTCTAATGCAGAAGATGTGGTGCTGTATTTTTTTCGGAACCCAAATTGTTTTAGATGTAGTAAATTGTTGGTGGAGAGGAAACTGCTAATTTGGTAGGTCAATAATTTTTCAAAAATTTGCATCAACGGGGACAAAATTGAGATAGGTCGGTAGTTATTTGGATCATCTTTAGGGCCCCCTTCATGAAGTGGACGGACATAGGAATATTTCCATTCTAGAGGAACTGATGCTTCTTTGATGGACAGGTTGAAAATATGCGCTATAGGTTTGTATATTAGGTGACCAACAGCTAGTAGAGCAAAGACGGGAATACTATCTGCTCCGGTAGAGGAGGACCCTTTGAGGTAGGACAGTTGTTTCATAACATTACTTTCGTGGATTGGCTGGAAACTAAATTCGTTTAATGTTTGGACAGGGGTGTAGAAATTTGCATGAGCAGGGGTGACTCCCAATATATTATCAAAAAGATACCAGCTTCAGAAAAATGAAGGTTAAAATTGTCAACTATTTTTTTGGGATCTGAAAAATATTCCCCATTTCGGTTAAGCTCAACGGGCAGATTGTCTGTTTTGGATGCCTTTTCGATACATTTGATTGTTTTCCAGAAAATCCTGGCATTTCCACGTGATTCCAGGAGAGTGGAGGAAAAGTAGGCATTTTTTGCATGCCGTATTTTTTGACGCATCTATTCCTTAAAATCCTGTATTCTAGCCAGTCATTGACCAAATTACTTTTCTGAGCACATGCCCAAGCCTTGTCCCTAGTTTTCATGAAATTTGTAATCAAAGGATCAAACCATGATGGGCGGTTGCTTTTAATTTTAAATCTAACCAACGGAGCATGTTTGTTAAGAATTTGGAGAAACGTGTACCTGAAGGTCTCCCAAGCCGTAGTCAGGTTGGGGATATCACAGACCTTGTCAATATCCGAGTGAAGCACATCATGAGTAAATGCCTGAGTGCTGAAGTGTCCCATAGAGTGCTTCTCAACCAATTTAGGGGGGGCTTTGGGTCTGGCTGATGATCTCACCCCAAAAATGAAGGAGTGATCACTAAGGTTATTACCCAGAACACCAGTCAGTGTGAAATTGTGAGGGGCATTTGTCAATAGGACGTCAAGCAGAGATGACTGTCCCGGATTTTTTTGGTTGGCTCTGGTGGGGACATTTATTAATTGAAACAGATTAAATTAATCTGCAAAATTTGTGGCCACGGCTGGCGGGTTTAGGCAATTCCAATTTAGATCACCCACAAACTATTTCACCTTTAGGGAGGCCCCCAAAAAGCTCTCTCAGTGCAGATGCAGCTTCAACATCCTTCCCACTAGGTGGTCGATAGCAGCACACTACCAATATCTGTTGATTATTTGGGAGAGTTATTTTGAGAGCCATTCCTTCAAAGCAACATTTTTTAAACAAGGAGTGAGCTAGTGAACATGCAATAGTATTATGAACATAGATGGCAATTCCACCTCCTTTAGATTCTCGGTCAAGCCGAAAAAGGTTGTAGTTGGCAATCGCATTCTGCAAGTCATTGACGGCAGGAGTGAGAAATGTTTCTGTTAGGCAAAAAATGTCCGGGTCAAAATTTACCACTTCTAGTTTTTGCTGACTTAATTTAATCACAAGCCCTCTGATGTTGACATGTAGAACACCAACACCTTTTATGCCAGAAAAATCTACAGAATTATACGAGTTCTTTTCATTTGGGCCAGGATGAAGCTCAATACCACCCAGAAATAAGAAAAGTAGAATTAATAGTTTGCACAAGTATTTTCTGTGAAAGGATGAAGAGCGGCGAACCTTAGACGAATAGCAGTAGCTCGCAGATGGTGTTATTTTTAAGAGCAGAATGAAGTTTGGAAGGAGTGCTGGTGAGGTAATGGGACAAAGATAGGGTTTAAAAGGATACAATGATGGAGTTTAGAAGTGTCTATGAGCTGTTTCATTAGCAGGTGTAGTGGCAAATCGAGCAACAAGTATGGACACAAAGTAACGAGGGTAGCTGTTTGTTGAGTTGAGTGTGGCACTAGATATGGCCGGGAGGGACAGCAGTAGGATACACAGCAGGAGAATTGCCATTCCTAAAATATCCGGGGTAAACAGATTAACACACAAGTGGAAAAGAAAAAAATATATTCTTGTAGGCCGAGCGCGAGAAAACGTCTTGCCGCACTCGTCACACATGCACGGCTTCTCGCCCATGTGCTAGGGTTAAACAGCCCCCCTGCCCCCCCCCCCCCCCCCCCAGACAGGGACAGCAGATTCTTGGCTGTTGTGGGCTCACCTGAACCGCTTGCACCGCCTCCTTTTCCCGCCGCAGGATGGTGCTCGAGCTAGCCCTCCTTGAGCTCAGCCCACGACTGGAATGTCGTTTCTTGGCCTCTCGTACCTCTGCTGCCCGACCAGACGGCCCCACTGAAGCCCACACAGGGGACTCTTCATTCACGACCCTTGGCCGTCTTGACGATCTCCGTGAAGTTTTCCAGAAACACAGCTTGAGGTCTGTGGCAATGTTGCCTTGGCAGGAACACAGGTTGTGGTCCGTGGCAATGTTGCCTTGGCAGGAACACAGATTGGGGTCCGTCGCACTATTAACTAGGCCTCACTCAGGCTGTGCCATGGGCGTGATCAACCAGGACTCACTCAGGCTGTGCCAGGTGCACGATTTACTAGGCCTCACTCAGGCTGTGCCAGGTGCACTGTCAACCAGGCCTCACTCAGGCTGCGCCTTGTGCATGATTAACCAGGCCTCTCTCAGGCTGCGCCAGGTGCACGATCCGCCAGGCCTCACCCAGGCAGTGTCATGTGCACAACCAGGCCTCACTCAGGCCACGCCAAGTGTATGACCAACTAAGCCTCACTCAGGCTGCGCCAGGTGCATGATTTACTCGGTCTCACTCAGGCTGCGCCAGGTGCACGATCCGCCAGGCCTCACTCAGGCTGCGCCTTGTGCATGATTAACTAGTCCTCACTCAGGCTGCGCCACGTGCACAATCAGCTAGGCCTCACTCAGGCTGCGCCAGGTGCATGATCAGACAGGCCTCACTCAGGCTGCGCCAGGTGCACGATTTACTCGGCCTCACTCAGGCAGTGTCATGTGCACGACCAACCAGGCCCCACCCAGACCGCACCAGGTGCACGATCAGCCAGGCCTCACTCAGGCTGCGCCTTGTGCATTATTAGCTAGGCCTCACTCAGGCTGCACCAGGTGCACGATCAGCCAGGCCTCACTCAGGCTGCGCCTTGTGCATTATTAGCTAGGCCTCACTCAGGCTGCGCCACGTGCACTATTAACTAGGCCTCACTCAGGCTGCGCCAGGTGCACGATCAGCTAGGCCTCCCTCAGTCTGCGCCAGGTGCATGATCAGCTCGTCCTCACTCAGACAGTGTCATGTGCACGACCAACCAGGCCCCACCCAGGCCACACCAGGTGCACGATCAACCAGGCCTCACTCAGGCTGCGCCAGGTACACACACGAGCGCACATCACCACACCATCTCACATACACGAGTGTACACCAGGGTCTGGAATGCTATTGCCAATAGACTGCAACTTGAATCACTACCTATGAGATCTTCACTCAAAACTGCTCTAGAGGAGTTGTACACTCCTAGCTGCCACTGCTATTCATTGGCCTAAAATAAAATAAAATGTTTCGCTCCGGATGACCGCTGCAAAGTATTATCTGTATTTTGATTTAGTGTGCTGATCTTAAAGGTGCATTGAAAAATGTGATACTCTGATGCTCATGTTGTTTGTGGAGTGACTCATGCAGCTAGCTGTGGCTCTAGGGTTTGGTGTTACATGTTATTTATGTAGTTTATTGTTAAAAATTCGGTTACAGTTCCTATGATCACTGTTACATTGCATTTATGGCTTTATTTTGGTGATTTCTAAATGTGTTTAGGTTTGGCCATGTTTTTGTTTATTGTAGTACGGAGTTAGACTGATGGCCTTAATCTAAGTTTTCTTGTTGTTTGACTTGCATCCCACTGGGATGTTTGCACACAGCGTTGGTGTACGGTGCTATTTCAGGAATATTTAGATTTTTTTTCCTGGATTTTCTGTTTGCACATGCACAAAGTCACTTTAAGATGTTTTCTTGTTCATGTTTTTGTTTTTTTGTTTGTTGCGGTTGCACCCGATTCAAGAGCCGAATGGCTCACAGGGCTATACCAAATAAATGAAAATAAAAACATCATACACACACGAGTGCACATCACCACACCATCACACACGAGTGTACACCATCACACACACGAGTGCACACCACCACACTATCACACACACGAGCGCACATCACACCATCACACACACACGAGTGTACACCATCACACACACACGAGTGCACACCACACTATCACACACACGAGCGCACATCACCACACCATCACACACACACTGATTGCACATCACCACACCATCACACACACACGAACGCAGAAGTCCCTCTCGTCACGGTCACTCTCACACGGCTCACACACGCGGCTCACTCACAGCTCATTCTCACTCACATTTTCACACACTCACGCACAGTTTACACTCACGCAAGACAACTCACACGCTGCTACACACGCCGCCGCGACTCAGTGGGCATTGTCGGGTGTTGTGATGGGGCGAGACATCTTGGTGAGCAGTCTTGAGACTCGGTGAGACCTCTTGTTGAGGCCTCTTGGTGAGGAGTCTTGAGACTCGGTGAGACCTCTTGGTGAGACCTCTTGGTGAGACCTCTTGGTGAGCAGTCTGGAGACTCGGTGAGACCTCTTGGTGAGACCTCTTGGTGAGGAGTCTTGAGACTTGGTGAGACTTGATGAGACCTCTTGGTGAGGAGTCTTGAGACTTGGTGAGACTTGGTGAGGCCTCTTGGTGAGGAGTCTTGAGACTCGGTGAGACCTCTTGGTGAGACCTCTTGGTGAGGAGTCTTGAGACTCGGTGAGACCTCTTGGTGAGACATCTTGGTGAGCAGTCTTGAGACTCGGTGAGACTCCGTGAGACCTCTTGGTGAGGAGTCTTGAGACTTAGAATAATATCGGCTGTGAAACCTTACTTGCTAAACATAGCTGCTTGCGTGCATATATATTCATTCCCGTATTGCCATTTACATGCAGAGCCGTCTTGGTATGGCGAGTGTGAGAGTGCGAGTGTGTGTGAATGTGTGCGTGCGAGTGTGTGTGAATGTGTGCGAGTGTGTGTGTGTGAGTGTGTAGTGGGGAGCGATAGTGTAGCGGTCAGCGCGCTGCGCTATGAACCCGGCGACAAGGGTTCGATTCCCGCTCACGGCCAACACCAGTGACGATTATCTGAACCGGTCCTGGGCCTCCCCTAGGTCGACTCAGCTTCAAATGAGTACCTGGTGCAGTGTGTAAACATTTCCACTGGGGAGACTAAGGCGTCGGGCGTGGTGCTGGCCACCCACCCCCTCGTGTACCGTTCCGGCCTTCATAGGTGCTCACTAACAGCACTTGCCCCTACAGTCTGTTAAGGCTATATGGGGGACCTGTGTGTGTGTGTGAGTGAGTGTGAGTGTGTGTGAGGAGAGGCTTGCGGTTTCAGGAAAGGGCGGTCCTGCACAGATGCCATATTTTCTGTCCGTCTGCTACAGCAGAGGTGTAGGGAATTCCAACAAAACCTACATCTCTGCTTTATTGACCTGGTCAAGGCCTATGATACCATCAGTAGCCCTGGGCTCTGGGTTGTTCTTCGTGCTTTTGGAGTACCTGACCCTCTGTTCACGATCATTAAGGACCTTCATGATGATAAGCGGGCCCGGGTAAAACTACGTGGCCGGGAGTCAGAGCCATTCCCTGTACACCTTGGGGTGCGACAGGGATGTCCTCTGGCTCCCACATTATTTAACATCTATTTTGACCACGTAGTTCGTGAAGCCTTCAATAGCTGTACCGGGGAAATCTCCATATGGTACAGATATAATGGGAGGCTGATCGATGCCCGGGTGCGGTCAAAGGATGGCTCCCAATTGCTCAACCACGTTATGTATGCTGATGATTTGGTAATAGCTGCTCATTCAGAGGAGGAGTTGGAGCCGCTGCTGCTGAGACTGGAGCGTGCCACTAAGAGGTGGGGCCTTACCATCAGCCCCACCAAAACTAAGCACCTGCCTGGGTATTTTGTACCATCGGACACTCCACCCCCACAACTCCCAATCGGTGATGGGGCAGTTGTGGAGAGAGTGGAGAGTTTCCCATACCTGGGCAGTGTGCTTATGACTGGCTCCAGTTTAACAGCAGAGGTCTCACTCCGAATCAGTCGAGTGGCAATATCTTTTCATCGGTTGCGTAACGCTGTGTGGAAGCTACCTGGTCTGTCGCTCCGCACTAAGCTTCAGGTCTTCTCGGCCACGGTCATTCCCTCCCTTCTCTACGCTTGCGAAACGTGGACCCCCCTAATGGAACATCTTCGCCGGTTAGAAACATTTAGGCTGGCCTGCCTACGATCCATCCTGGGTTTAACCAGACTGGATTGTGTGAGGAGATCACAAATCCTTGAAAGATCTGGGCAAGGTCCCATCGGTGAGCTCCTCCAGCGGGGAAGGCTGCGATGGCTGGGTCATGTAGCCCGCATGCCCAGCCACCGCATGCCGAAACAGCTTTTGTTCGGCCGGATTGAGGGGGCTAAGCGGGCGCTGCACGGGCTAGAGAAGAGATGGAGTGATGTGGTACAGGAGGACGTGGAGCTGAGTGGACTTGCCAATGACTGGTACCAGCGGTGTCAAGATCGGCCTCTGTGGAGGAGGCTCGTGAAGGACGCTACTGGGCAGTTGGAGGCAGTCGCCCTCCAACAACAACGGAGGGCGGAGGAGCGACGCTCACAACAACGAGTGGAGCGCCGGGTGGCTAAAGCACAGTAGGTTGCCACAGTAGGGGGCACAGGTGGTGCATCAGCCAGTCATCTCAGTCAGTCGACCCGTGGCACCTGGGTCTGCCCCGTGACCTGCCAGCGGGCGTTTGACACTTCACGTGGCCTCAGGGTGCACATAGCCTGGCACAAGCATCGTGGTGACGTCACCGCCACTTAGTGGCGAATGGCGGTTGTTGTTGTTGTGTGTGAGTGTGTGTGAATGTGTGTGAGTGTGTGAGTGCGAGTGTGAGTGAGTGTGCGTGTGCAAGGCGTGATGTTTAAAAGGCAATAATTCCCAGAACGCCCTGCACGAACCCTCACCCCTCGCTGTGCTTAAATTGTCTCGACAATTAACAGGGACGGTTAGCGGATCAATGGACTCCCCCACCACGCGAACCACTCCAGTATATCATCACAATCAGCCTTGGGCGATCCACTCGTGGATGAAGTTCCCCCCCCCCCCCGACTACCGCCCCCCCCTCCCAAAGCCGTCGTCATCTCTCTCAGGATCCTGCGATGCGAGAAATCCTCTGAGCGCCTTTGCCTGGACACGCGAACTCATTCCATAGCTCCGTCTCCTCGACCCTCGTTGTGTTTGACTATCGGGGCCCTCGCCCAGAGGCGTGCGGCTGTCCACGCGTCGTCACTCGCCCGTGTGTGCAGTCCCTCCTCCACCACGTCAATACAATCAATCGCGCGTAGATTGTTCTTTGTCGGTATCGCCGATCTGTGAATGCTTTTGTCAGACAAAAAAAACCGCGAATAAGACAGTAGTTATTGGGCAAGAGCCGTATGACATTAAGACGGATATCGTCTTCTTAGACCCATCGATCCAGACGGAGAGAAATTCTGACCCCACCCCAAGAGCCAACAGCATCGCGGCTCTGCCTTCACCACCCTCCCCTCCCAGGATTACCATTCACCCCCCTCCACCATCCCCTCGTCCGGCTCGCCACCCCCTCTCTCTGTAGGACTTGAGAAGTTGGGTTGGGGGGGGGGGGAGACACGTGCCTCTGCTGTGTGTGACGGTAGCGCAGTGGTTAGCGCACCCCGCTACAAACCCGTCGAGGAGAGGCAACAGATGTATTTTTTCTTGTAAGGATGCGTGGAGCAAGACGACCCCATCGCCCACGCGCACGGCCCTCGCCGATGGGGAGTGCGCTACTTCAGCGGCATTGACTCGCGAGAGACGACGTCAGATCGACTGTGTCGTGACCACCGCCCCTCTCCCACGAGTCTGTCCCCACTAGGGGATGCGAAATGCAGCATCGAAATCTTTTGAGCCGAGAGCTTGCGAATAAGAAAGCGGAGCTCAATTTGAGAGATGTTCTGGGGAATGTGTGTAACGTGTGCCAGTTGTTTACACGCTCACACAGATGTTCCGTTGTGTTTGAGTTGTTCCCCCAACGTTTGAAAACGCGAAGTGTCCATTGGGACGCTCCGCGTTGCGCGCACGTGGTTTTGCGGAGCGTCTGTCTGCACGCAACCTGCCTGTGTTGGGGTTTGTATTCTCTCGCCAGGTTCTGCGTGGGGGTTTTCTCCGGGTTCTCTGGTTTCCTCCCATAGCAAACCCCCCCCCCCCACCGCCACCCAAAGATCGCAACGCTGAAGAATTGCTTGCAAATGACTCAATTGGAGTTTTGTGCATCACAGGAACGTCGCCTGACTACTGCGACACAACGTGGCAGGGCCATCCTGACAATGATAATAATAATGATAATAGTGAAAATAACGATAATGATAACAGTGATAATGATGATGGTAACCACACCTGAAGACGCTGGACCAGACACGGGAACCGCCCGAGTGGCTCACAGTCGGAGTGTTGCGAGTCCGACTCCAGGTTGGGGTGGGGGGAGTTCAGCCCATCATCATCATCGTCCCACCGGGGTCGACGAAATGAGAACCGCTTTGTTTGGAAGTTAGCAGTCTTTGTACGATGAAACGTCTCGCGCCCGCCATAGGAATGTGGAATATCCACCATTGCCCGAAACATCGCCAATTACATGTACAGTATATATTTTTTTTAATTAAAGACTGGTGTATTGAGATTTTTTTCTGGTGTTTGCACAACACCACTGCCAACTCAAAATGCAGCAAACATCACCAGAGTGATTCAGAACCCTTCTTTGCGCTGTGTGGGGGAAGGGAGGGGGGGCAGGTGGGGGGTGCGGCCAAGTAATGGGGGGGGGGGGGGAGTTTGCTTTGATGGCCAAATTGTTCTGTGGAGCCCCCCCCCCCCCCCCGCCGGGCATTTAACGTCTCTGTGTGGATTGACCGTGGCCAGAAAACGCGTGACTGATTCGTGTGAAGTGGCTTTCCAAATCCGTCCCGTGACAATTACCGAATATCACCCCCCCCCCCTACCCAGTCCGCCCAGGGCGCTTCCCCAAACAAAAGCGGGCGATCACCCTTCACCCCCCCCCCCCTCCTCGTCATTCCACTGCCTCTTGTCGGTTCAACGACGACGGTGGCTTATCACCGTCAATTGTCTCGCGTCAATCATCAGCCGTCAATCATCGCGTCCCGGCATTCAGTCGTCGAGCGCCTGCCCACCACCATCATCATCATCAACAACAACAACAATCATACGTCGTTACCCATCATGCCGGGACTGTCTCCCGCTGTTCTCATT
The DNA here is from genome assembly GCF_048934315.1 of Petromyzon marinus. Lineage (NCBI taxonomy): Eukaryota > Metazoa > Chordata > Hyperoartia > Petromyzontiformes > Petromyzontidae > Petromyzon > Petromyzon marinus. The sequence goes on along the minus strand of NC_133690.1, from coordinate 18,065,053 downwards.
CGCGTCTGCGTGAGGGATTGGCGCGTCACGCGCACGCGGTTAAAATTGTTTTTTTTTTACTACCACCAGAAGATAAAAATAAAACTGTCATATTTTTTTAAACAACGGAGGGGGGTGAATTGTAAACGTACCCCGATTAGCATGACTGAAAAATGGCCGCTTGTATAAATTTGATTAATCCCATGATTAACTGGAATTTGAAATGAATAACTACGTGCAGAGTCTGCCTGTCACACCCACCTTTAATTATAATAAACTCCATTCGTTCGGTGTCAACAGCACTGCGGGACCAGCTTCAGGCCATGGCCCTTATTCGGAGCGCATCAAATGAAGAAGCACATAAAGTTTGCCATGAAGAAGGGCCATTTGCCCGAAATGTCGCGAATCATCATGTGTTGTTTTAAAAACCACAGGCAGCGTAATTCACGAATGTGTTGAGTGTTGTTTTTGGCGGTGCGTGTTCACGACTGCCAACGCAGCATCGCCACAATAGTCTGTTGAATGATAACACTGTGTAACATTTTTTTCCTGGGTAGTAAGTGTCATTTCCTAATTGCTTATGCGTCAAAAGTACAGAAAATGGCTATTATTCCTCGCAAACTTTGCTTTTGTGACCAGGACAGTTATATTTTGAAATGCAACTATTTTCCAGAACGTTCCTGATAGATTCAGTGCTGAGTAAACTTGAAGTAACTTCTAGAACATTCTAGAACTTTCCAGTAATATAAATAGTATAAATACATGGGCCTTAAGCCCACCAGTTTAGTTCCAGCTGCCTAAATGGATACATATCTGCATTTTACTGAGATAGTATTAAGAAACTGCAAGCATCTGGCAGACACATTTTACTCTGTGTGCGGACAATTCAGCAAGAAAAGAGTGAAAAGTACTCTGTGGAAGCATCTGGTAAGATGTGGGAGGCCTACAAGGCATATTTCGGCATGCCTGTCGGCCAGTAAAGGAGAAAGCGGCTTGGAACAGCTTTGTCGCAGTGGTTCGTGGCTTCCTGGTTGAGACTCTGGTGAAGAACTACGGCACACTGGGCTGTAGGATGTCTCTCGAAGTCCATATCCTTGATGCTCATCTTGATAAATTCAAGGAGAACATGGGAGCGTACTCGGAGGAGCAAGGCGAGCCCTTCCACCAGGATATACTGGACTTTGAACGCCGCTACCAAGGACATTATAACGAGAACATGATGGGAGACAACATTTGGGGGCTGATTCGTTAAAGTGATTTACAGCATAATCGTAAATCTCGAAAAACTGCTAACTTCTACATATTTTGTAGTAATTTTTGTATTACTTTAGTATTAATACATGTACATTTTTATTCATATGTTGTTTTTTTCTGACTGTATGTGAACGAAAAGACACAAATCCGCCAGTTTTCTCATTGAAAATAGGTACATTTCAACATTTCAATGTCCTGGTCACAAAAGCAAAGTTTGTGGGGAATAATAGTCACGTTCTGTACTTTGTAGGCATAAGCAATTAGGAAATAACACTTACTACCCAGGAACAAAAATTGTGTTACATCGTGTAATTGGTGGTAACAGAGGCACATGTGCAGCAATGCAGTTTCTCGCTCACGCCACTGCTGGCCTCCACTCGAGGGAGCTCTAGACAGCCCCTTGTAGAGGGGATCTTGGCCTACTCTTCTACGCTGACCTGATGTCTGTTTAAGAAGTGGGAATAGACCCACACGTTACCCCACCGCGAGGCGAACTGCCCCATCGAATGACGGTGGTGTAGACACGGATAAAGAGGCTGAGTGGGAATTTAACGACACCTGCGACCATTGCATTCAGCTGCCGCGCTGGGAAATTGAGTCGAATCAGCGAGCTCTGCATGGCAAGTCCAGTGCGCGAAACATTACAACCACTGTGGCATTAATAATACAATAATAACAATGATGATGATAATCATGATTGTTGCAATACTCTCCACATCTGAACTAAACCTTTGGCGGCGTTAATTAATGAAAGTTAATTAAAAAAATAAGTATTACGTTCGATTCCAGCGTCCGCCCCGATTAATACCGTGGTGGTGTGTATTTACCATAATGATAATACTACTACTACGGCCGTCTGCTTCCCTTGAAGTGGACTCTAAACCTCCCACGATATCATTTGCAAGTGAGGGCCACCGTGTAGGCCACTGTGTAGGCCACCGTGTAGGCCACTGTGTATGCTACTGTGTAGGCCACCGTGTATGCCACCGTGTAGGCCATCGTGTCTGCCACCGTGTAGGCCACCGTGTATGCCACCGTGTAGGCCATCGTGTAGGCCATCATGTAGGCCACCGTGTAGGCCACCGTCTAGGCCATCGTGTAGGCCACCGTGTAGGCCACCGTGTAGGCCACCGTCTAGGCCACCGTGTAGGCCACCGTGTAGGCCACTGTGTATGCCATCGTGTAGGCCACCGTGTATGCCACCGTGTAGGCCACCGTGTAGGCCACCGTGTATGCCACTGTGTAGGCCACCGTCTAGGCCACCGATTAGGCCACTGCATAGGCCACCGCCTAGGCCACCGTGTAGGCCATCGTGTAGGCCACTGTGTAGGCCACTGTGTATGCTACTGTGTATGCCACCGTGTAGGCCACTGCGTAGGCCACTGTGTAGGCCACCGTCTAGGTCACTGTGTAGGCCACCGTCTAGGCCACCGTGTAGGCCACCGTGTAGGCCACCGTGTAGGCCACCGTGTAGGTCACTGTGTAGGCCACCGTGTAGGTCTCTGTGTAGGCCACCGCTTAGGCCACTGCATAGGCCGCCGTGTAGGCCACCGTGTAGGCCACCGCTTAGGCCACTGTGTAGGTCATCGTGTACGCCACTTGTGTAGGCCACTGTGTAGGCCACTGCGCTGGCGTCACGGTCAACATTTGCCAAATTTTAAAAAAGATTACACCGCACAAATTACGACTTTGGAATCTACATCGTGATCGTCGCCACCCCCACGCCCCCCATCCCACCATCCCTCCTGTGAATACTTGGCAGGATCCTCCTGAAAAGGAGTCGCGAGACTCATTGTTGGAGGCTGTCCTGATCAAACGAGGAAGTTGAATTCTTAACAAAATTCCAGAGTGAAAAAAATGCGTGGGATGATTCATCCTCTCCCCCCTTCCCACCTCCCCTCCTTCCCCTCTCCCATCCCCTCCACCTCCTCCCCTCCTCCCCCACCGAAATTAATTTGTCGCAATACAGCAGGGGAGTGATTTGATTCAAAGTTCCATTCTCCTCGTCTCATTCTTTACCATCTTCTTCATATCATCACGCATACAACACGCATTGTATGCGTGTATGCGTGTTGTATGCATGATTTGCTCTGACCATGTTCTGGTTTGCTCATCCAGCGTGTACCACCGTCATCGTCGACATCGGCGGCCACGCTCTATCCACTGCTACAGAGATAGATTATTTGGTTTGGGCCAACCCGACTCTGCTGATGAGAAACTGAATGTCGAAACCGACCCAGAGTGTTGAACCAATGCCGCTGAAACGACGGGACGTGCCATTATTTTTTAATCATGTGTAGGAATAGGTGTGGAGGAGGCGTGTTGTTTATTTAATCCACTGATGGATGAAGGCTGCCCTATGACGTCGCCAAGTCTCACAGCCCGGGGTGTCTCACAGCCCGGGGTGACTCACAGCCCGGGGTGTCTCACAGCCCGGGGTGTCTCACAGCCCGGGGTGTCTCACAGCCCGGGGTGTCTCACAGCCCGGGGTGTCTCACAGCCCGGGGTGTCTCACAGCCCGGGGTGCCTCAAAGCCCGGGCTGTGAGACACCCCGGGGCGTCTCACAGCCCGGGGTGTCTCACAGCCCGGGCTGTGAGACACCCCGGGGTGTCTAACGGCCCGGGGTGTCTCACAGCCCGGGGTGTCTCACAGCCCGGGGTGTCTCACAGCCCGGGGTGTCTCACAGCCCGGGGTGTCTCTCTCCTCTGCAGTCACTTCCCATTCTCTTTGGTAAATACGAATTCTCGACGTCTCTATAAATATAAATGAGATTATTTTGGAGGGGGGGGGGGGGTCAATTGCCCCCATCCACTCCTCATGATCCGCCACTGGTTCATGTAAAATCTCGCTCGCCTCTCAGAAATCTATTTGCTATGAAAAAGTGCTATTGCCCGAAATGTCACTTATTCTACTAATAGTATTTTTCTGTCTCCTTTCAGAACTTGGTGTTATTGACACGGAACGTATATACAATTTTTTTTTATCAATTGTGATTGTGCGCCACTGCCAACACAGCAGCATCACCAAATAATTTGCTGTGAGGAAGGAGCATTGCCGAAAGGAAGGTTGCCTGGCGCTTTGTAAGTTATCGCGTTATTCACACAGCTCCCCTCTCTTGTCTCTCTCCCGTTCAACTCCCGCCCCCCCCCCCCCCATCGTGCCCCGCCCCCCATCCCCACCGAGCAGTGGATGTAGATGTGTCGGTGAGCCTACTGGTTGTGATCGTCAGCTTCTGCGCCATCGCTCTGCTGCTCGTGTCGCTCTTCGTCTCGTGGAAGCTCTGCTGGCTGCCATGGCGACACAAGCTCAAGGCGGCGTCGTTGCCGGCGCACGCCAAGCAGCGCGAGAACGCGGCGAGCCGAGCGAACGGCCGGGCCAGAGACGCGCCCTCCTGCAAGGACAACAACCCCGGCAGAGGTGCGTTCGAAATGTCTCTCTCGCGTCCGCGTCGGTTCAGTTAGCGTCACGTGCCGGGGGGGGGTTCTTCCTCGGCGCGTGCGGCGAAACGTCGGTGCACCGCCACGACCCGAGGACATCGTGGCGAGCCGCAGCACAACCCTCGAGAGCCCACGTGGTGGGAATGAATCGAGTGATCTGGTGACGGTGATGCTGCTGAGTCAATAACAATACTGTAGACTTTTAATGAATACATACACTGTAATAATGGATGTTTCGGGCAATGGCCCTTTTCCATAGCAGTTCAGAATATTTATCCGAGAAGAATTTGATGAGCTATGAAGCTCTTTTTCACAGATGTCCAGGAGTTCAGGAGAAACTCCAGATAAATCGAGTGGATCATAACAATTGCACTCTCTCCATTTGCTATGTTAGAAGGGCCATTTCCCGAAACGTCGTCTATTCAACAGTTTAACTTGTGAGGCCACCCGTGAGAGTGTAGATGCGAGCGTGTTGACTGTGGGGGTTGACTATGGGGGTTAACTGTGGGGGTTGACTGCGCGGGTTGTCACGATGGTGGCCGTGGTGGTGGTGGTGGTGGGGGTAGATGGGGCTGGCAAGGATGCGGTGGGAGCGGTGGCATCGACTCCTCGGCTCCAGCACGCGGCCTCGTCCGTGCCCTCGCCAGCCACCTCCACTTCCATCGGTACTCACCCTTCCTCACCCTCTCGGCATTACAAAGACAAAGGTCCCCCACCCCTCCCCCCCTGTAGCCTTAACCTACTCTTGGGGCAAGAGCTGTTAGCGAGTAGAAGCGCGCATAAAGGCTGGCACGGCACACGATGAAGTGGGTGGGCACCACCACGCCCAGCCGCCTTTGTCTCCCATGTGGTGCTGTTTGCCACATCGCACCAGGTCATCAATTGAGGCTGAGTCGACCAAGGGGAGGCCCAGAACCGGTTCAGATAATCGTCACTTGTGTTGATGGTGAGCAGGAATGGAACTCGGTTAACCAGGTTGGTAGTGCAGAGCGCTAACCGCGACACTACCGCTCACCACAAGGCTCACCCTCACCACACTCGAGCCAGAACCACCCAACAACCCTCTGGCTCTCCCTCGTATGGAGAGAGAGGCCTCCTCTTCCGCCAACGGTGACGTGAGAGAGAAATTGCGGGGTTGTGCCTTTACATGTTTTGTTTTTAATAAACGGAGTGCAGCACTGAACAGTGATTGAAGCCACTGGGACGATCGGTGTGGATTGAGCGAGAGAAAGATCGCCGGAAAGCGGAGGCAGGTGGCTGGAACAGGACGCGCCTGCGTGGGGCAGGGCGTTCCTGCACACGACGACACGTCCAGTTGAGTTCGTGCGTAGCTGCAGCGTAGCGAGCGTAGGGCCAGGCAGGGGGTGCATTGCCCCCCCCCCCTCCCAGTGGCCAAAGCTACGAGTTGGGGCCCCCTTGACAGCTACCACGAGATATGTTTTCAACAAAAAAAACTAAAACTTATTTTGCGAAGACGGAGCGCCCCCATGGTGTTAAACGTTCGAGACCGTGAGCGTTACGACGACGTGATTAGGCAAGAGGAGCCGCGATGAATAATGGCCGAGGTGCGACCGCGCAAGACAAATCAAACACAGGGGCCCCATCTGACCGATTGTCGCATCTCCTGAGCCGACAATGTAGTTAATACACCACTGGTGTGAAGTCTGTAGTCGCATCTGTCCTGTCCCACACGATGCCAATGAATCCACCGGCCCCAGCTCCATTCATGATCCACGCGTTTGGCTGCAACTGCATTGCCCATGCATTGTGCACTGATGATTATGATGTCAGTGAAAGATCATGGCCATGATGATAGTCATAATGCTAGTGATAACTCATCATCATCATCATTATCCATGATCTGTCAACTTCTGGATGAAGCCCTTCTCAAACTCTCACCATTGATCATGATGTGACATGATGATATGACATGATGATGTGACATGATGATGACCATACCAATAATTGTAACAATCACCATCAACGCCATCAACCTCATCATCACCACAATCACCACCATCACTACCGTAATCATAACCACCAAACATTACCACCACCACTTTACACCCCTACCGACACAAACACTACCACCATCACCACCAACTCACCCCTGTCACCACAACGATCACTACCACTCACCATCTACCACCACCATCACGACCATCACCACCACCACCATATATACCCCTACCGACACCATCACTACGAATCACCACCTACCACCACTACCACTCACCACCATCACCAAGGTGCAGGCGAGCAGCCCTCGGCGCGGAACAAGCGGGTGGAGATCCTCAGCGGTAGTGGCGGCAGTGGCGGAACCGTGACGCGCATTGGTGAGCAGCAGGCAATCAAGATCAGCCACACGTCGCCCGACATCCCCGCGGACGTGCAGCGTGCCGGACACGGCGCCGACAGTCGCTCTGACAGCGCCCGCATCCAGCGCCAGGTCACCGAGCCCACGTCCTCCTCCCGGTGAGCCACCACACCAGGCCACAGAGCCCACGTCCTCCTCCCGGTGAGCCACCACACCAGGCCACTGAGCCCACGTGCTCCTCCCGGTGAGCCACCACACCAGGCCACAGAGCCCACGTGCTCCTCCCAGTGAGCCACCACACCAGGCCACAGAGCCCACGTGCTCCTCCCAGTGAGCCACCACACCAGGCCACCGAGCCCACGTGCTCCTCCCAGTGAGCCACCACACCAGGCCATAGAGCCCACGTGCTCCTCCCAGTGAGCCACCGTGCCCGGTCACAGAGAGAACAATGTCGCGGAGGCCAAGCATGTCAAGGTGAGGTTCACTCTCCTTCTCACTCTCTCTCTCCCTCTCTCTCCCGCTGTCTCCCCACAGCCACACGTCGTTCCGGCGGCAGCTGCCACGGCAGCTCAACCTGTCCCATCTGGAAGTGATGGGCACCCCGCCGAGCCCGGCGACGCGGCGGCCGTCCCCCCTCGACATCGGGCGCATCAAGCCCGAGCTGTACAAGCAGCGCTCCGTCGAGGGCGACGACGCCGACGGAGGCTGCGGGACGACGGCCGCCAACGACGGGCGAACGCTGGCGGGCAAGCTGAACTTCGCGCTGCACTACGACTACGAGATGGAGCAGCTGCTCGTGAGGGTGTGCCGTGCCGCCGAGCTGCCCGCCAAGGACTTCTCGGGCACGTCGGACCCCTACGTGAAGATCTACCTGCTGCCCGATCGCAAGCGCAAGTACCAGACCAAGGTGCACCGCAAGACGCTCAACCCCGTGTTCGAAGAGACCTTCCAGTTCTTCGTGCCGTACGCGGAGCTGCCCGCGCGGCGCCTGCACTTCAGTGTCTACGACTTCGACCGCTTCTCGCGCCATGACACCATCGGCCAGGTGGTGGTGGACAACTTGTTCGAGGAGTCGGACCTGTCGCGAGAGACCTCGCTCTGGAGAGACATTGAGTGCGTCGCATCGGTAGGAGGCCCGCGGCTGCGCACGCGGCCGAGGAGGTGGTGATGGAGGACGCTCGCTCACTCGCTCGCTGAATTTGTAGTGGAGTTGAACGGAGGACGAGTGGTGGTGGTTTTGGTGATGGTGGAGAGGGGGTTGAGTGGGATTTCTTTCTGCGGCGAGGGGGTGACGTGTCGCTAATGTGTGTGTCTGTTCGTGTGTCTAATCTAAACTAATTCTTTTTTTACTTTTTAAACTAAACTTTGTATTTTACGATGTAAGGCCCACTGAGCTATATAGCTCTTTTTTCAGCGACTTGGCCACAAATGAGAGCTCAACGAGGTGGTTTACCATATAGAAATGTATAACAGCCCCAAATACTCTAAACACATTTTGATTTAAAGCTTTCGTGACTGCAGTAATTAATATTCTTAGCTCTTTCGGTAAAGTCACGTTGAAGGGAAACAATAAAATAATAAAATACATATAAAACAATAAAAATTCTCACGACGTTTCGACCATAACACAAACGGTCGTCATCAGGTGTGTCGGTTTGCATTTATTTATTTTTAAACGGTGTATTTATTTTATGAGACCTCCTTTGCCAGAAACAAGATATAGGAATAGGTTTTACCCTTTTAACTGGCACAAAAACTGACACCTTTATTCAAGGCATCACGTTTGCAATAACCACAACACAAGCAGTCAAAATGCAAACAAAAAAGATTGCATTTTGACTGCTTGTGTTGTGGTTATTGCAAACATGATGCCTTGAATAAAGGTGTCAGTTTTTGTGCCAGTTAAAAGGGTAAAACCTATTCCTATATGGTGTATTTATTTATTTATAAAAAAAACGTCAGCGCCACGCGCAGTGATTTGGCAGTTTATTTAGAAGGACTAGTCCATCTTTGTTCTGAAAAGAGGAGGGGGAGGACGAAAAATTAATGTATGCTGTCTGAAAGCCACTGTAAGCGTGAACAATCAATTAAGACCTGAAATGGTTAATCAAATCTTTCCAATGATTGCTAAGCCAGAATCCATCTTCTCGGTTGAAATTGTCTCTGTGCCTGTATATGTGGATAGCCTCATGAACGAATCTCTCATGGTAGCCAGATGGCTTACAAAGAACCTCTGTCTTGGAAAAGTCAATGTCATGTGAGCCTACTGAATTATAACAATGATCTGCCACGGCCGAGGTGTTGGTCCTACCGTGTTTAAGGTCTGCTTTGTGTTCACGAATGCGGTCCGAGACATGGCGTTTGGTTTAAGTTGCCTCTGTGGTAGTAGTTACATTGGAGAAACCAAACGCCATGTCTCGGACTGCATTCGTGAACACAAAGCAGACCTTAAACACGGTAGGACCAACACCTCGGCCGTGGCAGATCATTGTTATAATTCAGTAGGCTCACATGACATTGACTTTTCCATGACAAAGGTTCTTTGTAAGCCATCTGGCTACCATGAGAGATTCGTTCATGAGGCTATCCACATATACAAGCACAGAGACAATTTCAACCGAGAAGATGGATTCTGGCTTAGCAATCATTGGAAAGATTTGATTAACCATTTCAGGTCTTAATTGATTGTTCACGCTTACAGTGGCTTTCAGACACCATACATGAATTTTTCGTCTCCCCCCTCCTCTTTTCAGAACATTGATGGACTAGTCCTTCTAAATAAACTGTCAAATCGCTGCGCATGGCGCTGACGTTTTTTTATAAATAAATACACCGTTTAAAAATAAATAAGTTAATGCAAACCGACACACCTGATGACGACCGTTTGTGTTATGGTCGAAACGTCGTGAGAATTTGTATTGTTTTATATATATTTTATTATTTTATTGTTTCCCTTCAACGTGACTTTACCAAAAGAGCTAAGAATATATACTCTAAACACATGTTTATAAATGTGGAGCGGAAAACTGGAGGACCCGGAGAAAAATCCACGGAACCACAGGGAGAGCATGCAAACTCCAAATATACAGGCGTCAGAGTCGGGATCGAACCCACAACCTCCTGTGTATCAGGCGAGGTAGTTACTATCTCGCCACCGTGGTGCCCTGTGCGTAGAGGGAGCCGGCGGCCTCAGTTCGATTCCTGCTCACAGGCGACCTCAATAACGGATAATCTGAACCGGTCCTGGACATCTCATAGGTCAAATCGGCCTTAAAATGAGTACCTGGTACGGTGTGTATACATGAGCACTGTGGAGACAAAGGCGGCCGGCCGTGCGGGCGAGAATTTGCCACCAACCGCCTCGTGCGCTGTGCCGGCCTTCACAGCTGCTGCTGCTGCTCGCTGTCCACGCTTGCCCCAACAGTCCATTGAAGGCTACGCGGCGGGGGATCTTTGTGTCTGTGTGCCCGTGTGTGGTACTAGGAGAAGGATGACCTGGGGGAGTTGATGTTCTCGCTCTGCTACCTCCCCACCGCCGGGCGCCTCACGCTCACCGTCATCAAGGCTCGCAACCTCAAAGCCATGGACATCACGGGGGCCTCTGGTGAGTTCCCACGCAGCGTCTGCCCGTGGGAATGCTCTTTTTGCCACAAGGTGGTGGTCCGCTGCTCGCTGTTGGAGTTCCCAATGGAATCTAAATATATATACGTATGTATTTGTAAAAAATATATCTCTATAAGACCTTGATCTGTATGTTTCAAAAACCTTCAAGGTACTTCCGCACAAGGTAGAAAGCGGAAATTTGGTACATAGGTAGCTTTTAGGACACAAACAACAGGAGAAATCTGAAAATCTGAGATTTTTCATTTGAAGGCCCCCAAATCTCGATTTTCAGTGCCCTATAAACATGTTTGTGCCTGGTGTCATTCAGAAACCGTTCAAAATATAACATTGCCTTTTTTTTATAGAGATTTAAACAGAAAATGCAATTAAAGCGAGAACAATTGGTGCTATCTTTTATTGTCTTTGATATATTTCGGATTCAAGCGGTTTTCAACGATAAAAATACACACTTGATGATCTGAATCATTTGAAAACGGTAAAAGCTAAGAACTCCCCTTATAGAGTACTACATACATTCATGTTTGTTCTTTCTCATAAAACCCGAATCTTTAAATGAAGCAGTTTCCGATGGGTTCGTCTTTAAATATAAGAAGTTGAATAAAGTCGATGACAATTAGTTTTTGGCGGAAAAATACAAATGTTTGGATTAGTGGTTAGTGTCTGATCGTAGACACAAATTGTAAAAACTCATATCAGGTTAATTATTGTATTTATTGAAAACTTTTGCCCAGCAAAGAAAGGCGTTATGAACTCGCATGCAATAAATGTCCTCAAATTCCATTAAAAGTGTGCTCCAGGCAGAACTTAAACCCTCACTGACAGTCTTCCGGGTGGCTGAGGGGAGGAGAGGAGGGGTGACCCGGAGTAGCCGGCACGTGCCTAGCGGTAGCTGGCACGCGGCTAGTGCCGGCTAGCGGTAGCTGCAGCCATAGCGAGAGGTACACTGCACGTGGTGTGCCGGGTGCAGAAATCTCTTCTGAGTTGCCGACCCGGAGAGACCCGTCTGATAATAATCCCCGGCTATGGATGCACTGTCACAAGACAGAGATAGCTGCTCATTAGGGGGGCCTCGTAGAGTGGTCCATTGGGAATGGCCTCTGGAAGTAGATATCATAGATCTCCTATGGGTTGTGTATTCGGGCTAGAGGTGGTCTGTAAAGGGCTACATGTGGTTTATTCGGGTTATGCGTGTTGCATTAGTACTACGCGTGAAGCGTTCGCACTACGGGCGGTGTGTTCATGAATTACCCAACTTGTCGATGCAGCGCGCGCTACGCGAGGCGTTGTGCCCGTGCAGTCCGTCACATGCGTGGCTCATTACGATTGACACGTCGCGTTCCCGCCGCGCGTCGCTGCACACGCCACATCGCTGGGCGCAGGCCCACGAACGCACACACACGCCGGACTATTAGCGTGCGGGGTTTATTTTTAATTTCTCTCCTCCTACCAATAGGGGCGTTCTATCTCTCTGGCTCCTTCACCCACGTGTATCAACAATTATTCTCGGGGGGGGGGGGGGCGGTGTGTGGGGGACGCACGCTCGCTTGCTCTCCCACTCGCTCGCTCCCCCACTCCCTCCACGCGCTGCGGCTCGCTGCTCACAATGAAAACCATTTGCGGCTCGGTCAAATGTCCTTCCTTGCAGGAAGAAAAGTAATTCACGTCGCCAATTTAATATTTATCGGTCAGCGTCCTTGTCCAAAGAGCGCGGGGAGGAGGGTCGCGGAGGTCGGCCGCTAGCGGAATGATTGGCATCGCGCACAATTCCGCGACGCACCACCTTGTCACCGTCACCGCCGCCGATACCGCCCTGGCTATCGTCATCGACGTCACGTTGACTGCAGTCACGCGATGGCCACAGCTACGATAGAGCGACGTCAACGCCATCAGCACCATGGTCACCGGCACCACCGCAATCGCTGGCATCGCCACCAGCGCTGACATCACGGCCACCACCAACATCGGCACCAGCAGCACCGCTCACTACCAGCATCATCACCATCACCACCACCAGAACCACTACCATCATGATAACCGTCACCAATGCAGTGACAACCACCATTACCACTGGAACCACTATCCCAAGATCTGCCATGACTACCACCACTGTCACCACACCACCACCACTAAAATGACTGCCATTACCACCTCCATCACCACAGTCACTCCTATCTCTATCACTACTGTTACCAAAAGCATTCACCAGCAACCACCACCACTGACATCACCAATACCAAGAAAACATATCCCACGTATTGCCTTAACAGACTGTTGGGGCAAGAGCTGTTCGTGAACACCTATGAAGGTCGGTATGTAACATGAAGGGGTGGGTGGCCAGCACTACGCCCGGCCACCTTAGTCTACCCGGTGCTGATATTTACACACTGCACCAGGTAAACAATTAAGGCTGAGTCAACCTAGTGGAGACCCAGAACCGGTGTTGATATTCGCCACGGGTGTTGGTGGCCGTCCGTGAGTGGGAAATCGAACTCGGGTCGCGGTTTTCGTGCAGCGCAGCGCGGTAACCGCTACACCAGTGACCACTACCACCACCACTACCACAGTGACCACTACCACCACCACAGTGACCACTACCACCACCACAACCACCACCACCACCACAGTGACCACTACCACCACCACCACAGTGACCACTACCACCACCACCATCACAGTGACCACTACCACCACCACCACCACAGTGACCACTACCACCACCACCACAGTGACCACTACCACCACCACCACAGTGACCACTACCACCACCACAGTGACCACTACCACCACCACAGTGACCACTACCACCACCACCACCACCACAGTGACCACTACCACCACCACCACAGTGGCCACTACCACCACCACCACCACAGTGACCACTACCACCACCACCACAGTGACCACTACCACCACCACAGTGACCACTACCACCACCACCACAGTGACCGCTACCACCACCACAACCACCACCACCACCACAGTGACCACTACCACCACCACCACAGTGACCACCACCACCACAGTGACCACTACCACCACCACCACCACCACAGTGACCACTACCACCACCACAGTGACCAATACCACCACCACAGTGACCACTACCACCACCACCACAGTGACCACTACCTCCACCACCACAGTGACCAGTACCACCACCACCACAGTGAACAGTACCACCACCACCACAGTGACCACTACCACCACCACCACCACAGTGACCAGTACCACCACAGTGACCAGTACCACCACCACCACCACAGTGACCACTACCACCACCACCACCACAGTGACCACTACCACCACCACCACAGTGACCAGTACCACCACCACCACCACCACAGTGACCACTACCACCACCACCACAGTGACCACTACCACCACCACAGTGACCACTACCACCACCACCACCACCACAGTGACCACTACCACCACCACCACCACCACAGTGACCACTACCACCACCACCACAGTGACCACTACCACCACCACAGTGACCACTACCACCACCACCACAGTGATCACTACCACCACCACCACCACCACAGTGACCACCACCACCACCACAGTGACCACCACCACAGTGACCACTACCACCACCACAGTGACCACTACCACCACCACCACCACCACAGTGACCACTACCACCACCACCACCACAGTGACCACCACCACCACAGTGACCACTACCACCACCACCACCACCACAGTGACCACTACCACCACCACAGTGACCAATACCACCACCACAGTGACCACTACCACCACCACCACAGTGAGCACTACCTCCACCACCACAGTGACCAGTACCACCACCACCACAGTGAACAGTACCACCACCACCACAGTGACCACTACCACCACCACCACCACCACAGTGACCAGTACCACCACAGTGACCAGTACCACCACCACCACAGTGACCACTACCACCACCACCACCACCACCACAGTGACCACTACCACCACCACCACAGTGACCAGTACCACCACCACCACCACAGTGACCACTACCACCACCACCACAGTGACCACTACCACCACCACAGTGACCACTACCACCACCACCACCACCACAGTGACCACTACCACCACCACCACCACCACAGTGACCACTACCACCACCACCACAGTGACCACTACCACCACCACAGTGACCACTACCACCACCACCACAGTGACCACTACCACCACCACCACAGTGACCACCACCACCACCACCACAGTGACCACCACCACCACAGTGACCACTACCACCACCACAGTGACCACTACCACCACCACCACCACAGTGACCACTACCACCACCACCACCACCACAGTGACCACCACCACCACCACCACAGTGACCACTACCACCACCACCACAGTGACCACTACCTCCACCACAGTGACCACTACCACCACCACAGTGACCACTACCACCACCACAGTGACCACCACCACCACAGTGACCACCACCACCACCACAGTGCAATCCTACCAAAAGCACTGTGCCAGCACCACCATCACAACGGCCACCACAAACACCGCCACCGCCACCACCACCACCACCGCCACCACCGCCGCCACCACCACCACCACCCCCACCACCGCCACCACCACCTTGGTTGCTCTCTCACGATCTCCGCTGCCGCCGCTCAGACCCGTACGTGAAGGTGTCGCTGATGTGCGACGGGCGGAGGCTGAAGAAGCGCAAGACGTCCACCAAGAAGAGCACGCTGAACCCGGTGTACAACGAGGCCATCGTGTTCGACGTTCCGCCCGAGAGCGTCGACCAAGTGTGCCTCCTCATCGCCGTGGTCGACTACGACCGGTGAGCTCTGGGTTCGTGTCACCGCCGAGGTGATGGGACGCAGAGGCGGCTTGGTTCAGCTCGGGGGGGTGGGGGTGGGGGGGTCGGCAACCTGCGGCTCTGGAGCCGCGAGCGACTCCTTGAGGACTGGCTTCGTGACGCCATTTATTGAGGACCACCGTCTCGTAATTCACCACCGCAGTGCATTGTGGCTTTTTAAATGTTCGGTGTTTTTTGTTGTTGTTTTGTTTGACCGAATTTGAAACGAAATTTCCGCTCCTGTTGTTGTGGTTGTCGACCCCTGGATTAGCTGCTGGGCTTCTGCTGAAGAGCCGAGATGTTGGGACGCGAGGTCCAGGGTGGGACACGTGGGCCTGGGTGGGACACGTGGTCCAGGGTGGGACACGTGGTCCAGGGTGGGACACGTGGTCCAGGGTGGGACACGAGTCCCTGGGTGGGACACGTGGTCCAGGGTGGGACACGTGGTCCAGGGTGGGACACGTGGTCCAGGGTGGGACACGAGTCCCTGGGTGGGACACGAGGTCCAGGGTGGGACACGTGGTCCAGGGTGGGACACGAGGTCCAGGTTGGGACACGTGGTCCAGGGTGGGACACGTGGTCCAGGGTGGGACACGAGGTCCAGGGTGTGACACGAGGTCCTGGGTGAGACACGAGTTGCTGGTGTACACGAGTCGGGTGTGAGAGACCGTTCAAGTTGATTTTGTGTCACCAGCTGAGACCGCGAGTGACCAGGATGAGTCTCGTTCGCGAGCGTCACTCGGGTCACCGAATTGACCAAAGTCCAATCAAACGAATGTTAAGTAATGCACAGCAATGAATTGAATGGAAATCGGTGCCAAAAAAAAAACACTAACCCTAACTGTGTCGCTTGGGAAATGGGCCATATTGTACACATTGTAAATCGACGTTAGATAATGAATTTCCTGCAGCGCCAGACGGCTCCTGGCAGGTTGTGCTTTTCACTTTAGACCGATCACAACCACAACCACAGCTCACCACCCGCACTGGCACGAGTGCTGTCCAGGTGCCGGTGTTGTAGGAGCGGTTCGTAGTGGTAACTGGATCGTCGAAGTCCCGTGTTTAAAGTTCACTTGCGGTGGGGATTGTTTTGTGGACCCGTCGTGTGGACTGATCGTGCCCCCCACCCCCACCCCCCACACTTCACCCCCTTCCCACGCGTGCCATTAGCGTGGGACACAACGAGGTGATCGGCGTGTGTCGCGTCGGTAACGACTCCCAGGGACTCGGCAGGGACCATTGGAACGAGATGCTGGCCTACCCGCGCAAACCCATCGCCCACTGGCACCTGCTGCAGGAGGTCAGGACACACGCACACGCACGCAGGCACACTCGCGCACGTGTTCACACGGGCGCACGTGTACCAATGCACGCGTACACACACACACACACTCGCGCACGTGTTCACACTCGCGCACGTGTTCCAATGCAGGTGTACACACATACAATCACACGTGTACGCGCACACACTCGGGGTCATGATCAGGCAGTTCGCCAGCATTGATTCGAGCGAGCCTGATTGCTGCTGCTGCTGCTGATGATGATGAGACGGTGTGCTTCAAAACCGGTTCGGGGGTGTTGCTTTTATTGAACCAATACTCTTGAAATTACGCGCACCCAAAAGGCCGCGCGGCTGAGGCAATGCGGGAGGAATTACTCGTGGAGAGACGGAGACGTGACAGAGACATTGTCCCCGCTTGTTAGTTTTGTTACCAACAGCCATTGGTCGATCGGCGTGCATGGCAACACAAACACGCCGTGCCCGCGAATGGCGCGGCGGGTCGCACCGCCGTGGCCCGTTCCTCGCGGTGCCTCTAAATGGGACGATTCTAAATGGGACGAATCGGAAAGTGGTGGTGGGGGTTTTTATTTTTTTAATCAGCTTTGTCAATACTGTGAACAACAATAATAATAATAATAATCTCAAGCGCATCAGCTGACGTGTCACACAGAGTGCGGCCCAGTGCTGAGGTGGGTCGGACGCAGGGTCAGCCGCGAGGCCATCGCACGCAGAGCCGGCACCGTTTAGATTCTCGCCGCTGTGACGTCTGGCTTCGCAGTCGGCGCTCACGTGACACAGAAACAAAGTGACGCACTCATTCATTCGATGACTTGTGCACGCGCACGCACGTGTACTTGTACATGCTGACACGTGTACTCGAGTACGCACGTGTATGAACACACATATACGTCTGTACGCGCTCACACGTGTATGCACATGCACACGCACGTGTACGCACGTGCGTGTACACGTGTACCAATAGACATGCACGCTGGATGCGAAATATATGCCCAATTAATCGATTTCACGTTGAATTATCGAGCTCACGATTCACGAATCAATTCGGCGAGAGAGGGCGTTCGTTGCTGTATGCAGACTTATCGTTTAACACCATTCCCTTGCAGCCAGTGGAGTGTGGTTGGGAGGGGGGACTGGTGGGACCTGATGGTTTAATGGCACCTCCTACAAAGACAGATACCCCCCATGTAGCCTTGACAGACTGTGGTGGTTGTTAGCTGTCAGCGAACACCTATGAAGGCCGGCACTCACTAGAGAGAGGTGGGTGGCCAGCACCACGCCCGACCGCCTTTGTCTCCACAATAGCGATGTTTACTACACACCGCACCAGGTACTCATTTGAGACTGAGTCGACCTAGAGGAGGACCAGGCCCTGTTCCGATAATCGGCACTGGTGCTGGCCGTGAGCGGAAATCGAACTGGGGTCTCCAGGTTCGTAGCGCAGCGCGCGAACCTGTGCACTACCGTCGACGTCTGTACTAACCAGTGCAGACACAGATAAATACAAAGATCCCCCGTGTAGCCTTAACAGACTGTTGGGGCAAGTCCTGTTAGCGAGCACCTATGAATGTTGTTAATGGCCAGCAACACGCCCGACCGCCTTTGTCTGTCCAGTGGCGATTTTTACACACCGCACCAGGTACTCATTGACATCGACACACAGACACAAAGACAAAGACACACACACACGTGCGCGCACATCAACCACACGAATGACCCCAAACACACAAACAAGTTCGAAAAACATGAAACAACAGCGAGCAGCAGTGAGTGACTATTCTTTGAGGTTTGTTCGCATGTCAACGTAGATTCGCGTGCAGGTGCCAATCATATCTCTCGCTGTGCTTCTAATGTTTCAGTGTGCAAGTCGGTTCTGCCACTGGGATATTTTGAAAGACTTTGGCTCAAATATTGGTGTGTATTCCGATAATACGCTACTGTCAATATAAACCTTTCCCCTGCAGCAGACAGTTTTGGTTTCGGTGTGACTTTCCTCTCTCCCTCTGTTTTAATAATAACAACGCAACAGTTTTTAATACAAAGTGTATTTCGCGTATATATTTATTTTTTTATAAAGAGAGACAAAAAGCAATTGTTGTTCATCGTCTTAAGCCAGGGACAAGTGATGCTCGTCCTGTGTGGAGTATTAACACCTGTCTCTGTGTCCCCTCCCTCCCCTCCCTCCTCTATGATTTATTATCTTTCATCTCACTCATTCTCTCTCTCGATTTGCCCAACCGACTGACGACGCGCCGGGTCCCGTTCCATCGCTCATCCGCATCGCATCGCTCTCATCCCCATTGTACCTCGCCCTTTTAATTTCATTGCGTGCGTGTGTGTGTGTGTACGTGTGCATGTGTGTGTATGCGTGTACGTGTGTACGTGTGTGTGTACGTGTGCATGTGTGTGTGTACGTGTGCATGTGTGTGTGTACGTGTGCATGTGTGTGTGTACGTGTGCATGTGTGCATGTGTGTGTGCATGTCTTTGTGGGTGTGTGCGTGTTTGTGTATTTGCATTTGTGTGTCACGTGTGTGTGTCCCTGTTCATGTTGTCTGCGTTTATTTTTAAGCACGTTTGCATGTGTGTGTTTGTGTACTTCCAACTGTGTGTTATTGTATATGTGCGTGCGCATATGTTGCATGTGTGCGTACACATACATCCATGTTTGTGCCTGTGTGCGTGCGTGTGTGAATATCTGCGTGTCTTTGTATCTTTTGTATGTGCGTGTGTGTGCGCGCTGTCATACATGCGTGTCAGTATCTGTGTACATGTATCTGCGTGTAAATGCGCGTGTGTATGACGGCTCTGTGACGTGCCTGTCTGCGTGTGTATGTGTGTGTCTCTCTCCCTACGTGCATATTCACGTGCACGTGTGTGTCGATCTCATGCATTTTTCGGGATGCTTAATGGGCGGGTCACTATCCATTACTTGTGGTACCCCATGGCGTTTACTTTCATTGTATTATCGGACTGTGTGTGTGTGTGTGCGCGTATATGTGCGTGTTTATGCATCTATGTGTGTGTGCGTGTATGTATGTGTGTCACTGCGTGCGCGTCTGTGTTCGTCCACGTGTGTGTGCGTGTGTACGTGTTGGTGCGTGTGTCACTGCTGGGTGACACTGCTTGTGCGTTCCTCTGCCACTCGCTGTGCCCCCTTCCCTCGTGGCACAGTGGGCAGGGCGTGCAGCCAGCTTTGAGAGCCAGGGCTCCTGCTCTTCTCCTTAAGCAACAACAGCAACACAACAACAACAACAGAACAACTACACGCATCCGCACGCACACTCACTTTTTACGCACGGACACACGTGGAGCCTCACGTGCGGTGCGCACGGTGCCACGCGCATGCTTCTGCCTGTACTCACACCCGCAAAGACAAAAATCTCCCGTATAGCCTTCACAGACTATGTTGGGGCAAGTGCTCTTAGCGAGCACCTATGAAGGCCGGCACGTGCTGGAGGGTGGTGGGTGGTAAGCTCCGGGCCCGACCGCCTTTGTCTCCCTAATGGAGATGTTTACACACAGCACCAGGTACTCATTCGAGGCTACGAGAGGCCAGGGACCGGTTCAGATAACCGTCAACTGGTGTTGGCCGTGAGCTGGGAATCGAACTCGGGACTCTGGGCTCGCAACGCTACACTACCGCTAGCCACACACCTCTAGCCACACACTGCTAGCCACACACCGCCCTGCCACATACCGCCCAGCCACACACAGACAAACACTGACGGTCACTGATATCCTGCCAAAAATCCTCTTGCTGGGGAAGGCATTACCACCCGCTTGTCGTCGGGCTCGGGTGTTGAGAATCACGGTGTTTAGGATGTCACTTACATACGAGATCAGAGCTCTCGCTCTCGCTGTATATATAATAGATATGTTCCAGGACTAAGTGAGATCTCAATCAAAGCCTTCGATTGACCCTAACTGGGTACACTGACCCCAATCCCATGAGAATGCCCTCTGCCTGTACTCCCTGCCAGCTCTGGCAATTAGCAGCGCTCTTGTGCCAGTCAGGAGATATTGACACGTTTTCAACATCAAAGCCGGCCGCGCACGTGCATCACGAAGCCACGCCGAGTAACTCGCGCGAACAGATGTCATACGCGTGAACACACGCGCGATCTACGCATACACGGACCGGTGCGGTGTGAACACATGAACGTAGACATGAACGCACTCGCAAACAAAGACACATGCACACATCACACATGAGGGCGCAAACACGAAGATATGCACAGATTGATCGACGCGTACACACACACACATGCGCAAACACAGGAATGCAGGTGAACACAGACACACATACATGAGTACGCATGTATGGACACACGCAGTAAAACAAATCAAGTACTCGAACAAATAGGGACATAAGCAGGAACAACAACAACCGCCATTCGCCACTAAGTGGCGGTGACGTCACCACGACGCTTGTGCCAGGCCATGTGCACCTTGAGGCCACGTGGAGTGTCGAACGCCCGCGGGCAGGAGGTCACGGGGCAGACCCAAGTGCCACGGGTCGACTGACTAAGATGACTGAAATGACTGGCTGATGCACCACCTGTGCCCCCTACTGTGCCAACCTGCTGTGCTTTAGCCACCCGGCGCTCCGCTCGTGAGCGTCGCTCCTCCGCCCTCCGTTGTTGTTGGAGGGCGACTGCCTCCAAATGCCCAGTAGCGTCCTTCACGAGTCTGCTCCACAGAGGCCGATCTTGACACCGCTAATACCAGTCTTCGGCAAGTCCACTCAGCTTCACGTCCTCCTGTACCACATCACTCCATCTCTTCTCTAGCCCGTGCCGCGCCTGTTTAGCCCCCTCGATCCGGCCGAACAAAAGCTGTTTCGGCATGCGGTGGCTGGGCATGCGGGCTACATGACCCAGCCAACGCAGCC
Source organism: Petromyzon marinus (assembly GCF_048934315.1). Lineage (NCBI taxonomy): Eukaryota > Metazoa > Chordata > Hyperoartia > Petromyzontiformes > Petromyzontidae > Petromyzon > Petromyzon marinus. Next base: position 18,043,414 of record NC_133690.1, on the reverse strand, counting down.
TTGCCTGCCGGAGGAGCTCACCGATGGGACCTTGCCCAGATCTTTCAAAGATTTGTGAGCTCCTCACACAATCCAGCCTGGTCAAACCCAGGATGGATCGTAGGCAGGCTAGCCTAAATGTATCTAACCGGCGAAGATGTTCCATTAAGGGGGTCCACGTTTCGCAAGCGTAGAGAAGGGAGGGAATGACCGTGGCCAAGAAGACCTGAAGCTTAGTGCGGAAAAGCAGGAACACACATGAACACACAGACATGGTCACGCGTCGATACAAGACGATATGCATAAATTAACACGCAAACATTATCCTAAGTACACACACACACATATGCATAGACACACGTGAATACAACCGTGAACACGCATACATGCCCGAATAGATGAACATGCCAGCATGCTGGAACACCACACACACACACAGTTGAAAACACCCCCCCCAAACACACGTGGACGCACACGAACACAGAAATATGCACACACGCGTGAATATAGGCACACGTGAACGTACACATTGACACACACGTATCAAAACCCCTGCTATTTCTTATACATTGTGTAAATTATACTTTCATTTTGTGGATTTACCCGACCCTCTTATTTTTGTGGATTTACCCGACCCTCTTACAACTCTCTCCCAATATCGACTCGATCTGCCAGCGACGCTTGTACCGTAGCTGTAGCTACCGCGACGATCATCACGATGGTCACGATGACGACGATCACTACGGCGACGATCACGACGGCGACGATCACGATGGTCACGATCATGATGACGACGATCACGATGACGATGATCACGATGACGACGATCACGATGATGACGATCACGATGACGACGATCACGATGATGACGATCACGATGGTGACGATCACGATGGCGACGATCACGATGGCGACGATGACGACGATCACGATGACGAGCTCTTGTTTAATTCGCCCCCTTTGCTTCGTGGGAACACCCCGAGCTGTGTAAATAAGCGCTCCGCCAAAATGTGCCACGCGCGTTAGAACCGACATCGGGTGACAACGCTGTGCCAACGCTGAGCCAAAGCCACGGACTCTATATACCCGTGACGATAGGAATAACTTGCGGGGGAGCGGGGGGGTGCCACTAGTTAGACAATGGAAAAACACAAGGCGACAAATCCCAGCCGCCCATCACTTCTAGTACTTGATGACGGCCGGCATGGCGAATGGAGGCGGTTGTGTTGTTGTGCGGTCGTGGCCGGGATCACCACGCTCGGGCCCGACGCCTTTGTCTCCCTCAGGAACGATGTTTACACGGTGCACCCACGCAGTCATTGAAGGGCTGAGTCGACCTAGGGGAGACCCAGGACCGGTTCAGATAATCGCTTACTGATGGCATTTACACACGGATACACATAACCGTCATTCGCCACGAAGTGACGGTGACGTCACCACGGCGCCTGTGCCAGGCCAGGTGCACTTTGAGGCCACGTGAAGTGTGAGGGCTTGCTGACAGAACCAGGTGCCATGGGTTGGCTGACTGAGATGACCGGTAAATGCACCAGCTGTACCCTCTACTGTGCCAACTTGCTGCATTTTATCCACCCGGCGCTCCGCTCGTTGTTGTGAGCGTCGCTCCTCTGCTCTCTGTTGTTGCTGAAGGGCGATTGCCTCCAACTGCCCAGCAGCGTCCTTCATGAGCCTCATCTATAGAGGTCGATCTTGACACCGCTGGTACCAGTCGTTGGCAAGTCCACTCAGCTCCACTTCCTCAAGTAGCGCATCAGTCCATCTCTTCTCCAGCCCGTGTCGTGCCCGTTTGTTTAGCCTCCTCTATGCGGCCAAACAAAAGCTGCTTGGGCATGCGGTGGCTGTGCATGCGGGATACATCACCGAGCCAACGCAGCCTTGCCTGCCGGAAGAGCTCATTGACGGAAATGTATCCAGATCTTTCAAGGATTTGTGAGCTCCTCACACAATCCAGCCTGGTTAAACCCAGGATGGATCGTAGGCATGCTAGCCTGAATGTTTATAACCGGCGCAGATGTTCCATCAAAGGGGGTCCACGTTTCACAAGCATACACACGCACTCGCACGTTTATGAAGACGGCAAAGATATCGTCACGGTACAGTATTTCCCTGGGACAGTGTTTTATTCGGGGAGCATGCTGGGGGTGGAGGATTTGTTCGACCTGCCCAAGCTGTCGTTGAAGACACACACCGCAAACAAAGACAAAGATCCCCCGTATAGCCTTAACAGACTGTAGGGGCAAGTGCTGTTAGCGAGCACCTATGAAGGCCGGAACGGTACACGAGGGGGTGGGTGGCCAGCACCACGCCCAACCGCCTTTGTTTCCCTAGTGCCAATGTTTTTATCCACCGCTCCAGGTACTCATTTGAGGCTGAGTCGACCTAGGGGAGGCCCAGGACCGGTTCAGATAATCGTCACTGGTGTTGGCCGTGAGGGGGAATCGAACCCGGGTCGCCAAACACACACACACACACGGTATTTTCAGGAGCTCAGCTCCGGGCAGCTCCAAGCTGAAATTAAGTCCCTGGTTGTCGCTCGCACTTTTCCGTCGAGCGCGCGTGATGCAGATGTCGCATCTGTAGGTCACGCCTACAGCTTCTCTCTCCCCAGCTGTTACTGTCAGCTCGCACATTCCCTCCGCCTCGCCCTTCACATTGGTTTTCAACGACACGAGTGTTATGTTCAACAAATTGCCTGCTGCTGCTGCGTTGGCACAAGAACAAACAACGACAAACTCAACACGTTCGTCAATACCGATGTGTGTGGCCTGGAAATAAAGAAAAAAACATACAATAGGCGAAGTTTCGGGCAATGAACCTTCATCATAGCATTGACCGTACTCTGGTCAGCGTTGTTTGGTGAAGTGACACCTTGGGGATGTTTGGCCATGACTTCTCACCTATGATCGTTGCAGCACCTGCGGAGGAAACAGGAGAAGCCAGAGACACGTCAACACATTCGAGAAGATCACCACGCCAACTCCCCCAAGCCGTGACAGACGGCGAGGGAGTATTTCTCACTCGATGTTTCGAGGAACGCCGCTAGGCTGGCTCGGGGTCGGTTGTATCGCCTTAAGGCACTGCCGTTAGAGCTACAAGATACCAATCACTCGACAATGATCCTCTACATCATTGCACATTGCTGTGATCGTATGAACCGATCAAAGTGCGCAGTGATTCCCGACTCAAGTTACCATCGAGGCCCCGGTGCTCGTCTCTTGTTTACAGCCCTGCCGAGCCATCGGTGGAAATTCCACATTCTTTGCGAGCGGTTTGAAGACCAGAATAAGGCGAGATGGATTTTGGCGTGGCCAAAGTGATCGTCGCAACAGCATCACAGACTGGACTGTTCCAGATGGAATTCAGCAGTGCGCGTTTTACGTCCATGGACGTTCTTGAGGAGGTAAGGGGGGAGCAGGGGCGACCAAATTTACATATTGCCCCCCCCCTCCCCTGGGTGTGCCTCTGGTTGTGGTGGTGGCGGTGGCAGCGCATCGCAGCGACGCTAATTGGTATCGTTCCGTGCGTGCAAATTTGACTCTGGGAACATTTATATCGGCGTCTCAGCCTCGCGAGCCCGCACTCAAATTCCGGCTGCAGCTGCTGGCTCCGTCTGCTCCTCGCGATGTGCCCCCCTCCAAATCCCCCCACCCCACAGCCCCCCACCACCCATAGGTTCAACCCAGTGGGGTAACGTGATTGACATGGACTCTGGTGCAAGGCATTAAATGGGCCCTCCCTCTGGCCAATCGTCAAGCTCACGGTAGAAAACGATGGTGCGAGTGTCTTTAAATCGCACTCCGCCGGCATCTCCGTTCACCCAGCAGCAGCAATGGGTACAGCCGCCACGCTGGGTCCATCTGATCGGCAGGTCGCCTGTGGTGGGAGTAAGGTCTGGCATTTTCTCGTTCCCCATCATTTTTTTTTTTGCACAGAACCAAGGGATGGTAGAGGCATACAATCAACGTACAGATGCAAAGCGCGCGTTTCTTCCCAAGCTGGTTCCTTCTCATCGTCGTCGTCCCTACGATTATTGTGGGGACCGTTTTTAGGAGTCTCGGGACAAGGCTCGAGCCATCCGACTGCCGTCGGTACGAACGCAGTGCGAGGAAACCGGAGCACCCGGAGAACATCCACACGTTCATCCCCGTACAGATGGAAACAGATGGCGATTAGTCCACACTTTGCCGTGCCGCCTTCTTCTGGCGAGCCAGGGGGTATGGCACCCCCTCGACGCCCCACGGGGAGGGAGTTTCGCAACCATCTGCGGGGTGACCCACCAACCCTGGCTGCTGCCTCCACACACACAGCACTTTATTACAGGTAGCCAGAGTGTAATTCGTGACGGACGCGTTGAGTGGTTGTATTATTATTGCCAATAACGAAATAAGAGCCACGATATTCGTTGTTTGGGGCGGGGGTGGGATTGTGTCTTCGAGTGCTCGGTGTCGCTGAGCAGGAAATTACCAAGCCATGAGCTGTGACCGATCGCAACGGGGTGGTGGGGGGGGGCGTTGAACGTCGGGCGCGCCTTGCGATCGGTGCGTCGACTCAGCGCTATGCGGACGTCCGCGAAACCTCGACAATATTTTAGTTTGATGTGGGGTGGGGGGGGGGTCTGGTTGGCGTGACCAAATGTTTACTTTGATATGCGCTCGCAAACACGTATCCTCGTGTCTTTATACGAAAACATATATACACGATATATATTAGGGGAACAAATACAAGAAACCCACGCAAAACCTGTTTACACACACACGCGCGCGGGCGTGTGTGACGGACGCGTAGATGTATCGACTCATCTGGATTTTTCCACGCCCGTTCGTTTGTACATAAATGATTTCGTGTTCAACCTGCTCCCCATTAAGTTCACAACAATTTTACGTAAGAGAAAATATTACATACAAAGTATATATTATAAGATGGAAACGTTGGCCATGAGTTGTGACAGGATGTAGCACATGAGTTTGCCTCCTGCACGTATCCGTCTCTCTACACATCCCGTCAGCCACACGGCTTCCTTGGAGTGAATTTACGCAGCATGCATTGGTGATGATGAAGTAGTCTGGACACGTTTTTTGACGCTCAGTGTTTCATCAGCAAGGTCAGGCTTGCTGAAAACTATTCCGGTGCGAGTTGCCAGATGTTTGCCGGCAAGGACCCCCCTCTCTTTGTTCGATATGGGTCCTAAAAAGTTCAACGCTAAATCATGTTTATTACGGAACACAATATCGTGATTATCACCATTATGGAGAAGGAAAGTAGCAAAAGTAATTATCAGACGATGTCTCCTTCCCATTGTTCAGTTCGTGTGCCACTCCTAACACAAAGGCAAAGATAAGATCCCCTGAATAGCCTTGAACAGACGTGTGATGAAAGTTGTTCGCGAGCACCTATGAAGGCCGGCATGGCACACGAGAGGGTGGATGGCCAGCTCCACGCCCGACCGCCTTTGTCTCCCCAGTGGTGATGATAACACATCACACCAGGTGCTCATTTGAGTCGACATAGGGGAGTCCCAGAACCGGTTCAGATAATCGTCACTAGATGTAGGCCGTGAGCGGGAATCAAACTCGTGTCGCAGCGCTCTAATCACAACACGACAGCTCTCCTAACACACACTGGCACACGCACGTGATATCGTGGTGTATACACATGAATAGTAGAGTTTTCCCTTGAATATTCTAGATTTGTGCGTGCGCGTGTATGAGCATGTGTGCGTCTCTATGAGCGTGCGTGTACACGTGTGTGTGTACACGCACACGTGTACACGTGTGTGTGTACACATGCGTGCGCGCGGTTGCAGGCGTGTGTGAGTGTGCACACTATGTGAACTTACCTGTACACACGTGTGGATGTGTGTGTGTGAGTGTGCACACTGTGTGAGCTTATCTGTACACACGCGTGTGTGTGTACACTCTGTGAGCTTATCTGTACACACGTGTGTGAGTGTGTAAATCCTGAGTCCTGCAATGTGAGACAATCTGGCCAATGTTGTACGCCAAGAAGTGTGTGGGGGTGCTTTTTGTAACACTTGGTGCGGGTTAAGGGGGAGGGGCGACTGGGGGCAAGGGGGGGGGGCGACGAGGGGTGTGGGGGTAATAGCTTGACACGCACACGACGGGATTGATGTGTACACATTGTGTGTTTCTCTCCAAATCAAAGCGTCGCAGAACGCGTGATTTGTGTCCTTACCGTGGGTCAGTGGGGCGCTGCTGGACATCGCTGGACCCCGTCACTGTTGACAGGGTCAAGGGTCTCGGTGGCGCTTGTGGCTTCGCGCGCGTGCCCTGCGCACATCGAACCCTCTCCGATGTCCGTGTGTGTACGCGTGCATGTTGAACTTCTTTCGCATCGTACGTAGCCAACCGTGCTCATCGGATGTGTGTTAGTTGAACACGCAGGCTTTCTCTGGGTTATATGGCACCTGCCGTGTACTGTGTGGTGCGAGTAGAACCCAAACACAAAGATCCCCCGTATAGCCTTGATAGATTGGAGGGGCAACTGCTGTTAGCGAGCACCTATGTAGGCCGGTACGGCACACGAGAGGTTGGGTGGCCAGTACCGCGACCGACCGCCTTTGTCTCCCCAGTGTCGATGTTTACACACCGCACCGGGCACTCATTGGAGGCTGAGTCGTCCTAGGGCAGGCCCAGGACCGGTTCTAATAATCGGCACCGGTGTTGCCCGTGAGCGGGAATCGAACCTGGGTCGCCGGCTTCGCAGCACAGCGTGCTAACCGCTGCATGGCGGTTTCGTGGGTTTCGGACACGGTGACTCGAGCAAGCCGGTCGGGCTGTACCCCCCCCCCCCCACCCCCGGGGGCGAGGGGGGGGGGTTGTCCACGCGGGAGAAGCGGCGAGCACGGAGAGTCGCCCAGAGATAGGTGCCAGATGCGGCGGTGGGAAGATCGAGAAAGGGCGGCAGCGGCTGAGCGAAGCGGTGACACCGACTGGCTCGTGGGAGGGAGGAATGAATGTCGTGGTCCCGTCGTCGCGAACGGGCCGATGGAAGGTCCACAGACGACGATGCCGAATACGGTGATGATGATGATGAATTATGGGAAATAAAGCGCAGAAGAGGATATTGCTCGCCGGGCGTGTGAGGTGCAGATGTGTTTTAATTAACTCTGTCTCTCACACACGTGAATTATTAAAAAGCAAAAAAAAACCCGGAGCACTTTTAATTCGATGTTAGGAGTCAAATGAGCGAATTCCTGCAGCGTGATTCCACGGTAGCCGCGTAGAGTGCGTCTCGGCGTGCCCACCACACCACAAGTGTGCCCACCACACCACAAGTGTGCCCACCACACCACAAGTGTGCCCAACCACACCACAAGTGGGCCCACCACACCACAAGTGGTCACGCTGCATGAGAGGCGGGCTACCGTGATGGGCACCGTGTAAGCGGCACTCTCGCTACGCGCGTCGCTTCTTCACTTTCGTGCCGTGGTCAGCTCTCTCGGTAAGGTCGCGGCCGCTTTGGCACTTCCTGAAATGTGCGCGCAAGCAAGGCCACTCGGCGCCAAACCGGAGGGGAGGCGAGGGGGTTGGCGAGGGGAAGGGAGGGGGAGGAAGGGGGAGGTCGTCGGTCTTCCGCGTGAGCTCAGCGGCGCCTCGGTTACCCTGGAGCAACTTGGCGAGCGAGATCCCCGGCTTCACGTGGAAGCGCTCTTTGAGAGCCGTCAAACGCGGGTCGTGCTCAAGACCCCGAGGCCTCCTTAAAATTCCGGGTTTTTAATTTTTTTTGTATATGCCACGCCGAGGCACTTGGCTGAATTGTGTCGCTCAGCGTCCGTGACCCCGCGGTTTGACCTCTTGCGAGCTGCCGAATCTGCGTCGCTCACACCCCCCACCGCCACCTCCACCGCGCGCGACATGCAGACTTCCAGCCTCGCTCACCAGTGAGAGCGATCGCATAGATTAAAACGCGTGAATGTGTTCGAACTCATTTGGTGGTGGCGCTGCTGCTGCTGCTAATGCTGCTACTGCTTTGGCAGTAGCAGCATTAGCACTACAGAACACACTCAACACGGCTTGGCCCTTAAAAGGACAAAAATCACACAAGAGGTGACATTTTGGGCAATGGGTCCTTCTTCTTTTATGTGCTCTGAAGAAGGCCCATTGCCCGAAACGTCGTTGATTATATATTATCTTTTAAGGCTACACTGTGTTTATTAATAGAATGTGCGGAGTATTTTTTTGGTTTCGGGGGTGTTAGAGAGCCGCCAGATGTTGTCGCTGGCGAGCGGAGGCGACCAAATAGATTGTGAAACTACAGGCTGCTCGTGTATACAGGCTGTCCGTGTACACAGGCTGTCCGTGTATACAGGCTGTCCGTGTATACAGGCTGTCCGTGTACGCAGGCTGTCTGTGTGTACAGGCTGTCCGTGTACACAGGCTGTCCGTGTGTACAGGCTGTCCGTGTATACAGGCTGTCCGTGTACACAGGCTGTCCGTGTACACAGGCTGTCCGTGTATACAGGCTGTCCGTGTATACAGGCTGTCCGTGTGTACAGGCTGTCCGTGTATACAGGCTATCCGTGTACACAGGCTGTCCGTGTGTACAGGCTGTCCGTGTATACAGGCTGTCCGTGTGTACAGGCTGTCCGTGTATATAGGCTGTCCGTGTACGCAGGCTGTCCGTGTACGCAGGCTGTCCGTGTATACAGGCTGTCCGTGTATACAGGCTGTCCGTGTATACAGGCTGTCCGTGTATGCAGGCTATCCGTGTACGCAGGCTGTCCGTGTATACAGGCTGCCCGTGTGTACAGGCTGCCCGTGTATATAGGCTGTCCGTGTACGCAGGCTGTCCGTGTACACAGGCTGTCCGTGTACACAGGCTGTCCGTGTACACAGGCTGTCCGTGTATACAGGCTGTCCGTGTGTACAGGCTGTCCGTGTACGCAGGCTGTCCGTGTGTACAGGCTGTCCGTGTATACAGGCTGTCTGTGTATACAGGCTGTCCGTGTGTACAGGCTGTCCGTGTACGCAGGCTGTCCGTGTGTACAGGCTGTCCGTGTATACAGGCTGTCCGTGTATACAGGCTGTCTGTGTATACAGGCTGTCCGTGTGTACAGGCTGTCCGTGTATACAGGCTGTCCGTTTATACAGGGTGTCCGTGTATACAGGCTGTCCGTGTGTACAGGCTGTTCGTGTATACAGGGTGTCCGTGTATACAGGCTGTCCGTGTATACAGGGTGCCCGTGTATACAGGCTGTCCGTGTGTACAGGCTGTCCGTGTACGCAGGGTGTCCGTGTATGCAGGCTGTCCGTGTGTACAGGGTTTCCGAAAATGAAAGGACCAAAAACACGTTTAATAGGTTTATTGTTAATTGAGATACTGACATAAATTTATTATGAATACATGTAATAGAGTTATAAGTTTTATTTTTGTTGTATGATATTGATTAGATATTCTCGAATTGTTAATACACTTCTACATGCCGTCCATCATTCCCCATCGTCAATCTATTTAGCGTTCAAACTCGGAGAACAAAGTCAAAACACAGCTGTAGGGATGGATGATGGCACAGCAGCAGCAAGCTCTTGAAGGTCCCTTGGTTTTCTAGTTGTAGACTTTACTTTAAAAAAAATCCAGAAATTTAAATGTCATGGTGTTCAGTCGGAGTGAACGGGCGGACTTGAAACATCAGACAATGGGCATTCTCCTGAAACAGTACCAATCAATATTCACAACAAAAATTATAATACACGTATTCATATCAAATTTATGTCAGTATCTCGAACAACAATGAAACTATTAAACGTTCTTCTTGTTATATTCATTTTCACATACAGGCTTTCGCGACCAATATTATCCGTAATAAAGGTTTTGAACTCGTAACTAATTGGCACGTTTTGTTTACGCGACAAACCTTATTAATTGGCTGTGTCGGGTGATGGCGGGGTTTAACGACGCGTTTCTATTCACGCGACCTAACCCAACATTTATTTTCGGACATCCTGTTCCTTCGTTTCGTTCGTGCGAGCGTGCGAGTGCTGATGGGAACGTGGTGGAGGCACGCGGCCACTGCCACCACCACCACCACGTGACCTCTCCTCGTCCGCGATGATTTCGCGGCGGGGAAACTGCAGCGGACCATGGATTGCATGACACACACGTGTTGTCATACGATTACTTCTGGTACGTGTTTGTATGTGTGTGTGTATATATATAATAGGCATGTAATGATTTCTACGCATGTCAATATGATACCATCATCGTCATCATCGGAATTGATCTATCTACTGCTGGATGAAGGCCCTCCCCCCGCAAGGCCACCACCATCTCTCACGGCCTTGCGATGCAGATTTTCGGGGCTTCCCCCCAATTCCCTTGACCCCCCCCCACCCCCGGCTCCTACTCCCCGATAGCAGCAGGGGAAGGGGGGGAGGGGGGCATTTTTTTCTGTAGCTCAGCCCGAGACAGCTCTGGCTGAGATTGACCCGTGGATATCGCCGTGGTATTGTCGCAGTGTTTCCATTCGGACTAACGGCGCGAGAAAAAACCCCGAGAGAGAGAGAGAACACCACAAAAGAGACGGTAAAAAAAATGAGTTAAAAAGATAAAACTAAAATATAATTTTCGTTTTGAAATCGTGGCCTTGGAATCTGAATGCAGAACTGTAACTTCGCCTAATCGCTGCGAAGGAAGTCGCTGCATGCCTAATGTGTAATACTCACTTAAACACGACTGTCACCTGCTAGGGTCAGTGTTAACACCGCATTAGAACAGAAAATCACAGCATAGGGCAAGCTGACTTTTGTGAGAGCTGTGTGTGTGTGTACATGCATATGTAGTAATGTACTGCATATTGAGAATGCAGGTGTGTGTGTGCGCCATCAGATCGCGCAGGGAATTGTGTGTATGTGTCTGCAGCAAGCGAGACACTTGCTCGAAAAGTCTGCTAAGGCTATACGGGGAACCTTTGTCTTTATCTGTGCATAAAGGCACAGAGGCGGTAATAGAAACTTCCCAAGAAGAGGGAGTAGGGCTGGGAGAGTGGAGGGGGATGAAGGTGGGGGTTCGGGGTGAGAGCCAGAAATGTTAAGCTATATAAATAGGGCCCTACATTTAACAAAAATCAATCGAGTAATATTCTCTGGGAAATATCAATAACTTGGGGGGAGGGGGGGGAGGGGTCTCATCAAGGTGGGTGGGGTTGAGGGGGTGACCACCACCTCGGCCCCACGGTTGGCTGGACGCTGCATCAGTGAAGCTCGCTTGTATGCAGGTATCATTCCGCGTGGGTGTTTCTCAGAATCACAACTTCTATTGAGGCTGGAGGAGGAATCCGATGAGCTATTGAGCTCTTTTTTTCCCACAGATATCCAGCAGGGGCGGGTCGGCAAGTTACAAAAAAAAATACTCTCAGTGGTTGGAAATTCCACGTTGCTATGACGGGGCTCTCGGTGTTGAGAATGACGGCCCCTGTAACATGTGCACATCTTCTATGTACCCGAGTCCTCGGCTCGCTGGGAGATTGAAGTACGTGGGCAGGTGACTTGCAGTAGTCACAGCCATATTTAGATAGTATACTGAATGTAGTGTGCCGTGTGAAAACATTTCCGACTCGTTGGAAGGCTGGAGTAGGCGGCAGGTGATCAGCAGCCACATCCATAGCGATGTGGTATACTGGATGCGGTGTTCCGGGCGGGAATACATTTTCCGGGTCGTTGGTAGACTTAAATAGGTGACACGTGACTAGCAGTAGCCACGTGGATATCGAGAGGGGGTATACTGGATGTGCTGTGCCGGGTGTGGCTGAAATTAAATCCCCGGTACGATTCTCAAACATTGTTTGGCTCCCTTGTCTTCAATCCCGTCGTGAGATGTGGCAAATCTGTGTAACAGGAGGGGTTAGGTGGGGTGTATTGTGGGGGGTGGGGTTGGGGGGCACTGGGGGAGGGGGGGGAGGGATGACGGGTATCTTTTTTAGGGGTTGGAACGGTGATCGTGCACATGTCGCGCCTTGTGTAGACAATAAAACGAACCAAGACTGTTCTCGTTTTCTATGTTCAAATAAAAGTGCTGGATGTTTGAAGCCAAGCCTTGCCTTGTCGCTGCTGCTGCCATGATGATGACGATCGCCGCTTGTCGCAGATGTCCTCGGTCCGCCTGCTTCACAGATAACCTTAAAGAGCCCGTGACGCGAATTGAATAGGAAGAGTGGCAAGCGGGTGGGTGACTGCGTGGGCCAGGGAGTGGATGGGTGGCCAAGTGGGTGTGTGGCTCGGTGAGTGGGTGAATGGGTGGGTGAGTAGATGAGTGGGTGAGTGAGTGAGCGGCTGGGTGGTGGTGGGGTGGTTATTACTGCGGGTGAATATTAACCATGAAACACTGCGCGCGGTCTGATTCACAGGCATAACGGGCCCTTGCCAAATATTACCCACAAATTACTTAATTGGATAAAACAATGTTGGTGACATCTCCTCCATGCTGGCATGTGTGAAACACGGAGCCCACCTTCGTGGATAGCCTTGCAGAATGTATCTTTGACTAAATGGTCATTTTGATTTAAAGCTTTCGTGACTGCAGTAATTCATATTCTTAGTTTTTTCGGTAAAGTCACGTTGAAGAGAAACAACAAAATAACAAAATATATATAAAACAATAAAAAATTCTCACGACGTTTCGACCATAACTCAAACGGTCATCATCAGGTGTGTCGGTTTGCAAACCGACACACCTGATGATGACCGTTTGAGTTATGGTCGAAACGTCGTGATAATTTTTTATTGTTTTATATATATTTTGTTATTTTGTTGTTTCTCTTCAACGTGACTTTACCGAAAAAACTAAGAATATAAATGGTCATTATTATTATTATTGTTGTTGGAGCTCATCTCTTACCGAGCCCCACGCTTTGTGAGATGCGCCTGTCGGCTCATTTTGCGACCACTGCTCGGAGGTCGCCACGTGGCTCAGTTGGGGGACTCATCGTGGCCATGTCGGCGACAATGAGCCAGCACCGCTCAGAATCATGGGTTGCAATAACATTTCCATACGGAAGAGTCAGGTTGTATGCACACTATGCATGTTGGAATTATTTCGAACCGCACGTATTCAACCGTGCTAATCGGAGGTGCTCGAGTGTAGCGAGTCGATCTCAACCAGGTCGCCAATGACTCACATAGAGACCCAATGACTCACATAGAGATCCAATGACTCACATAGAGATCGAATGACTCGCATATAGACCACAGACTCGCACAGAGACCCAAAGATGCACAGAGACTCAAAGACTTACACAAAGACCCAATGACTCACATAGAGATCCAATGACTCACATAGAGATCCAATGACTCACATAGAGACCACAGAAACGCACAGAGACCCAAAGATGCACAGAGACTCAAAAACTCACACAAAGACCCAATGACTCACATAGAGATCCAATGACTCACATAGAGATCCAATGACTCACATAGAGACCACAGAAACGCACAGAGACCCAAAGATGCACAGAGACTCAAAAACTCACACAAAGACCCAATGACTCACATAGAGATCCAATGACTCACATAGAGACCACAGACTCGCACAGAGACCCAAAGATGCACAGAGACTCAAAGACTCACACAAAGACCCAATGACTCACATAGAGATCCAATGACTCACATAGAGACCACAGACTCGCACAGATACCCAAAGATGCACAGAGACTCAAAGACTCACACAAAGACCCAATGACTCACATAGAGATCCAATGACTCACATACAGACCATAGACTCGCACAGAGACCATTGACTCACACAGAGATCCAGTGACTTAGATAGACTCATGACTCAAAGAGATCCAATGACTCACATCCACTCAGACTCACACAGACCCAAAGACTTACATATACCATATACTCACAGAGACCTAATGACTCACATAGAGACCATAGACTCACACAGTGACCCAGACTCACAATGACCATAGACGCACATAGAGATCCAGTGATTTACAGAGACTCATAGACTCACGCAGAGCCCATAGACTCGCAGAGACCATATAATCACACAGACCAAGTTGTGATTAAACCAGGTTCTCCAGCGCAGTGTCTCAATAGTCTCCGTCTGATAATCTCCCCGTTTAAATGGTGTGTCACGTAATTCGCCTGGTTCCAGCTCTGATGACTGAAGCGATATGGGTTTGGCTTGCGGCAATTGCTCTTGCAAGGGGGTATACACGTCGTGCTCCTAATGTCACCTGACATTATCATCTTCCGCAGGGTGATGCACTGCGACCCACCCTGCCCCCACCCACCCCCACTCTGGGCAATGTAGTTATCTAATTGCAGCGTGAATATCTCGGCACCGATTAATTTTAAGCAGGCCTTGATTATAATGAAATTATAAGCAGGCATTTATTATAATTTAATTATAAGCGGGCCTTGATTCTAATTTCACATTTTATGGGGCGCCAAATTCCCCAGACCATGCCCCCAACCCTGCCTGCTGACGAGGAGTGGAGGGGCAGGGAGATACTTTCTGGAGCTTGGCACCGCACAGCTCCCTTGGTTGTAACCAAGCCCCGATTATAGCCAACGGAACGAACACAACACGGAATTTTAACGTCATTTTTCCAACGCGACATTATGATTCGTAATTGATTTTGTAGTCCGGAGTCAAAAATAAAAATAATACCGAGGTATTGTGTCGTGCACCCTCTGCCACCCGACGCAGCCAAACAAATAGAGTTGCCACGCGATGAACAAAACGTGAACAATTTATGATTTGCTTGGTTCAGCACCGTTGACGGTGCCGGACAGCGATCCGCGCACATCTAACAACTTGGTACGGACAATAATAATGATTATAATAATTATGATTTAAAACCCCCAACAAGGCACTTTGTCGGAATATAAGCGCGAGTCGGATCAGCAGAGCGGGGAAAAGTAAACTTCACACTCGATATATTTTAATGCGAGGTTCGTTTTAACGGTCGCAGCGAGCGAGCGCCGATCATCGAGCCCCCCAATCCCCTCCGGCACCACGAGCCGCGCCCGGCACGACCCCCGCACGATGAATTTCCCGCCGCGAGCCCTCCTTGCATTAATTAAACACGATGTTCTCTCCACCGGATAGCGGCGTCGTGAGCGGCGCTAAATATAGTCACGGGCGATGTGTTTTTCGCCCTGCGCCTCCGAGATTGAATTTGCATAACCGCGGTTATTAAAGCGCCACGCAGCACTGCGCCGCGGGCCCGGCTGGCCGGGTTCAATGCCTGGTCGCGTGTACGGAAGACAAAAGGTGCCGCCGATTCCTTTGGCAGGCTGGCGCAGTCGACGCGCAAAGACAAAGGGCCCCCACGTAGCCTTGAACAGACCTTTGGGGGCAAGCGCTGTTATCGAGCACCAATCAAGGCCGGCGTGGAACGCGAAGTGGGGTGGGTGGCCAGCACCGCGCACGCCTGGCCGCGTTTGTCTCCCCAATGCTGATGATTACACTCCGCATCAGTGGCCAGTGACGTAAAATTGATGCAAAAATAATCCTGAAGTAGAACGCCCCCTTAGTTCACGATGATGCACGGTGCCAACTAGGAGACAATATCACTTCAGACGCTTCATGCAACTGACCAACTGCTTCATAGCGCAAGTGCGCTAACCAGGGCGCCGCCGCTCCATAAATACAAAGATTCCCCGTGTAGCCTTAAAGGCTGTTGGGGCAAGTGCTGTTAGCGAGCACCTACGGATGGGTGGCCAGCACCACGCCCGGGTGCCTTTGTCTCCCCAGTGTCGGTTCGTATTTGACACCGCACCAGGTACTCATTTCAGGCTGAGTCGACCTAGGGGTGGTCCAGGACCGGTTCAGATAATCGTCAATGGTGTAGGCCGTGAGCGGGAATCGAACTCGGGTCGACCAGATCCGTAGTGCAACGCGCTAACCGTTACACGATCGCTTCACCTGGCACACGATACCTCGTTTGTCCCACCCTAAAGTGGACTCGGCACGAAATGAAAGAGTAGCCGGTTCGGCGCGCTGACGCAATTAGGAATGACGCGTCTCGGAATCCGTCACCAATCCTGCTATGCCGGCCTTAATAGGCGCTCGCTAAAAGCTCTTGACCCAGCAGCGTGTACAGGCTTGGAAGGAGGGTGGGTGAGGGGATGGAGGGGAGGTGGCACGTGAGTGTGAGCCGAGATCACATTTGTATGCCACTGCTGTTGCTACGCGCCCATGAATCCATTAATAAAGTGGAGGCGCCGGATGCTCGCGGGAGGTGCGCGTCTCTTCTCCACCCGGCGCGTGAACAAGGTTCGTCGCGCAAGCCTGCGCCTCGCCAACACGATCAATGTTTGACGGTGTTTAAAAAAACATCTGCGACGTCGATAATATCCGTTCAAAGTTCATCGTACGAGAAACAACAGAAAAATTGGCGATAATTCTAAGTGGCTCCTACCGGCGAGCTGCGGTTCAGAAGTGGCCGCGGGGGTCGGGGGTCGATACGATCTCCCGGAGCGGCAACTGACCCCGACGGGGACCCCGTTCCCTAAATCTCCCGAGACATCTGGCCACCGTGTAAGAGTCGGCCAAAAATACCTTGTGTGTACATACGTATGTCGAAGCCAACCGTGCTAATCGAAGTGGGGGGTCACTCTGTGGAGGTGTCTCAAGTGGGGGCCCTTCCAGGGTGCGGCAATTCCACATTCCCATGGCGGGGCCCAGTCTGGTCCGTTTGGACATAACCGCCGTTGGGCGTCGCGCACAGCGGAAGCAGTGAGCAGGGTCATCTTGTTAGCGCACGCGGCGCGGTCGGGCGTGACCTCTCGACCCCCGCCGCTCACTGACAGAGTGTGTTGGCTGCGGGAGACGTTGGCGAGCAGCGAACGATCTGTTTGTTCCGGCGGCAAGGGCTCGCCGCATCTCCCCGCGATCGTGTTCCTCCCAGCGTGAGAATCAGTCTTCGTGCAACAGGCTCTATGGCCGGGGGAGAGAGCGAGGAAGAGAGAGAGACAGAGAGAGAGAGCAGGGCAACGGTTATATGGCGTGAATGCGGTGGGCGCGTTCGTACGCTCGAGAAATTCATTCGCTCTCATCGATTTACGCTGTCAAATGCGCTTTTTGTTGCTGGTCCCTTGGCGTTTTTGGATTGTGTTTTGTGTCCATGCACAGCAACCGTGCTTTAAAACAAAGGAAATGCGCATGCATGCACGTACATAATTGAACGCGCGCATACGCTAACACAGTGACGCGCTCGCATATTTATATAAACAAAACAAAGACAAAGATCCCCCATATAGTCTGCACAGACGGTTGGGGCAAATGCTGTTAGCGAGCACCTTCGAAGGCCGGCACGGCAGGGCACACGAGCGGGTGTGTGGCCAGCACCGCGCCCGCCCGCCTTTGTCTCCCCAATGCTGATGTTCACACACCGCACCAGCTACCCATTTAAGGCTGAGTCGATCTAGACCTCGGCTGAGTCGACCCACGTAAACACAAAGACATGGTCACACACACGCCCACACCACAAGCACACACGTATGCACGCGCAACCACGCACACACACGCACGTACGTACACACGCAAGCACGTACACACACACACGCACACACAAGAGAGAGAGACAAAGGTTAACGGGCGCCTATTAAGGCCAGGCCACCGCATGATGGGGGGTGCGACAGCCAGAAACGCGCCCGGCCACCATTGCCTCCCCTGCACCGATAGTGTGAACACACCGCACCACAGGTACCCATTTGAGGCTGAGTCGACCTAGGGGGAAACGCCAGGGCCAGCTTAGATAATCGCCACTGCCGTTGGCCGTGGTCGGGAATCTAACTCGAGTCGCTGCTACCCATACACGGCCACAGAGGCAAAGGTCGCCGCCAGCGATCATCGGTGCAGCGGCACTAACGAAGGCCGCCCCACGGCGCACGAGGGGGTGGGTGGCCAGAACCGCGCCCGGCCGCCTTTGTCTCCCCGCTGCTGACGCGCGACACGCGCGCGTCACGTACGCTCACGCTCCGTCACGGCCGCAGAGCGCCAGTACCGAGCGGCTGATCCCCGTTACGAGTATCGTTCATCATCCTCGCTCGGCACGACATTGCTAAACCCAGAGGTGGGGGGGGGGGGAGTGGTAGGGGGAGGGTCGGGGAGAGTGTGGGGGGTGCTGGTATAGGAGCCCAAAGGCATGGGGAGGGGGTCGTGGTAGTGGCGGTGGGGGCGAGTTACGACCCCTTGCTCAAGGGGTGTGGAGCGACCTCGATCCCGGCGATGTCGACGATCGCTGGCGGAACATTAGCGAGCGGCCTTGGCAAGCGGCGAGCGCAATGGGAGCCCGCGGTGTGTGACACGCGAGCGACACGCGAGCGACACGTGCACGCACGCGCGGTAATAGAGGTGAAAGCAGAATGCCGTAGGCACACATTTCTGATGCTCGATGAATACCAATCGCGTTGGCCTAACACCTGTCCCACCACTTACACCCCCCCCCCCCGACTGCACCACAGCGCACCCCCATCCCCGAGCCGCCCTCTGGCTCTGCTCGCGGGCGAGCAGAGTGAGACGATAGCCTGGCCGGGTGCGCTGTTGGCCAACCGCCCACCCACCCGCTCGTGCGCCGCGCGCCGTGCCGGCTGTCTGTGAAGGCTGCATGGGGGATCTTTGTCTTTGTGTGTGCGAGCATTTGCATATGTGTGCCTAAGCACGTGTGCGGGCGTATGTGCGCGCATGCACGTGTGTATGCGCGCGCATGCACGTGCGTATGCGTGCATGTATGTTTTTTTATACGTGTGTCATGCATGTGTATCCGTGTGTCATACATGTGTATATGTGTATCATGCATGTGTATACGTGTGTCATGCATGTGTATATGTGTGTCATGCATGTGTATACAGTGAGGGAAAAAATATTTGATCCCCTGCTGATTTTGTATGTTTGCCCATTGACGAAGAAATGATCAGTCTATAATTTTAATGATAGCTTTATTTGAACAGTGAGAGACAGAATAACAACAAAAAAATCCAGAAAAACGCATGTCAAAAATATTATAAATTGATTTGCATTTTAATGAGGGAAATAAGTATTTGACCCCTTTGCAAAACATGACTTAGTACTTGATGGCAAAACCCTTGTTGGCAATCACAGAGGTCAGACGTTTTTTGTAGTTGGTCACCAGGTTTGCACACATCTCAGGAGGGATTTTGTCCCACTGCTCTTTGCAGATCTTCTCCAAGTCATTAAGGTTTCGAGGCTGACGTTTGGCAACTCGAACCTTCAGCTCCCTCCACAGATTTTCTATGGGATTAAGGTCTGGAGACTGGCTAGGCCACTCCAGGACCTTAATGTGCTTCTTCTTAAGCCACTCCTTTGTTGCCTTGGCCGTGTGTTTTGGGTCATTGTCATGCTGGAATACCCATCCACGACCCATTTGAAATGCCCTGGCTGAGGGAAGGAGGTTCTCACCCAAGATTGGACAGTACATGGCCCCGTCCATCGTCCCTTTGTTGCGGTGAAGTTGACCTGTTCCCTTAGCAGAAAAAAACAAACCAAAGCATAATGTTTCCACCTCCATGTTTGACGGTGGGGATGGTGTTCTTGGGGTCATAGGCAGCATTCCTGCTCCTCCAAACACGGCGAGTTGAGCTGATGCCAAAGAGCTCAATTTTGGTCTCATCTGACCACAAGACTTTCACCCAGTTGTCCTCTGAATCATTCAGATGTTAATTGGCAAACTTCAGACGGGCATGTATATGTGCTTTCTTGAACAGGGGGACCTTGCGGGCGCTGCAGGATATCAGTCCTTCACGGCGTAGTGTGTTACCAATAGTTTTCTTGGTGACTATGGTCCCAGCTGCCTTGAGATCATTGACAAGATCTTCCCGTGTAGTTCTGGGCTGATTCCTCACCGTTCTCATGATCATTGCAACTCCACGAGGTGAGATCTTGCATGGAGCCCCAGGCCGATGTAGATTGACAGTTCTTTTGTGTTTCTTCCATTTGCGAATAATCGCACCAACTGTTGTCACCTTCTCACCAAACTGCTTGGCAATGGTCTTGTAGCCAATGCCAGCCTTGTGTACGTCTACAATCTTGTCCCTGACATCCATGGAGAGCTCTTTGGTCTTGGCCATGGTGGAGAGTTTGGAATCTGATTGATTGATTGCCTCTGTGGACAGGTGTCTTTTATACAGGTAACAAGCTGAGATTAGGAGCATTCCCTTTAAGAGTGTGCTCCTAATCTCAGCTCGTTACCTGTATAAAAGACACCTGGGAGCCAGATATCTTTCTGATTGAGAGGGGGCCAAAAACTTATTTCCCTCATTAAAATGCAAATCAATTTATAACTTTTTTGACATGCGTTTTTCTTTATTTTATTGTTGTTAGTCTGTCTCTCACTGTTCAAATAAACCTACCATTAAAATTATAGACTGATCATTTCTTTGTCAGTGGGCAAACGTACAAAATCAGCAGGGGATCAAATACTTTTTTTCCCTCACTGTATGTGTGTCGTGCATGTGTATATGTGTGTCATGCATGTGTATACGTGTGTCATGCATGTGTATACGTGTGTCATGCATGTGTATACAGTGAGGGAAAAAAGTTTTTGATCCCCTGCTGATTTTGTACGTTTGCCCACTGACAAAGAAACGATCAGTCTATAATTTTAATGGTAGGTTTATTTGCACAGTGAGAGACATAATAACAACAACAAAAATCCAGAAAAACGCATGTCAAAAATGTTATAAATTGATGTGCATTTTAATGAGGGAAATAAGTATTTGACCCCCCTGCAAAATATGACTTAGTACTAGGTGGCAAAACCCTTGTTGGCAATCACAGAGGTCAGTCGGTTCTTGTAGTTGGCCACCAGGTTTGCACACATCTCAGCAGGGATTTTGTCCCACTCCTCTTTGCAGATCTTCTCCAAGTCATTAAGGTTTCGAGGCTGACGTCTGGCAACTCGAACCTTCAGCTCCCTCCACAGATTTTCTATGGGATTAAGGTCTGGAGACTGCCTAGGCCACTCCAAGACCTTAATGTGCTTCTTCTTGAGCCACTCCTTTGTTGCCTTGGCCGTGTGTGTTGGGTCATTGTCATGCTGGAATACCCATCCACGACCCATTTTCAATGCCCTGGCTGAGGGAAGGAGGTTTTCACCCAAGATTTGACAGTACATGGCCCCGTCCATCGTCCCTTTGATGCGGTGAAGTTGTCCTGTCCCCTTAGCAGAAAAACATCCCCAAAGTATAATGTTTCCACCTCCATGTTTGACGGTGGGGATGGTGTTCTTGGGGTCATAGGCAGCATTCCTCCTCCTCCAAACACGGCGAGTTGAGTTGATGCCAAAGAGCTCCATTTTGGTCTCATTTGACCACAACACTTTGATCCAGTTATCCTCTGAATCATTCAGATGTTCATTGGCAAACTTCAGACGGGCATGTATATGTGCTTTCTTGAGCAGGGGGACCTTGCGGGCGCTGCAGGATTTCAGTCTTTCACGGCGTAGTGTGTTACCAATTGTTTTCTTGGTGACTATGGTCCCAGCTGCCTTTAG
This sequence comes from Petromyzon marinus, assembly GCF_048934315.1. Lineage (NCBI taxonomy): Eukaryota > Metazoa > Chordata > Hyperoartia > Petromyzontiformes > Petromyzontidae > Petromyzon > Petromyzon marinus. The sequence goes on along the minus strand of NC_133690.1, from coordinate 18,021,933 downwards.
ATCATTGACAAGATCCTCCCGTGTAGTTCTGGGCTGATTCCTCACCGTTCTCATGATCATTGCAACTCCACGAGGTGAGATCTTGCATTGAGCTCCAGGCCGAGGGAGATTGACAGTTATTTTGTGTTTCTTCCATTTGCGAATAATCGCACCAACTGTTGTCACCTTCTCACCAACCTGCTTGGCAATGGTCTTGTAGCCCATTCCAGCCTTGTGTAGGTCTACAATCTTGTCCCTGACATCTTTGGAGAGCTCTTTGGTCTTGGCCATGGTGGAGAGTTTGGATTCTGATTGATTGATTGCTTTTGTGGACAGGTGCTTTTATACAGGTAACAAGCTGAGATTAGGAGCACTCCCTTTAAGAGTGTGCTCCTAATCTCAGCTCGTTACCTGTATAAAAGACATCTGGGAGCCAGAAATCTTTCTGATTGAGAGGGGGTCAAAAACTTATTTCCCTCATTAAAATGCCAATCAATTTATAACATTTTTGACATGCGTTTTTCTGGATTTTCTTATTGTTAATTCTGTCTCTCACAGTTCAAATGAATCTACCATTACAATTATAGACTAATAATTTCTTTGTCAGTGGGGAAACGTACAAAATCAGCAGGAGATCAAATACTTGTTTCCCTCAATGTATGTGTGTCATGCATGTGTATATGTGTGTCATGCATGTGTATATGTGTGTCATGCATGTGTATACGTGTGTCATGCATGTGTATATGTGTGTCGTGCATGTGTATATGTGTGTCGTGCATGTGTATACGTGTGTCATGCATGTGTATATGTGTGTCATGCATGTAAATATGTGTCATGCATGTGTATATGTGTGTCGTGCATGTGTATATGTGTGTCATGCATGTATTTACGTGTGTCATGCATGTATCTACGTGTGTCATGCATGTATATATGTGTGTCGTGCACGTATATATGTGTCATGCATGTATATATGATCGGGCGAATCGGCCTGGTTGTGTGCTCACCGTCGTCAGGTTCTCGATGTCGTGTGAGAACTCCCCCAACTTCCTCACCACCGACTCGGAGCTCCCTGTCTGGTGAGACGGGGCGACGTGGAGGGAGGGGGGGGGGGTTGTGGGTGAGGAGTGGGGACGGCGTAGAGGGAGGACATCGTGAGAGAGAGTGCTGATCGTCGCGTGAACGGCATCGCCAAGGAAGTGGTATCATCATTATTATTGTTGTCCTCTTTCCCCAAGTTATTATAATAACCTAAATTAATTCAAGAAACGTATCAACGCTTAGCCATTGAAACTGTCATCGTGCTGTTTGCTGCTGGCCCCTTGCCGCTTTGTGCCTTTGGCCCAGTGCTTAGCCATCACGATTTAAACAAACAAAAACAATCAAATTAGTGGCATTGTCATCATCATCATCATCGTCGTCGTCGTCATCACCATCATCATCCCATGTGTGGCATCGTCGCACCATTGGCATTGGCCAAAGTATGGCATCATCTCTATTCACATCATCATCGTCGTCGTCGTCGTCACTATTAACTCGTGATGACGATGTCACGTCGTGACATTGCCACTGACCTGTGCATGGAATCGTCAACTGACTGGCATCACCACACACGACCCATACTTTTGTTTTCCCGATTTATTTTGGACCATAATTGTGCTATCGGCGTAACGAGGCGAAGAATCCTTCCCCAACTCTCAAGCGGCACAGCAGTGCCACCCTTCTTCTTATAAAACTTCCCACGGAAGCGGATAAAAAAAAACTACTTCTGAATGCCTTCAAGTAACCTCTAGTCTACATCATAGGGGGGAGGGCAGCGCTTTCCCACTCGTGCTGCCACTGGAGGTAGCGCGTGTCACGTGGCCGTCGAACCAAACCAATTTTTTTGATTCCGCAGTCGTTGATGGACTTTATCCAAATTCCGTGCAAGAACGATTTTTGTACACGTATTTATTTATTTATAGCGCACGCGTTGTCGCGACTGGGCCGAGACCAGCAAACTCACAATCACCCACAACTTCGTAAAGTTGCCGATTGAAGCCGTTTGCCCGGACGCGAAACGTCGGACATCGTGCCCGACGGCAACGACGCCGAAGACGCGCGTCAGAGAGAGCCGTACGGTTGCGCGACCGTGGCGGTAGCGGTCACGTGGCTCTCACCTCGTCGATGCAGTCCAGCTCATCCTGACTGCGACCCCTGCGGAGGGGTGTCCCCGTGAGTCCGTACAGAGGGGACTCAGGGGGAGATCCCTGCGAGGGGCCCCAGCCCAGCTCCATGGGGCACAGGTATTCGGTGAAATCCGCCGCCGCCCCCTTCGTCTCCTGCCGCCCTCGGACAAATCCGCGGCGTCGCTGCGCCTGGCGATCGGCACACATCGGCACACATCGGCACGTGACCATGAGCAGGCGGAGATGCGGGGTTTGAGGGTTGAGTTTATTTGATTTGTTACGCGGATCAACGTCGCGCTCGGCCGGTCGCCCAGACATTGAACACGGAAGATCCGTGGCGCTGCGTGAGCAGAGTGGCAGCAGCAGCACTATTGGAAGCAGCAACTAAAAGCAAACACATCGAATAGCACAGGGAGCGAGTAGAGCGGCGGACGTTAAGAGATATTGCACGGCTACCAAACGAGGTGCCTAACGGTCACAAACGAAACGCAGGTGAATAAATATATTTTTAAAACCTGCACGTATAATATGAAAACAAGAAGCGCCAGGAAAAGTCAGGTACAGGTGCAAGCAAGCTCGGTGGGGGGGGGGGGGGCAGGAGAGGGGGGGGGGGAGTGCGCCCGACCCCGTCAGATCTCGGAAGATCTAAGCAGCGATTGCAATTGTATTATTCAGTCAGTTTAATTCGGGCAGAACCCCTTGAGATAAAAGCTCTTCTTTCAACAATAATAACCATGATCCTTGTTATAAAAAGCGCCTTTCATATCAAAATGTCTCAAAGCGCTGGACGTAAAAATAAGAAATAAAAACTCTCCTTAACAGCACAGATGCAATTCAATGGCCACTCTCAACCTGTCCTGGGCAACTTTTGGGTCAAATCAGCTTCATACGAGTACCGGGTACAGTGAAGACAAAGGCAGCCAAGAATATTGCCAGCCACACCACCCCATCGTGCGTGTTTCCGGCCTTAATAGGCGCTCGCTAACAGCGCTTGCTCCTGCGGTCTATGAGACTGCAGCACAAAGGGGGGCGGTGTTTGTCTTCGTTTAGAGTGGGGAGCGGCGGCGCAGCCGGCGAGCCGAGTTCGACTCCCGCTCTTATCTTATCTCATCGTATCTTATGTTAATGGAGCACATTGGCTCAAGCCGCTCATGACAAAGGTTAAAAAGCGGTAACAAAAAGTATTATAGGTGGCAGGTGACGTGCAGGGGCCCGTGGAGTGAGTTGCCGTAGCAGAGGGCACGTGGGGTCACGGAAGGGCGACAGGCGAGGGATGGGACGGAATGGAAGGGCAAGGGGAGGGAAGAGGAAGGGAATGGCCAATGGAGATGAGTGATAAGCTTCTCCCCTCAGTCGACTCAACCTTAACTGTGTACCTGGTTGATACGGTGAGTCATAAACATCAGCAACCGGGGGAGACAAAGGCGGACCTGAGCGTGGTACCGGCCACCCTCCCCCCCCTCCCACCCCGCGAGCTCACCTTGACCCTGGCGCTGACGGAGAGAGGAGCCCAGCCGTCGGCGTCCGCCGCTGCCTGCTTGTCCCGCTGCGCCTCGCGGCCCACCAGCAGGCTGAAGCTGGTGCTCAGGTGGCGGCGCAGCAGCGTCTTGCCGGGCGGGATGCTCAGCAGGCTCGCCAGCGTCTCCACGCTGAAGCGCGGCTCGAAGATCTGCGACGGGGGTGGCGGCGGTGGTGGCCGCGAGGGGGGGATGACGGGGCCGGAGAGGCCTCAAGTTGATTTTGTTTCACCAGCTCAGGAGACCAGGGTGAGCGGGTGAGTGACCGGGTGCGTGAGTGGGTGAGTGAATGAGCGAGCGGGTGGGCGAATGATTTTGTGCGATGGTGGGTGGGGTGAGCGGGTAATTGATTGAGCGACGTGGTGAGTGAGCAAGTGAGTTCGGGTTCAAATGTCCGAGTTGATGTTACTTAACTGGATGAGATCTCAAGAGACCAGGATAGAGTCTCATTTGCAACGGTGGCCCGGGGGTCACGCACGACATACATGAGCAGGACGCCTCTTCACTCAGTCCGCTTAGCGTTCAACATTCGTTTGACGTGTCCCGTTCACTCTGCTGCGGCCCCCCTGTACCGTTGTATGCCCCCCCCACCACCCCCTTTAACAAGTTCACGCGATGGGAGTTGCTACCCTCCCTCCCCCACCTCCTCCCCCCAGTAGCCGTGCTCACCATGAGACCGCCGTGAACGCCGCTCCCACGAAGGTTGGGTGCAAACTCCCCCAGGTCCACGGAGCGGAGCCAGCGCATCACTCGCTCGTTGGGCCACCGGCTCACGTCGCCCGGCTCTCCGGCGCCCTGCCGAGGCGGAGACGGCGGCGGACTTAGCGGCGTCGTGCCGCCCACAACAACCACGCGCTCACCACGACAGACACGCTACCGGAGCAGTACGGCAACCTCAACGACAACCGCAACAACCACAACAACAACTTAAGACAAACTTTCAGGGTGAGGCCAACCACCACGTGATCATCTGGGACAAAATTTGCGTCGTCAAGACCCTCCACCACCCGACAGGGCCAAGCAAGCTGATAATCGTGACACGGTGCTCAAGCGATTGACGCACCAATTGGGACCATTTCAGGTCGCTCACCCAGCGAGCTGCAGAAGAATCCTCACAGCCACATGTAGCTGCAATCAAATATCTGCAACTGTGCCGAGCATCTTCAGGACAAGATCCAGGAAGTCAGAGACAAATCCACTAAGTCAGGATAGCCGGCATATTTGGCTTCTGCTGTCCTGTCCATCAAACTCCGATCGGCCTTAAGCGGCCTCCTCCTCCTTCATTCCCCCCTCCCCCTCCTCCTCGTCAAGGCCCGAGCCTCTCCAACGACGGTTCCAGAATTCACTTCCCTCCTCCTCCTCCTCCTCTCTGCCGGGTGCCGCACGTCGGCAATGCTTCCGTCGCCTCTGTCGGAATCTCAAGACTCCACTGCCGCTCTCTCTCTGCCGTCGCTTCTCCCTCTAAACGTTCTTTACAAGTTCAATGCTTGCGCATAAAAAACATTTGAGAGCGAACAAGCGCACGGTGTGATATGGCGGCCGGGTCACGGGGCAAGTGCCATGCTGTTTTTGTAACTTGCTGACCCGCCACGACTGGACACCCGTGAACAAGAGCTTCACAGCCCATCAGATTCCTCCTCCCGTCTAAATACCGTTGCCAATAGACTCTGATTCTGAAGTAGGTGATGGGGGAACGGGCGACCGTGGCAATGAGCGCATGGGGGGTCAAAAGAGATGGTTGCCCGGTGGGGGGGCGGAGGGTTGGGGGGGCATGCCCCCTTGAGCCTCACCTCCGGGGCGGAGCGGATGAAGCAGTCCGGCTGGAAGTGGTTGAGTCGGAGCACCTGCACCGCACGCTTGATGCTCAGGTGGTGCAGCAGGTTCGTGACCTTGAGCAGCAGCAGGTCCTCCTGGTGGGGCACAGAGACAGGCGGCGGTCAACGTGGAGGTGGGGGGGGCGGTGTCATGTGGTGGTGTCATGTGGTGGTGGTGTCATGTGGTGGTGGTGTCATGTGGTGGTGGTGTCATGTGGTGGTGGTGTCATGTAGTGGTGGTGTATCATGGTGGTGGTGGTGTATCATGGTGGTGGTGGTGTATCATGGTGGTGGCGTCATGTGGTGGCAGTGTCATGCGGTGGTGGCGTGTCGTGGTATTGGCGATGTTATATCATGGTGGTATACAGTATGGTGGTGTTATATCGTGGGTGGTGTATCGTGGTTGTGGTGGTGTCTCGTGCGTGGGTGTATGGTGGTGGTGGTGGGGTAGAGTGTGGTTGCTCACCGTGGTGATGTAGTGCAGCATTCGACCGTCAACGCGTGCCTCATGGAACTGCTCCTTGTACTGGGGCAGGCCAACGTCGTCCAGCCAGCCTGGGGCACAGCAGCAGCAGCAGCCACACACACGGGTGCAGGGGGAGTGGCGGCCCAGTGGTTAGCGCACTGCACGAGGAACCGGGAGGCTTCGGTTCTATCTCCAGCCACGGCTAACATCAGTGGCACCCAGGTGTGGTGCAGGGCTTATACATCACCCAGGTGTGGTGCACGGCTTACACATCACCCAGGTGTGGTGCAGGGCTTACACATCACCCAGGTGTGGTGCAGGGCTTACACATCACCAGGTGTGGTGCACGGCTTACACATCACCAGGTGTGGTGCAGGGCTTACACATCACCCAGGTGTGGTGCAGGGCTTACACATCACTCAGGTGTGGTGCAGGGCTTACATATCACCCAGGTGTGGTGCAGGGCTTACATATCACCCAGGTGTGGTGCAGGGCTTACACATCACCCAGGTGTGGTGCAGGGCTTACACATCACCCAGGTGTGGTGCAGGGCTTACGCATCACCCAGGTGTGGTGCAGGGCATCGGTCCCCACTGCCTCTCCGGAGCCGAGCGCTTGCAGCGCCAGCGTGAGCTTCTTCCTGTGCAGGGGGTTCTTGAGCCCCAGCTCCTGCAGACATGCACACACACATAGTGTGCTGGGCCAAGCGCAGCTTGCGATTGCTGTTAGGGCACACAAGGGGGTGGTGGTGGTGGTGAGCACCACGTCAGGCCACCTGTCTCCCATGTCCGATGATTTGACGCTTAACAAATGATGGGTGGTACTTTCACGCCGATTACGATGACGCTGCCGGGTGTGCACATGCCATTCACACGCGTGTGCACGCACAAACGCGCGTGCACGCGGCCTACCTGCTCCAGGTCCTCCGGCGTGGCCCGCAGCAGCGTGTCCCCTCGCACCACCCACTGCCGCGCCAGGCCCACGCACGCGCCCAGGCCCAGCTCGCTGAGCCAGCCGCACACCTGCTCCACACCCCAGCTGGCGAACGGGGTCTCCAGCTCCCTGCACGGCACGGCAAGGGAGAAGGTGGCACGTGGCACAGTTAAAAACGACCGCGTTTATGGCAGGCTCAACGTGGGGACACGTGGTTGAGCTGGCAGGCACCAGCCCTTCCCACTTTTACATAACCACGCCCGCTGCCTAGCTAGCCACGCCCATTCCCTAAGAAGCCCCGCCCCTCTGTCCGGGTAGCTCCGTCCACAACTCAACTAGCCCCCACCCACTACTAAGGTAGCTCCGCCCACTGCTCAGTTAGTCCCGCCCATTGTCCTAATGATCAGTCGAGAGTTGAGGCCACCGGGACATTACGTCGAAAACAAAAGAAAATTCAGATTTTTGCTAAATTTTCTGGTGGCTGTCCCGGCCAAGACAGGGCATTTGGCACGGGTGGTGGGGTTGTGGAGGGAAGAGGCGCGGGTGGTGATGCATCCCCGTGATCAGGTGGCTTGTTCAATGGATCAGAGACGTGGACGTTGAGAGAGCAGTTGGCCCGAAATAGAATTTAAGCACTGGAGGTTGGCTCGTGTCAGTAACAGGGCCGGCACTAGTGGCTGGTTGACTAGCTGGTTAGGGTTATAGCCGGCACTAGTGGCTGGTTGTCTAGCTGGTTAGGGTTATAGCCGGCACTAGTGACTGGTTGTCTAGCTGGTTAGGGTTATAGCTGGCACTAGTGGCTGGTTGTCTAGCTGGTTAGGGTTATAGCTGGCACTAGTGACTGGTTGACTAGCTGGTTAGGATTATAGCTGGCACTAGTGACTGGTTGACTAGCTGGTTAGGGTTATAGCTGGCACTAGTGACTGGTTGTCTAGCTGGTTAGGGTTATAGCTGGCACTAGTGGCTGGTTGTCTAGCTGGTTAGGGTTATAGCTGGCATTAGTGGCTGGTTGTCTAGCTGGTTAGGGTTATAGCTGGCACTAGTGACTGGTTGACTTGCTGGTTAGGTTTATAGCTGGCACTAGTGGCTGGTTGTCTAGATGGTTAGGGTTATAGCTGGCACTAGTGGCTGGTTGTCTAGCTGGTTAGGGTTATAGCTGGCACTAGTGGCTGGTTAACTAGCTGGTTAGGGTTATAGCTGGCACTAGTGGCTGGTTGACTATCTGGTTAGGGTTATAGCTGGCACTATTGACTGGTTGTCTAGCTGGTTAGGGTTATAGCTGGCACTAGTGGCTGGTTGACTAGCTGGTTATGGTTATAGCTGGCATTAGTCACTGGTTGTCTAGCTGGTTAGGGTTATAGCTGGCACTAGTGGCTGGTTGATTAGCTGGTTAGGGTTATAGCTGGCACTAGTGACTGGTTGTCTAGCTGGTTAGGGTTATAGCTGGCACTAGTGACTGGTTGTCTAGCTGGTTTGGGTTATAGCCGGCATTAGTATCTGATTGGCTATCTGGTTAGGGTTATAGCTGGCACTAGTGACTGGTTGACTAGCTTGTTAGGATTATAGCTGGCACTAGTGACTGGTTGACTAGCTGGTTTGGGTTATAGCTGACACTAGTGACTGGTTGACTAGCTGGTTAGGGTTATAGCTGGCACTAGTGGCTGGTTGGCTATCTGGTTAGGGTTATAGCTGGCACTAGTATCTGGTTGGCTGACTCGCTGTAGGCAGGGGTAGGTGTTTGATGGTGGCTGGTTGTCTATCTGGTTAGGGTTATAGCTGGCACTAGTGGCTGGTTGTCTAGCTGGTTAGGGTTATAGCTGGCACTAGTGGCTGGTTGGCTATCTGGTTAGGGTTATAGCTGGCACTAGTATCTGGTTGGCTATCTGGTTAGAGTTATAGCTGGCACTAGTGGCTGGTTGGCTGACTCGCTGTAGGCAGGGGTAGGTGTTTGACGGTGGCTGCTGAGGGGTGAGGGGTGAGTCGCTTCTCACCCATGGGAGGCGCGCGGGTCCAGGGCCCAGCTCCACCGGCAGTGCGGGGCCCGAAAGCTCCTGTGTCTGAGTTCGACACCCAGCGTCAGGCCATCGCCGTTCTGCCCCAGCGACGGAGTCTTCCTAAGCCTGGTGGATGGACATCGGAGGTGGCGTCATATCGCGCGTGTCTGCATTGGCCTTCCTAGGCGCTCGCTTACAGCACCACTTGCCCCGCTGCCAATGTGGCATCATACATCATCTCTGTATCTTGGATAGCACCCTGGACTTGCAAAACCAGAGATCGCAGGTTTAATCTCCCAGCACGGCAGTTTAAACAGTGAAGCACGTCTCTTAAATCCGCCCGCCTCTGCGTTTGTTCACCCAGCAGTAGAAACGGGGACGCCACAGTTTGCCTACGATCGGCAGGTCGCGAGCTGCGGGGTAAAGCGTCGGTACTTCCGCGTCTTCCAAGACGTCCGGCTGGCGTCGAAGAGTGGGCCAAAACATCCGCCAGAGGAAGGTTCGGGCTTGCCTCGAGTGAAGGCACGCGCCCGCCAGCGGTGGCGTGAGCAATTTCAGGGGCGGCCCCTTCGCCTTCTGCGATCGCTATTTTAGTGGGGTGTCTGTAAAATGGATCACACTTGCTGCCGGGGTCCTCACTTGTTGAGGAGCCTCCGGAAACTGCTGTCCCTTCTCTTCCTCTCCACGGACGGCGACGAAGGCGTCGCCTCTGGGACGTCCGTCGATCCAATTCCGCGGAGATGGATCGTGGCGGGAGAAATCCGTTCCAGGAGTTCCTGGGCCTCCGAGCTCGGCCCAGGCTCCTCGGCCACTCCTGCAACGGCGACAAACTGGGCTCAGGGCAGTGGCGCCGGTTCGGGGATTTAAAATAAAAAATAACAATTGGGTGATTATGTCAATTCTAGATTTAAAGCTTTCGTGACTGCAAGGATCCATACTCTTTGGTTCTATTCGGTAAAGTCACGTAGGTAAAAAATAAAACAACAACATTTTTTTGTTGTTTTATTTTTTACCTACGTGACTTTACCGAATAGAACCAAAGAGTATGATTATGTCAATTCCGACGATTTTGTTAATTTCGGCGTTTTTTTTGTAAAATGTACACGTACAGCCCATTTTTCTCAATCCACTGCTGGTTGAAGGCCTCCCCGTGCCATGCGTTTATTGGGGGTTGTTTGACCATAATGCACCATGCTGGTCAGTATGGCTTTGGTGAAGGCGTATAGCAGAGAGGAACATGGGAGCTGAGCAGTACGGCAAATGGTAATGCTTGTAACACATTGTAAATGTAGGGTCATTGGCTCAATATGCCAATGCAAGATCCTTCTGAAAAATAGTGTTTAGATTCAGGGGAGCTTTCCCAGAGATATTAATAACGTTATTAACCTGTGCACGAGGACACGTCCACTTCATTGAAGGTCTCTTTCCCCGATGTTCTGATTGTGCGATCGACGCCTCGTCGTGAGACAGTGTCCATACGGATAGCACAGCAGTGCAACCCTCCGTGCTGAAGAACGGTCCGCAGAAATGGATTTCATTGAGCTACCTCTGAGAAGCCTCAATTGACCTCTGGACCACGGAACTTTGCCACCAGCCCAGCCACTGAGAGCAATGTGCATGGCGTGGCAGGGAAACTGATGTTTTTTCATTCTCAGAGATGGAATTCAACCAAAGTAAGCCAGAGTCAAATTTTATTTGACGAGTTTTTTTTTGTGTGTGTGTGCAGGCATTAGCGACTGGACTGAGACCATTGACTCACTACACAGGTCCGTCTATGTGAGCCTATGGGTCTCGATGTGAGTCTTTGGGTCTCTATGTAAGTCATTGGTTACTGGCGCAGAAATTATCAATTCACTACATTTGAGAATGCGGTTTAATCGCAGGCGGTTTGGAATCCAGGCTCTCAGCAGTGCTGGCGCTCTGACCTCTGATCCACCAGGTCATCTCATTGGGCAATTTTATTAAATCCTTAAATCTCTACCCCGCTACCCCCGCCGCACCACCTCTGTCTCCACCGTACAAATGGGTTCATCACAGCTGAAAGGCGGGTCGTGCGTGGTGAGGTCAAACGTGGGAAACTGCCACCTCGATCAAATATGTCTGGCAGAGCGTGGAAGAGTCGACCAAATATCCTCTAGCAGAGCCGTACAGAGCTCCCCACTCTCGGATCCTGGGCTGCATCCTGGGATTAAAGTAGTATTGACCAAACATCCCATCACAGGGCTCTTTTGAAGAATAGAGTCGTCAGGCTCAGCGAGGCTTTCCCAGGTAAATAAATGACGTTATTAACCTTTACACACACACACACAGCCACAGTTTCTCCTTCACTTCCACGCAAGGATCACACAAAATAGACAAAGATCTCCCAGACAGCCTCTGCCTCCCCGGTGCTGATGTTCACACCCTGCACCAGGTGCCCATTTAAGGCCCCGGACGAGTTTGGATATCCATAGCCGATGTTGGGCAATGAGCGGCAATCAAACTCGGGTCGTCGGATAGGTAGCACAGCCGGCGAACCACACCACTGTCACTCGCCATGAAGACAAACACAGACACGTCTACACAAAGACAAAGATCCCCCATATGCCCTTAACAGACTGTTGGGGCAAGTGCTGTCAGCGAGTAAATATGAACGCCGGGACGGTACACGAGGGGGTGGGTGGGCAGCACCACGCCCGGCCGCCTTTGTCTCCCCAGTGGCGATGTTTACACACCGCACCAGGTACTCATTTGAGGCTGAATTGACCTAGGGGAGGCCCAGCGCAGATTCAAATTATCATCACTGGTGCTGGCCGTGAGCGAGAATCGACCTCGGGTCGTCTGGTTCATAACGCAGCGCGCTAAGCACTACACGACCGCTCCCCATAAAGATTAAGACTAACACAGGCTTGTGTACGCACACACACCTGTACACACTCGCGTATACGCACACACGTGTACACACGTGTACACATACACACGTGTACACAGACACGTGTACGCACACACGTGTACACACACACACACGTGCGCACCTGCGTTTGACGCGAGTTCGCTGCCCCTTTGCTTCTGGCTCCTCCTCTTGAACAAGCTCAGCCGTCTGAAGGATGCCTTCCGTCTCAGACTCATCCTGAACTTCCCGTCCTTCGGGGTCGCGGCCGCTTGGTCCGTGCGGGCCTGAGCAGGGCCACGCTCGTCGCCGTTCCGGGCCGCGCTGTGGCCACGCGGCTCCGCGGTGAACACGGCCGGTGCCGCGTGGGTCGTCCTCGCTTCCCCGTTGTTGTCGACCTGGATGAGATCAACGAAGGCGACGCTGCGGGGGGGGGGGGGGGGGACCGCGATGTGCTGTCGAGTGTGCAGGCGGTGCAACTGCGCGGGGAAGGGGTCAGTTGGCTGCTCCGTTACCTTCTCGTGGGGATTCGCTCGCTTGCCAACTTTCTTAAATTTCAACCCTCGGGGTCCCGTTGTGTAAAGTTCCATCTCCAACTATCTTTACTTTGAATAAGGACCGTTGCCCGAAACGTCAGGCGACTATGCATTTTCCCGTAACAGGGCAGTGATGTGAAGATGAGTGCGGTGCGTGCATTTTTTTGAATTGTCATCATGTGTGTAATGCGCTTTTGAGAAAGCGAACAGTGTTCGATTTCCCGCTCATGGTCGTCAGCACCGGTGACGATTATCTGAGCCGGTGCTGGGCCATTAATCTAGGTCGATTAACGCAGCCTCAAATGAGCACCTTGTGCGATGCGTACAGATCGTCAGCGGGGAGTGCGTGGAGGGGAGTGGAGTGAGGTGAGCTGGCGACCCTCTGGGTTGTCCCGCAGAGGGTCGCCAGCTACTCCCCCCCCTCCTTTCCCGATGGCATCGCCCATGCCCGTGTCACCTGAGCGCTGGCATCGCTGGGGCTCCAGGCGTCTCCATCGTCATCGCTGCTGCTGCTGCATCTGAAATGATGAGCGCGTGCATTAGTGGGGTACGGGTAAATGTGCAGCTCTGTCGTTTCCTGCTCGTGGATGAGAGTTCGCGAGATGTCTTTTGCGACGGTATCATAGGCCTGCTCTTCCACGTTAGCCAAGACGTCTTGGAGGAAGGATATCCACACTTTGCCCCACCGGTGAAGCTACACACGACGCCCAATGCCCAACATACAGGGGTCAGGTTACGGGGAAGAGGTCACCGTAGCTGTTGCCACTGATGCTGCCACACATCGTCATCACCTCCTTCCGCTAGATCCACTCGTTGTTTTAAAGTAAGACCCACAACCTTCAAGGGCAACTCTCAAACTCGCATCACCATCCCCGCCGCCTATTTCCAGGCCCTCTCTTCCCCGTGCTCGCCCACCTTCGGGTGCCACTCCGATGCCCATGTCGGTCACCGGCCCTCCTCGTCCTCCACCCGGCTCACCACGTGTCCCTCCCATCACAACCTCGTCCTTCTAACCCAGGGGTTGGAAACCTGCGGCACTTTAGAGACCGCTTCGTGACGTCATCTAGTAGGCATCACCGTCTCGTATTTCCATGCATTTCGGCTCTTGAAATATTGAGGTTTATTTTTTTTACTGAATTCGAAGAAAATGGTTCTCGTTATTTTGGTTTCTGACCCCTGTCCTATGCCAACCTCCAAGTCGCTTCCGCTATCCTCCTCCACTCTGCACACGTGTCCCACCCATCACAACCTCCTCATCTTCCTAGTTACAACTATAGCACTGTTGTTCCATGTTCTATTCTAAACCTCCAAGTTGCTTGCCCCGTCATCCCACGAATACATCCAGCGTCCTCTGCGCGGCATGAGCCCTGTTCTCAAAGGCCATTGTCTCCCTCGTGCGTAAACACATTCGCTGCTAGCTCGTGCAAGAGCCACCTCTTCACACGCAAGTGCGACCTCTTCACACGCAAGAGCCACCTCTGCACACGCAAGAGCCACCTCTTCACACGCAAGAGCCACCTCTTCACACGCAAGAAGCCACCTCTTCACACGCAAGAGCCACCTCTTCGCACGCAAGTGCCACCTCTTCACACGCAAGAGCCACCTCTTCACACGCAAGAGCCACCTCTTCACACGCAAGAAGCCACCTCTTCACACGCCACCTGGAATCTCGACTTTTACATGGTGCTTCGTGCAGTCCATGTCCATCGACAACGAAGCAGTGATGACGACGACGACGATGATGCCTTGTTCAAGATAAGATGGCTTTAAGAATAATGATGAAACGACATTGATGATGATGATGAGAGAATTTGCAGTGCTGTAATATTGGTTCTGATGAAATAAATGAAGATGATGACTATGATTAACTTGACGGTGGTGATGATGATGACAATGTTCATTACGACGATGGCCTTGTTCTGAACGAGTGAATGAACTCGCATGCATATGCTCACGGCGTAATAACAAGAGCGACGATGATAATATTCACGATTAAAACCACAACGGCGATCACGTTTAGCAAGGTGACAGACGATGCCCTTGGCGCTGATGTCACGATGCCGATAACAACGACCGTGACGACCTTGGTGGTAACAATGACGACGACGACGACGATGACGACGTGAAGAGAAGAGGTAGTCTCTGCAGAGCGCAGTGGCCGACAGGGCTCGGCGCGTGTGCGAGCAAAGGGGCTCGGTCAATGTGCACATTTTTCCGCGAGATTCCAAGGCGTTATTTCGGTCTCAGCGCTGACATTGACGACTAATTGAATTTCATCTAAGCTCCCTTAGTGGGATGAAATGCAATTTTGATGTTATTAATGGAACTCATATTTATTTATTTTGTTTTATTAGATACACAAAAGATGCACTGCGTGTTTTATGCATTAGGGTGATGCGTATTTTTGTATACGTGTGTGCGTGCGTGTGTTTAGCCACATTTAGTATACAGTATTGATATACAAAAGAGAGTCATGATTGTATTTGCCTATTGATGAGTGTGTATGTGTTTTTTTATAGGGGTCTCAATGCAAGCCTATGTAGGTATATATGAGCATATGGTTCTGTATTCAATTGTATGGGTCTCTATGAAAGTCTATGTAAGTGTATTTGAGCATATGGTTCAGTATTAAATTGTATGGGTCTCTATGTAAGTCTATGTAAGTGTATATGAGTCTATGGTTCTGTATTCAATTGTATGGGTCTCTATGAAAGTCTATGTAAGTGTATATGAGTCTATGGTTCTGTATTCAATTGTATGGGTCTCTATGAAAGTCTTTGTAAGTGTATATGAGCATATGGTTCTGTATTCAATTGTATTGGTCTATGAAGGTTTATGTAAGTGTATATGAGTCTATGGTTCTGTATTCAATTGTATGGGTCTATGAAAGTCTATGTAAGTGTATTTGAGCATATGGTTCTGTATTCAATTGTATGGGTCTCTATGAAAGTCTATGTAAGTGTATATGAGTCTATGGTTCTGTATTCAATTGTATGGGTCTCTATGAAAGTCTATGTAAGATGTATATGAGTCTATGTTTCTGTATTCAATTGTATGGGTCTCTATGAAAGGCTATGTAAGTGTATATGAGTATAGGGTTTTGTATTCAATTGTATGGGTCTCTATGAAAGTCTATGTAAGTGTATATGAGTCTATGGTTCTGTATTAAATTGTATGGGTCTCAATGCAAGTCTGTGTAAGTGTATATGAGTCTATGGATATGTATGTAAGTCTTTGGGTCTGTATGTAAGCCAGGGTAAGTGTATATGATTCTATGGGTCTCTATACGAGTCTGTGGGTGTCGTGGAGAATGAGATGATCATTATCACGACGACGATGATGGTGATTGATGTGAGGGAGTCGAGTGACGCGGCGTGCCAAGTCACCCGTGCGGTGTGGCCTCGCTGTCTGGCATCGTCCCCTCCCCAGCAGGGCACGGCGTCACGTGCTGAGGTCGTGGCTCCATCTCCTCCTCCGTCGTTCCCTGTGCACAGTGAGCCCCCAGGGTCACTCGTTCCCCTGCACGCACTCTCCTACCTCTCCCCACTCACCTCACTCATCTCCCCTCCACGCACTCTCCTACCTCTCCCCACTCACCTCACTCTACTCCCCTCCACGCACTCCCCTACCTCTCCCCTCTCACCTCACTCATCTCCCCTCCACGCACTCTCCTACCTCTCCCCACTCACCTCACTCATCTCCCCTCCACGCACTCCCCTACCTCTCCCCACTCACCTCAGGACCAGTTCAAATATTCGCCACTCTTATTGACCGTGAGCCGGGTTTGTAGCACACCGTGCTAACCGCACACACACACATACACACACACATACACACACACATACACACACATACACACATATACACACACATACATACACACACACACATACACACAACAACCGCCATTCGCCACTAAGTGGCGGTGACGTCACCACGACGCTTGTGCCAGGCCATGTGCACCTTGAGGCCACGTGAAGTGTCGAACGCCCGCGGGCAGGAGATCACGGGGCAGACCCAGGTGCCACGGGTCGACTGACTGAGATGACTGGCTGATGCACCACCTGTGCCCCTTACTGTGCCAACCTGCTGTGCTTTAGCCACCCGGCGCTCCGCTCGTTATTGTGAGCGTCGCTCCTCCGTCCTCCATTGTTGTTGGTGGGCGACTGCCTCCAACTGCCCAGTAGCGTCCTTCACGAGCCTCCTCCACAGAGGCCGCTCTTGACACCGCTGGTACCAGTCATCGGCAAGTCCACTCAGCTCCACGTCCTCCTGTACCACGTCACTCCATCTCTTCTCCAGCCCGTGCCGCGCACGTTTAGCCCCCTCGATCCGGCCGAACAAAAGCTGTTTCGGCATGCAGTGGCTGGGCATGCGGGCTATATGACCCAGCCAATGTAGCCTTGCCTGCCGGAGGAGCTCACCGATGGGACCGTGCCCAGATCTTTCAAGGATTTGTGAGCTCCTCACACAATCCAGCCTGGTTAAACCCAGGATGGATCGTAGGCAGAACAGCCTAAATGTTTCTAACCGGCGAGGATGTTCCATTAGGGGGGTCCACGTTTTGCAAGCGTAGAGAAGGGAGGGAATTACCGTGGCCGAGAAGACCTGAAGCTTGGTGCGGAGCGACAGAACAGTCAGCTTCCACACAGCGTTACGCAACCGATGAAAAGATATTGCCGCTCGACTGATTCGTAGTAAGACCTCTGCTGTTAAACTGGAGCCGGTCATAAGCACACTGCCCAGGTATGGGAAACTCTCCACTCTCTCCACAACTGCCCCATCACCGATTGGGAGTTGTGGGGGTGGAGTCTCCGATGGTACAAAATACCCAGGCAGGTGCTTAGTTTTGGTGGGGCTGATGGTAAGGCCCCATCTTTTAGTAGCACGCTCCAGTCTCAGCAGCAGCGTTTCCAACTCCTCTGAATGAGTAGCTATTACCAAATCATCGGCATACATAACGTGGTTGAGCAATAGGGAGCCATCCCTTGACCGCACCCGGGCATCGATCAGCCTCCCATTATATCTGTACCATATGGAGATTCCCCCGGTACAGCTATTGAAGGCTTCACGAACTACGTGGTAAAAATAGATGTGAAATAATGTGGGAGCCAGAGGACATCCCTGTCGCACCCCAAGGTGTACAGGGAATGGCTCTGACTCCCGGCCACGTAGTTTTACCCAGGCCCGCTCATCATCATGAAGGTCATTAATGATCGTGAGCAGAGGGTCAGGTACTCCAAAAGCACGAAGAACAACCCAGAGCCCAGGCCTACTGATGGTATCATAGGCCTTGAACAGGTCAATAAAGCAGAGATGTAGGTCTTCTGGAATTCCCTACACCTCTGCTGTAGCAGACGGACAGAAAATATGGCATCTGTGCAGGACCGCCCTTTCCTGAAACCGCATTGGGGCTCCGCAAGCCTCTCCTCAGCGTGCCTGTCAAGGCGATGTTGAATAATCCTTGCCAGGACCTTTCCCGGCACACTGAGGAGTGAGATGCCCCTGTAGTTGTTACAGTCTGTGCGGTCCCCCTTTATAAAGAGGGGGACCACCAGGGCATCCTTCCAATCCTGCAGAACCCGTTCAGTGGTCCAGATTGTTGTTATTATGTCATATAGGGCAGTCTGTGCACAAACGCCACCCTCCCTCAGCATTTCGCTTGGGAGATCATCTCTGCTCGCTGCCTTTCCTGGTCTCAGACTCCGGATTGCCTTCAGTACTTCCTCAACAGATGGCACCTCAGCCAGCCACTCACAGGGGGTGACTTCTTCCAATATTTGAGGCACCGCAGCCTCAGGGTCATCCTCACTTTGTGCCACGATGTTTTCCTGGCTGAGGGATTTTCCCTCCCCCAGGACCTCACAGAAATGCTGAGCAAATCTGCAAACCTGTTCCTGGGGGTCGGAGATTGGATCACCGTTTTTTCCCCTAATGATGGTAATAGGTGTGGCGCTGCAGGTTACTTTTTTGATGGAGTTAATTAGAGATTTGTGATGGCGGGCCACTGAGGCAGACTCCATCTCCTCAGCAACCCGCGACCAGTTTTTTTTCAAACCACGAATTAAACTGACACACACACACACACGGGAACACATGCACTGGCACTCGCACGCATTCAAGCAAGCCACCTTTCTGTGACTGGGCTATCAGAGCCTCCGTTGTTGTCGTCCCAGGCTCGCGTTAAGTAGCGATCATGATTCTGTATTTGTTACTTTTAATTTCGACTCATCTGCGGGGAGCACGCGTGCACCACGCGCGTCACTGAAGCGGCCGGGGTGGGGGGGGGAGGTGCAGTAGATTTACAAAGAGCTGTAAATAATATTTAAATATATAATTTGTCATAGTTTTCAGTACAACTATTTTTGTGAGTATAGCCTTCGAGCCAAGATTGTATTAAAAGCACAAACGCCGGGAAAAAAAAATAGATTTTTACTAAAATAGTCTCACCGAGTCTCCTACCGAAATACATGTTTTAATTCTTGCTTCCAACTGGCCTTGGAGGGTAGATGGGGTGTGGGGGGGCGGGGTGGGGGACCAGATGGGCATGTAGAGGGAGGGGGCGAGCCCAAGCCCACTGAAACTCATGGATCACGCAGGGTGTCCCACACTGACGTGGCCCCAGGGTGCTGTCCGTGGTGCTATCCCTGGCCTGTTCCTGGACCAGTATCAGGTTAGTCCTGATTGATCACGGAAACAAGGCGTCTTGCACGCACACACAAGCCCTGTTTGTTTGTTTGGAAGGTGTTCTCAAATCCAAATCTATTGTAGCCAAGAGATGGGAAGGGAAAAGGTAAAAGTGTAGCCCTGCAATTTCTTGTTCACGCCACTGCTGGCAGAAGGTCTCGTGGGAGCTCTCGCAGGCCTCTCTCGACGGCGTTCAGGCCACTCTTCTTCGCTGGCTTAGATGTCTTGGAAGAGTATGTGCGGTTACCCACGCTTTACCCCACCGCACGTGACCCGCCGGTCGACTTCGATGTCGCTATTGTTCCCGTTCAGTGCTGACGCACCACGGATCTCCCTTACAAACTATCTGGGTAACTGGCTACACACGGGACTTTCCACGTAGCAAATAAACATTGAAATTGCGCACGTGCCCATTCACACTGCTGCGTGGTTAGGGGCAGAGGGATCGAACAAACCTGCACCACCGGTGCATCGAGATCTGCGGCCGGGAGTTGGAAGCGAACTGCCCACCTCTAGATTGCGTGCCGACCGTGATTCACCACGAGATGGTAAGGGCCAGGGTTGAGCCAAAATGTTCAAACGCCGTCGCTATCGCAAGCTCGCGACCAACTCGCCGCGGCGTCACGCACCTCAGCGCCGGTGACCTCCGGGCTCCTCGCATCCTCTTCACCTCGAGGAGCCAAGGGGACGGACTCCAGCTGCCCGGTGGCCGTGAGCTCTTGGCCTGCATGGGCTTGGCCTGGCGGTTCCGTGGTCGTGTGATCTGCTGCTGGTTGGTTTGCGATCGTCTTGTCTGTCACCGATGGCTCAGCTGAAGGGTGTTCCGCACTCGCCTGCTCTTTGCCAAGGTCACCTGCGTTCATCTGCGCTCCGACCATCTCATCTCTGTTCATCTGCTCTGTGTCAATATCAGATGCACCTATCTGGTCTGTGGCTACCTGGTCTTTGGCTATCTGGCCTTTGGCTATCTGTACTTTGGCTATATGTATTGTGGATATAGGTTTTGTGGCTATCTCTGCTTCGGGTATCTGTCCTGTACCGATTTGGTCTGTAGCTATACGTTCTTGAGCTATGTTTTTTGTGGCTATGTATTCTGTGGCTATCTCTACTTTGGGTATCTGTCCTGTAGGTATCTGGTCAGTGGCTATCTGTCCTTTGGCTTTCTGTTCCGCGTTAATCTGATCGGTGCCAACGTTGCCTGCGTTTATCTCTGCTCTGCCCGTCTCATCTGTGTTCATCTGCTGTGTAGCTACCTCTGTGGTGCCCATCTGTCCTGCGGCTATCTGTTCCCTATTCATCTGTTCCCTATTCATCTGTTCTGCGGCTATCTGTTCCCTATTCATCTGTTCCCTATTCATCTGTTCCCTATTCATCTGTTCTGCGGCTATCTGTTCCCTATTCATCTGTTCCCTATTCATCTGTTCTGTGGCTATCTGTTCCCTATTCATCTGTTCCCTATTCATCTGTTCTGCGGCTATCTGTTCCCTATTCATCTGTTCTGCGGCTCTGTGTTCCATACGTCTCGATTCTGCTCCTGTCTTTTCTGCGTATATCTGCGCTGTGGCTCTCTCCTCCCTATGTATCTGTTCTGCGCTTACGCTCATGTGCGTTAAGTCTATCTGCCCTCCGTTCATCTGTGTTCCGTTCATCTGTGTTCCGTGTATCTGTGTTCCGTGTATCTCCCCCCTGCGCATCGGCTCTGTGCATATCTTGTGTACGCTATTCTGCTCTGTGTTCATGCCCATCACGTCTGCGCCTGCCTTATATCTGCCTGTCTCTTCTGTACCGATCTCTTCTCTGCTCGTGTGTTCCCGCTCTGCGCCTACCCGATCTACATTGATCTCATATGTCCCTTCCGTTGCGATTTGAATCTGCGGTGCAACTATCTGATCTGCATCTGTCTTGTCTCTGCGTGCGTTTGTGTGTTGTCCTCTGCGTATCTCTTCGCTGCCCAGCTGTTCTTCACACACGTGGTTGCGCTCGTGGCTGTGGTTGTGGTTGAGCTGGTGTAATCGCTGCGGTTTGATTTTGCCATACTCCGGTCGGTCCGAGTCCGGGTTTTCCACGACCGTGTACCCGTCCTTCTTGAGTCCGACCATCTGCACCATCTCCTGTAGCTCGGAGATCTTGCGTTCCTGCCACGAGATCGAGTTACAATGTTGACATTTCCTTAACTGGGTGAGAAGCGAAAGCGACCAGCAGGGGTCTCATTTGCAAGAGTGACCTGGGGTCACCAAAATAACAATAGCAATGACTTAAAAAAATTACAACAAGGAAGCAAAGAGTAACCAGGGCAAAAACAATTAAATGTAAATAAAGACAAAAACCAACTGTGTCACAAGATAAATCTAAACCAGGACACAAACGTAAATCAAGATTAATATTACAACAACAATAATGAACATATTCCTTGGGTCTTTCGGTAAAGTCACGTAGATAGGTTCAAAGAAAATAACAAAAACCACGACGTTTCGATCGCAACACAAGTGGTCGTCATCAGGAAAAGGAGGTTAGCCTCTAAAGGCAAACTGTTTATAAAGTTTTTTTTAAATAGGCGTAGCCCAAGAGTCATCAGCATGGGCAGCTAATGTTAATGTAGGTGATGGTACTCGTAGAGGTGAACGGTGACAGACGGGTGTTGCCCTCTGGCACCAGTGGGTTTCTTTTCCCGGGTGCTCCGATTGTCTCCCACACGTAAACACTCAAGAATTGGCCGATAACATCTTCATATCTAGAGGACCGCAGAGCCAGGGGGGATTTTTGTGCTGGCTCACTGCCTGCCTGGCTATATCTGTGGTTCCTTCTCGCGCCTCTTGAACGTCTCTCTCTCTCTCTAAGGCAGCGAGCGAAAATACTGCATAGCGGCGACGCAGGGTTAAACGTTGACATTATTATCAGAGCATTATGCAGCATTTTGTTTTTGCTGCGAACAAAGAAAAAGCTCCCAACCTGTTTCTCATTCGCTTCCAAAAGCGAGGCCACCAGCACTTTCATCTGCTGCTCATCTGTTGGGGAAACAACAACAATAACATGAAAAGAACATTACAATGACAACAACAGGGAGAGAAAGTTGGAATGCTCTCTTTGCTCAGAGTGTTTGGCGCAACACCCCCGCTTCGTGGTCATTGCCCATCATGGAACTTGCGGCCTCGACGATTCTCCAACCGTGACCAGTAGTGTGGTTGGCATGAGCTCCTGGCGCAAACTATTGACTAAACTACTAAACTTTACCAAAAGAACCAAAGAGTATGAATTACTGCAGTCACGAAAACTTCAAATCCAGATTCAATTACTAAACTAAACGATGAAGATACACTTAAACATCATATTTTTTGTAGTTTACCAGGTAAGGTCCACTGAGCTATATTGCTCTTTTTTCTAGAAGTGAACTGACCACAAATAATAGCTCAACGAATTGGCTCATCATCACCTGGGAATTTTTAGCAGCCAAATACTCGTGATGTTGATTCTAAATGAGGAGGGAAAAACTGATTACCTGGGGGGAAATCCACGCGATCACGTGAAGAGAGACACACGCAAATTCAAAATATTTAAGCAGCGTCAGGGTCGAGATCGAACCTACAACCTCCTGTATATCTGGCGAGGTAGTTAACATCTCGCCACCCCTGGCGACCCTTACCTGCCCCACTGGGGTCGCCGTGCTGCCCTCCCAGGGTAGCGCCGTTCCTCCTGATGGCACTGAGTTTCTCGCCATCCTCCCGGAGGCTCAGTCTCTCCCGCAACTCAGCCAGTTCCGACTACGCGGGGGGGGGGGGGGGGGGGGAGACACAGGCGGTACGCGAATCATCACCGTCATCATTATCGTCATCATCATCTTGATTATGATCGTCGTCATCGTTGTAATCATCGTCATTGTAATCTTCATCATCATCGTGATCATCATCATCGTGACCATCATCATCGTCGCCATTGTAATCTTCGTCGTCATTATTCTTCATGCGACTGCGTTCAGGCCCCACCTTGGTCGACTGGAGGAGCGATTCGTACTCGGCCTTGGAGCCCCGCAGCTCCGAGATTCGCATCGAGAGGTCCTCGAGCTGCCGGCAGAAGCCCTGGGGACGACGGGAGGGGGCAGTGTGGGTCAGGGCGCAGTCCACACCCCTCTCGCGTCAAACTTCACGCTTTTCATGACCAAGCGCTCTCCTCCTCGGTATCAGCCTTGGCCCTAATATATTTATATATATTTTGGTGCAAGGTCCTTCCTGGAGTCTGTGACGCTGCGGCCCTGCACCTCAGCGAGGAGTTGTCACAACCCAAGTCGCGCGCGTTGTTTGTACGGGTGGATGACTACCAGTGCTGTCCTTCCCACGCACCTCCAATTAACACGGGTGGCGACGTGCGGTGTGAACGAAGTTCAACGTACATACATTAATGCAGAGGTGTCTAACGTATGAGCTGGTTCAGTTGCGTGCAACCGTTGTTGTTGCACCTTCACAACAACAACAACAACAAGTTTAAGTTGTACAGCATCTAAGGAGTGGAGCCTTGGGGCAGTGGCGCAATGCGTGCGCGAGTGGATCGCTGGGCAGCGCATCGCTGCGCTGAAGCAACGATACATGGGCACGTGTCTGCTCATCAGGCGAGGACTCTATTTTAGATTTAGTATTATACTGGAGGAATCCGATGATCAATGAAGCTCTTTTCACAGATGTCGGCTGGAGGAGGGTACACGACACAACACCTCGTTATTGTACTCACGCGGCGATTTGACTCCCCCCCCCAAAAAATATATTGCGAGTCATCAAAGCGTCACGTTTCTGGAGCGAATCCGCGTGTTCTGTATTTGCGTGTGTCTGTGTGTGTGTATCTGTGTGTGTATGTGTGTATGTCTCATCTCTGTTCATCTGCTCTGTGTCAATATCAGATGCACCTATCTGGTCTGTGGCTACCTGGTCTTTGGCTATCTGGCCTTTGGCTATCTGTACTTTGGCTATATGTATTGTGGATATATGTTTTGTGGCTATCTCTGCTTCGGGTATCTGTCCTGTACCGATTTGGTCTGTAGCTATACGTTCTTGAGCTATGTTTTTTGTGGCTATGTATTCTGTGGCTATCTCTACTTTGGGTATCTGTCCTGTAGGTATCTGGTCAGTGGCTATCTGTCCTTTGGCTATCTGTTCCGCGTTAATCTGATCGGTGTCAACGTTGCCTGCGTTTATCTCTGCTCCGCCCGTCTCATCTGTGTTCATCTGCTGTGTGGCTACCTCTGTGGTGCCCATCTGTCCTGCGGCTATCTGTTCCCTATTCATCTGTTCCCTATTCATCTGTTCTGCGGCTATCTGTTCCCTATTCATCTGTTCCCTATTCATCTATTTTAGATTTAGTATTATACTGGAGGAATCCGATGATCAATGAAGCTCTTTTCACAGATGTCGGCTGGAGGAGGGTACACGACACAACACCTCGTTATTGTACTCACGCGGCGATCTGACTCCCCCCCCCCAAAAAATATATTGCGAGTCATCAAAGCGTCACGTTTCTGGAGCGAATCCGCGTGTTCTGTATTTGCGTGTGTCTGTGTGTGTGTATGTGTGTGTGTATGTGTCTGTCTGTCTGTGTGTGTGTATGTGTCTGTGTGTATGCGTCTGTGCGTGTGAGACCAAAGCGTCCGTTCACTTTCCGAATTAACAGAAGTCACCAATTACCGAGATCCGTGCGCGGTAGGGGCTCGTCGTGTGCAATCCCTGCCGCGGTAATTCACCCGATGTGTGCATTAGATCGTCTGATGGGCTGAACTCGCATTGGCCTGATTAGTGGTTCTGCTCGCGAGCAAACTTGGCAGTGCGTTCCCGCGATGAGCAGCGACTTCCACAAAGTCGCGCTTCCGTCTAACTGGGCCAGGCAATTATGGGGAGGCCTTCCGGGCCGCGTCCGCGAGATTCGCGATTCGCGACTCGCGAGCGCGCGCGCGTCTTTATTTTTAGCGGAAGAACCAAAACGGGCGTCTCTCGCAAGTGCTTTTCGTCGCGCTGATTTGCCAATTACTCAAATGGCTGAGGCTCACATCTGCGAGTTGAGCAATTACTCGGAGGAGCCCTCCGCGCGTAGACGCGGCTGGGCTTCGCCGGAGGCGTTCGCCCGTTCGTTGCAGAGGTTCGCGGGTTGGGGCACCGATTTGGCCGCCCTTGGTTGATGAAAGTCAAAGTTTGAACGTGAATTGCCCTGCTCGAATGAGAACTAAGGCGGTTGGCTCGTCCCCCTGTTTATACAGCCCTGGGCCAGTGGTGGAAAGTCCACGTTCCATTGGCGGGGCGAGTCTGTCCGTGTGACGAAACCACCGTGGAATTGCCCACAATGTGGATGACCCCGGACAGAGGGATGATGTGCTGAGTCAATGTACTCGGTAATATTTTGTATTAATTGATGAGAAGAATAAGGAGGAGGATGTCGTCATCGTCGTCGTCATCATCGTGGTCGTCACCTCTTGCAGCAGAGACTCAGTGGACGAGAGGCGCTGGCGCTGCTCCACCACGGTGGACTCCAGCTCGTGCAGCTTGTCGTTCTGCACCTCGACTTGCTCGGTGAGCACGCCCACCTGCACAGAGACAAAGGTCCCCCGTGTAGCCTACCCGCACTGTAGCGGGCAAGTGGAGGTGGCGAGCGACGATTATAAAAGGCGACAGTGGGAACCATCGTCGATGCTGATGGTTCCTACCCCCACCTCACCGGGTACTCATTTAATGGCCAGGGCTGGTCGGGACATCACTCGCCTCTGATGTCGTTAGGGTAGCGTATGTATGTTGAACTTCTTTCGCACCGTACGTAGCCAACCGGAGGTGTGGGGGGAGGACAACAAACTAAACACACCAACAAACAGTTCTAAAATAAATTGTTTTCACTCTAGACTTAAACGTGCTAAGCTCCAGTGGGTTGCTAATATCGGAAGGAAGAGCGTTGCGATGACCACCGCCGTCTTTGTTCGATGCTTTGCCGAAAGCCGCTGCTGCCGCTGCTGCTGCTGCGAGGATGACGACCGGAGTTGCCGTGACGGAGGTTCGTGCTCCTCTTCGCCACCGCTCCATCCCCGTACTGTGACGCGACGTAGCGGCTACTTGATTTAAAAGCGGCGTCACTCAACGGCTCTTGGATGTGAAACGCAGATGAGAGCCGCTGTGTGCGCTCGTTAGAGTGGGGAAGAGAGCCACTCATCCTCTTGTAAGGTTCGCCACTCAATTTCGATCCCACGTGGTCCTCTCAATCAGCGATCTCGTGGAATCGCTTGAACCCCCCCCCCCCCCCCCTCAATCGCACGTGTCGGGGAATAAACATCCATCACTGACCATATCCTAGAATCTCAACGCTGGCCGCACACGGTGGAACAACGCGGACGTCCAGGAGAACACAACTCATTCCAGATCCTAACATCATCGCTCCTCCTTGCCTTTGGCATTCCTTGAGGACGTTGCTGGTGGAACCATCGACCGAATCGGAACGTCACGGTAGTGCGATTGTGGCCGTGCGGCCAAAACAAACTTCGGGCCACTGCGGGTGGCCAATGTCGTCTGCGCTCGTCCGGCGAGGCTTCGCCAGACGGCACAAACTCCCTCCTGGGCCCTCTTGTGGCCAGCAGGCCTCGCCGTTGGCATTTGGCTCGTGAAATGTGGACGCCTGAAACGTGAATGCCTCGGCAATTTGCGGCGCGTTTATTGTTTTCGGTACTCAACGTCGCGGCGTACACGGCCACTGTGGCGGCGCTCGGCGTGGAGCAGACCGAGCAAAAGCTAAAGCAGCCCACCCAGCCAAGTAGCTCAAGGGGGGGGGATATTGAAATCACAGGTGAGAGAAAGGAGGCGGGTCAAATGTTCGAGCCGGCACCTGCAGAGAGAGCGATTCCTGGTCGCTCTCGACGTGAGACAGACGGTCCTCGCGAGCCGGGTACGGTCTCACCAGGCAGTTGGCGCCCTGCAGAGATGCGTGCACAACACAAAGAGACAAAGATTCACCGGATTAGCCTTCAACGGACCGTTGGGGAAAGGGCTCTTAGCGAGCACCTATGTCGGCCGGCATCAGGGTGGACACTACAGCTCCCAAGGGTTAAGGCGTCACTTTCGCTTCGTGTGGGGAGCGTGCGTGTTCGTGTGTGCGCGTGGCCCAGGCTGCGTGGGTGTATGTGTTTGTGTGTGTGCATGTCTTTGTGGATGTGTGTGCGTGTGGTGCAGGCTGTGTGTGCATGTCTTTGTAAGTGTGTGTGCGCGTGGTGCAGGCTGTGTAGGTGTGTGTGTAGGTGTGTATGTCTGTGTGGGTATGTGTGCGTGTGGTGCAGGCTGTGTGGGTGTGTGTGTTTGTGTAGGTGTGTATGTCTTTGTGGGTGTGTGTGCGTGTGGTGCAGGCTGTGTGGGTGTGTGTGTAGGTGTGCATGTCTTTGTGGGTGTGTGTGCGCGTGGCCCAGGCTGCGTGTGTGTGTGTGTTTGTGTGCATGTCTTTGTGGGTGTGTGTGCGTGTGGTGCAGGCTGTGTGGGTGTGTGTGTCTTTGTGGGGAGCGGTGGTGGAAAGGTTAGCGCACTGCGCTACAAACTCGGCGACCCGAGTTCAATTCCCCCCATTCTGGGCCTCCCCTAGGTCGATTCAGCTTTACAAATGAATACCCGGAGCAGTGTGTAAATATCAGCATTGGGAAGACAAAGGCGGCCGAGGGTAGTGCCGACAACCCACTTGCTCCAACTGACATGTGTGGGCTCGACGGGAGACCTTTGTGTTGCCTTTGCGTGTACAGCGAGGGAAAAAAGTTTTTGATCCCCTGCTGATTTTGTACGTTTGCCCACTGACAAAGAAATTATCAGTCTATAATTTTAATGGTAGGTTTATTTGAACAGTGAGAGACAGAATAACAACAACAAAAAGATCCTGAAAAACGCATGTCAAGAATGTTATAAATTGATTTGCATTTTAAGGAGGGAAATAAGTATTTGACCCCCTCTCAATCAGAGATATTTCTGGCTCCCAGGTGTCTTTTATACAGGTAACGAGCTGAGATTAGGAGCACACTCTTAAAGGGAGTGCTCCTAATCTCAGCTTGTTACCTGTATAAAATACACCTGTCCACAGAAGCAATCAATCAGATTCCAAACTCTCCACCATGGCCAAGACCAAAGAGCTCTCCAAGGATGTCAGGGACAAGATTGTAGACCTACACAAGGATGGAATGGGCTACAAGACCATTGCCAAACAGATTGGTGAGAAGGTGACAACAGTTGGTGCGATTATTCGCAAATGGAAGAAACACAAAAGAACTGTCAATCTCCCTCGGCCTGGAGCTCCATGCAAGATCTAACCTCGTGGAGTTGCAATGATCATGAGAACGGTGAGGAATCAGCCCAGAACTACACGGGAGGATCTTGTCAATGATCTCAAGACAGCTGGGACCATAGTCACTAAGAAAACAATTGGTAACACACTACGCCGTGAAGGACTGAAATCCTGCAGCGCCCGCAAGGTCCCCCTGCTCAAGAAAGCACATATACATGCCAGTCTGAAGTTTGCCAATGAACATCTGAATGATTCAGAGGACAACTGGGTGAAAGTGTTGTGGTCAGATGAGACCAAAATGGAGCTCTTTGTCATCAACTCAACTCGCCGTGTTTGGAGGAGGAGGAGGAATGCTGCCTATGACCCCAAGAACACCATCCCCACCGTCAAACATGGAGGTGGAAACACTATGCTTTGGGGGTGTTTTTCTGCTCAGGGGACAGGACAACTTCACCGCATCAAAGGGACGATGGACGGGGCCATGTACCGTCAAATCTTGGGTGAGAACCTCCTTCCCTCAGCCAGGGCATTGAAAATGGGTCGTGGATGGGTATTCCAGCATGACAATGACCCAAAACACACGGCCAATGCAACAAACGAGTGGCTCAAGAAGAAGCACATTAAGGTCCTGGAGTAGCCTAGCAAGTCTCCAGACCTTAATCCCATAGAAAATCTGTGGAGGGAGCTGAAGGTTCGAGTTGCCAAACGTCAGACTCAAAACCTTAATGACTTGGAGAAGATCTGCAAAGAGGAGTGGGACAAAATCCCTCCTGAGATGTGTGCAAACCTGGTGGCCAACTACAAGAAACGTCTGACATCTGTGATTGCCAACAAGGGTTTTGCCACCAAGTACTAAGTCATGTTTTGCAGAGGGGTCAAATACTTATTTCCCTCATTAAAATGCAAATCAATTTATAACATTTTTGACATGCGTTTTTCTGGATTTTTTTTGTTGTTATTCTGTCTCTCACTGTTCAAATAAACCTACCATTAAAATTATAGACTGATAATTTCTTTAATAAAGAATTAAATCTTTCGTGACTGCATAAATTACTCTTTGGTTTTTTCGGTAAAGTCACGTATGTAGAAATACCATAAAAGCAATGAGCGATCATTTCTTTGTCAGTAGGCAAACGTACAAAATCATCAGGGGATCAAATACTTTTTTCCCTCACTGTACATGTGCACACAGGGTCTGATTGTACTCAGGCGGGAACAATGGAACCCCGTGGTGAATTCGAGCATTCTCACAAAATCAGTGAACAAAATTCTCGCGGTGTTCCGAGCGCCGCCCCCGCCGCCGCAGCAGCCCTCAAGGGATTGAACCCCGTGCTGTCAACATAACTTGAGTGGTAACTTTTGGAATGAATCAAAGCGGATCACCGCAGTGGCTCTGTTTATGGCTCTTAAACCAGACCCGTGCAGCTCAGATGCAGTCGCTGATACAAACACATCGCCAGCGCTGAGCAAAATCTCACAATAACAATGACTGCTATTGACGACGTCAGCCTGGAACATCGCGCTACCGCCCGTTCGTCGTTGACAGCTCAGCGGCCCGGTCACCACAGACCTAGGGACCATTTGGACTTTACTGTTCGAGAAAACGCGAACGTTTTTTTGTTGCCAAAGCTACAAACGCCCCTTTGCATTTTTCTGTGGTCAAAGTGGCACCGATTGATGCGCGATCCCTCCCGGTCGTGGTGGTTCTGTGAGTCGCACTCCGCCCGGAAAGACTACTCACTCAAACGTTGGGCCGGTGACAAGCTTTTTGGAGGACTTTTTATTTATTTGTGTTCACGTAGAAAGGCCTGTCGTCGAAGCGACATCTCTTAACTTTCCGAGGGTTTGTCTGGCGACTTTCCGCGTCGCGGAAGCGCCGGTGGAGCGTGGTTTTCCACGTTACGTAAAATAAAGACAAATCAAGTTGTATAAATGGTCTGCACTCACTGATCTGTCATCCTAAAAATAACGTATTAATTCTCCCGTCTCTTTCAGCGCACAGCTTCCTCCAGACGGCTTTACGCCGTACACTAAATGACTTTCAACATTGCCATTCATTATAAGGCCCTGCTCTGGTTTAGGTGTGGATAAAAATCAATTCTCCAATCCAGAACATCACCCCACAGCTTAAACGTGTTGGCGTCACGGCGCTTACGTAATCTGCTTATGTAAGATGTGCATCTTTATTTTAGGATGGCGCGATATTCATTATCTGGAAATGTTGGCTGTGAACCCCCGATAAGTATAAAGTGTTTTTTTTTCTAATTGCATTTTGTTTACTCGCCACATGAAGAGACATGCCGCAAATCACTTCTGCCTACACCCAGCGCCTTCTTCTGTTCTGTGGGCACGTCACTTAAGCAATGCTGCTACTCGTGTACCTGCTGCAGCTGCCGCTGTGGTTGACAGCTGTTTGTGTTTGACCTGGGCAGTCGGGGAATTGGCATCTGTGTTGGGATGGCAGGAATTCGATTCGCACCGGGATCTGGTACCGGCATTGTTGTGTTTGATCTGGGTTGCGTTAGGGAGGCTCTACAGGAGGAAGTTGGCAGACCTACAGGCGAATGACACAAAAATAACCTTGTTAAAGAATGTTGAAGATATGGCCAAACGTTAACAGGCGACGCCACGTGGGGCTGGAGGAATGCTGCCGTGCGGCATTTGCACCGCTCGCTCTCGCTGCGCGCGTAACTCCGAGACCCCGTCGCGGGTCACCGTCGGGCCGAGTGAGAGACGCGGGGGAATCCTCCGCTCGGAGCGCGCTCGCACGGTGTGGGGATGGGGGGCGTGGGATCACAGCCTGCGGGCTCCCATAAGCACCCTGGGACACGGACGTGGGCAACTCCGCGTGGCCTTGTGAGGAAAAAAGACAATTCTATAACAGGCAACGTTTCGGGCAATGGCCCTTTTATAACAACGTGAAAGGGAGCGGTCACAGTCGCGGTTGTTTTGCGTTCGAGCGTGGGTTTGAGCATGGAGGCGAGCATGGGCTCGAGCGTGAAACGTAAATCGTATCGATGCCTTACATGGGCAAGCACACACCCAGAGTAACCTTATTTGGACATGAGACACCTACTTAACATTGTTATAATTCAGGGGGGGGGGGTCCATATTTTCTCGGACTCGCGTGCGACGAAACCTCGCGGGGCTAGGGCCCCCAGCGAGGCGGCGTGCCCCGTGTGCCCGGGCAGGGCCCCCAGCGAGGCGGCGTGTCCCGTGTGCCCGGGCAGGGCCCCTAGCGAGGCAGGGCGTGCCCCGTGTGCCCGCACTGCCGCCGCTCAGAGAGGTGGCCCTCTCATCCGGACGCTTCCCGTCAAGGTCCACGCGGTTATTTCCACGTTGGTATTTAATCGCTGTGCTGCCTTAGCCACCTTCCCCGTTGCAAAACTACTAATAATAACGATGATTATATGCTTTGTTATGGGACGCGGTGGCGAGCTGCAATTAGCAGCATCCAGCGCCGTAATTAAAAGCGACTTTTCTCTTGTCTTCCTTTCGACGCCTTTCCCCGCTGCCCACGAAGCTGATGAACGACGCTGGCGATTGGGCCGTCAACGACGTCACACTCAACGTTGCGTCACCCTCGCTGACGAACCGGTTTGTGTATTGCATATACACACACATCTGTGTGTATAAAAGTACATTACATATTTAACTATATGTCATGTAGGCATGTATAATATATATTTATACACACGCTAGACAACCAACAGCAATGACTCCCCCGCTGTTTCAATAACGTTTTAATTAATGGATTTGTAAATGTACTTACAAAAAATAATCCTGCGATATGAGCTGTGGTGTAAAATGAAGATCAATTGAGAGTGGGGAGAATGAGACATGGAGAGAGTGAGAGAGATGGGGTGAGTGCGAGAGATGGAGAGAGTGAGCGACCGAGAGAGAGGGAGAGTGGAGAGAGGGAGAGAGTGCGAAATGAAGAGATGGAGACATGGACAGAGGGAGAGACGGAGAGTGGGAGACATTGACAGAGGGAGAGGAAGAAGCGACTGGTTTTAGACTCAGGGGGAGAGATGCCAGGTTGTATGCACATTCTAAGTATGTATGTTGAACTTATTTCGCATTGTGCGTAGCCAACCGTGATAATCGGAGGTCTGGGGGAAAGGACAAGCAACTCGACAACGATCCAGACGGGTCAACATGAGTGAATTGGGCCCCGTTCTCACCGGTTTTGATACTGCCCGTGTTTGCGTTGCTTCACCAGGGCGAGAACTCGAGTGAGACGGAGCATTAGTCTGACAACTTTGTTAAAATCTGGCTATCGCCTGATGAAGCTGGTTGTAATTACTGGCGAAACGTCGTACTCAGATTGTAAATGTTGCGGCTTGGCTCTCCAACACACCGGTGTGCTATACTAGTATACTACACGATACACTACACTATACACTACACTATACACTACACTATACACTACACTATACACTAGTGCTGTACTGGTGACGAATTGGCCACGTTCTGTTTACGTGACAACCCTCACTAGTTGGCTGTATCGGGTTGTGGCGGGTTTTAACGACACATTTATATATTTACGAAATCTAACCACAAAAACCTCTATTATGGATCATATTGGTCGCGAAAGCCCGCTACGTGTTAAACCAACTTTGTTAAGTTTTGATATCCAGTCAGTGTGAGGGGGCACACGGGATGTGGTGTGCCGGGGTGGTCGCTGGCCCGGGGAGACCCGGCTGAAAATAAAAGTCCTGCAGTCGAACTTGCTTGGCTCCTGTGAATGTCTGTGGTCCACGTGGGGTGGTCGTGTGCTCGTGTAGCAATTAACGCACTGCGCTACGAACACGGCGAACCGAGTTAGATCCCCCCCCCCACGGCCAACATCCGTGATGAGCAATGGAACCCATCCTGGGCATCCCCCTAGATCTACTCTGCATAAAATGAGTACCTGCTGCGGTACGCAAACACCAGCATTGGGGCGATTGAGGAAGGTGAGCAGGCGTGGTCCTGACCAAACCACCCACTCGTGTGCCCTTGTCAGCCTTCGCTCACCGCACCTGTCCCGACAGTGTGTGGCGACTACATGGGGAATCTTTGCCTTTGTGAACCTGTGGATCAGCGCAAAGCCACCCCGGTGATATGAGGAGTCGCGTTTGTTCTCTTCGTGTGGCTGAGCTCTAAAGTCTCTTTGAGGCCCTGCGATTCTGACACAATCACACCCTGGATCGCGAGGCGATATGGTGACTAGATATGAGAGTGTGTGCGCGCTCGTGTGTCGGTGTGTGTTTCACTGGCTGCGTGTGTCTGTACACACGGGGAGTGCTAGCGTAGGGGTAAGCACGCTGCGCTATGAACCCGGCGACCCGGGTTGGATTCCCGCTGACGGCCAACACCAGTGACGATTATCTGAACCGGTTCTGGGCCGCCCCTAGGTCGACTCAGCCTTCCAAATAAGTACCTGGTACGGTGTGGAAACATCGGCACAGGGAAGACAAAGGCGGTTGGGAATGACGCTGGCAACACAACCTCTTCATGCAGCAGCGTACAGAGCCTAATAGGTGATCGCTAACAGCACTTGCCCCCACAGTCTCCATGTACATACGTATGTTGCACTTCTTCCGTATCGTACGCAGTCGACCGTGATAATCGGAGGTGCGGGGTTAAGGACAACAAACTATGACACCAAAAGCAGTTTTAAAGAAATTAGTTTTCAATTTGAAAACGGGGGATCTTTGTCTTTGTGTTCCCGTATATGCGGGTACCCGCGCCGTGTACCCGCGCCATGTACCCGCGCCGTGTACCCGCGCCGTGTACCCGCGCCGTGTACCCGCGCCGTGTACCCGCGCTTGCCGCACCGTGCTCGCGTGCAGCCAGCCGAGCAGCGCCCTCACGGTGCCCGGGGGCAGCTGCCTGCGGAGGCCCTCCCGCTCCTCCTGGCTGCCCAGCCGCTCGAGCCGCTGGCAGAGCTCCTCCGTGAGGTGCACCACCTGCAGCCCGTCCCACGGCGCCACGGCCTGCGCCTCGCCACCGCCGTTCCTGGTCGCCAGCGCCCAGCTGCCGGCACCGCCGCCCGTGTCCTCCAACTCCTTCTCCGTGTGCTCCGACTGAGCTGTGTGTGAGAGCACGAGGTCATGGCGGGGAGCGGTGGCGCACTGGTTAGCGTGCCGCGCTACCAACCCCCCCGGCGACCCGAATTCGATTCCCGCTCGCGGCCAACGCCTGCGACGATTATCTGAACCGTTCCTGGGCCTCCCCTAGGTCGACTCGGCCTCAAATTGGTACCTGTTGCGGTGTGGGATCTCGCAGTCATTACACGCGCGGGCACACGTACGCGCATGAAGCCACGGTGGTGAGTTTCCGCCGCGGCTGAACCCCCCAACAAATTAGCATATGTCCCTCCGGATTGCGCCACATCTTTCAGCGTAATGCCCGACGTTTCGCTCCACGAAGCTTCTTCAGTTTCTGCCTCTCAGCCGTCAGGCTTGGTCGCCGTGAATGTCCCCTGCGTGCGCCGGTGGCCTGCCCCGAATCCAAGCGCCACGCGATTGTCTCTCATTCAAATTCGCCCTCCGCCTCACCGCCTGTTCCTCTTTCATCGGTGCAATTCCCAGTGTGCACCATTTCCCGTGCCTTCTTTGCGCACCGTTCATCCGTGAAGGATTGTCTTCACGTTCCGCGTCAGTGTCGCGGTGTCTCCGATCCGTCATATCGCGGCTCGCAAGCATGAAAATAGGTAACCCTTGCACGTTTAACGTCGTACATCTAACTGTTGTTCAGCTGGGTCAGAGCTCGGGGGGGGGGTGGGGTGGGTTAGCCTGGGGTCTCATTTGCCAGGGTGAGCTGGGTCACCGGTGTGCTGCTTTTCGTTGTCAAATTTCAATTAAAAAAGCACCTCGCTCTTCTTCACGGTACACGGACTCTCCACATGGTGTGTGAGTAAGGGCCATCACACGAAACGTCGCCTATTATATGCATTATCGTTTCAGCGCCACGGCGCTATTGACGAATGTAATAATAATTTGCATTACTAATTTGGCGCATTTCATCCGTACATCGCAATGCGCCGCTGTGTATGGAAAGCCAGGAAATACAGAGAAGCTGCAGGGTACACGACCAGAACCAGCCGGGGAGTAGAGGCCACTTAAACGAGGCGAGTTTCTAGGATGAAGAGAATGCCCGGCGTTCTCTCTGAGAGCAGTGGTTCACGTCCCGTGTTCCACTAGGCCGTGGGGAGTCGTCCGTGGATCTGATGCCAGGACGATTTTTGTCACGCGACACCAGACGGTTTGTTTTTGTTTGACCGCCGGTTCTCCACGTTGAGGGGTGAACAGTGGCCCGCGAGGACAGGACGGCTGGGAATCCCTGCCCGAGAAGTGGCCTCTCTCGATGTCCCCTCGAGAGCAGAGGTCCCTTCACCGCCAAGCGGCAGCCCGAGCGAGCACTTGCAGGGGCTGCACTTTCACCGCTACGGACACCCGCGACGTAGGACAATATCTACCGGCACCTTAAGCCTCCCATGTGTCACGCAGGCACACACCAACACCAAGAACACACAATCTGTTCTTTGCAGCCAAAAATATATCTAAATCCCAGCGCACACGCGTGTCCGTGCGTGCGTGTAATGACTCCGCGGTGTGGGGTGCGGGAGCGCAGCTGCGAATCCGCGCTGCGCTAGGAACCCGGCCACCCGAGTTCGATTCTCGCTCACGGCCATCAACACAAGTGACGATCATATGAACCGGTGTTGGGCCTATCCTAGGTCGACTTAACCTCAAATGAGTACCTGGTGCGGTTTGTAAACGTCACCACTTGTGGGAAACAAAGGTGATCTAAAAAATCTGAAGTATTTTTTTATTGTACCAGTTAAGGCCCACTGAGCTATGTAGCTCTTTTTTCAGAAACGACCTGGCCACACATGATACCTCAACGAAGTGGCTTATCTTGTGGAAATTTACACAAGCCAAAAACTCGGACGTGGTGCTGGGCACCCCCAGCACCACGTCCGAGTTTGCTACTCGCCAGCAGCACTTGCCCCAACAGTCTGTCAAGGCTGAACGGCAGGGGAGGGGGGGGTGTCGTCTTTGTCTAACGACTGCCAGTTCGCACGGGCGCGAGGGCCATTGTTTGTCCGTGAAACCACGACGGATGGACGAGCCGGTTTATTTCCCCTCCAGCTGACACGCAGAGAGAGAGATGGGGAAGCGGAGCGGTGGCGCCTCCACGTTCTCGCAGACGCCGATCCCCGGCCAAGCGAGATTATTCTCGCAGCAACTCTCGCCCGGTTGCAGGGTTGATGTTGTTGTTTGTTCTCTCGTTGCTGGGTTCATCCTCCCCCATGTCCCCTTCACCACGGGTGGCGGTGCTCTGCCTGCCGCTGTTGGAGGGTCCTCGGCAGAAATTAATGTTTAGCTCCAATTAAAAGGGAGGGGTGTGCGTGTGTGTGTGGGGGTGGGGGGCGGCTGAGCTTGGGGTGGTGTGGGTTTTTCAGTTGATAAAAATAAAGTGAGTGAAATGACTCGAGAAGGTATGTCGACTAGATGGACACGGTGTCAAGTTCCAGCCGGAGCAGTTCCGAACGCTCCTCTTGGCGTGCCACATCCGTCTCGCTTCATGTGTGTCCTAAATCTGCTCATAGCTTGACAGGAATATCGGGTGCGGCGACGACATCGGGCGAGTATTATTATGGATAGGCGGTACCTCGCATTCTAGTGGTAGTGCCTTACGCCGATAATCCCTACACCTATCCATCCACGTAGCAGCGTTTCTAGAAATATCGAGAAATGAAGCCCTGGATAGAGATGCAGTTGTGAGATGAGAGAGCTATTTGCGGCCACGAAGTTTCTTGCTTGGCTTGCTAATCCCTCGCGCTGCCACTGGGTGGCATTTCGGAGGCATGAGCTGCGGGATTATTCTTCATCAACATCATCATCCATGATCTATCAATCAGCTGACACCCCCCCCCCCCCCGTACCGCTTGCATGTGTAGTAGCACCTTTACAAAGGGGTGGTGTCTGACCGTGCCGCGTTTCACCTGGATTTTAAGACGCTGTGGAAAGTAAGACGCATCCCAAAACGTGTGCCCAGCATCAACAAAGTTGTATGAATCTGGTTTCGTGCACACCGATTGGATGACACGAAATATTGTTTGCTTATTAATCGTGTTAATAATTCTCTTCACCCCGACGCTATGATTATTCTGTGTTGTGTCTCGTATAATGTTGCGTCCAACTAGGACCCGTATCTAACAGAAAGAGCGAGTCCTTGTTTCTAAACATTTGGCAGTTCACCAGAATTGGTTCAAGCGAGCGTGACTGTTCATGAGACACTGCGTTTTGCTTCGTCTTCAATTCATGCTGCTTACATTATTCACTCCCAGAAGTCCGTGCGACTGATGGGATGCGTAAAAACATGAACAACAAAATGTGCACGGACAGATATGGGAAGTCAGATAAATCGTCTGCGTGTAATTTGCTGTCTGTATTCTCCACAACGACACTCCTAATTACTTATGTGATATTGGGTTATACGACGCGCCCCCAATCTTTGCTTTAAAATACAGGGAGAGAAAAAGTGTGTGAGAATGTGATATCGATATGACGCTCTGCCTCTTCACACCTGGGCAGCCGTGTGTGTGCCAGTCATCTCAGTCAATCCATGACACCTGCTGGGTCTGGTTCCGTGACCTCTTGCCAGCGGGCCTTCGATACTTTACGCGGTCTCAGTGCACCCAGCATGGTACAAGCGCTGTGGTGAATTCACCCCCCCCCCCCACTTCATGGTGAACGGCGGTTGTTGTGCTTACATGTGTGGTTAGTGGTGGCGCATTGGTTAGCACACCAATCCATGAACTTGGTCAACCTCGTGTTTGATTCTTGATCATGGGGAACATCAGTGGGAAGTTTTATCGAAACCTGTTCAGTGCCTCCCCTAGGCCAACTGGGTGTGACGCTGACCACACCGCCCTCGATTGCGACGTGCCTGGCTTCACAGGTGCTACTCGCGAACAGCACTTGCCCCAACAGTCTGTCAAGCCTATACCGGGGTACCTTCGTCTTTATCTTTGCATGTGTCAACCTGTGAAAGTGTGCTATTATGAGATTAGGGGCCTTATTGCTCATCTGTATTTGCACAGTGGGGGGAGATGTGTCCCAGTGGTTAACATCCTCCACGATCAACCAGGCGACCTGAGTTCAATTCCCGGCCACGGCCAACATCAGTCTGGAGCTCCCTTGCCCGAACTGCAGCCCGGGCTGTCGGTTCCCTGCCTCCGATCGCACCGTACGTAGCACGGCTGGCTACATACGGTGCGAAAGAAGCTCCACATACATACATGCAGGTTCACGCTCCTCCTCCTCTGCTCGTGACTGACAACACAGGCACTGCACACACCCGATTTGCATATTGTAGTCCCGCAGACGTCACGCCACCGTTCCCCACATACGGTGTACACTGGCATTACTTACCCTGACGCGTCATCTGTAATAACAGGGGAACTTAGGGGATCTTTATCTCTTCGCGATTATTTGTAGGAATGCGTGTCTAACATTCAGGCATGGCCTGCCTACATCCATCCTGGGCTTAACCAGACTGGATTGTGTGAGGGCCTCACGTCCTTGAAAGATCTAGACACAGTCCCATCGTGAGCTCCTCTGGCAAGCGAGGCTGCGTCGATTGGGTTATGTAGCCCGCATGCCCAGCCATCGCATGCCCAAGGAGATTATGTTTGGCCCGATCAAGAGGGCTTAACGGGCGCGGCACGGGCTAGAGAAGAGATCGACAGACTTGGTACGGAATAATGCGGAACTGATTGGACGTCCAGATGACTGGCACCAGCTGTTTCAAGATCGGCCTCTGTGTAGGAGGTTCGCGAAGGACGCTACTGGGGAGTTTGAGGCAGTCGCCCGCCAGTAACAACGGATGGCAGAGGATCGACGCTCACAACAACGAGTAGAGCGCCATGCAGATACAACGCATAAAGTTGGCACAGTGGGGAGCTCAGTTGGTGCATCTGCCATTCATCTCAGTCAGTCAACCCATGGTACATAGGTCTGTTCCGTGACCTCCTGCTAGTGGGCCTTCGACACTTCACGTGGCCTCAAAGTGCTCCTAGCCTGGCACAAGCGCCGTGGTGACGTCACGGCAACTTAGTGGTGAATGGCGAGTGTGTCGTGTGTGTGTCTCGAGTGGCATTATGTGTACACTTATCTGCAGTGAGTGACCATGTGGGCGAGTGACCGCGAGAGTGAGTGACGGCGCTCGCGAGTGGCGAAACGAGTGTGTGTGTGTCATTTGATGGGTAGTGTGTGCACACTTATCTGCTGTGTGTGTGTGCCTGTGCGCGTGTGTGGCCGTGTGTAATGAGTGTGTAATGCTTCTGGCTTAACCCGTCTATCGAGACAGCTGCGCTGGCCTCCGCCCAGATCCCCGTGCCTACACTTGTCTCTGCACATCACAGCGCGCCCCGTTGCACAATCGCTCATTGTAGGCTGTACACAATAATAATAATTTCCGCGTTTATTTTCAGCATTTTATCAAATGTTTTTTTACCAACATTTTCTTTCCAGTTCCTTCAGACGGCGATGACTCACTTTTCCAGTCGTATGAAAATGTGATCGTGCTTTTTGTTGTTGCTGCTGCTGCTGCTGGACTTGCTGATGGATCGAGTAAGATTTGGATATGCGTCATTGGACCGTGGGCTTGGATTGTGTAAGTGGCGTGCGTTTAAGAGGCCTACCGGTCTATCTTGTTCCGCCTTCACAGGGCGCGATCAGAATGAGGGCCAAGTGGCTTCTGCCAAAACTATGATCATAGTTTGTTGTATTGTCTTTTCTTTTTACCTCGGCTCATTCCGAGAGTATTATCGGCGTCTTGTCATTTGTGAGACTCACAACCTCCTCCTCGTCCTTCCCCCTCCTCCTGCTCTATATTTCTTTTTATGACCAGGTGAGGCTCGAACTATGTAGCTCTTTTTTTTAGAAGCGTCCTGGCTTACGCAAATGATAGCTCAACGAAGTGGCTTATCATCATGTCGAAATGTATAGCAGCCAATTGATATAAACGCATGTTTCTAAATGTGGAGGGAAAAGCCAGAAAAATCCACGGGGAGAGAGACACGCAAACTAGACATATACAGCAGGCGTTAGGGTCGAGATTGAACCCACCACCTCCTATAAACCAGGCGAGGTAGTTAACATCTCGCCACGGCACCAAGAACCGAGACCATGGCCATTGCCTGGCCTCGTGTCATCCCACTGCTACTGCACATTCGCAGCAGCAGTAGCAGCGTTCAGGCTACACCAACTTTTAAGAGACACTTAAAGGCCCCACCCAGCTCCTTCTTAAAGGCTCCTCCCTCCTCTTTCTCAGAGGCCCCTCCTCTTTCTTAAATGCCCCTCTCCCCCTCTTCTTAAATGCCCCAGCTCTTTCTCAGAGGCTCTCAACTATTTCTTAAAGGCGCCACCTGTTTTATTTTTTCGCCTGGCTTGTGAGCCGCCACAGGAGTCACGGTAGCTGACATCTGTGAAATGTTGTGCGCGCTGCGAATTGCATTTTAATCATTACGATTATTCTTGTTAAGAGACTAAGTGTCCCCGTGTATACCTAAGGGCCGAGAGAAGGGAGGATGACCGAGATGAGCGATTGAATAAGAAGGCAGGTGAGAGCGGGTTGTGGTGCTTCTGGGCAGCTGAACTCGACAATGAAAACGACGTTCCAATGCGTCCTTGAAAAATAAAACAAGTTCTCAATGAGCGCGTGCCACCTGCCGTGCCGCATGGATTGGAAGTACGACCATGGGTGAAAGGAACCGAGGAAGTAAACGAGCTTAGGCACGCGCAGAATGCCACGAAGAGTTGCAAGCCTTTGGATTCGACAGAGAGACGGGACCGGGGGAACGCACGCGTGAATTATAGAACGCACGCGCTTAGAGACGGCGCTTTGACTCTTCCAGAAAGTACGCGGGCATGGCCGGGACACGGTGGCTGATGGTGACGATGTTGATGATAATAATAATCATAATAGCGTGGTGGGTGAGTGTAGTCCTGGTGCTGCATTGACCTCGCGCCAGTCAGGAACGACGCGAAGGTTGTCGCCCCCGAAGGGCTCTGATGACATGTAACGTTGGGCCTACGTTGGAAGGCATTGATCCAACGTCTGTCCAACGTTGGCACAATGTTGGGTGACGTTGCCCCAACGTCGGTCCAACGTTAGTACAATGTTGGTTGACGTTGGCCCAACGTCGGTCCAACGTTGGGCCAACGTCTATCCATAGTTGTCTCAATGTTGGGTGACGTTGGCCCAACGTCGGTCCAACGTTGGCCCAGTGTCGGTTGACGTTGACCCAACGTGGCATGTTTAATGGGTAGCGCGCTCAATCAAAACACGTACCTAATGGGGCAATCAGGACTTTGTGAGCATCACATCCGTCCTCGTTCACTGGGCCTGTGAGCTGGCGTCGATGCTCAAATCCCGGCTGCTCGCTAATTGCGCCCCGCAATGACAGCTAGCGCACGGTCGTGCGCTTTCGTTGCTGAGCGTTAATTACACGGGCGCGTGCGTGCGCGTGCGCGTGTGCGTGCGTGCGCGTGCGCGTGTGAATGTGCAGGACAGTAGTGCAGTGGCTAGCGCGCTGCGCTACGAACCAGGCGACCCGTGTTCGATTCCTGCCGCACGGGCACCAACGCGAGTGACAATTGTCTGAACAGGTGATGGGTCTCGTGTAGGTCGACTCAGCCTTCACCGAGTACCTGGTGCAACGTGTAAACATCAGCACTGGCGGGACAAAGAGGGGCGGGTGTGGTGGTGGTGGAGGCCACACCACCCCCGCCCCCCCTCGTGTGCCGTACTCGCCTTCATAGTCGCTCGCTAACAGCACTTGCCTCGACAGCCTGTTGAAGGCTAGACGGGGGATCTTTGTCCGTGTCGTCTCGTGTAGCCGTGTATAGCGCTCGCATCATTACGAAGCCGCACTCAATGCTCGCTGGGCAGCCGCTCGCTAATCAGAGCCACATTTACGGGACGAGATTATTTAGTTATATTTATTTATATATTTATTTACGTCTCTTTTTTCTCTCTCTCTCTCTCTTCTCCGGGTAAAATTCTCACGACGCCCAAGCGGCAGGCGCACGGACAGACACTGCCTCGGAGAGGCAGGGTGGGAGGGAGGTATCGATGACGCCGTCGCAGCAATTAAATCTGAGCAAAGCCACAGCGGCCATTCGCAGCAGCAGCAGCAGCCAGCAGCCAGCAGCAGCCAGCAGCAGCCAGCAGCAGCAGCTCCTTCTCCTCCCAGGGCAATTCCATCGCGAGACAAACGGCGAGCCCGGTGATGCACCCTGGGCTGAAATGTCATTCTCCTCGGCGGAATGCGCACTAATGGGCTTACCTGCGGGGACCACGGGGGGGGGGGGCACTTCAAATGCCTGATCCCCCCGCCACACACTTCTTCTTCTTCTACTTTCGTATGCAATTGTGAAAAGCAACAGTTTTTATTTTTCCTTAATGATCGTCCCCCCCCCCCGTCCTCAACGCCGCGTCTCTGGTAGTGCGCACCGACCGCGCGTCGCTGGCCCCCGTGTCCGTGGCTCGTCCCCCCCCCCCCACCACCTGCCTCTAACGCCACTCGTTAGCGCTAACGAGGCGTCGTCACGTGCACGCCAGGCACAGCCTGTGCTGTCCGTGGCCGTTGAGGAATGCAGTTCATCCTTTGTTTTGTATTCGTGTGGGTCTCGTTGCTGTTGTTGCTGCTGCTGTTTTTGTAGATACGTATATGCGTAAAGCGGGCGAGTCAATATGAACACTAATTGTCACCGAAGAGCGAGACGTTGGTAGATATCCCGTTGCTGTGTTCCGAGTGGCAGCGGCACGCGGTGATTCGCGGCTCTCTGCGCCTCTGCGCTCCCCCTCTTCGCCCATTGAAGTGGAACTGAAAGCACAATTCGTGCTGCTCACACCAGCATTGGTGCATCGGTGCTCAGCCCCTGTTTACGGCGCTTCATATGACGTGGGAGAGGGGGGGAGTATATCCGCAAAACAACCGCGGTTGACTTCCCCACACAGTGGTGTCTATTTTATCGACCCCAAAGGGATGATGATGATGATGGGCTGAGTCAACCCTCCCTAACCAGGATTTGAACTCTCGTCTTTCCGACTGCGAGCCGCTTGCTCTGTCGCTGAGCCAGCTGGTCGGTTGAGGATGCTACTGGTCAAACGAGGAGTCATCGATTTTAACCGAAGCAACGTTGCACGGACGTGTTTGTGGGTGGGTTTTTTGTTCTTTCCGAGGAGAGATGGAGAGGGGCAGGAGAAAAGAGATCAGAGAGGGAAGAGCGTTGGACAGAGCAGAGACAATGCACAAAGAACAGCATCTCATCGATGGCGGTTCAATGCTGAAAGTCATTCACAAATTTGGTGGCGTTTGAAAACGGTGAGTTTGTGAATGGAGGGAGGATAAATCAGATAGATTGACCAATGGATGCATGGATTCGTGATTCGATGGCTTGATGGTGGGATGAGATTAGCGGGAAATGAATGAGGGAAGGATGAGAAATGGATTGATGAATGATGAATTGGGTGGAGTAATTCATGGATATATGGAATAATTAATGGATAGCTAAAGAAATGTATGGACGGATGTATTTATGGATGGATTCAAGGATATGGATAGATTGATATATTGAGAAACATATGGACGTATGAATAAACATATAGATGTATTAACTA
The DNA here is from genome assembly GCF_048934315.1 of Petromyzon marinus. Classification (NCBI taxonomy): domain Eukaryota; kingdom Metazoa; phylum Chordata; class Hyperoartia; order Petromyzontiformes; family Petromyzontidae; genus Petromyzon; species Petromyzon marinus. Next base: position 17,978,019 of record NC_133690.1, on the reverse strand, counting down.
ATGGATTTATGAATAAATACATTCATTTATGAATGGATGAATTGAAGAAGAATGGATGGATATAAGCTAGGATTGATGGATGTGAGCATGGTTTGATGACTAGATTCAAGAATAGATGGCTTGCTGGAGGAATGAATGGATTATTAAAGTCACAAATGTATGATTCAATGATTGCGTGAACGTGTGGCGCTGGCCACAAGTACCTGCTATGATCCCATCCACCTGCTGGATTGCAGCCGCCAGCATCCGGCTCGCATCCGACTCCATCCTGTGGGAAACAAGAGCCATGCCACGTGCGCCATGCGCGAATTACAGTGACTCAATAATTGTGATAATTAATCACCAATATGATTATTTATCCAGGAGAGCAGCACGGAGTCATAGTATCCGTGTCCAGACGGCTCCTGCTGCTGCTACTGCTCCTGCTGCTGCTGCTCCTGCTGCTGCTCCTCCTGCTGCTGCTACATTGGGTGTTAATTTTAAAATGTTTTCAGCCAATAAATCATGAGTTGTGTTTATTATCATTATTATTTGCATGTGGAGGAGGAAACCGGAGCACCCGGTGAAAACCTACGCCTTGCACGAGGGGGCAACACTCTATCCCCGTACAGATGGAACAGCTGGTGATTAGTCCCCACTTCGCTGCAACGCCTTGTCCTGGTGAGCCAGGGATACGGCATCTCTCGACGCCCACGGGACGGAAGGGAGTTCCCCAATAATCCGTGTGCGGTGATCCACCAACCCCTCGTTGTTGCCTCGACAGCGAGGGGTGAGTCGTAGCCACGTGCGGCGTAGCTACCATCACCGCGCGGCTGTTGATGACACAGCTGCCTGCTGCTGTCGCTATTATTAATATCGTTGTGATTTTAAATTTGTTTCTTGTCCTGTTTTTTTTTTGGGGGGGGGAGGGGGGGGTGGGAGTTTGTCGTCTCGTTTGTTTATGCTTCTTCCCAGTGGGGGGTCATGAGTGGGTTTTATGAACAGACAAATCGCTGAATAATTCAGAGAAAATTTGTTATGGGAGGCCCCGCGTGGCGCCGCAGGACGCCACTGGCGGAGTTTGGTGGTCGCCCACGTGGCCCGCGTGGGCTCCTCTCGTGGTCAGGGCTGTTGACGAGCACTTATTAAGTAAGGCCAGAACCGCACCCGAACGCCTTTGTCTCCCCGGTGCCCATGTCTACGCACCAGGTTCTGCACTCGTGTAAGGGGAAGCCCAAAATAAGTTCAAGGATCGTTTTAGAAATGTCTTGTGCATGATGTCTAGTGAGCCAATCACTGTGCTGCTGCTGACTCGCCCCCGTTTGGACCTTATCAGCAGATCCAGGCCTTAGCCGGGGGTGGAGGCTACGCTGCACGTGACAGCCTATGACCCAGCACTTTGGACGCAGCAGTCAGGGTTGGTGGATTATATACAGATGGGTTGTGAAACTCTCTTCGCGAAGAGATCCAGGAGCTGCCATGCACTGGCTCGCCAGGAAACAAAAAAGCGGTACAGCAATGTGTGGACTAATCTCCATCTGTAACATCTGTATGGGATAGAGTGTTGCCCTTCGCACACGTGGCTACTTTCTGATGCCTACCACATGTATACGCACTTATTAATTGGCCGATAACAAATTAATATGTAGAGTAATGCAGAGCTTAGACAATTGTCAGTCGTGCTGGCTCATCACCGCCTGGGTGCCGCTGCCTTCCAACTTTGTCTGTGGCTCCTCGGCGATTGTGAGATGCAGTTTGCTTGAACGACAACACTCTGTAAAATAACCATTAAACAAATTACTTTGGGTTATCAGATGTTATTTCCAAATTAATCTCAACAGTGGTGCCCTGCTAGACTAAAGTTCAGCAGAGGAAATGAGTGACTTCCTTCACGCGATTAGCACGGTTGGCTACGTACGGTACGAAAGAACATCAACGTCCATACATTGGACCCATTTCTACAGAGGGCCCTTGCCTATACACATCTGGCAGTTCACCAGCTCTGGTACAAGGAAGACTCACGTTGCTGATGAGACGCTGAATGTTGAAACCAATCCTTGCCGATAGACACGTGGTAGTTCACCAGCATTGATAGATATGGCGAGACAAATGTGGTTCTGAAGGTCGCAGTCAGTATAGTGTGCGCACGTCTTTCTTTTTGATCCACACTCGCACGGAGAGAGCTCGTCTTCACGTAACGGCAAAAAGCCAAGGCAATGATTTTTATATAATTATCAGGCGGCTCTGGCGGAGATAAACTTTGTAAAGGGAACACACGGGACGAGAGAGAGAGAGAAGGGAGAGAGTTTGAATTAAGGGATTTATAGCCAAGAAAATTAAGCGTCTTGTAATTACCAGCGCGATAATCATCCGAGCGCTTTCTTCACAGAACGCCTTGAGACGCTGACACGAGCCAGGATCTAAGACTACACGCGCGTGCTGCAGCAGCAGCAGCAGAGACGGGAGACGGCGCCCATAGAGTCTCTTAGACTGCTGGGTCCAGACAAGGGCTGTTGCTTAGCGAGCGATCTATTCAGGCCACGAGCACGGCGCACGGAGAGGGGTGATGTGGTCACCGGCATCCTCACTCGGTCGCCCTTGTATCCCCCAGTGTTGATGCTTACAATCACACCAGATACTGAACTGATTTGAGGCTGAGTCGATCTAGAGGAGTCGAAGGGGGGGTGGAGGTTGGAAGGGTGGGGACGGCGGGGGGGGGGGGGTGATGGGGAGGGGGCGGGAGACGGAGGCGCCAAGACCGGTTCAGATGTCACTCGCCACTGATGTTGGCCGTGAGCGCAAATCGAACTCGGACCGCCCTGTTCATCGAGCAGCGCGCTGACCACTTCGCTCCCCACTCAGCTTACGCACAGCACGTACACAGCAGATACAGCGTACACGCACAGCACATACACAACAGATACAGCGTACACGCACAGCACGTACACAGCATATACAGCGTACACGCACAGCACGTACACAGCATATACAGCGTACACGCACAGCACCACAGACATAGCCAAAAGACCCCCGTATAGCCTTAACAGACCTTTGGCGAAAGTGCTGTTAGCGAGTACCTATGAAGGACAGAACGGCAAACGACGGTGTGGGTGGCAAGCACCGCGCCCGGCCGCCTTTGTCTCCTTCATGGCGATGTTTACACACCGCACACCGGGTACTCATTTGAGTCGACTTGCTCAGACATACCATTCACACACACACAGACACACACACACATAGAGACGTGTGCATAGGCACTACACCTTAGAATACAATGCGTGAATTTACAGAAAGGCTGGCTTACTCTGGTCGGAGCGGTGGTGCGGTGGTTAGCGCACTGTGCCTCTTTAAATCTGGCGACCCGAGTTGGATGTCCGACCCACGGACGACGTTTTCTACTCTGCAGACTTCGATGCGCGCGGTGAGTTTCCTACTGTAAACGACTCGTTTGACAGGTAACGAGTCACGGCAGAGTGTGTTGAACCGCCCACGATACTAATCCAGGTGAGGCTTACCTGCCCTCATTTCCATACAGCGCCAGTCGCCACCCATAATAGCAGTGACACAATCGCACCTCACTTGTGAGCCCGTCCCTTCCTCGCTCCTCTCAAATCCCTCCGGTCTCTCCCCCTCCACCCAAAATATCACCCCCCCCCCACGCCCCTCCCCAGACCCCGCCCCACCTCTAAGCAGTATGGAAGAGTAGGCCAAATAACCCTCTAGAGCTCCCTCGAGTGGACGTTTTTTTTCCGGTAGCAGCGGAGCGAACTTGCGATTGCAGCGCTGCGCCTTTAACTTTGCAAATCTGCGTCGTGATTGCACGTTGCGGTTGTTTTAATTGAGCGCTGAGACCGGGTCTCAAACTCAACATAGCCCGGAGCTAAGGCTCGCCTACTGTACCACGAGCTTTCACATTCAGCCTACAGTGACCTCGTGTGGAATATTAATCTGCTGCTGGATGAGGGCATTCCCTCCCCACACCGCGTGGGCCACGGTGGGTTTCTTTGACCCCACTTCACCACTCCTGCCAGTGCAGGTTGGTGAAGTGGCGATGAAGGTGGTGGTGCGGTGATCAAGGCCGGTTGTGACACCACAGGCCAACAAAGCCCTGCTGTCGACCGCCGTGTTCAGGAATTCAACTCACACGGGCAGGGTCTCATAGCCGCACTGGGCTGCTATAACAGGGTGCCGGCAACGAAAGTAACCAGAAGAGAACATTTATTGTTTGAATTCGGTACAAAAAAAAAACTTCGACATTTCAAGAGCCGCAATGCCATGTGCGGTGAATACGAGACCGGCGGTGGTGTTTAATAAAGAACGTCACGAAGCACCAGTCCTTAAAGAGCCACCGCAGCGGCTACGGAGCCGCAGGGTGTCGAGCCCTTGGGCTATATTCACTGGCTGGAGGCCGTGTAAGATGTTGATTTTAAAGTCTGCGCTTTGCAATGCATGCCCCCAAAAAAATATCAGTATAAAACATATACACATTCCGTGAAAGTAGTCTTGCACGTATGCATTCGGGTGAATGCGGTTGAATGATCTGCAGAAAGGGTTACGGCGGTATGCTCCGACAGCGGTTGATGAATATTCAGGAGCGCGTGGCCTCGCGTTGCGATCTGCGGTCGTGGTGCGCCACGTGGGGTGTCTGCCCGTGTGATGCGGGCGACGTTGGTTCATTCATCCCGATGCGTCTCCTTCACCAGAAGCACAATCGCAATGGCATCTATTTAATCACACGGAAGGAATCCGGTGAGCTCTCTGTCACACATGTCCGGTAGGGTTTCGGGTGTAAACGTTACAACAGTAGGCGAGCCTTTGTTGTTGTAACAACGTTACCCCCACCCACAACGTTACAACAACAAACAACAACAAACAATTACACAAACACGATATGAGTGTAAAGCATAGGACAGGTAAACAAATAACTTTAAATATCTACGGGTAGAAGTAAACTCATGTTTTTTTATGTTTAATCTTACCACGTAAAGCCCACTGAACTATTAACTTATTTTTCAGAAGCGACCTGGCTACACATCCCAGCAGTCCCGCGGCCTTCCGGGAGCTTATAATTGCAGCAGCATTGATTCAAAAGCAAGCAAAACTCTGCACCGGTTTCGACATTCAGCGTCTCATCAGCAGAGCCACGCCAGCTTTGCATCATCATTGTTGGCGGACTGCCAGGAGTTGATTCAACGCTCTCTCGCGACAATGGAAGCAATGAACACGATTCTTTAAAACACCCCCACCCCTCCCCACCCGTCTCTGTCCACCCAGCGGTAGCAGTGGGTAACACCATATTCTTGGTTCTTCCGGTAAAGTCACGGAGATCGAAAATTAAGATAAAAAGAATAAAATAAAATTATATTTTTTTATAATAAATTTTAAATAATGAAAACAATAACCAAATGAGTCTACGATCGGCTGGTCGCGTGTGGTGGGGTAAAGTGTGGGTATAGTGATACGTCTTCTAACACGCCTGCTCAGCGTGGAATATTAGAAGGCTAGGCCAAATGCCCTCCATTGTATTAAACCATCACGTCAGAGCAGCATTCTGTAGGTTCGCGGGGCCCTCTAAAGCTCTCCCCGCGAAGCTCTCTCGTCATTGAGCATTCAGCTCCTGATCCTGCTGCTGACCTACAAGGCGCTCATTGGATGCGCCCCGCAATATCTACAGGAGCTGATCCGTGTTCACTCTCTAACGAGGTCCCTGAGACCTTCAGATCTCCTGCTTCTAAGCACTCCGAGGTCAAGGCTCATTTTCTGGGGTTGTTGCCAATGCAGCGCCTAAAGCTCTGGATATATTTTTAAGTCCTGTCTTGAAAACTCACCTCCTTAAAGTGGCCTTTACCTCCCCTAGCTCTGGCAGTGGACCCTGCAGGCTCTGTGCATTTCCTGCTTGACATACAACGGCGTTAGTGTGTTGCAATATACGGATGAAATGCGCCACTTTATACAAATGTAAAGTGGCGCTTTTCCCCAAGCCTCCGTCGCCACGTCTTACCATCCTGCGATATAGTAATTATAATAATTATAATATAAATTATAATTATTAATAATTGTTATATTTAATTATTACTGATAATCTTCTTTGGTTCTTTCGGTAAAGTCACGTAGAATGAGAATAAAATAATAAATTGATAAAATAAAATAACACAATAATATTCTCACGACGTTTCGGCCACAACACAAGCGGCCTTCATCAGGTGAAGGGACGAGACTGTCAGACTGTCAGACAGTCTCGTCCCTTCACCTGATGAAGGACGCTTGTGTTGTGGCCGAAACGTCGTGAGAATATTATTGTGTTATTTTATTTTATCAATTTATTATTTTATTCTCATTCTACGTGACTTTACCGAAAGAACCAAAGAAGATGAATCCTTGCAGTCACGAAAGCTTTAAATCGAAATATTACTGATAATGACTATAATAATCCACCCAGCGCCTGCACTCGTTGATGAGTGACGTCAGGCCATCATCCCTCCCTCTCCAAAATCAGGTGGGATTTTTTGGGGGAGGTTAGATCGCATAAATATAAATGTGTCGTTAAACCCGCCACCACCCGACACAGCCAATTAGCAAGGTTTTGTCACGTAAACAAAAACGTGCCAATTCGTGACTAGTTCAGCACACCGGTTGTGTGTTGCAGAGTAAACCCACAACATCTACAAGTCGACAGCGACTCGTTGTTAAACCATCCCTCCCTGTGCGCTGCCCCAGCCCAGGTTTTTATTCAAAGACGTAAGCCGATATACATCCGGGAGCAGGAGCGATCCTGTCACTGCCAGTTAATTTCAAAAGATCCAATCGTGTTGTTTGTTTATATTTGCGCAGAGGGTCCGATGGGGTGTGTGTGTGCGCGCGTGAGGGTGTGTATGTGTCGTTGCTAACCCGCGGGGTCGTATGAGTGATCGTCTTCTCTCTAGACAGACGTCGCGAGAAGTTCTCTTCAAATTTAGAGCAGGAATCGCCGCCACATGTTGGCTCAGAGGTAAAGGCACAGCCCTGCAATTTCTCGCTCGCGAGAGCTTAGAGGACGCGATGTGATCCTCCACTCGAAGGGTAAATTGTCGCTACTCTTCCACGCTTAGCGATTAGTACGGTTGGCTACGGTTGGCTACGTACGGTGCTAAATAAGTTGAACATGTATGTATAGGAAGAGGTTGTAGTATACACACCCTTTGGAGAGAGGCGGGGGTGGGGGCGATATTTAAGAGACGTGCTCACAGTTTCAGCTGCAACGCGGTGAGATTGAACCGGCGACCTCTGTTCAGCGTGCTGAGCGTTACACCGCGACAGCATCAATGCATCGCCACGCGTGTGATGCACAGGGCATCGCGATTCTCCAGTTACCCAATCACAATCGTCATCATCGACAGCCACGTTCTGTCCGCAGCTGGATGAAAGCCTCACGACGCCATCCCCCACATCTCACTTGACCGCGTGAACTGGTCCCATTGCTCCAGTGCGCGTACACACAAACAAACACACCTACACAGGAACGTATCTCCAGTGTAGCCCACACAGGCTGTTAGGTCAAGTGCTGTTCGCACTCTCACGTATATATACACGCACATTTACACTGCCATATAAGTGGCTCTTGTCTCAGGCTAGGTGCAGTTTGAGACCACGTGAAATGTATATACACAAAGGCAAAGATCCCCCGTATAGTCTTAACAAACTGTTGGGGAAAGTGCTGTTAGTGAGCACCTATGAAGGCCGGAACGGCACACGAGGTGTGGGTGGCCAGCACCACGCCTTGTTTCCCTTGTGGCGAAGTTTAAGCACCGCGCCAGGTACTGATTTGACGTAAGGGAGGCTCAGGACCTGTTCAGATAATCGTCAATGGTGTTGGCTGTCAGCGGGAATCGAACCCGGATCACCGGGTTTGTAGCGTGGCGCGCTAACCACTGCACTACTGCCCCAATTTCCTCACCCCACCCCTCCCCATTACATTACCGCTATACACGCACAAACACACATACATGCAGATGGACATACGTTATGGCCATGTTGTTCACCTGGCCTGTCATAACCACGTGCTTCAACCTGGGCTATCACAACCACGTGTTTGAACCTGGGCTATCACAACCACGTGCTTCAACCTGGGCTATCACAACCACGTGTTTGAACCTGGGCTATCACAACCACGTGGTTCAACCTATGAAATCACAACCACGTGGTCCAACCTGGGCTATCACAACCACGTGGTCCAACCTGGGCTATCACAACCACGTGTTTGAGCCTGGGCTATCACAACCACGTGGTTGAACCTGGGCTATCACAACCACGTGGTTGAACCTGGGCTATCACAACCACGTGGTTGAACCTGGGATATCACAACCACGTGGTTCAACCTGGGAAATCACAACCACGTGGTTCCGCTGCAAAAGATTCGTTGGACCAGAACGACTAGCGCATGGAGTTGATTTTCTCGCAAGACGCGAGGTGGCAGTGGTGCAGCACGGGAAACCCCAAAAATCGCTTTCATTCAAATGTAACAAAAACAAGTTGGTTATACCGCGTTGGCATATGGCGCATACAAACAACGACAACAACAAACTCAACACACTCTTCAATGACAACTGCTCTAATATATATCAGCCGACGTTTCAGGCAATGCACCTTCTTTATTCACAATTTACTCCTTTGCCCAAACATGTGCCGTTTTCCAACTGCACGTGCAATCCCATTTACTCTTTGTAACGAGGTGAATGATGCCATATCAGACATGTTAAGTTGTGGAGCTGGTGTTGTAGAGACGACGCAGAGATGATAACTGAGTACAATGGGAACAGGGCGGGGGGGGGGGGTGGAGAGGAATTTCTCCGCGCGAGACTTCAGCCTGATTGTAATCGAGTTTAACAGTGGGGAGTTCATGGCCGGTGCTGATTGCTGTCCCAATGGGCGTGCTCTTGCAATGCGAGAAGAGGAGTGGGTGCAGTGGAAGTCGAATTAGCGTTGGTGTGTGCGTGCATTTCCAATTAAAGCCATGCAGAAAACTATGCAATATTGCACCCCCTATTTAACGAAGGCCACTCCCAGATCTGTATTTGATGGCTAATGATGGCTAAACACTGAAGCATGGTTCGGTCGAGAGGGAGCCAAGCAGACCAAAAGACCCAGGGGCACGCTGACGTGGAAGCCAATTTTGCCGGTGTGAGTATTTCTGCACCACAAAGTATTATGTTAAGACTATGCAGTGGTAAAACGTTTATTTTGAAGGGGCAGCACGGCGCATATCTTCGACCCGTGAAGGGGACCAGTGGCTCTGTTTGTTACGAATAGTCATAGTAGGTTGTGTGAGACCACCTGAGGCATGAATAGTTTAAAGAGGGTAACAGGTGGCGATTTGAATGGTGACTGACTGCGTGTGAGGGGAATGGTGAAGGGAATATTTCGTCGTTGTCGGGGGAATGAATACCACAGCCTTCTGGGACCAGGGGCGAGCGACACTGGACGTCCACTCGACCGAGGTGTGCGCGACCATTGGAGATTCAAGATCCTGGTGCGACACGAGGCCCAGGTGCGAGCAATGGAAGGTGGCGCGTGGCGATCGAGCGGCGTCCGCCTCCCGTGACGGCTCGATGGGACGTTGGGCTGCGACACGAGGCTGAGAAGTGGGGACGCTGTCTGTCACGTGCCACCGGCAGACGAGTGGACACGGGCCTGAGGCCAGGAGAGAGGAGTTGGACACTCTGGAGAGGAGGCAAGCAATAGCTCACCTGAGGGTTTGTGCCTGCTGATGTGGAATTGCAACGCAGGGCAGTTACGCGTTACATACTTGCATTGACCAGCGTGGTGAAGTATGGTCAAAGGCATGGGGAGGGGGGGGGAGGTCCTCGTCCAGCAGTGGCGACTACGGGCTGTGCTCCGTGCGTGGTCACAGCGGGCAGTGTTGAGAGGCAGATGTGGAGGTGTCGCGCAATGCGTCGTTAGCAATCGTGATTGTGTCAACTCGTAACGCGGCGCCACTGCCGCCGCACGCAATCCGCATCTCGCCGTCGTCGAGAGGACGACTCGGGGAGGCGCTACGAGGAGGAGCCACGGATAAGCGAGAAGGGCAGCAGCCGAATAGTAAAAGCCAACGCCACCAACACTTGCCCAAGCTCCGCTGTCCCCTTATCAGGCGTTATTGGCCAAATTAACGAGTCGTTTACGTGGACAAAAACCGACACCTCGGATAATCCACTCGTGAGAAGGGGAGCAACGCTTTATCCCATGCAGAGGGAGCAGGTGGAGTCCACATGTTTTGATGTCTGGCCTTCTGGCGAGCCAGGGTACGGCTCCTCCCTAATAGATGTCCACGAGAAGGGAGTTTGACCTCCTGTGTGTGGTGATTCACCAACCCTCCATCAACCTTCGCTGCTGCATCCACAGTGCCGGGTTACAGGCAGCCGCGCGCAATTTCGCTATCATCTCGCCCAGCCAATCACGCGCGGCCGCCTGGCTTTGAACCCAGGCTCTCGGCGGTTGCCGGAATCGGCGCCGTGACCCCCTGACCCTTTCCTCCACCACGGTAGGCCCGTTCTTTCCAATACATATTTTTGTATTTGTTTTACCAAATGGATAGCTCGGTACACACACACACACACATCCTCACCCTCCACGTGCAGCCCTCTTGCCCCACAAACCCACTCCGCTAACTGCGATGAAATAAAACGAAACTAAATGAGGTTAATGAAGTGTGCGAAACTAAAATAGCTGCCGCGGTGTTATGAACGTCCCAGGCTGAGAGGGCGAGAGAGAGAGAAGGCGACAGCGGGCGGTGCCGTCCCGAGGGGGTGAAGGGGCAGTTAGCGGTGTAAAGTCCAGCGGCGTGCTAGCGTCTGTCTCTCTCTCTCCACAGACAAGCGCGCATTGCTATGCAAGACCGACCACCCGTCCGCCAGGGATCGTGAAGACACGGGAGACCCCACCGGAGGGCCGTTGTCGTGTGAGACTGACACTCGTCCTAGAGGTGAGACCACGGAAGGTCCGACCGGTCATCGGCGAATGAACTTGAAAACGCACCCGAGAGGTCGCAGCTTGCCGTGTGTGGGCTGTAGGTTTGTGTGTGTTGGCCTGTGACAGTTCAGGAGAGCGGTGGCGCAGTGGTTAACGCTACGAATGCGCCGACCCGAGTTAAATTCCTGCTCACGGCCAACACCAGTGACGATTATCCGAACCGATCCTGGGCCTCCCCTAGGTCGACTCTGCTACGAATGAGTAACCTGGTGTGCTGTGTAAACCTCTCAAAGGCGGCCGGGTGTGGTGCTGGTCACCCACCCCCTCGTGTGCCGGTCCGGCTTTCAAAAGTTTTACAGCGCTTGCCCCAACAGTCTGTCGAAGCCTATACGGGGGATCTTTGTCTTTGTGATAGTTCACTCCCCTTGCAACTGACCCTACACCCTACCCACGGTTCGATGGGTTTTTTTCCCCATCTTGTTTTGACTGCCTCGTTTGTACCCTCGCTGGTTGTATTGGCACCACACAAGTTCGTGGATCGCCTGAACCAAAAACATTGTCCATGCACCGACAAATCGTAAAATGTAAGACTGAAACAAATCCTGTTCAGATTAATGAACTTTGATACGATTGTTTTTTTCTCATCAGGCCTCGTGGTGTGAATTGCATTCTCCAACTTTTAACTTATCTTTCTGGCCTTTGTAATATGAAACAGGGCCATTGCCTGAAACGTCACATATTAATTGAGGAATATGTCGAGGGTTGGTTTCTGTATTGATATGCGAGTACCACCGTTGTCCCGATATCTATGAATTTGTTTCGGACCGTACGTAGCCAACAGTGCTAATTGGAGGTGCGGGAGAAGGACGACAAACGAATCCAAGCCGTTGTAAAGAAATTAATGGCAAGGGATGTTTGATGGTATCAATGATGATCATTATGGCTATATTTTGCTTCATTGGCCTGAAATATAACCATCTGCAAAATGATGTGCGTAAAAAAATAATTTAACGCACAAAACAAACCTGAAAATAACATTTGATTCTTGGCGACCAATCCAGTCGTGAAAATCTATTCCGGTTGACGCTTTGGTGGCCGCGTGGCCGCGTAGAATGAGGTTCTTGATCTTGGCTGCTGGTGTGGTCCAGGGGCGGTGAGGAGCCCCGGTGATAAGAACGCGTCTCGGAGGATGCCCACCGCCGCAGAGATGAACCCACGAGATCAAGCGGTGGCTTAAGAGAGGTGGGGGAACTTCATCCAGCAGTGGAGAGCTGACGGTGACCCGTTAGTACTGCGTCTAGTGACTGTATCGGCACATTACTGAAAATGCAGAGGAAAGCTAGGAACAGTAGACCCCGGCATATCTCTGAACTAATATTAGCACAGCGCACTTTGGTCTTGCCAAGTTGTAACAGTGAGCAGGGCGTCAGTAATAATAATAATAGTTGTAGTCACTGTCACAGTCCTCCTTTGTTAATCCGCTCCTGGACGAAGGCATCTCTGCGTCGTGGTGGTTGTTTGACCATACTTCACCACGCTGGTCAGTGCGGTTTGGTGAAGCGTATCGGGCAAGGTAGGACCGAGTCAAGATATTACTCGCCACTGATGTCAGCCGTGGCCGGGAATCCAACTCGGATTTCTGGAGTTCATTGTACAGCTCGCTAACCACTGCACCACCACCTGCACGACGATAGCCACCCGTCCCGGTTTGACCCGGGCAAAAATGTTTGGTAATGATTATTGGCATTCTGTGTTCGAGTGGCTAGGAATTAATTTGTGCCGAGATCATATGTTGGATATTGTGTTCTGTTGAAATGTATTCTCTAAGCGACGAGGTATGTCCTCCCCCGTTCGACCTGTGATGGACAAGGGTGTCTAGAAACCCGAGTTCCACCCCCCCCCCCCATCGCATAGCTTGTCATCTACAGTTCGCGTGCGCTTTATTGCGTGGTTATTTTGTGTTATTTCCATGGCAGGCGTGGAGAAACACGCGACTGCGTTTATGTAACGCAGTCACGCGACGAGATTCACGTTCGAGTTACTGCGCGGTTAATGATGCAGAGGGCAGGGCGCGCTCGCTAGGGTCGTGCCCCCCGTGGGTCCGCGTTTATGAGACCACAACCCCCCCCCCCCATTCTCCTGTCTCAGGTGACGATAATAATACTACAGAACGACGAAGACGATTGTGCGATGAGTAAGGCGCCCGATATGTCACTGACATCACAGTGACCGTGACTTCGAGGTGTGGAGCCAAGCTAGGTGGCACTTGGATGCCAGGAGAGCGATGTGGTGGGAGGGGCCTTGAAGAGGCAGCGGCTTTCAGGAAGATGCGGGGGTGGTGGCTTTAGTGTCTCGTCTCTTTTAAAAGTCGGTGCAGATTGAACTCTGCTGCTGATGTACAGCAGCAGTAAGATGACGATGGCCGTGTTCTGGACGGCAGCGGGAGTCATCCATGGAGACATTTTAAGTGGATATCGTCGTGGCTTCATCATCAGATTCGTACACACCGATGCATAATCACAAACCTGCACACACACACACCGATGCATAATCACAAACCTGCACACACACACCGATGCATAATCACAAACCTGCACACACACACCGATGCATAATCACAAACCTGCACACATACACACCGATGCATAATCACAAACCTGCACACACACATACAACGATCCCCCGGTGAAGCAGAATCGTGGCTGGAGGAGCGAGTGCTGTTAGCGAGCTCCTTTTGAATGCCGGCACGGCACGCGAGGGGGGTGGGAGTCGAGCACCACGTGGCCCCGCAGTGGCGATGTTTCTACATCGCACCAGGTACCCATGTGGGCCGAGTCAACCTAGCAAAGCCGCAAGCTCGGTTCGAATAATGGTCTCCGATGCAAGGAACTATCCCGAGATCCCGTGCACTGCGGAGATGGAGCGATGCAATCGTCTCGCGCGCAGGCGCTACAGGGACTGGGTTGCGTCGCGGGACGGCGCAACAAGACTCATATCGACGGCTCGCTCGGTGAGTCCTTCAACCAGCAGTGGATCAAACATGTCCGTCGATGATGACGATGCCGTGCCGCAAGCACCGCGAGCCGGGGCGCTGCGTGTGTTCACTGCAGGTGGCTGGACCACGGCGGGTGAAGTGATGGATGGAGGGGGCACCCTTCTGCACGCCGCGGCTCTGCAACAGATGGACGGCATCGTAGCAGGTGCCGCAGGTGCCACCGCCGCCACCACAACACCCTTTGTGGCGGGGGGTAGGGGGACGGAGGGGTCCCAGGGCAGGGGTGCCGTGCGATCCAAGACGTTCGCAGTACCAGCGCGCCGTCCACTATCCTCGCCACGCCACTCGTGGTGACATTTTTTGCGGTTGAGGTTTTTTTGTTTTGTTTTTCGTGCGCGCGCGTGGACATGCGGGGGCTCGCTATTGGTAGATCCGATTGTTACTTGAATTAGAAGCTGCCGACACGAGGAGCGAAACGTCGGACATCGTGTGGAACGACACGCGGTGGGGGGAGGGGTGGGGTGGGGCGGGGGAGCTGGACAAAAGCACGACCACGAGAACCCACGGAGCAGCGGTAGAGAGAAAACGAATCGATGCACGGATAATTATATTAGGACTTGCTGTGCATCATCTGTAATGGACTAGCGGATATTAGGGGAATGGACGAAAACACTTTTGAGACGTGTAGCAGCTCGGCTTCACGTTCCCAGTTCAAATCTGTGTCTGGGATCGACTCGGGCCATCATCCATCCAGGGTCGCTAAAATAAAAAAAAAAACACTTATTGGGAAAATCATCAGTGGTTGTCCTTTCAAGGGACTTGCCACTGTCATAAGAAAGTTGAATTTCCAACGAAGGGCTCTACGGATGCTCTTCGACGCTGGCCCAGACGTCTTGGAGGAGGTCTGAGTAACCCACACTTGACCCCACCATACATCCATCTGCCGACCGACTCCTACAACTGCGGTGCGTTCGTTTATCCTTCCTGGGTGGTCCGGTGAGGTGCGGGTTTTGTTTCCAAATGCCGCGCCGTGAGTTGGAATCGAACCGACATCATCTGGGTTGCATGCCAGCGTGCCGACCATCAGAGCACCGCGTTCCCGTAACGTCTGTTAATTGTTATCGGCGACGCGAGTGATGCGCGTGCCGTCTCCTGTAAACGTGCACATGGAGGCGTTGGGGGCAGTTTGTAAACGGGCTTCACCGGCGATCGCTGTCACGTGGGGGGGGGGGGGGAAACCCGGTTCAACAATCACTCATGGAAACGCACTAACGCAGTGGCTGCGTGTTAGAGGCGACTCGTCGGGAACAGCTCGAGAGTGGTGGGGGCAACGCGTGGCTTGCTCCCACCTCTACTAAAACGTCTGTCCCGCATGGAGGAGTAGGCCAGATGCCCTCTAGAGCAGTGGTGCTTAACCTTGACTGCAGCCTTGCACCCTTTGGTTCTCAATCGTAATTTTTTTTTATAATGCTAATACCTACACAAGGTTTGAAACAAAGTAAGTTGTTACGGACGTGCCCGTGCTTAATTTGTTCCGATGATTTACCTTCAAATTTAATCTGGCCATGTCTCGCACCCCCAAAAAGGGCATCTCGCATCCCCAGGGGGTGTAGCGTGCACCCCAGATTAAGAAGAAGAAGAAGAAGAACCACTGCTCTAGAAGGAGCTCATTGGAACAGTGGCGTGAGCGAGCAATTGCAGGGCTGCGCCTTTACCCCTTTAGCTTCATACAAAACTCTGACACTGATCGAGGTGAGGTGAGCGAGGGGTGTGGACGTCCCAGCGACAGACAGCGCAGCAGTGGCGCGCGGCTCCTCGACCGCGCCGTGCCGCGCGCGAGGACGCGGCCGCCGCTCGCGGTTCGCTTCAAGGAACCGCGGCGCTGTCGGAGAGCTACGCAGGGGCAGCTGCCACTGGGGGCGCGCCCTTCCAAAATGCGTTGGAATGCGATGCGAGGCTTGAAAGCGCCGATCGCACCTCACGCTCTCTCCGAGTCGCGACGGAGTAAAAGGGGAACGTCTCTAGAATTCAGACACCATCATCATCATTATTAGTACACAACGCCGGGCCTTTTTATATATAGCAAAATTAATTCTAAGTGTTCTTCCTTTACGAGCTGTAGATGAAGTTCTACTGATAGAGCTGTCGGATTAAAATTAGAGCACGGGAGAAATGAGGAATTGGTCAGCGGATTGTGTCCACGCGAATATATGAAATAGAACCGCAATGAATCCATTGAAGATGTTAGTTCTGAGATGGATTGGAATAGACATCGGTAACGACGTGGCCAGCACAGCGAGAGGTCTCCTGCTCGGCTGCGCCCGTCACCTTTCTTTATCCTCGTGTGCGTTGCCTGTTCATCTTGTCTACGCTGTGTTCTTTTGGTCGTCTGGACTCACTTCCTTGCTGAAATATTATTTCAAAGAATCCCCTTCGTTCGTTGCGCCTCCAACTGCCCTGAATGGTAGGCGCGGTTTAGATGAGAAATTTCGGATGATGGCGATGAGGATTACGATGATGATGATGATGACGACGATGGCGATGATGATGATGATGATGACGATGATGACTATAATGATGATGAGTACAATCCTCCAATCCACCGGGTCACTGTCGAGGCCCCCCACAATTCCGACTGTCGCCAGACTCCAAAGAGACGGAGGTGGGGGCGCCGGGCGGCCACGGCAGCTGGGCGCTGGCGAGCAGGAACGACGGCGGCGGCGGCGAGGCGCCGTGGGACGGGCTGCAGGTGGTGCACCTCACGGAGGAGCTCTGCCAGCGGCTCGAGCGGCTGGGCAGCCAGGAGGAGCGCGAGGGCCTCCGCAGGCAGCTGCCCCCAGGCACCGTGAGGGCGCTGCTCGGCTGGCTGCACGCGAGCACGGTGCGGGTACACGGCGCGGGTACACGGCGCGGGTACACGGCGCGGGTACACGGCGCGGGTACACGGCGCGGGTACACGGCGCGGGTACACGGCGCGGGTACACGGCGCGGGTACACGGCGCGGGTACACGGCGCGGGTACACGGCGCGGGTACACGGCGCGGGTACACGGCGCGGGTACACGGCGCGGGTACACGGCGCGGGTACACGGCGCGGGTACACGGCGCGGGTACACGGCGCGGGTACACGGCGCGGGTACACGGCGCGGGTACACGGCGCGGGTACACGGCGCGGGTACACGGCGCGGGTACACGGCGCGGGTACACGGCGCGGGTACACGGCGCGGGTACACGGCGCGGGTACACGGCGCGGGTACACGCACATATTGGTACCCGGCGCGGGTACAAAGACAAAGATTCCCAGTATAATCGTTAACAGACTGTTGGGGCAAGTATTGTTAGCGAGAACCACGGGTACAGACGCGTGGGCACATGCACATACGTACTGGCACACACTGGTCGAAGTGACGTACAGTGTGTGGGACATGCACGGCTACATGCCGACGCATTGGTAAGCGCACGGACAGATGCTTGGCTACACCACATTGGCACAGCCCTGAGCGCTAGCACGGGTACACATGTACATGGGTATACATGGTGTGGGTTCGCACCTACATCGGTACAAAGACATGGACACGAGCGTTGGTGCACATGTATGTTGGCGCGCGTGTGCCCATGTGCACGCGCGTGTGCCCATGTGCACGTGCACGCGCGTATGCGCATGCGCCGGGCCCGTCGCGGGGATCGAGTAACGGCCCCGTCGCCGCTCTGCCAAACAAAGCACAACAACGGCAACATCGCGTACACACACGCCATCAGATGTAGCATCTGCAGCTAATAAGGGTCCGATTACCGACGCAATTGCGTTAGATCTCGCTCGGCCCGCTCGGCAGAGAAACATGACCCCCACGTCTCCATTATTAGCGGCACCAGCGACCTCCTCCTCCTGCTTCGCTCTACCGCCGCGCAGCGATTGCCTGGGAATTTGAGGGTCTCGGGGGGGGGGGGGGAAGGTCACGAAAAGCTTGTGGGGGTCCCTGATTGCTCGCATGCGTAGCTAGAATTAAATATTTAAACATTTGTATTTATTTTCCACGTGGATTTACCCCTACACGCGTCTCCTCGTTCACTCTACTCCCCTCCACGCACTCTCCCACCTCTCCCCTCATCTCGCTCCCCTCCCCTCCACCCACTCTCCTACCCCTCCCCTCTCATCTCACTCTACTCCCCTCCACGCACTCTCCTACCTCTCCCCTCTCATCTCACTGCACGCACTCTCCTACCTCTCCCCAATCATCTCACTCCCCTCCCCTCCCCTCCACGCACTCTCCTACCTCTCCCTTCTCATCTCACTCTACTCCCCTCCACGCACTCTCCTACCTCTCATCTCACTCCCCTCCCCTCCACGCACTCTCCTACCTCTCATCTCACTCCCCTCCCCTCCACGCACTCTCCTACCTCTCATCTCACTCCCCTCCCCTCCACGCACTCTCCTACCTCTCCCCTCTCACTCCCCTCCCCTCCACGCACTCTCCTACCTCTCTCCTCTCATGTCGCTCCACTCTCCCAAGGCTTTTTCTCGAAGCCTCCAGTCAACATTAATCGGCGCACGTGGAAACACGCGCATTGGCACACATAGACACACACACACGTGCAATGCGCGGGGATTTGTTTGGAGCGGTCGTGTAGAGATTAGCGCGCTGCGCTACAAACCCGGCGACCAGAGATTGATTCTCCCTCAAGACCAACACCGGTGACAGTTATCTGAACCGGTCCTCGGCCTCCCCTAGGTCGACTCAGCCTTAAATGAGTACGTGGTGCGTAAACATCGCCACTAGGGAGACAAAGGCGGTCGGGCGTGGTGTTAGCCACCCACCCCCTCGTGCCGTGCCGGCCTTCATAGGTGGTCGCTAACAGCACTTGCCCCAAAAGTATGTTAAGGCTACACGGGGGATCTTTGTTTTGCTTTGTCATTGGGGGAGATGTCGAATTTTATTTAATTCAAGTCCGTGTCATGGTTTGGTTCCGCCCGCTGTGTGATTGGGGAACGGGACGGTCGGTTTGGGGGGCGATCGGTTTGGGGGGCGGTCGGTTTGGGGGGCGATCGTTTTGGGGGGCGATCGCGTTGAGCACGTGGCGCGAGTGAGGGAAATCCCGGAGGGGGTTCCATGGCGGAGATGACCAAGAGTCTGACATGTAACTCCACAGTGGTCACCGCGACAGAGTTGGGGCCTCGCGTTTTCATCGGGAAACCCCAGTGTGGATCTCTCTCTCTCTCGCGCGCGCGCACGCGCACCACGAGGCTATTTAAAGAATAACTTTGAATCAACGTAGCGAAACTAAAGAGGACCCTAGGGGTTAGTAAATGAGTGGGGGTGGTGGTGAACCCCCGCCCCCTTTTTGCTCTGCAAAGCAATTTTAGTTTTTCTCTGCTGGGTATTTTTAATTGGCTGGACCTTGAGAGAGAGACTGCTCCCTGGGAAGAAAATCTTCGCTGGGCTGCGCTCAGACGAAAGAAGGTCTCTTTTATCGCTCTTTATCTCTCTACTCCAAAGCCATATGCGTGCCGTGACATCGCTCTTTTTAAAACAACACCGCGCAAGTGGTCGCTTAACTCGGGAGGTTTAAGCGCTAAGCCGACGCACAGCTGAGATGCTGGGTTTGAATCTGGGTGTCAGCTGAGTTTATGGTATAAGCCCTTCCACCGCTGATTCACACAGAGACGCAATAGGCTCGCAAGGAAACGCATTGACTCGCATCGATGCCCATTCACTCACACCGAGACCCGTAGACTTAGACAAAAGTTGTGATTTTTTTCATCCCATTTCTCAGGTGGTAGCGAGTCCATGGTCTCGGCCCGAATAACAATGAATTACACAGCCATATATTCACATAGATACACATTCTCACAGGGAGACAAATATACTCACAGGGTGGCGTGTAGACTCGGATTTAGTTGACGGGAGTTTCACAAATCCACATCATTGGCTGAGTTGGAGAACGGGCAATAGTTATTTCATGAATGTATGTTGAACTTCTTTCGCACCGTACGTATCCAACCATGCTAATCCGAGGTGCTGCGAAGTTTCTGGATTGTAAGACGCTCTGCAAAGTAAGACGCACCCAAATCTACAACAATTGCCCGAGCTCTGTGGTCCTGTAACGGAATGCTTATCCCACTCGATTAATTATTGTTTATACACATGGGAGGAAAACCCCACGCGTGCACAGTGGGGGATGGGGGGGACACCCAATCCCCGTACAGATTGAAATCAATCTACTTGCTGTACTGCCATCATACCCTGGTCATAAAGCAGGAAGATTGTGACCACGACGCCCACGGGTGGCCGCGAGGGAGGTTCACGAACGTCTGGGAACCGCCTCGAGACGTGCTGGGTTACAGGGAAGTTTAGTCCGGCAGCGCTGCCTCGCAATGCCATGGGTGCAATGCTCTTCATTGCAAGGCCCCCCAGGGGCTACTGGCGGCCCCTGGGGACCTTTAGTGCGGCCCCTGACGTGCACCCCCCCCCCCCCCCACGACAATACACAACAAGTGAAAACACCCCCATCATCATCATCGTGCTGCTGTCAAACCCCCAATGGCTTCAAATGTGTGGCGGCCCTAACACTGACGATGTATCTTAGCGGCGAAAGTGCCCCCTCACTCACCCCCTCTGAAAATGAGCGAAGAACGCGAGGCTGAGGGCTCGAGTGCGCACTGAATGCCGCCACACGTCTTGTCGATTTTGGGTCGCCCCCTCCCCTCCACCACTGCTCATTTGACTGTCGCTGTCGTCCGATTCTAACTGGAGACGACCCTGCGTGCGTCTGGGCGGAGTGGATCTAGGGGGTGGTGATGATTTGGTGCATTGATTGTTGTTGTTTGTTTTCAATTAGTTTACAGATTTCCCTCGCTTTATGCGGGGGTCAATTCGTGCGATTTCGCGTACATGCAGCGAACCTATTTCGACCGTTAATTCGCTTTATGCGGTGGGTGGGTGTGTGTGTGTGTGAGGGGTGGGTGGGTGTGAGTGAGTGAGGGGTGGGTGGGTAGGTGTGAGTGAGTGAGTGAGGGGTGGGTGGGTGTGAGTGAGTGAGTGAGCGAGTGGTGGGTGGGTGGGTGTGAGTGAGGGGTGGGTGGGTGAGTGAGCGAGTGGTGGGTGGGTGTGAGTGAGGGGTGGGTGTGAGTGAGTGAGCGAGTGGTGGGTGGGTGTGAGTGAGTGAGTGAGTGAGGGGTGGGTGGGTGGGTGAGTGAGGGGTGGGTGGGTGTGAGTGAGGGGTGGGTGGGTGGGTGTGAGTGAGGGGTGGGTGGGTGGGTGTGAGTGAGGGGTGGGTGGGTGGGTGTGAGTGAGGGGTGGGTGGGTGGGTGTGAGTGAGGGGTGTGTGAGTGAGGGGTGGGTGGTGGGTGTGAGTGAGGGGTGGGTGGTGGGTGTGAGTGAGGGGTGGGTGGTGGGTGTGAGTGAGTGATGGGTGGGTGGGTGAGTGAGTGAGGGGTGGGTGGGTGTGAGTGAGTGAGGCTGGCACTGGGACAGCGCCACTCTGGTTTGTTGAGTGCCCGCGTGTGTGAGTTTCTCTCTCTCACAATGCCCCCCATTATTCTAGAACCGTATGCGTGCATTCTGTGCCGATGCGTCTGCTTCTCAATAGCTACTATTAACTTCCCATTCACATAAAGTACAAATTACAATTATATTACATTGGTATGGATATTAAACCATGGGTTCAGGATTCTAGCCCTGGGTCTGGGTGTCTCTCTCTCTCTCTCTGTGAGTTCATAATGGCCGTGTTAGAGACACTGATACCCTGTTTCTAGTGGTAGTGCCTTACGCCGATAATCTAATATACTTCAAGCAAGCCTAGCGGCGTTTCCGTAAAATATGAGTGATGATAGAGACCTTGTCTAACAGGCGTCTGTCAATCCACTGCTGGATGAGGGCCTCCTAACGCGGCTGTACGGGTCGTGAGCGTTCTTTGACCATACTTCACCACACTGGTCAGCGTGGGTTGGTGAAAGCAAGTGAGTATAGAAGTACAGTACAACCGTGGATTCTGCTGCACTGGTCCGCTCCCTGTGGACAGTGGGAAGCATTCATAAACAAAGTTATTAACCCTTAAAAGTGAATAATTAAACACGGGCTTTGGTTAGATAAGGCCACGTCAAAGACAATATGTTACGTTGTAAATTACTGCAATGTTTTTATTTTGCCAATAACATTGCAGTGTGTGTGTGTGTGCGCATGTTTGTGCGAGTGCGTGACGTCCTGGAGGGCATGCGGGCATTCCTGGCCAGGCATGCAAAGTGAAGCCGAACGTGTTGGTTGTGTGTGTGGGGAGCGGTCGCGCAGTGGTTAGCGCGCTGCGGCACGAACCTGGCGATCCGAGTTCGAGTCCCGCTCACCGTCGATTCCTACATGTGTGTATGTGTGTGTAACAAAAAGCAAACGACATGTCTCGGACCGCATTCGTGAACACAAAGCAGACCTGAAACACGGTAGGACCAACACCTCGGCCGTGGCAGATCACTGTTATAATTCAGTAGGCTCACATGACATTGACTTCTCCAAGACAGAGGTTCTTTGTAAGCCATCTGGCTACCATGAGAGATTCGTTCATGAGGCTATCCACATATACAAACACAGAGACAATTTCAACCGAGAAGATGGATTCTGGCTTAGCAATCATTGGAAGGATTTGATAAACCATTTTGGGTCTTAATTGATTGTTCATACTTAAGGTGGCTTTCAGACCGCATCCATTATTTTTCGTCTCCCCCTCTTTTCCGAACATATATGGACTCATCCATCTGAACAAACTGTCAAATGGCTCTCCGTGGTGCTAACGTTAAAAAACCGCCACTTTCAAATTTTCTTGCTGTGGTTTTCACACCTGATGATAATTGCTTGTGTTGCAGTCGAAACGTCGTGAGAATTGTATTGTTTTATATTTTTATTATTTTATTGTTTCCCTTCTACGTGACTTTACCGAAAGAACCAAGAATATAAATAAAAAAACAACACGTGTGTGTATGTAATATACCAACACGCCAGTAACGATTATCTGAACCTGTCCGGTACCTTCCCTAGGTCAAACCAGAATGAAGCAAGTAGCCGGTGCGGTGTGGAAACGGCGGCTAAACCACCCCCCCCCCACCCACGTGTGCCGGCCTTGCTAGGTTCTCGCTAACAGCACTTGCCCAGCAGTCTGTTAACGCTATAGGGGAGGTCTCTGTCTTTGTATATGTGTGCGTGTCGTGCAGTTTGTACACGTGTTAGTGTGTGTGTGTCGTATATTGCCCTGGTTAATAGGCCGCGGCCTTGGGTTATTCTTCATGCTTTCGGGGTCTGTGACCCTCTGCTCACGATCATTAAGGACCGTCCATGATGGTTGGCAGGCCCCGGTAAATCTGCGTGTCCGGCCTAATTTCCGTTCACCTTGGGGTGCCACATGGATCTCCTCCGACCCCCACGCCATTTAGCATCCTTCCCAGTGGAGGTCCTTTCGACAGCAGTGGCGTGAGAACACAATTGCAGGGCTGTGCCTTTATCTTGTACTGAGCCCTTATTCAGATCACATTTA
Source organism: Petromyzon marinus (assembly GCF_048934315.1). Taxonomy (NCBI): domain Eukaryota; kingdom Metazoa; phylum Chordata; class Hyperoartia; order Petromyzontiformes; family Petromyzontidae; genus Petromyzon; species Petromyzon marinus. The sequence continues at coordinate 17,954,587 of NC_133690.1, read as the reverse complement.
ATTCGCAAATGCAAGCAAAGGTGTAACGCATGAAAGCCACTTTGAATAGTTTTGCATAGTCCAGCGATCAGAGTGAGGCTTGATTTTCCGACGAGCCAAACTGCCGCAAGGCACTAACCGGCGCGGAGGGGTGGTGTGAGGTTCTGATGGATTACCTGCGAAAGCCACGCGTCACTAACGGGAACCGGCGGATGGGGCCAAGAGCGACGCGTTGGGAAGCTCCCGCGCATGAAAAAGTCCAAGGTTATCTCCCAGCTCTGGGTGGTGATGTTGGTTGTGGCGCTGTCTCTTAAACTTGGCCCAAGTTTTTGTTCCGGAGTCAAGCACCGACGGAAGTCACAGAGGGGAAGCGAGTGGGGGGCAGACTCACCCCCCCCCCCCACACCCACCACTTCCCTTATTAACTTATTGTGTTTATTAGCCTCTCATTTCGCGTTGATTGTTATTGGTGCATAGCTGGGCGGTGGTGGCTACGCTGCACGTGGCTGGATGTCATCAGACACTGGAGGCAGCAGCGAGGGTTGGTTGATCGCGCACAGATGTTGTGAAACTTCCTTCGCGTGGGAGTCGAGGAGGAGCCGTGCCTTACCCCTGACTTTGACAGCAGAAGACGGTACAGCAAGGTGACTAATCGCCATCTGTTTCCATCTGTACGGGGATAGAGCGTTGCCCCCTCGCACAAGGTGTGGGGTTTCTGCTCCGGTTTCCTCCCCCCGTGAATAATATTAATAATACACACATCTCGGCATTCATTGGTTGAGTGTCATATCGCAAAGAAAACGCCAACGTAGCAGTACCCGTCTGAGGATGAGTCCGATGACTGAGTGTACCTCTCCTGGAAAGGGCGCCACGGTCGCGAGGAGATGTTTACTCCCTCGTCTGCTACGCAGGTGGTCCTGGGTTCGATCCCGACGCCGACTGTCTATTTGGAGTGTGCATGTCTCTCTCCCCGTGGATTTTTTTCCTCCGGCTCCTCCGGTTTTCCCCTCCCATATTTAGAATACCATCACGAGTTTTGAGTATTCGGCTGCGATACATACGATAAGCCACTTCGTTGAGCTACATAGCTCGGTGGGATTTACCTGGTAAAATAAAAATAGTTAATATAGTTTAGTTAGACAGATAAATAAGTCAATAATGATAATAATCCGCAACTTTGTTTGTTGTGAATCCCCACAGCTGCTTGGGGCCCTGCGAGATGCTCATTGCCCAAGCGCCCGCCGCTGGCAGCGTGGGGGCTTAGACGTGGGTGAGACTGTGTGGGGGGGGGGGACGTGGGCTGAGAGTGGGGGGGGGCACGGTGATGAGACAGTGGGGGGGGACGCGTGGGTGAGAGAGGAGGGGGGGACACGTGGGTGAGACTGTTGGGGGGGGCGTGGGCTGAGACTGTGGGGGGGGGACACGTGGGACTGAGAGTGGGGGGGGGGACACGTGGGACTGAGAGTGGGGGGGGGGACACGTGGGACTGAGAGTGGGGGGGGACACGTGGGACTGAGAGTGGGGGGGGGGGGGTTGGACGTGGGACTGAGAGTGGGGGGGGGGGGACACGTGGGCTCTCGCCGGCTCAACCAGTCGTGCCAGTCGCAGCAGAGCGCCCGGCCGCGATAAGAAACCAAGAGAAATGCAAACAGGAAACGCACGGCGCAGTTTTGTCCGACGATTATTTTTGGAGCGTTTAAAAGACTCGCAGCGACAGTCGGTCCGTCGGTCGGCAAGGTCCTCCGCGGCGTTCGCTACGACATTTGCTCAAACGCAGCCCCGAGGCGGTGTTCGACGCGGACGAAGGGCGTCGTCCGCTCTTGGTGAGAGCTCGCAGTCGTCCAAGTCGCTGTTGGAATGCGCGCTGAGGGTGGAGATAGTCGGCCCTGTTGGCTATCATCGCGTGCGCGTGGTTGCCGTGCGCGACACTCCGAGTCGTGCGTGCGCGAGTTTGTTTGGAGCGGTGGTGTCGCAGCGGTTAGCGCTACGCTGCGCTACGAACTTGGCGACCCGAGTTCGATTCGCATTCACGGCCAACATCAGCGACGATTATCTGAACCGGTCCTGGGCCTCCCCTAGGTGGACTCGGCCGTGCAGTAAAAAAACATCGCCACTAGGGAGACAAAGACGGCCGGGCGTGGTGCTGGCCACCAACCCCCTCGTGTACCATTCCGGTTTTCATAAGTGCTCGCTAACAGCATTTGCCCCCTGCAGCCTGTTAAGGCTATATGGGGATATTTGCTTGTTTATCTAAGGAAGGAAGCAGTTGGCGAATGTGCAACAGTGAGAGATTTGCGTCTCTAATCGGCGTCGCATTTCGTGTGACGTTGGGGTTGATGCGCAATGTTTGTAAGCCGGTGTGGGGATGGGGGGGGGGTGAGCTCAAGGATGGAGCCGTCGTGAACTTTCTGGAATTCTACCGGCGAATCTTCCGAACGAGCAGTGGTGTTCCTCTAAAATATATAAACGGTGCTATGAATCGCAGATAGATTCATAGCTTCACACCGAGACCCATAGACTCACATAGAGACTTGGATAGAGACCCATAGATTCGCTTAGAGACACATAGACTTGCTTATAAACCTATATACTCACGAAGAGATCCATATACTTAACATCGAGAACCATAGCTCTACATAGAGACTTACAAAGCAATCCACCGTCTTATAGTGATGCATAAACTTGCCTAGAGAGCCATAAACTTATGAACATATAGACCCAGACAGCGACCCAAAGACTTCAACAGACACTTCCTCCATTTCGTTCTGCGGGGAAGTTGTTCAGCGGCGTGTCTATGCCCACGTGGTTTGTTGTGAGTGGGCCAGGCGACGGCTGCCGCCTGTCTTTGTTGCGGCTAATACAGCACAACAGCAGCAGCAGGACGTATTAATCAGGGCGGCCCGCTGGGTTCGAACCGCTGAACCTCTTCAACAACGAGCGGCGAACGCAGCGCTCCCGCTGGGCTCCGCCACCCATTGCCGGCAATGGGTGGCGGCGACTCCGCAAGGCGCTGCGTGTGTCGAGTCCTTGTTGGTGCGGATACGAAATCTGACGCGGGGGATTGGGAGAGGCGATAGGGAATCATGCGGGGGGGGGGGGGGGGTGGGGGGGGGGTGGAGAGGAAAGCGGTGTAAACATTGTTCGCTGGTGTTCGCTAAACAGCACTTGCCCCAATAGCCTGGTGAAGGCTATACGAGGGGGGTGGATCTTTGTCTTTGTAACAATGTCACCTCCTAGAGATTAAATCGATTGATTTTGTTGGGAGTGGGTCACGATTTCATTCAAGGATCGACTTCAGTTTGTGCACATACAGTGGCATCTAGTGGCTGAAGTGGGCCCGCCATTCGCTACTGCTGGTAGTGGTGGGGAGCGGTAGTGTAGCGGTTAGCGCTACGCTGCGCTACCATCCCGTCGACCCGAGTTCGACTCCCGCTCACGGTCAACACCAATGAGGATTATCTGAATTGGACATGGACCTCCCTTAGGTCGAATCGGCCTCAGACCTGGTGCGCTGTGTAAACATCGCCACCGGGGAGACAAAGGCGACCGGGCGTGGTGTTGGCCACCCACCCCCTCGTGTGCCGTGCCGGCCTTCATAGGTGCTGCTCGCTAACAGCACTTGCCCCAACAGTCAGTTAAGGCCACACGGGTGATCTTTGTCTTTGTCGTGGTACGTGGTGCCCCTTCATATAAAAGCTTCACCGAGTCATCTGGGTTTCGTTAAGCCACACCGACGGTGAAATCGGTGCCCCGATAAACCGCGACAGGGGGGGGGGCGGTGAAGTGGGGAGGCGGGCTGGGGGCTCCGGGGGAGGGGGGGCTCCGGGGGAGGGGGGGGGCTCCGGGGGAAGGGGGGGCTCCGGGGGAGGGGGGGGGGCTCCTGCATCGTTCCCCTCCGGCGGCGCTAATTCAACCAACCGGGTTCGGTTACAGCCGCCGGCGTTTTTCTGTGAATACAGCAGCAGCAGCAGCAGCCGAGACCCCGTGCGCCAGTCTCGTCACCACGGGCGGTGGTGGACGAAGCAGCGACGCTGCCGCTGCTGCCGCTGCTGCCGTTGTCGGTGCTGGCTCCGTGGCGCTGTGTCGAGCGGGCGGGTGAGTGCGCGCCGTATCCACTCTGGAGCTCGCTGACCCTGCTGCTGCTGCTGGTGACCTCGGCTGCGTATTCTCGGAGTTGCCCCGACCGGCCAGGCGGTCTCAGCGGTAGAGCCTAGGACGACACGGAGTTCAATCCCTGGTGGGGGTGGTTGACTCAGTCCATCATCATCACCATCATCCCTTTGGGGAGGGGGGGTACCCCTTTGTGGGGGAGTCAACAGTGGTTACCCCCATGGATAGACGAGCTCCTGTCAGAGTAATGTGGAGATTTCCATCACTGTCTCAGGGAGATGAGCACCGGTCTCAAGGCTCATCTCAGCAGGAAATATCTCCGACTTGCCATGAAATTGAACATTGCAGTCTTTGCAGCTGTTTAAAAGAAGGACTTCACGTGTAAATTTTGATTTAAAGCTTTCGTGACTGCAGTAATTCATATTCTTAGTTCTTTCGGCAAAGTCACGTTGAAAGGAAACAAAACAATAAAAATATATAAAACAATAAAAATTCTCACGACGTTTCGACCATAACACAAACGGTCGTCATCAGGTGTGTCGGTTTGCATTAATTTACTTTAGAAGGACTAGTCCATCTATGTTCTGAAAAGAGGAGGGGGGAGACGAAAAATTAATGTATGCTGTCTGAAAGCCACTGTAAGCGTGAACAATCAATTAAGACCTGAAATGGTTAATCAAATCTTTCCAATGATTGCTAAGCCAGAATCCATCTTCTCGGTTGAAATTGTCTCTGTGCTTGTATATGTGGATAGCCTCATGAACGAATCTCTCATGGTAGCCAGATGGCTATCCACATATACAAGCACAGAGACAATTTCAACCGAGAAGATGGATTCTGGCTTAGCAATCATTGGAAAGATTTGATTAACCATTTCAGGTCTTAATTGATTTTTCACGCTTACAGTGGCTTTCAGACAGCATACATAAATTTTTCGTCTCCCCCCTCCTTTTTAGAACATAGATGGACTAGTCCTTCTAAATAAACTGCCAAATCGCTGCGCGTGGCGCTGACGGTTTTTTAATAAACAAATACACCGTTTAAAAATAAATAAAATAATGCAAACCGGCACGCCTGATGACGACCGTTTGTGTTATGGTCGAAACGTTGTGATCATTTTTATTGTTTTATATATATTTTATTGTTTTATTGTTTCCCTTCAACGTGACTTTGCCGAAAGAGCTAAGAATGACTTCACGTGTCTCTCGTTATTTTAAAACATCGATCGTGTAGCAAGCCAGAATGATCCTCAAGCCCTTTTGGCCTGACTTCCCATGTTTATTACCAAGGTGATGTGTTTATTACATTCTTGCAGAGCAGACGACTGCTTCCAACACAATCTGATGATTATTTTGGACTTGGTTACGGGTGGATATGCCGTCACGATGCATTTTATAATTATTATTTTACTTTCACTGTAGTAAATACTTTTAGATGGTTGAAAGGGTTGGGTTGGTATTCAATATCTACTCTTCTGTAACTACAGTATTCATTCTTGATTTTGAAGGTTTCGTGACTGCAGGAATCCATACTCGTTGGTTCTTTCGGTAAAGTCACGCAGGTATAAAAATACTAGATCACGACGTTTCGATCGCCACAAAAGCAACCTCTCTCCCACCTGAAGACGGTTGCTTGTGTGGCGATCGAAACGTCGTGATCGATTATTTTTCTACCTACGTGACTTTACCGAAAGAGCCAACGAGTACTGTATTCATAACCAACGGTATTGATAACTCCAGTACTGTATTCATAAGCCTGATCATCAGAATAAATTTTAGAATTCTCATTGGAGAATTCCCATTCAGCCCTGTGGTGTAATGTGTTGTCTCCACTCTATCTCTATCCACGTGCTGAGGAAGGTCCACTGCCCGAAACGTCGCCTGTGATATATTTTTGTTTTCCTTTTACGGCCACACGCGGTGCTATAGGGACGAATGTGTTGAGTTATCTGTCTTGCTGATGCGCTTCAGCACTACTGCCAACGCAACGTCGCTGTTTAATTTACAACAAAAACCCCAAACGTATGCTCTCGGTGAGCTACCGTCACACACACACACAGCGAGCTCATTCATTCCCAATCCACTGCTGGATGAAGGCCTCACCATGCCGTATCGGGCTATGGCCCCTTCTTCGTAACACACCAACAGCTCTCCGTGTGTTTAAGGCTGGGCCATTGAAGCATGCGTGGTTGTTGAGTTTGTTTTGTCGACCGTGCAGCGGGGCATCATCGCCAAGTCATCTGCTCCAAGGGATGTCACTTTGACGGTCTTGTGTTTGTTTTCATTTAAACCTCGCGTCGAGTGTGGAACAGGCGACGCCGTCACCACCGTCACCGTCACCACTGTGGTGGCCACAATCCGCTCCGACGGCAAACGCGTGTCCACGCTGCCCAGCGGCTCCCACCCTCTCCTCCCGCGCGTCGCAAACATTCTGATACAATCATCGGGGGGGGGGGGCTAGTAAAAGCTTCGCTAATTAAATTGCACTGTAACCCCCCCCCCTCCACATACCCATTTACAAATGTGTCCCTCCCTCCCCACCCCTCCCACCCACTCCTCTCCCCCAGCACATCGTAGAGGCTGCTCTGGCACGTGTAACATAAACACGCGCACAACATTGTGACGGGGCAACAAGACATTATATATATTTATATACCAAATATATATATACACACCAGGAACTCTCAGAGTCGGCATTTACTTGGTACGTGAAGTGGGTGCATGCACTGCCGCTACGCGTACCCGGCAACCTGGGTTCGATTCCGGGCCACGGCCAACTTAAGTGGCGAATATCGGAGCAGATATTGCGGCCTTTCCCTAAGTAGACTCAGCCTTAACCGCGATTACCTGGTGCGGTGTGGTAACAGCGCATGGCAACGTTGACCGGTCGTGGGGCGCTGGCCGCCCAGACGCTCGTGTGCACTTGCCTCTACAGTCCGTGGAGGCTACACAGGGGATCTTTGTGTCATGTGCACGCCCATACACATACAGTGAGGGAAAAAAGTATTTGATCCCCTGCTGATTTTGTACGTTTGCCCACTGACAAAGGACTGATCAGTCTATAATTTTAATGCTAGGTTTATTTGAACAGCGAGAGACAGAATAAAAACAAAAAAATCCAGAAAAACGCATGTCAAAAATGTTATAAATTGATTTGCATTTTAATGAGGGAAATAAGTATTTGACCCCCTCTCAATCGGAAAGATTTCTGGCTCCCAGGTGTCTTTTATACAGGTATAGAGCTGAGATTAGGAGCACACTCTTAAAGGGAGTGCTCCTAATATCAGCTTGTTACCTGTATAAAATACACCTTTCCACAGAATCAATCAATCAGATTCCAAATTCTCCACCATGGCCAAACCAAAGAGCTCTCCAAGGATGTCAGGGACAAGATTGTAGACTTACACAAGGCTGGAATGGGCTACAAGACCATTGCCAAGCAGCTTGGTGAGAAGGTGACAACAGTTGGTGCGATTATTCGCACCAACGGTTTGCCAATGAACATCTGAATTATTCAGAGGACAACTGGGTGAAAGTGTTGTGGTCAGATGAGACCAAAATGGAGCTCTTTGGCATCAACTCAACTCGCCGTGTTTGGAGGAGGAGGGATGCTGCCTATGACCCCAAGAACACCATCCCCACCATCAAACATGGAGGTGTTAACATTATGCTTTTGGGGTGTTTTTCTGCTAAGGGGACAGGACAACTTCACTGCATAAAAGGGACGATGGACGGGGCCATGTACCGTCAAATCTTGGGTGAGAACCTCCTTCCCTCAGCCAGGTCATTGAAAATGGATGGGTATTCCAGCATGACAATGACCCAAAACACACGGCCAAGGCAACAAAGGAGTGGCTCAAGAAGAAGTACATTAAGGTCCTGGAGTGGCCTAGCCAGACCTTAATTCCATAGAAAATCTGTGGAGGGAGCTGAAGGTTCGAGTTGCCAAACGTCAGCCTCAAAACCTTAATGACTTGGAGAAGATCTGCAAAGATGAGTGGGACAAAATCCCTCCTGAGATGTGTGCAAACCTGGTGACCAACTACAAGAAACGTCTGACCTCTGTGATTGCCAACAAGGGTTTTGCCACCAAGTACTAAGTCATGTTTTGCAGAGGGGTCAAATACTTATTTCCCTCATTAAAATGCAAATCAATTTATAACATTTTTGACATGCGTTTTTCTGGATTTTGTTGTTATTCTTCTCTCACTGTTCAAATAAACCTACCATTAAAATTATAGACTGATCATTTCTTTGTCAGTGGGCAAACGTACAAAATCAGCAGGGGATCAAATACTTTTTTCCCTCACTGTAGGTGGAGCTCAGAGAGGCTCTTTCGTAAAAAAGACAAATATCCCCCATATAGCATAAACAGACTGCTGGGCAAGTTCTGTTAGCGAGTACCTTATAAAGACAATTACAGCACACGTATGAAGAGGTAGTGCGGCCAGGACCACGGCTGGACCACCTTTGTCTCCCCCATTGCTGATGTTTCCACGCAGTTCCAGGCACCCATTTACGGCTGGGGAGACCCAGGACCGGTTCCGACAATCGTCACCGATGTTGAGTCGAACTCGTCTCGCCGGGATCGCAGCGCTGTACGCTAACTCGCTGCGCGCTAACTCGCTGTACCACTACTCCTCACAGCAACAGCTTCAACCACCGCCAGCCACACCAAAAACTATCACGGGCGCTGGAATGCCATGCTCGCACTGGCCGGGGGATATCCCCGCCCCTCGATTGTTCGGTACGAATGACTCTGGATGGTTAGAGGGGGGCGAGGGGGGCAGGGCTGGTAGCGGTGCTGCTGCTCAGCGCTTGGCGGTTAGCGAGTGCGTCGCTTCGCCAATTCGAATGAAGTCTTGGACAGACGCGGGGTTTAATGCCGGGTGACAACTGAACCTTATGGCGGGACCCCGGGGTCCCATAAGCCCCCGGCTCTCGCGTAAACTTCGTTGCGATGTCATTTTATGTCTGTTGAAGGCGAACGACACGGCAATCTATTCCTCTCGACGAGCTCTACACGATGCGCCAATCAAAGATTCCGAGTTTTGTTTCTTCTGCGCATTCGTCGTGTCGTCCGCGCTGCGCTTGGATGACACGACAACAGAATGATCCGCGCCAGCCGGTTCGTAGCGTTTATGTGCGCGATGGGACGGAGTCGCCAGAAATTAATTAATTAATTGCGCGGGGTTTTTTTTCGTTAATTCGGGACCCCGGGTCCCGCAATAACGTTCAAATGGTTCTTTAAACGTCACCGTAATTCACAATCGCGCACGCGTGCGCGTGGTGTAGCGCGCTGCGCTGCAAAACCTGCGAGCCGAGTTCGATTCTCGCTCACGACCAATAATAATAGTGGCGACTATTTGAACCGGTTCCGGGCCCTGCCACAGGGCGACTCTACTTCAAATGAGCACCTGGCGTGGTGTGTAAACATCGGCACCGGGGAGGCAAATGCGGCCTGGCTTGGAACTCCAGCCACGCCACCCCCCCCCCCCCTCGTCTTGTGATGAGGTGGCCTGAATAGTCGCTCGTTAACAGCACTTGCCCCAACAGCCGGTTTTCTCCCTCCACAATAAGAATCGTGCGTTTAGAGTATTTGGCTGCTTGAAAAATATCCACATGATGACAAGCCACTTCGTCGATCTATCATTTGATAGTCACGTCGCTTCTGAAAAAAAAAAGCTATCCAGCTCGGTTGGGCCTTACCTGGTAAAGTAAAATAAGCTAGTTTAGTGTGGTGTCGGGAGCAGCTCACTCCGCTGTGAACCTGGCAGCCTGGGGACGATTGAAAAGCATCACCACAGTCGCGCTGTTCGAATGGCGCAAGTACAAACTGTGATTGTTTGTGTATTGTCATCGTATCGTTATTGTACTGCTGTTGTATTGTTAGCAATGGTCATGCGGACTCCAGCTCACGCTCTGGTCGAGGGAGACTCTCCCTTAGATGCCCCGTGACCCGCATCTGCTCGATTCTCTCCGCTTCCCGTAAGCGTTGAGTCATTCGAGTTGGAGTTTGCGGTGCGTGGCGGGCCCTTGTCTCTACTCCCCCAGCCCACCTTTGTCTCTCCTCCCCATCGCACATTCCCCGCGCTGCCCCCCCCCCCCCCCCGCCCAGATGCTATCATCCCCATGCCTCACGCCCGGCACAATCGTCACCCGCTAGGGTTTGAATACAATCAGGACCGCTCGGCAGAAGTTCAGGGAATCATCGTCATCATCTTTGCCATTATCGTCATCATCATCGTAACCCCCCACATGCCACCTCCGCCTCCCCCCCCCCCAAAAAAAAACCTCTTCCTTGCGGGTCGAGTCGAGAAATCAACGTCATTTAAATCGCAACGCACGATGCCAGTAGCGTCTGTCACTGAGGCGCAATTTCCTATTGGAAAAAAAATTGCGACTAAAAAAACGTTTACATTGGATCAAGCCGCTTTGTTAACGGTTGTGAGATTCCCTCCCTTCGCGCGACCGCCAAGGTAGCCACAACGTGGCCACAACGTGCCTTACCATGAGAAGGCGGTAAAGCGACGTCGGTGTGTGTGTGGGCGCTTCCACGTGTTCCATCTGTGCGTGATAGGATGTTGCAACACTCGCACGCGCGTGGGGTTTTCTGCGTCGGTGGTTTCCCTCCCTAACTGAGTGGAGTTTCAGGGGCCAAAGGTCTTGGACAATTTACTTGGCCTCGCCGGTTCTGGGCTCTCTTCCCAACGTTTCGTCGGCGGGGGAGTTTTGTTTTAACCCCCCGCGCCGCTGATTCCACGCAAACCGCACTACAAGCGGTGCAGCAGTTCGGCAACTTGACATTTTTCGAGTTGTTGTTTTAATTGCCCGTGCTTCCGACGAGAAATTCCGGCGACGGCTGACGTGGCTTTGCAGAGTCTGGAGAGTGGCCCAATATTTGGGCGCACGTTTTTAACGGCGACAAATTCTGACTCGGACGCATCTCGAGTTATGTCGAAGGCGCTTCCCCGCCTTGATTCCCGATGGACCCCCCCGCCGCCCCCCCACCCCCCGGCGCGTGCGTCGCACAAAACGGGCGCGCGGATTCCTCGTCTCGGTCTCGTTCCGTGGCTCCTACAGCTTGAGCCGTTTGCTCTGGGCACACACAAAGACAAAGATCTCCAGTATAGCCATTGACATGCTGTTGGGACAAGTGATGTTAGCGAGTAGTAGCGCCTAATACCAGCCGGCACGGCACACGAGCGGGTGGGTGGCCGGCACCACGCCCGGCCGCCTTTGTCTCCCCAGTAGCGATGTTTACACACGGCACCAGGTACTCACTTGAGGCTGAGTCGACCACACATGCACATGTGCAGATGCGTGTGCGGAGAGCTCAGGGCGATGTCGGCAGAGGTGACTTCCCCGGGGCTCCCACGCTCAGAGCGAGCGAGCCACGGGGTCACTCATTCCCAGGCGTGCGTCGTTGTCCGTGTCGTGTAAACACACGAGTGTGTGAGTGTGTGTGTTTTTATCTCCCTCTCTCTGTGTCTGTGTGTATGTGTGTGCGTGGGGAGCGGTAGAGTAGCGGTTAGTGCTACGCTGCGCTACGAACCCGGCAACTCGAGTTCGATTCTCGCTCACGGCCAGCCTTCATAGGTGCTCGCTAACAGCACTTGCCTCAATAGTCTGTTTAAAGGCTGTACGGGTGATCTTTGTCTTTGTGTGCGACTGTTTAATTTGGACAGGGAGAGAGAAGGGGTCAGGACGTGTCGGGGGGCAAGGGGCAGGAAATAGACGAGAGTGTAGGAGGGGGGGCACTGGGGGAGTGTTTGTTCATGTGCGCCTCTGTTAGTGTGGTGGTGGCGGTGGTGCGGGAGTGGTGGCGGTGGGGTTGGGCTGGGGGCCGAGGTTGTGTTGTGGTGCGAAGCTCCTCGCCGTGGGGGTGACGTTGCCCTGGGGGGTGAGAGAGGCATTTTGCGTCGGCGCGTTCGTCTGTGCGTGCGCGCGTGTGCGTGCGCGCGTGTGCGTGCGTGTGTAGTTGAGAAAAGTCATCCGCCCTCCCCTGTGACGTCTCCATAATTGGTTTCAGCAGCCGAGGGGGAGTCCGGGGCGGTCCGGAGCAGGGAGCCGCTGCTGCTGCTGCTGCTGAGCTCTGTGGCCGTGACGCTGGCGCGGCTCTGGCCCCACTCCTCGCGCGCCCTTCTCCTTGACTCGACTTTCGACAACTCGGCCGCCCTCGTAGTTACTTCACGTTGGGGATTTTTTTCCCCCGCTGCCCCCGCACTGCCCCCCTCCCTGCCCCGCCGCAAGCCTCGCGGTGGAGTCGTTCTGCCCTCGCGTGCTTTGCCTCCTGAAGTTTCTCGCTGGCTTGCTGCTGCCGCCTCTCCTGCACCGCCAAGCGAGGCCCACGTGGATGTGAGCATGGACTTGTCCTAGCGGGATGGATTTGGAGAATGAGCTGTGTACACGCTTGCCTTGGCTCCACAAGAGGGTAAGCGGGGTTTTTTCGTTTCATTCTCTCTTCAAATTGAATCTTTCTCTTGACTACAACCTTTTCTTAAGTATTTTTTTTGTAAAGTGAAAAGAACGTTCCAAGCCATTCACCACTCCTCCGTTGCCGAGCAATTGGGCGACCTGCCATTCACGCACGGAGTCCACGCGCCTGTACAGTGCCCGCATTGTGTCGTTCTTATTCCGAGCAGGGCCCTTTGATCTCCCTCCGTCTATGGATCTTGCAACTTTTCGTGTTGTTTTGACTGTGGAGGTCACTCGCACACACGGTCGCCATCACACGCACACACGGTCGCACACACTCGCGCACACACGGTCGCACACACGGTCGCACACACTCGCGTGCACGCGCGCGCACACGCACACACACGCACACACTCGCGCACACACACGCACACACTCGCGCACACACTCGCGTGCACGCGCGCGCACACGCACACCCTCGCGCACACACTCGCGCACACACGCTGGCGCGAGCACGCCCAGCGTTTGGTGGAGCATGTCCTTTGAATATTCATTGTGTGATGTAACATGCACACACTTGATATCAGAATCTGTATTTATACTGGAGGAATCCGATGAGCAATGAAGCTCTTTTTCACAGATGTCCATTAGGGGCGGTCAGAACGATACAACAACAAAGAATACTGAAACACGATAGAGTGCAAATTAAACAAATCACATGAAATTTTTTTATCTACAAATAATACGAAACATTTTTTATTGTTATCTTACCAGGTAAAGCCCACTGAACTATTAGCTTCTTCTTGGCCATCGGTCCAGGCTGCAAAGCAGTTATATATTTAAAAAAAAATCTCTGAAACAAAAGTTTGAAAACTATAAACATGTATTCCAATTGTGCCATCGCCAATCGAGTCGTGCGGCGAAATAATCCATTCGGAAATCTCACAGAGCGCTGTAAACAGAGGGTGATTCCCCCCCCCCCCACCCCGTGCCTTCGAGGGGGCAGCCGTTCCAGAGATGCCCACACGGGACGATTGTCTGTAGAGTGCTGCACGTCACCAGTAGGGGGTGCACTCACCAACACGCTTTGTTGTGAGTTCGTTGTTTGACCGTCAAACTGATGTTTTTTAATTATCCGAGCTGGAAGTTCGCTCACATAAGTGCACACATGAATCAATGTAATGGGTTGTTGTTTTTTTTGTACAGTCACTAGTGACGAAGCTGAAACCACTAACCACTACATTTATGGTCTAAGCTTAATCTGTCTTTGAGAACCTGGTTTAATCACGGGTGACTCGAACGCGGATTCAACCTCAGGCTCCGAGCAGTTGGTGGCTCAGAATTCCGATCTCTCAGCCACGCACTCACCTCCATTTGACTTTTTAAAACCACTCACTTGGACCAACCCACGTTTCAGAATCAGATTATTTATTTATATCGAATGAATCCTATGAGCTTTAAAGCACTTTTGCACAGATGTCCAGTAGAGTCGGGTAAGAACGTAACAACAACAAATAATACAAACACACAATAGTTTAATCAAATAAAACTCATTGCTCGGCCCGGTCAGGGTGAGCGGCTCGCAGACGACAAATCCTGGTTAGGGTGAGGGTTGACTCAGCCCATCATGCCACTGCACGCGATACAATGAGTACCACTCTGTGGGGAAGGCGACAGTGGTTGTCCCATCAAAGGTAGGTGAAAATCCCACCACTGACTTAAGGCTCAAAACAGCATATGAGCACCACTGCAATGCTCAAATAAATAAGGAAATCACTTTGACTTGTAACTTTTCCAGTGCTGGATGAGACCGATGCTCAGAACCACCGCCGCCTGAGTGTTCACAGAATGTCATTCAATCAATGAATAAATCCATCGCGCCATCGCTTGGTGAAAAGTTCACAGCCATGGATTCTAATTTTTCCCAGACCGTTCTCCCGGTGTCTTCTTCCATGTGGAAACCGTTCCATTGGCCGGATTCTATCACTAAATCTCGCTGCTTAGGGCTCTCCGGACGCGTTTACGGCTCGTGACGCGTGTCGTCGTTCGGCGCGTTGTCCCACGTTTCGCTCCCTGTGCCGGGAGCTTCTTCGCTTCCCTGCGCTATGCAGGACAACCGCTAACACCCGTGCGGTAGCACCTCCGTCTGTCTCCCCAACTTTGCTCTTCGTCCGTTAAGCTCCACCGTAAGACGATCTCTCCACGCACCGCCTCTGATCAACCTGAACGCGAGGGAATCTTTTTCTCTCGGTGTTGTTCCGTGAAGTCGTGAATAGCTCAACGTCGACTCCTAGTACACGCCCGATATACAGGGTGCTTCAACAAAAATGTTTTTAACACTTCTGAGAATTTGCAACAATGCCACAAGAAACGTGCCCTCCGGCTTTGGAGACCACCTGGAGAAGATTAAAGGCAACGCGTTGACAATGATGGCGAACAAGTGGGAGACTCTTTGACTTTTTGAAGCTATTAACATACACTTGTTATCATGCTACAGGATATTATCCATTCTTTTTCCATTAAAAACGATAGTCCCATGTAAGTGTTAGCATTTTTTGAAGCACCCTGTATATACCTGATTTTATATATATACACACACCCGATGTCGTGAAATCTCCGAAGCCGAGAAGGCGCAGGGCCTGGTCAATAGTTGGGTGGGTGACTGCCACCAGAGCCTTGCCAGGTGTTGCAGGTGACGGCGATGTTGAGGGTCACCCGCGAAGTCCCCCGAGATCATTGGATCGCCGTCGTGGGATAAAATTCGTCAGTAGACAAATGTGAATTATTCTTATTAATACCTGCGATGAGGGTTTTCTTAGTCGTAACTGGTCCAGTCTAGGAGCACTCAACCTCTCCGAATCTAACTCCCAGCAACTGTTTACCCATCTGTGTGGAGTTTGGGCGTTAGTTCTCTAACTCTCGTAGCCATCGCACGATTAGTGACTCGTCCCGCCCGTCGCCCGTTCTCGTCAGATGTGGGAAGCTAAGGCGGGTTGAGCCTGGCAAGCGGTGCGTGAATGGTCGACTACTTGGGAGCATCGGGTGTTGTAGGCTTTGGCCTCTTAAAGGTGGTCCGGAGATGGCGGTACAGCAATGGAGTGTTGAATCGACCTGTACGGAGATGTCATTGTTACCGTCTCGTATGCAATGGGTTTTCGCCAGCTACTCTGCTCTCATCCCCACATGAGGCCAGACTCTCATTCATACGGAATCGGTCAAACATCGTAATCCCGAGCCCTGTTGGAAAATACCATTTAAACTAAGCGAAGCTATTGCTGGGGAAATAATATATTACATCATAATAATATATTACATCAGCCAAGAACTCCCAACCGGTATTTGCCATTCGGGTAAACCTGTTCCACTTATCTTGATTCCGCTGACGTTCAGAATTCTTACGAACGCCCAAATGTCTCAGCTTCCGAGTTTCTTTTCGAAATTCACGGGGGAGGGATGGGGAGCCCTGCTGGGCTTGCCATGGAACCCCGCTCTCATCTCGCCGTCTCTGGGACACATTCTGCCGCAAATTATAATAGGGGGCCCAGTTCCTTGGGAATTGCGTGCTTGCGGCCTGATATCACGGGGGCCTCCACAGTTTACCACAATTCTCTTTCCGCCTGTTCCTGGCACAGAGCTGCCTCCCATCCCCAATGTCCCATGACCCCCCCTCAACCCCCCCTCCAAAAAAGTGCGGATGGACAGACCAGCAAACGAACGAGTTAGCGAGCAGGGTAAGCGAGAGAGACACACACAAGGGGAGGAGAGAGAAAAAACGGGAGACCCTTGCAGTTGCCACGTGTGAACCGACGCTCCCAAACACATGTACACTCACGCGTGCCCGCTCTAGCGAGCTTGCACGTGCGCACGCGCTCGCACGTGAGCACGTCAGCGTGCGAGCGCGTGCATGCTCACACACGCAGGCACGCGGCTCTGGGGCATCTCTTTAACAATCCCTGCTGCGAGCGATCCCAAACTCTCGACACCCCCACCACCACCCACCCCCAAACTCTCCGGCACACTCCCATAGTTGGATCGGCAGACCCTTCTCTCTCCCTCCCCCACCCGTGCACGCTCCCTCACTCTCTCTGTCACACACTCGCTTCCCCCACAAATCCCTGCTACTACCCCCACCACCTCCCCCCCTCTCTTCAGCTGTGATTCCCTCTCAGTCTCCGCACAGCTCCCCGCGGACCCCACTGTTCCACCACGACCACGCGCGGAGTTTAAATTTAACAGCCCCTGCGGGGTTGACCGTGAGCCACAACAACCACCGCCCCCACCCACCCTCCTCGCCCCCCCCAACTCCACCTCTCTCCCCCCGTCTCTCTCTGTTCCAGGGAAAATGTAAATAATAAACCCGGCACGGCATCTCGCAAGGCCGAGCTGTGGCCTTCACGGATGAAGTACATTCAAGGATGTACTGGAGTTTGTTTCGGTTTTTATTTAACAATGAGAATAAGAAAAACTAAAGTGATAGAAGAGGCTTGTCGTCAAACTCTTGAGAGACCAATGCATTTCCACCCGATGTTTTTTTTTGTTTGCCAACTACAATACAACAATAATAATTCACCGAAGTCTCCGTCACATCACGAACGGAGTGGCCCAAATCGTTGAGCCGCAATGCGTATCGGCCACGTTGCCAAGATGCGAATCTGGCTCTTAATGTCACACTTTGTTACACGCAAACTCTTCTTCTGGTAGGGCTTTATTTTCCACTGGATTCTTTTGAAATAAATGAATAAAATAATTCACAGCGTTGCATGGGACACGGGCGTGGGACATCGGCTGGCCGGGCCCTGGCGCTGATCCAGGGCGAGGGGGCCACTTCACTGGCCTCGTCGTTTGTAAATTTATCGCTCGTTCCCGACAATCGACGTTCTGTGACCGACCTCCCCCCCCACCCCACCCGGCGTGGGTGGTGGGGCACCATCACGCACAACAAGTCCACTGTGGTGACGCGGGCAGACATCGCGGGAAGTGCCCTGGCTCGCGATGCGGAGTCTCCGCTGTTGAGCAGAACGGACACGGGGTGGGCCGCCAACTTTCCGAGTGTTTCCAAAAGCGTTTGGTGCAGCAGTGGTCCTCGCTGCAGGGCCCGCGGGGGGGGGGGGGGGGGCGCTGGTAACCTCTGGTGGACTTCAGTGCGGCCCCTGATGTGTGGCGCTCCGACAATACACACACAGTAACAACACCCCCATCATCAACATCGTGCTGCTGTCAAACCCCCACTGGTGTGTCAAATGTGTGGAGGCCCTCGCACTGACGATGTCTTATCGGCGAAAGTGCCCCTGCCCCTCTGAAAATTAGTGAAGTACGCTGGGCTGGTGGCAAGGGCCGACCCCCCCCCCCCGCCCTGCGCAGAGTGTGGGGGAAGAGGCTGCTGCTGGTGGTGATGGCTGTGGGCACGTGGACATACGACCGACTTTTGTAATTTCGGATTTAGACGTTGGCACGATTCTGACTCTCGAGTGAGTGAACATCCCCGGCCGGCACAGCAGTGGGCATCTGCAGGTGGTGGTGCAACGTGCCCGCCACCTCCTGGTCGGACGACCCGTACCGTGCCCAGGGGGTCTGTCCCGTCACCTCCTGGCAGCGGTGAACCTTCGCCAGCGCTTCTCGTGATGACCTCACCGTGCACACACGCGTCACGTTGATGGTGTCACTGCCACTTAGTGGCGGCGTTATTATGATTAACTACCTCGCCTGGTATGCAGGTAGTCGTGGAATCCATCCCGACCCTGACGCCTGCTGCTGCTGCTGTATATTTGCAGTTTGCGTGTATCTCTCTCTCTCTCATCATCATCACGGTGGCTAGGAGATGTTAACTACCTCGCCTGGTATGCAGGTAGTCGTGGAATCCATCCCGACCCTGACGCCTGCTGCTGCTGTATATTTGGAGTTTGCGTGTGTGTCTCTCTCTCTCATCATTATCACGATGGCTAGGAGATATTAACTACCTCGCCTGGGATGCGGGTAGTCGTGGAATCCATCCCGACCCTGACGCCTGCTGCTGCTGCTGTATATTTGGAGTTTGCGTGTCTCTCTCTCTCTCATCATCATCACGGTGGCTAGGAGATGTTAACTACCTCGCCTGGTATGCAGTTAGTCGTGGAATCCATCCCGACCCTGACGCCTGCTGCTGCTGCTGTATATTTGGAGTTTGCATGTCTCTCTCTCTCTCATCATCATCATCACGGTGGCTAGGAGATGTTAACTACCTCGCCCGGTATGCAGGTAGTCGTGGAATCCATCCCGACCCTGACGTCTGCTGCTGCTGTATATTTGGAGTTTGCGTGTCTCTCTCTCTCTCATCATCATCACGGTGGCTAGGAGATGTTAACTACCTCGCCTGGTATGCAGGTAGTCGTGGAATCCATCCCGACCCTGACGCCTGCTGCTGCTGTATATTTGGAGTTTGCGTGTATCTCTCTCTCTCATCATCATCACGGTGGCTAGGAGATGTTAACTACCTCGCGTGGTATGCAGGTAGTCGTGGAATCCTTCCCGACCCTGGCGCCTGCTGCTGCTGCTGTATATTTGGAGTTTGCGTGTCTCTCTCTCTCTCATCATCATCACGGTGGCTAGGAGATGTTAACTACCTCCCCTGGTATGCAGGTAGTCGTGGAATCCATCCCGACCCTGACGCCTGCTGCTGCTGTATATTTGGAGCTTGCGTGTCTCTCTCTCTCTCATCATCATCACGGTGGCTAGGAGATGTTAACTACCTCGCGTGGTATGCAGGTAGTCGTGGAATCCATCCCGACCCTGGCGCCTGCTGCTGCTGTATATTTGGAGTTTGCGTGTCTCCCTCTCTCATCATCATCACGGTGGCTAGGAGATATTAACTACCTCGCCTGGTATGCAGGTAGTCGTGGAATCCATCCCGACCCTGACGCCTGCTGCTGCTGTATATTTGGAGTTTGCGTGTCTCTCTCTCCCCGTGGTCGCGTTCATTTTTCTCCGGGTCCTCCAGTTTTTTACTTCACATTTCCACTATTTGGCTGCTGTAAATGTCCACATGATAAGCCACTTCGTTGAACTATAATTTGTGATAGAAAGCCGCTTCTGAAAAAGAGCCACGTAGCTCCGTGGGCTCAGTGGGCCTTACGTGGTATAATAAAAAAAATATATAGTAGTTTTTTTTAATCACTCTACTTGTTTACGCAGGAAAAGCCTCAGATTTGGTTTACAGTAGGGTCCCTGTCAAGTTTCGCAGGAGATGTTTGTTGTTACTGTGTGCGATCCAAATTGTAATCATTTTCAGGTGAAGTTCAGTATTGGAATGGACGTCTTTGGCCAGTATCATTGTTTGTGTCTCTCTGTGTATGTGTGTCTTTGACTTTGTGTCTGTGGGTGTGTCTGTGTGGGGAGCGGTAGAGTAGTGGTTAGCGCATTGCGCTACAAACCCGGCCACCCGAGTTAGATTCCTGCTCACGACCAACACCAATGACGATTATCTGAACCGGTCCTGGGCCTCCCCTAGGTCGACTCAGCCTCAAATGACTGCCTGGTGTGATGTGTGAACATCTCCACTGGGGAGACAAAGGCGACCGGGCGTGGTGCTGGCCACCGCACTCCCTGGTGTGCCTTGCCTGCCTTCATAGGTGCTCGCTAACAGCACTTGCCCCAATAGTCTTTTGAGGCTATACAGGGGATCTTTGTTTTTTCTTTGTGTCTGTGTGTGTGTTTTTTTAGCTATGGGAGGTCCCGTAGGAAACCCACACATAACAGATTGGAGAACATACAAACTCCAGACAGAAAGACGCCCGAGTCAGGGATCAAACCCAGGAATTTGCTGGCTGTGAGGCACGACTGTCACCACTGCACCAACCCATGCCGTCATGTGGTTACATATATTTCATTGTAAGAACAACAACGATAACGGCCTTTATTGAGGTTGAAGGTACGAATGCGCTAGCGCTGCCAGCAGTAACGAGTGCGCGTGAGAACTCTCACATAGACCAGCCGATCCAATGTGAATGAATCCTTACAATGACGTGTTGCTCTTCACGACTTTCCCGGACCTGATGGTATTGGTTGTGGAGGAATGGGGGGAGGGGGGAATTGCCCACGAATGTTAACTACCTCGCTTGGTATACAGGAGGTCGTGGGATCGATCCTGACCCAGACTCCTGTGCAGTATTTGGAGTTTGTGTCTCTCTCCCCGTGTTCGCGTGGGTTTTTCTCAGGGTCCTCTGAGTTTTTCTCTCCACATTTAGAGACACGCATTTACAGTATTTGACGAAGATTGCTTGTGTTGCAGTCGAAACGTCGTTAGAATTGTATTGTTTTATATTTTTATTATTTTAATGTTTCCCTTCTACGTGACTTTACCGATAGAACCAAGAATATGAATCCCTGCAGTCACGAAAGCTTTGAATCAAAATGTTTACGTTAAATAAACATTTAATAGCCACGAGTGTGTGACTAAGATTTTGACCAGGTGGTGCATCCTGACAGTCATCTGAGTCAGTCAACACATGGCACCTGCTGGGTCTGTCCCGTGACCTCCTGCCAAGCGAGCATTCGACACTTCACGTGACCTCAAAGTGCACCTAGCCTGGCACAATCGCCGTGGTGACATCACCGTCAATGACCCTGATTCAGTGGCTAGTTGTTGTTGTGACTAAGAGAGCTGTGACTCAAGTGAGTCATTGGCGAGTTTTCGCAGGAGGGAGGCGATGGTTGTGCTTTGTGTGAGTTATTATTGCTGTCATGTCAACTAAATTATCGTTGAAAGTGCCCTGTAATCTGCACGAGAGTTGGTATCAGAGCTGAGCTGTGCTGAGTCTGTGTGGCCGAGGTGATGGCTAGATCTCGCCCCCACTTTGCCATTGTTACGCAGTGTCAGATAAAAGCTGTCAAATAAAAGCTGTTAATGAAACGCGATAACTTCCTTTTTGTTGAGTCAGCGCCGGAAAAAGGCTGACTCCTCGCCACGAGCAGACCCGACCCTTTCTCAATAAAAAACAACAGAATCCCCAAGTGTGGTGTGTGTAGTGCGCGTTAATCTGTGTGTTAGCCGGGCTGCTGAAATGTACCGTAGCAAGTTGGCACAGCAGGGGACACAGGTGGTGCATCTGTCAGTCGTCTCAGTCAGTCAACACATGGCACCTGGGTCTGTCCCGTGACCTGTCAGCGAGCTTTCGACACTTCACGTGGCCTCGGGAGTGCACCTAGCCCTGGCACAAGCGCCGTTGTAGTGTCACTTGCCACGTAGTCGTGAATGGCGGCTGTTGTGTTGATCTGAATGGTTAGTGAACTGCGCTACGGACCTTTAACCTGAGTTCCGTTCCGGGCCACGGCTAGCATCAGTGGCGGGGAGTATAATCTACACTGGTCCTGGGGGGGCGGGGGGGGGCACTGCCATTGGTTGACCAAGGTTTACATGAGGGCAGTGGGTGTACTGGGGAGACAAAGGTGGCCGGGGGTAGTACTGGCCACACACTCTACCCTCGTGCTCGCTAACGGCTCTTTATCCAACTGCCCCTGGAGGCGACACGGGGGGCGGGTAGGGGATCTTTGTCTTTGTTAATATGAATGTGTACAAGTAGAGGTACTGAATAATGAACCCCCAGGCCGCCTGCCCTAACACGTGTTTACATTCCCTCGTTCGGCTGCCGCTCCGTCGCCAGTCTCGACCCCCGGCGCCTCCACCACCCCCTTGAGCCGTGACGCGTTCCGCCCAGAGCCCACTCACTCTCACTTAACATTCCATACGATGACTCTAGCTTGCATATGTTTAAAATGGACAAGGGATGATAATTAGAACAATGATGCTGTGATTGTAATAAAGGCACGCCGCAGTCGCACGGCAGAGACAGCCACCGTCTCAGTGGGTCACGGCGGCTCCTCCCGTCCAACGGAACGCTCCTCCTGTCCACTCGCCTCCCCACTCCTCCCGCCTCCCCACTCGCCTCCCCACTAATCCCGCCTCCCCACTCGCCTCCCCACTAATCCCGCCTCCCCACTCGCCTCCCGCCTCCCCACTCCTCCCGCCATGCCCTCTCCACAATCCCAGCCCCGTTCCAACCCTCACCACCCCCCCCCCCCCCGCTTCTTCGTGATGATGACGATGATGGCGATGTTGGTGCTGTAGCGCCGAGGGTAGAAATGTCGCTCCCCAGCGACTCTGGCCCTGCGATGGGCTTGTGGTGGCGCCAGTGAACCTGCCCGTTGATGCCCCCCACCCCCTTAACCGAGTCGGGTCTCGGCCACGTGCACGTGGCTGCGGGAGTCGAGTGCTGACGGGGGAAGGCCCAGCCCTGGGATTTGCTCTCTCGCGGAAGGGGCGCCCCCCCTCCCCCTCGCGCGGGGGCTTTGTTCTCGCACCCTTCCTAGCTGGCCGGTTCGTCTTGGGAGAAGAGGCCGGGGGGGGGGGTAGTACCCACACTTTACCCACACTTTACCCCACACTTTACCCCACACCTTACCCACACTTTACCCCAACAGACACGTCCTGCCAGTCGATGCTAACTGTGGTGTGCCTGTTCCTCCTGCTGCTGGGTGGACAGAGGCGGTGGGGGGCTGACGGTGGGGGGCTGACGGTGGGGGCTGGTGGTGGGGGCTGGAGGTGGGGGTAGGGGGGTCACTCGTCCATTTTATCAACTGCCTCACCAGGAGATGGAATCGTTGCGATTTCGGTGTCGATTACAACGCCGTTGTTACTGGCCCGGGCAGCCCTCCATGGCTTGAAAAGTTGTAACTTATAAATAAAGCTGCGTTCTTGAAATGGCTCGGGTTGTTGTCCGGCGGATGGCGTTTGTATGGTGCTGGGTAATAGTGGCTTGGGCCTATGCTGTGGGGCGCCACGGTGGTGAGATGTTAGCTACCTCGCCTGGTATGCAGGAGGTCGTGAGATCAATGCCGACCCTGACACCTGCTGCTGTATATTTGGAGTTTGCGTGTTCTCCACGTGGTCACGTGGATTTTCCTCCGGGTTCTCCGCTTTTTTCTCCTCGACATTCAGAGTCAACGTCACCCCTTTGAGAGTATTTGGCTGCTATACATTTCCATATGATAAGCCACTTGGTTGAACTATCATTTGCGGCCAGGTAGATTTTGAAAAAGAGCTACGTAGCTCAGTGGGGCCTTGCCTGGTTAAATAAAAAAGTAGTTTATAGTTTAATAGGATCATGCACGTTTATGCTGATGGGTGTCTTGAGTCCTTGATGCCTCTACTCACAGATCTGTTGGGTCCCAGGCCTCTTTATTCCGAAGTCCCTTAGCAGCTAGTCTCCTGAGTCTGAAGCGTCAAGCGTCTTGAGCCCCTGTTGTCTTCAGTCCCGTGTCCCTCGAGACCCGGGTATCTCGCGTCCTAAGGGTACTGCGTCACAGATATATATATTGAGTCCCCGGCCCATTGAGCACTGCATCTCCTCATCGTTCCTGAGCCACTTGACATCGGTTCACGCCGAGTCCCAGGTGCCGGGACCTCCTCGTCTTCAGGCGTCACTCAGCCGGCGGCACGACGCTTCACGAAATCCGCGGCGTCACCGCTCTTCGGCGGCGTGCGCGGCGCATTCCCGCGGCTTCGCGAGTTCTGGCAGCCGGGACGCCTCTCCTGGGAAACGCGCCGTGGCGAACAGCTCCTGAGCGAGTGTGCGTGCGCACGCGTGGGCCTGCGGGGGCGGAGGGGGGCCCGGGGGGAGAGTGCGGTGCCTGCGTTCTTCTCGTCGCCCGGACTGGGTGGTGGAGACATTCCTGCAGCGCATGCCGCCCCGGCGACTCGCGACGCCAGCTGTTGCGTTGGAGAGACACGCGGCGCCCCGTGCGGCTGTAAAAACGGGGAAATATTCCCGTGCGCTCGCTTCCCCTGTCGAAGGGAAGAATGTAACGAAACTCGCACGGCCCCCGATGGTATTCACGTGGCGAGTCAGTGAGGATGTGCGTGTCGAGACTCGGTCGACTCGGCCTCAAACAAGTACCCGGTGCGGTGTGTAGTGAACATCGGCACTCACGAGACAAAGGCGGCCAAGCGGGGTGCTGGCCATCCACCCTCTTGTGCCATTCCGGCCTTCACAGGTGCTTACTAACAGCACTCGCTCCAACAGCCTGTTAAGCCTATATGGGGATCGGTAGTGCAGTGGTTAACACGCTGCGCTACGAACCCGGCGACCCGAGTTCCATTCCCGCTCACGACCAACACCAGTGAGGATTATCTGAACTTGGTCCTGTGCCTCCCCTAGATCAATTCAGCCTTAAATGAATAACCTAGTGCGACGCGTAAACATCGCCACTGGCGAGACAAAGGCGGCCCGACCTGGTGCTGGCCACCCACTCCCTCGTGTACCGTGCCGGCCTTCATAGGTGCTACTCGCGAAACGGCATGGGCCCCCCCCCAGTCTGTTGAGGCTATAGGGGTGACCTTTGTCTTTGTGCGTGTTTGTGTTTGCAGAAGAACGGGCAGCCTGGGTCGGAGGGCGAGGACTACCAGGAGCGGCTCTCCCGTCTCGAGGAGGACCGGGAGTCACTCGTGCTGCAGGTGAGAAGCAGCTGCAGCAGCCGCAATAGTAGCTGCAGCAGCAGCAACAGCAGCAGCAGCAGCTGTGTGTGTGTGTGCTGCTATCCGCACCACCTATTGTCAAGGGACATACACCTTCATCACGTGATCTTCGGTCATCCTCCCAGCAACAGCTTTTGGCTGGCCTTCAATAAAAGATGGCGAACACATCGCACTTTCAGATGCGCTTCTGCGGCCGTATGGAAATCTATTCCTTCCGATATTTGGGAGCCGCCGGAGCTACCCACTTTTAAATCTCATTTCTTTGAACAGTTTTTTTGTGTTTAGTTTGTCGTCCTTCCCCCCGCACCTCCAATTAGCACGTTTGGCTACGTATGGTGCAAAAAAAGTTCAACATCAAATACGCGAATCAACCACCCTTGCAAATGAGACTCGTCCAGATGTCTTCATGAGCCGTCACCTAGTTACACTGTGAACGCTCGTTAGTAGCGCTCGACCCACAGCCTACGGAGAGGCCACGTGGGTGACAGCCGTCGTGTGCGTGCGTGTGCGGCTGTCCGATAATGTGTGTGCGTGCGGCTGTCCGTGTGTGTGTGCGTGTGCGGTAGAGGAATGTTGAGCGTGCCGCTCTACGAAACCGACGACCCGAGTTCTATTTCCGCCAACACCAGTGACAATTATTTGACCCGGTTCTCGGCCTGCCCTAGGTAGACTCGGCCTCAATTGAGTACCCAGTGCGGTGTGTAAACATCACCACGAGGGAGACAAAGGCGGCCGGGCGTGTTGCTGGCCACCCTCCCCTTCGTATACCGTTCCAGCCTTCATAGTGATCACTAACAACACTTGCCTCAACAGTCTGCTGAGGCTATACGGGGGGTCTTTGTCTTTGTGCGTGCATGTAGGTGAGCGTGCTCACCGACCAGGTGGAGGCGCAGGGGGACAAGATCCGAGAGCTCGAGTTCTGTCTGGATGAGCACCGCGAGAAGCTCACCGGCACCGAGGAGATGCTGCAGCAGGTGAGGGCGCGTTGCGAGTGGTGGGGATACTCACTCACCCACTCACCCACACACTCACTCACTCGCTCATTCCCACACTCACCCACTCATTCACCCACTCACTCACCCATCCACATACTCACCCACTCGCTCATTCCCACACTCACCCACTCATTCACCCACCCACTCACCCACCCACTCACCGACCCACGAACTCACTCATTCCCACACTCACCCACTCATTCACCCACTCACTCACTCACCGACCCACGCACTCACTCACTCACTCACCCACTCGCTCATTCCCACACTCAACCACTCATTCACCCACTCACTCACCCATCCACATACTCACCCACTCGCTCATTCCCACACTCACCCACTCATTCACCCACCCACTCACCCACCCACTCACCGACCCACAAACTCACTCATTCCCACACTCATCCACTCATTCACCCACTCATTCACCCACTCACTCACTCACCGACCCACGCACTCACTCACCCACTCGCTCATTCCCACACTCACCCACTCATTCACCCACTCATTCACCCATCCACATACTCATTCACCCACTCGCTCATTCCCACACTCACCCACTCATTCACCCACTCACTCACCCACCCACTCACCGACCCACGAACTCACTCATTCCCACACTCACCCACTCATTCACCCACTCACTCACCCATCCATATACTCATTCACCCACTCGCTCATTCCCACACTCACCCACTCATTCACCCACTCACTCACCCACCCACTCACCGACCCACGAACTCACTCATTCCCACACTCACCCACTCATTCACCCACTCACTCACTCACCGACCCACGCACTCACTCACCCACAAACTCACTCACCCACCTGCCCACACACTCACTCACCAACCCACCCACTCACCGACCCACCCACTTGCTCATTCCCACACTCACTCACTCATTCGCCCACCCACTCACCGACCCACGAACTCACTCATTCCATACTCACCCACACACTCACCCACTCTCACCCAATGCCTCATTCCCACACTCACACACCCACCTACACAAAACACCCATGTACGAAAATGAATTGGCCGAACATCCCAGTGTTATTATTATAATCAAGATTCCTATCCTCGTGACGACTGGGGACATCAACGCCCTCATCGCCCTCATCGCAATGGCTTCCATGCGGCCGTGCCACGTGATCCTTGTCCATTGTCAAGCGCCGTGCGTGGTTACATCTCGGGCTCGCGTGCGGTCATTGAGGACGTCATTGGTGCGGGGCCGATTCCCCCGGGGTTTAACTCGGTATCTTCGATGGCATGCGTTGTTTGCGGAGGGGGGATGAGAGGGGATGAGGGGGAATCAGGCAGCCCTACGAGGCCCTGGGCGCTCGGACAGTCGCTGATTTTCTCTGAAGATGTCGGAGACGTAACTCGGCCTCTTCGCCGCCTTCCTACTAGAGTGTTCCCCCACTCGTGTGGGCTCTGCCACCTTCCTGCTGGAGTGTTCCCCCACTCGTGTGGGCTCTGCCACCCTCCTGCTGGAGTGTTCCCCCGCTCGTGTGGGCTCTGCCACCTTCCTGCTGGAGTGTTCCCCACTCGTGTGGGCTCTGCCACCCTCCTGCTGGAGTGTTCCCCCACTCGTGTGGGCTCTGCCACCCTCTTGCTGGAGTGTTCCCCACTCGTGTGGGCTCAGCCGCCCTCTTGCTGGAGTGTTCCCCCGCTCGTGTGGGCTCTGCCACCTTCCTGCTGGAGTGTTCCCCACTCGTGTGGGCTCAGCCGCCCTCTTGCTGGAGTGTTCCCCCGCTCGTGTGGGCTCTGCCGCCTTCCTGCTGCCCCTCTCTTTCCCCTCTTTCCTGTCCTTTAATAAATAATAATTATTGTAATCACGATAGAACCATTAAACAATTTGTATCGCACACTCATCGCTTGTCTGCTCGCGAGCTCGGAGGCACGTGGCGATGTGCCCACGCCCGCCTGTGTGCCAGCCGGGACGAGCGCACGGCAGCATCGAGCAGCTTTGATTGGAACCATCTCCTCCAAGTCCACCCACACAGCCCTTCTCACCCTGGTCACACCGCTCATAATCCCCCCCCCCCTCCGTCTCTCTCGACGCTGCCTCGGTCTCCTGCCCCAGCTCCTTCAAAGGTCCTCTCCTTTCTACTTCCCGAGTGGTTATCCTCCCTTCTCGAGACGTCTCCCCCCCCCCTCCCCCCCCCCACCGAGCCATCCGAGTTGACAGTCCACCACGCAGCTTCTCGAACCCCTATACTTGCCGTGCCTCAATTTGTGCAAATTGTTTGACAATTTTCCCAAATCACAATAAATTTCTCCCACGCAGCCCACCGATGTGTATTTCGCTGCTTGGCTGCGAGCGATCCGAGTGGTTGGTTGCCGTTCGACGATTGTGACAAATAATCTCAACGCGGATGAGTCAGCCAAGCCTGCATGAGGAGGGGCTCTCTGGCAGATGCCTCTTCCGCCAGCGGTGGTGCAAGAAGAGCACTTGCAGGGGGCTGCACCTTTATTTTCAAGCAAATAAATATATATTTTATTGATGCGTGAGATGGGGTTAGTGGTCACGTCTCGGAGTGGCCCCGGCCGTCGTACGGTCCACGGAACGGCGAGCGTGCGCTGTGCGAGGTTGTAAAATAACGAAACATCTGTAAAATCCGTTCACGGTCTCTCGTTTGGTTTAAATAGCGGTTGCGTTTCGGCTGTACAATGCCTCTTGCTCTCCCCCACGCCGCCTCCTTCCTCCTCCTGCGCCGCTGTTACAAGGGAAAAAAACGAGAGAAAAGTGGCCCCTAATCACAGCCGTGTCATTCGCTTAAAAGGCAAAGTCATATTTTAAGCAAAGAGGAAAAATAAATATTAAATCAAGATTTTCCAGCACCTACCCCGTGGTTTTGTCCAGGCTAATGTGGGCATCGCTTCCCGCGCCACCGCGAGACCTGACAGGGCTGGCACCGCCCGCGCAGTGTGGCACAGCCGCCCATTACGCGCAGCGTGCGAGCACGCCGGCCCTATGCGGTGCCGCCACGCGTGACTTCCGGTGGAGCGGCGCTGTCTCCAACCCTACGGCACCACCACCACCAGCGATGCGTCTTTGGGGGTGGCGGCGGTGGTGTCGGCGGCGTTGCGGTTTTTGCGAGCCTAGCCGTCGCGGCTTGTTGACGTTTCATCCATCGCGGACGCGTCGTCTGTCGCTCCGCAGGAGCTGCTCGCTCGGAACAACCTGGAGACGCAGAAGGTGGACCTGGTGACGGAAGTGTCCTCCCTCAAGCTGAAGATCACCGCCATGGAGGTGGAGGACGCTGGAGAGGCACGCCCGGCTGACCGAGAGGTACGGGAGGACGTCTCGCTCGCGCTCGTCTGTTTCGTTATCGCCACTGACTGTTTGTTTTGTTTTACTATTTACTAGTCACCGTTAGACCGCGGACCACCTTGCTCAGAACTAGTTCTGTGATATCCGCTTATGTGGGCCCGTTCGGCAAGACACCCCAATAGATCTGTCGTCGCCTCGCGACTCGGCACCGGTTGCGCCGATTCGCGAAGAATTGGCGCGAAAGGGATAATAGTTATTTACGTGTTTGTATATATATAACAAGAAGTAAATACAAAGACAGACTCACGCGTGAAAAACCACGGCTCACAGCGCTGATGCGGAGGTGGCGGCCGCGGCACGGAGCCGGCGCGGCTCGCAGAGCTACCCAGCGGTTACGCGACACGGAGACCGAGACAGAGACCGAGACAGAGACCGAGATGGCTGGCAAGCGTGGAAAGGCGGACGGCTTTGGGGCCTTCTTCACGATCCGCGTTCCACACCCCCTGTGATGATGGAGCATGTGTCCCCCCCCACTCCTCACCTTCCCCGCACCCCCCCCCAACCTCACCTCCCGACCCACGTGCCGCCCTCCCGGCCGCCCCCCCGGCAGTGGGTGGAGGGCCTGGTGGGCACCTTGCGGCTCCAGATGAGCCGCCTGGAGGAGGAGGTGGTCTCCGTGCAGCGCGATGCGGGCGCAGCTCCTGCCCAGGTCACCCGTTTGCCGAGTGCCGCTCCCCTCGCCGCCCCGGCATGAGTTTGCCCCCCCCCTGGTGTGCAGAAATGGTCTTCCGGTCAATGCCCCGAAAAATTGCTTGTCAGTACCACCGTGGGTGGCAAATGCTAACGGTGATTTTCCTGAACGGTTTTATCTCTGGATCACAAATCTGTGTAATACATATAAAAAACATATATTGCCACCACAGTGTGTTTGATATGGCGAATTATCATTTTAGAAAGGAACAAATCATTCAATGTGATGTGAACCTTCTACATAAGATCAAAACAAATAGGAGATGTGTTTATAAAACATACATTAATACATAGGCGAATATTTTGCCCATTGTGGACACAGCCCATGGTGCATACTGGAAGCATTTGGTACCGACCATCCCCCTTGGCTCGTGGGTGTAAATGGGCGCGGTGCGATGCGGTGCAATGCATGGCTAATTAAGCAGAGTATGGTGTGTAACGACTCACCAAGACTCACCCACCCACCGAGTCGGTCATCCACCAACCCACCCACCAACCCACCCAGCCAGCCACCCACTAACCCACCCAGCCAGTCAGCCACCCAACCATGCAGCCAGCCAGACAGCCTATCAGCCACCCACCCAGCCACCCACCCAGCCACCCACCCAGCCAGCCACCCACCCAGTCATCCAGACAGTCAGATACCCAGCCAGTCAGCCACCCAGCCAGCCAGACAGCCAGTCAGCCACCCACCCAGCTACCCAGCCATGCAGCCACCCAGCCAGCCAGACAGCCACCCACCCAGCTACCCAGCCACCCACCCAGCTACCCAGCCAGACAGCTACCCAGCCAGTCAGCCACCCAGCCAGCCAGACAGCCAGACAGCCAGCCACCCAGCCAGCCAGACAGCCAGCCACCCAGCCAGTCACCCGAATTGTTCAATGAATTGTCACATTTCAGGATCACAAACGCGATTCAATATATACAGCAAGTTCATAAAGGTCACGTCTGTTTATTATTTAATATGTTATCCGCAGTTTGGAATTTGCCCATAAAACTACACGAACAATCAAAGCCACGTGGCCGTGTGTATATCTGCCGACTCGTAATTTAACGAGCGTTGATCTGGGTCAGAACTCTTTATCAAGGCTCCTCCTTGGCCCGACAGCCAAATACATCGAATCGGTGTTTAGCGCGCCGACTACCGCTGATTGGTCTCGCTCGCCGGCGGAATGACTCTCACGGCCAATTGGAGCGTTCTAGACGCGCGGCGGTTCGCTTGAGACTGCGTCAGGCATCTCCATGCAACCAGGATGGCAGAGTAACTGTGGCACATGGTCCGGATCCTGCAATGGGGTGCCCTCCCTTCTCGTCTATAGATCTGTACCTCTCCCCCACTCTGAACCCCTCACCTCTCCCCGTCCCCGCCCACTTTGAAAAAAACAGACGCTGCTCTTGCGTGCAGCTTCCTTCGGCTCGCTCCGACCTTCTCTTTCTCTTCCCTCCTCTCTCTCATCATCATCATCATCACCCTCTCATCATCAACACCCTCTTATCGTCATCATCATCACCACCACCCTCTCGTCGCTGACATCTCATTCCCTCTCCCTCTCGTCACCTTCCCGCTCGGCGCTCCATACTTCGTCCGTCCACGGCTAGCGAGTTGTATTGTTCATTGGAACCGCTCATGAGTATGCCAGTCTGTAGATTTGCATCGTATGAGTCTCATCCCTCTAAGCTTCCGCGTGTCTGCCATGGCGTTTTCAGCGACAGTAGCTAGAGCAATAGCAACAACAGCGAATTCTGGAATATCGCCTTTCACAAAGGAATCGTTAAATATCCATCTCTCTCGCAACGTGACTATCTTAGTGTCCCTCTCTCCCCGGCCGGGCGCTCTCCCTCCCCCGTTGTCACCCTCCACCCGTCTCCCACGGCCGTGGAAGTGTGCGGAGTAACTCCACCTGTGTGGTGGCAGCGTGCTGCTCATTGTTTTTTTTTTGCAGACGATGACAGCTGCAATGGGGTCGAAGGTCAGGGTCGCTGGCGAGGGCTGTTAAGCTTTCGGCCCACACCCCTCCACCCCCTCTTCGCAACACTCCTTTCCCCATCCCAGCTGTTGAAATGAGCAGCTGCTATTAGCCTCAAATTGAGTCCATAACAAGCGTTAATTGATAATTGAATTGAAGCGCCGTACCTGTTGCTGGCAGCCATGGGGGGAGGGGAGGGGGGGGGGCGGAGAGCGGCGTGGGAGCAGCCGGTCTGCTATTAAATCCGCCTTTAAATCCCTGCGGTGGTTTAAGATGTTGGTGGGGGGGGAGTGGTGTGGAGGAGTTGGGGGGGGGAGGCAGCGGTGCTGCGGTTAACGCTCGGCCCTACGAACCCAACCCAGAGATCTGACTTCGATTCCCAGCTCCCGTTTTGGAGCGAGCGTGCAACTGCTTGTGCGTGAATGCGATTGCCCAGCGGTTTGGTTCGCGTAGCGAGATGCCGCCGCGTCGCAGGACGCTAAATCAGCGGCACGCGAGACGCCGTGGCGGCGCGGGTGCCACTCCGGCGTCTTGGGTATCCATGTAGGTGCTGTGTGCCGAACTCCTTTCGCGACGCACGTAGCCAGCCGCGCTTATCGGAGGTGCGGCAGCTGCCCGAGATGCCTGCTCTCCTCGTGTGCCGCCGCGCCTGTGTGCTGCTGCCGGTACCAATTGAAGCCGCTCCCGCCCCCTGAACCCCAGAGCTCGTGATGCAACGGCTTGCTTGTGCGGTGGCTGGGTTCGTATTTTTTTAAGTTGGCCCAGCATCCCGGTACGGGGTCGCAGAGCTGGGACAATTGTTGGCAGCGCCGGGTCTGGCTGCCTCCCCAGCGCTCGCCTGCCTCCGATTTCCCCCGAGCACTGCGTGGCGCTGGGAACCCTTACAGCGGAGTGACATGCAGTTTGCGGGAATGACGCTCGGAAACAGTGGAATTGTTATTATGATCGTTATTGTTATGAGTCGGTGGCGGCTGGTTGGGGGTGGGTGGAGGAGGAGTTGGGGCTGGGGGGCGAGATGAGGAGGCGCTCACCGACGCTCGCTCACCGCTTAATGAAGCACTTCTTCAAAACGGGAAAATAATAATTCATCATCGCCGGCTGCGTGACCCCCATTCCAACGCGTGATCCCCCGGGCCACTTGAGTCGCCGCGTTTACCGGCGGAACGCCAACGGCCCCAAGCCACCCCAATCGTGGAACGACCACCCCCACTACCCCCCAGCCCCCCATCTCCAGTTTCCATCCCTGACCACCTCCCCCACCAACATCTTTACCGCCTCTTCTCCGCATCCCCACCTCTCCTTCTCCCCAGCCTCCTATTTGTGAAAATAAGAAGCAGATTCAGCTGATTAGCTGTTACACTGAAACGGGGTGGGAAAAAAACCCATTTGCGTGACGGTTCCCAGAGATAATGTGATTTTCGCGAGTTTCAAGCGATTAAGACGCGCGTGCGATGTTCATGATTTTGCATCTCATCTCGTGGCTGTCTGCTCGTTCCCAACGCTTAGCGTCATCATTATTGCGGGAAATTAAGCACGGATGAAGATTCTATTTTAAGTGTCGCGGAGATGGAATCTGGGCGCCGCCACCCTCACTGCTCCCCAGCCCCCACCCCCCCCCGTTCACCGACCATATCCGTGATGAAGCCTCGGTAATTAGTTACTCTCTTGACGCAAAGGTGTTAATTGTTTTGTGTTTGTGATTTCTCCGCAAGTTCGTTGGTGGGGCGGTGTGCCGCGTGCGATCCCGACGGGCAGTGCAGTGCCGCACCGTTGGCTCCGTCCAACAGAATCCCCGCTCGTGCATAATCCATCATCACGCGAACTCCGCGCGTCCTCGTAGCAGCAGCAGTAGCAGCAGCGGCGACCATCGAACAAAGACGATGCTGGTGGTCGCCGCATCGTGCTTCTGCGTCCGATATTAGAAGCCAATGGGAGCTATGCACTTTAAAATCTAGATTGAAAACTCATTTCTCTCGAACTGATTTTTGTGGTTAGGTTGTTGTGCTTACCCCGCACCTCAAATTAGCACGGCTGGCTACGTACGATGTGAAATAAGTTCAACATACATGCATACAGTGTGTGTTTTGCTTCAAGTTGAAGTGACTAACAAACGCAGTTCTGGGCACGTGTGTGCGACATCCCCTGGCTGTGACATCCCCCCTGTGTCACGACCCCACGTGTTTTTGAGCTTCACCGATTGCCGAGCGTGGCCTCTGTAGTTCTAATGACAACGCCTCTCTTCTCCGCTCCCCATTAATGCCTTTGGTTTTCTTATTCCCAATTCAGTTAAAAATACATATATATGTATGCCTGTTAAATATGAATGCCGACATACACGCAGGCAAAGTTAATGGGATTATTAATTTGTCGGTCGTGGTGGAGGAATAGTATTACTATTATTACCTGTAATCCTGGCAGCTTATAGGTGGGGTTGGTGGATCATTCAGAGATGGAGACATCTGCCTGTGTGATAACGTGTGTATGTGTGTGTGTCAAACTTATATCTGCCAGTTAATGCTGGTGAGAGTCTGCATTTAGCTGTTATCATTTGATAGCCAAACAGATTCAGCCAAATGTTACATGTGAAGACGTGCGAGTGAGTGAGAGAGTCAGTGGGTGGGTGGGTTTGGAGTGAGTGAGTGAGTGGTTGAGCGAGTGGGTAAGTAAGTGGTTGATTGAGTTAGTCAGTGATTTAGTGAGAGAGTGAGTGAATTAGTTCATTATTGAGTGAGTGAGCGAGCTGATGGTGATGAATGTCGGCTTATCTTGGGCTATCGTGAGTAAGAGTGTGAGTGAGCGAGTGGTGCATGCGAGTGAGTGGTGCAATGAGTGATTGAGTGAGTAGGTGAGCGACTGAGTTCGAGCGAGCAAATGTGTGCGAGTGAATCGGTGAGCGAGCGCGTAAGTGAACGAGCGGTGCCTGCGTGAGCACGTGGCACAATGAGCATGTGAGTGAAAGCGAGCGGGCGAGGTGAGCGCTCGCTCGAGCGAGTGAGCGAGCTGGGAGCGTGCGAGTTGACGGGTGACCCTGTGGCCCAGGTGTTGCTGGGCGAGCTGGGCTCTCTGCGGAGCCGCGTGTCGGAGCTGGAGGAGGAGAAGACGAGGTGTGAAACGAAACTCAGCAGCACCGCGGTGAGAGTCCTAACCCCCCCACACAACGCGACCCCCACGAACCACCCACCCACCCACCCCGCCCCCCCGGTTCTCCTCAATACGTTCCACTCACCCACTCGCCTCACTCACCCTTGTTCCACTCTCACCTGTTCAACTCGCTCACCCCGACGTCGCCCACGCAACCACTCACCACGTTTATCAATAATCGAGGTGGCTCATAATGGTCACGTTAGATCTCTGAGCCAACCACCACCAAGAGCCTGGATTGGAATCTGTGATTAAACCGAATTCTCAAGTGTTGATTCTCTTAGGCCAGTCACCAGTGACTTGAGATCATAATGGAGATCCACAGACTCGCGTAGAGACCTATAGACTCACGTAGTGACCCCAAAGGCTCGCGCAGAAACCCACAGACTCGCACAGACCGAGCTGTGATTTAACCGGTGTATCTAGTGCAGTGATTATCTCAGCCCGGCCACGAATGACTGCGCACACAAAAATATATATATAAAATCATCGTGTTAAATTTGTCCCGCCACTTAATTTTGGCAAAATGTTGAAATGGTTGAAATATGACGAACGCTTTTTTTGTGGAAAGCATAAAGAAGGTGTGTCCCTAACCGCTAATGCAAGGTGACAGAAAGAGGCCTGACAAGTAGTTCTGTGACATCCCATTCCGCAGACCGTTTCGAGAGTCCCCAATGTAAACGTCTTCATCTCGCCAGCAGCACGTCGCCAATAACAGCATCAATGGATTTTAATTGGGAGCCAAAATAGGGGAACGTGCTGCACTTAAAATTTTTAATTAGCAAAAAAAAACTGCAGCACAAAATCACTTTTGTCTTTGTCTCGGCGCTTAACGCTCTCCTTATCCCAGCTCGTTAGGGCTGCCATCACGCTGCCATCGCTGGCAGCGCTATTTCCGAACGGCGCGAAGCTTTCAGCGTGGGCGCCCGTGCCCCCCACCCCCCATCCTCCCGCCCCCCCCCCCCCGCTACCGGCTCATCGCTGCGACGACGACGACGCTCATCGTTAGCCGCCGTGTATTTTTCCTCCGATTTTTCAAAACAAAAAACCTGGTCGTTGCCGTCGCCATTGTCGCATCAGCTGTGTTGTTGCCGCTGTCGGTCGGGTCATAGAGACTCATAGAGACTAATAGGGATACAGAGAGACTAATAGGAATACATGGATACTCATAGAGACTCAAATATACTTATAGGATAACATTGAGACTCATAGAGACTCAGAGATACATAGAGACTCATAGAGACTAACAGGGATACAGAGAGACTAATAGGAATACATGGATACTCATAGAGACTCAAAGATACTTATAGGATAACATTGAGACTCGTAGAGACTCATAGAGATACATAGAGACTCATAGAGGCTGGGTGATAATTGGGAAAAGTTTTGGCCAATCCTGGCCAGCTGGCTCAACAACTGAACAAACACCGCACCAACGGCGACGCCTCCCTCCTCACAGGCGGAGCTGGCGGAGCTGCGAGAGCGTGTGGCCACGAAGGAGCGGGAGATCGAGATGCTGCGGCTGGAGCTTGCGTCGCGGCCGCCCGACGCCGTCGTTGCTGCCGCGTGCAAGGGTGCGAACGCGCGAGCAACACCGCTCGCTCGCTGAGTCACTCGCTCGCTCCGTCGTTCCCTTGTTACGTGGAAAGTCCGGTTGTGTAGCCAGTTATCTAGCTAGCTTTGCAAAGGGTAGAGATCAGTGGTGTGCATTGTCGGCACAGAAATGACAACATCATCATCATCATCAATCAAAGTGACACGTGCGGAGTGACAGGCGACAGTGGTAAGGAACGCATCGGTGTTGAAGGCAACAGTGGTGATTAAAGAACGATTAACAATCTTTAACAAATGAAACGAATTAAACAACAACGACCATTTCTGGAACGCAAGGAGTAACCGCTTGAAGTGATTTGAAATGATGGAGGGAGCCCTTTGCTCAATCCACTGTTGGATGATGATGATGCGAGTTAAATTGCCGAGAAGGGGCCTCACTGGGCCCTGTAATGGATGACGTGGGTGGAGACTGTAGACCATCCAAACGGGAAGGACACCTCTCAGGTGAATGAACACCCTGCCAATACATACCTGGGCCAGGTGAAATACATGCAAGTTGTCATTTTGACTCGCTATTCAGAACCATAATATTAATTTATACTGGAGGAATCCGATCGGCTACAAAGCTCTTGTTCATAGATGTCCAGTGGTAGTTGTCGCAGCGATTGATTTTATTTGGGCCAGGTCGCCGCGCATGCGCAAACCGCCAATGCTGCGTATCGTGCACCCCTCTGCCACCCAACGCAGCCGAATAAACAAAGTCGCCGAATGCCCGAACTCCGCGAACATGTTCTCCAGCCATGGCCTTTACACAGGTCGCATCAAATGTGTTACATTCAGGAAAACATCAAGAACAATAATAACATGTAATCTTTTGTCAAGAAGAAAAGTGCTACTTAGGCACGTGGTATTTAATAATTAAATCACGCCTTAATTCAACAACAACAAAATTGGCCATGGTATTTGGAAATGTTTGGCAATTTATGAAGAGACGATCGGCGCTAATGAGTGCCTGAACGAGCGAGCGGGACGATAACGCGATGGGTGGAATCGGAGGCACGAAGTGTCTCGTGCCCAAAATAAAAAAATGCAGGCTGTGGGAACATTATATTATCTCGGTTAAATCAGGACCTTAGCATAAAGCACACGGCACCGCTGTGTGCTTTATGAATGCAAAATCGTGGGGTGCTTTTATTTAGTTATTTAATTATCCGCAAGAGTAGAGTTCCTCGCCCGCTCGCTAGGAAGGCAACAACCAGATGCAACAACCACACGCAACAACCAGACGCCTCACCACGCAACCGCCTCGTGACCCTTCCTCTGACGAGGAGGTCAATAGGTCATGGAGACCAATGCCACCGCACCCGACATCTAACGCGAGCCTTGCCCTGGAGCAAGTGCTGCTAACAAGCACCTATGAAGGCTGGCACGACACACGGAAGGGGTGGGTGACCAGCACCACGCCCGGTCGCCTTTGTGTCCCGAGTGGCGATGTTTACACACCGCACCAGGTGCTCATTTGACGTAGGGGAAGCCCAGGACTGGTTTCAGATAATTTTTGCCTGTGTTGACCATTGAGCGGGAACCGAACTCGGCTCGCCGGCTCCGTAGCGCGGCACGCTCACGTTTAGGCCAGGAACCGCCTACAGGTTGCACCGGTTAATTTGTGCGGTGAATCCGAGGGAATTACTTGCTAACGCCACTCATTTCCAGTGCTTAATGAAGGTGTATCTTTAGTTATATCGTGTACATATAAATGTGTCTTTAAAGGCTTTTTTTTCACGTAAGCAAAAAGTGCCAATTAGTTGCTGCTTCAGCACAGCCCGTGGTGTGTTGGAGAGTAAGCCCACAACATTTACCATCCATTTCCAGCGCATACCACCCCACTCACCGTCATTGGTCACACACAGGATACATTGTAAGGATACATTATTTTTGTTTTGACGAGTTAGACACGTGGCCTGGGCTCCTGGGCCCACCTCCGCACTCAACAAAACTTGCACCGAGGTCACGCGTGAAAGCGTTGTACTGTATTTCAAAGTCGCACGTCCCAGGTAAGCAGGCGTTTGGCCTCCAAGATGTCAAACGCCCGCGAGCTAATTAAAGAGTGGAAAAAGAGTCACAGGAAGTGCTAAGCAAGGTCCTTGTGATTCATAACAGAAAATAACAACGGTTACTGTCGTTGTGGAGAATATGAATAACAACACAGATAAGCAGACGATGTCTCCATGTATATATATCCGTCCTTTCGCATAAAAAGAAAAAGTATCCTTTACAGTTGACACAACTCATTGCCTCACGGCCTTCTGGGACCAAATCAACACTTCTGTCATGACTTCACTGCCAGAAGGCCGTGGTGCAGATTGGTTGTGTAAAGTGTGAAGGATACTTTTTTATTTTTATGTGGAGAGACAGATAAATATATACAGTGTGTGAAGGAGTCATCATCTGCTTATGAGCATACGAAGTACCATCGTCATCATCGTCTTGAGTACATTTGGTTTCAGTGCCATTCTTATAGCGCAAGGCTCTCTATGTATGTACGTTGAAATTATTTCGTATTGTACGTAGCCCACCGTGCTAATCCTGAGGCGCTATCACGACAATGCACGGACGGGCAAAGTCTGCGGGCATTTCACAGTGGGACGGGTGGGGGGAGGGGAACGTTGCAAAGTGGTTTCACCCAATTCGGTGAGTTTGGCAAATTCACGATCAAACTTTGCCCACGTTTTACGCCATGGTGACGGCCCTTTAATGACCCTAGTGTCCAGCCTCAACTCTCTAAATCTTCCAGGAGCCACCAGGGTCCTAGCTGAGAAACCTGCTGACGTAGTACATCCCCTCGGCAGGGAGCGTGACACGAGGTGGTGGTTGTGGTGGTGCCTTCCTCGTGTCTCTTGACAGACGAGGAAATTCAGAAGATGAAGAGTGCCGTTGAGTCACTGCTGCAGTCCATCGAGGAGAAGGTGAATCGCTAGGCCTCGCTGGGTGGCGATGCGACTGTCATGCTAACCGGCTTCCGCGCTCGATGATTCGGAAAAAGACGATTCGATGATTTTTCAAATCGATATTATGCCACGGTCACTGGCGGCCATTTTACGATCAGAACGACATCCATTTTGTTTTCAATCGGCAAGTGAATAGTTACCCTTGTAGCAGCTGTCGGGTTTACGGTGCAGTCGGTGAGGCGTACGTTTCCCTCCCTAGGACCGCAAGATCTCAGAGCTGCACGAGGCTTTGGAGGCCTATAGAGAGGCAACAGAATTGGGGGGTCGCCTTGCCCCCCGCGACCGAGGCAGGCCCTTCCCCCCGGCGTCAGAGGCGGCCGAGGGGTCAGAGCCTTCCCATCCGACCTCCCGAGCCATACGCGACCCCTCGCCCTACGACAACAGGTACCCAGCGGCGGCTTCCCGTTGCTCTCGGGCCACCGCGTGGCATCGCTCCAATGCGCTTTGCCATCGTACCCACCGCGTATCCTTGGACACGATGTCCGACGGTTCGCGCCACGTGCTGGGAGCTTTTTTCAGCAATTCAGGAGAATGAAGGAGCTGAATTTCCTGGAGGAGCTTCCAACAGGTGGAGTGAAACATCGGACATCATGA
Organism: Petromyzon marinus; assembly: GCF_048934315.1. Taxonomy (NCBI): domain Eukaryota; kingdom Metazoa; phylum Chordata; class Hyperoartia; order Petromyzontiformes; family Petromyzontidae; genus Petromyzon; species Petromyzon marinus. The sequence continues at coordinate 17,914,288 of NC_133690.1, read as the reverse complement.
CGATGCAACTGAGGTTATCGATGTGGCCCCACCGACGCGCAGTCTGCCTTCTCCCTCCCGCAGGTCTCCCTGCCGGCACAGGTCCAACAGCCTGGAGAATCTGCGGACCGAGTCCGGCGATAAGGTGGGCACTCTTTGTCGCCATTGTAACATGTCCCATTCCGCACGCTTTTATTTTGCTCCGTTGATTTTTTTTTGGTTGGTTTCTTTTCAGTTAATGGATGCTTGGGCTAACGGTTGTGTGTGTTCATATGTGATTTGATTCGCTTAACGCTTTGGGTGCGATCGCTGCGCTGCGTCCGTGCCACGCGCCTGCTTTGTGTTAACGCCCCGCCGTGTGTGCCACGCGTGCAGTGTGTTGTTTGGGAGCCAATGGTGCCGCATCCTGCCGACAAGGTACCACGTCTCGCACCCCCAGTAGACGTGGCAACGTCGGGCAGACATCACGACGTCTGTGGTTGGAACCGTTGGCCCAACGCTCCCCCAACGTTGGCCCAACGTTGCCCCAACGTTCCACGTTTACTGGTGCCCATGCGAAGGGGTCGCCCCGCCCATTGACAGATAAGACGCGGTTCTCTATGCTATGCTGAGTCTCTTGTTCGACCAGGTCACAACTGAAGATTCAAGGATGATGGCGGTGATTTAAGTGGGCAAGCCTCCATTAATTGAGATCAGAATCAGAATATTTATTGACATTGGAGGAATCCAATGAGCTATAAAGCTCTTTTTCACAGATGTCCGGTAGGGGCAGGCATGGTTCCCCATTCACTGAAATGCGAGATTGGCTTCACATGGGAGGAAACCGGAGAGCCTGGATAAAAACCAACCACGTAAGGACAAACACTCAAATCCCCGCACAGATGGATTGGAGAATCCATTTGCTATACTGCCATATTCTGGCCTCCTCGCATACCAAGCCTACAACACTTGGTATTCCCAGGGAGTTGCCCATCCGAGCACTCTCTGGGCTCAAACTCCTGCTTGGCTTCCATCGTCACTGGCTCCCAATTAACGATGATTCCGCTGTTTCACCATCTTTTCGGGCACCTGGGGGCAGGCGAAGGCCGGCGCCAACGGTTCCAAGTACCAGACGTTGCCGGCGCAGCGAGTCAGCGGGACCCCCTCATGGGGCCCACTGGGCCAGTCGCCACGGAAGCTCCGCACCACCGCTCAGCACGACGGAGCCTACTCCTACCACGGGTCCGACAGCAGCCTCGGTGCGTGCGTGCGTGTGTGTGCGTGTGTGTGCGTGGAGAGCGGTAGGATAGCTGTTAGTGTGCTGCGCTATGAACCTGGCAAGCTGAGTTTGATTCCTGTCCACGGTCAACACCAGCAACGATTATTTGAACCAGTCCTAGGCCCCCCTAGGTCGACTCATCCTCAATTGAGCAAGTGCGATATGTAAAAACATTGCCACTAGGGAGACAAAAGCGGCCGGGCGTGGTGGTAGCCACCAACTCCCTCGTGTGCCATTCCAGCCTTCATAGGTGCTCGCTAACAGTCTGTTAAGGCTACACTGGTGGATCTTTTATGCATCCGCGTGTGTGCACATGCTTGTAGCGTAGTGGTTCTGCGCACTGCGATACAAAACCCATGAGACGAGTTCGATTCCTGCTCATGACCAGGAGTAGTGGCAAACATCTGAACCGGTTTTGGGCCTCCTCTAATTTGAGTAAATGGTTTAGTTGTCACTGGAGAGACAAAGGCGGTCGGGCGTGGTGTTGGCCACGCACTACCCTCGTGTGCCGTGCAGGCGTTCGCTACACCGTCTGTTAGAGGCCATACGGGGGGCATCTGCGATGCCGCGCGATAAAACCTATGGGGGCGACGTCACCGCGGCCACAACGACACTCGTGATCGTATCTTTGAAGTCTTTTTTTTCCCGGGAACTAAAAGATTCAAGCCGACGTGAGACACGTAACCCCAGGCGCGGTCAGCGTCTCCGCGATACCGACGGCGTCTCGCCGTCCGTTTCTTGTTGCACCTCTTCGGCTCGGCGTTCTCTCGCGCAACGTGAAGCTCCCGGAGAGAGCTTCCGCGCGTTTCCCACTCCGCCCATCGTGTTGAGGCCAGCGTGCATTAACGCCCCCCCGCGCTATGAACCCCGGCCACACGGGGTTGTTGGATTCCCGGCCATGGCGAACATCGGTGGCGAGCAGGCCGCCCAGAGCGGGGAGGCAAAAGAGGCAACTTGAGATGAGAGGGCCTCAAGACGGGGAATTAGGTCGCCAATGAATGAGGGGGGCCGCCAGGCGGCGTGCTGCCCTGGGCCTCCGTGAGCCTTGGAGTGGCCGTGGTGGAGAGTGGTGTCTGAATTGGTCACACCCATCCCCCCTCTCTAACTTTTACAACCCACACTGACCAGGGTTGTGAAGTATGGGAAAGAAAAAAAAAATCCATGAGCAAACATGGCATGGGGTGGCCTTCAACTATCGGTGGAGTGATAATGGTTCTACATTTGTGAAATATATATATAGCCATATCAAGAGGTAATATTTTCTCGTCCTACAGGAATGGTTAATTTTTTGCCTCAAGTTTGCCTCTTGAAATCGCTCCTCCTTGCCAGAGGCTTGCAATGCGTCCATGACTTCTGCTGTCTGTGACCTTTGCCGTCCGTGACCTCTGCCGTCCATGACCTCTGCCGCTTTGCGTTAATTATTCGCTCGTTACCTCTTAATTGGTTGTGAACCGACATGTCGCACGGCTATTCACGCCCGTTTTCTACCCTCCTGTTGCTCTGCCCCTGGTGATCCGACCTCTCCTAAACCCCACTCCTATACCCTACTCCTCAACCCCACTCCTCAACCCCACCCCTAAACCCCACTCCTGAATCCCACTCCTCAACCCCACTCCTGATCCCTACTCCTGATCCCTACTCTGAAATCCTCAATTCTAAACCCTACTCCTCAACCCCACTCCTCAACCCCACTCCTCAACCCCACTCCTCAACCCCACTCCTCAACCCCACTCCTCAATCCCACTCCTCAATCCCACTCCTCAACCCCACTCCTCAATCCCACTCCTCAAACCCACTCCTCAACCCCACTCCTCAACCCCACTCCTCAACCCCACTCCTCAACCCCACTCCTCAACCCCACTCCTCAACCCCACTCCTCAATCCTACTCCTCAACCCCACTCCTCAACCCCACTCCTCAACCCCACTCCTCAACCCCACTCCTCAACCCCACTCCTCAATCCCACTCCTCAACCCCACTCCTCAACCCCACTCCTCAACCCCACTCCTGAATCCTACTCCTCAACCCCACCACTAAACCTTACTCCTGATCCCTACTCCTGATCCCTATTCTGAACTCCTCAATTCTAAACCCTACTCCTCAACCCCACTCCTCAACTCTTAAATCCGACTCTTGATCCCGACCCCTTTTTCCTGCACTGCCTCTGGACCCCCCCGGATGCTCCGTGTGGTCAAAGATCGTCACCGGAGTGCGAGCGCGCCTACCCTAGGTAACGATCGCCTGCCTAACAATCTTCTCCTTCTCCTCAGTGGCATCGCTAACGAGTGTGCAGGCGGTGCAACCGCACGGAGGCCCACGAGCCTGAGGGACGGGGGTTGGAGCAATTTATGTGCTGAGGCAATTTGTACTCGTATACTTTATTTATTTTTGTGTTTATTTATGTTGCCGTGGCTTGCTGACCTTTTCTCTATTTTTGCACGTATATTGTGTTTTGTATCATTTGTTGCTGTAACTTTGCCGACCCACCCCTATTGGACATCTGTGACAAAGAGCTTCACAGCTCATCGGGTTCCTCCATGCAGTCTAAATAAAGATTCTGATTTCCTTGCACCAGGGCCCATGGCAACCCACAATACGCCACTTCCTTTACCCCATGGGATGTCTCTTTATCATTAACCCCCAGCGCTTTACAAGCCAGAGTCGGTGTGCGTGGCTTTGTGTGCTTCTGTGTGATGTCTAGTGCGACATTCCAGTGCTAGATACATAGAGCAAAAACATAGACAAACACGGACACATTGATCAAACGTTTATTGCCACAACTCGATCACACACACACGAACCAGAGGAAACAATGAGTCACGTACATCGTTACTCACTAAAACTATAACCTCGCCACTCTAGAACACGTGAACGCAAGAAACATTCGCACACACGAGCAGATTCTAGATCCGACTCTCCGAGGAGCAAAGAGCCCAACTCTTGCCTGGGCCCGCCAGCTCCCCTTAACAACATTCGCCATTGCCGCAGGATGGTGGGTCAGCGCCTGGTACAGGATATGTGGATATGTCGAAGACTAACGCGTGTTTGTAAAGCCTTGCGTAATCCACGCGTACGTGGATCCTGGGTAGACAGCAGGGTGGTGGTGGTGGTGGTAACCACTCGTGCCTCACAGCAAGAAGGTGTGGAGTTTGTATCGATTCTCCATAATAATTGGTCGCGAAAGCCTACGTGTTAAGTTTTGTATAGATTCTCTCACTCTTCCTGTTCTGCATGGGTTTCTGCTGGGTTCTCCAGTTTCATACCATAGATAAATAAAAACCGTACAGTTAAGGGAGTATTGGCCAGGAAACATCCCAAAACTGAAATATCACCATCAAATTACTCAATTGGGATTCCACACAGCAGCGGTTCCCTGCTGCAAAAACGTGGCAGGACCCTCCTGAGAATAAAGCCTTGAGACTCGGTGAGTTTCACCTGGCTAAGCGACGGTAATATTAATGATATTTAATAATGGTTAACAATGAACGCGCGGGAATGTAACTTTTTTTTTTCCTCCACGCGGGGAACCCTGACCTTGCTGCAGGCGAGCCCAACGGTTACTCCCCGGGGTCACGCAGCGGCTCCGAGCGGGGTCAGGGGTCGCCACCCTCCGCAGGGGTCGGGGTGGCACCCGCGTCGCCGCCGCCCTCCGCACGCGACGCTCGCAAGAAGGGCAAGGGCCTCCGTCGCCTCTTTGGGAGGTGAGCAGCAGTGGCGGCGGTGGCGGCGGCGTCGTCGTCGGTGCCAGCACCTTCATTACCGTCATCATCGTCGTCATTGTTATTACAGCGATCATCATCGTTGTTCATATTCTTGGTTCTTTCGGTAAAGTGACGTAGATCGAAACGTCGTGGTTTTTTGCTGTTTTTATTTTAATTTCTTTTTTAATTTTCATTTTATTTTATTTTCTATCTACGTGACTTTAACGAAACAACCAAGAATACGAATTCCTGCAGTCACGAAAGTTTTGAGTCAAAATTCATCGTTGTTGTCATCAGCATTCCCGTCGTTATGACCGTTACAATTATCATTGTCGTTATCATCGTCATTGTTATCGCCATGACAACAATCATCATCATTGTCACCAATATCGCCATTGCGTTCGTCACGTGGCGGACAGCGCGTGGCACTGCGCCCGACGTGCCAAGCCATCATGCGGTGGAGGACGCGGCCCAGCGAGGCGCCGTCAGCTCAGGACGGGCTCGTGTTTACCTGTTTGGCTTGCCTCACTCACGATCACTCTCCTTGACTCTCCCCGACTTCTCGCTCTGCCTCTCTCTCTCCACCTGTCTCCACCTCTCCCCTCCGCCGCCCCCAGGCTACGACGCACGCAGTCCGCGGGCCTCACGGGGGAAGTGGGGGGCCCAGAGAAGGAGTTCCGGCGGGGGGGGCTGCGCGCCACCGTAGGCCCCTCGCTCGGCTGGCCCCGGAACCTGCCCAGGGCGGGCAGCAGGTGACGCCTGCCGCCAGCAGCGGCGCTCACAATCGGAATCAGGTTTATTCATAGCGGAAAAATCCGATGAGCTATAAGAGCTCTTTTTCACAGACGTCCGGCCACGGGGGAGCGACTGGCGGCGCGTAGCGAAGCGACGGATTCGTCGACTGGAGCTGATTTACACCGATCATTTCTTAAATGCTTCCCAACTAAGCTTGGGGGTGGGGGGGCCCTCATTGTTAAGAGGGGGCCCACCTCTTTCTTTATACGGTTTCTTTACCGCTTCACCACCACCAATTTCCATATGCCAAACGCTGCCTCTGCCATTCCCCAACACGTCCATTTCCGTTTGGAAATGGACAACGTGATGGACGAGCTGTGGAGAGGCTCGTACCTTCGTCCGCCAAGCATCTCCTACCACATACCCCGCCCCTCCCTGCCTGCTTCCCGACCTCCAGGGAGCTGGAGACCCCGTTCGCCAGCTGGGGTGTGGAGCAGGTGTGCGGCTGGCTGAGCGAGCTGGGCCTGGGCGCGTGCGTGGGCCTGGCGCGGCAGTGGGTGGTGCGAGGGGACACGCTGCTGCGGGCCACGCCGGAGGACCTGGAGCGGGTAGGCCGCGTGCACGCGCGTTTGTGCGTGCACACGCGTGTGAATGGCATGTACACACCCGGCAGTGTCATCGTAATCGGCGTCAAAGTACCCCCCATCATTTGTTAAGCATCAAATCATCGGACATGGGAGACAGGTGGCCTGAAGTGGTGCTGACCACCACCACCATCACCCCCTTGTGTGCCCTAACAGCAATCGCAAGCTGCGCTTGGCCCAGCACACTATGTGTGTGTGCATGTCTGCAGGAGCTGGGGCTCAAGAACCCCCTGCACAGGAAGAAGCTCACGCTGGCGCTGCAAGCGCTCGGCTCCGGAGAGGCAGTGGGGACCGATGCCCTGCACCACACCCGGGTGACGCGTAAGCCCTGCATCACACCTGGGTGATGTGTAAGCCCTGCACCACACCTGGGTGATGTGTAAGCCCTGCATCACACCTGGGTGATGTGTAAGCCCTGCACCACAACTGGGTGATGTGTAAGCCCTGCATCACACCTGGGTGAGGCGTAAGCCCTGCACCACACCTGGGTGATGTGTAAGCCCTGCACCACACCCGAGTGCCACTGATGTTAGCCGTGGCTGGAGATAGAACCGAAGCCTCCCGGTTCCTCGTGCAGCGCGCTAACCACTGTGCCGCCGCTCCCCCTGCACCCGTGTGTGTGGCGGCTGTTGCTGCTGCTGCTGTGCCCCAGGCTGGCTGGACGACGTTGGGCTGCCCCAGTACAAGGAGCAGTTCCATGAGGCACGCGTGGACGGGCGGATGCTGCACTACATCACCACGGTGAGCAACCACACTCTACCCCACCACCACCACCATACACCTCCGCACGAGACACCACCACAACCACGATACACCACCCACGATATAACACCACCATACTGTATACCACCATGATATAACATCGCCAACACCACGACACGCCACCACCGCATGACACTGCCACCACATGACGCCACCACCATGATACACCACCACCACCATGATACACCACCACTACATGACACCACCACCACATGACACCACCACCACATGACACCACCACCACATGACACCACCACCACATGACACCACCACATGACACCGCCCCCCCCCACCTCCACGTTGACCGCCGCGTGTCTCCGTGCCCAACCAGGAGGACCTGCTGCTGCTCAAGGTCACGAACCTGCTGCACCACCTTAGCATCAAGCGTGCGGTGCAGGTGCTCCGACTCAACCACTTCCAGCCGGACTGCCTCATCCGCTCCGCCCCGGAGGTGAGGCTCAGGGGGGCCGTGGGATGCACGTGTCCGCCTTGTTCTGGTGTCGGGCAACAGTCCTTCCGTTCAACAACTCCGTTAAAAACAACAACACAAACTCAACGGGAAATTAAGCGAATGTCGTGCGTGGGTTTTTTGACGGGGCGCTCCCGGTTTCTTCCCACAATGATGTCATCGCTTCGTCAATTTGATGATAACACACCTTAGTGTACAGCGTTATTCACTCATTTTCAGAGGGGGGCGGGGGGCACTATTGCCGATGACACATCGTCAGTTTGAGGGCCGCCACACATTTGAAACCATTTGGGGATCTGACAGCAGCACGATGATGATGGGGGTGTTGTCACTTGTTGTGCATTGTCAGGGGCCGCACGTCAGGGGGCCGCACTAATAAAGGCCACCAGGAGCCGCCAGTGGCCCGTGTGCCTTGAAGAACACCGTCTTAATATACAGAGGACCGCAAAGCTTGGGCAATTGTTGGTAGCGCCGGCTCCCCACCGCGTCGCTGCCCTTCCCGCTCGTCTGCGGTTCCCCGTCGCGCCTCTCTCTAGGAGAGCGAAGAGCGGACACTGTGTGGCGGTGCGGTGTTACGAGTTGACGTCTTTGGTATTGTCATTATTCTGATTATTAATCTCACTCAGGGGAAGTCGTCCACAACCGGAGTCTACCGCTGGTCCAACCAGCGGCTCATGGAGTGGATGAAGCAGATCGACCTCGCCGAGTACGCGACCAACCTGCGTGGCAGCGGCGTTCACGGCGGACTCCTGGTGAGTCGCGCCATCGCCAAGAGGATTATTATATTTGTATTTATTTTTTACCATCGCATGCCCAGGAAAGTCTCGCCGAGTCTCGAAAGTCTTTCTGCAGGAGGGTCGTGCCGAGTTTTTTGCAGTAGTGAGCGATAATGCTGCTGCTGCATGTGATCCCAATTGAGTGGATTTGCAGATGATTATTCAGCAGTTGGATGTTTTGGCTCAATTTAGGTGACATTGCGTGTGTTTTTTTGTTTGTTTGTTTAAGCAATGGGAGAAGGAAACCAGAGAAACTGGAGGAAACCCATGCAGAACAGGGGGAGAGAGGGAATGTACAAACTTCACTCATCACAAATTCTCAATCTCACTAGCATACCGACTCAGCCTCTGCAGAGAAGGAGGAGAGAGATAATTATACAAACTCCACACAGAGAGGACCCCAATTCGGGAATCGAACCCATGGCACCTTCTTGCTGTGAGGCATGAGGGTTTACAACTGCGCTGCCACCACCACCACCACCTTACCGCCTACCCATTATCTACTCGAGGGGATGATATAACGCTTCGCGACACACGTTAGTGTTCGACATCTGCACATATCCTGTACCAGGCTCGGAGCCGCCATACTGTAGGAGCGGCAGATGTTGCTACGAGGAACTGGTGAGCCCTGTCGAGTTGGACTCTTTGCTCCTCGGAGAGTCGGATCTAGAATCTGATCGTGTGTGCGAATGTTTCTTGAGTTCACGTATTTCTAGTGTCAGTGAGCACTGAGTGTAAGTGAGTTATTAGCACCTTGCCACCACAATGATGTAACGCGATTTTTCACGATGACGATTATCGCGATGTCGGTCAACTCTCGATAATCCCGGGGTGGTGTCGTGACCGCTGCCACCACCACCACCACCACGGCCACCGCCGCCGCCACCCCCGTCGCAGATCTTCGAGCCGCGCTTCAGCGTGGAGACGCTGGCGAGCCTGCTGAGCATCCCGCCCGGCAAGACGCTGCTGCGCCGACACCTGAGCACCAGCTTCAGCCTGCTGGTGGGGCGCGAGGCGCAGCGGGCCAAGCGCGAAGTCATGGACACGGCCCACTACTCCCCGCTCTCAACCACCGCCAAGGTCAAGGTAAGGGCGTCTGCTCGATCGGCCATTCCGTTGTTTGTTTGATCGGCCGTCCGTTCCTTCCATCGTTCATTTGCTCGTTTGTTTGTTCATTCCATCGTTCCTCTGATCGTTGGATCGGTTGTTCATTCGTTCGATTGTTCATTTGCTAATTTTCTCATTTGTTCATAACATTGTTCATCCAATTGTGAAATCTTTGTTCCGATGTTCATTCGTTCGCTCAATTGGTTCGCTCGCGTTCCGTGGACCCCAGGTTGGGATCCACTGGAGCTCTAGAGGGGCTCTCTGTAGCTCCTTCTAGCAGAGCCCCTTGCTCTAGCAGGGGCTTGAGCGAGCAGGTGCGCCTTTTCCCCCTCACCGTACCTGACCCAAACCCTACCTAACCCTACCTAACCCTACCTAACCCAAACCCTACCTAACCCTACCTAACCCTACCTAACCCAAACCCTACCTAACCCTACCTAACCATAACACCAACTTAAGCCTAACCCTACCTAACCATAACACCAACCTAAGCCTAACCCTACCTAACCCAAACCCTACCTAACCCTACCTAACCCAAACCCTACCTAACCCTACCTAACCAAAACCCTACCTAACCCTACCTAACCCAAACCCTACCTAACCCTACCTAACCCTACCTAACCATAACACCAACCTAAGCCTAACCCTACCTAACCATAACCCTACCTAACCCTACCTAACCATAACACCAACCTAACCCAAACCCTACCTAACCATAACCCTCGTAACCCTACCTAACCCTACCTAACCCAAACCCTACCTACCCCTACCTAACCATAACCCGACCTAAGCCTAACCCTACGTAACCCTAACCCTACCTAACCCTACCTAACCCAACCCCTACCTAACCCTACTTAACCCTACCTGACTCAAACCCTACCGAGCCCTACCTAACCCAAACCCTACCTAACCCAAACCCTACCTAACCCAAACCCTACCTAACCCTAACCCTACCTAACCCTACTTAACCCTACCTAACCCAAACCCTACCTAATCCTAACCCTACCTAACCCTACTTAACCCTACCTGACCCAAACCCTACCTGACCCATACCCTACATAACCCTAACCCTACCTAATCCTAACCCTACCTAACCCTACTTAACCCTACCTAACCCAAACCCTACCTAACCCAAACCCTACCTAACCCTACTTAACCCTACTTAACCCAAACCCTACCTAAACCTAACCCTACCTAACCCTACCTAATCCTAACCCTACCTAACCCTACTTAACCATACCTAACCCTACCGCACTCCTTGGGGCAGTGACGCGGTGCCGGCGTTTGCCCATTCGCTACTCGTTGCAGAGGTTCGCGGTTCCAACTCGGAAGACCGCCCCGGTCAATACTGCCGCCGTATTAACCGTAAACGCTGCGCGCCGTCAGCTTTATCACTCGACGGTAAAGATCCCTGACGTCATTCGGAATGAGGAGGCCATTGCGTGCCGACAATATGGTCCACATTTTTACCACGTTCTAAAAATTACTCACAACGTACCTCACTGGGAATTACCCATAGCCCTCTACTGGCAGACGAATGGGCAATCTCAATGCAGGCCGGAGTTGCCTTGTGCCACGCAGGGACAGCTGCCGCTGGGGGCAGAGAAATGGAGACGGTGCTCATCTCCCATTTACGGCCTTGAGCCAGCGGCTGGAAATTCCACGTTCATATGGCGGTAGTGAGGGTATGTCCGAGGCAAAAACCACTGTTGACTTCCCCACAAAACTGTAGATAATTTATCGACCCCGGAGGGATAATGATGGGCCGGCCAGGTCAACCCCCAACCAGGTGAGTCCTTTTAACACGTAGGCTTTCATGACCAATATTATCCAACATTGTTGGAGAGGAAACACACAACATTACAAATGTAAACCCACAACATTACAAGTGTTGTGGGTTTACTCTCCAACACACCGGCATGTTGAAGCAGTAACTAATTGAAGCTATTTGCTTACGTGACAACCCTTACTAATTGGCTTGTCGGGTGGTGGTGGGTTTCACGACACATATTTTAACGATACAATCTTTTTTTTATTATCCCCAACCAGGCATTAAACTCGGAACCTTCCATTTTCAATCCGCTCGCTCTTACCGCTGAGCCTCCGTGGTTGGTTGTGGCAGAAGTAGGGGGCCGTCCATAAATGACGTCACGCACCTATTTGGGGGGGGGGGGTTAGACATTTGTGACAATGTGCGACGAGGGGGGGGGGTTGAGAAATGTGACGTCATATCAAAATGCGCAACTTCAAATAAATATAGACAACACGTTCTACTTAATTAAACAGACTTTATAATCATTGTTTTCTCCTACAACATCAGAGTGGAGCGCCACATTCAATACGCACTACAATAACAATAGTTTAAAGCGATTTGAAGCATGTTTTATTTGGGGGGGGGGGGTAGAGCCTTGTGACGTCATATTTGAGGGGTGTCTGACTTTTTGTGAGGCCGTGTGACGGTGGGGGGGGGGGGGGGTCAAAAATTGTCCCAAATCGCGTGACGTCATTTATGGACGGCCTCTAGGGTTAGGACCAGTTTTGGAGCCGGGACCCCCCCCCCCCCCGTTTGAAGAGCGCTATTATTCTAATCTCAGTGTTATTGAGTGGCCACGCTGTCTGTGCTGCATGCAGCCCAAGCGGCTGGTGTTCGCGGCGCTGGGGGGCGGGCGGCGCCGCAAGGGGGGGTGCTCGGGCGGTGGGGGGGGCTCGACGGGGATCCCGGAAGAACCGGAGGAGCTGCTGTGTCCCCTGGAGCTGGGCCGGACCGACGGAGACCCGGAGCGGAGCAGCAGCCCGGATCCGGACTCCCGCGACGGCCTCGCCCAGCCCTGCCTGCCCCGGGTAACTAATATAATAGATAAACAGAAACGGGAAAAATAATCGCGTGCACGCACGGGATTCTGTGCCGATTCCCCAGCATGCGTTTCTTCGAGGAATTATTTCATCAGATAACAATAATAATAATAGCCTTACATACAATCGGGATAACGCGCAAAGCTCCTGCACAGACAGATTCGACAATCCGTTGTTGTGCTGTCATGTCCTCGTTGCCGAGCAACACGAGCCCACAACACCGAGCATTCCCATGCAGTCTCCCCTTCCGAGTACCAACCAGACCCTGCTTTCGCTTACACGATGGCACGAGGTTGGGTACGTCCAGTGTCGTTAGTTAGATTAGTCGGTGTGTGTGTGGCAGCAGGGCTGCTGCCCAAACTAAAAGTGATTTAGTACTGATTGATATTCCCGCCATTGTTATAGAACAAGGCTATCATCGCGAAGGAAGGCGCTGTGTTGGCCAGGCGGGTCTCGTCCGCGGTGGTTTCACAGGAGGGAGGGGGGCGACGCTGCTGCGTGGCTTTACCACATTCGGTATTTTGCGGTGACATTCAAAATTGGCAAATCTGGACCGTGACATGGGCGCACACCCACGGCCCACTTTGCTTCGAACAGCGGTATCCAAGCCCCGGACTGACCATAGGGCAGCAGCAGCATTCCACGGGGCAAATGCCCGGTGGGCCGGTCCATTCCGAGAGCCGGTGAGCCAGTCTGTGTGGGCAAATTGAAAATGTGATCAGAGTAAGTAAAGTAAAAACATTTCTTAAAATATTTTATGAGCTCTAATGTGTACACTTCATTGCTTATTTATGCCCTCCGTTGGAATTAAGTCCTCATATATTCGGCAGCCCCAAAGATTCTTCCTCACCGGCCCATTTGTGTTTTCGGACCCAGCCCCAAATGGGCCAATGAGATCGCACGGCAAAATCACACGAATGCGTCATCACATCGCAACATCCAGCTACTCGTACTATACAGTTTATGAAAAAACACAAGAATAGGTTTTACCGTTTCTGGCAATAAAACAGTTTGTGTCAAGATGTTCAAACACCAGATATAAACCATTTGCAAGGAACTACATGTACATGCAAACAAAAACATGCTCTGATAATATACGCATTGTCTTTGAAACCGATTGGTCTACGCTAGAGACAGCCTTCTGTAGGGCCAAGTCTCACCAGTGTCAGACCAGATAACTATTTTATACTATATAGTTTGTCGCACAACTTCATTTAAAAAAAAATGCCCATAGCCCGAATTTGGGCCAGTGTTTTAACAAATGCCTGGGCCGATTTTTAGCCCAGTCCATCACTCGCGGTATCCCGAGCATTCACCACGAAGCGGATGGCACGCATTCGTGGTTAGTGAACCCGCGGTGTTAACCAGGGCGGGCACTGGAATCCGCACCGCACCCCTCTGTGACGAGCGGCGAACGCGTGGCCGCTCTATGACATCACTGCTCTATGACATCACCGCGCCACGACATCACCGCCCCACGACATCACCGCCCCACAAACGGCTAAACCCAGAGAGCCCCAATGCACGTGAATGTAAAACGGTACTTAACGAATAACGTTAAACCACCTTTTTTACTACTTTTTAAATAAAAGCACACGCGCAACGATTTGTAATGCCGCATTGCAAGTCGTTGCTGGGCTTTTAGACGTTCGCCGCTTATCTAAAATAATTGCCAGGGGTTTTTGTTTTGTTACTTTGCAATTATAGTGCCGGGAGCCACCAGGAAGCAGCCATTTTAAAGAGCCGCACGTGGCTACGGAGCCGCAGGTTGCCGACCCCTGGGCTACACCCAGCCGAGTGGCGTGGAACTAGGGCGGTCTGCGAGCAGTCACTCGCACAACGGCACAGGGGCCGTCCGTAAATGACGTCACGCGATTTTAGACGATTTTTGACCCCCCACCCCCTCGTCACACGGCGTCACAAAAAGTCAGACCCCCCCCCCTCAAATATGACGTCACAAAGCTCTGCCACCCCACCCCCGCCAAAAATGAAACATGCTTCAAATCGTTTTAAACTATTGTCATTGTAGTGCGTATTTATTGTGGCACTGCACTCTGATGTTGTCGGAGAGAACATTTATTAAAAAGTCTATTTAATTAAGTAGAACGTGTTGTCTATATTTATTTCAAGTTGCGCATTTTGATGTGACGTCACATTTCTCAACCTCCCCCCCCCCCTCGTCACACATCGTCACAAATGTCTGACCCCCCCCCCCCTCCTAGGTGCGTTACGTCATTTATGGACGGCCCCACACAACAGCCTACCGCGCAGTTAAAACTCCTTAAATTTATAATGTTGTGAAATTAAATGAAGCTGAACATGTTTAATTTAATTTGGTTTCACACGCGAAATCATTAAGCTGATTAATTGTATTTATCACGATACATGCTCTGAAGTGACGTGATGTGTGGGTGAGTGGTGGGTGGGGCCTAGCTGGGTGAATGAATGCAGCCTCAGACCACATGCTTGTTTTTTTACATATTTCTGTATATGTTCTATTTCTGACAACTACAAGCATTGCATATTTCTGCTCTCTCTTAAATATCATACTCTTATATATGCCAAATAAAGCTCCTGTGTGTCACTTTGGAATACATCTCCGATATCTCTCCTCTTAACTCCCTTCTGACGACGTCTCTGCTCGATACATCTCCATCTCTAATCTGTTCAACCTTTTTAGGACGCACCTCCTACCATGTTTCTCACATCTTTGCTGAACACATCTCTGTCCTACCTCCCGATAGGTGAATGTGTCGGAAGGGACTGTCAGGCAGATAGGCGCCTTCTCGCAGGAGCTGATCAACCTCACCGTGAGTGACTGCACGCGTGGCCCTCTTGATGTTTCCGACTGCGAGTCCGACTCTTAGTCATCATCACCGTCGTCATCACCATTAGCCATGATCACTCGACTACCGGATGAAGACCTCCCGCCTAAGCCGTCGCCATCCCTCCAACAGTCCCGCGATGTAACGATCCACTGAGCAACCTCACAATGGCCGAGTTCCATCACTCTACGTCCTTTCGGGCGCGTTTCCTCCCTCAGCCGTTCGTCTCGACCACCGGCCGCTGTCCAATCTGACCTTCACGCGTCCGGTCCAAGCCCCTTCACCGGTCTCACCAGTCAATGTGATGTCCAGGCCTGGACTGGCCATAGTCCATGAGGCAAATGCCCGCTGGGACGGTCCATTCCGAGGGCCGGTGAGCCGATCTGTGTGGGGAAATTGAAAATGTGATCATAGTAAAAATATATATTTTCTGTATTAAAATATTTAATTACCTCCAACATGTATGCTTAATTGATTATTTAGGCTCAGTTGGCATGAAGTCCGAAATATTTGGCAGCCCCAAATATTATATTCTTGGTTCTTTCGGTAAAGTCACGTAGAAGGGAAACAATAAAATAATAAAAATATAAAACAATAAAATTCTTCGTGACTTTACCGAAAGAACCAAGAATATGAATCCCTGCAGTCATGAAAGCTTTAATTCAAAGCCCCAAAGATTCTTCCTTACCGGCCCATTTGCGTTTTTGGACCCAGCGCAAATGGGCCAATGAGATCGCACGGCATTTTGGGCCGCTGTGTCTTTACAAATGCCAGGGCCGATTTTTTTGTCCCAGTCCATCACGATGATGTCCTTAACCGGCGTGCATTCTCTAACCCACACGTGTTGTCTGTCGCTTGATGTAATTCCAAGCATGTGCCACCTCTCCATGCCTCTCTGCACACTTTGCTCTTTTAATTCAACACGGTAAACTTATCCAGTATCCTTTCCTGAACTGAAAGCGCAAACTGCCCAGACGTGGGTGCTACGATCAGCCCTTTAACAATAATAGTATGTAACCCGCGTCAGAGCCAGACACGTAAACATTGCCAAGGCATTGTGATAATGACCCGGTTAGTCCCGTGCAATACGTTTCCTTCCACATGTTGCCACCAGATGGCAGATCTTCGAAGCTAAGCAGGGCGGAGCTTGGATAGTGCTTGCATCGGATGACCGCCATGCACAGCTGGTTGTTAGAGGCTGCACGGCGGCCTTATAGGCAACAGAGGGCAGAATAGAAAAACATCTGTTGTTGCACTTCCACGTCTATGTTGCTCACCTTCAAACTCACAGTAACCAGTGCGGTGAAATATGGTCAAATAACCCCCACGGCCTGCATGTTTTGGGGAGGCACTCATCCACCATCGGATTGACAGGGTACACACAAGAACGCTGCCGTTACGGACCTTTAAGAGCACGTTTAACATTGACGTGACTCAAGTCCCCCATGGAGAAGGCATGGTTAGGCGGAGATGCCTCTCACCTGGTCATAACCTGTGTGGATGAATGTACGAATGAAAATAATGAAACGTTTCCCCGAGTTTTCCAGATGCGTTCCACCGACTGATATCTCGGACCATTTCGCAGACTTGTTGTACACAATGTGTTGCTTTTCTCACATTTATCCCGAGTAGTCTTTACTGAGTCGTTCTAACAGTTCCTTGTGATGTCTTCCCATAGGACACTGTAATGATGAGGATGATGATTGTCGCTGTGTAGCAGCTGATGCTCACGTCGTGACCTCACCGCTCCACACAGAGTCTCCTGGCGGAGGACGGGGCCTCCACGAGGCCCGGCCGGGCAAGGCCTGGCAGCGGGCGCTCGAGCTGGGACCCCCCTCACAAGTGACGTCCAGCGTGGGCCCCCCACCGCCAACCTCGCCCGCTCGGCCGCTCGCCCGCTCACCTGCAGGCCCGCTCACCTGCCCGCCGGCCCGCTCACCCGCCCGCTCGCTGGGTTAGACAGCTGCTGCTGATTGCTGCTGCGGTCGAAGACTTCTTAAGGCGTCAAGATCGGCTCAAAGCCTGAGAAGCCCAAATGACAATACCTTGAGAAAGATCGGCCCAAATCCGGGCCGCCAGGTACGCGCGGTTTTCCGGCGTCGAGCGTCAAAGATTTGCAGCGGAAAAAAACAACTTGGCGTGTACGGTCGATTCGTCGGTCTAAAATCAAAATCAACTCTCGACGTTCGTGCCACACGCTCCGCCGAATCGCTCATGTTTTATTTTCGGTTCTTCGCAATGCGTTCACACCTGTTATGCCCCATCCCCCACACAGCCCCCCAACTAGCCACTGAAGGCTGATGGGGAATTAAATGGCGAACCCCAAGCAATGACAATTCATGGAATCACAAAGTTATGGGTGGGAGGGGGGGTACGAATCTTGGACCTGCTGCTCTGTTCCGGCAGTCTTGTCCGGAACACGCGCGGTGAGAGGTAAATTATTGCGAGAACGCTGTAACACCTATTTATGTTGTGTGGACGTCCGTTGTGTCTGTGTTTTTAATTTCATAAATAACTATCCACCAGCCAGCCACGCGACTCAGCGGTAGGGGTTGCGTGATCCAATTCTGGCTGTGGGGTTAACTCATCCCACATCATCATCCCTCCGCGGTCGGTAAAATGAGCACCACTCTGTGGGGAAGATCAACAAGGGTTTGTCTGACGGTCAAGACTCACCCCCGCCACAGGCGTGTGCAATTTCCACCGCTGGCTCAGGGCCTGTAAAGCAGGGGGATGGGCACCAACGCCGCGGTGCTCATACGAGCAGGAAATCGCTTGGACCTTAATTTATTTTTGCGAGAGATTACTTCAGGTGACTTGCACGTGGACTTACAGGGTAAACGGCCGTCGTGTTGGCCGCTCGACTTGCAAAGAATTCGGCGCAACGTGACCCCGGTGGGTTTAACGGATTCCCAGCCGACAAGATGAAAGTGGATTACATTGAGCTACCAACGATCACAACCACGATGACAACGACATCATGGCATGTTAAACAAAAAAAACAAAGATCCCCCATGTAGCCATAACAGACTGTTGGGACAAGTGCCGTTAGCGAGCACCTAACTAAGGCCGGCACGGCACTCGAAGGGGTTGGGTGGCCAGGACCACGCCTGGCCGCGTTTGTCTTCCCATTGGGGATGTTTACACACCACACCAGGTACTTATTTGAGGCTGAGTCGACCTAGGGGATGCCCAGGACCGGTTCAGATAATCGTCACCGATGTTGGCCGTGAGTGGGAATCGAACTCGGGATGCCGGGTTCGTAGCGCAGCGCGCTAACCGCTACACTACCGCACCCCGCGCACACACACGCACGCACACACACGTAACCTGACGCGCATTGCGCCATCGGACTCGCATCGCGCGTGTCATTGCGATTTTTTTTAATTTCACGCGAAACCAAAGAAGTTATCGTCAACGATCGCTTGCTTTGGAAAGTTGGCGATTGTTGGACATGTGTGCCCCAAGTTGAACCTGTCGAAAAGCAGAACAATGTCCGTCTTTGTGCGGAGCCTCAGGCGCTCACCGCTCTGTTGCCCCCAGTATTGCTGCGCATTCAACTTTAACACAAAATATATGCTTGTGATAATTATAATATATGTACTTAAAATTATATATTCACTTGTTGTGTGTGTGTCCTCCCCAGACAACCGTTCAGTATTATTTTCCGAGGCGCTTTAAATTCAGTGCGTGGCTGTCGACATTAAGTGTCGATATTCGAGTTTGTGTGTTGTCCGTACGAAGTAATCGTCGCATTTTTAAGTTAACGCCAGTAACTGCATTTTAATGAACCAAAGTGTTTCCTCAAGCAAATTTTTAAATAAATTTGTAAAGAAACGTTCAGAGGTCTTTGAGGATGCTGTTTTTGCTTTGGATTGCACCACACGCATCGGCTCTGTCGGTATGTCCGTGACGAAAGAGGAGGTGGTCACGCGATCGAAATAATAATAATAATGTCAACTTTGGAGAGTTGCATTTTTGTTTCTTCCCAGTTTTGTTTAAGAACAGCAAAGAGAGTCAAAGTGAGTCACAGTACGAGAGTGCCTCTTGTGTGTCCGTCAGTGTGTGGGCGACACAGCCGCATGCCTTAACCAAACAACGACCCATTTATTGGCGAAGGGGCATTGACTGCAGCGATGAACGCCGCCGCCGCCGACGCCGCTGCTGCCCAGTCCGCACCCTTTGGCGGGAGCTGCGGACAAGAGCCGCAGCATTCAGACGGCCTATGGGGGGGGGGCCTGGGCTGCGCGGACTGAAGAAGAGGAAGAGGGCAAATTGCGTGCCAGTGCACGCGCAGAAGAAGCGCGCGGCTGGCGTGCAATGCGCTTGGAATGACTCGACATTGAGAGGCGTCAGAAGGGGAACGCGTGGGCCGTACGTGCGTGGAACTTATTTCGCACCGTGCGGAGTCAACCGTGCTGAGCGGAGGTGCGGGTGGGAAGGACGGCAGAAGGCAACAAACTAAACACCAATAAGCAGTTGTAAGGAGATGAGTTGTGGGGAACGTAGCGCGCGTCGGAGATATCGACTTGAGAAAAGTGCGCGGGGCTTGGGGTAGGGCGGGCCACAGTCGACGGGGAGATGGTGGACGTCGAGACTAAAGTCGGAGTGGCAGCCAAAGCAGGGGACGCGTCCGAGTGGAGGACGACCGCTGTGGAAATGAAATAAAGAAGCAGGGCTAACACCTTCACATATCTGTCTCTCCACACATATGAACTCAAATTTAGAGACCTTGTTTTTTACACATCCCATCGCACACACGGTTTTCTTGGGAGTGATGTTGTAGTCGTTACACAAGCAAACGCTGGACCTGTTTCTGCATGCAGTGTCTCATCAGAATTGATTAAACAAATGCTGAAGAGCCGCCAGATGTTCTTGACAAGGACCCCCATCAAGGTTCGATATGGGCGCTAGTTCGATGCGAAGATCTGTAACACGGAGCAATAATTAAATCTCGTGTTCCGGTTGCGAGGGTGAGTTATACATCATCGGACTAAGAGAGAAACAGCTTTGGGGAGGCTCTCATCCAGCAGTGGATTGATCATGGCTGATACTAATTAATCCATTATTGGTGGTGCCGGTGCAACGTTCACTGTTTACATTCTTCCCTGGCCACTCCGACATGGACTCTCCTCACCACATTCGGGTCGTTAACGATAACCCGCGAACCCGGTAACCGTTTTCATCATCGATTACCGGGGGATGGGATGCCGAAAGTCAATCGATCCCATTGGAATGCGAGTGACGGATGCAACCCTAGAGGTGGTGTCAACGTTTCTCGACGTCCGCCGAGCCACGATGGCCGGTTTGTGCTGTTGTCCTTCTATGAAGGCTCGCGGTTACGAAATTAACTTTTTTTCTGCTACCCCAATTGCTACCCTTGTAACCTCGCTCTCACACGCGAGGTGTTCCAGGGACCCGCCGGGTAAAATGGAAGTAAACTCGCTCCGAGTCACGGCGGAGGAGGATGCTTCTCGCGTGAGCCTCACGCGAGATTTTTTGTTGTTGAGCTCTTCAGAAAAACTCCAGAGCCGCACAAATACAATAATACAATAATAATACAATGATACAATGTGTGCGGCTCTGAAATAGCGTGCGATGCGGTGAGTCACCAATTAGCAATCGCCCAGTCATCTATCCACTGCTGGATGAAGCCCTGCCCCCCCCCTCCAGCCCCACCCTTCTAGCCCCTTCCCACACCGCCCTACGCCGTCGGAATCCCTCCACATGGCTGCTGCTGCCAACATTCCATCGTTGCAGCACTCCGTCTCCGCGGTGAACGTGCCTCTCGGCGCGCGTTTCCTCCCCTTTGGCTGCCATTCCGTCAGCAGCCTCGTCAATCGGCCATCCATCCCCGAAGCCGGCGATGTTGTGTCCCGCCCGCGCCGAATTGCTTTTTTTTCTCTGAACTGTCGATATGTCTGTTAATAAACGTTATACCATTAAATATGTATTATTCACCCACGCGCGCTGACCAGCGTGGTGAAGTATGGCCAAACAGCTCCCATGGCCGAACGACGTCACGGGATCTTTAACGTCCGCCGTGAGTGAAGCAGGCAGCACGTGGTAATTTTTTTGTTAGGGCGAGGCACGCCCGCAGTAATAACCAGGGCGGCCGCTCGGTTCGAAACAATGAACACAAATTTTTGCAACACTTGGCGAACGACGAGGTCACGTGACTGCCCCTTCCCCAGAATGTGATGTTTATCGCAGAACATGTCCTCTACGTGCGGTAAATATGGTAACCGGTTTAATTTAATCCGGTTACCGGTAAAACAGTAATGCGCAACTCGGCTACTTTAAACCTTGTCAATATTGTTGTAAGGGGCCGTCCATAAATGACGTCACGCACCTGGGGGGGGGGGTTAGACATTTGTGACGATGTGTGACGAGGGGGGGGGTGAGAAATGTGACGTCACATCAAAATGAGCAACTTTAAATATAGACAACACGTTCTACTTAATTAAAAACGTTTTTATAAATGTTTTCTCCTACATCAGAGTGCAGCGCCGTCATATTTGAGGGGGGGGGGATCTGACTTTTTGTAACGCCGTGTGACGGGGGGGGGTCAAAAATCGTCAAAAATCGCGTGACGTCATTTATGGACGGCCCCTTATATCTCCATGGCGAGCTGGCGTGGTGTTACGGACTGCGTCCTCTCGTGGCTAACACGAGAATTATAAACCAGCATTGCCCTTCGATTAAACAAAACCCGACTGCCGAGGACACCTGGCACGTCGAAAATGGTCCAGTGTTGCTCGTCTTCAATCAATTCTGCTGAAATTATACACTCACAGAAGGGCGCGCGTGTATGCAGATGGGATTTGTGATAAATAATTGTTTATGTTGATGCGGAGAGACGTTGATGTGAAGGAGACGAGTAGTATCGTCTGCTAATTTTATTCAAATCAATGAGTGTGATGGAAGACGGGGGGGATGCTGTGTCTGTGAGAACAAGTTTGCCGAGCTTTGTCCTCCAACAATAAACCCCGACATCAATAACCCATGACGTTTTGGGTCCAAATATCGGTGAAAATGTGTCCTCTCCATTTTATAGTTGAAAACTGATGTTATGCAATGTGTTAATGTTAAATATGCGATATATTCAATCTAAAAGCAACCCTAACATTGATGCTCATTTGGCACACTGAAAAGTGGCGTGGCAATTTCACCCAAATGCGCACTTCCAAAAAATATGGCCATCAGTTCTGTTGCCGTACGCGCAGCTCTTACAGCCAATGCAGCGACGGCACTCGGACACGTTCGCAAGCGCCTTCCGTGTATAGCCTTAAACACACTGTTGGGGCAAGTGCTGTTAGCGAGCGCCTATTAAGCCCAGCGTGGCGTCATACACACACAACCCACGCACATTAAAACTCACACTTTTGCATCTATAATCGTTGCATTGTGCGTGCGCATGGATGTGAGAACGTATGCGAGTTTAAGACATCATTATGACTTGAGAAAAGCGAGTGGGTCGGGCTTGAGCAGGACACGTGGTGGAGACTGATGGAGAGGCGGCCACGCCGAGGGAACGCGCCCCAGCGGTCACCCTCCACGATGGAGCGACGAAATTAGTCCGTGTGACGGTGCGCCAGCTGCCGTCTTGTTTAAATCTTCTAAATAGGAAATAAACAAGCGTTCTAATAGATGTTTAAAATGTGTAAACATTTGAAAATGAAAAGAAACACGATTTCTTTGGCTTTTAATGTGGTGAGAAACAAAACACAAAGCAGTACAACTACTTCACTGGCTATTATCACAATTCAACATTACTTGTATCGCGCCCCACAACACAAATCTCATTTATTAAAGCAACCGTTTTCAACCCGGGGACACAGGCTGCAGGATGGATACCGTGCAGAACGAAGGGTAATGGATGGGTCACTATATCCTGCACAAGAGATTTGAGCCACGTGGAGTTCATCAGAGGAAGATTCCACACGCGATAGTTGTGTGTGCAGGCAGTCCCGCCATTGTATGCGATATAATTTCGAGCCGGTTTTAGGTTTTAACCTACGATGGTGATTGGCCGTTGGCTAGGAAAGCGGGCATTAAGGGTTGTTTCTCTTAATTGGATGTGGGCCTGAGCAGGCCACACGATGCCAATAAGGGATGGCAGGCCAGTGGTCGAGACGAGCAGTGGAGCAGCAGCTGAAGGGAATCGCCCAGGAAGACATCCACGCAGTGCAATCGCTATGCCCGAGCAACTCTTGGCGCGCCAATGCAGCGGTGCGAGCGCCATGAGTGAGCGGGAAGCTGGGGAGGAGGGGGCAGCGTAGGGAGCAGTGGTGTTGATTGGGGGGTGGTGGGGGGTACTACCACACTTAACAGGTTGAGAACGCCTCCATTAATTAGGGGGGGGGGGCGATGAAATCAGACAAACGCTTTTTGATGGGGAGTTTATTTAGAGCGTCCCGGGTTCACTTCAAATGCCAGCACGCGTGAAATACAGAAAAGTGCGGCACACCCCTTGGCTTTTATCAACGTTCAACGTTCAGCGGAGAGCAAAGCAACATCGGGAATGACGAACAAAAACATTTAAATCGCTAACCTCGGGCGGCCAATTTAGTGCACGTTTAATTAAAAGGCACGACGGAAATGAGCGCGATCAAATTAAACACGTCAAAGACGCGCGCGTGTTACAGGGAATGGCCTGCCAGGATCGTGGCGCACAGAATAAGAATATTGATAAACGGATTAAAAAAATACATTTAGCGCATCTCGCACTAAACATGGGTAAGCCATACACATTGAAAGCAAATATGAAACTTAAATAACGCTGAATTGTTGTTGTATAATATAGATATATTATTGTGGTATAATAATCAGCGTAGGTTGTATAGATGTATTTGTTTTGTTTATCAAGTCCGACTTGAATCGACACACCCCCTCTTCAGCTCGGAGTAACAATCACCTTGGTCGAATGCTGGACGGATTAACTTAAACTGTACGGTTTCGTTGCATGTTATTACTTGACCTAATAGGCGTGTAACAATACATCAATGGATGAATATAAATGCTTTGCACATAACGACACGTGCAATAGATTGCGTGTACAAGAATCGTGATATTACAATATTATCAGATGTCGATCGGTTCATGAAATTCTCTACAGGCACTAGAGGCGCTACACACACCGCAGTGGAAACAACAAAAATCAATCATTGTATTGAATTGTGAACCCCACCCCTCCAATCACGGCAATCCATTGAATGCCGATGGGGACAGAGTGTTACATGCCTACTAACAAGGCAGCCAAAGCAATATCCGACGGCAGTTTCCGATTACCATGCAAATCGGGCACAACGGACAAAGCCGCACACGGCTTCACCCCGTCTTGATTGAGGTCCGAGCGTTCCGTGTGGGCGTGACAAGCGGGTTACGCGCGCCAGCTCCAGACGGTAGCGCTGGTCACCCTCAGCTTGGCATTGGAGTTAACGCGTTTACGTAAACAAAACTTTGGCCTAAAAGTAGATTCAAAACAATACGCTATTATCGGAGCCTGCAAGCTGGCAGGCTGCAGCTCGGAAACCTATGGACTTTTCTGGGCTACCGTCTTATGCAAGCAAATGGGACACATTCAACCACCCCCGCCTGAATAATGGTTTCTATGTAATCTTATTTTGCGTTCTGTTCTAATAAAAAAACGACAATCCCAGTCACGGTGCACGCGTGAAGGAGGCCATCTCGTCTAATTTTTTTTGCACGGCACTTTGTTACGTCTGTACCCGTCGCGTCGCTGTGGGGCCACCCAGGAAAAAGTGGTGGATCGCCATTTACACCGCGCTAACAAAAAAAATGTATCGCTCAAGTGGTTCGTCGGTACGTCCGTCTCTTAAGGCTCGAGGACTGTTAATTGCCGGCAGCTCTTTGAAAAGCACGGCAGCTGCTGATATAATGAGTGCAGGAAGCATGCAAAACACGCCGACCGTTCCGTCGGTCCTCAGGCTCGCGCAGTGCGTGTGGCTTTTGGCGCGTTACGAGGGAGGCGCGCGGTGGGCTGGTGACCAAGTTTCAAATACCGACTGTGACGTGGCTCTTAGCTTCATCTCACAACTAAAGAAAACAAACCCCGGGAGGCAATCCACCAGGAGTACAAAAACCATCTGGTCAAAGTTCCTGGCAACAAGAGCTTTCCTTTATGAAGTTAACTTTAATGAAACAAAGATTAAGTTCAATTTTTATTGCGCCCATAACAATCAAATATCAGAGCAATTTTTTTTTATCCTAGGGGATCCTCCCCAATGGCAGCTTGTCCCTGTGCAGCACAACGGGGGAACACATAAGACTGGCCTGAATGTGTGCATTTGTGAACCAGTTTTGGGGCAATTGGTGGTTGCAATTAATCGATTTAATTTCTCCAAATCTGGCACACGGCCCTGCTGTTTTAGGTGTGACACCGAGTAACCCTGCTGAGGATTTCTTTCATCGGCGTAAAAACAAGCACCATTGTTTTTTTTTTGGTTTCACAGCTACCTATGAAAACAGCTCGAGAGGCGTTAAAACGACGGTGCCATCCATGGCTGGTTGAGCGGCGCAGGCCCTCAGTAGGAGAAGCGCATGGCCTGCGTGTACTCGAGCTTGTCGAGGCTCGGGTAGCAGGCAAACTGGATCATCGGAGGAGGGCCGCACATGAGGATGAGGACATCATCCGCCGGAGGGGGAAGGTGGTCGCGGATCATCTCGGCTGTCACAAAACCCTTGCCGAAATCCCAGTCTGTCGGGAAGAATCAAACAGAGGTGCCTGAATGAACGGCGGGATCTGAACACAAGCGCTCACGTACAGGTCCTCGCAGCCAAGCGATCACAGTTCAATCATCCCATGCGAGGAGAAACAATTGTGACATTAACGGAGCAATAATACAAAACAAATGTTGCGGTAATCCGTTACTTTTGAACATCATATTGAGGGCCTTGGGCCTCCACAATTACCCCAGGCAAGCGAAGATCCATTGATTTGCCGATAAAAATCGATTCTTGAGCCAAACACACGCGCATCGAACTGTACACATTTACATTATTTACTTGTATATAAATGTTAAATTCAGGGTGAGAGAATGACACTAAACATGAGACAAGCAGTACAAAGCGGATGGCACATACGAGACAAGAAAGAATAGATTCATTGAATTACATTGCGATCCTGTATCGTGGCAATTCATCGACTTTCAGGTGGGAAGGGGGAGTGGGGGGGGCGAGGATGGATTGGTGGATTAATCCCAAGTAGCACACCCCGACGTACCTTCCGTGGCAGTGTCGAGCGTGAACCACAGATTGAACTTGTTGGGGTGACGTGCCTGGATCTCCTCCAACTCATCACGAAGCAGGATGTCCTTCTCTGTCTGAGAAGAGAGGTGGCGAGATGTTAATTCCCTCGACCGGTATACAAGAGGTTGTGGGGTCGATCCTGACCCCGACGCCTGTTGTATATTTGGAGTTTGCATGTTCTCCCCGTGGGCGCGTAGATTTTTTTTCTCGGTGCTCCGGTTTTTCCCTTCACATTTAGAAACATGAGTTTAAGAGTATTTGGCTATACATTTCCACACTATAAGCCACTTCGTTGAGCTATCATTTGTAGCCAGGTTGCTTCTGAAAAAGAGCTACATAACTCAGTGGGCCTTCTCACACAGCTTAGAGGTCGCGGTCTGAGCTTGGCTGTGTTCGCTCCAGCGCTGTCCTCCAGACAGTCTCGTCCCTTCACCTGATGAAGGCCGCTTGTGTTGTGGCCGAAACGTCGTGAGAATATTATTGTGTTATTTTATTTTATCAATTTATTATTTTATTCTCATTCTACGTGACTTTACCGAAAGAACCAAAGAAGATGAACCCTTGCAGTCACGAAAGCTTTAAATCGAAATAGAAAAATAAAGTTTAGTTTAAAAGATGTAGGGTGTAAGGCAGGGTGGATGGGCAGGTATGGCAAACGGGTGGCCGGACGGGCGGATAGCAGCAAGTAGGTAAAAGACGATCCCAAAAAAATATACAACGCCGGCATATCGGTCAAAACAACTGCATGTTGTTTTCTCGCGCAGTTAAGAAAAAAGAAATGGCACAATAAAAAACACATTTTAAAAATACAGCCCAAGATGTTCATCATTTATGTGTCACTTGCTCGCGGCGAGAGCGAGCGTCGTCAGTAGCGAGACGGAGCACGCTCGTTGGTCACAGCGCGAGCGGTTGGACTGCTGCCACGAGCACAGCTTTCCCTTCAGGAGGCGAGGAAGCTCAAAAAATACACGTGCTTTTTTTGTGGTGTGCTAAATGTCACTTTCCAGCCAGTTTGTCACACTTGTCAAAAGTTGCCAGCGGTCACGGCCGTGAGAAGATGTACTCCCGCGGCACGACACGCAATACGCTTCCGAAAAACAGCAGTGCGGCAGCTGACAAGCTTGAAATGTTGCTCTCTTCCATGTTGATTTTTATTGTTTTGTTTCTAAGGGTGCCCTTTTTCGTGTTGCCCAATTTATTTTTCACATACACCACGATTGCTGATTTTTAATTTTTATTTAAAGCTTTCGTGACTGCAGGGATTCATATTCTTGGTTCTTTCGGTAAAGTCACGTAGAAGGGAAACAATAAAATAATAAAAATATAAAACAATAAAATTCTCACGACGTTTCGACTGCAACACAAGCAATCATCATCAGGTGTGAAAACCACAGCAAGAACATTTTTGAAAAAAGTGGCGTTTTTTTTAACGTTAGCACCACGGACAGCGATTTGGCAGTTATTCAGATGGACTAGTCCATGTTCGGAAAAGAAGAGGGGGGAGACGAAAATAATGGATGCGGTCTGAAAGCCACCGTAAGCGTGAACAATCAATTAAGACCCGAAATGGTTTATCAAATCCTTCCAATGATTGCTAAGCCAGAATCCATCTTCTCGGTTGAAATTGTCTCTGTTTGTATATGTCGATAGCCTCATGAACGAATCTCTCATGGTAGCCAGATGGCTCGCAGAGAACCTCCGTCTTGGAGAAGTCAATGTCATGTGAGCCTACTGAATTATAACAGTGATCTGCCACGGCCGAGGTGTTGGTCCTACCGTGTTTTAGGTCTGCTTTGTGTTCACGGATGCGGTCCGAGATATGTCGTTTGGTTTCTCCAATGTAACTACTACCACAGAGGCAACTTAGTTTGTAGACGCCAGGGTACTGTATGTCCGGAATCACATCTTTTACAGATGGAACCAGATCACGGATTTTATGTAATGTGTTGAATCGGACCTGGATCTTGTGTTTGATTTTGGAGATATTTTTTTGTGATCCCCGCAATGTAGGGTACAGTGATGGTTTTGAATGGCTCCTCAAGAGGGTCCTTCTTCATAGTTGGAGTGATAGCTTTGCGGATTGTGTAGTCGGAGTAACCATTAGCCTTAAGAGCTTGGTGTATGTCAGGGGCGGAGCCAGGATTTCAGGCCAGGGTGACATTCAACAAATTTTTATTTCAAGAATGATTAGAGAGTCAGGCTGTTGAACTAGACGCCATCGGTTGGCGACACACTGACAATGCAGTTGCACGGAGTCCGCCAGACCGAGTGTCGTACACTTACACGCAGAATGTCACCCCTGTCACCCCCCCTGGCTCCGCCCCTGGTGTACGTCCTTGAGTTCACTGGCTACGTGTTCCTGGTCGGATATGCATTGGGCTCTATGGTGCAGAGTCTTTATGAGGGAATTTCTGGGATGGATGGTGGTTGGAATCCGGTTTCAGGTAAGCATCCGTATGGGTAGCTTTCCTGTATACAGAGTGGCTCATTGAACCATCAGGTCTCTTTTTAATTAGGACATCCAAAAGAGGTAGCTTGCCATCTTTTTCGACTTCCATGGTAAATCTGATGGCTGGGTGTATGGAATTGATGTGGTGGAGGAATGTCTAGAGCAGGCCGGCCATGTGGCCAGATGACAAAAGTGTCATCCACGTACCTCTGGAGAAATTTGAGACAGACGCCATCCAGACTGCCACTCTGCGCCCAACCTTATGGAAGAGGTACGTGGATGACACTTTTGTCATCTGGCCACATGGCCGGCCTGCTCTAGACCAATTCCTCGACCACATCAATTCCATACACCCAGCCATCAGATTTACCATGGAAGTCGAAAAAGATGGCAAGCTACCTTTTTTGGATGTCCTAATAAAAAAAGAGACCTGATGGTTCAATGAGCCACTGTCTACAGGAAAGCTACCCATACGAATGCTTACCTGAAACAGGATTCCCACCACCATCCATCCCAGAAGAATTCCCTCATCAAGACTCTGCACCATAAAGCCCAATGCATATCCGACCAGGAACATATAGCCAGTGAACTTAAGCACGTACACCAAGCTCTTAAGGATAATGGTTACTCCGACTACACAATCCGCAAAACTATCATTCCAACAATGACGAAAGACCGTCTTGAGGAGCCTTTCAAAACCATCACTTTACCCTACATTGCGGGGATCACAAAAAATCTCCAAAATCTTGAATAAACACAAGATCCAGGTCCGATTCAACACATTACATAAAATCCGTGATCTGGTTCCGTCTGTAAAAGATGTGATTCCAGACATACAGTACCCTGGCGTCTACAAACTAAGTTGCCTCTGTGGTAGTAGTTACATTGGAGAAACCAAACGACATGTCTCGGACCGCATCCGTGAACACAAAGCAGATCTAAAACACGGTAGGACCAACACCTCGGCTATGGCAGATCACTTTTATAATTCAGTAGGCTCACATGACATTGACTTCCCCAAGACAGAGGTTCTCTGCAAGCCATCTGGCTACCATGAGAGATTCGTTCATGAGGCTATCCACATATACAAACACAGAGACAATTTCAACCGAGAAGATGGATTGTGGCTTAGCAATCATTGGAAGGATTTGATCAACCATTTCAGGTCTTGATTGTTCACGCTTACGGTGGCTTTCAGACTGCATCCATTATTTTCGTCTCCCCCCCCTCTTTTCCCAACATAGATGGACTCGTCCATCTGAATAACTGCCAAATCACTCTCCGTGGTGCTAACGTTAAAAAAAGCCACTTTTTTCAAATTTTCTTGCTGTGGGTTTCACATCTGATGATGATTGCTTGTGTTGCAGTCGAAACGTCGTGATAATTTTATTGTTTTATTATTTTATTGTTTCCCTTCTACGTGACTTTACCGAAAGAACCAAGAATATGATTGCTGATTTGTTTTAATAACTGCAAAAACATGAGCGGATATATATCAGTCCCGAGTACGAGCTGGCAAAACAACATGCAATACATCCACGGAACAGCCATAGACTGCAAAAAAAAATTCACAGCTTAAGATGCATAATCATGTTTTCACTATACAATTTAAATTTGGAATGTTCGTGAGGTTTAATGATTTCTTAAAAGTGGCAAGATTATATGGTACAGAATCTCTGGCCATGTTCATCAACGCATTGTCACGATGACTATTAACAAAGGCAGAAACGAGGCATAGATTTCCGGTTGAAAAGAATTATTACGCTCAACGTACATCCATGAAATCAAGCATGCTAGGGCCAATTAATTTGTATTTGTATGCTGCAATTACTCTGACCCCTACAGCCACAAGAGGCACTACACAATGCCATTTTTTTTACGAATCACAACCCCACATTGCAACACTACATTGACTTACAATGGGAAGGGGGGGGGTGAATTATTGACATATCAACTGGGAACCAATAGAAAATTATATTATAATAAAAGCTAAAAAATTCCCCCGTCTGCCTGTACCTGATTAGCGAAGATCAGCGAGCAAGTGGTGTGGTCGTCAGAAGACTTCATCACCTGCCGAACAAGCTGCAGCATCGGGGTGATCCCTGTTCAATGTAAAAAGAAACAACGGACGACATCGCCAAAGCCTCAAGCGAATTCAAAAGAACGCGTGTTGTAGCAACTACCTCGCTCGGCAAACACACAAGGTAAAAGGCCAAGGTGCAGCACTGCCAATTCTTTCTCATGCCACTGAAGGGGACCCCCGCCCCACCCTTTGAATTAGAAGAGGGAGCTCTAGAGCGGCAGCCCTCTATATGGTATTTGGCCTACTCTTCCATCTTAAAAAACGTGGAAGTACCCACACTGTACCTCACCACATGCGACCCCGCTGATTGACTGATGTGACCCATGATACTGCTGCTGGATGTACAGAGGCCATGCCGGGAGATCAAAGCAGTGGCCTCTGAAGTGCAAGTCCGTGGCAGCAGCATCCCCTTAGCAACACGTAAAAAACACACATTAAAATAACCTGCAATAAATTAAGTTCTGCATCAAATGTGTAATTATAATAATAGGGGTTTTTTTTTCTTCTCAAGGCTAACATTCATCATGCAAACATGGCATTTAGACGCGATGTGACAGACAGGAGCTCAACTGACCTGTGCCACCGGCAATCATCCCAACCTTGGTAACCTTTTTAATTTTGGGCTCCGACTTCTTGTCCGGACGGATGGCAAATTCACCTTGACATGAGACCAAAAGAGACCAATGAAAATATATTTTAAAAAAGATAAAAATATAAAGCAATGCAGATGGAGTTAAAAGGCAATATATTTTAAAAATATATATTCTTAAACAGATTTTTCTTGAAGAAGAAACGCAAAGAAAAAGGCATCAAATCAAATTCATAAATGACAACATATTATTGACAATGAATTACTATGTAATGAGACACACGCATTAAAATATAATGATGTTCTGATTAAAAATAAATGCATGTATATGGGATGACCCCAAGGACCTTTAGTGGCACGTTACTGACATCTTTGTGAAACGTGACACGTCTGTGCAAAGTTATTTTTAGCCATCTGATGCTGCCCATCAAGCAGGATAGAGCGTCCGCTATCTTGTGGCTTGTGCCAGTGAAGTGTGGTTAGAACTACCCTAGCGCAATGTGCGACGTTCGTCACTGCCGTGGTCTCAACTAATTTACACAACGGCTCAAAATTAATGTGCACAATGTTTTATCGTGTGTGGGAGTGAAACGAAACATGCTGCCATTTATGTATCTATAATTTATTTCACAACGTACGTAGCCAGCAGTGCTAATTGGAGGTGCGGGGGGGGAAGGACAAACTAAACACACAAAGCAGCTCGAGAGAAATGAGTTTCCAATTTAGATTTTAAAGTGCATAGCTCCATTGGCATGAGCGTATATCGTGTTCGTTTTTAAATAACTGCAATCATGACAGCTATTCATATAGCGTGGAGAGTCACATTTTAAAATACAACACATCAAAAGAAACAGATCCCGTCAGAAGCCTCACTGGGCAGTGCAACCCTTCGTGTTGAAGAACGGCCCACGGAAGTGGATATCGCAGAACTTATTTTAAGATCCCTTTAAGTAAGCTCTGGTGCACACAGTAGGGGGCAGCACGTTGCCATAAAACTTGTGACAGACAAGTCACCGTCTAAGAATTTTATATGCACACAGCTGTGATTTGACCATATTAATTGGAGAAGCGAATGTAACGGGGATCTTTTTTTTCGTGCAGTCATTGGAGAATGGGCTCTGACCATCAACTTGCTACACTTGAGAATGCAGTTTAATTACAACATAATCTACATGAGACAACGGTTCTTCATGCGAGTTTATGGGTCTCTTTGTAAGCCAATGGGTGGGATCTCTACATCATTGGTGACTGGGCCAAGGCCATCAAAGCGGTCCCAGTTGAGCACCCATCTTAATAAAATACAGAACATCGGCTGTGCGCCGGTTCAGCACGTTTACCTGTGGTTCCATTTTTGGTAGAGTTTATATGTGGACACGCATAACAATAACCAACACACACAAGTACATTCGTTATTCGTTTGTGTGGCAACGGTGCAAAGCAGAGCGCTGCTTTACGTGGAGCTTGGCGATAGACATGTGCAGATGGTGGGCGGGATGGGCAGCGCGGGACCCTTACCGTTGCCGTTATAAACCAGCAGACCACTTGGTCCGCGGAACTCGATGGCGTCACCCAGTGGCAGGCTGTCCAAGTACTGGGACATCTTGCCTCCCTCGGGGAACTTGGGGTGAACACCCTTCAGGTACACCTACAGTACACAACACAAGCCACGCGCGTTTCGTAGGTTTAACGACGGGTTGTTAACGACACCCGGTAATACCGGTAATCCGTTTTCAGAAGCGATTTGCAGTTGCTACGGTCAGGGTCCGCTTACCATTTCCAGTGCAGATTGAGTGAACATACCGTTTGGCACCGTGCGCTAACGTACAGATGGCACGGTGGGCCATGCGCATGTCGGCCTCATGCTTCAGTTAAAGGGTAAAGGTGCAACCCTGAAATTGCTTTCCTTGGTCATGCCACTGCTGGCAAAAGAGCCTCCACGAAGAGGGGCATTGGTCTACTCTTCCACGCTGAGGAGACATCTTAAATGTGGCGTAGCCACGCTTCACCACACCACACACTCCACCTGCTCATTGACTGCGATGTACCCACACGTACAGAATCATAATCTTGATTTAGACTGGAGGAATCCGATGAGATATGAAGCTCTTTTTCACAGATGTCCAGTACAGCGGGTGGACAGAGCTGCTGGTGGAATTTAATACACTTTCCCCTCTTAGTTCAGCTGACACCCTGGGAGATGGCATCAAACCAGTGACCTCTGGATTACAAGTCCAGTGTGCTCACCATGACACCACTGCGATGGCTCCCTTCGTTTCTCAGTTAAAAAAGGTAAAACGTGCATGTTTAATGCTATAAACTTTTCTACGTGGGGCGAATTGCCAAACGGTTTTCTTCATCTGGTTACCGTTAATGCAAAAACAACATTAACAAACCCAGCTTTATGTTCTGTGTAATCTGAAAAAAGTGCTACAATTAAAGAGTTGCACGGAGAAAGTAAAAGCGCTACAGAAAACCTTTTGCCCTCTCTTTGGAAGACAGCGTCATATTGTTAGCCGTTTGTGTTATTTATTTGTTAAAAGGTAATGAGATGACGTTTATTTATTTATTTCAACATGGGTGCAATTATGCCTTGCTTGTGTAATGAAGCACATGCATTGGGATATACAGCGAGCAAAAGCTGGACTCTTCACTGCAAAAAGTGAAATTCAACATTAATTTCCACAAGCGTCTATCTTCAAGTGGTTTGCATTTCGCTCGACCGCAGTTGAGAGATACGCTTTGCGGTGCCCAGGATGGTTGCGAGGGCTCGCCAATCACAAAGGTTGCGAGTTCAAATCCTGACTTGGGGGGGGAGGGGGTCGAAATAGCCCATCATCCCTTCGGGGGTCCAGAAAATTAACACCGCTTTGTGGAGAAGTCAGTGGTTTTCCTCCTTTGGCCAGACCAGAGGTCGGCAACCAAGACAAGAGCAGACATTTTTTTTCGAATTCTGTACGCGACGGTCCTCAATAAATAACATCACGAAGCAGTCCCTTGAAGAGCCGCATGTGGCTCCAGAGCCACAGGATGCCGACCCCTGCCCATGGTGAACTGGACTCCCATGGTGAACTGGACTCCCATGGTGAACTGGACTCCCATGGTGAACTGGACTGCCATGGTGAACTGGACTGCCATGGTGAACTGGACTGCCATGGTGAACTGGACTCCCATGGTGAACTGGACTCCCATGGTGAACTGGACTCCCATGGTGAACTGGACTCCCATGGTGAACTGGACTGCCATGGTGAGCTGGACTCCCAAGGAGAACTGCACTCCCATGGTGAACTGGACTGCCATGGTGAACTGGACTGCCATGGTGAACTGGACTGCCATGGTGAACTGGACTCCCATGGTGAACTGGACTCCCATGGTGAACTGAACTCCCATGGTGAACTGGACTGCCATGGTGAACTGGACTCCCAAGGAGAACTGCACTCCCATGGTGAACTGGACTGCCATGGTGAACTGGACTGCCATGGTGAACTGGACTGCCATGGTGAACTGGACTCCCATGGTGAACTGGACTCCCATGGTGAACTGGACTCCCATGGTGAACTGGATTGCCAAGGTGAACTGGACTCCTGGGCTAGACTCACCCCCCTACCCCCCATAGGAATGTGGAATTCCCACCACTGGCTCATGGCAGTAAACAGGATATGAGCACTGCTTCAATGCTAATTGCAGCAGGAAATCACAGACTTTGACACAGGAGCACACAAAAATAAAACCTGCAGGAGCCTACAAGCCCAAAACATGGAAGCCTCTAAGCAGAACCTGAGGAGGCTTTGTGTATAATCTACACAAATCTACACAATAGATGATTCTAAGCATTTCATCGTTTCGTCAATTCGACAATATATTATTAGTCTCATTTTTTCCATTCCATACGTGTCACTTCTCTTTTCTTTCGTATTGCTTCATACAGCTTTTTTTGTGCCTTTAGCCTAAATGTAACTTCAACATACCATTTACATTTAATCGTACATTATTTATCTAACAACGCAATAGAACACATGTATTGTAAAGCCGAAGAATCAACTTCAATCAATACAATCAATGCATCATTCCATGTCTAGTGTGAATCCAATATTGGTGTTTGCCCTCGAGTCATGTCATATTTTTTTCATTTTCAAAGAGTTAGGACCTATAAATTAAATCTCACTCCACTTTGGCTGTAATCTTGTTCATCGAATTGGGTCACATGCCTCACTTGAAACGTGGCTTATTGGATTTTAGGATATATATATTTTTATATATATGTATGTGGCGGCACTATGATCATGATGCAAGTTGTGCTTTCTAGAAAGAACCATTAATGTATTCATTGACTTCACAGCACAAATAAACATTGATTCATAAATGATTGGGTTAAGCCTCAATGATCTGGCCCAATTTGTGTTGCAAGACCATCCACCATTAAACATACTAAAACCAAATGAAATTTCCACGTTTACGGACGTTCAATTTTTCTGGTTACGTCGGGTGGCGGAGGGTCTTACAACAAAGTTTGGCCAGATCATTACGTAGCCCAAACCAAAAAAAAAAATCTATCATGAGCCATGACATTGCTTGCAAGTGCTCACAGGTTCACGCGACATTCACCTTGACGACGAGGTCAACGTAACCCTTGTTGTCGTCGCTCGACACGGGTGTGTATGGGCGCACCACCAGGTTCCCATCAAAGGTGGCCGACAGGTAGATGTGCTGACCTGTGCGTACAACAGACAAGCAGAGACACCAGCCGTAGTGGTCTTACTACTCCTCCTGCAAGCATCCACACGACCGCAACCACTGGTAAATAAACTTGGCGAGGGCTTACCGAGTTGCAGCGTTCGGACGCAGTGAACAAACGCAACGCACACACAAACACCTCGTCCTCGGCTCTAAATCTGAATACATACGCAAGGACCCTGTAACGCTTTCCAACACGCGTTTGTGTCCGTCCAAAGTATTGAATTAGCAATGCTGACATTACATTTCAAGCCGCACAACAGGATGACGTTGCACGTGATGCAGTCTCGCGAGGAGAGGGGGGGGGACGCGGCGTTCATGTCAGCCAGCAGCGCTTTGGCCAGTGTTCAACAGAGTCTATCCCTGATCGTGAAGCCACTTTATTCAACACCGAATAAACAGATGTTGGTGCATCCTCGCTTAATGCATTCGAAGACAGACAGCACTAATGCAATAACGCTTTTTCAATCTTAGTTTGGAGGGCATTAGCAAGTTTAAAGAAACTGTAAATCTTGATTGACAGAGAGTGAGAGAGACTTCTTGGTGGTGGTGGTGGCGGTGAAAACACGAGTCTGTGTGCGTACCCACGGGCAGGCCCAGAATGTGCCGTGGAGTTGGCAGAGCGAAGCGGAAACGTCGCGTGTCATGGCTGATGATCTGCGGTGGAGGGAGGGGGGGATGGAACATTTGACATTTACAGAAAATGCATGTGGATATCTGCACTCCAGCGCTGTTGGCGGACGGACACTTCTTGGGCAAGGGAGAATATTTTTAGGCCAGCCCTCCTGCACCTCTATTAAACATTGGCTGCAGTGCTCGGCAGATTAATTTCTTTTGAGGGTGAGGGGGTGGTTCGTTTCCATAATCGCTGTATTCGGACTGTCCCAGGCTAGACATCTACAACCGAAACCGCCTTAAAGACTAATCTCATTATATCAGGAAATCTGAACAAGCTGCCCTGGCAATGTAACCAGCGCACCCTGAATGAATTACAAATGAAGTGTCCAAATGACCTTTCACTATTCTGTAGGTACAACCAAATTAGAAATCAAAGCAGATAAGCGAAGTAACCATTGGCATGCTTTAGTCACAGTAACGATTCCTCTTTTTGTGACCACCAAATTTCGATCAATTTGAAGAGCAAAAGTGCCACACACCATGGCTCCCTCGAGGCTACCAAGTGCCTAAGACAAGCGTGCAGCCAGTTTACGCCCGTTAGTTAGCTCTCTGCCAGCCACGAGCACGGTAACATCCGTGTGCACGCTTCACCTCCTTGTCAACAAGACGCAGCGGGTACTTGATGGCCGGGTCTTTGAGGAGTACAGGCGACTTGCGCTTGCGAGCGTTCCAGAGGGTGTAAGCCACCACACCCGCAGTCGTCAGAGCGATCACCCCGAGGGCCACCACCACGCTTGTCGTCTGTGGGTGGCGGTTTGTGGGAAGCAGGAGGAACGTTAAATGCAGGGGCATACCACCGCCCCGCGTACGCGACTCAGCCGCACTGAGGTGCATGTCACAACACGTGCTTCCAGAGAATTTATGGTTACAAATCAACAAAATTAGTTTGAAATGCGAAGAGCTAAAATAAATAATTCACCCAAAAAGCCAGCCTCTGGTAGGAAAGGGTAACAAAACTTTTCTCATAGCTTTGGGGTTCAGAAGGAGTTAAAACATTTAATAAAGCAAAAGCAAACTAAAGGCAGCTCAAACAGACCAAATATAAAAACCAATACCACACAGATAACCTCTCATACTGTTCCATGAAAAGGTCGTGAGAATCAGTCAGGTTAAATAATCCAAGGAATCCATATCATTGCAAACAATAAGAACCAACCGAAATCTTTACTCGTGGCACAATGGTAGAACGCTCGTCATTATAAATTCCACCCTAGTGTGCATACCACCAATCAGCAAATCCTGAGGCTGTTGAAAGTCTTCAGGATGTATGTGGAGATGAAGAGAGGCCTCAACGACACACAAGGCTGATTTTTTAAAGAGGTGCAACTAAGATAATTATCAGTCGGCGATTCCACAATTCAGACCACCTCATTGTCAATAGTTCTAAAATCAATCACAATACACACGAGTCATTGTGATGGTTATCATCACAATCATCCCAGCTTGAAGGAAAACATTAGTCTCTGTAGATCTGACACACCATGGTATGTTTTATGAGCATCTCTCCCTTATCAAAAAAGGTGGACAAATTATTTCCTTTTAAATTAGAAATGTAATTGGTTGACATGCTCTGCCCAAGAGAAAAAATACACTTGGTGATTATACCGATTTCACAATCAGAAAGGGTTTTATCATATCTTGTTTGAGAATCATCCAAACCCTTGGAACTACAGCAATACCTTGACTTTCGTCGCTTCGCTCTTTAGTCCGATTTAATCCCAAACCTTCCACGAAATCCACGCGCCGTCTTTTCGTTTTTGAATAGAAGTCGTTCAGCGAGCATCTCTTATATTTGTGTTTATTCATATATTATTAATACTGTACTTATTTATGCGATTATACTGTAGACAATTCATAGTTCTTTTTGTGATAACAGTATAACACAAGTGTTTACTTGCACAAGAATAAAAATATTTCAAGGTATCAGTTTATTTAGTTTTGTTTATTCATTGAGTTTTGTTAATTTATTCTTGTTTATTTTTCCTTTATTTCTGTTTCGCACGAATGTATTATATAGTTACTGTAGTTATCTGCATGGTCGTTTTTATATTTACTGTAGTTATTTGCATGTACGTTTTCCCCCCGTGTCCCCTGTTGTATCTGTGTTAGTTCCCCCTACTTGGGTGTCTGTATATACATCTGAGGTTATGTTTCCCCTCTCTCGTAAATTTAGCTCTTCTGTACCTGATGATGGCTGCTTGTGTTGCAACCGAAACGTCGTACGCTATTATGTTATTTTATTATTTCTTATTTATACGTGACTTTACCGAAAAAAAAAACAAAGAGTAATTCCTGCAGTCACGAAAGCTTCAAATCAAGTCTGAACCACCTCTTCGGGGAGGTATGAGGTCTGTGTGTTGTGTTGTCTCTGCTTGTGTATCTGCCTTTGTGTCTTGGCTTGGATTTGTGTCTCTGTGCTGTCTCTGCCTGTGTGTGAGCCTTGTTGCTTCCGAGTGGGTGCTGCCATGCCCCACTTTGCTGCATACCTCATGCTGATTTGTCCCATTGTGTGCTGCCGCGCCCACCTTTGCTCCATGCATACCTCATGCTAATTTTGTCCCATTGTCTCTCAGCCTTACCTTCTCTGCCTATTTAAGGCGACTTCACTGTGTGCTTGTCTCTGTGCTGGTTCGCTCTACTTGGATGTCTGTGTGTGTGGTCTGTATTTTGAGTTTCATATTTAACTTGCAATTTAGCAATCTTTGAAACAGCGTGATCAACCGGACTATGTGTTAATTGTGTTTTGACCGACCGTCTGTGTTGCTTTATATGGTTTCCAAAATTTTGCTAAACCCTGTTTGTCTGGTATGCTTCTCTCTCTGTGTCCCCTGTTGTATCTGTGTCGAGTTCCCCCTACTTGGGTGTCTGTATATACATCTGAGGTTATGTGTTTCCCCTCTCTCGGAAATTTAGCTCTTCTGTACCTGATGATGGCTGCTTGTGTTGCAACCGAAACGTCGTACGCTATTATGTTATTTTATAACAAAGTAAGCTAAATATAAACAAAGTAAGCTAAATAAAGGTACTGCTTTGACATTCGTCCATGCTCTGGTTCCTAGCCAGACGAAAGTGCAAGATATTCCTGTACCCGCTGGTTGGCATCCTGAAATAACAATAATATCCGCTGGAGTGTAGTGGATACGAGAAGTTTAACTATTCCAGAGGTAGTCACAATACGTGTAATCAAATCTAAACAGGCCCGCATACTAATGATGATGATGATGCTGAGTTTCTGCTGCCGAGCCAGCCGAGTAAGTGTAACAGCAAGCGCTCGTCGGCGGAAAATATGCAAACACACTGGTCCCAACAGACATCGACGAAATCAAATTCAAGTCCACTCCCAGACCACAAGGACAGCACACGCCAAAGGGCGGGGTGGGAGGACGAATTCATTTTAAATTGAGCATCTTCCTGTTACGATATTTGCCAAGGGGCCTGAAAGGCAGGGGCGGTTCACTTTGGGTGGGAACTCGAACAAGCCACGAACATCGTTCCATATCCAAAACGCCTGCATAAAGCTCCTTTTATTCACCGTGTGACAGTCACACCCCGAGAGAGGGAAAAAAGGGCTGCCACCTCCACAACTACCTCCATGTATTTAGCAAACTCATAGAACAGCGGCTAAACACACATGCACGCCTCGGATTAGCATTGTTGGCTACGCACCATGCGAAAGAAGTTGAATTTGATTTTACGTACAATTTAGTGATGGGCGATCCGATTATTTAAGTGGAAGATTATTCTCCGTTGTATTTCTTACTCGAATAATAACATGCAAATAACTTTGGGGGGGGGGGGGGGAGGGCATCACAACAATGTTTCCACGTGTGTTGCTGGACGGGAGGTGATGGGCGGGGCTTGATGAACCCACGCTGCATAGTTAGTGGGCGTGGCCTGTGGGTTTTTTTTCCTGCCTTCAGGAGGCTTCCAATCAATTGACGCATCGTTCCAGTTATAAACATCTGTAATTAGCTCAGCACACTCATCTTGCAGTGTTTAGATTATTGAGCTGCTAGAAATATCCACGTGATAAGCCACCTTCGTTGAGCTACCATTTTTGGCCAGGTTGCTCCTGGCTTTACTTGGTAAGACAAAACAAGTTTTTCGATTTAAAGCTTTCGTGACTGTAAGGATTCATCTTCTTTGGTTCTTTCGGCAAGGTCACGTAGAATGAGAATAAAATAATAAAATAACACAATAAAATTCTCACGACGTTTCGGCCACAACGCAAGCGGCTTGCCACAACGAAAGAACCAAAGAAGAAAAAAAAAAGTTTTTTTTGGTAGAATTTGAATTGCTTTGTTTACTTTTGTTGTTGTAACGCTCTCACTCGCCCCGACTGGATTTGTGAAAAAGGAGCTTTATAGCTCATCGGATTCCTTCAAAGATAAATACATGTTCAGATTCTGATATGGCTCTCCATGACACTGTACAAGTATAATATCATCTGTCCACACTCACGCCTGCGGGCAACTCTAAAAATACCGTAGCAAGACGTCCAGACCTTCCCTTTGAGGATAGATGCAGGCGTTTGCGAGTTGCAAAACACATTTCTAAGGCAATGTCCTTGATGAATACGCCTGTTGTGCAACTGCTCTTACTAAACAGCATGCCATTCAATTTACGAGGCGAAACATTACCCACCGAGTATATATTTATATATCTGCATATTTACATAATTCACCCCGAATGCAGTAGTCGAATGTGTACATTGTCTGGCTTCTTAATGGTTAAGCTCTGCCTCTATAAAGCATGGCGATATTAATATCCTGAAGGCTAGTCTGCTCAAAAGGCGGACATTTATTCTCCTCAATGACACTAACAATTTAAATTCAACGCCGCAGTAAGTTGTTACCGTACAAGGCATTATTATTATTAAAGGCGAAACGGCAGCGGCGTAATTCATCATTTCCCACCAGCACCACTATTGATACAAGCATCTCCTCGCCATCATCTCCCATCACCATCACGCACCCATCGGCTCAGCCAACGCCTCATTGCCACCCCCCCAACCCAAACCATTGAGAGAGGGAAAACTCGTGGGCCATCGCTCGCACTCAGACAGAGCGGTGTGCGTGGGCGTGCCGTCGTCGTCGTCATTAAACACGAAATGGAAACGCAAGAGACGAGGCGCTTGGACTGTTTAAAAAAAATAAAACGCAGCAAACAAAAGCAAGTGTACAAGAACCATCACCACCGCCACCACCACCACTATACAACCACACCACACATTCTCAAGAGGGCCCTACGTGGTGGGCCTCACCGGCCCTGCCATCCCCCACGGCGCACACGCGACAACCCGCCCCGGGATAAACTAAAATCATAAAAAAACACACATTTAAGCCACAAGCCAGCCGTGTGCGTATTCGCTTCAAAATTGCACACGGAAGATGTGCGGGCAAGCCGTGCATCTCGTTAAAGTAAAATACTCCTTTCGAATGTGAGAGGTCTCTTAAAAAACCCAGAGGACGGTGCCAGGCAATGTCAAGTGAAGTTGGTGTCGCGCCGAAACGCCCCAGCGATGGCGATGCGGACACCACCGAAAAGGGCCCTCAAAGCGACGTCTTACCGTGCTGCTAATCATGGCTGGCGCCTGCCCTCTGCTTTACCCGTTGGGTGCCGAAGTTGAACGAACAGCGGCGTTAAAGGAACCGAAGAGGCTGCTAACGGCAACGCAACAGCAGCCTTCAACGGACAACGACTACAACATCATCATCAACAAACACGACCACAACACTCTCGTTACTGCTGCTGTAGTGCTACTGCGCCTCCCAGTTTTTATGGCGCAATTCTGGAAGATGAATTCCGCTTCCGGTAGATGGATGCTACCTTCCGAATGACGGTTGCTACCTTCCGGAAGATGGACGTTACCTTCCGGAAGATGGATGTTACCTTGAGATAGATGGATGTTACCTTCCGGTAGATGGATGTTACCTTCCGGAAGATGGATGTTACCTTCCGGAAGATGGATGCTACTTTCCGAATGACGGTTGTTACCTTCCGGAAGATGGACGTTACCTTCCGGAAGATGGACGTTACCTTCCGGAAGATGGATGTTACCTTCCGGAAGATGGACGTTACCTTCCGGAAGATGGATGTTACCTTCTGGAATATGGATGTTACCTTCCGGAAGATGGACGTTACCTTCCTGAAGATGGACGTTACTTCCAGAACATGGATGTTACCTTCCGGAAGATGGATGTTACCTTCCGGAATCTGGAAGTTACCTTCCGAAAGATGGATGTTACCTTCTGGAATATGGATGTTACCTCCCGGAAGAAGGATGTTACCTCCCGGAAGAAGGATGTTACCTTCCGGAAGATGAACGTGAAGGCCGCTTGTGTTGTGGCCGAAACGTCGTGGGAATTTAATTGTTATTTAATTTTATCAATTTATTATTTTATTCTCATTCTACGTGACTTTACCGAAAGAACCAAGGAAGATGGATATTACCTTCCGGAAGATGGATGTTATCTCCCGGTAGTAAATGTTGCGTCTTCCAGAAGCAGTAGCCTCTACCGGAGTGACCCCGAACTCCCCAGTTGTTCAACAGAATCACAACAGAATCACAATCTTTATTTAGACTGCAGCAGAATCCGATGAGCTGTAAAGCTCTGTTTCACAGATGTTCAAAAGGGGCAGGTCATAACGTTATA
This sequence comes from Petromyzon marinus, assembly GCF_048934315.1. Lineage (NCBI taxonomy): Eukaryota > Metazoa > Chordata > Hyperoartia > Petromyzontiformes > Petromyzontidae > Petromyzon > Petromyzon marinus. The sequence continues at coordinate 17,870,723 of NC_133690.1, read as the reverse complement.
ATAACAAACAATACCAAAACACGATAGGAGTGAAAAGTATAGGAAGTAAATAATACTGGTAGGAACGAAGTTGTAAACTGAGTGTACCAGCCTTTAATAGATTAATGTGTCCGTCCGTCCGTCCCCTTTCAATACTTTAACGAAGTGAAATCTCGTGCTGTTGGGGTGTAAAAATAAAATTGTGCAAAATTCTAATGTTCCTACCAGCCCACCCTGCAGGGACCTGTCAAAATATCTACAAATAAAACTAAACTATGTTTTTATCTAACCAGGTAAGAGTCCACTGAGCCATTAATTTCTTATTCAGAAGCGACCTGGCCCCAAATGATAGCTCAACGAAGTGGCTTATCGTGTGGAAATCCAAAGCAGCAAAATAATCTAGACGCCGCCCCCTTAATGGACATCTGTGGCAAAGAGCTTCACAGCACATCGGATTCCTCCTCCTGCAGTCTAAACAAAGATTCTGATCGTCCCAATGCTAATGACGTCTTCCAATCTTCCGGCGGCCGTAGAAGAATAAAAGAAACCCTACAAAACAACTGCGATTCTTCCAGAAGCTCTTTGCTGCCGCCGTTGCCGCGGTGACGAGGCCTACTCAATTACTCTTACAACAATTCGGCCCTTTAATTATAATTACGAGTAATTAGCAGAGCCCAGACACTTTGGCAGCTTATTTTGCAATTTGCAGTCCTAATGGCCGCCCTGGGCTTCTGAGGGTCACGTGAACAATTTTCATTAACTTTAAATCTGTGGCGTAGCTAATGGAGCATGCTCCAATGTACACAGTTTGTCATCTTTAATGCTAATGTATGATGCACCACTATATGGCATATTTAATACATTGCTAAGTGAGATTAAATTTCGTTGCCTGCTTGTAAAATGTTCATTCCACTTTTCACCACTTGGGAAATATGCAATTAATAACACTGCATTGCCCTGTACTTAATCCAGCAAAGACTCAATTGAGTCTCAATACTGCTTTCTTAGGATGTTCTTGCATTAGGATGTTTGGCAAATGACATTAATGAGTAGTTTGATTTGCTTGCAGGAGTCACGGTTATTTATGTCTGAGCTAGTGTGCACGTTCATTTGCTATGAAGCCATCTGGCCGCTTCGCAACCCAGGCTTACGGCACACAGAAAGCTTAAAGACCAACACAGACCCATAGTCTAACACAGAGCCATAGTCTCACAGAGAAACCCATGGACACACAGTCGCTCACAACACCCCACATAGAGACCAACAGAGTCACAGAGACCCATAGCGCAGGTTCGCACAACGCCAGGCTCAAACCTGCTTAGCTTCCAAAGTCTGACGAAATTTAGCATATTCAAGTGATTTAGACACATATTCTTTGTAACTCAGTGGGCTGGGGCGTGATTCACCAATCATTGCCATAGAAGGTGATGGCACCATCTATATGCACTTTGGCACAACAGATATCCGACCACTTTTGGATGTACTTAGATAATTAAATCCCACTGATCTACCACCTGTAATGAATAAGGAGAGGGTGAAGCTGTAAAACGTGTGTCCATGCCTTTCACCGCCACATCCTTGAAACCAGGAAACTACAGCCCCCTTTACAGAGGCCGCTGGGTCCACTAACCTCTGGCGACAGTCCCCCACTGTTGAGGATCATGTGACATCTGTTGCCGATGTTTCCACCATCATAGTGCCTCTTCCACTCCATCACTCCACATTTCATCGGTCGCCCCGCTGCCTCTTGTTTGTCCTCTGTAATTCCACCGCACAAAATGAATTAATAATGTTGGATCGCTCCACTGGCGCTCATCCAATGCACGACACCAAACTGTTGTTGTACCCTTGTGGATTTCAAAACTTAATCCGAGTTCTTATCAGCACGATCAGCATTGTGGACAGAGCCGCCTTTAGACATGCCCTGTGCTGAGGCACCATCATATATCGTATACAAAATCAAGATTTGACCACAAATTCCTTCCCATCCTCTGCAACCGTCACTTGGATTAAACGAGCTCCCTCTCGTCACAGTTTGCGAATGGATTTTTCGGGGAAACTGATGATAAAACTCGATTGTGCCAGAGTTACGGGTTGAAACTTGAAAGCACACGATGAGTTTCCGGCTACGGATATTAATGATGCCGAGCTAGATGTTGATGTTACATATCGCCCTTGTAGTTCGAGCTATCTCTCGTGTGACTTCATCCATTGAAAGCCTTGCCAAAGGCCCTCAAAACACAAAGACACAAACATGGTTTCCATCCAGTGAGCAATTACCAGAAAGCCACATTTTATCTCTCTTTTTTTTCTTCTATCCAAATGTTATCCAATTATGCTATCGGCGTAAAAATTTAAGAGCCGAAATGTTGAGCTGGTACTCTTGCAGGTCAGTGCCGCAGTGGTAGAGAATGGCCTGCGGATGTTTTTACGTACGCATGAAAGTTGAACTTCTTTCTCACCGTACGTAGCCAACTATACCCTATTTAATGCACACACCAGTGGTCGCTGCACATCCGCACGCACCCCACGTACAGAGGGATGTCCATTGCGTGGAAGTCAAACTGTTTATTTTCAATTCTTCGAGCTGGAATGTTAGCGACACTAAGTGAAGAAGCGTTCATAAAACGCTGCAGTGGGTTTTAAGTGCAGTCATTGGTGACCGGGCTGACACCGTCAATTCACTAAACGTTCGAGCCTATGTTCATCGCGAGTGGCAGAAACCCAGAGTTGAACCCAGGCTCTCAGTGGTTGTGGCCTCAGCGTCGCTTGACAATCTGAGATACCCGATCATTTTGGGGAGTCATTTTATCTCTCTTGGTGGCACCTACGATAGAGATGAGGGAAAAGTAAAAAAAAGTTGGAAACTATTCCATCTACCACATTGGCCCTTGAATGTGGCATAACATTGCATTCCTTTTTACATTTAGATGGATTAAAGATTAGAACTTTGATTTAATGGAAAATGTATGTTCGTTACTTTGACAATGTGAATGTAAGTGCTATGCAACGACGGCCGTGCACACAGCGGTGAAAACAAGTCGGAACGCCGTGGTGCGAGGTAACATTTGAATCCGTCTTCCGGAATTAAAAGGTAACAATTGTAATGCAGGGTCGTCTTAGCTAGGGAAAAATCCGCAAGCGTCCATCCATCACGTTCTACATCTTCCAACATACACGCAGTTGTGTGACAAGTCCGCATGTATTCTATTTTACTATAACGAACTTGCTCAAACAGACAATATGAAGGTGAATTTGTTCGTCATTGCAATTGGCTTCATGGGGATCTTTAACATCCATCATGAAGCGGACGGCGCAGAGTGTCATTACGGTAAAATACTCCCGCAGTGATGACCAGGGTGGCCGCTGGTGCAGAGTGTCATTACGGTAAAATACTCCCGCAGTGATGACCAGGGTGGCTGCTGGCGCAGTGTCATTACGGTAAAATACTCCCGCAGTGATGACCAGGGTGGCCGCTGGTGCAGAGTGTAATTACGGTAAAATACTCCCGCAGTGATGACCAGGGTGGCCGCTAGTGCAGAGTGTCATTACGGTAAAATACTCCCGCAGTGATGACCAGGGTGGCCGCTGGTGCAGAGTGTCATTACGGTAAAATACTCCCGCAGTGATGACCAGGGTGGCTTCTGGTGCAGAGTGTCATTACGGTAAAATACTCCCGCAGTGATGATCAGGGTGGCTCATGATGCAGAGTATCATTACGGTAAAATACTCCCGCAGTGATGACCAGGGTGGCCGCTGGTGCAGAGTGTCATTACGGTAAAATACTCCTGCTGTGATGACCAGGTGACCGCTGGTGCAGAGTGTCATTACGGTAAAATACTCCCGCAGTGATGACCAGGGTGGCTCATGATGCAGAGTGTCATTACGGTAAAATACTCTCGCAGTGATGACCAGGTGACCGCTGGTGCAGAGTGTCATTACGGTAAAATACTCCCGCAGTGATGACCAGGGTGGCTTCTGGTGCAGAGTGTCATTACGGTAAAATAATACTCCCGCAGTGATGACCAGGGTGGCCGCTGGTGCAGAGTGTCATTACGGTAAAATACTCCCGCAGTGATGACCAGGGTGGCTCATGGTGCAGAGTGTCATTACGGTAAAATACTCCCGCAGTGATGACCAGGGTGGCCGCTGGTGCAGAGTGTCATTACGGTAAAATACTCCCGCAGTGATGACCAGGGTGGCCGCTAGTGCAGAGTGTCATTACGGTAAAATACTCCCGCAGTGATGACCAGGGTGACCGCAGGTGCAGAGTGTCATTACGGTAAAATACTCCCGCAGTGATGACCAGGGTGGCTCATGGTGCAGAGTGTCATTACGGTAAAATACTCCCGCAGTGATGACCAGGTGACCGCTGGTGCAGAGTGTCATTACGGTAAAATACTCCCGCAGTGATGACCAGGGTGGCTTCTGGTGCAGTGTCATTAGGGTAAAATACTCCCGCAGTGATGACCAGGGTGGCTCATGATGCAGAGTGTCATTACGGTAAAATACTCCCGCAGTGATGACCAGGGTGACTCATGGTGCAGAGTGTCATTACGGTAAAATACTCCCGCAGTGATGACCAGGGTGGCCGCTGGTGCAGAGTGTCATTACGGTAAAATACTCCCGCAGTGATGACCAGGGTGACCGCAGGTGCAGAGTGTCATTACGGTAAAATTCTCCTGCAGTGATGACCAGGGTGGCTTCTGGTGCAGAGTGTCATTACGGTAAAATACTCCCGCAGTGATGACCAGGTGACCGCTGGTGCAGAGTGTCATTACGGTAAAATACTCCCGCAGTGATGACCAGGGTGACTCATGGTGCAGTGTCATTACGGTAAAATACTCCCGCAGCGATGACCAGGTGACCGCAGGTGCAGAGTGTCAATACGGTAAAATACTCCCGCAATGATGGCCAGGGTGGCTTCTGGTGCAGAGTGTCATTACGGTAAAATACTCCCGCAATGATGACCAGGGTGGCCGCTGGTGCAGAGTGTCATTACGGTAAAATACTCCCGCAGTGATGACCAGGTGACCGCTGGTGCAGAGTGTCATTACGGTAAAATACTCCCGCAGTGATGACCAGGGTGACTCATGGTGCAGAGTGTCATTACGGTAAAATACTCCCGCAGTGATGACCAGGGTGACCGCAGGTGCAGAGTGTCATTACGGTAAAATACTCCCGCAGTGATGACCAGGGTGGCTCATGGTGCAGAGTGTCATTACGGTAAAATACTCCCGCAGTGATGACCAGGTGACCGCTGGTGCAGAGTGTCATTACGGTAAAATACTCCCACAGTGATGACCAGGGTGGCTCATGGTGCAGAGTGTCATTACGGTAAAATACTCCCGCAGTGATGACCAGGTGACCGCTGGTGCAGAGTGTCATTACGGTAAAATACTCCCGCAGTGATGACCAGGGTGACTCATGGTGCAGAGTGTCATTACGGTAAAATACTCCCGCAGTGATGACCAGGGTGACTCATGGTGCAGAGTGTCATTACGGTAAAATACTCCCGCAGCGATGACCAGGTGACCGCTGGTGCAGAGTATCATTACGGTAAAATACTCCCGCAGTGATGACCAGGGTGACTCATGGTGCAGAGTGTCATTACGGTAAAATACTCCCGCAGTGATGACCAGGTGACCGCTGGTGCAGAGTATCATTACGGTAAAATACTCCCGCAGTGATGACCAGGGTGACTCATGGTGCAGAGTGTCATTACGGTAAAATACTCCCGCAGTGATGACCAGGGTGGCTCATGGTGCAGAGTGTCATTACGGTAAAATACTCCCGCAGCGATGACCAGGTGACCGCAGGTGCAGAGTGGCATTACGGTAAAATACTCCCGCAGTGATGACCAGGGTGGCTCATGGTGCAGAGTGTAATTACGGTAAAATACTCCCGCAGTGATGACCAGGGTGGCCGCTACATTCCAACCGTGAACGTCTGCAAGAAGCGCCACCGCCAAGGCTCCATAAACGACCGACGTGCACAAAATGCGCACACACACAGGGAGAACGAAGTGTGTGCGCGAACTCGCAATCAACCCACGTCACCAAAACCCTAACACAAAGCTCCGTTTATTAGTACTATTATTGATCTCTTTTATTACACAAATTAGACAAAGCGAGCTCGTTTAGAAGTGCCCAGGGCTTCTGCGCTGGCGATGTCTGGTGCTGACACGCTGCGGTGATGTGAATGAGGCTGCGAATCCCACATCTAAGGGGGTGGGGGGGGAGGGGTGTTTTTGTTGGCATGTGAAAGCAGCTGTCGTGCCTTTTTGCGGCAGCGACAACAACAACGACGACAAGAAGAACTGCTTTTGGAGTCGCTTTGCCTGGAGGTGACATAAAACACACAAAAGGGGTGGATGATCTAAAAACTTGCATGCTAATTCAAGGTTTGTTCCAAGATGTAAGCTGAATTATTTGAAAAATGAAGGGGGGTGGGGTGGGGCGGGGGATGCTCCACTATTAGTTGTATCGATCAGTTGGCACAAACCAATCTGAAGCCACAACATAAAAATAAACTTCAATGACTTGGGATTTCCTAAGCGGTGAGATTTTCGTGCCAATGCGTGCCGATGGTGGCAGGAGGAGCCGTTGCTGTTGGCTGAACAGCAGTGGCAGCATTGCGATTATCGTGCCCCTTATTAGCATAATTTATTGGAAGGCAGCAAAGCCACCACAATTCCATAGGAGTTGTAGGGGTGCTGCAATGGAACCGCTTGAAATTTCAGCGACTGCTACACAAGGGAGAAATCTGGCGAACAGGGCTCGACTCGACAGCCAAAGGACATCATCAACATTCTATCATCTTTCGATTTAAAGCTTTCGTGACTGCAAGGATTCATCTTCTTTGGTTCTTTCGGTAAAGTCACGTAGAATGAGAATAAAATAATAAAATAACACAATAAAATTATCACGACGAGAACTAAGTGCCGTGATAATTTTATTGTGTTATTTTATTATTTTATTCTCATTCTACGTGACTTTACCGAAATAACCAAAGAAGATTCGCATCATCATAATCAAAAGTATCAGCAACCATGGTCCATCCACTGCTGAAACGAACGCCTGCCCAAGCCGTCGCAATATCTCACGATCCTGCATAGTAATAAAAAATAAGCATTATTAAAATAACAACCGCCATTCGCCACTAAGTGGCGGTGACGTCACCACGACGCTTGTGCCAGACCATGTGCACCTTGAGGCCACGTGAAGTTTCGAAGGTCCGCCAGCAGGAGGTCACGGAACAGACACAGCAGGTGCCACGAGTTGACTCGCTGAGACGACTGGCAGATGCACCAACTGTGCTATCCACTCTGCCAACTTGCTGCGTTTTAATACGCCCGGCGCTCTGCTCGTTGTTATGAGCGTCGCAATAATTGTAGTAATCCACCCAGGACATGCGCTCGAGATGTTTCCTCGCTCCACCTTATTCGCGGAGGTACTCTTGATAGGCATTACATTCCTCAGCTGCCGTTGCGTAATCATTCATGAGCATCGTTCATCATACCTTCTATCAACGCGTCCTGCCGAAGTCCCACTTAACTTTTCTCAATACGTAGTTTGGATCATGCTATGAACCCTTGTGCGTTCTCTAATCCGCGCGCGCTCCTCGTTCCGTCTCTCAATATAATGTCAAGCGTCATATCTGCATGCTTGGGAGCTGCTGGGTCATTGTTGTTGAGAATGTTCTCAAGTCACAGGAAATGACCATGGCTAAATTAATGACATTATCAGCTACCATAAATATACCTCCCTAATATACCGTGTCAATAACGGAATTAATGGTAGCAGGAATTACCGTAGATTAATTGATACAAGTGAATGAATCCTAGACGATGTCATTAATTCTTAATTTAATATCAATTCTGCTTGACTTCCTCCATGTATCATTGCCCCATTGCGTGGCAGGAGACTGACAGACATTTTACGCTCGCACAGTGATTATTAATATAGGACATGCAGTCTTTGCAATATTAAACATGTCTCTCCCTGCCGAGCATGTAATATTTAATTAACAGGGCACTCAATACTCGTGAACGGATATTAATAATTCAGCGCAAGATCCATCAATTATTACTGTTGACAAAAAATATCTTGTCATCTTTTCAAGTGAGATTTAATGTAGCGTGTGTGTTTTCTCTCTCTCCAAAAGTTGAAGCGAGTGCAATTTATTGCTTATTTATTCGAGAGGCACAGCTCTCAATAACAAAAATCTCGCATCGATTTATTTGATTCTTTACACGCGTATACATTCCAAAGAGAGGCTTTTAGGTCGAGACGCCAATGATAATCGTCGGCAATAGCCGAGCCATTTCAGCGGTCACCCACATTAACCTACAAAAGACCTCCTCGACATGTCCGCAAGCAACACCATGTGTGAGTGTGGGTGACCTTCAAAAGTGGGGAGCAGTAGCACAGCGGTTAGCGCGCTGCCAACCCGGCATCCCGAGTTCGATTCCTGCTCACGGCCAGCACCAGTGACGATGATCTGAACCGGTCCTGGGCCTCCCCGAGGTCGAAATAGCCTTAATTGAGTGCCCGGTGCGGTGTGTAAACATCGCCACTGGGGAGACAAATGCGATCGGGCGTGGTGCTGTTCACCCCACCCCCTCGCTAACAGCCCATGCTCCTACAGCCTGTGCAGGCGAAACGGCGGATATTTGAACCGTATGGCGGGACCCCGGGGTCCGGAATAAACGGAAGTAAAAATCGTAATTAACTTATTTATTTTTGGCGACTCCGTCCTGCCGCGCACATAAACGCCGCGACCCGCCTGGAGCGGATCGTTCTGTTCTCGTGTCGTGTCCAAGCACAGCAGCGAGGACGAATGCGCAGGAGAGCTGAACAAGCATGGGCAGGATCATAAGTCTTATCCAACGCTGCTCAAACTGCCTACACGACTTAAGTCCTTTATTTGTCATAGCGGTTTGCATCATACAGTGAAACTGCTCTCTTATCGTCATTATTATTTGTGACCTACCAATGTCTGCAGCCAGGATCAATCGATGATAATGCTATTACCTTCAGATATTTAACAGATGAGATGCGTTGCACCGTTAATTCCTCCTGTTTGATAATACTTCTCTTGTCCGTATGCATCTGTGCAGATGTTTTTTTTGCGGTTAAGCCATAGTCCCCACTTACCGCTCGTGTCAATGCTGATAAGAGGAGCGGCAAACCACTACTCTGTAAAGTAACATTGGTATAAACACTTGTTACAATATGAACAGCGCATTGAAAACGCGTACTATTTGATGTACTGTTTACAAAGTGTCTTCACAAATCCACACTGAGAAACACCATAGCTTAATTTGTTATAGTGGCCTTAAAAGGAAAAAAAATCACGTGATAGGCGGAGTTTCAGGCGATGGCCCTTCTTCATAATCGTGCATAAACAGAGAGGCCAGAGGGAGAGAGGGGACAGAGGGGATAATAAGAGTTGTGTTACCAAACGTCGACACGTGTGTGTATATAGTATGCGTGTTAAACAAAAATTAAACATAAATTAAATTCGCCGACTCGAAGCACATTGAATACACGTTCGTGAAGTGTCACGAAGATTTCATTAAAAAATACAATAACAACAACAACAAAACGGCGCGATTTCGCGTTCCAAGCTCCGTTGTCCGCGCGTGTGCCGTGGACCACAATTGTGGGCCATGGGGTCAGCACAGCCATTAACGAGACGGCATTTCGTGAAATTGCTTCACCCGACTCCGCCGTGAAGTCACGTGGAGGCGCGTGGAGTCACGGCCTGTTGGTGCGGGGCAGGAGGCGTGCGGCGGGCGAGCGTCCTGCGTGAATGTTCGAGTCCAGGGAAGCGGCCACGGTGGGTGCCGTGGGAGGTCCGGAAACTCCACCCCCCGCCCGAACCCGACAATGTTAAGATGTTGGCTATATGGCTCCTTCTTCTTTCGTATGGATGATGTATATGCAGAGCCACAACTACAATTTCACATCCACGTTGGTCAAGCCCAGACGACCGCGTCAGGAGCAGTAGCGGAGTGTATCGCTGTGATGTCTCCCCCGTATCTGTGGATCAGGCATCGCGTCATTATACGATGTATGGTCTGTTCTTTAGAGTGGACCGTGAGCTTCGCCAAGATGCAGCCGCGACATTGCGGACGAAGCTCTCGGTATGTTTCAGTAGCCGACGCTTTCTCTCTCCCTCTCTCCCTCTCGTCCGATTGTGTACCACGAGCAGAGCACGCAAATAAACAAATCCCACGGACACTTTTTTCAGACATCGAAATCTCGCAGAGCCTCGAGCTTCGCACCGCTAAGGAGGTGCACGAAGCGGGCTGAGAGGCGACAGGACGTGTCCCGCATGGCGATGCGAAACGAGACAGCAGGAGGTTGCCCGGCTGCTCCCGCGAGCCGAGACGCGTCAAGACAAGCAGCTAATGAGCGCTCCGTCAAGTCGCAGTGCTAATGGTGGCCCATGTGCTGTGATTCAGGGCCGTTGCCCGAAACGTCGCCTATTCTATACTTGGTTATTTTTTAAGGGCACGCAGTGTTAATAGCGAATGTGTTGGGGGTTTTTGTGGATTTGTTTTCATGGAGGGAGGGCGAGATGCCGTCGAGCCAAGGAGGTTTATATGTAAACTTATATATAAACTTTTATATATAAACTTATATATATAGAATTTCGAATTCCCCTACACCCCACACCGTATTTAGCCGGGAGGTGGTGGTGGTGGCTACGCCGCACGTGGCTGCTGTAATCCAGAGCTATGGAGGCAGCAGCAAGGGTTTGTGGATCAGCGCACAGACGGCGTGAATCTCCCTTCCCGTGGGAATCGAGGAGGAGTCGCGCCCTGGCTCTGCCAGGAGAGGGCGGTACAGCAAAGTGCGGACTGTTATCAATTGTCCCATCTGCATGATGGGGTTGAGTTGAGCATTGCCTCCCTCGCACGCGTGGGATTTTCTACGTGCGCTCCGGTTTCCTGGCACACGTATAAACAACCTATTAATTGCCTGGAAACAACTCAATATATCGAGAACGGCAGAGCTTGGAATTTGTTGGTAGCGCCGGCTACTCGCCGCCGCCTGTCTGCTGCCTTGCGAGGCTTTGTCCGTGGTTCCGCGGCGATTACGAGACGCACTTTACATGAGCGGCGAGGCAACACGTAAACTAAAGCATTAGAATTGTGTTCTGTGGTGCTGTGCTCATATTTATGATCATACTCCACTGTGACTTGCACATGAAATGCAATGTTCTGCAATGGAATGGAACGGAACGACAACGGCTCGCAGCCACGCATGTTACTTTGTCATCAGAACGAAATAAATTAAATATCACCACCATTATCAACCATGGTCAATCCACTGCTGGATGAAGGCCTCCCCAAGCCGATGTAACAAACAATCCTCTCTCAAACACGGCCCGTTCATTAGCTTACTAAACATATAGTGGATATAGTATTTTTATTTTACCAGGTAAAGCCCACCTGAGCTATGTAGCTCTTTTTCAGAAGCATTCACAATTTGAGTAGAGTAGTGGCGCAGTGGTGAGCGCGCTATGATATGATTCTGGCATCCTGAGTCCGATTCCGGCCACGGCTAACACCAGTGGCGAGTGATATCAGAACCGGTCCTGTGCACCCCCCTCCCCACTGCTTCACCAACCTGCTTCACCAACCTGCTTCACCAACCTGCACTGACCGTGGTGGAGAAGTGTGGTCCAACGACCCCCGTGGGGAGACCAGTGGATCGACAAAGTTCTGTAAACAATGAATTCGAAATATTGACTCAAATATAACAAACATTTAGCAATGCGACACGGGAGTTGCGTGACCACACTTTATTGCCACACTGGTTCGTGCGGGTTGGCGAATGAAGGCAGCCCAAGACGGGTTCGGATAGCACTGGCCACTGATGTTATCCGTGGCTGGGAATCAAACGTAGATGGCCAGGGGTTAACGGCGATAGCCATTGCACCACCGCTCCCCTATTAAACGTAGCAACCTCCTAAATCTAATGCGAGTGCTGTGTTCTAAGCCCATAAACATGCTCACAATATATGCGAACGTCTCTGCTGTTTGGTATCTCATTAGCAAAATATATTGAGCACCCATTGTTTACACTAAATATTGATGTGTAACTGTTAAGGCCGAACAATTTTAATGAGCTGATGAGAGCCAAAAGGTCGAAACTAGTACAGAGTTTTTTTGTTTAAATTAACACTGCTGGGTAATAGTGAGCGCTGCGAAATGGAGGTGACAGTGGTTGGAACCGCATTGCGCTATGAACATGGCGACCTGAGTTTGTTTAGCTCTGGCTACGGCTAACATCAGTGGCGAGGGATATCTGAACTGGTCCTGGGTACACCCCTCCACCCCCCTCTTCCCCCCCACACACACTTCCACCAAACCTCCCTGCCCAGCGTGGTGAAGTATGGTTAAACAACCCCCACGACTGATACGGTGTGGGCAGGCATTTATCCAGCAGTAGATTGACAAGGGGGCTGTATATTATTATTCAGTTATACATGTAATATTGGTTCAGATAACTCATAGGCTGAATAATTACTATATATCATAGATGCGGAAGGAAGGTGTATTTACACTGCCGCATATAGTTGTTCACAGTTGTGCTGTAGGCTTGTACAGTTCTGCCCGATGTACTTTCGAAGTACACCACGTGTTGTTCGCCAACCATGTCCGACGTTTCGCTGCACGTCCTCGACAACCAGAAGGTCCCAGCAGTTTCCGCAGAAGCGCCCAGCACGTGCAGCGAAACGTCGGACATTTAGGCCGAACAACGCGCGGTTCAACCCAATGGTGCAGAAGGCTGTACCGTGTTAATTTATTGCATGCAACGTAATCGCCATAGGATGGATTTCCAAACTTAACATACAGCAGTTAAAACCTCGTCCGCTGCTTTCCTACTATCTTACGAGAGCAACAAAAGAATACTCTCATAATAAATATAAAACTTAATCAGTATTCACGAACTCGTAAAAGTGTTGCCCATTTAACGGAAACACGGGCCAACATTGCGCAGTCATCAACAACAACAACAAATCCTCAACACAATTGACAGTAACATCACTCATATGTGTTAATTGGCCCTTCTCAAATGACGCTCTTTCCATGTGCTACGCAGGACTATTGGTCCGAAACGTGGCACATCACACATGTGTAGTTATATTAAAGTCACACATGGTTCATATTCTTGGTTCTTTCGGTAAAGTCACGTAGAAGGGAAACAATAAAATAATACAAATATAAAACAATACAATTCTCACGACGTTTCGACTGCAACACAAGCAACCATCATCAGGTGTGAAAACCACAGCAAAACCACAGCAATAAAAGAGCTTCATTTTGGTCTCATCTGACCACAACACTTTCACCCAGTTGTCCTCTGAATCATTCAGATGTTCATTGGCAAACTTCAGACGGGCATGTATATGTACTTTCTTGAGCAGGGGGACCTTGCGGGCGCTGCAGGATTTCAGTCCTTCACGGCGTAGTGTGTTACCAATTGTTTTCTTGGTGACTATGGTCCCAGCTGCCTTGAGATCATTGACAAGATCCTCCCGTGTAGTTCTGGGCTGATTCCTCACCGTTCTCATAATCATTGCAACTCCACGAGGTGAGATCTTGCATGGAGCCCCAGGCCGAAGGAGATTGACAGTTCTTTTGTGTTTCTTCCATTTGCGACTAATCGCACCAACTGTTGTCACCTTCTCACCAAGCTGCTTGGCAATGGTCTTGTAGCCCATTCCAGCCTTGTGTAGGTTTACAATCTTGTCCCTGACATCCTTGGAGAGCTCTTTTTGTCTTGGCCATGGTGGAGAGTTTGGAATCTGATTGATTGATTGCTTCTGTGGACAGGTGTCTTTTATACAGGTAACAAGCTGAGATTAGGAGCACTCCCTTTAAGAGTGTGCTCCTAATCTCAGCTCGTTACCTGTATAAAAGACACCTGGGAGCCAGAAATCTTTCTGATTGAGAGGGGGTCAAATACTTATTTCCCTCATTAAAATGCAAATCAATTTATCACATTTTTGACATGCGTTTTTCTGGATTATTTTGTTGTTATTCTGTCTCTCTTTGGTTCAAATAAACCTACCATTTAAATTATAGACTAGCATTTCTTTGTCAGTGGGCAAACGTACAAAATTAGCACGGGATCAAATACTTGTTTCCCTCACTGTAGCTCTTTTTCAGAAGCGACCAGGCCACAAGTGATAGCTTAACGAAGTGGCTTGTCATGTGGACATTTATAGCGGCCAAATCCTCTAAGGCAGTCTAAGCGCACGTTTCCAAATGCGGAGGGGGAAACCGGAGGACCCGGAGAAAATTCCACGCGACGACAGGGAGAGAGAGAGAGACACCGCAAACTCCAAATATACAGCAGCATGCGTCAGGGTCGGGATCAAACACACGGCCTCCTGCATATCAGGCGAGGGAGTGAACATCTCCTAGCCACCGCAACGCCTTTCCTCAATCCTGCTGCAAGTTTCATATCCCAGTTCTCGATAGAACCCCCCCTCCCCCCGGTGCAGGACGTCAATCATTCATCACTTCAGAAGGCTCGCGGGACGGTCATCTCGGGCAAAGACACTGACGTTTGACAGCCGTAAGTGGGTTTAAGGCACGGTTATAAATTAACAACAACACACACGCAACACACTCCTCTCTCTCTCTTTGTTGCGAGTCCCGGCCTGAAAGTGGGAGGCAATAAATAACAAATAATACGGGACACTAATTTATTGCCACCTTTCCCAAGAAATATAGAGAAAAACAAATAAAATATTCGGTCAGCCCCCTCCAACCCCCACCCCCCATATGCCGCTTGGTCCAATGTTCGCTGGCAGCATTTTGATAAAGCAGGCAGACGGAATGTACAAAAATAAAAATATGAAAATGGCAAAGGATTTGTGTCCTTATTTGTTGAGCGTTAGCGCCAGCCAGAGAGAGTCCGGAACACAGCTGTTCCAGGAACAATGTTTGGTCTCGCCAGCCACATCCGTCTCTCCCTGATCTGTCTCTCTTCTTGATCCTGCAGTATCAGAGGATTAAAGGAATCTATGGGGCGCAATGGGTCGTGCCTCTTGGCTGCAGTGGTAGTGCCTTAGGCCAATAATCCTACTTCAGAGTCAGCTCAGCAGCCTTCTGGTTACGATCGGGTAAGAAATGAATCCCCGTTTATGATCATTATCAATGTCATTATGAATGTTATTGTCTACAATCCTGATTTGCACTCTAGCGGCAGAGTGCAAATATAAGACGACTGACAGAGGCATACTTTGTTCATGGAGTGCACTTTGTGTGTGATTATTTGATGAAAGCAGGGTTCTATGGATATATCATAATTTGTTTTACATCCAATAATCAACAACACAATCTCTTGACCAAATAGCCCGCAGCGCAACCAATCCTAAGCCAAGCTAAGTGGGGCTTGAGCCTGGATATTGTTCGGATGGCACCACCACTGCAGTGGAAAACCAAGGTTTATATCGGCTGCGACGGGGGCCACTTTGTGGTGGGCAGCCGGAGGGCAGTACAGAAAAAGCCATTGTTGTACTGCATTTCTATGCTACCACGTCCAGGCTCCCCCACTTTCACCAACTAGCATAGACGAGCGTGGTGAAGTAGGGTCATATTACCATCACGACCTGCAAAAACAGGGCATGCCTTCATGCCAGCAGCGGCTTGCGTCAGCTGGTATTCTAAATTCCGCACATGACAAACAAAGAAAAAGATCCCCCATATAGCCTTAACAGACGGCGGGGCAAGTGCTGTTAACGAGAACCTGTAAAGGCCGGAAACGGCACACGAGGGGAGGTGGGTGCCCAGCACCACGCCCAGCCGCCTTTGTCTCCCAAGTGGCGACGTTAACGCATCGTACCAGGTACTAATTTGAGGCTGAGTCGACCTAGGGGAGGCTCAGGACCAGTTCAGCTAATTGTCACTGTTGGTGGCCGTGGGTGGGAATCAAACTCGTGCCGCCGGGTTCGTAGCGCAGCGTAGCACTTACCACCACACTACCGCTCCCCACATGACAAACACACTCACACACGACGCGCATGCGTGTTGTAGATATGTGTGTGTGTGTATGGAATGTTGTTGTTATTATTTTTGCAGGGGCCGAGTGGCTAGCGGCTAGATCACACCCCCCCCCCCCCCCCCTTGTCAATCAGAGAAGCGGGGCTCGCTGCCAAGTGACCGCTGACCTCTGTGCCTCCCTCGTGAAGGTCACCTGTGATCAGGTGTCGCCGATAGATGAGGCGCGTGCGGCAGCGGACGCGGGGGGGGCGAGTGGGGCGGGGGCGGGCATCCGTCGACGCGCGATGACCCACGGGGTCAGCCGTGCCACCACGTGACCTTATTCTCTCTCTCTCTCTCCACGGCATTTGATTGATTGCCGCGCTCCGCCAATAATAATCTCGACCGTGCAACGGCGGCGCACCTAATTAAAGCCACCCCTGGGCAGCGGCGAGTTGGGAATTGCGTGGCTTTTTGTTTTTTAAATGTTAGTAATGAAATTGTGTACGGCCACCCTCAACCCACAACTCCACTACCCCCTCCTCTCCACCCCCCACCCCGTCTCTCTCCCCCCCACGTCTGCCTCTCCTACTCCCCCGTGCACGATCCCAACAAGCGAGTGTGTAACGCGACGCGGTCGTGTGCGGAGGTGGGAAGGGAACGGTGGACGTGGGAAGATATTTGAGCGCAGGCGAAGCATGCGGCGGCGAGTTATAAACAATCCGTGATGTTTTTGGTCAAATAAATATCACGTAAATATAAATGCGTCGTTAACCCGCCACCGTTCGACGCGGCCAATTAGTAACGTTCGTCAACGTAACCAAAACGTGCCAATGAGTCACCGCTTCAGCACACCGGTGCGTTGGAGAGTAAACCCACGACCTCCTGTGTACCAGACGAGGTAGTTAACAACTCGCCACCGAGATGTTCATGACCCTCTCCGCCCATCACGTGAGCAGCCAAGCCGGCAATGCTCCTCGCGCGACCAGGGGTGGGGGGCAAGAATCTTAGCAGCGGTTCGCAATGGGCTGCAGTCAAATCAGTTAATGAGCAGAGCGAAGGCAGGCGTCAGGAAATCAATGGGGTGAAATGGAGAAGCGATAATCCTTTAGTCAAGCGGTGCGGCAGCCTTGTAAGAGAAAAGCAGGTGACAGCCAGCAGAGGATCGGCTGGCTCGTTCCTGACGCATCAATTGTTCGGCTCACGACGCAGGCATCGAATCGCGCGTGTGAGAATCAAATGGGTCACAATTAATGATAATAATAATATTTAATTAATACTCATTCTGGAATTAGTTTTTTCCGCTCCTAACTTAACTACCCGTATCATAGCAGGTAGCTTAAGTTGTGTAACTTCAGAGACAAAATGTAAACATCGCCACTGGGGAGACAAAGGCGGTCGGACGTTGTGCTGACCACCTATCCCTTCGTGTACCGCTCCGGCCTTCATCGGTGCTGCTCGCTAACAGCACTTGCCCAAACAGTCTGATAACGCTATACGGGGAGGGGAATCATTGTCTTAATGTAACTTCTCAAGCAATTGTATCACGCGCGTAAATGACACAGCCGTAGCTGATAGTGGCCGAAGCGACCCCCCCCTCCTCCATCCACTTCGTAAGCCTCGCTCGGTCAGCGTGGGCTCACAAATTACGCAGCCGCTACCCCCAGGCACCGTCGTGGCTGCCGTGGGCGAGGGGATGCGAACCAGTAGGTGGCTCTGTGAATGCGTTGTCCGCATTTCTGCGCGGGGCAATTCCGCGAAAAAAACAACAACCTTGCGGCCGCCGTTTTCATTCGCGGAGTCGGCGGGGTCCGTGGTGGCTCAATGCTGCTGCTCCCACGGACATCATTGACAAATATAACAACAAATATTCCACGTAACTCTTACTTTCAACTGTGCTGGATACATGGGGAGCGGTGAGCGCGCTGCTGCGTTACGAACCCGGCACGAACGAGTTCGATTCCTCGCTCACGGCCACCAACATCAGTGACGATTGTCTGAACCGGTCATGGATCTCCCCTTCCCCTATGTCGACTCAGCCTCAAAGGGATAACTGGTGCGATGTGCAAACATGGTCACTAGGGGAGACAAAGGCGGCCGGGCATGGTGTTGACCACCTACCTCATCGTGTGCCGTGATGCCATTCATATTTACTACTCGCTAACATCACTTTCCCCAACTGTACATTAAAGCGATACGGGTGATTTTAGTGTTTTGTATTTGCGATAAACTGCTCTACGGTTGTGTGTTCTGGTTATGCTGCGTGTTGTTCGACACGATGTCCGACGGTTTACTGCAGTTCCTGAAGAAGCTCGCTCCAAAAACGTTAAGAGTAACGTCAGACAACCCTTGTTTTAACTCCCACAAAGTGGTACTCCTTTTATTGACCGACCATTGAGGAAATGATGATGGTCTGAGTCAACCCCCTCCACCAGAGCTTGAACTTGCAACATCTCAAATTGCGAGCCACTCACTCGCTCTTCTGCTCAGCCACCAGAGTCCCTGTGTGGAATGTGGGAGCTGCTCTGGGCAATGGAGAGAAACGTCGGGCATAGTGCTGAACAACACGTGATAACCACCACAACAAGCTGCCGTGCCCGCATTGATCTGAGTTGGCTCTTAAATGTCACTTCCCCAGCACTCACAACTCCTAAATGTACCCTCTCAGCCCCCTGCCACCCCTCGCTACGCCACCGCCCACCCATTCCCCCCCACGCCCCCTGCATCGCGAGACGTGGCGCTCAGCACGGACCGCCAGTTTTGACAAATATGTTCGCTGTGTCTTGTGTCAACAGCTATTCACGGCACAGCGAACCCCGCGATTAAAATGCATGCGTGCGCATGCGCGATCGGGTCACAGCGTCGAGCTAGAACCAAGCAAGGTGTACGTGTGTGTGTGTACATGTGTGTGTGTGAAAAGAGATGAAGTGACGTGGTACAGGAGGACGTGGAGCTGAGTGGACTTGCCGATGACTGGTACCAGCGGTGTCAAGATCGACCTCTATAGATGAGGTTCGTGAAGAATGCTGCTGGGCAGTTGGAGGCAGTCGCCATGCAACAACAACGGAGGGCGAAGGAGCGACGCTCACAACAACGAGCGGAGCGCCGGGTGGCTAAAACGCAGCAAGTTGGCACAGTAGGGGGCACAGGTGGTGCATCAGCCAGTCATCTTAGTCGACCCGTGGCACCTGGGTCTGCCCCGTGACCTCCTGTCAGAGGGTGTTCGACACTTCACGTGGCCTCAAGGTGCACATGGCCTGGCACAAGCGTCGTGGTGACGTCACCGCCACTTAGTGGCGAATGGCGGTTGTTGTTGCTGTGTGCGTGCGTGTGCGTGCGGGTGAGTATTCGAACTAGTCTTGGGCCTCTGCTTGGTCAATGCTTGGGGAGCGGTATTGTAGTGGCTAGCGTACAGCGCTCCGATCTTAGCGCGCCAAGTTTGATACCTGGCCACGGCTACGTGGCCGTGGTGGTGCTGGCCCACATCTCGACCCCCGTGCGCCGTGCCATCCTTCAATAAGTGTCCACTTCCTGCGCTTGCCCCAACAGTCTGTATGAGCTATAGGCGGTCGGGCGTGGATGTTTACATTTTTTTACCAGGCTGAGCTGTATAGCTCTTTTTCAGAAGCGACCTGGCCACAAATGAGAGCCCAATAAATTGGTTTATCATTTGTACATTAATATTGTAAACGCATGCTACTAAATGTGAAGGGGAAAGCCGGAAGACCCAGATAAAAAATCCACGCGACCACGAGGAGAGAGAGACACGCAAACTCCAAACATAAAGCAGGCGTCAGGGTCGAGATCGAACCCACGACCTCCTGTATACCAGGCGAGGTTGTTAACATCTCATAGCCACCGTGGCGACTTATCTTCATGTGGCAGGGGGAGGGGTGTGTGGTTAGGGGACTACACACGCGAGGTTAATGGATGGATATCGTGCGGACGGATGCTCAATCCACGACTGGCACAGAGGAAGGTAGTCGGAGGAGCAGTGACGGGGGGGTGGGGGATGAGCTAGGCACGAGCTGGCAAACGCCAGCGCTCACGAACCACCTCCTTCTCCTGCTCTGTGTTCTTTGGGTGACAGACGGAGGGAGAAGGAGGAGGGAGCCGTGCCTGCGTGAGAAATGGCTCTGTCCCAGGGCAGCCCGACTCGCCAACCTGTCTCCCCGTGCCTCCCACTGCATTCCTCAGTCGCAGCTTGCGTAGAGGGAGGGAGGGAGAGAGAACGCGGTCTAATGTCAAGCCAACGAACAGTCAAAGTGATTTTATGCTCAAGCAAGCGTGCGGACGAGTTCATCTCATTGATGTATGTATGTATCTTGAACTTCGTTCGCACCGTACGCAGCCAACCGTACTCATCGGTGGAAATTCCACATTCGTATGCCAGGGCTCGGTAATTCCATAGGATAACAAATATTCTCGATCTACAACAGTCTACTTATTGTATGGTCCGCCGAATAAATGTATGCCAGAAATAAACAATAACAATTAATTAGTTAGGAATTGTTGTTGTTGTTCTTTCTCTGCTTAGTTTATTGATTTCCACTACCCTCCAATGTCGGGTAGCTGCCGCCACTCCCCACTTTCTTGGGCTGTGGTCGATGCGTCTCAATGTGACTCTATGGCTCTCTTTGTAACTCTATGGATATCTACGTAGCCCTCTGTATATCTATGTAACTCTACGTATCTCCATGCAACTATATGGATCTTTATGTTATCTATGCAACTCTAAGAATCCCTATGCAACTCTAAGCATCGCTATCTAGCTCTATACATCCCTATGCAACTCTATGCATCTCTATCTAACTCTATGCATCTCTATCTAACTCTGTGCATCCCTATGCAACTCTGTGGATCTAACTCTGTGGAACCGCGATGTCCTGTGGTGACTCCTGCCGATGCCGATAATCTTGGACTGTGGCCGTCCTTGCAACAGAGCCGCTTTAGCTTCCATAAACCAACACGAACTCTCTCGCTCGCTCTCTCGCTCTCTCTCTTGAAGCCCTCTCGCTGTGGCCAGCATCAGATCTCGACATTGGCGTTAAGCTCCTGAACCACATGGGTGCCGTCATGCGCAAAAATATAACAGCAGAAACAATAACATTCGAATCTGAATATCGGATGATTTTGTCGAAGGAAAACTAAAATAAAAACGGAGATAACTCTCGGTCCGGCATCTGACTCGCGATCCTCAAAACGATTGGTCACACTCCTTCCACCACTGCACTGCCGTGGCTGCGTGACCCTCACGGTAGTAACCGTAAGAGTCACCGAGCTGTGGCTCTCCCAGGTTTATTTTCCATTGCGACGACGACGACGACGGTGATGATGATGATTCTATCCACTTTAATTAAAGACCCTCGGCGGCTCACGCTCCGCGCGCGCGGGAGAGGGCGAAGGGGTTTTGTTGTCGTTGAATTCGCACGTCTGGCGGACTCTTTAGCCGTGAGAAATGGTGCTTCAGACCTACACAATGGGCCATTGCCAAGGGACGCATCATTGGTTCTCACCGAGAGCCCCTGGGGACTACCACCTCACACCCCCCGCAACCCCCTTTACCAACCAGACGAGCAAACAATAGCGAGAGAGGGGGGGCGGCATTGAGAGGCAGGGCCCAAATTTTGCCAACAACACCAGCGCCGAGCCGAACAATAGGTGGTCGTGACGTAATCGCCCCTTCAACCACACGGCCGCCAAAGACAAAGGTTCCCCGTAAAGGGTGAACAGACTGTTGGTGCAAGTGCTGTTAGCGAGCACCTATATGAAGGCCGGAAACGGATAGGGTGGGTGGCTAGCACCACTCCCGGCCGCATTTGTGTCCACAATTGCGATGTTTACAGACCGCACCAGGTACTCATTTGAGGCTGAATCGTTGTAGGGGAGGCCCAGGACCGGTTCAGATGATCGTCAACACTGGTGTTGGCCATGAGCGGGAATCAAATTCGGGCAGCCGGTTTCATAACACAGCACGTGAACAGCAGCACCACCACCACAATCACCACCAGCACCACCACAATCCCCGCCATCACCACCACGTGTCACTGAATCAGTGAACCTTGACTCCAATAATGAGTCAATCTCTTTGAATAGTGAACACGGTTGCTGTCTTCTACACGGCCCAGACGTGGATAATATTTCAGTAAAAAGTCAAAGGCAAGACGACTTGTTGCTACATTTGGAAGTGGTATTGTAGTGGTTAGCGTGCTGCGCTACGAACCCTGGATTAGACGAGTTCGATTCCAGCTCACAGCCAACACCGCTGACGAATATCTGAACAGCTCCTGGGCCTCCCGCTAGGTCGACTCAGCCTCAAATGAGCACCTGGTGCGTTGTGTGGTAAACATCGCCAACGGGGGAGACAAAAGCGGCCGGGCGTGGTGATGGGCCACCCTCCCCCTCGTGTGCCGAGTGCCGGTCTTCATTGGTGCTACTCGCGAGCGGCACTTGCACCAAGAAGTCAGCGAAGGCTATACGGGGGGGGGGGGGGAATATTTGTCTTTGTTGTTTGTACGACGGTGCCACATGTGATCATGATAAGTGAAAACATTTGCATCGGTGGCGAGCGCTGACGTGGCCGCCTCACGCCGGTCTCGGGTAATTTAGAACCTCCGGTCGAGGGAGTGAAAAAAAAACTGCGGCCGGGCATATTTCTCACTTAGCCCTAATGGCTCCGTTACGCCACGGGCAAATTGATTCAGCATCCACACCCGCCCCCCACCCCCCAACCCCACTCCCACACCGCCTTCATCCGCATCCCTGCCATAACAACGTTAAGTTAAATTACACGCAACTTAGTGCTTTATAAATGCGGAGTACATGCGAGAAAAGTTGATTTTCCAGCGGAGAGTTATGACGGCGCCGTGTGCGTTTTGTTTTTATTATCTCTGTGATTTATCGGACCGGGCAGGTGCCGCGGGTGATGGAGATCGTTGCGGCGTTAGTAGCGACGTCAGCACGCGCGGAGATTACGGATCTCTCTCTCTCCCTCGCCATCTCTACACCAGTGCCGTCCCAACCATTTACAACCAATGTAAAACCCCTAAATAAAAAAAAACCCATCACGGACCACTATGCATTAATAACAATATATCTAGACATCTACATAGATCAGCCCCCAGCCTCCCCGTGAATCACGTGACTCCTGTGTGGCCACACCCACTGTGAACCCCTCCCCTCTCCCCGCCCTCTGTGGAAACAGACGCCGATGCAGCCTCTTCCTCATCGTCCTCGTCTCTCGAGACCTCTCGCTCCCGTTTCTCGGTTCCTATTCCATCAATGTCCTCCTCTCATCTCCCCTTGCTCTCTCTTTTCCCCGTGCATTAACATCCTCGACTCTACTCCCCTTCCCGTCGTGTGTGTCACGGATGCGACGTCGCTGTTATTGGCCACGCATCGCAATTCTGAATGATAGGAGCAATTGAAAACTTTTCAATTGGGATGACGCACAACACAAACAGCATGGCCTCCTTACTGGAAACATTTGTTAGGACCCTCTTTAAACAAAACCCACAGAGACTCAGTGAGCCTTTCCAAGCTAAATAAAGCACAATAATAATAACGAAGATAAACTAAAGCTCATCAGCAGTAAGCAATGGCAGAAATACTCCGATTCGGTCAGTAGCCTGCTGTGCTTGGTGAGTCACGAATACGATAGAAATGGTTGTGAAACCGGCAGAAAATTACCGTGGTGTTTCGTGAAAACAAATCCCATCTACAACACATTTCCGTCGGACTACCTTCACACGACGCATTGCAGTCCAGCAGCGGTCCACTGAGCCACAGGTTTGGATGCCCTGGTCTAGGCCACGACCCCCCCCCCTCGCCCCCCAACTCACCTACGTGGCAGTAATTGCAATCGCCTACAGCTGTACATTTGGGACCCCTTTTTTGCCAGTATCAAGATGATGAGAAATAAAACAGAATAGGCTTCACCCTTTCCAGCAAAGATTGCAAGTGTCAAGACGTTCAGACACCAAATATCATCGAAAGGTGGTCAAACGGCGCGTTATTGTAGGGCCAGAGAGCTCGGGTGAATGTTGACAGGCGCCGGTTCTGGCTGTCTGTGGTGTATCCCCCCGCCTCCCGTGTGAAACTTGCGTACGTTGCAAATTTGAGAGCGTTTTGAGAAGTGCTCTGCACGAATGACAACGCAATTCCCAAAATAAATAGAACGTAAAACATCATCATCGTTGTCATTACGTCTTCCCGTCGACAACCTGGCCATCAACCAAGACCTCAAACCTCGCCACCGACGACCCAAGTCCCCATCTCCCTTCTGGGATCGCGCTGCTGCTGCTGCTGTCACCGTCCTAGAATCTCTCCCAGCTCAGCAAGAACGCTGCTGCTGCTGCTGTGCCAACCACAGTGGCACAACGGGGACGCCCAAAGTAAAACACACCTCCTCGTTCGAGACCCAAACATCATCGCTCCTCCTCGAAGACACCGCTGGAAACATCATCACGCGCATCAGAAACATCGTCAGCAGCAGGCCGCTGCGCACAGCTCCCTCATTAATAGAACAAAGACGCAACCGCAGTGATGCGATTGTGGCCATGCAAACCAAACTATGCACCATATAGCAAACCCAAAGAGATCCATAAACTCATAGACTCATAGAGACTCACTCGTGGATATACAGAGACACACAGGGACGCATAGAGACCCCCATACAGACACAACGATATACATAGAGATCCACAGAGATGCATCAATGACGAGCCGTGGTAGTGCGACTGTGACCATGCAGCCCACACTCTGGCCCCGCACAGCGGACCCACTGTGGACTGCACTCCTTCAACGAAGGATGAGGAACAGCGACACGACACCAACTCTCTCTCTCTCTCCTGAAGCCATCTCGACAATGGCATTCATCACCTGAGCAAATGCAAGAATATAATTGCGATTCCTTATTATTACTTATTATAATGACCTCTGTACGTCTATAATCACGAACATGATCATCGTGAGCCATGACTTAGGACTCGTCGAGCCTTCGTAATCTTCGATATTAAACACATTACTTGGCGATGCTGCGGATCTCCAATATATAATCCTTAAAACCTCGATAATAATGAGAAAAGTAATTGACAGCCCCTCCGTAGGCGTCACGTCACGAGACGAGGAATCCGTTTGGATCTCTCGCCGAGCAGGGTAGAAGCCCTTCGCGTTAGAGAACGGCCCGCAGAAGAAGATCTCACAGAGCTACCTTTGACGTCCCATCATGTGACCTCTGTTCCACACGGTAGGGGGCAGCGATTTGACATTCCGCCTGTGCATATTGACTCATTTTCGTCCATGGGTGGTGGTGGTTGTGGCAACGCTGCACGTGGTTGCCTGCAATCCACCAATGTGGAGGCAGCGGCAGCGAGGGTTGATGGATCACCGCACACACACACACACATGTTGTGAAACTCCCTTCCCGTGGGCTTCGAGGAGATGCCGTGTCCCCTGACTTGCAGGAGAAGACGGTACAGCAAAATAGCACGGATGTATGCGTACGGTGAGAAAAACGTTCAAAATACGTACATACAAAATATGGACTCCACCTGTTCCGTCTGTATGGGATAGAGTGTTGCCCCGTCGCACGCGTGGGTCTTCTCAGGGTTATCCGGTTTCCTCCCACATATATCAACACGCATTAATTGGCTGAAAGCATCTCAATATATAGAGAACCGCAGAGCTTGGGTAATTGTCGCCAGACAAAGTGTGACCAAATGAAGCGCGAAGCATAATTGTACGCGATGGGTTTTTTGTGTTTTTTTGTGTTGGCCTTGGTGACCGGGCTGAGATTTAATCCACTCACTACTCGTCATTATCCACAGCCTACTGCCTGGTTTCGAACCCAGGCTTCTCATCAGTGGCAGCCACAGCGCTCTCACCTCTCAGCCAGCCAACCCGGCAGGCCCTCCTCTCTCAATCGTGTTTCATTACTGCAGCACCGCGATGGCTACGAGATGTTAACTACCTCGCTTGGTATACAGGAGGACGTGGGTTCGATCCCGAACCTGACGCCTGCTGCTATATATTTGTGAGTTTCCGTGTCTCCCTCCCCATAGTCGCGTGGATTTTCCTCCGGGACCTTCGGTTTTTACATCCACATTTAGAAAACTTGCGTTTAGAGTATTTGGCTCCAATACATTTCCACACGTTGATAAGCCACTTCGTTGAGCTAACATTTTTGACCAGGTCGCTTCTAAAAAAAAATAGTTAAATAAAAAAACAAGTAACTAGGAAACGTGTTAGAATCCGCGCACATGCGCGCACGCGCCTCCTGTCCGCATTGTTTACACAGCACCGGACGAACGAGCGCAGGCTGCCGTCTGCCGCAACGTTCGACATTGTCTCACCTGCGTTAAATCCGGGGACGAATTTCCACGATCTGCTGGAACTCTGCGAAGACGGCTCAGCTGCCCGGCGCAGCGACCTCCGAAAACCAAGACGGACGCTTTCACCACACACTTCGACAAGTTTTTCCATGGGGGGGGGGGGGGGGGGTTCTGAAAGCCACCGCCGATCTGACAGCAGCGCAAACTTAGCCTTGTTAGCTCGACGGGTCACGGCAACCCGCCACCATAGCAACTGTTGAAGTGATCAGCTGAAAGTGAAGCTTCACATGGAGGAGGAGCGGGAGGAGGGGAGTGGTTGTGAGGGACCAACTTTCACAACATCCCCAGGCGCACACCACGATATCCAGTTGAAGGTGATTATATTTATAGCAGTGATGATGGTGGTGGTGGTGATGATAATAGCAAATGGAAAGTTGCAGCCATGCAAACTTCTCGCTCAAGCCACTCCTGGCGGAAAAGATCTCCAACTAAACGGAGCTCTATTGAGAGCACCCCCCCCCCCCCTCTCTTGAACGAGGTGTAGGTGACACAACACTTTACCCCACCACACGCGCGCGAAACTAATTGTGGTGTACACTTTTATACTTCTGTGTGGTCAGAGGTGCTGGGGGGGGGGCAAAAACTGTTTTGACTGCGTCGCCGGGAGTTTGAAGTGGCGGATTGCAAGTCCAGCGTGCTGACCGTCAGACAGACCACCGTGGTGGCATCATCGCGATGGTGAACTGATGGCATTTGCCTATCCAGAAAAGCCCTCGCCGAGTCTCAGGAATCGTTTTCAGGAGGGCCCTGCTGCACTGCGCTGTGATGGTCGGGATAGTCTGTGCCAACGAGAGTTTGTCTGGCCTCTCGTGTGTCGCAGGTAACCGGAGAACCCGGGAGAAAACCCAACAGTGGCATACGAGGGACGGGATGGGGGGTAACGCTCAGAGAGATTCACGCAATAATCCATTGCTGCAGACATCTCAGATCGCCTGGCTACTCCGCAGCCCACGGTGCTTGGCATCCCAAGCGATCATCAATCCAAGGATGGCAAGAGTGGACGTGGCATCGGAGGCATTTGGCGATGATTGACAGCCTGACATCGTGACCCCGTGGTGACATCTCCGACACTGGAGCAGCGTGGTTAGCGCACCACTCCACGCACCCGGCGACCTGAGGTTTTATTTCTCGTTCACATAAAAAAAAAATCAGTGGTGAGTGACACCTGCACTGGTTCTGAGCCGCTCCCTTCATCAAAACGCACTGACCAGCGTGGTGAAGTATGGTCAAACCAGCCCCCTCCCCACCCATGACCGATACGGCATACGGAGGCCTTCATCCAGCAGTGGATTGACACAGGGTTTAAAATCATGAACGCTGCCTTTGTAACCGGGGATTAATTTCAGCTTGGTCTCTCGGGGTGCGCGAAAATATGTATGTGCCCGGCACCCCACATCAAGCATAGCTCTTGCTATGGCCGTGGCTACTTACTAGCCGCCTGTCCTCGTTCAGTCGATCAGCATTGCGGAAAATATTCCGCGAGAAACGAAGTCCTGCTTGAAGCTAAATAATCAACAAATACATACAACCTGTCAATACGCTTTCTTCACACATCCGTCCCTACGCATAACAATACACATTCTATCAGCCACACAGCCTTCAAGCTTGACTGCTGATGAGACACTGAATGTCGAAACCGGTCCCGAGTTTGCTTGTGTTAAATCAATGCTGCTGAAATGTATCACTCCCAGAAGGCCGTGTTGCTAATGTAACGCGTAAACAAAAATACTTAGATGTTTCACATGGAGTGACAGATTTGTCAAGAAGACATTGTCTGCTTATTTATTTTGAAAAGCATAACCTGACCAGTTCATTTACTTTCAGATCAATGTTTAGTTATTTTCACGTAACAAAAACATTAGTGTGGCACGGAGAGTCTCTGTTCCAGTCAGACAATTTCAACCGAGTCCATTACGGGTTTTACTGATCTCCCAGCCAGGTGCATTTGGTGGAGTTAATTAAAATTGAAGCGCCGCTGATGAGTCAACACTCAACTGTTCCCCATTGTGTGCATGCACCTGGTGGTGGCAATCACGACTGTGCGGATTGGATCACGGGCAACATGTGGACTGGACGTAAAAAATACAAAGGTCCCCGGTAGAGCTTTGATTAACTTATTGGAACAAGTGCCGTTAGTGAGCACCTATCAAGGTCACCACGATGCACGAGGGAGTAGTGGGCCAGCACCACGCCCGACCGCCTTTGTCTCCCTAATTACGATGTTTACACACTGCACCAGGTGCTCATTTGAGGCTGAGTCGAACTAGGGGAGGCCCAGGACCGGTTCAGATAATCGTTACTGGTCTTGGCCGTAATGGGAATCGAACTCGGGACGTCGGGGTTCGTAGCAGTGCAGCGTGCTAACCGCTACACTACCACTCACCCCATGCCGTAGCACGGACACACACACAGACACACAAAATCCATGGCTATAAACAAGAAACAAATTAGAATCCGTTCAGTCAATTCGTTGAGAACGCCCTCCCTGCGGACGATGCAATGCGTTACCCGCTAATTAAGTAAGCGCTCCGAAGTCCATTTTTATAGACTCGCCCGAAATTGGGTCGGCCGAACACATAAGCAGATTGATTGTGTGCAGTGTTCTGTGACCTGGTTACGTGGTGAGCGTTCTCTCTTCTGCCGTGGGGGCTGGGGGTGGGGGGCTGGGGAGGGAGGGCTGGGGGTGGGGGGCTTCGTCCGATTGTTAATTGTTGTTGCTGGGCACCGGTGCAGGGTCCAGTCGACGCCAGTTCCCGTTGAATTCCCTTACTGTCCAATGAACCCGCCTTTAAAGCGCTCGGTTGACGCCAAAGTGCTGAGCGAGGCTTAACTTGCAATCCACAGGTCACCGGCTTTATATACTGTAATAATAATATGTAGGTTTTTTAACGTATATTGCGCTGCGGCTTATGCAAACGGCATCTCTCAAAATCGACGAGGAACGAACAAACACGTGCTGGAACGCAGCAGCAGCAGCCAAGCTGAACTAAAAACTTTTTTTATTTGACCAGGTAAGGCCCAATGAGCTACGTAGCTCTTTGTCAGAAGCGACCTGGCCACAAATGATAGCTCAATGAACGTGGCTTATCATCATCGTGTGGAAATGTCTCGCAGCCAACTAATCAAGCGATGAGTCGTCGGCGCTCGCGTCAATCCCCGAAGTTCTGCGGTTCTCTATATATTCAGCTGTGGTGCACTCTACCGGGGTTCGTCTGTGGTTTTCCTCCCGCGTGAATCGAAAGGGGCTGCAACGCCGAACAGAGGGTAACGCGTTCAGCGCTCGGCAGTCAGAGGTTCGCGGAGTGAATTTACCCACAGATTACGTTGAAGGATCCGGAACTGGTAGGCCATTACTCATTGGTTTTTTCGGTAAAGTCACGTATGTAGAAATACAATAAAATTATATTAAAACAAAAAAAACAATCACGACGTTTCGATCACAACGCAAGCGATCTTCATCAGGTGTCAAGAACAAATCACGGAGGTAAATACAACAAAAAGATGAGAGACGAGAATTCAACAAACCTGAAAAAACATTATGTGAAGCACATCCAGTCAGGCCAACAACACAGTTAGACACTTCCTGGCGGACCACGAATTTCAGAAGAGTGTTAAATTTCGTGTTCAACCTTTGGATTGCACATACCAGCATAGATAGAATGAAAAATACGAGGTACACGGTCAGTAGAAATACATATACAAGTTCACCAAGAGGTAAGGAGGGAGGAAAGACGGACAGGGAGGTAGAGAGAGGTGGGGGAGAGGTCAGAGGGATGAACAGAAGCTTAAATAGGAAATACGGTTGGTAGGCCATTGTTCGTGCCGGCTGCACGCCCCGATAGCCTGACACAGAGCGAGCCACGCTGCAATCACAGCCACCTACTGCTGGCAGGCCGCTGCTTTGGTGTGGAGGGCTCGAGCTTGTGAGCTGGCCAGCAGATGGCAGTATATTAGTGGGTTATTGAAATATCTGTGTGGAGCTTTGAGTGTATGTCCCCTTAAGAGAAAGAATGCAACATAAAACAGGCGACGTTTCGTGCAATGACCCTTCTTCGTGGCACATGAATAGAGAAAATCCGAATATTTATTTATCCTGGAGGAATGCGATGAGCTATAAATCTCCTTTTCGCAGATGTCCTGCGGGTACTGAAGCCACAACAACAAACAATGTACAAAAACAACTCCAAGAGGAGGGCAATGTACAAGAAATGTAAGCAAGTCACTAAAATCAATAACTGAAAATAAACACGTTATATAAGTCACTGAAAATCAATAAGTGAAAACAAACACGTGAAATAAGTCACTAAAAATAAATAAGTGAAAATAAACACGTGATATAAGTCACTAAAAATCAATAAGTTAAAATAAACACGTGATATAACTCATTAAAACAATAAACAAGTTAAAATAAACACGTTATATAAGTCACTGAAAATCAATGAGTGAAAATAAACACGTGATATAAGTCACTAAAAATCAATGAGTGAAAATAAACACGTGATATAAGTCACTAAAAATAAATAAGTGAAAATAAACACGTGATATAAGTCACTGAAAATCAATAAGTGAAAATAAACACGTGATATAAGTCACTAAAATCAATAAGTGAAAATAAACACGTGATATAAGTCATAAAAAATCAATAAGTGAAAATAAACACGTTATATAAGTCACTAAAATCAATAAGTGAAAATAAACACGTGATATAAGTCACAAAAAATCAACAAGTGAAAATAAACACTTGATATACGTCACTAAAAATCATGAAGTTAAAATAAACACGTGATATGTCATTATAAATCAATAAGTGAAAATAAACAAGTGATATGTCACGCAAAAATCAATAAGTTAAAATAAACACGTGATATAGGTCACTAAAAATAAATAAGTGAAAATAAACACGTGATATAAGTCACAAAAAAATCAATAAATTAAAATAAATACGTGATATAAGTCACTAAAATCAATCAGTGAAAATAAATACGTGATATAGTGACTAAAAATCAATAAGTTAAAATAAACACGTGATATAGGTCACTAAAAATAGATAAGTGAAAATAAACACGTGATATAAGTCACTAAAAAAATTAACAAGTTAAAATAAATACGTTATATAAGTCACTGAAAATCAATGAGTGAAAATAAACACGTGATATAAGTCAGTAAAAATCAATAAGTGAAAATAAACACGTGATATAAGTCACTAAAAATAAATAAGTTAAAATAAACACGTGATATAAATAACTAAAAATCAATAAGTTAAAATAAACACGTGATATAAGTCACTGAAAATCAATAAGTGAAAATAAACATGTGATATAAGTCACTAAAATCAATGATTGAAAATAAACACGTGATATAAGTCATTAAAAATCAATAAGTGAAAATAAACACTTGATATAGTCACTAAAAATCATTAAGTTAAAATAAACACGTGAAATGACATTATAAATCAATAAGTGAAAATAAACAAGTGATATGTCACGCAAAAATCAATAAGTTAAAATAAACACGTGATATAGGTCACTAAAAATAACTAAATAAGTGAAAATAAACACGTGATATAAGTCACAAAAAAAATCAATAAATGAAAATAAATACGTGATATAAGTCACTAAAATCAATCAGTGAAAATAAATACGTGATATAGTGACTAAATATCAATAAGTGAAAATAAACACGTGATATAAGTCACTAAAAATCAATAAGTGAAAATAAACACGTGATATAAGTCACTAAAATCAATAAGTGAAAATAAACACGTTATATAAGTCACTAAAAATCAATAAGTGAAAATAAACACGTGATATTAGTCACTAAAAATCAATAAGTGAAAATAAACACGTGATATAAGTCACTAAAATATCAATAAGTGAAAATAAACACGTGATATAAGTCACAAATAATCAACAAGTGAAAATAAACACTTGATATACGTCACTAAAAATCATTAAGTGAAAATAAACACGTGATATAGGTCGCTAAAAATAAATAAGTGAAAATAAACACGTGATATAAGTCACACAAAAAATCAATAAATGAAAATAAATACGTGATATAAGTCACTAAAATAAATAAGTGAAAATAAATACGTAATATAAGTCACTAAAAATCAATAAGTGAAAATAAACACGTGATATAAGTCATAAAATATCAATAAGTGAAAATAAACACGTGATATAAGTCATAAAATATCAATAAGTGAAAATAAACACGTGATATAAGTCACTAAAAATCAATAAGTGAAAATAAACACGTGATATAAGTCATAAAATATCAATAAGTGAAAATAAACACGTGATATAAGTCAAAAAATATCAATAAGTGAAAATAAACACGTGATATAAGTCATAAAATATCAATAAGTGAAAATAAACACGTGATATAAGTCATAAAATATCAATAAGTGAAAATGAACACGTGATATAAGTCATAAAATATCAATAAGTGAAAATAAACACGTGATATAAGTCATAAAATATCAATAAGTGAAAATAAACACGTTATATAAGTCATAAAATATCAATAAGTGAAAATAAACACGTGATATAAGTTATAAAATATCAATAAGTGAAAATGAACACGTGATATAAGTCAAAAAATATCAATAAGTGAAAATGAACACGTGATATAAGTCATAAAATATCAAAAGTGAAAATAAACACGTTATATAAGTCATAAAATATCAATAAGTGAAAATAAACACGTGATATAAGTTATAAAATATCAATAAGTGAAAATGAACACGTGATATAAGTTATAAAATATCAATAAGTGAAAATAAACACGTGATATAAGTTATAAAATATCAATAAGTGAAAATAAACACGTGATATAAGTCATAAAATATCAATAAGTGAAAATAAACACGTGATATAAGTCACTAAAATAAATAAGTGAAAATGAACACGTGATATAAGTCATAAAATATCAATAAGTGAAAATGAACACGTGATATAAGTCATGAAATATCAATAAGTGAAAATGAACACGTGATATAAGTCATAAAATATCAATAAGTGAAAATAAACACGTGATATAAGTTATAAAATATCAATAAGTGAAAAGAAACACGTGATATAAGTTATAAAATATCAATAAGTGAAAATAAACACGTGATATAAGTCATAAAATATCAATAAGTGAAAATAAACACGTGATATAAGTTATAAAATATCAATAAGTGAAAATAAACACGTGATATAAGTCATAAAATATCAATAAGTGAAAATAAACACGTGATATAAGTCATAAAATATCAATAAGTGAAAATGAACACGTGATATAAGTCATAAAATATCAATAAGTGAAAATAAACACGTGATATACGTCACTAAAAATCATTAAGTGAAAATAAACACTTGATATACGTCACTAAAAATCATTAAGTGAAAATGAACACGTGATATAAGTAATAAAATATCAATAAGTGAAAATGAACACGTGATATAAGTTATAAAATATCAATAAGTGAAAATGAACACGTGATATAAGTTATAAAATATCAATAAGTGAAAATGAACACGTGATATAAGTTATAAAATATCAATAAGCGAAAATGAACACGTGATATAAGTCATAAAATATCAATAAGTGAAAATGAACACGTGATATAAGTTATAAAATATCAATAAGTGAAAATGAACACGTGATATAAGTTATAAAATATCAATAAGTGAAAATGAACACGTGATATAAGTTATAAAATATCAATAAGTGAAAATGAACACGTGATATAAGTCATAAAATATCAATAAGTGAAAATGAACACGTGATATAAGTTATAAAATATCAATAAGTGAAAATGAACACGTGATATAAGTTATAAAATATCAATAAGTGAAAATGAACACGTGATATAAGTTATAAAATATCAATAAGTGAAAATGAACACGTGATATAAGTCATAAAATATCAATAAGTGAAAATGAACACGTGATATAAGTTATAAAATATCAATAAGTGAAAATGAACACGTGATATAAGTTATAAAATATCAATAAGTGAAAATGAACACGTGATATAAGTCATAAAATATCAATAAGTGAAAATGAACACGTGATATAAGTCATAAAATATCAATAAGTGAAAATAAACACGTGATATAAGTTATAAAATATCAATAAGTGAAAATGAACACGTGATATAAGTTATAAAATATCAATAATTGAAAATAAACACGTGATATAAGTTATAAAATATCAATAAGTGAAAATAAACACGTGATATAAGTTATAAAATATCAATAAGTGAAAATAAACACGTGATATAAGTTATAAAATATCAATAAGTGAAAATGAACACGTGATATAAGTTATAAAATATCAATAAGTGAAAATAAACACGTGATATAAGTTATAAAATATCAATAAGTGAAAATAAACACGTGATATAAGTCATAAAATATCAATAAGTGAAAATAAACACGTGATATAAGTCACTAAAATATCAATAAGTGAAAATGAACACGTGATATAAGTCATAAAATATCAATACGTGAAAATGAACACGTGATATAAATTATAAAATATCAATAAGTGAAAATGAACACGTGATATAAGTCATAAAATATCAATAAGTGAAAATGAACACGTGATATAAGTTATAAAATATCAATAAGTGAAAATGAACACGTGATATAAGTTATAAAAATCAATAAGTGAAAATGAACACGTGATATAAGTTATAAAAATCAATAAGTGAAAATGAACACGTGATATAAGTTATAACAATCAATAAGTGAAAATGAACACGTGATATAAGTTATAAAAATCAATAAGTGAAAATGAACACGTGATATAAGTTATAAAAATCAATAAGTGAAAATGAACACGTGATATAAGTTATGCGCGGGAGCGCCGAAACTTCGTGGCGATTTATGATTTCGGGACAAAAATTATGTACAATTTAAGACAACAGTAGCACCTGTGCATCCCCAGGTGCGACTGTTCGATCATTACAATTCCGTCCAATTGCTGCGGTTGAAAATGTCTAATTTGCGCAGATTAAACCGAAGTACTTTATAAATGTGTGTGTATATATATAAAACAAAGACAAAGTTTACCCGTATAACCTTGAACAGACTGTTGGGGCGAGTGCTGTTAGCGAGCAATACAACCGGACGACATCACAGATCGGCATTCGCGTGCGGTGATGTAAAGTGTGGCTACTTCCCCGCTCTTCGAATTACATCGGGGCTCTCAGAGCTCCCTCTATTGCATGCATGTTGAACTTCTTTCGCGCCATACGTCACTAACCGCGTTCATTGGATGCCCCTTCCGCCCGCAGGGACGTGAGTGAGCAGTGGGCATGGCTGCCCTCCTCCTCCTCGTCCAGAGACTCCTTGGATGAGTCTCAACATTATTTTTCAGCAGGGCCCTGCACTCAGACGTTAGGTCAACTCCATTGGGGATACGTTTGTTTTGGCAGGGAACCAGATAAAACGCATGCAATACGAAAGTCTGCGCAGATGAGTTCATGAATCCACACGCCACCAAGGTGGCGGGATTTTAACTTCCTCGCCTGGTATACAGGAGGCCATGGCTTCAATCCCGACCGTGACGCCTGCTGTATATTTGGAGTTTGTGTGTCTCTCTCTCTCCCCGTGGTCGCGTGGATTTTTCTCTGGGTCCTCCGATTCGCCCCCACCCCACATTTGGAATCAGAACGCGTTTAGAGTATTTGTCTGCAATACGGAAATAAGCCACTTCGTTGAGCTCTAATTTGTGATAGCCAGGTCGCTTCTGAAAAAGAGCTACATAGCCCAGTGGGCCTTACCTGCTAAAATTAAAATAGTTACATTGTATCGGTGTTTATAGTTGTGAAGCCCGACAAGACCAACCAACCCAACCATCCGTGCAAGCCAAGGCGAGCCATTCTCCGTCTGCTGCTGGCTGTCTCTCCGCACCGACACCACCACCACCATCATCAACAACCTGCGCACAGTGCATCTATCATCCGTCTCGCTCCCTCGTGCTCTTTGATTACATTGCTCAACGTTTAGAGAGCGATCGCTCGCTCGCGTGCTCTCCGCGGAGGCGTGCTCGCGACAGCCACCCCCTCCGTCCTCCCTCGGTGTCCCAGACGCACCGGAATCGAACGAGCATATGGCCGAGCGTCTCTTGCAGATGCTCGGGGTTAATGACGAGAGAGTGCTGCAACTAATTTGTTTCATCAGACAAATAGTCGGCGTGAATGAATAGCCACGATTTTCTTTTCATTCCTGCCATGCGTTTGATAAAGAAACAACTCGCCCGATATAACGTAAAAGAAACACCACCCATACACCCCCCTCTCTCTACACAGCTGTCACACTCGTAAGGTTTTGCGAGCGTATACATTGACGTGCAAAGATAAATATAGGGTTTTCCTTGACGAGTAATTGATTGCTGAACATAGGCTCGGAGAAACAACATGCCAAAGAGCCATCGATGACTTTCATCTTCCTCATCATCATCTTCGTCAGCAGCAGCCATGTTCAATCTACTGCTCGATGTAGGCCTCCCCAAAGTCTCCGCCACCTGCTCGCGATCATGCGGTGTAATTCGTGTCCAGCTGAGTGTGGTCTCAGTTGAGTAGATTTCGCGAGTGATGGTCAACATCAGAATCTGAATATTTATTTATACTGGAGGAATCCGATGAGCTATAAAGCTTTTTTTTCACAGATATCCAGTAGGGATGGTTAAGAACGTTACAACAACAAACAATATAAAAACATAATGGGAGATACACTGAATGTGGGGTTTTATATTTGTTTAGCTTTGGGAGGAAAGCGGATGACCCGGATGATACCCATGCAGAATAGCGAGAGAACTTACAAACTCCACACAGACAGATACCCGGGTCGGGAATCGAACCCTGTTGCTGCGTTATTATTGATATTCTAAGGCGGAAGCGTGGTGCGCTGTCACCACGCTGCCGACCAACAACAACAACAACAATATTGCTTGCGCCCGCGCTCAAACTGAATGTATCGCTCCATCTCCCCGCCTGACGCCCTCCCACGGATGCAGTTCCATCCCTTGGTTTATGAATCGCGATTTCTGAACACGGGACGCCCAAAACAAAATACGTGGTCACATTTTTCGATGTTTCATGTCGGCGTGTTGCAAGTGATGCCCTGCGGCAGTTTAACCTGAGGCGATCGTTGTGGGGGGGGGAGGGGGAGAGATTGCCCTAACCCGTACACCTCTAAGACGGGCAGATGCTCGAATCTCATCGTTAACTGGCAACGCAGCGCGTGAACGGCCTCACCGCAGCGCGTGAACGGCCTCAACGCAGCGCGTGAACGGCCTCAACGCAGCGCGTGAACGGCATCAACGCAGCGCGTGAACGGCCTCAACGCAGCGCGTTATAAAACCCGCAGGGGCAACGTGCATCGCAACATGCACAAAGACAAAGATCCCCCCCCCCCCCCCCGTATAGCCTGCACAAATTGTTGGGGCAAGTTGTGTTAGTGAGCACGTAAGAAGGCCGGGACGGTACACGAGGGGGTGGGTGGCCAGCACCACGCCCGGCCGAACTTCGTCTCACCCAGTGGCGATGTTTGCTACGCACCGCACGAGGTCGTCACTTGAGGCTGAGTCGACCAAGGGGAGTCCCAGGACCGGTTCGTATATTCGTCAATGGTGTTGGTGGCCGTGAGCGGTAATCGAACTCGGGTCCACACGCACACACAACGCACAAGCGGCGCAGCGCTTAAACACACAGCAGTGATATATTAGACAGGGTGCTTTGCAAAAATGTTAACACTGATATGGGACTATCGTTTTTAATGGAAAAAGAACGGATAATACACTGTAACATGATAACAAATGTAAACGTTAATAGCTTCAAAAAGTCAAAGAGTCTCCACTTGTTCGCCATCATTGTCAACGCGTTGCCTTTAATCTTCTCCAGGTGGTCTCCAGGGCCCGGAGGGCACGTTTCTTGTGGCATTGTTGCAAATTCTCAGAAGTGTTCCAAACATCTTGAAGAACCCTGTACATAATACGTGTAATATTCGTCAATGGCTCTCTCTTGACGCGGCTGCTCTCCGACTTTGCAGGAGGCAGAGCGCTGTGATTTGCGTGCGCGCTTTGGCCACGCAAGGCGCGCGAGTCGACGACCCCCGCCCTCTTCCTCCTCCTCCTCGCTACGCAGGGCGCCTCCGCATCGCCGCCTGCGGATTTAATGTCTCGGTTGGGTTCCGTTTGATTTGGCCCCGAGATGCCAGATCGCCTCCCTGCTTTATCCAGTCGCCGCCTCTTGACCGATGACCGGATGCATCCAAACGCAGGCAGCCGGCCGGCCCGGCGAGCGGTGGTGATGGTACGTACGCGTGTTGAACTTCTTTCCCACCGTACGTAGCCAACCGCGCTATTCGGAGGCGGTGGTGGCTGCGCTGCACGTGGCTCTCCGTAAACCGCTGCTGTGCGTGCTGGCAGCGGCGAGGGTTGGTGGACCACCGCACTCATTGTTGTGACATTTCCTTTACCGTGGGTGTCGCGGAGGAGCCCGTGCCCTGACTCTTGCAGGGGAAGGCGTTACGGCAAACTAAATGTCGACTCCACCTGTTCGGTCTGTATGGGATAGAGTGTTCCCCCTCGCACTTGTGGGGTATATCATTAATTGGCCGAAATCAAAACCTTCATAACATCCAGAGGACAGCAGAGCTTGGGCAATCGTTGCTGCTGCTGCCTTCTCGCTCGTCTGTGGTTGATCATCCTGGCGCCTCTGAGTCGTCCTCCCTCTCTCTGAGTCGTCCTCCGCCTCTCTATGAGTCGTCCTCTGAGTCGTCCTCTCTCTCTCTCTGAGTCGTCCTCTCTCTCTGAGTCGTCCTCTCTCTCTCTGAGTCGTCCTCTCTCTGTCGGAGTCGTCTTCTCTCTCTCTCTACAAGAGCGAGCGTATACCGTGCAGTGGCGGCGCAGTTTAGCAAGTTGACATTATGTAACAAAAATAAAATATGACAACGCTCGCACAGCCCCAATGTTCCTGCGCGCACAGAACAGCAAACGCGATGCGCCAAGACAAGCAGCTTCCACTGGCACGCGAGTTACAAAGAATCCCACTGGGATGACTGTGGCGCCGAAACTATTTCATTAATTGTCCTCGGTGGCCGCATCAGCCGAAGAGATGAGGAATCCCAACTTCAGCCAGCCGCCCGTCACCCCGCTGGGTTGTACCCTCTCCCCTGCCCTCGTTTGCTGCCCCCACGAAACCATCGTTCGACGGAGGTCGAGTCCCCCCCCACCCCGCCGCCACGGGCCTTTGGGCAGCGGGAGATGGTCCATGGGTTGGCGACCCCCGAGGAGGCCACAAACCGAGAGACAAGACGGACATCACGAGGCGTTGCTGCTGCTGCTGCTTGAGGGCAACGCGGGCAGGGCCAGCGGCGGTGGTGCCGTGGGGGGGGGGGGGGGTGGAGGGGGAGCAGGCGGGCAGAGCAGGGAGCCGAAATACTGACAACGCTCGTTGAAAATTCTGGCATGTGCAGAACTTTTTGAAAAAAAAAGTGTCGGGTTTGAAGTGGAGTGGAGGGGGGTGAAGTGTGGAACACGCCGGCGTCGTCCGTACAGATAATTAGGCGCACCCTCAGCTCGCTGCGGGCTAAATGGGCCGCGGGGCGCTGTCAATGTCTCTCCGTCGCGCTTTCACGCCCTCAGAGTTGGCGACTGGCAAGTGGCCGCGTGGGTTGAAGCCCCTCGGCTGTGCGTGCCCGTGGCGTGTGCGAGACTCCGGGGCGCCGCGTCTCCACGCACCCGGCAGCTGCAGTGGCGCTCGAGGCCTTGACGTGAACAGACACGCGGCCTCCCCAGCTTTGTTGCCCGCTCGTGACGTTGCGCTCGTTTTTCCAAGGTCGCCTTTCAAACACAACATACGTCTCGTATGAACCTCGCCTAACATTAAGTACACGAACACATCTTATGCATCCTCTTCCTCCTCTTCCTCCTCTTCTTCTCCCGAGTATTTGTCCCACGAAGTTGGGTTGCGAATTCCGAGGAGCCTCTCTGCCACAGTCTTCGTTCCGTCGCCAGCTCCCCCGGAACTCTGCCACGCGCCCTCAGCTCCCCCTAGACAACTCCTCGCCGCGTGTCGTTCCGTCTCCCACTACCCTCTGCCTCTGTCCCGCATCTTCTGGGCCACGTGTCCGAGCCGTCTCCGTTTCGTCTTACTCCACTTCTCCCTCTGTCGACGACGCTACCTTTCAACTCCTCGCGTATTCCTCTTCGCTTCTCGAACCATCTTTCGCACCTCCGATAAGCACGGTTGGCTACGTGCGGTGCGATGGAAATTCAACATGCTAAATATTGTGTTTTTTTTATTTTATCAGGTCAGGTTCACTGAGCTATATAGATTTTTTTCAGACCCGACTTGGCCACAAATGATAGCTCAACGAAGTGGCTTATGAAGTGGAAATGTAAATGTCCTACAGTGTCGGCCCTTGAATAGTTTGAGATGTCATCAATGTGGCCCCACAGGTGATCAGGAAGTAATACCTAGAGTTGAATATGTTCGAATAAATCACAGTATTTACGTAAATTATTATAGATCATGTTAAACATATCCTTGTTCCTTCAGCCAGTGAAAAGGTGTTGTGTTTTGTGTCCGGTGCCGGATCTTTTTCCACATTTCTCTGCCAATTTCTCCGTGACTCGACCAGCGTGGTGAAGTATAGTCAAACAACCACGGTGATTAACGCGGCGTGGGGAGGCCCTACGTCTGATAATTATCATTACCGTGAGCGGCAATCGAACTCGGTTTGCCAGGGTTCGAAGCGCAGCGCGCTCACCGCTACACTCCCGCTCCCACACACCCCACCTCCTCCACCCTCATCCCCGCGATGGGAGCTCACGCACAGCCGCGCGTGCGTGTGCGCGTTCGGCGCACGAGGTTTAATTGAGTCTGCATCCAACAGATTCATCTAATAACCGGATTAGATGACTGCTCCCGTGAGCCCTCTACTCGCTGTGCGCGTGGTTTACTTAAATAGACGGCCGCCCAACGCCACGCACAGGCTACGGGGTGAAGTTGGGAGCGAAGGCTGTGCCCACAGAGGTGTTCCTTCCCCGCACCATGGATGGACGATGTCTCTGGTCATGCGTTCTCGAATAGCCCCCCTCACTTTACCCCTCCCTCACTTTACCCCCCCCCTCCACTCCCCGCCGCTTTCATTGCTGCATTATTGTTGCAATCCAGAGGTTGGCATTTTTATAGTTTGAATTCGAGGCAGTAGAAGCAATGGGTTCAAGTTGATTAAATCCTTCCCTGCCAAACCCACACCTCCCTTGCCTCCGTTCCCCCTGGATGCCAAATGTATTTCCGGACCCATCCGTCTGCAGACAAGCGCTGAGCACAACACAGCTGGTGCATCGAGAGGAGGTCGCGTTGTGGTGCGGTAAAGTATGGATACTTCCATCTCTCCATAGACATCTCTGCCCAGGGTGGAAGAGGAGGCCAACGTACCGCCTTGAGATGCTCTCCGGAGCTTCCTCTAGAGCGGAGGTTCTCGTGTCCACGGTGGCGGGAGGCGAGCAATTGCGGGGCTGCGCCGTGTAAGCAGGACATCACTTTTGACTCTGACGATTGAATACAATCCCATTTCCGCACTCCCAAAATAAACTCAATGCATGCAGTGAGTGGCGCGTGCAGGCACTTGCAGGTCTGCGCCGTCAGCTTTACAGATACTCGCCGAGGAATCTCATCAGGATGGGCCCGGCACGAGTATGTTGTGTATACAGTATTGAGTATATATTATACTGTGTATGTGTTCGCATGTATATCCTTGCGCGTGCTAATAGCTGCTCACTCCTCGTCTACCCGCCGTGATGTATTACCTTGTCACGTCCGTGCATTGGCTCGGGAAGCCTTTGTCTTCTCTGAAGCTGCGTGAACGTAGCATGCGCGTGTGTGTACGCGTGTGTGTGTGTGTGTGTAGCGGTTAGCGCGCTGCACTACGAACATGGCGACCCGGGTTCGATTTCCGATCACGAACAACACCAGTGATGATTATCTGAACCGGTCGTGGGCCTCCCCTAGGTCGACTCAGCCTCAAGTAAGTACCGGATTCTACCGTGGGATTCAGTCGTGGGAATCGGTCGAAAACCACCACTGCTTTCACCGAACGGTTAGTCCGTAAATGCGCACGCGTGGAAATAATTTCCGGGGGAAAGAAACAAAAAAAAATCCATTACATCATTACAAAATAAATCTTCACTTAGAATTCGAGCCGCCTATGTAATTCACAGCCGAAAGACTTAAAACAGATTACGTGACTCGGACGCCATCAAATTACAAGGGTGTAATTGTATTACTTTGCTATTGCGAGTCGTGCTGTACTTCATATATTTCAGTGTAACAGATCAATTTGAATTTTAATTTGTACACACTCTCGCGCAGCCCAGCAGAGCCATGCCGAGCCGTCGCGGAAATCTAATTTGATGGGTTCTGCAACGTGCGCCCCGCGTGGCTACATTGGTCATCAGCTGCCGAGCGCGAGAATTAGCGATTTATAATTAACGCTTCTTAGGCTTCGCGCGTTCCTCTCTATTCTCTTTCTTGCGTTGCCGCTGATGTAGGTGCAGACGTGCCGGGCCCTTCCTGGTGAGATTGCCCCAGCGAGTATCTGGTCAGCGTCGCTCCCGCCACTGTTGGCAGAATGAACTTCGCTATCGAAAAAACTCGGGAGAGCCTCTCTAGGTGGTACGTTGGCCTCCTCTTCCACGCTGGCCAGAGATGTCTAGGAAGAGGTGATGCCAAATTCAGAGCGCGCGGGTGGCCTTAATGTCTCGCTGAATATCCGCAGAGTTGCTGTTAGACTGGAGTAGGTGGCACCTGATGTCAACTACCTCGCCTGGTATACAGGAGGTCGAGGTTTCGACCCCGACCCTGACGCCTGTATATTTGGAGCTTGCATGTTCTCCCCGTGGTCGTGTGGATTTGTCTCCGATTTTACCCTCCGATTTTACCCTCCACATTTAGAATCACATCAAGCGTTTAGAGTATTTGGCTGCTATAAATGTCCACACGACAAGCCACTTCGTTGAGCTATGATCTGTGGCCAGGTCGTTTCTGAATAAAAGCTATATAGCTTCGTGGGCCTTACCTTGTAAAATACAAATAGCAAAAAATAGTTGCTACAGGTCGCTCCGTAGGAAGACGTTTGTGGCATGCCCCGGATGTTAAAATGTGTCTGTGTTTTGCTGGCAAATTGGAACACGTGGCAAGTGGCCACAGTAGCCACGGCCATAGCGAAAGGTATTCTGGATGTGGTGCACCGGGTGCAGAACCAATTTGAAACACCAATTTTTTTCAATATATTTCAGGGAGCTAAAGTAGACTGCTGGTCGGTGAAACGTGACGCAAAAGTAGCCACAGCCTTAAAGGTGGCTTTAAAGGCGCAGCCCTGCAAGTGCATGTTCACACCACTGCTGGATTGAAAGACCTCTAACGGAGGGAGCTCTGTAGAGCATTGCAGCCATACGCATTTTTTCTTACCATATACCTCACGGCATTGCGAACCCAGAACAGCCCACGGAACATATGACGACTCAATGCACGACTCAAAAAATACGAAGGAGGAGGCATCATCACAGCGGTGGACCCCTCGGCTACTCCTGACACAATCATCTGGCTCGACCACCTCGAATGTAAAATAACAGGTGTTGCTCTGCATGGACATCAGCCGCACGAAGGAGACAGAGGTCTATAGATTAACACTCAAACTCCTCGACTCACACAGGCATCCATAGATTCACGTAAAGAAACCTTACACTCACACACAGACCCACAGGCTTACACAGAGACGTAGAGATTCACATACAGAACCTTACACTCACACACAGACCCAGAGGCTCACACAGGTATCCATAGATTCACATACACAACTTTACATCACACACAGACCCACAGGCTTACACAGAGACGTAGAGATTCACATACAGAATCTTACACTCACACACAGACCCAGAGGCTCACACACAGAGACCTAGAGATTCACATACAGCACCATCGACTCCCATAGAGAGAGACCCATACGAAGGAGGAGGCATTATCACAGCGATGCGCCACTCCGCTACTCCTGACGCAATCATCTGGCACGACCACCACGATTTAAAACCACGGCCGTTGGCTCTGCATCAACATCGGTCAGTGCGAAAAATGTCTCGTCGGACACGTGCCGAGAATCGAGACTCGAACTCGGGTCGCCGAGCTCACATCTCAACGCCCTGACCGCTAGACGAGACCCCGGCCCCTCTCCACCCCTGCCCCCGCCCCCTCCACACCGCATGGGATTCGTACGCACGAGCCAAGAAATAAAACAAAAGACGACGCGAGTCTGAAGTGACGAAGTGAGACGCATTGGAACGGCGCCAGATCAGAAGCCGCTCTGATTGCTGCAATTAAACCATCTCACGTGCTGTGATTTCCGCGCAAGATTAATACAGCCGTACAACTATATATATGTTTTGTTATTATTGTCAAGTAATTATTGCTTTTG
This sequence comes from Petromyzon marinus, assembly GCF_048934315.1. NCBI lineage: Eukaryota > Metazoa > Chordata > Hyperoartia > Petromyzontiformes > Petromyzontidae > Petromyzon > Petromyzon marinus. The sequence goes on along the minus strand of NC_133690.1, from coordinate 17,825,863 downwards.
TTGAAAGATGGAGGTCAATTCTGGCCCCATTCTTTTGCCACAAACATGTTAATATCCCTGGGAACACTTAACCGTAATGGCATGAAAACGGGCGCACTAATTGACTGAGTGGTCAGCTATTAAACTCGGACGCTACATTACACTGGGAACGTGCTCTGCAAGCTGCTCTGCGGTCATTTGAATTTATTGGGGGGTAGGTGGTGGGGAGGGGTAGATGGGGGGGGGACGTGGGTGGAGGGAGGGAGAGGGTGGTGTAACATTACGAAGTGTTAATTTCACTGTGTTAATAGCCCGAGCTCATTAATGCAATGCGAGTTGAGTTAATTACGACTGCCTGTGTGCGCCCGTGTATGCGGTTGTGTTTTTGGAGGTGTTAGAGGAGCAAACGCTCACAAAAACGAGCGAAGTGCTGGGCGGAAGAAACAAAAAAAAACACGCAGGCAAGTTGTTGCAGTGGGAGGCACAGGTGCTGCGTCTGCCTGGTCATCTCGGTCAGTCAACCCATGGCACCTGGGTCTGTACCGTGACCTCCTGCCATCAGCGAGCCTTCCACTCTTCAGGTGACGGCCTCAATGTGCACCTGGCTTGGGATCGGCAGTGGTGGTGGTGGTGGCGGCGGCGGTGGTGGCGGTGGCAGCGGTGGCGGTGGTGGTGGCGGTGGCATTGATGGTGGTGGCGGTGGTGGTGGTGCAGTCCGATGGCAGCTTGCGCCACGTTCCGATAGCCGCACGATCCCCAACGGCTTAAGGGAACGCGCGCAACGACTTGGGTTAGATCGATGTGAAATAAAAACGTTAGTGGGGTTTCTGTGTATTTTAAAAATAAATATCTGCGCTTATTTCGATTTAATTCCTCGGGTGCAAAGCAATTCCCCATTCCATGTTTTCTGTAGTAAGCTGTAGAGAAAATATGATCTATAACATATTATTTGGTTCTTTCGGTAAAGTCACGTACAATAAAAATAATAATAAAGTATTTTAAAAAAAAACTCACGACGTTTCCATTGCAACACAAGCGATCGTTATTTTCTTTGTTTCTCTCTGCCTGATGACGACTGCTTGTGTTGCGATCGAAACGTCTTGAGTTTTTGGTTTTTATTTAAAAATATTTTTTTTTACTTTTTTCTATCTACGTGACTTTACCGAAATCACCAACGATTATAAATTCGTGCAGTCACTAAAGTTTTAAATTATAATGATCTATAACAGTTTTTTTTTTTGGGGGGGGGGTTACATCGCGCATATAAATTATGAGTCGTAAACCCTCCTCCACCCGACACAGCCAATCAATACAGTTGTCACGTGATGAACAAACGTGCTGATTCATTTCTATGAATCAGCCATGAGCAAAATTGTCGACAAAATATATTTGAGAGTTTACATCTCATCGAGCGGATTGGCATTGTGGGCCCTAGGTCTCGTTTTGTTTGCTGATAAGGCCGGCACACACCACCGCACGACGTGTCTGCATCTCACGGCTTCATCTGTTCTCCGATACAGGGAGGTGCATTGCTCACTATGACGCTTTCTGATAGGCACAATTGCAATATAACACCACTGGTTTATATATCAAATATATTGTATATGTAATACATGTATAGATGGCATCACAGCAATACTTCGGAAATCACTCTGACAGGGGTCCCTTTATTAACACCGGTGATACGACATTGTTTTTATGCCCTGCAAAAGAGTGTTCACTCGAAGTAAATCAAACCCACACTTCTTATTTATAAAAAAAAAATACCCATCCAGTGGTGGCCTTGCACTCGGCTGCCTGTAATCCCGACACTGTGGAGGCAGCAGCGAGGATTGGTGGATCACACACTGACGGTTGTGCTCCGGTTTCCTCTTCCGCACGTGAATAATAATAACGATACACACGACTCAATGTTAATTGGGGCTGAAAAAACATTAAAAATAAACACCCCAATGTAGCAGCGGCAGCAGGACCCTCCTGAAACACAGCCCTACGACTCAGCGGGACTCTCCTGGATAAATAAGTAAACAAGAAATCCTCATAGCATTCAGTGGAATAATGAATTGAATTCATTTTTTGTTTGTGCAGTCATTGGTGACTCGGCTGCTATGGTCACGTGGCTATACTCGATAATACAGTTTAATCATGCGTGATTAAAAGCTGGATTCAAACCCAGATTCTCAGCGGTACCAGCTCAGTGCCTGTGACATGATTGTATCCCTCCCCTCCTCCTCCCCCCGCAAGTCTAGGAGCAATAGTCAATATTGGCAAACATTAATTGTAACTTGGTGAACTCATAAAATGCGGGTCATAAGGCCTTAACTACGTTCAAGTTCGACATCAGGAATTTTCCCGTAGCGTGACTCAATATCATCCGTGTAATGATTTACTCCCACCCGCTGTTACCTTTCCGGCAAAGTGGTCCGCACTGTGGCCACACTGGGGGCTGTGGGGTGACAAGAGCTGTGGGTGGACATGACGATGAGGATTTTACACGGGGTTAACCCTTCCGATTGTACTCCCAACACAGCGAGAGCTCCGCCAACACCGCGAGTGTACGAACTTCAAAACACTCCGCCAACACCGTGAGAGCACAATCTTCAAAACACTCCACCAATACCATGAGAGCACGAACCTCAAAACACTCCACCAATACCATGAGAGCACGAACCTCAAAACACTCCACCAGCACCATGAGAGCACGATCCTCAAAACACTCCACCAGCACCATGAGAGCACGAACCTCAAAACACTCCACCAATACCATGTGAGCACGATCTTCAACACACTCCACCAGCACCGTGAGAACACGAACCTCAAAACCCGGGCAGGATTGCAGCCCGTGACTCAACACAGTGATGACTCGAATATGCACCTGCAAGTCTTGTTACGTGTGAGTGCAAATCTCATAGGTAGGGGATTCCACTTTCAAAATGATCAAATTAAAATGCCATATAGATAATTAAATCAGACAATCAAAGTCTAACTTCCCCGATATCATCCCGTAAATGTGCACAATCATTCGCGGGGGTCGAATGCGGACGACGTGGGACGGGGTTCGTCATCGAATGAGATGTTTTTAGTGGGACAGAGGCCTTGAATGTTGTTGACATCATGAGAAAGTGCGTGATTTCACAAATAAAGTGTGTGATTTCACAAATAAAGTGCGTGATTTCACAATAAAGTGTGTGATTTCACAAATGAAGTGTGTGATTTCACAAACAAAGTGTGTGATTTCACAAATAAAGTGTGTGATTTCACAAATGAAGTGCGTGATTTCACAAATAAAGTGTGTGATTTCACAAATAAAGTGCGTGATTTCACAAATAAAGTGTGTGATTTCACAAATGAAGCGTGTGATTTCACAAACGAAGCGTGTGATTTAACAAATTAAGTGTGTTTAACAAAGTGTGTGATTTCACAAATGAAGTGTGTGATTTCACAAATGAAGTGTGTGACTTCACAAATGAAGTGTGTGATTTCGCAAATCACTGCGCTACGTCCTCTCTCTCGCTCTGGCCGCGTGGCTGGAGGCTCTGAGTGTCGCCTATACTCGGGCCCCACCTTCAAGACAGTAAACGAAGATGGATTTTGTACGTAATAAAATATTATATTCATTAAAAATGTTTATTTTGTCTCAGAAGTTAAAGACACCGAGCCAACGTCGCTGACAATCTGGTTTCGAAAACATCTTCGAGCCGACTGATTTTCAGTCAAGTAATGATTAAAATGTAAGAGAGATAAAGGGGAAAAACCCCGAGAGATGGAGAGATGAGAGAGCTGTAGACGAGAGATAAAGATGACCGAGAGACGAATGCGAGATAGACAGGAGATGAGAGACGTGGAGAAGAGAGATACCGATTAGGGGGCGTGTACAGATGTCGTGACATGACGTGTACCCGCCAGCACACGCGTGTTGAACTATATAGCTCACTACAGCGTAATAGTTCAAGATCCCGGATTTAAGTTAATCTTCGCCACTTCCATTCGACGGGCTGGTCAACCCCCCCCCCACCGCACGCTGAAGATGTTGAAACAGCACCCAACGAGGATGCGAAAATTCTAGTAATGCCACATGCAAGTTAATTGACATTTACGGAATATACTCCATTAGGATGAAATGTATTTAGATATATGAACAACAACCATCCTCGCATTGTTTGGTAATTGTAGCGCTCGAGCGAGTCGCGCCGGCTATCTGGGAGAGCGCGTTGAGGTGTTTGTGTTCTCTTCGTCTGCGAGATGAGTTCTGCCGACACGCAGGCAGCCCGAAGCTCGCCACGGCAATCACACTCAAGGCGGCGGGGACATGATGTAATAGCGACACTCCGGTGAGAGAGAGACTTTTGACTTTTAAACAACTTTGATTGCCGCCAGCAGCAAAAGCACTGGAGGCGATTTCGGTATGAAATACACAAAGTCACCAGCAAACAAATGAAAATAAACGTTACAAATCCACGCGCTGTGGCGCTAAAAGCACCGCGCACAACACGAAAGAAAAATCACGTGGTGGTTGTGGTGGTCATCGCGCACGCCACGGTGACGAGCGAGCGCTTCAGAAGGTGAACATGAGGGTGCCGTCCACGCCGGTACAGAGAGGGCTTTTAGAGCGGAGAGATGGGGGCACAAACTTTTAACGTGGCGTCAGTGTTCGGGGAGCTGTAAGGAAGAGACGTGGAGGCCCCTGCCTCGGCACTCATAAATGAGGGGCTGAGATGCGGGCTCACGGCCCCATCGCCCCAAAGAGAAGAGGCTCGTCTCCTCCCCGAGTCGCCTGCCTCTTGCTGAGCAGGTTGCCTGCAACCCCCACCCACCCCCGCCTCCCAATACGAGCCACGTTTGTCTCACTGCAGGCATCTGTCCGCATATTCACCGTGAATGCATCACGGACCCCCCCGAGTTCACTAAGACTTCGGGGTTTTTTGTGTTGGCAGAGCAAAATGTTCCCTTTGCGTGTTTCTGATGTATGTGCCATAAAGAAGGTGCCTTTGCCAGAAACGTCGCCGACTATATATGTATCTCTCGGTCTTACTTTTATTAAAGACGCACAGTGTCATTGATTAATGCGTCCTTTGTTTATTGTGGCACAGTTAAAGTGTTCTAGTGTTGAGGTTCTGCGTGACACACGATCGCCAGTGCGATTGATATTTGGCTCCACGTGGCCGCTTGTAATCCTCCAGCACTGTGGAGGCAGCAGCAGAAGCAGGTGGGTGGGGGGGTTGGTGGATCACCGCGCATCACGTCGCGAAGCAGAGAGCACGCACGCAGAGTATTAGAGACAGACGTCATCATCACCATGATCGTTGTTATCGATATCTTCTGAGATATTTCACCCGGATATTCAAACTGACACGTGCATGGGGCAAACGTGTAACGACGGGCGTATTAAAGCACGTTATATTCACAACTTAAACTGCTCGAATCTGTATGGTGATGTAGCAGTCTACTTTCTATCCTGCCTCCAGTAGTGAGATACTTGTGTGGGTTTGTGTGCGTCTGGCGGACGTAGTCTCCGAGTGATCCACCAACCTCGATGACACGTCACACGTGCCGCACACGCGCACAGCACACAAAGAGACATATCCCCCGTATAGCGTTAATAAACTGTTGGGGCAAGTGCTGTTAGCGAGCACCTATGAAGGCCGGCACGGCACACGATGGAAAGGGGTGGCCAGCACAACGCCCGGCCGCCTTTGTCTCCCCAGTGGCGATGTTTACACACCGCACCGGTTGCTCCTTTGAGACTGAGTCGACCTAGGGGAGGCCCAGAAACAGTTTAGATGATCGTCAACGGTGTTCGGCCGTGAGCGGGAATCGAACTCTGGGCGTAGTGCAGCGCGCTAACCGTTACACTACCGCTCCCCACACACACAGCACACACGCAGTACAAACAGCACACACAGCACACACACAACACATACAACACACACACAGCACATACACACACACAGTACTCGCAAGGACAGCACGCACCCAAGCATCGCACGCACGCGCAGTACACACGCAGTACAAACAGCACACGCACACAGCACCTACAACATATGCACAGCACGCACGCAGTACAAACAACACACACACGGGACACACAGAGCGCACACAGTACAAACAGTACACACACATCACAGACACAGTACAAACAGCACACACGGAGTACAAACAGCACACGCACAGCACACACAGCACCTACAACACACACACAGCACTCACGCAGTACAAACAACACACACACACGGGACACACGCAGTACAAACAGCACACACAGTACAAACAACACACACACGGGACACACAGAGCGCACACAGTACAAACAGTACACACACATCACAGACACAGTACAAACAGCACACACGCAGTACAAACAGCACACGCACAGCACACACAGCACCTACAACACACACACAGCACTCACGCAGTACAAACAACACACACACACGGGACACACGCAGTACAAACAGCACACACGCAGTACAAACAGCACACACGCAGTACAAACAGCACACACACAGTACAAACAGCACTCACGCAGTACAAACAACACACACACACGGGACACACGCAGTACAAACAGCACACACACAGTACAAACAGCACACGCACAGCACGCACTGCTGCTGGCTATGCGCGGTGATACAAACCAAGGGGACTGCGACGTTGTCGATACGAGACACGATAGTGTTCGCACTTGAGCTGATACACACACAGTATATATCACACACACAGTATATGTCACACACAGTATATGTCACACAGTATATGTATCACACACACAGTATATGTCACACACACAGTATATGTCACACACACGCACAGTATATGTCACACACACAGTAGATATATCACACACACAGTATATGTCACACACACAGTATATGTCACACACACACAGTACATATCACACACACACAGTATATGTCACACACAGTATATATCACACACACAGTACATATCACACACACAGTATATGTCACACACACAGTATATGTCACACACACACACACAGTACATATCACACACACACAGTATATGTCACACACAGTATATATCACACACACAGTATATATCACACACACAGTATATATCACACACACAGTATATGTCACACACAGTATATATCACACATACAGTACATATCACACACACACAGTATATGTCACACACAGTATATGTCACACACACACACAGTACATATCACACACACAGTATATGTCACACACAGTACATATCACACACACACAGTATATGTCACACACACACACAGTATATGTCACACACACAGTATATGTCACACACTATGTCACACACACAGTATATGTCACACACACAGTACATATCACACACACAGTATATGTCACACACAGTATATGTCACACACTATGTCACACACACAGTATATGTCACACACACAGTACATATCACACACACAGTACATATCACACACACACACAGTATATGTCACACACAGTATATGTCACACACTATGTCACACACACACAGAGTATATGTCACACACACAGTATATGTCACACACACACAGTATATGTCACACACACAGTACATATCACACACACAGTATATGTCACACACAGTATATGTCACACACTATGTCACACACAGTATATGTCACACACACACAGAGTACATGTCACACACACAGTATATGTCACACACTATGTCACACACACACACAGTATATGTCACACACACAGTATATGTCACACACTATGTCACACACACACAGAGTACATGTCACACACACAGTATATGTCACACACTATGTCACACACACACACAGTATATGTCACACACACAGTATATGTCACACACTATGTCACACACACACACAGTATATGTCACACACACAGTATATGTCACACACTATGTCACACACACACACAGTATATGTCACACACACAGTATATGTCACACACTATGTCACACACACACACAGTATATGTCACACACACAGTATATGTCACACACACAGTACATATCACACACACAGTATATGTCACACACAGTATATGTCACACACACAGTATATATCACACACACAGTACATATCACACACACACAGTATATGTCACACACAGTATATATCACACACACAGTATATGTCACACACAGTATATGTCACACACACAGTATATGTCACACACAGTATATGTCACACACTATGTCACACACATACACAGAGTACATGTCACACACACAGTATATGTCACACACACAGACACAGTATGTCACACACATACACAGTACACATATAGGCTGTGTGTGTAGTGGCACTCGCATGTACCTATCAGTGATCTTTGACGAGGGTTGTGGGGGCTGGCTGAGTGTGGGGGATGCGTGAGTGACGGGGCGGAGAGTGGGGGGAGGGTGGGTGGTGAGGTGGGGGGTGAGGTGGGGGGAGGGTGGGGGTGAGGTAGGGAAGGGTGGGGGTGGGTGTGGGGAAGGTGGGGGGTAAGGTGGGGGGAGGGTGGGGGTGAGGTGGGGGGAGGGTGGGCCGAGGGAGTGGGTAAAGAGTTAAGTTGTTGTTGGGGTGTGGGGGGATGTGGGGAGGGGGGGCGAGGTGGGGGGGGGGGCAGTTAATAAAAGGCAAAGAGTCGCGCGACCTCGGCTGAGGCGTTCGTGATTTCTGCAGAAAATCCTCTTTTAAACATCAGGGGAGCGTGAGTGACATTCTGGAATCCATTTCTTATGGGGAAGGGGACTTAGGCGGTAATCTCGCGGGAGGGTTTTGGGGGAGAATGAAATGAGGCGGGCCGCGCTTGCACCACTTCAATCGAGCCCCTCCGAGTCATCACGTGACGTGCCCCCCACAGACCCCACCCCCCACCTCAACCCCCCCCCCTCCTTCCCCCAAAATGGATGTCTTCCTTATCTTCAAAGCCACAGGTAAGCCGGTGCCCCCACCCACCATCGCGCCCCACCCACCCACCCACCAGTCAGTCTGTCTCCCCACCAGTCCTTCTCGTTCTCACCACACCGCCACCACCACCACCACCACTCCTGCCGCTGTCACCAATGTCACCGCTCGCACTGCCAGTGTCACCACAGCCATCGCCACCACCACCACCATCATCATCACCGCTACCTTCACCATCGCTACCATTACCACCGCCACAACCATCATCATCATCATAATTACCGCCACCATCTCCACACCCCACCATGGTCCCACACAGGGTCACAGATTCCCCGGTGCGAGCACACAGCGTGCTGTTAGCGAGCACCTATTGAGACCGAATCTCAAGAACAAGGCGCGGTGGGTGGCCAGAACCACGCCCGGCCGCCTTTATCTCCCCAGTGGCGATGTTTACACATCGCCACAAATACTCATTAAAGGCTGACTCATTAAGGCTGATTGACCAGATATCAGTCGCCACTGATGTTAGCTGTGGCCGGCAGTCAATCCCTGGGCGCTAGGTGCGTACATCACACACACGTGTGTACATCACACAGTGTGCGTACATCACACACACACACTCGTGTGTGTACATCACACACATACATCACACACAAGTGCGTACATCACACACACCGACACACGCATCAGACACACACGCGCGCGTGCGTACATCACACACGCATCACACACGCATCACACGCGCCAAACCCTGAGCCCCATCAATTCTCGTAAAGTGTTGCAGACACTCGCTATGAGCGCGCGCGCATTCGCGCGGTGGGGGAGGAGACAACGAAGAGCGAGAGAGAGAGCGACAGAGAGAGAGAGCGACAGAGAGAGAGGCGTGAAAATGGCACAATCGGGTGAGTGTCAGTGCCACGAAAAAAAGCGCGCCCCTTTGTTTCAAAAGAGAGCCCCCGTCAGACAGAAAACAAAGCCAGAAGATTACAACCTTGGCCGTTTGAATGCCTCTTCCATATGGTGCTCAGCTCGGCTCCATATTCAGCGACATGCACAAGTAAGCCGTATCGAGCTGCGGAGAGAGAGAGAGAGAGTCTGAGAGCGAGAGAGGCAGCCCCTTGCCTCTCATTCTCTTTGTGTGTGTGTGAATATATATCTATCTATATATGTGCTCCCTCACACACACACACACGGGTGCACGTTAGATTAAATTTTTACAATGGATGAATTGTAGGTTGGGATATCTGGAAGGCTCGGGCTCTGCATAATTCATGGTGGGGGTGGGGTGCGGGGGGGGGGGTAGGCAAACTGCGCATAATTCCATAACCATGCGAGCTCACGCGTTGAGAAGTGCTGGGGCAACTTTGCACCCCACCCCCCAAAGCCCCCCCCCCCCCACCGCAACCACGTGGGAGGCAGTGGAAAGGGGAATTTAGAGCAACAGCTGTATAATAGATCAATAGGTCATGACGGCAGATATTCATTGATGCCCGCCGCCACGATCCACCCCCACCCCTCACGGAGATTCCATCGCCCGCTCTTCTCCGAGCCCCGCTCGGCCGCTGCAAAGTGGACATCCGAAGTGTGGACAGATCATCGCAGTCAAGCGCAACACACACGCAGACACCGCGTGCCATCTCGTCCTCCCGCTCGCTCGCTCGCTCGCGAGATCAGCCGTCATTTTCTCTAACTGGGGGATCCAAATCTTAAAGGGAGGTGGGGGGTGGGGTCCGTGCCTCTATTACCACCTGGGCAGTTCACCAGCCAGGCTCGCATGATTCATGTGAGCTGAATGTCGACATTCCATAGTGTTGCTCTCTGAATTTACACACACACAGAAGGCCGTGCGGTTGTTAATAAGTTCCATACAATAAAATATAATTTGTTGTTATTTACATGGAGAGACTGATATATGAAGGACACGTCCTGCTGATCTAGTTTGGTATCAATCTTCCTTGCCTCACCGTACGTAGCCAACAGCGCTGATCGCGGAGGTGCGGACGAAGGACAACAAGCTAAACACAAACATCAATTCTCAATAAATGCGTTTGTCAATCTAGATGATGATGATGATGATTTAAAAGTGCATAGCTCCAGTGGCTTCTTAATATCGGAAGAGGGTTCCAGACGGCCGCAGAAGCGTTCCTTCCTCAGATCCTGAAATTCTTAATCGGTGGACATCAAAGACGTCAAGAGGTCAACACCACGCACATGCCACTCCATCGCTGCCCCCTCCCGCTCGGTCCTGTCACCCTCCTCGACCATCCAAACTGCGCTCACATCAACTGCAATGCCACGCTCCGCTGGGGGTACAGCTGCTGGGCAGCAGCCACTCGGGCACGTCGATCTGCTGCTGGCTAACAATGAGATTGATACTTGAAACGTGGTTTTTTGTGATAATTTATGGTACGGGTGCGCAGGTTATGTATGTGCCCAGTCGTCGCAGTCAGTGAACCCCTGGCACCTGGGTCTGTTCCGTGACCTCCTGCCAGCGAGCCTTCGACACTTCACGCGGCCTCAAAGTGCACCTAGCCCGGCACAAAGCACAGTGGTGACGTCACAGCCACTTTGGTTTTGGGGGAATAATTTGTTTATCCTGGAAAGCCACACGAAGTCTAATTCGTTTTTTTTTTAACGAGGATCCTCCTACATTGGGTTTTTGACCTAAGATGTTGTCAACCAATGGGAAGTGTTTATCTGTACGGGATGAAACCGGAGCACCCGGAAGAACAAAAACCCACGCGTGCAAGGTGACAACAACAACACGACGTCCCCGTACAGATGGAAACAGATATGAGATTAGTCAACTTAATTTCCTGCATTCTGCTAGCCTGCGTCAAGAAAGTGCCATGATCTGTCTCGCCAGGAGAAGGCAGTAGAGCAAAGTGCCGACTCCTCTCATGGGTCGCTTCTGTATGGGATACAGTGTTGCTCCGTCGCATCTGTGAGGTTTTTTTTCCGGGCGCTCCGATGTCATCCCACATGGATGTATGCATGTTGAAGGTCCTTTGCACCGTACGTAGCCAACTGTGCTTATCGGAGGTGCGATGTATCATAAACAACTTGTTAATTGGCTAAACACGTATTGAATATATAGAGGAGCGCAGAGCCTGGGCAATTGTTGGTCGCGTCGACTCCTCATTGCCGTCTTGCTGCTGCTGCTCCTCGTTCGTGGTTCCCCGGTGTTTGTGAGATGCACTTTGCGCGAACGCCGAGGTGATATATAGAACTAGATACACACAGCAAGAACATTCGCCCACTGCTCCACCGCTCTGCAACCGCTCCTGTACGAATATAAATATACATGTGATACATATATATGTGCGTGCAGTTATATTAATAACTGAGCTGTCTCTAACAATACCAACACGTCTTTCCCCGGGCGGGGGGAGCGGGTGGCAAAATGCAAAGCCTGGCCCTCGCCTCTCTGCTAACGTTGCCCTGTCGTATACGTGTCACAAAGTTATCGCTTTAACACGACTGGTAAACTTTGGAGTACATTACCACATTATAGATGCACTCTGGCTCACATCCTCCTCCTGATGCTGCTGCTGCCAGCCGAATATCCGATCCACCAGCGTTAATAATAACTACCACTCGGGCAACGCCTGCATATTCAGTATGCTCTCCATTTAAAAGTTGCGTGGCCGAAGATACCTGCTTGCTCTTCAGCGCTTGCCGACGGCGAGGAATTTGCACGAAGAGACTGGCAGATGAAGAGCAACGTGTGGATTAGGGAGATGCAGGGTTCGTGCATCGATGGATTCGTTGATTATTTTTAGCGCCGTTCAAGCTGTTAATTAAGGTGAGCAGGGGGGGGGGGGGCTTGGGCAGGAGAAGTCGAGGCTAGAAGGAATCTGAGATGGTCGATGGCGAAATATAACAATGACGGAAGTGGAGTGGAGGCCACGGCAAGGTATGGAGTCCATCAATGGAAGAGATGGAGCGATGAAATCAATAAATTACCGTGAAGGGGGCCGGGGGGGGGGCTTACGTGAATAGATCGATGAATCTCGAGAGGTGGCTGGCAATGGCTTGCCGATGATGTTTTTTTTAAATCTCGCAGTGGATTGCTAAGCCAAGCTATTACATGTTTTATTTTACCAGGTAAGGCCCACTGAGCTATGTCGCTCTTTTCAGAGACGACCTGATCGCAACTGATAACTCAACAAAGTGGCTTATCATCACGTAGAAATGTACAGCAGCCAAATACTCTAAACGCATGCTGATTCTAAATGGAGGAAAAAACCGGAGGACCCGGAGAAAAATCCACGCGTCCACGGGGAAAGAGAGCGTGCAAACTCCACATATACACGCGTCAGGGTTGGGATCGAACCCACGGCCTCCTGTACACCGGGCGAGGTAGTGAACGTCTCGCCACCGTGACCCAGGTTGATGCCGATGACAAACTACGTGTGAAGTTATGTATGCGTTAGCTCCGTGCATCTGTCTGCAACACAGAGATGACGATAGCTCCCGTAGAGGAGATCCGAAGCGAACGGAACTTGAGTGCAAGGCTCTGGTTGAGGGGCTTTGCACGAGAGACGCTTTGCAAAATGCGCGTGTGAGGACGAAAACAAATGCACGCGGTTGGATACGAGGGCCAGGGTCAGCAGCCCTAACGCAGTGCAATAACCACGTGAATAAGTAACGCGTGCCTCCTCCTCCTCGTCTCCCTCCTCCCCTCGTGTAGAATTCTTCCAGCAGCTATCCGAGCTCGCAGCGTGCGATGGCTCACAGCAGGCCCGCACCGCGTTAGTGTCATCACATTGCGGCGATGTGCTAGTTAAAAACACAACAGACACGATACGTACGCGTCTGCGTTTTATGTATGTAGGTCGACTCAACCTCAAATGACTACCTGGGTGTGATGCGTAAACATCGCCACCTGGGAGACAAAGGCGTCCGGGCGTGGTGCTGGCCAACTACCTCCTAATATGCCGTGCCGGCCTTCATAGGTGCTCGCTAACAGCACTTTCCACAACAGTCTGTTAAAAGCTATACGGTGAAATATCTGCCTTTCCATGTGCGCGTGTGTACGCGCGTGTGCCTTGCTGTATATTCTCAAATAATAATCCGACGCTTGCCCGGGTCAAGTGACTCGCGAGTCAATGTAAAGGATTTGCTCCGGATTTCTGCTTCTTGTACTGTGTTCGGACATAAAGCGATTCTCCCCCCCTCCTCCTCCTCCTCGTCTCTCGCGTCATTGGTTCCGATCGCGGTCACTTACTGCAGGTCGCATTGGGCGCGCTCGAAACGGCGCGCTCGGACCAGCCACGGGCAGCAGCAGCAGCAACAACAGTCGCAGAAGCGGCAGCAGCAGCCCATTGCTTTCCCATTTTACGTGGCAATGTGCGGTGCTCGAGGGCCCCTTTCCTTTGTGTGAGGCCCTGGAGCAGTAATTTGCCCCAGGGCTTCACACAAAAGAGGTTCCCCGCAACGGGAGTGTTAATTGCCGTGTGTGTGTGCGTAATGTGTGTGTGTGTGTGCGTAGTGTGTGTGTGTGTGCGTAATGTGGTGTGTGTGCGCGTAATGTGTGTGCGCGTAATGTGTGTGTGTGTGTGTGTGCGCGTAATGTGTGTGTGTGTGCGTAATGTGTGTGTGTGTGTAATGTGTGTGTCTGCGCGTAATATGTGTCTGTGCGTAATATGTATGTGGGTGCGTAGTGTGTGTGTGTGTGCGTAATGTGTGTGTGTGCGTAATGTGTGTGTGCGCGTAATGTGTGTGTGTGCGCATAATGTGTGCGCGCGTAATATGTGTGTGTGTGCGTAGTGTGTGTGCGTAATATGCGTGTGTGTGCGTAGTGTGTGTGTGTGTGCGTAATATGTGTGTGTGTGCGTAGTGTGTGTGTGTGTGCGTAATATGTGTGTGTGCGCGTAATGTGTGTGTGTGCGCGTAGTGTGTGTGTGTGTGCGTAATGTGTGTGTGTGTGCGTAATATGTGTATCTGTGCGTAATATGTATGTGGGTGCGTAATGTGCGTAATGTGTGTGTGTGCGAGTAATGTGTGTGTGTGCGCGTAATGTGTGTGTGTGCGCGTAATGTGTGTGTGCGTAATGTGTGTGTGTGTGTGCGTAGTGTGTGTGCGTAATGTGTGTGTGTGTGTGCGCGCGTAATATGTGTGTGTGCGCGTAATGTGTGTGTGTGCGTAATGTGTGTGTGTGCGCGTGCGTAATGTGAGTGTGCGTAATGTGTGTGTGTGCGTAATGTGTGTATGCGCAATGTGTGTGTGTGTGCGTAATGTGTGTGTGCGCGTAATATGTGTGTGTGTGCGTAATGTGTGTGCGTAATGTGTGTGTGTGTGTGCGTAATATGTGTGTGTGTGTGCGTAATGTGAGTGTGCGTAATGTGTGTGTGTGCGTAATGTGTGTGTGTGCGTAATGTGTGTGTGTGTGTGCGTAATGTGTGTGTGTGCAATGTGTGTGTGTGTGCGTAATGTGTGTGTGTATACAGGTAGAGTCAAGGGGAGCGGTCGTGTAGTGATTAGCGTGCTCCTCGACGAACCGGCTACCTGAGTTCAATTCCCATTCACGGCCTACACCAGTGGCGATTATCTGAATCTGTCCTGGGCCTCCCCTAGGTCGACTCAGCCTAAACACAAACAACTATTTTAGTTTGTTGTCCTTCCCCCGCACCTCCGATGAGCACGGTTGGCTACGTACGGTGTGAAAGAAGTCCGACATACATTAAAAAATGGTACCTGGTGTAAAACATCGCCACGAGGGAGATAAAGGCGGCCGGGCGTGGTGCTGACCACCTAGCCTCTCGTGTGCCGTTCCCGCCTTCAACCGTGCTACTCGCTAACAACACTTGCCCCAGTAGTCTGGCAAAGCTACACGGGGGATCTTTGTCTTTGTATCCTCAAGCAAACCACGCAAGAGGCGAGCAATTGTTAAACACCTGCAACCATGATGATGATGCTGGAGGTAATCTCTGGTGAAATGTCGCCAAGATTCCTCCCCCACCTCTGCTTTTGCTGATACATCAAGTCAATTGGAATATTTGCAACGTACGGCGCGAAAGAAGTTCAACATACATTATTTTATTAGCTCTGTCGTGTGATGAAAGGATACATTTGTAAATTGGTATCATACCTACACAATGATGCAACCCAAATTAAACGAGTTTTGATTAATTCTACTTTTCCGTCCTCTCTATGTGGAGCATTGTCCAAAATGTCGGCAATAAATTTCAAGATGTTTATTTTTTAATCCACAGTATTATTGATGAATGTTTCGAGTTTTTTTTGTTGAACTGTACGTTTGTTTTGTCTTTTGTTCTTGAATCAAGTAAAGATGCAGGCCAACAAACTAAGAGACAAAAATAAAGAACTAAAGAATGGCTGCCGATGTCGCGTGCGCTGACCAATTAGACGCGAGTATGCCGATTCGTTGGTGAGGATAAAAGAAAGACTTTAAAGTTATGGTTAGATGTGGAATCGTAGCGATCGAGTCTACTGGAATACGAAAAACATTGATATCACAGTCACCATTACATTCGTGGGAGGCTCAACCTAGTCACGTGGCTGAGCTGGCAGTCCCGCCCCTCTCCGTTAGCAACGCCCACTTTTACGTGGCCACGCCCACTCCATCACTAGCCCCCACACGCACATTGAGTGGCCGGAACACTGCGAGTCAGCGGTACAGAATCATAATATTTATTTATACTGCATGAGGAATCTGATGAGCTATAAAGCTCTTTTTCACAGATGTCCAGGAGGGGCGGGTAAGAACGTTACAACAACAAACACAATACAACAACACGATAGTGGTGCAAAGTACAAGAAAGGTGAACAAATCACCCAAACACAATCAAATACAACACTAAACCATCTCCATCCTACCAGACAAAGCCCGCTGAGGCATTAACTTATTTTTCAGAAGCGACCTGGCTACAAATGATAGCTCAACAAAGTGGCTTATCATGTGGACATTTATAGAAGCAGAATTATCTACACAATCTCAATGCATGTTTATATATGTGTGCAGGAAAAGCGAAGCACCCGGCTAAAAAAAATTCCACGCGACCACGAGGAGAGAGACACACGCAAACTCCAAATATACAGCAGGCGTCAGGGTCGGGATCGAACACCGACCTCCTGCATACCGGGCGAGGGAGTTAACATCTCATAGCCACCGTGGCGCGCCCCTTTAATAAATGAATAAAGTACATATATACGAACAAGACAAATTGGAGGCGAACTATTAAGGCCATTATTTTGCTCGTATACGAGCTATGGGCCAGAGATGTGCGACTAAAATGGGATTGCCACCTGTGATGAACAAAAACGCAGTTGCATATCATGAGAAGATCACCCAATGCCAACTATAAATATATAAAACATGTCTTGTCTCAAGTGGTGAATTATTATTATTATTACGACGCCAACAATAAGAAGCAGGACTTGTATTGTCCCGGGAAGAATTACAGATTGCCCACGGGAGCGACTGCAAAGAAACGACGTTTCAGAAAGAAACAAACAGGACAGGTAGCAACGCATGACGAAGAGTTTGCTGGTTCGAGGTTCCAGGGTGGCTCAGAGGTCAGAGTGCTCAGCTGGCGCCGCAGAGGTCCCTGGGTTCGAAGCCAGGCAGCTGCCAGTGGTTACACCTCGAGCGTGAGTGAGTCTTGGTTGGTCTCAACCCAGTCGCAAATAACTGCACGAAAGAAACCCCGTAACATTCAATTAGATTCTTCAGTTGATTTGGCTGAATTCCAGCTCTGACAGTTCCGTGACAGATGAACGTTCCTCTCGCTTGGCAGAACAGGTGGCAAAGTGATGCCCTCTACTGTGCGTGCACCAGAGTGTCACTCGAAGAAGGAGGAGGCCGGATCTCAGACGAAGCTCTGTGATATCCACTTCCGTGGGGCGTTCACCGACACGAAGGGGTTTGTTGCCGGACTCCCGCGGAGAGATCCAAATGGATTCCTCTCACACCGATGGCACAATTGTGGTAAATTCGGGTGGAAATATGACAACAACATAAAATAGTAATAATAACAAAGAGAGAGAGATAGCAAGTGTGTTTTTGTGTGTTTCTGGTGTGCACACACGCGTCCATCAGCCGCTAGCCACAGCGCCGCACACAGCTGCAGCTGGGTCAAGGCAGATGCCTCCTCAATCATCTGTTTCCCGCACGGTTATGTGGCGGGTTTTTTTTGCTCTTTCCCTCCCTCTCCGTGGCTCTGTTTTGTTTGTCTATGTTCCATCATTTATTACTCAATCAACTCATCCATTCTCATTCTCTGTTTGCGCGTCAACTCGATATATCTCCGGCTTATAGTTGTTGGGGCACACCCCCTCCCATTGCCTTTGCAACCAACGCCATCAACACGCCCGCACCCATTCTATCTTGAATATATATACATACACGGTACTTTAGCAGTCCACTGCTGGAGGAAAGCCTCCCCAATGTAGGGATTATTGGACCATACTTCACCACGCTGGTCATCATTGCGAGTTGGTGAAGTGGGATGGTCGCGGAAGCAGGCCCGCGATCGGATATCGCTCACCGCCGATGTTTAGCCGTGGTCAGGAATCTAACTCAGCGGTTAGCGGCGCGCTAACTGCTGCGCCACCACTCCACGCGTCCAACCCGAGCTGGTAAAATTTAACTCTCATTCGAAACCGAGATAATTTATAAATTAAGGCCATTTGGGCAAAACATTCAGATTTCTCCTCTCCTCTCGGTGACAGCAAAAAATATTGCTATTATTTTTAATTAACACGTTATGCTGAGAGGCTATCTATATAACGGAATTTAATTACATACCCTCGTACGGGTGTAGGATATATTTAATTGCACGTAACGTAATAAACGTCATACAATGTAAAATGCATTTTTTAATGATAGAAGAAATAATTTCTATCACGTTATATTTTTCAAATGTATTTAATGCCAGGATGTGCATGTCGTAGGATATGGCAAAGCGACTTGGAAATTTTGAAATGAAATGCGTCTGGAAAGCGTCGCGGGTGTGACTAGGAGGAGATTGTGACGGGTGGGACACGTGGTGTGCAGGGTGGTTGAGGGCAGGTTACCCCGCACCTCCGATGAGCACGGTTGGCTACGTACGGTGTGAAAGAAGTCCGACATACATACTCAGAGGTCTGCGACCAAGGGGTAGAAAAGACCCAAAGCTACACGGTGGTGGTGAAACGTTAAGAAGAACATTGAAGATGGTCCGGTGCACGCATTGTAGAAACGATAATCTAGCAGAGTGGAGGAAGTGATGGCGAGGGTCGCCAGCACCACGCACATCTAATGAGCACGGTAGGCTACGTACGGTGCGAAAGAAGTTTAAAATACACGTATGCATCAACACAGTTGTGCGAGATGACCTCTATGCTTTGACTTTGAAAACTAAAGTAACGAGTTTGAGTCTGTTCCTTCGTTATGAACGTCTCATTTTCTGCAGAGCTCAGACGATCGTTAGACTTCCGCCGCGTGCATAATCAATCAAAGAGTCTGGAACAATGACCGTTAAATCTCCCCCGACGGAACGACACTCCCGGCCACCTTTGTCTCTCCACTATTGATGTTTACACACCGCACCAGGTATTCATCTCAGTCAGCTGTGGGGAAGGCCAGGGCAGGTGCGAACACAACCAAATAACATTCCATGCACCTCATATCGTTGTATCTCAGAAGCTAAGCAGTTGTTCAGCCTGGTTGGTACGTGAATGGATGACCATCACCAGGGCTTGCCGGGTGTTGTAGGTCTAGGCGAGGAGAGAGTCACGCCTCCTGGTATTCAGGATTCTTACTACAGCCAAACACTCATATACAGCGGCAGGACCCTCCTGAACATTAGTCTTGCAAATATTGAAATATAATTTGCCAACGACGTTATCTTGTGACCGGGAACCGAACTCAGGTTAGCAAGGATCGTAGTGCAGTCACTGCACCACCGCTCGCGTCTCCACGATTCCAACAGCCGCACGAAGGCAACGTCTGTTGTGGACAGTGCTGTGAGCGAGCACACATTAAGGCCGTCACGGCGCACGATGAGGTGGTGTGGCCAGGACCACGCCCGGCCGCCTTTGTCTCCTCGCAATTGATGCTTACACGTCGCACCAGGTACTAATTTGAGGCCGAGTCGGTCTAGGGGAGGCCCAGGACAGGTTCAGATAATCGTCACCGGTGTTGGCAGTGAGCGAGAATTGAACTCGGAACGCCGGGTTCGTAGCGTAGCGCGCTAACCGCTGCACTGCCGCTCCATACCCCACACACACACAAACACGAGCATGTATATTTATAACACATTGATAATTGATGTATGTGTGTGTGTGTGAGTGGAGTGTGTGTGGTGTTCACTCTCCGCTTGAAGATAACGCGCATCCCCAGCCCGGGCTTTCACATTGGTTCTGCTCAACCCCTCGTGACCCCACCCGGACACCTGCTCAATAACCTCCCTCTAACGCATCCCCGTCTTCCCGTCCATCAATCACATTATCCTCTTGTTTCAAGCCCCGTGCTCTCTCGCTCTCTCGCTCTCCCTGCTCGCTGCTCTTTGACAGCCCACGCTGCACCGGAGGGAGAACGACGTGAGAATTTGGTGGGCGAAACTGCGGGTTACCTCTCTCGCCCACCCGCCCGCTCGCTCGCTCGCTCTCCCCATTCTCGTCTGTCGGTGGACGCATGGCGACTGCTGATGGTGAGGCTGGTCCATCTTCTTCCTTTTCTTTCTCTCTCTCTCTCTGGTCACGGTCATCGCTACTTCTCGACCTAAAGACAAATTCCGCCGTATGGTCTTAACAGACTGTTGGGGCAAGTGCTGTTAGGGTGTAGCGCCATTGAAGGCCGGAATGGCACACGAGGGAGTGGGTGGCCAGCACCACACCCTCCCACCTTTGTCTCTCTAATGGCAATGTTTACACATCGCATCAGCTACTCATTTGAGGCTGAGTCGCCCCTTAGCGAGGTTCAAGGACCGGTGCAGGTAATCGTCACAGGTCTTGGTGGCCGAATTTTTAATTGAATTACTGCGTGGAAGGGGCCTGGGGTGTAGTGGCCCGCACGCCGTGCAACACAACACCGGCGGGGTTGATTCATGGACGAGCAGCTCTTGCGTTGGGCTCGTCGCATGGATATAATGCCACCACCCGACACAGCGAATCACATCGAGGTGTCACGTCATGGGCAAATATTCTCATTGATTTGTTTAATCGGCAAAGCCAAATGAGGAGGAGGAGGTGGGCGGAGGAGGGCGGAGCAGGAGAATGGTTGAAGAGTAAGACAGATCTTGACGATGATCACGATGATGATGATGATGCTGGATGTAATCCCCAGCGAAGCGTCAAACGTTGTCAAAAATGTTGCATGAACTTTTAAACATTCCTTCCTTCTTATTCTCCTCCTGCTTTTGCTGATAAAATAAATCAATGGGAACATTTGGTCATTACGTGACATTGATTCTATTGGCTCTGTCGGGTGGTGGAGGGTTACAGTAAAAAACCCTCTCTATGCCCACACGACTATCTATATTATAACCCAAAAGAAGGTGATTAAGAATCATAATACTGATCGAGAAATCCTACACATATATAATTGTATTCACTAACAATCTCAAGACGATCCGTACGAAGCAGACAAGCGAGATGGTGACGGCTTGGGGAGGTCTTCATCTAGCAGTGGATTGACCATGGCCACTGATGGTGCTGATGCCAAAACAGTGATGGACTTGGCTACATTCTATATCAGCAGGACTCGCCTCTTCAAAGGAATCCCATTGAGGCTCTCCTCTACATATTAGCAAAAGTCATGGTCCATCATCATCTTCATCAGCCATGAATAACCCATTTCTGGATGAAGTCATTCCCAAGCTTCCACCGCCGTCAGAACTTCTCATGATCCTGCGATGCAACAGTCGACCGTCAGCCCCGCGCAGACGAAATCTCTTCATCGCTCCAGATCCGCACGTCACGGGATGAGAGTGTGCACCCTGCACGTCACGGGATGAGAGTGTGCACCCTGCACGTCACGTGGTGAGAGCGTGCACCCTGCACGTCACGGGATGAGAGTGTGCACCCTGCACGTCACGGGATGAGAGTGTGCACCCTGCACGTCACGTGGTGAGAGCGTGCACCCTGCACGACACGGGGTGAGAGCGTGCACCCTGCACGTCACGTGGTGAGAGCGTGCACCCTGCACGACACGGGGTGAGAGCGTGCACCCTGCACGTCACGTGGTGAGAGCGTGCACCCTGCACGTCACGGGATGAGAGCGTGCACCCTGCACGTCACGGGGTGAGAGCGTGCACCCTGCACGTCACGTGGTGAGAGCGTGCACCCTCCACGTCACGGGATGAGAGCGTGCACCCTGCACGTCACGTGGTGAGAGCGTGCACCCTGCACGTCACGTGGTGAGAGCGTGCACCCTGCACGTCACGGGGTGACAGCGTGCACCCTGCACGTCACGTGGTGAGAGCGTGCACCCTGCACGTCACGGGGTGACAGCGTGCACCCTGCACGTCACGGGATGAGAGTGTGCACCCTGCAGGTCACGGGATGAGAGCGTGCACCCTGCACGTCACTGGCGGAGCCACGCTGCAGGTCTTGGTGGTGGTGGGAATCTTGGTGTAGGGGTTGACGATCGGCGTGAGTGTGGAGGTGGGTAGGTAGGTGGGTGGGGGGAAGATAATGCTAGGTAGTAGTAATTATAATCATGATTTGTTATTGATACCGACGCCTTCCGACAATACGCGGTGGTGTCACGTCGCCACAGCTCCTGTCCACACATTTTAAAGGGGCACCCCCCATTGGCAGCTGTCCGTGGGCGGGCACAAGGTAACTCAGAATTAATAATAATAATAAAACTGAGTCGTACGGTTGCTTTTTTTCTCTGGAGGGTCATGCCGCTGCTGCTACATTGGGGTTTTTGTCTTAAGATGTTTTCAGCTCAATTAATAACGAGTTGTGTTTATTATCATTCACGTGGGGAGGAAGAAACCGGAGCATCCGGAGAAAATGCACGCCTTGCGCGAGGGGAAAACCCTCTATCCCCGCACAGATTGAAACAGATGGATTGCAGGCAGCCACGTGCGGGCAGCCACGTGCGGGCAGCCACGTGCGGGCAGCCACGTGCGGGCAGCCACGTGCGGGCAGCCACGTGCGGGCAGCCACGTGCGGGCAGCCACGTGCGGGCAGCCACGTGCGGGCAGCCACGTGCGGGCAGCCACGTGCAGGCAGCGTCGCCACCGCCGCTGGGAGGCGAGAGGGGGCGATTATTGCTACGCATAATACAAATCGAGTCCCTTTCCGGGTTAATTGTTGGAATAAAAAAAACGTAGATCAAGGACTCCGGGATATGATGGCCTGCTCCTATCGAACGACGTCACGCGATCTTTAACAGCTCACGCGTTTGCAGACGTGGCCGTAGTATTTCCAATCGATGTATTTATGTATTTACTTATTCATCGCGGTGATTTCTGTTGACGCAAAGCACCGCAGTGATAACCAGGCCGGCCCACCGGAATTCGAACCGCGAACCTCTTGCAACAACAACAAGCGGCGGAACGCAACAATTGATGAAACTCCGGGGAAGGGGGCGATGCGAGAGAGGGTGAAGGGTGGGGGGCGGAGGAGGCGATGGAGCGTGGGGGGCTGGGGGGGTTGGAGGCGAGGGAGGTGGCGTGTGTCGGGCCGGGCACGCCGCGTAATGGATGGGAGAGGGTCACGCAGTCGCACCTGCGGCCTAATAAGATGGATTGCTCGTCCCCAGAGAGATTCCTCGCGTGCTCCCTCCTCCTCCTCCTGCAGGGCGCGCCGCGCTGCCTCGCGCTCTAATTTTCGCCCTCACTCTTTGTCTTAATTTCCCACCTGCGAGCAGGAGCGAGGAGGAGCAGGAGGAGGAAGCCTCCTCCTTCACCCCTCGTGCGCAGTAAATAGCCACGCCGCCTCCGCGTCGCAGCTAGGACCCGATCCGGACCCGAGCCACGTGCGCGCGCGTGTGTGCGCGTGCACGTGTGTGCGTGTGTCCAAGGGTGGGGGGGGGGGGCGTAGCGGTGAGCGCGCTGCGCTACGAACCCGGCTACCCGGGATCGATTTTCGCTCACGGCCAAAACCAGTGGCGATTATCCGAACTGGTCATGGACAATCTCCTCGGTCGACTCAGTCTCAATTCGGTACCTAGCGGCATGTGTAAAACATCACGTCACTGGGGAGACAAGAGCAGTTAGGCGCGGTGCTGGCCACCCACCCCTCGTGTGCCGTGCTGGCTTTCATAGAGGCTCGCTAGCAGCACTTGCCCCAACCGCCTGTTAAGGCTATACGGGTGATCTTAGTATCTTGTGTGTATGTGCATGTACGTTTGTGAGTGCGTACGTGAGCGTGCGTGTGCGTATGTATAAGTGCGTGTGTGTATGTGTATGTGTGAGTACGTGTGTGTATGTATGAGTGCGTGTGTGTATGTATGAGTGCGTGTGTGTATGTGTATGTGTGAGTGCGTGTGTATGTATGAGTGCGTGTGTGTATGTGTGAGTGCGTGTGTGTATGTATGAGTGCGTGTGTGTATGTATGAGTGCGTGTGTGTATGTATGAGTGCGTGTGTGTATGTATGAGTGCGTGTGACGCGTTAGCCTTCGTAGGTGGTCGCGATCAGCACCAGCCCCGACAGTCTGTGGATATGCACATGCGATGCCCGTCCCGAGACGCATCCTCAAACCGCGATTTTGAAAGTGATTCTCGCAGTTACAATACACCGACATACTAACGCTCTATGTGCGTCGCTCGGGTTACCAGCAGCAGCATTTGCTCTATTGCAAGGGCGACCTGAGTATCAGACGTTCTGGAAGAATCAGAGCATTTATATGATGTCAATTTGGGGTTACGGGCTCAGAGGTGGAAGTACCCACGCTTTACCGCACCGCACATCATCGTAATCATCGCCAGCCTCCGTCAATCCACTGTTGGATGAATGCCTCCCCCGGGCCGTCACCATCCACTCCGCACGATCCTGCGATGCGGCGATCCACGTTGATTCCATCGTTCCATCTCCACGGTATCGGAGGCGTTTCGCCTATACTGGATGTGCGGCTAATTTGCTAAAGAGACAGAGAGATATATTTTTTTCCCAAGTCGTGTCAAGTGGCTCCACGCTCTAACGAGCATTATACACACACACGCACACACACGTGTACACACACACGCGCGCGCGCATGTGATCTGCTCGCAGTGATATTACAGTGATTATACTGCACTCAGTCAAATTAATTAAAATCTATTTCGGGTTCTGCAGCCGTGAAGAAATGTTCGCTGTTATCTTACATTTTGAATGAATATGTGGCAATGTCGCTCTCGACGCGCGTGCGTGTTTCACGGGGGGGGGGGGGGTTGTACGGAAATTATGTCCGACGGTTCGCTCCGCATGCTGGGAACTTCTTCAGTTGACAGCAAAATAAGTTCCTGAGATTACATTTTGGCGATCGTCTAATTAGCGGTCATGCAAATAAATTGTCACTTGATTTTTGAAAATATTTCTATATTTGCATAGGTCCTGGAACCGGAGCGGAGCGTTGGACATCGTGCCGTTCATAGCGCAACTCGAAGACGCAGCGGAGGGATACGCAGCAAGGACGTGAGGCTGCCGAGAAAACACGGCACCGGAGTATTCATCACTTACGCGCGCGCTCGTGTGTGTGTGTACACGTGTGTGTGTGTACACGTGTGTGTGTGTGTGAGCGTGTGTGTCCGTGTGCATGTATACACGTGTGTGCGCGCGTGTGTGTACACGTGTGTGTGTGCGCGTGTGTGTGTGTGTACACGTGTGTGTGCGCGTGTGTGTAGACGTGTGTGTGCGTGTGTGCGTGTGTGTGTGTCACGTGTGTGTGCGTGTGTGTGTGTGTACGCGTGTGTGGGCGCGTGTGTGTGTACACGTGTGTGTGTGTGTGTACGCGTGTGTGGGCGCGTGTGTGTGTACACGTGTGTGTGTGCGTGTGTGTGTACACGTGTGTGTGTGTGCGTGTGTGCGTGTGTGTGTACACATGTGTGTGTGTGTGCGCGCGTGTGTAAACGTGTGTGTGTGTGCGTGTGTGTACACGTGTGTGTGTGCGTGTGTGTGTGCGTGTGTGCGTGTGTGTGTACACGTGTGTGTGCGTGTGTGTGTGCGCGTGTGTGTGTGCGCGTGTGTACGTGTGTGCGTGTGTGCGTGTGTGTGTACACGTGTGTGTGCGCATGTGTGTAAACGGGTGTGTGCGTATGTGTACACGTGTGTGCGTGCGCGTGTGTGTGCGCGTGTGTGTACACGCGTGTGTGCGCGTGTGTGCGTGTGTGTGCGTGCGTGTGTGTGTGTACGTGTGTGTGCATCGTAAGGAGTCGTAAGCGATGAGACGCGTGCACCGTGAGCACGCGGGGAAGCGGAATGGTTTCGCGAGGATAGGGAGGTGAGGTGATGAAGGCGTCGTGGTGTCATTGTAAAGACATCAAGGATTCGTTAACTAGGGGGGGCGAGAAGGCAACACAGAGAACGACAGCTGCGACGAGATCGTGGGAGGTGATGGCAAATTATTCTGAGAGGCCTTCATCCAGCAGTCGATTAATCATGGAGAAGGAGGATACGCACAAATATATAATCTCGGAATTGCGTAACTTTACGTAAAGTTTCTGCTCTGGTGAAATTTTTACAATGAGCAACAATAAACGTCAAAATATGGATTTTGCGGGGACTCGCCTTCAGGATTCAATGAAGACAGCCAGAGGACAGGAATATCTCTCTCATTGCAGTAACAGCCCAGTTATTGTTATGTCTAATTAACTTGCTATTCATGTCTGAACCATATACAAATGTGCATACATAGTTACCGTGTGAGACACGTGGAAGGGATGCTGCCGCGTTTTCATGGTCATTACAACGGACTTCATCTGTTCGATTCAATATCCCGGTGCGACGTAACAATATGTATTATACCAATTTCAACTTATAATACGCCACGCAGGATTCGCTCGCTCTCGAAGAGACGGAGAGAGGGGGAACTACTGACGAACGGGAAGGCAGCAGCCAGGTCGGCGAGCCGGCGTCACCAACAATTACCCAAGCTCTGCGGTCCTCTATGCATTAAGATGTTTCAGCCAGTTAATGACTGTTTACATGTGGGAGTAAATCGGAGATAGTCGGAGGCAACCCGTGCGTGCGAGGGGGCAACACTCTATCCCGGAGAGATGGAACAGGTGGAGTCCACATCTTTCGCTGGTACGGCGTTATTCTGGCGAGACGGGGATATGGCTCCTACTCGACACCCACGCAGAGATGGAACAGATGGAGATTAAGCCCGCAATCGGCTGTACCGCCGTCGACTGGCGAGCCAGGGTATAGCACCTCCTCGACAGCGACGGGGAAGAGGGGAGTTTCACGACATCTCCGCTCGTGATTCACCAACCCACGCTGGCTGAAATTTCAGGCCACCATGCACCTCTACGCAGTAGGCGCGTGGTTTCCCCTGAGCATAACTGCGGGTACCGTTTTGTTCAAAACCATTTGAACCCGTGGCGAGTGGGGTGCCCCTCCCCCCTTCACTTTACCCCCCCCCCCCGCCTGCCTCCTCCCCCCACCGCGCCCTCAGATTTCGTTGCGCGCCGCAGAGATGAACAGCGCGGGGTCGCGTCCGTAGGCTCGAAGCGGCGTCCCCTGCTAAGCGCATTCCTCAACCCTCGCCGCCCTCTGCGTGACAAGGCCGGCCAAGCCGCCACCGCCGCCTGTCTCGCATTCCGCATTCCCCAGTGCGCCCTTCGTCGTCTTCCCCGCTTAATTAATGAACGGCCGCAGCAGAGCCGTGCGGAGAGGCACGGAGGGGGGGGGGCAGGGCAGGTGAGGGTGTGGGGGGGAGTCGCACGGGAGAGAGGGGGCACGCCCAGCAGCCGCGTGCCAGCAACAATACACAAAGACAAAGATCCACCCTCCCGCATAGACTTTGCAGTCTGTTGGGGCAAAGTGCTGTACAGCAAGCACCGGAGGAAGGCTGGCACAGCACACGAAGGGGGGGGGGGGGGGTGAGTAGCCAAGCCCACGCCTTCCCGGTCGCCCTTCTCACCGCAGTGGCGATGTTGACTACACACCGCACCAGGAACTCGTTTGAGGCTGAGTCTACCTAGGGGAAGCGCAGGACCGGGTCAGATTATTCGCCACTGCGAGCGGGAATCGAGTCGACTCGGTTCGCCGGGTTCGTATCGCAGTGCTGCGCCAACACTCCCCACAAGTAATATGTGCACACAACAACAGCAACAGCGGCAACAAACAAACAAACGCACCCGCGGTGGATATGAAGTCAGCCCTGCACGGGCATTCCCCGTAGCAAGACGAGTTACCGGAGTGCTCACGCGTCCCGGGAGAGACGCTGTTACAGCGGAAGGAGCACGCAGCAATCTCAACCCCATTCTGTCCATGCTCCCACGACATCCATTCGTGTCCGTGTGGGGGAGGTGGAGAGAGAGAGCGAGCGAGGTGGTGACGGGGGTGGGAGCGGTGGTAAAATGGTGAGCGCTCTGCGCATCGAATCCATCGACCACGCGTTCAATGCCCACTGACATCTGCACCGATCCTGAGCCTCCCCTAGGTCAACCCAGCCTTCAATGAGCCCTGGGAGAGGTTTGTAAACGCAGGTGTGGGAAGACAAAGGCGGCCCTGCGTGGGGGTGACCGCATGACCCCCTTGTGCGCCGGTGCTTCTGGCCTTGCTAGTCGCCCGCTAACACCACTCGCCCCGACAGCTCGCACGGGACATGTAGGGGATTACGTGATGGTTGGGGAGCGGTGGTGCAGGGTGCTCTCCGAACCGGGAGACCTTAGTTACAATTTCCCTGCCACAGCTGATTGCGTTAGTGGCACGTTACATATCAATAATTGTGCTGGGCCTCCTCTAGGTCGACTCA
Source organism: Petromyzon marinus (assembly GCF_048934315.1). NCBI lineage: Eukaryota > Metazoa > Chordata > Hyperoartia > Petromyzontiformes > Petromyzontidae > Petromyzon > Petromyzon marinus. Next base: position 17,797,153 of record NC_133690.1, on the reverse strand, counting down.
GCCTTAAACGAATGAGTACTTTCTAAGGCGCGTAAACGAGCGTGAGAACTAAAAGCCAGGCATCGGCTTTAATAGGCCCTCGCCAACAGCACCTCGCCCCGTAGGAGGCCACATATATACACACACACACGTATATATACACACACGGCTGGTTGGGTGGGTGAGTGGGGTGTTTGTTTTCGGCATAATCCGAGCAAGCGCTTTGGCGCGCGGCAGTCACACAAAGACAAAGATCCCCCGTATAGCCTTAACAAACTGTAGGAGCAAGTGCTGTTAGCGAGCACCTATGAAGGCCGGCACGGCACACGAGGGGATGGGTGGCCAACACCACGCCCGGCCGCATTTGTCTCTCTAGTGACGATGTTTACACACCGCACCAGGTATTCATTTGAGGCTGAGTCGACCTAGGGGAGGCCCGGGACCGGTTCAGATAATCGTCACTGGTGTTGGCCGTGAGCGGGAATTGAACCCGGGTCGCCAGGCCCATAGCGCAGCGCGCTAACAGCTACACTATCGCTCCCCAGTCACACACACAGGCACACACACAGACAAACACACAGACACACACACAGTCACACACGTCCACACAGACACACAGACATAAACAAACACACAGACACACACAGACACACACACACCGCGTTCCACCCCCCCCCCCCCCCATTGCCGAGGCACCACCGCGCCCGACACAATTTGGATTTATTTGGCGCCCCGACCGCCACGGCGCTCCTCCACGTCACTTAGGAGTTGGAGACGGAAATATTTCCCGCGCCGTTCCAGAAAAAAGAAATGCCACCAAAATCCCATCCGCGACGTCGTCCACACGACGATATATTAAAGTGATCTCCGTATGATTCCATTAGGCGGTCGCTATTATAATGGAGCTAACCCTGGAAACCTTGGGTTAAGGATTTGGCGAGTGTCAACGCCATGCGTAAAGGTAATGGAATGATGCGGAGGTCTCTTGGTTGTCGCACCGGTGCCGGACGGGTGATTTCCGCGTGTGGGGCGAGCGAGCGAGTGACCCGCCAATGGGAATGTTGCAAGTTCAAAACCCCGGTTGTGGTGATGGTGGTGGTTGTGGTTGTAATTTTGGTGGTGGTTGTAATTGTGGTGGTGGTTGTGGTGGTGGTGGTGGTTGGGTTGGCCGAAAATTCATCCAGGGTCGATAACAAAAAAAAATAAGCACCAATTTATTGTAAAAGTCAACCGTGGTTGCTGGTTTTACTCGCCCCCCACCATAGTAATGTGGATTTTCCACCACTGGTTCAGGGCTGTAAACAGGAAAAGAACAACACACCACCTCGATGGGTGGTTGGAGCAGTACATCGCTTCGACTTATTGCGCGGGAGCTGTGCGTGTTGCTGTGAGCGCCGCGCTGTGACCTTGGCGACCCGAGGCCAGTTCCCGGCATTCGGAGATCTGCACAGCAGCGGCGGCAGCGGCAGCATAACGTTGACAACGAGAGGGAGCGAGTCAAGTTTGGAAGAGGAGAACGACTCTTAATATTGAAACAATTTCAGCGAGCGCGCTCCTTGTGAGTCGCATCATTGCACCCTCCACGGCACGCGCATAGCACACGCAAACATAAAGTTATCCACGTAATTGACCTGTACGAGCATGCTGGCAAATCTCATCTTCTCTCATATTTGTCTCGTTTCTCCTTGAAGGTCGATAAGGAACGATGAGTAACTGTAATCTGCACTTACATCGGTGTCTCTCTCTCTCTCGCTCTCTGTCGCTGTATCAGCTGCGAGCACGATCGTGAGCACACCACCGAATTATCTCGGGTCCCAAGGCAGCTCGGCGAGATGTAGCGACGTTCCCGCAGTGGCATCGCCACGACCCACGGCAGCTTCGTCATCCTCTGAGCCCCGAAATATTCTCTCTCGCTCTCTCGCACTCGCACATGCAATCCACGTGGCCTACCGCAGTGCTTCTCTACTGTTTCTGGAGGAACCCCGAGGGGGCGAGGGGGGGGGGGAGTTCAGTGTTCTGACTCCGCCAAATGGGGTTTGGCCAGAAGACACCATAGACGCCTGTCCCCCCGGGGTATCCGGCACAGGCTTATTGCTGTGCTTTCTTGCGTGGTTCTTTCGTAATGTAATTAAGGCTGGGGAGGTGTTACCAGCCCCTCAAAGACAAAGGTCCCCCGTATAGCCTTTAATGAACGGTTGGGGCAAGTGCTGTTCGCGAGAACTCTATAAAGGCCAGCACAGCACGAACACGAGGGGGGGAGGTGGGTGACCAGCACCGCTCCCGGCCGCCTTTGTCTCCCCGGTGGCGATGTTTAACGCACCGCAGCAGGAACTCATTGGAGGCTGAGTCGACATGCAGAGCCACGCACACGCACGGGCTATAAACAGCCAGGAGCTCACAGACTCCAAGATAACCACATTGAGTTTCATGCCAGGCGTGGGTTATATCCGGTACCCGTGTGCCTGGATGCAACGTTATTGTGCTTGTTTTCTGGCGCCGCCGACTCTATTTTGCAGATAAAGAGATTCTGAGTTTCTCCTTTAGAGATAATTTGTGTTGATGCGCTCCTGTTTTTTTTATCTATTTTCTTCAACCCCCCCCCAAGACCAAGCAACAACGAGCAATGTGCCGCCTCGGCGCTGAAACACAGCGGAGACTCTCACCATCACACGAATTTATTTCAATACCTTGAACAAAAACACAACATTAAAACGTGCAGCCACCAAGCAAAGCCATCGAGCCACACGCAAAGATAGAGAGAGAGAGGACTGGCTGTACCGCAAAGTGATGGCAGCAGCAATCAAACAAAGATATAATATCCCCCACCCCCGTATAGCCTCAACACCGATGTTCGGGCAAGTGCTGTGGGTGAGCACCTCTAAAGGCTAGCACGGCATACGAAAGGGGGATTGGCCAGAACCACGCCCGGCCGCTTGACTCCCTAACAGTGACGTTTACACACCGCACACCGGATACTAATTTAAGGCCGAGTCGGCCTAGGGGATGCCCAGTACCGGTTCAAATATTCGCCCACTATTTATCGGTCACGAGTGGGATTCGAACTTGGCTCGCCGGCTTGGTAGCTTGGCGGGCTAACCGCTGAGCCACCGCTCCCCCTACACGCACACGCGCGTGCATACGCACGCGCGTGTGCACGCACACAGGCAGAGCCACAGACCCATCCTTCATCTCCCTAGGGGGGCTGTTATAGTAGCAGGGTGCAGGTGCCGTAGCCTCAATCTGTCACCGCGGCGATCGGCCAGGCAATTAGTGCCGCTTGCTTCTGCCCCCCGCCTCGCCCGTACCTCTCCTCACCCCCCCCAAAACCAAGACCCCAATGAACCCCCCTTTCACCGACCCCCCCCCCTTTTCCACTCGCTCCACTTCCCCCTTCCCACCTCCCCGCGCCTCCAGACCGATCCTCACTACCTCCCTGTGATCCTTCCTAATGACCCCACAGTCGTTTCATTAATCAGTCGCTACCCAGTAGCTAGGGTCCACCGTGTCCGCTCGCCACGAGCTACAATTTACCCGGAGCTTCGTTTCTACAGAGCCTGTCTCTCTGTCTGCGTCGATGATCCGGCATAATATTTGCTCACCCGGCATACCACATCCAGTCTACATCTTCCTGTGGCCCTGGTGGCGACCAGTCACGTGCCACCTAATTGGTACCTATTTTATTGAACCCCCCCCCCCGAGGAATGATGATGGGCTGAATCAACACCACCCCTTCTCCAGACCAGGACTTGAACACGTAAACCTTCCAATCGCGAGCCGCTCGCAATTGGAAGCTACCTGGCCAGGCTATGATTGAATGACACAGCAGAGTAACAGCAGTCGACTTGAATCAGCAGCCAGTAGCTGAGCTCCCCGTATCCGATACAGAGTGGAGGGGGTGCGGCGGTGGGGGGTGGAAGCCGAACTTGGCCGATCCCATCTGTTAATGTGACTCATGACCACCGCGACCCATTGGCCGGCAGGGCACCCCCCCCCTCCCCTCAACGCGGTGGTACAGCCCGGGTGGGTCACCAAGCCCCGACCACCCGCCGAGGTGCCCCAACTCCTCGCTCCACGCGCCGCGAGTCGCTCACTCCACCTGCGCGCGGTCGGTAATTGGCGGTCTCCACCTGGGGTTGCCACGTGTCCTGGTTTCCCAGCAGGATCGCGCTCTTCCTGACGAGCTCGAGCTGCCGCTGTCCGGGGAAATCTCGAATCTTTTCCCGGGATATTAAAAGTCCCGGGTCAGTTGTATCCCAAAAACAACAACACTAATAATAACAATACTACTACTGCAGAAACAATCCACCTCTCGGGAAAGTGCCAAGCTTTTCCTCTGGCATTATCAGAAACATTTCTTCTCAATCCCCCACGATATGACCCGTTGTTGTTGTTTTATATCTCAGAGGTGGCAACGCCTAACTCGAGCTAGAAGTTCGGGCACGGCTGGGAGTGAATGCCGTGCGGGATGACGCGCGACGCGCGGCGCACGGAGCTGGGCACGTTCCGACGAAGCGCGGGGAGCGGTGGTGCCGCGGTTAGCACTGCGCTGCGAATACGGCGACGCGAACGGCCAACACCACGCCCCGGGCCGCCTTTGTCTCACCGAGTTCGATTCTCGCTCACGGCCAACACCGGTGACGATTATCTCAATCTGGACCTGCTCGAGGTGGACTCAAATGAGTACCTGGTGCGATGTGTCAACATCGCCACTGAGGAGACAAAGGCGGTCGGGCGTGATGTTGACCACCCAACCCTTCGTGCGCAGTGCCGGACTTCATAGGTGCTCGCTAACAGCACTTGCCCCGCCAGTCTGTTGAGGTTATACGGGGGATCTTTGTCTTTGTATGTGTGTGTATATGTTTGTGTGTGTGTTAGGTGGCCTCGGGGTAATGGTAATTAGCAAGCTCTCCTCTACCTCCCCATGCAATGCAGCACCTGCTGAGGTCATTTTAAAAATGCTGCCCGCATGCCGGACATCGCTTCCTAATATGGGCCTTCTCCCGTCCCTCTCGACGAGGAGATGCGACCACCACCACCAACAACAACCACAACCAACGCCACCACCACCTCGCCGCCATAACCCAGAGGCGGTCTGGGCTTGAACGCCGCCGGTCGCCGCAGCATCACCACTCCGCAGGTCCCAGGAGCGGCTCAGGCAATCGCCACTGATGATGGCCGCGAGACGGAATTGGTGGTGGCTACGCTGCTGCACGTGGCTGCCTGTAATTACCCAGAACCGCGGAGGCAGCAGCAGGAGCAGCGAAGGTTGGTGGATCATGGCAGCGGACGGTGTGAAACTTCCATTCTCGCGGGCGTCGAGAAGGAGCCGTGCCCTAGCTCTGCCAGGAGAAAAGGGTACTGCAAGTGAGGACTCCACCTGCTCCTTCTGCATGAGATAGAGATAATATTGGTTGATTATGGACAATATTTGTCTATTATGGAAAATATTGGACGCGAAAGCCTACGTGTTAACCTGGGATAGAGCGCAACAATAAGTTTCACCATTTCTGGCAATAAATATATGAATTGTCTTTGAAACTGATTGGTGTGTACCAAACAGTTTCAAAGACAATGCATATATAATTATCAGAGCATGTTTCTTTTTTGCATGTTCACTACAAGTGCGCGTGGTTAAAGCAGACAGGATTCCTTGAAAATGGATTCTGTTTGGTGTTTAAACATCTTAACACAACTCCTGTTTAATTACCATAAAGGGGCGAACCTATTGTTATATGTTGATACTGGCAAGAAAGGTCCCATACTGGGATAGAGTGTTTTTGCCCTCGCACACACGCGTAGGCTTTCTCCTGGTGCTCCAGGTTTCTCCCACATGTTGTCCGATTCCACCTTAACACATATAGAAGACCGCAGAGCTTGGGGGTGGGGTGGAGGGAGGGGGGATTTGTCACTGGCTCACGGCGTGGTGGCTGCTGCTGCTGCTGCCTTGCTCCTCGCGTCTGAGTCGCCCCCTCTGCCTCTCTCCGTACGAGAGCGAGCGGGCGCTGTGCGGCACTACGATTAAAACATTATTGTAATTCATAACCACGAGGTTACCGATCGCCACACGCGAGCGCGCCGTCGACGAACCAACGTGCCAAATACGCTGCTCTCCTTTTTCAGAAGCACGGCTCCCTGCGATTTGTTGGAACCCCCCGATAAATATGGCAACGTTGGCATGCGGACGGACCAACGTTGGCCCACCGTTGGGCCAACGTTCAATGTTTGCTGGGACGTGCCCAATCCATTTACATCGCGACACACTGCACGCCATATGTGTACCAGAACATGCCGCAGCCTACGGGGTGGAGCTAGTCGGGTTGCCACCTCCGGGACACGCACACACACACACAAAACGGGACACACACACACACGCATACACACACACAACGGGACACACACACACACAACGGGACACACACACACACGCACGCACGCACACACACACACAAAACGGGACACACACACACACGCATACACACACACAACGGGACACACACACACGCACACACACACACACGCACACACGCACAGACACGCAAACACACACACACAAAACGGGACACACGCACACACACACACGCACGCATACACACACACAACGGGACACACACACACACAAAACGGGACACACACACACAACGGGACACACACACACACGCACACACACAACGGGACATACACGCACACACACGCACACACATACACGCACACACACACAACGGGACACACACGCAGACACACACACACACGCACACACATACGCACACACACGAAACGGGACGCATCATCGGCACCGTCGTATCAACCCCGTGCCGAGAGGTGGCGAGATATACAGAGAGGGAAAAAAGTATTTGATCCCCTGCTGATTTTGTATGTTTGCCCACTGACAAAGAAATGATCAGTCTATAATTTTAATGGTAGGTTCATTTGAACAGTGAGAGAGAATAACAACAAAAAAATCCAGAAAAACGCATGTCAATAATGTTATAAATTGATTTGCATTTTAATGAGGGAAATAAGTATTTGACCCCTCTGGAAAACATGACTTAGTACTTGGTGACAAAACCCTTGTTGGCAATCACAGAGGTCAGACGTTTCTTGTAGTTGGCCACCAGGTTTGCACACATCTCAGGAGGGATTTTGTCCCACTCCTCTTTGCAGATCTTCTCCAAGTTATTAAGGTTTCGAGGCTGACGTTTGGCAACTCGAACCTTCAGCTCCCTCCACAGATTTTCTATGGGATTAAGGTCTGGAGACTGGCTAGGCCACTCCAGGACCTTAATGTGCTTCTTCTTGAGCCACTCCTTTGTTGCCTTGGCCGTGTGTTTTGGGTCATTGTCATGCTGGAATACCCATCCACGACCCATTTTCAATGCCCTGGCTGAGGGAAGGAGGTTCTCACCCAAGATTTGACGGTACATGGCCCCGTCGATCGTCCCTTTGATGCGGTGAAGTTGTCCTGTCCCCTTAGCAGAAAAACACCCCCAAAGCATAATGTTTCCACCTCCATGTTTGACGGTGGGGATGGTGTTCTTGGGGTCATAGGCAACATTCCTCCTCCAAACACGGCGAGTTGAGTTGATGCCAAAGAGCTCCATTTTGGTCTCATCTGACCACAACACTTTCACCCAGTTGTCCTCTGAATCATTCAGATGTTCATTGGCAAACTTCAGACGGGCATGTATATTTCCTTTCTTGAGCAGGGGGACCTTGCGGGCGCTGCAGGTTTTCAGTCCTTCACGGCGTAGTATGTTACCAATTGTTTTCTTGGTGACTATGGTCCCAGCTGCCTTGAGATCATTGACAAGATCCTCCCGTGTAGTTCTGGGATGATTCCTCACCGTTCTCATGATCATTGCAACTCCACGAGGTGAGATCTTACATGGAGCCCCAGGCCGAGGGATATTGACAGTTCTTTTGTGTTTCTTCCATTTGCGAATAATCGCACCAACTGTTGTCACCTTCTCACCAAGCTGCTTGGCAATGGTCTTGTAGCCCATTCCAGCCTTGTGTAGGTCTACAATCTTGTCCCTGACATCCTTGGAGAGCTCTTGGTCTTGGCCATGGTGGAGAGTTTGGAATCTGATTGATTGATTGCTTCTGTGGACAGGTGTCTTTTATACAGGTAACAAGCTGAGATTAGGAGCACTCTCTTTAAGAGTGTGCTCCTAATCTCAGCTCGTTACCTGTATAAAAGACACCTGGGAGCCAGAAATCTTTCTGATTGAGAGGGGGTCAAATACTTATTTCCCTCATTAAAATGCAAATCAATTCATAACATTTTTGACATGCGTTTTTCTGGATTTTGTGTTGCTATTTTGTCTCTCACTGTTCAAATAAACCTACCATTAAAATTATAGACTGTTCATTTCTTTGTCAGTGGGCAAACGTACAAAATCAGCAGGGGATCAAACACTTTTTTCCCTCACTTTAGCAGGGAGGTGGACACGTGGACGACACCCACCACCAAATCACCCTGCACGCGCCCGGGTTAAGCCTGGAACAGGTCCTTTGAAAACCAGGTGCTGTAGGCGTGGGCTACAATGTGACCAGGACACGGCACTACAACACTGGATTCTTGAACCCATCTGTGTGCAGGCTATGAGTGTTATGCCCCTCGCGTGCGGCGCTGGGTTCTCTCGGCGACCGTCGTTCCGACACGAAACCGACCTACGGCACGCCGAGCCACGCCCCGTCCCTTCCCACGCTGTGCGCGCGGAGCCCTTCCCACGAGCCGGCGTGCTTATCGCGCAGTTGCACCGCCTGCACTCCCCGCCGGGGCCTAGTGGCTGTGGCATTTCTTCCTCCGTGGGTTTCGGCGGCGTTTCTATCGCTCGCCCACGGTTTCATTTGGCTCGCTGCGTGTCCAGTCACCCAGGGAGGAGGAGGAGGGGGGGGGGTCATAATAGCCGGCGCTTTTGTTGCGATATTGCTCACAACGCTCCGCGCGCAGGTTAAACCAATCAGCTCCGCGCGTAATGAGCGCGGAGCGTGGGTACAAGACAAAGATCCCCCGTGTAACCTTGAGCAACAGACTTTTGGGGCAATTGCCGTGAGCGAACATCCTTAAAATGGAAGGCCGGAAATGGCACACGACCGGGTGGGTGGCCATCACCACGCAGGGCCGCCTTTGTCTCCCCGGTGCTGATATTTACTCACTCGAGGCTGAATCGACCTGAGTCGATCTATGGGAGACCCCAAAGCACCGGTTCAGATCGCCGTCACCCGTGTGGTGGCCGTGGGCGGGAATGACAACTCGGAGCACCAGGCTGGTAGTGCAGCGCGCAAACAGACTCCGCTGTTCGCCCGCCCCCGCCCCCCGCGACCCTATACAGCGGACGGACACAGCAGACAAACAGCACGCGATGGGAAGAGCGAAGTGAAGAAGAAATTCGGGGTAGGTTAGGGATTTGTGTTTTTTGCGGCGTTGGGACAGAAAACAGATTCACGTGAAAATGTTTGAAATGTGTCGAGAGCAAGGCCCTTGTAGAGCGCAGCTACGTCCGCTCGAGTGCACGACGCGCGCGGCGTGCAGCGCTCCGTCCGCTAACGCGCGGCTTTTAAGTTCCATTGTAAATAACCCATGAGCCTTCTGCTGTTTTGGGTCTCAACATTCATTGCAGCCTCTCGTTAAGGTCCTGCATCCTATCGGCTCTCGCCAGTGCGAGTGCCGATAATGGAGCTGCAGTAAATGTGGCGTTTGCTCTTTGCTGCTTATGGGTGGAGCGGTGGCACGGCGGTTAGCACGCTGCGCAATTAACCCAGCGATCCGAGTTCGCTTCCCGGCCACGGTGAACATCAGTGCCAAGTGACATGTGAACCCGTCTCCCCCCCCCCCCCACCGCTTTCAGCAATCCACACTGACCAGCATGGTGAAGTATGGTCAAATACCCCCAAATGACCAATGTGTGTGTGTGGTGGGGCAGTAAATGTGGATGAGTTTTTGGCGGTGGCTAATGTGTGTCTGACTGGGGAGCGGTGTAATTGTGTGTGTGTGTGTGTGGGGGGGGGTATGTGTCTGTGTGTCTGTATGTCGTGGGGAGGGGTAGTGCAACGGTTAGCGTGCTGCGCTACCAACCTGGCGACCCGAGTTAGATTCCCGCTCACGGCCAACACCAGTGAGGATTATTTAAACCGGTGCTGGGCCTCCCGTAGGTCGACTCAGCCTCAAATGAGTACCTATTGCAATGTGTAAACATCGCAACTGGGGGAGACAAAGGCGGCTTTCCGTGGTGCTGGCCACCTTCAGAGGTGCTGCTTATACTCGCTCCTAAGAGCACTTGCCCCAACAGTCTGGAACAGGCTCTTTGTCTCAACGTGGCCATCGTATGTGCAAGTGTCCGCGGAGGTGCCAACAGGAAGTCTGGCATTTGTCACGAGTTCGCGGTAAAACAGAGCGGAGAAACCCAAAAAATTGGGGCAAATGTTTCGTTCAGCTCGGTTGCCTCCCAGGGGTGAGCGCGCCCACGTTAGCTCTGCTTGCCGAGGCTGCCCTGCGTCGAAAAATCATGATGCGAGTCCTGGGCTTGAGCAAGGCAAATTGGCATCCTTTAGAGAGAGAAAAAAACAAAAGGACGACTTGATGTTACTTTTGCATGATATTGTTTTCGAGCGCAGTTGGGGGGAATATCTTAATATCAGTTCTTGGATGGTGATGGGAACGATGCCGTGCATCGTATGCACGTTGTATGTGTATGTAGCTCGAACTTTCTTTCGCACCGTACGTAACCAACCGTGCTAATCGTGATGGCAACCGCGCTGGTTCGATTCGATCGCCCGTCGAGGCAGTTGATACAATGGGGCGATTTTCTCAAATTCCTTCCCCCACCACCCCGGCACCCCAACAGCCCATTGCCTTCCACGTGCCAGCAGCTCTGAAGCAGTGTCCACCGCGGTCAGTCGATCACGCAGGTCACGTCTGGTGGGGTAGCGTGTGCACGGGTACTCCCACCTCTTCCACGACGTGCGGCCAGGTTGGAAGAGTAGGCCAAATACACTCTACGGGGCGAGGCTCCCTTACTCTTTAGCCGAGGCACCTTTAAACCAGCAGGGGCGCGAGGTAGGCAATTTCAGGGGCTGCGCCCCTTGAACAGCGCCATGCAGCCATTCCAGCATCCGCGCAATCATCGTGGATGCCACCAGGCCCCCACAATCGCTCTCTTCCTTCCGCCAGATCTCTCAAGTCGTTACTCCTCGATTGAAGACCGAGGCAGGAAGACGTCTTCACAACTCTGGCTGTCGCCTGGTGAAGCTGCTTGTCGATGTAATCACCGGCGAAACGTCTCGGTACTAGAATTGCAAATGCTGTTGGTTTACTCCCCAACGAACTTGAACACACACAACCGGCGTGTTGAGGTCGTCACTTATTGGCACGTTTTGTTCACGTGACAAACCTTACTAATTGGCTGTGTCGGGTGGTGGCGGGTTTAACGACACAACATTTATATATGTACGTGAGTGGCCAGCACCACGCCCGGCCGCATTTGTCTCCCAGTAAAGATGTTCATCCATTGCACGAGGTACTCATTTGAGGCTGAGTCGACATAGGGGAGGCTCAGGACGGTGTCAAAAGATCGTCAGTGGTGTTGACCGTGAGCGGGAAACGAACTCGGGTCGCCGGGTTCCTAGCGCAGTGCACTAACCGCTACACTACCGCTCCCCCCCCCCCCAACCCACACACATCCACGATTGCACAGCACCTAGCCAGTCAACCATCCACCACCGCCACCACCACCACCCTCACACGGGCAGCTGCACTCTTCCGGATGACTGGGTGCATTGAAGGCGGACACCTCGGCGCGCCGGTAATTAATACACAAAGCCCCGAGACACACTCCTAATGACGCTGCCCCGCTGGCGCGCGCTGATGCACGAGACGCGTTTATGAATCCGCTCCACCTCCAACTCCTCCCCGCACCGGGCCCGCGTCACGACGCACGCGGCGGTGCTTGTCAGGGAGGAGGAGGGGGGAGTTGGGGGGGGGGGGGTCTTAGTCGGGGGTGGAGGGGAGGTTTGGGGAGGTTGGGGTTTGGTGATGGGGGACAGAGCCCATGGAGGGAGAGGGTAGGATGATGTAGGGGGTATGAGAGGGGTCGACTCATAGATGATTCTGCAGGACTGCTGGCAGTTAGTGAAGCCATCAGGCCAGGGTTTAGCTTTGGGAGGAGGGGGCGAGGGAGGGGAGGAAGGGAGGGGGCGAGGGGTGCGTGGAACAGTTCTGCCTGACAGAGCCTGGGTTTAGCTTTGGGAGGAGGGGGCGAGGGAGGGGAGGAAGGGAGGGGGCGAGGGGTGCGTGGAACAGTTCTGCCTGACAGAGCCTAAGGGAGCCTTTGGAGACTCGGGGGCAACTGGGGTCATCGCTCGGGAAGGATGAAGAAGGGGAGGGTGGAGGCAGGACGGGTGCAGCGATCTCCCACAAGCGGCCGCCTCTCGTCGTCGTCGTCCGCGGGGCTCGCGTTCTCTGCCACCGAGACGCGCGGTCGTCCTCCGACCCCCCCCCCGTCCCCCCTCCCGTGGTGGATGCACGGAGGGGGGGGGCTATGTGGGCTGTCGTCCCCCCCCCCGCCCCTACAAAATAAGAGACAGCTGTCCATCACCGTGATCTTCTCACGATCCTCCTGAACTCGGAGCACTAAAAGTAAATCTGCTTTCTTTCGAAATAATAATAACAGCAATGTGCCAAGATAATGCGTATCTTGCGATATTTATATATTGTGTGTGTTCTCTAGAATTTACGGGATACCCTGGCGAAATGAATGACAATAATGGGAACGCAAATGTAAAAGTTAGAGCGATGTCAAATGAGCCGTGGTGAGTTTCTGTCTTGGTTTCTTCCATCTCTTATTCATTAGTATTATTATAATTGTTGTTGTTGTTGTTAAACGTCTTTCGAACGTCTTCTTCTTCCGCCGTTGAGAATTAAACTCAGTGTTTATTCGTTGTACGGGGGAAAAAATCACATTTAGCCAATTACCCGGCTAGCTTCGGTGTCCACGGCCCGCAGCAGCCACGAACAATCGAGTTTGCGGTCGACAGGCGCCGAGCCAGCAGCCAGCCAGGACACTCGAGGCTTATAATAATATTATTATTATTAATGAGCACGTATTATAAATACAATTTATCGAACATGTCGACTCATCGCCTTTACAAACGCGTGTAGCCCACTTGCACGTAACCTAAATTGCCCGTGCCGATACCTCTCTCTCTCTCTCTCTGTCGAGTTAATCACGCGGCCAATATGCACACACACTGCCTCCTTCTATTTGTGCTCTGAATCATCCGGCCCCTCTCTCTCCGCCGTGCGCTCTCCTCCTCCTCCTCGTCCTCGTCCTGGCTCCGTGTGCCGCGGTCGCAAATCGCACAAAACAAACGTTATTACGCCGCGGGGTAATTTTGTAGCCCGCCAGCACCAAGAACCCCCCCCCCAGTCCCGAACCGTAAAGGTCAGCGAGATTTTTCTCTTGTGTGTAATAAACCTCGGTGGTGTTACGGTATGCGGGTGTTTACGCCCGTGCGTGTGCGTGTTTGTCGTAGGGAGCGGTGGCGGAGCGGTGAGCGCACTGCGCTACGAACTCGGCGACCCGAGTTCTATTCCCGTTCGCGGCCAACGCCGGTGACGGTTAAATGAACCGGTCCTGGGCCTCCCCTAGGTCGATTCAGCCTCAAATGAGTACCTGGTGCGGTGTGTAAACATCTTCGCTAGGGAGGCAAAGGGAGTCAGGCCTGGAGCTGGCCACCCACCCTGTCGTGTGCCGTTCCGGCCTTCATAGGTGCTCGCTAACAGCACTTCACTTTCCCCAACAGTCTGTTAAGGCTATACGGCGGGTGTGAGCCTGTGTGCTTCGGTGTCCTGTTTGTACCTGCGCAAGCTGTGCTTGTGTGCTTTAAAAGTTGAGGGGGTGTCGCCGTGCCTTTTTCTGATAAAGACAAAGTTCACGAAATATTATTTCGATCAAATGAGTTTCAAAGAGCCGGGCCACTTTGCAAGCCGATGGCTGATGGATCACCGTACACAGATGCTGTGAAACTCGTTTCCCGGGGGCGTCAATGAGGAGCTGTGCCCTGGCTCGCCAGAAGAAGGCGGAAAAAGTGGACTCCACCTGTTCCGTCTGCTTTGGATACAGTGCTCCGATTTCCTCCCACACGTAAACACTCATTAATAGGACCAATAGCAATTCAATATAACGAGGACAGCGAGCTTGGGGTGGGATGTGGCGCCGGGTCATTGCTTGGCGTGGCTTCCAACGAGACTTCTCAAAGGAAACTCATGGTGCCCACAAAGGAATTATTAATCAATTGGTATATCACACAGCTTCAAATATCGCCCCCACCCCTACTGCCAAAATAATGCTCGCTTGCAGGCCAAGTGCTGAGTCTCCTTGTGGCGCACAGGGACAGCTGCTACTGGGGGTGCCCTAGGTGAGAACACACATCAGCAAACGTCGCTCCCCTAGTGGCAAAAATTAGTCCTCTTCACAGGCCAGGTCCTGAGTCTCCTTGTACCGCATAGGGACAGCTGCCATTGGGGGTGCCATTTCGCTCGCAAAGGGCTCTGATCCATCATAGAGGTTTTTTGGGTTAGATCGCGTAAATATATGAACGTGCCGTTAAACCCGCCTCCACCCGACACAGCCAACTAGTAAGGGTTGCCACGTAAACAGAACGTGCCAATTCGTCACCAGTACACCACGCCAGTGTGTTGGAGAGCCAGGCCACGACATTTACAAACTGAGTACGACGTTTCGCCAGTAATCACAACTAGCTTCATCAGGCGACAGCCAGATTTGTGGAGAAGTCGACCTGTTTCGTTCCTTATATAGAGGCGTAGATGTGGTGACCACCCTTCTGCGCTCTTGAGTCAGCGTACATTATGCATGCGCATTATGCGGGCCCATTGATCTTGTCCTTCCCGTCCATTGTGTGTATTAAAGGGCTCTGAGAAGCCTCGGCGTAATAAAACGAAATGCACTCGATGGAGCGCAGCTCATAGTCACGATAAATGGATATCATTGCGCGGTTGGCTACGTACGGCGCGAAATAATCTCGACGTACATTCATACATCTGGCTTATTGGTCGCATGACATGCGGGGGCATGTGCCCGGTATCGACAAAGCAGCGGTCGCGTGGCTTCCTTTGAGCACCTGTTGGTGTGAACGCCACTCACGCGGCGAGCACAAAGCTCTTCATGAGGGGATGAGCGCGAGACCGCTCTGACATTTACGCGAAGTTAAAGCACCCCCGAATACACAAATGTCAATTGCATTTGCAACATTTCCAGCAACGCAACTAGGCCATAACTAATTGCACAAAGGTTATGTTTATCTATTAGACCTTAACATAGCTTGAAGTTAAATTAGTTCCACTCGGATAATTACGATTTACGGCCTCCCAGTGTCGATCCACTGCTGGATGAAGGTCTTCCCGTGTCCTGTTCACGATGAGGCAACAAAGAAGCGGCTTCACGGGCATGGGAGAGCGAGAGAGGGCGCCTGTCGAACTCGGCAAGACGAATGAATCACAAGCGCAGCGCATGAAACAGGGCCCCCCCAACGTTTGAGTATTAATGCACGCGGATTATTCAATTACCTCGCCCACTTCATTTCCAATCAGCGCCGTACTTAATAACCGGACCTTGGCGATTAAAACGATGGATCCGGGTCTCTCTCGCAGACGCGTGCGGTCTGCCTACTTCCCAAATCCGTTTCCCGTAAAGGGGTGGGTGGGGCGGTGGGGATGGCCGCTACGTTTGTCCGGACGCATCCTATAGGCCGTGGCCGCCCGTAGAAATTATGAATAATTAAGGGCGCAATTAGGCAATTACCACGGTGCACATCACTCACAACGGCGTGCATTACTCACAGCGGCTGGGGCAGATGGGGAAAAAAAAGCAATGGTAAGTTAAATAAAATAAAAACTACTGACAGGCCAGTCCATCAAGAGAGCCTCGGTTTAGTGAGAGAAATTATTTGGTGGTGATGCTGTTGCTGTTGGCAGTGGTGCACAAACAACAGCAACAAAAATCGGCACATTTGTCACGACCAACGAACATCAAATCGCGTCTTTAGAGCTGCTTTTTGTGTTTAGTTTGTTGTCTTGCCCCCGCATCTCCGATTAGCAAGTT
The DNA here is from genome assembly GCF_048934315.1 of Petromyzon marinus. NCBI lineage: Eukaryota > Metazoa > Chordata > Hyperoartia > Petromyzontiformes > Petromyzontidae > Petromyzon > Petromyzon marinus. The sequence goes on along the minus strand of NC_133690.1, from coordinate 17,781,053 downwards.
TGGCTTCGTACGGTGCGAAAGAAGTTCAACATACAGTACGTACATATAATAGGCGATGTGTCAGGCAATGGTCCCATGTGCAATGAATAAGGGCCATTGCCTGAAACGTTGATTCAACGTTGGGCCAACGTTAGTCCAACGGTTCCAGCGACGTTTCAACATTGGCCCAAACGTTGCGCGTTCGCTGGGAAGTCGCCTCGCAGCTGCCTTAAAAAATAAAAAAAACGACAGCGGCGTCTCACTGACCCAGGGTCGTGCAGCGTTCCCCCGACGAGAGATTCCTGGGCTCTGGTCGTGGCTGAAAAAATACGCACCTCGACACGAGCACGCGGTTTAATGAATGCCCCCCCCCCCCCCATCGCCGAACAGGTCGTAAGTATCACCCACATTTTTATTTTATGTTTTTTTTCTCTACATTTTTTCTCATACACAATTTCGCAAATTGTCAGCTCCAAGAAAAAGTCCTAACCTCTCCACCGGGGGTGGCTGCCTGGCAGGTGCGCGGGCGGGTGCGCGGGCAGGGAAGTTTGTTGCGGGGTAGTGTCGAGGAAGAAGATAGGACGACGGCATTGAGAATAATAAATAACGAAGCGAAGCGGAGGTTCAAACAAACTACCCCCACTCTCCCCCACCCACCACCACCACCAGACCCAGCAGTATTGCGTGCCACGTGATGTATAGACAAGAGTTGCCTGCGTATCATTGGGTCATTAGCGGCACCCCTTGCGAATTCCGAGCCGAAATAATGCAGCATCGACAACGCAGCATCGCGCATTAATTCGCAAATGACTGGAATCGCGCGTAAATTACGCGGAGTCCCACCGTGTGATATCATCAGCGCGCGTGCACGCGCGGCGCACGCGCGCACGCAACAAAGACAAAGATCCCCTGTGTAGCATCAGAGGCATTTGGGGTAAAGCGCTGTTAGCGAGTAGCAATATGAGGCTGAGCGGCGGGGTGGCGACTTTGTCTCCCCAGCGGTGATGCTTGACATACTGCACTGGGTACTCATTTAAGGCTGAGTCTACCTAGGGGAGGCCCAGGACCGGTTATGATAATCGTCACTGGTGTTGGTGGCCTTGAGCGGGAATCTAAATCACAAACAGACTCTCTCAGCCATAAAGACTCACAAGATCACTTGCTTACAAACACACACACACACAAACGCACAGCACACACTCACAACATCACTTGCTTACAAAGACACACACACAAACGCACAGCACACACTCACAACATCACTTGCTTACAAACACACACACAAACGCACAGCACACACTCACAACATCACTTGCTTACAAACACACACACACACAAACGCACAGCACACACTCACAACATCACTTGCTTACAAACACACACACACAAACGCACAGCACACACTCACAACATCACTTGCTTACAAACACACACACAAACGCACAGCACACACTCACAACATCACTTGCTTACAAACACACAAACGCACAGCACACACTCACAACATCACTTGCTTACAAACACACACAAACGCACAGCACACACTCACAACATCACTTGCTTACAAACACACACACAAACGCACAGCACACACTCACAACATCACTTGCTTACAAACACACACACACAAACGCACAGCACACACTCACAACATCACTTGCTTACAAACACACACACAAACGCACAGCACACACTCACAACATCACTTGCTTACAAACACACAAACGCACAGCACACACTCACAACATCACTTGCTTACAAACACACACAAACGCACAGCACACACTCACAACATCACTTGCTTACAAACACACACAAACGCACAGCACACACTCACAACATCACTTGCTTACAAACACACAAACGCACAGCACACACTCACAACATCACTTGCTTACAAACACACACACAAACGCACAGCACACACTCACAAGCATAAAGGCGGGCTGCGGAAGGCTTCATCAATCGATTATATTTGTATTCAGATATCCTTTTGATTATCGCCAGAGGTTAATAATTGAATACAGCAATTCAATAAACACACACATACACACATAATAATAATAAGAGTCTATCCACGCTACGTTGGGCGTGTGACACCGCCTGTCTGCCCGGGTCGTGTTCTTACAAATTCTGGATTAAAAGGAGCCCGTGTTTGGTTAAACCTCTGGAGGGCTTAGGAGTGTTTTTTAGCTTTCAGAGCGCAAGATAAAAAAATATATATTTAATATATGAGGAATCTACAGGTTCAACTGACGCGGCTCAATATCCCCTTGAAAAATCATCTGACAACACGCACCGCCACGCGTTACATGCAAACAGTCGCAAGATCGATCATCAGCAGCAGCGGCAACGGCAGCAGTCGTGTTCTATCTGCTGCTGGATGAGGGCCCTCCCCAACCCTCGCGGTTATTGCAATCCGTCCAGCTCCGGCACGCGAGCGGATTTCATCGCTCCATCTCCCCGCGGCAGGGGCGTCCTCTCGTGCGTTCTGTTTCTCCTTTGGCTGCCACTCCGCCACGAGTCTCCAGCGTTAGTCAGTCAACATCCCTTTTGACGAAGCGTCCTCCTGCTCAAGCCCGCTCACGTCCACGCGGCCCCCCACGTGTCTCCGCTATATCTAACGCACGCGTTCCTCTCGCTGCCCTCATATTGATGATGTCTTATCGGTGAAAGTGATACCCCCCCCCCCGCCCGCGCTAAAAACGAGTGAAGGACACTGCCACAGGTCGCTTTCGCCCGTGCACAATGGATACTCTGACTGGACGGGTGACAGCTTGGGAGTAAATCGAGGTCATCAGCCGCACGCGATATAAACCGGAACACGGCCGAGAGTTCACCGAGCGCGCGAACCAACCATTCTTCCCGCGACTCAAAAGTTTTGCTGGCTGGTTGGAAGGGCTGGGAGGGTGGGACATTAGGGAAAGAGGGATGGGGAAGAAAGACGGACGGAGGCTTACGTCCAAATGACATTTCGGGCTGCTAAGTTTGAGCGACTATCAGAATAAAAAAAATGAGCACGGAGCAGATAATAATCGAAAATCTCCTCCGTGTGGCAGCATTCAGAGGTTCCCAGGGAGGGACCTCCCTGCATCCACGCCGGTCAAGGGGCTCCGCTCCGCTCGCCGGGAGCTTGGCGCGGCCTCCCGCCAGGGCTCCTCGCGGTCTGCGCGCACGCGCCAGCGGTGTGCGATCCAGCGGCACAATTAGCGGCGCTTAAACTCAGCCACCCACAGAGTCACGCGCGACGCCCCTGAAATCACGGCAATTCATTTTTCTACCCATCGTCATCATCACCATTGTCATCACCATCATCATCCTCACCATCATCATCACCATCATCACCATCATCACCATCATCACCATCACCATCCTCACCATAATCATCACCATAATCATCACCATCATCATCACCATCATCATCACCGTCATCATCACCATCATCATCATCGTCGTCGTTGTCGCCTTGTGCGCGCCTGCGCAGTGACGGGGGGACGCGGAGAGGCTGAGTGAGCGAGAGAACGGAAGGCTACGGGATGATCACGATACCAAGGATGGAAGAAAAGCCAGAGGATGGTGCGGCGATGTGCGCGGAGTGCGGGGGACATCGTCGCGAGTGGAGGCGAAGGCTGCCGTGCGTGGGACCGGCCACGCACGCCCCCGTGTGCTGTGCCCGCTTCCATAGTTGCGACTCGCTAGCAGCACTTGCCCCAAGCGGTGTGTGAAGGCTTTACGGGGGATCTTCGTGTTTGTTTGCGTTGGCGGTAGGTGCCGCTCGCGATGTGTTTGCTGTTCGGCACGATGTCCGACGTTTCAGTACGCGTGCCTGGACCTTCATGCAGCAGTGGATCGATTGACAAAACGGGTGTGCGTGAACAGTAACCCACCGCGGTTGTTTATGACCTCAACATTCTCAAAATATAAATCTTATCTGGAATTAAACTAAACAAATGCAATAATATGTTTGTTAAATCTTGACTTAAAGCTTTCGTGACTGCAGGAATTCATACACTTTGGGTCTTTCGATAAAGTCACATGGATATAAAAATCATAATAGAAAATCACGACGTTTCGATCGCAACACAAGCAATCGTCCTCACCTGATTTTATTTTTTTCTATCTACGTCACTTCACCGAAAGACCCAAACACTATAATAAGTTTGTTACAGTATTTCTTTAAATAATTAATGACTCTTTATTACTGTTTATAGACTGTTTATAAGTTACGGATTAATACAATCGTAGCCTGAAATACATTCAATTGAAGAGCTGAGGTGGCCAGAAATTACATATATATAGAATATGTTTTCAAAATATAAAAAAAATTACAAATATATAAAGAATATTAAATATATTTTATTTATAATATATTTTAAATATATATTAGTATGGAAAACACTTATATGAATATTTTTACATGTGTATATATATACACATATATAATACATAGTTTTTTTCTCTTTGTTATAAAACATTCTGGGACTTCGAGAGCAAATTGTGAAGTGGCACCACCCGCGATGGTTCACGTGGCGCCCGCACGAGGGCCGGGGCCCACGGAGGGGAGGGGGTGGGAGGAGAGGGGAGGGGGTGGGGTAGGGGGAGGAGAGGGGAGGGGGAAGGGGAGGGAGTGGAGGGGGAGGGAGGGGAGGGGGTGGGAGGGGAGGGGATGGAGGGGGCCGTGCGGCACGCGGACCCAGATGAAGGGCGACTGCTGCACGGGGCGGCTTTATGAGCAATAAGAGCAGGGACACTGAGGCAATAACCCTCGCCAGCGCTCGCAGCCGCGGCCAATAAGCCCTCGGAAAATATGACCGGCCCGACGCTCTGCGTCAGGTGCGTCCACTTCTCTGCGATGCGGCGTTGTGTGGGGGGGGGGGAGGGGGGTCTGGGGGGTTTGGAGGAAGGGGGGGGGGTCACCCATCCGGGCGCGCGACGCGGGCATTCCGCAATATTCCGTGTGCCATCGCGGGCGTCGGGAGATACGATTTAACAAACAAACAAAAAAAATTGGTGGTGCAGAGCCAGCTAAGCCTGGCGGAGGATCTCTCCGCAATCGTCGTCGTGAAGTCGTGGCGTCGGAATAAAAATGAAGAAGCATCAGCGCAAGAGAGCGATCTGACGCAGGGTGACGCGGCCATTCGCTGAAGTGTCCGGGGCTTGCTCGGAGCGGGAGCGGCGGTTACAGGCGGTGGGTTCAGAGAAAACGATTCGTCAACCACCACCGTCAAACTCCTGGATTGTGTCCGCGTTTCGGGCGGCTGCGATTAAAAACCCGGCTTCTCCAACGTGGCCTCAGCCCCCCCTCCCCTCCCCCCCCCCCGGTCGCCAAGGATCGCGCAGGTGGAAGTCGCAAATCTGCCCCCAGCAGCCTGGATGCTGATGAAGTCGAATAACTTTTAGCTGCCACCCGCCGCTGGGATCCAGGGGCTTCGAGCTGGGTTTCCCGATGCCCTCGATCAACCCGGGTTCACCGAGTGTGGCGAGTTCATGGTCTCAGTCCCGTTCGCCAATGACGGCACAACCACACACCTTTGTGTGTTTAGTATGGTACAGGTGCAACCCTGGAATTGCTTGCACATGCGAAATGCTGGTGACAGGGCCCTCACTCCGGTGAGCGCTCGAGAGAGTCTCTGTAGAATGTTTGGCCGACTCGTTGAAGCTCGTCAGATGTCTAGGTGGGAGTAACCCATACTACATCCATGGTATTTTACTAACATGGACTAAAATTCCAGCTTTTGCAATGAAAAACATATATATGTATGTGTTTGACTATCACGTAACAAACGTTTCTCTACAGCAGGGCATGTGGTGTATGGGTAGGGATCTTCGAAGTAGTTCTGTTGCTTCTGCTTCAGCGGGCCATTCCCGAACACGGGAAGATGCGCTGCTCTGCGAGAGTTTGTGACGGACCCCTCGTCTCTGTCACCAAGTAAACCGATCATCCCGAGAAGCAAGTGACGGAGTCGAGACAGACGCAACTTTTACAGCCACTGCAGAGCCAGGGGTGCAAACTCCACGTCCCTACGTCGGGGTCGAGTCTACCCATCGGAGATCCGCCGTGTTTGCGGATTGCCCAGCGTTGCGTGATGCGGTTACGTACATAACTCTGCTATTAAACAAATACAAAGGACGTAATACTGTCTATGTATAAGCACCTTTCATGAATCGTCTCAATACGCTGTACAAGACACAGCAGCAAGCACTCAGCATGGCGGTAACTCGGGAAGCTAAAAACCAACAACGGTAAAAATATTAATACAATAAATGCTAAACGTCATTGACTGAATTAGCGAAGAGTTGAATAAACAGAAGTGCCTGGATGAGACTCAAGATGCGCTTGACGCGTGTCCCTTGACTCAGAGAGAGATTCTGAGACCTCTTGTGAGAGAGTTCCAGAGTGTTGGGGGCTCCTCCACGGAGCAACTTCGCCCGGTCGCCCCACGGACCACAGAGACTCGCCCACACGGAGCGACGCTGAGTACACAACAAGGAGTGGCGCTAACCGCTGCGCCACACATCACCCCCCCCCCACACCCCCGCTTACCCAACCCCAGCATTAAGTAATGATGACGACATCCATTTTTCCACAGGCCTCTCTCTCTCTCCCTCGACCGTCTGCAATTTGAGAGAGCGAGCGAGTGGGAGCGAGAGAGAGAGAGAGAGCGAGCACACACAAGAAAGTATTGGTGAGAGAAAGCTCACAGATGCAGCAGTAATCGAGTGGGGGGGCGGTCGCGTGTATAAAATAAATAATAAAACCGCCGAGGCACATCGCGAGGGCCATATGAGCAGAGACAACACTGTCGGGCACGGCAGGGAGAGATGCTGCGAGATAATTAGAATTCTTGTTCTTGGAAAATCGCCAACTCCTCTCTCACTCCTCACTCAATGCCAGCGCCCAGAGATGCCGCTAGGGGGTTCGGTTGGGGAAGGGGAGGGGGTTCTTTGTGGAGGTGGGGAGGGGGGCAAGGTGGGGTGGAGGAGTTGGAGTGGCGGTGTTTGGTGGTGGTTGGTTGGTGGTGGTGGGAGGAAAAAAAACTCTTCGAGCTGAAAATGGAACTCAAAATTAAATCTCGGCACCGAGTGAGGAGGAGGAGGAGGAGAGGGAACGCTGCTGTGAAACGTAAAGCGAGAACAGCAATTGAGATTCCACCCCGTTATTTAGCCGCAGTGTCGCAGTCAATCACGTCAAGCGGACGCAGAGCAGGTGGATGTGTTAACGCGACCAAGCCAAAGACAAAGATCCCCCCGTATAGCCTTAACAGGCTTTTGGGGCAAGTGCTGTTAGCGAGCACCTATGAAGGCTGGCACGGTTCGCGTGGGGGTGGGTGGCCAGCAGCACGCCCGACCAGGTATTCATTCGAGGCCGAGTAAATCTTGGGGAGGCACAGGATCGGTTCAGTTAATCGTCACTGGTGAATGGCCGTGAGCTGGAATAGTACTCGGGTCGGCAGGTTCCTAGCGCAGCGCGCTGACCGCAGCGCCACCGCTCTCCAAAGTCGTGTGCGCATACACACACACACTGCTGATGAGACCCAAAACAAGTCGAAACCGACCCAGGGCGCTTGCCCGCTTAAACGAGCATTGCTCGAGAAGGCCTTCTGTGCCGATGGAACAAAATGTCTTTTTTTTTCATTGGTGAAACAGTCGCTTGTCTGGTTCATCATCATCATCAGCGGCAGCAGCTGCGGACTATCCACTGCTGGACGCAGGCCTCGCTCACACTGTCACCATCCGTCACGGCCATGTGATGCGGCGATCCATCCCACCCGTGTCGCGCGAGCCGATGTCGGCGCTCCGTCTCCGCGGCGCTGGCGTTCCGTCCTTTGGCTGCCATTCCCTCCGCCACCTGTCTCATCCGTCCAGAGCCCCATTGGCTTTCTCCTCGGCGCTCCGACACGACGCGACCGACTGGCGTTTGTTCTCTGGCCCACGTTCAGTTTCTCCCTCTCGTCTCTCGCGCTCACTTACAGCCAGAAATCTCTCCATAGTTCTCTGCGCACTTTTCAACTTTTGTTACATTGTTTTTTTCCTTTGCGAGCGGCCACGTTTTCTGATTGAACGTTCTCAATTACCCGGAGCGTAGCGGCTCGCTCAATTACACCAAACGGAGACCCATTTGCTCCAAATGGCCAGTTTTTAACAGAACCAACGCTCTCTTCACATCCCGACGAATGTATACGAGTGATAAATGTTTGCTATCGTTGTGAAAGAGGATTAGGGGGTTAGGGTTACACTCGTCACTGAGACTAAAAAATAATTATAGACCAATCATACAAAATTTATACGGAAATATAAAGGCATGACCTCGGTAACGAGAACTACCAATTGGGACTCGGTGTCTCACATTGACTTATATAGCTAATCAGAGACTTGACACCTATATAGACATCCGCAGGCTTACATGTACCTGCGGAGATACGGTGTCCTACTCGCTCTCGCAGGCCATATTTCTTGGAAGAGGTTTTTGTTGCGAAAGGGCAAGGGGTGAGCATTGTAACGAATTTAAATGCAGCGACGGCAATTAAAGATCGCCTCGAGGCGAGCGTCTCCCTGTCGGAGACCCGAGACTATCACGCATCGAGGATGCCGCGACGCGGGTAAAGGCGCAGCCCTGCAATGCCTTGCTCACGCCACCGCTAGCGGAAGGGCGTCCACTCTCGATATCCCCCCTCCTCACCCCCCTCTAGAAGGTGATTGCCCTACACCCAAAGGCGTACACACACTGCCCTTACATATATGTGTTTGCCTACTCTTCCACGTCTGACAAAGACATTTTCGAAGAGTGTAGGCGTACCCACACTTTACCCCACCACACGTGACCTGCCGATCGACGTCACTGTGGTCAACCCATTTATACCACTGGGTGGACAGCCGACGGTGGGGAAAGTGGTGGGGGGGGGGGGTTAATAAACTCGCTCCCATTGTTTGAACTGCTCCGCCCAGAGATCGAATGGAACCGGCGATCTCTGGAATGCAATGCCCGGCGTGGCTCACCGTGACACCGCGATACACCGCGGCGGTAGGGGCCGCAGTTCGTCTCTTTATCCCCAAGGCGCATAAACCATCCTCGTACGAGCTCCGGATGTTGCCTCGTCATCGAACAAACGCGGCGGTCACCGCACCATTGTCGCGCGGTGCTTTCAGATGCGCTTGTGCGGCCGTCTGGAACGCTCTTCCTTCCGATGTTAGGAAGCCACCGAAGCCGCGCACTTTGAAATGATCTAGATTGAAAAGTAATTTCTATAAAAGTGCTCGTTGTGTTTAGTTTGTTGTCCTTCCCCCGCACCTTCGCAATTAACACGGTTGGCTACGGTGTGCGGAAGAAGTTCAAAGTACGCACGTAAAGATCGTCTAATCAATATCTCCGCAGAGAGGTTACACGAGGCGGAACTTTGGGTCCAAACGCGAGGTCTGTGCGGACACTGCACAGCTATTACGGCCAGAGAGCGTGGGACACGTGTGCAGTTTGACGAAGATGAAACGCTGCTGCACCAGGTGCTCATTTCAGGCTGAGTCGACCAAGGGGAGGCCACAGATTAGGTTCAAACGCCAAGTGCCGCAGGTGTTGCTGTGAGTCACGGCTCTTGTTTCACGAATTCGAAGCTGCGTTGCCAGAATCGCAGAAGGGTGAATGAGCCACATTCGTACAGCTGCCCCCTTAAGACTGTTGGGGCAGGGTTGTTGTTAGCGAGCACCTATTGCAGGGGTCGGCAAGCAAATGAACAAGAAGGACTATTCTTTTAGAATTCGAGCCGCATGCACTTTGTAGTGAATACGAGACGGTGGTGGTCCTAAATAAGTAGCGTCACGAAACAGTCCTGAAAGAGCCACATGCGGCTCCAGAGCTGGACGACTCCCATGGTAAACTGGACTCCCATGGTAAACTGGACTCCCATGGTGAACTGGACTCCCATGGTGAACTGAACGCCTATGTTACACTGAACTTCCATGGTAAACTGAACTCCTATGTAAACTGGACTCCCATGGTGAACTTGACTCCCATGGTAAACTGGACTCCCATGTTACACTAGACTCCCATGTAAACTGAATTCCCATGGTAAACTGGACTCAGCGTGTGCATAATAATCGCTGAGCTATTAGGACACAGAAATGCATACACATACACTGCCTACATATTCCGTATACCACCTGTCACTGATGTTAGCCGTAGTCATGAATCAAAGTCACCATCCCCACCTCCGCTTCACACAGAAAGACAAAGTTCTCACATGTAGCGTGAACAGACCAGATGAACAAATGTTGTAAGCGAACACCTCTGAAGGCCAGCACGACTCACCAGGGTAGCCAACACTCCAGGCCGCCTTTGTCTCCCGAGTGGCGATGTTTACCGTCACCTACACATTTGAAGCTGAGTCGACATAGGGGATGCCTGGGACCGGTTCAGATGACCGTCACTGCTGTGGGCGCTGTTAGCAAGCACCTGAGAAGACCGGCACAACACACGAGAGGGTGGGTGGCCAACACCACGCCCGGCCGCCTTTGTCTCCCCAGTGGCGATGTTTACACATCGCACCAGGTACTCATTGGGGGCTGAGTCGACTTAGGACAGGCTCAAGGCCGGGTTCAGATAATTGTCATTGGTGTTGGCCGTGAGAGGGAATAGAACTCGGGTCGCCGGGTTCGTAGCGCAGCGCGCTAATCGCTACACTAACGCTCCCTCCTCAGAGACACACCCACGCACGGACATACACACACGCACGGACATACACACACGCACGGACATACACACACGCACGGACATACACACACGAACGCACGCGTGCAATGGAACGGAACGCTGCTAATTACAGCCATGCCTGACCTCAAAGCGTATGGCAATAAGTAGGACCGTCATTAAAAAAATGACAATATTAATAAGGATAATAAATTATATAGTGAAAAAAAAGGATCCGCACACTTCCATCACACAACCCTCTCGCGTGCGACAGTGGCCGGAGGGGGGCCATGGTATAAGCCAGACCGATAATGGGACAATTTGGGTCATATTCCAGCTCCACCACCTCTTCCCTAATTTTCTAGAAAACTCAATTGCGGCCACGGTGCCAGTAAATAAATAACACGCATCGATGTATTATTATTATTGGTGTTGCAATGCGCGCAGGCCAACACTGCCCAGGGCGCGGCCGCCCAGGTTACCGTTAGATCCACCGCGCGGTTAATTGGGAGCCCAGGGCTCGGCTTTATTGGCTGATATTTGTGTGTGGGGGGGGGGGGGGGGGTGCCGTGGCGTGGGACAGAGGGCACCGGCTTCAGTATCGATCTCCTGGCGCGGCAGCTGAAGAATAAAAAACGACGCCCATGTGTTTTTAAATCACTCGAAGCGTTCGCGCTGGACTCACGGATTCAGTGTGAACGGGTAAGGCCGTGGTCGAGTGGGCAGGTGTTGCCGAGGTCGACTCGGCCTGAAATGAGTACCTGGTGTGGAGTGTAAACATCGGCACGAGGGAGACGAAGGCGGCCGGGTTTGGGGCAAGCCACCCACCGCCTCGAGGTGCTCGCTAACAACACTGTTAAGGCTACACGGGGTATCTCTGTCTTTGGGGTAAAGTGTGGGTAGCTCCCCACTTCTTCCAAGACATCTGACGAGCGTGAAAAATGAAAGCGCAGCCCTGCGATTGCTTTGCTCGCGCCACTGCTGCCGGAAGGACCCGCACGAGACGAGCGAGAGGAGACCTTCCCGTGGCGAGCTTGGCCAGATATAATCACTCTGGCCAGACCTTTTGGGAGAGGTGGGAGTTTAGAGATACGCGTTCAGAGCATTTGGCTGCTATAAATGTCCACGTGGTAGGCAACGTCGTTGAGCTATCATTTGTGATAGTCAGGTCGCGTCTGAAAAAGAGCTATACAGCTCAGTGGCTCTTGCCTGGTAAAATTACCCCAACACGCGCGACCTGCCCATCAACTAACCGCGGTGTTCTCGTTGGTACTGCCGTGTTGACAGAGGCGGAGCCCACGGGCGGCGGGGTTGAAAAAAAAAGAAAGACGTCGTTCGTCTGCCGTGCCGGGAGATCGCGCGTTTACCGGGCATGTGGTCCATTACTGATGGGGCTTCCAGAGAGCATCACTGAGTTGGGGGGCCTCTTCCACCAGCAGTGACGTGGGCGAGCAATTGCAGGGCCGCGCCTTTACCCCCCCCCCCCCCTCCACCTGATATTTGCTTAATTCCTGCTGCAAGGTAGCGGTGAGGGATTGGGGATGGGGTCGAGTATTGGAAAGCACACCCCGCGCACCCCACCACAAGCTGATGGGGTGGAGGGGGGTGGCCCGAACGGCTGTAGACGATTGTTGGCTGGGCCGCGTATTAAAAGCGGTCGTTAGCAGGGCCAAAGGAGAGTCAGCGAAGTGCCACAGAACGGCCCCTGGTGGAACATAATGCGGCTCTTCGGGTGACAGAGTGCCACTCTTAACATGATGAAGCCAGTTGCGGCCAAAATAGGAATTTAAATTGCAGTGAGTTTTTTTTTTTAATCTCGCACAGAGCCGCACCTCCCCCCACACTTACCGCCCCCTCTCAAATAATAGAACTGGGTAGTGGTTAAATTGGAAAAAAAGCGTTTATAAGCCCGGCACTAATATGGTGAAGTATGGTTTACAAAAAAACAACGACGACCACGTGACCAATATGGAACGGGGAGACGTTCAACCAGCATCGGACGAATCCAAGGGATGTAAATTTTATATGAGGGATGCTTTTTTGTCCCTCTAATTCGTAATTACCAGCGTGGTGAAGTATGGTCAAGCGGAGCCCCACGATCGATATACTGACGGGACACGGGGAGGTTTTCGTCCAGCGGTGGACTGACAAAGAGGGGCTATAAATTCAATCTTGATTTGAAGCTTTCGTGACTGCAGGAATCCAAACTCTGAGGTTATTTCGGTAAAGTCACGTAGGTAGAAAATTAATGGATCACGACGTTTCATTCGCAACACGGGCAACCGTCATCAGGTGGGACAAACGCAGCAGGAGAACTTCTGACGCGTCAGCTCGAGTTGCGATCGAAGCGTCGTGATCGACTCATTTTCTATCCACGTGACTTTACCGAAAGAACCAAAGCGCTGTAAATTATTCGGCGTCGTGATTATTGTTGTTATTATTGTTGTTATCCCGTAATCGAATGCTTGCAGGGAGTTTTTGTTGTTGTTATTGTTGTTTCAGCTAAAGGGCAAGGGGTGTGCATGGTATCGAATTTAAATGCAGCGACGGCAATTAAAGATCGCCTCGAGGCGAGCGTCTCCCTGTCGGAGACCCGAGAGTATCACGCATCGAGGATGCCGCGACGCGGTTAAAGGCGCAGCCCTGCAATGCCTTGCTCACGCCACGGCTAGCGGAAGGGCGTCCACTCTCGATGCCCCCACCTCTCTAGACGGTGATTGCCCTACACCCAAATGCTTACACACGCCGCCTGATGATGTTAGTTGTAGTTACTGGCGAAACGTCGTACTCGAATTGTAAATGTTGTGGGTTTAATCTCCAACAGACCGGTGTGCTGAACTAGTCACGAAATGGCACGTTTTGTTTACGTGACAAACCTTACTAATTGGCTGTGTCGGGTGGTGGCGGGTTTCACGACGGATTGATGTTTACGCCATCTCACCCAAACATCTCGGGTATGGATGTATGGATATGCTTACCTACTCTCCAACGCTGGCCAAACATCTTCGAAGGGTTACCCACACTTTACCCCACCACACGCGACCCTCACGATCGAGTGACTGCGATCCAAGCTCTTTTTTTGTTTACAAAAGCCAGCTCGGACACAAGTGCGCGGGGCCGGTCCACGAAACGTTTCGCACCGGCTTTGTTACCAAATGCCGCGCCGGGAGATGGAATGGAACCGGCGGCCCCTCTGGATCGCATGCCCGCTGCGGCCAGCCACGGATTACGTCGGCCGCCGGCCCCGGCGATCGCGGAGTGAAATCGACAACCGGGTTGGTTGCGTGCCCACCGACAGCACGGCACACGCCACGAATATCGCCGTGGCGGCGATTTCCCCGCGTGACCGCCGTGGTGTCCACGCAGCGCGCACGTCGCGAGAACGCGATCCCTCCACGAGGAACTCCCTCGTCCTCGTCCTCGTCGTCGCCGTCGCCACAGCAGAGAAGCACCACTCCCGCCACTCCGACCTGACGCTCGACCACCTCGATTTGAGCTTACAGCTGCTGCTGATGCTGCTGATGCTACTGATGCGTTTGCTCAGCATCAACATCAGCCACGCGAAGACCTATCGAGGGGGTGGGGGGGGGCGTATATTGGGGGTTGGGGGGGGCGGATTTCTAAACTAGTGGGGCATCCTTAAGTGCATCACCCTGTGCACGCGGGCCGTGTTAAATCGAGGCAACCGTTCAATAGCCGACAAAAATAAACCGCCGCTTACATTCACGCCAAACTTGTGCATTTATGTACATCTAGATATTCATATACATCCTGATATTCATATACATCCAGATATTCATGTACATATATATTCACGTACATCTAGATATTCATGTTGATTTCCCTCTCTAGTTCCATTTATTTACTTCCATTTATTTGGTATAGCCCTGTGAGCCATTCGGCTCTTGAATCGGGTGCCACCGCAACAAACAAAAACATGAACAAGAAAATATCCCCAAAGTCTCTGCGACGGAGGTGCCAGGATACGAGTGGTCACAGCTGGTGGTGGTGGGGGGGGGGTACCGTAGGGGGGGGGTGTGGGGGTCGGGGTCGGGGTGCTTACGTCACGCGCGATATTAGCCCCCTCTCCCCCCCACAACCCACGGAGACAGCGGTGATGTCGCCAGCGTGGGTGGTCGTCTTTTCATTGTCTCTGTCCGGCCGCTGCGGGGACACCGTGCAGGAGGAGATGTTGAGAAATAAATAAATAATCATGGAACCCGATTGGATTCTTTCTCTCTCTCTCCGTCTTTCACCATTCCCCAACCCTCCATCTCTCCCTACTTCATTATGTGTAACGTATATAACGAGTCAGACGAGCCAGACGAGCCATGCGTGTGCGTTGATTGCGTGACGCTTCGCAACCCGTGCTGCGTGAGTCGTCGGCAGCGTGGGACGGTGGCGATGCTGCCGTGAGGCCTCCAGCCGCGCCGCGCGTGTCCCCGTCGTGGCCGTGGCTTGCGAGGCGGAATCCTTGAGCGCTGTTTGTCTTTTTTTGTCGTTTCCACGTTTTGGGGAAATCCATCGACGACAAGAAAAAAATATCAACGCGTCCGTCAATTATACAGCGCGGCCTTAAAGTAAAGAAAAAAAATAAGAGGCGACGTTTCGGGCGATGGTGTTTCGTAGCTTGTAAAACATTTGATGCATTAGGATGGTTTTCACTCAATAGGGCCAGTCCCCAGAGGAAACACAAAACCTAATTGTCAGATGTTGTTGTTCGCATGAGATCTGCACTACTGGAGGTGCAGCACCCCCACCCCCACTGCGTCAACGGAGAGGCAGCCACCGCAATAAATGCTCTCTTTGGCAAGAGTTGAAAACAAACATGTGCAGGGAATGAGCTGGGCCGGTGGGAGGTTGGGTCCGTGGGAGGTTGGGTCGGTGGGAGGTTGGGTCCGTGGGAGGTTGGGTCGGTGGGAGGTTGGGTCAGTGGGAGGTTGGGTCAGTGGGAGGTTGGGTCAGTGGGAGGTTGGGTCGGTGGGAGGTTGGGTCCGTGGGAGGTTGGGTCGGTGGGAGGTTGGGTCGGTGGGAGGTTGGGTCAGTGGGAGGTTGGGTCAGTGGGAGGTTGGGTCGGTGGGAAGTTGGGTCAGTGGGAGGTTGGGTCAGTGGGAGGTTGGGTCAGTGGGAGGTTGGGTCAGTGGGAGGTTGGGTCAGTGGGAGGTTGGGTCGGTGGGAGGTTGGGTCGGTGGGAGGTTGGGTCAGTGGGAGGTTGGGTCAGTGGGAGGTTGGGTCGGTGGGAGGTTGGGTCAGTGGGAGGTTGGGTCAGTGGGAGGTTGGGTCAGTGGGAGGTTGGGTCAGTGGGAGGTTGGGTCAGTGGGAGGTTGGGTCAGTGGGAGGTTGGGTCGGTGGGAAGTTGGGTCGGTGGGAGGTTGGGTCAGTGGGAGGTTGGGTCAGTGGGAGGTTGGGTCGGTGGGAAGTTGGGTCGGTGGGAGGTTGGGTCGGTGGGAGGTTGGGTCAGTGGGAGGTTGGGTCAGTGGGAGGTTGGGTCGGTGGGAGGTTGGGTCAGTGGGAGGTTGGGTCGGTGGGAAGTTGGGTCGGTGGGAGGTTGGGTCGGTGGGAGGTTGGGTCGGTGGGAGGTTGGGTCCGTGGGAGGTTGGGTCAGTGGGAGGTTGGGTCGGTGGGAAGTTGGGTCGGTGGGAGGTTGGGTCCGTGGGAGGTTGGGTCAGTGGGAGGTTGGGTCGGTGGGAAGTTGGGTCGGTGGGAGGTTGGGTCGGTGGGAGGTTGGGTCGGTGGGAGGTTGGGTCCGTGGGAGGTTGGGTCAGTGAGAGGTTGGGTCGGTGGGCTGCTGTTGGGTCAGTATTGGCGTTGGTTGGGGCTCCCTGCTGCGCCTCTCGCCGTGACCCCCCTCGCGTCGCCTCTCACGCCGCTTCGTTGCCGAGCCGCTCCCCTGCCACTCGGTGGCACAACAACAAGAACAACAACGACAACAAAACCCCCAAACCAAATTTGTCACCAACCGACGCTGCTAAATCTGCGCGAGCCGGAATCGGCGCCGGGTCCCGGCCACACGGGGCAAATGAAAAGAGACAAATTAAATAAAGCCTCCATAACGCTGCCAGAAAAGTAATATATATATACCAGGGGACGCTTCGGGCAATGGTCCTACTTCATGGCAGAGAAGTGCAATGACCCTTTTCTAGTAAGAAGGGGACCATTGCTCACAACGTCGTCTGTCATGTATTTGTTTAATTAAATATTCAGGGCGCATTTAGTGTTCTTGACGAAGATGGATGCTGCCGTGTTGTGTCGTGGGCAGCGCGGTGGACACAAGATCTCCCGTCGCGGCAGTCGGAACAATGGGGGGCAGGGCTCATTAAATCCCCTCGCTAAGGCGCCGCCACCTCCGTCCAAAGCGGGCAGCGTAAAGCGGTGCCACCACGGTTAGGTCGAGCGGAAGGTCGCGGGCGGTGGGGTAAAGTGTGGGTACTCCCACCAACTTCCAAGACGTCGGGCCAGCGCGTGAAGAGTAGACCAAGCACACTCACACTCCTTCTTTTGGAGCTACCTTTGTTGCGAGGCTTGCGGCGTTTGCCTTCCATCGACCGGCAAGCGTTGAGCTCTCGCTATTTGTGAACGTGCATCGCTGCCAAGCCCACGGGGGACGAACGCGCACACGCGGAGTCGCCTTCTGCTTTTAGACGAGCGACGGAACTTGGTGCGGAGGAGGCGGCGGCGAGCTGCCCGCGAGAGCGAGCCGGGCACACGGGGACCGCGCAGAGCCACGCGGCCGATCGATGCCACGAAGTTGTTATGAGATTGTTTCGGATTTGCAGCGCCAGAATCTTACCGACACTCGTGGAGGAGTCTGAGTACAGCTTGGAATTCCCCGCGCAAGAGGACGCCGGTTACAGAGACGGAGCGTCGCAAAAACTGAACACAAATTAGAAAATAACTGCAACAAAAATGTGTTGTTTATTATCGCTGCTGTTGATGTAAAAGTTGTAAGCCACTTTGAACTCCTCCGCGTTCTTGGGATACTCTGCGCGGGGGGGGGGGGGGGGGTTATGTGGCCTGTAACCAGCAGGGGTGGTGGTGGTGTGTGTGGTGGTGGTGTTGTGTGTGGTGGTGGTGGTGGTGGTGTTGTGTGTGGTGGTGGTGTTGTTGTGTGTGGTGGTGGTGTTGTTGTGTGTGGTGCTGGTGGTGTTGTGTGTGGTGGTGATAGTGGTGGTGTGGTGTGGTGGTGCTGTGTGTGGTGGTGGTGGTGGTGGTGTTTTGTGTGGTGGTGGTGGTGTTGTGTTGTTGGTGTTATGTGTGGTGGTGGTGTTGGGTGTGGTGGTGGTGTTGTTGTGTGGTGGTGGTGTTGTTGTGTGTGGTGCTGGTGGTGTTGTGTGTAGTGGTGATAGTGGTGGTGTGGTGTGGTGGTGCTGTGTGTGGTGGTGGTGGTGTTTTGTGTGTGGTGGTGGTGCTGTGTGTGGTGGTGGTGCTGTGTGTGGTGATGGTGCTGTGTGTGGTGGTGGTGTTGTGTTGGTGTTGTGTGTGGTGATGGTGCTGTGTGTGGTGGTGGTGTTGTGTTGGTGTTGTGTGTGGTGGTGGTGTTGTGTGTGGTGGTGGTGGTGGTGTTGTGTTGTTGGTGTTATGTGTGGTGGTGCTGGGTGTGGTGGTGGTGTTGGGTGTGGTGGTGGTGCTGTGTGTGGTGGTGGTGCTGTGTGTGGTGATGGTGCTGTGTGGTGGTGGTGTTGTGTTGGTGTTGTGTGCGGTGGTGGTGTTGGGTGTGGTGGTGGTGTTGTGTGTGGTGGTGGTGTGGTGGTGTGGTGTGGTGGTGGTGTTGTTGTGTGTTTGATCCAAGCCCCCTACAAATCCCAAGCCAGGACCATGCCCCCCAGAACCCGCGGTCGAGCTGATTTCTTTCTGAATGCGCAGCGCAGCAGAGCACACGAGACGGAGTCCACTCACGCTCAAAGTGCCACGCGATAAACGCTTCGAATCCAGAGAGCGTCCGAGTCGCACTGCATCTCAAGACCTTACAAACGTTTGAGAAACGTGCCCATCTCTAGCAGTGGAAGATCGCCCCCCCCCCCCAATAGTCACCTCTATTGAGATCCCTCCCCCTTGCTTGGGAAGTACCTAGATCCGCCTCTGCTGTCTCAAGAGTTTGGCCACGAAGTCCCTGCGTCCAAGAGTAGCGAGAGGTTGACTTCACGTGGCAGGAGGAACCCGGAGACAACGCAGCGGTGCGCTGCCGTGCACGAGGAAGGAGGACACTCGGCACTGTCACCTTCTGTATCAACCACGGCCACAGCACATGGCACGCCCGCGTGGTGGTGCCCACCCATCCATGTCACCGACCAGGCTCAAAACCCTCTGCTTAGCTTCTGAGATCCAATGAGATCGGGTCCATTTCAAGTTATTTTGTATTAACTGCACTTGCGCTGGACCTCCTTAAATTGACCGAGCCTTTACCGAGTACCTGGTGCCGTGTATAAACATATGAAATCGAGGAGACAAAGACGGCCCCGAGTGGATCCGGCCACACCACCACCAACTCATCGTTGTGCTGCCGAACCGAAGAGGTCAAACGAGGCTCAAACTGCGCTTAGCTTTGGAGATGTGACGAGATTGGGCACATCCAGAGTGATCTGGTCTTCAGCATAATTCTGCTCAGCTGAAATTTACGGGAATAAAAACAAAACTATACAGACTGCGAGAAAGACAAGACACATGCGTCTACATTCTTCAATGGCTGCATGAAGTCTGCATGTGTGAGTTTAAACAAAACATTTTTTTTTACTGCCGATCAAAAAAAACCATCACCAATTACATCGAAAAAAATTGTTTAAACAGGAATCACGCGGTATCGGCAACGTGTGTGCGTGAGTGCGTATGTGAGTGCATATGTGTGTGCGTGTGCGTGTGTCTTGGTGTGCAACTGCACAATTTTATGGCCCCAATATATTTTTTCAGAAGTTCGCATTAACTTCATTATGGACACGCCGGCTGACATTTCAAATCTGCCACCCGTGGCAATTATGGTTTCGCGTCATACACGGATTACACGGGGCGCTGATGCCCGCGGAAATACTGATGAGACACACGGGAGATGGGATGAAGCGAACAGAGTGAGCGAGCGAGAGAGGAATCAGGGATTGGGTCACACGCACGCACTCAGCCACCAGCCGCCGCCGGTGACGTCTCCACAGCGATTGTGCCAGGCTGGGTGCACTTTGGGGCAACGTGGAGGTGTCCAAGGCTCGCTGACAGGAAGTCACCGGACAGGCCCCAGGTGCGCACACGCACGCACACTGACGCACGACGCTCCACGTACACAATGATGCCCCATTTAGTTGTTGAGACCAGAGGGTGCAGAGTGCTGTTAGAGAGCGCCTATTGAGTCTGGCACGGCAAGTGAAGAGGTGATGTGGCCAGCACCACACACAGAACCGGGCCTGGCCTCCTTTGCGTTCCCGGCAGTGATGAGTACACACCGCATCAGGAACTCATTTGAGGCTACGTCGACCTAGGTGAGACCCAGAGCCGGTTCAGATAATCGTCACCGGTGTTGGCCGTGAGCGGGAATCGAACCCCGGGTGGCCAGGTTCGTAGCGCAGCATGCTAACCGCTACGCTACCGCTCCCACACACGCACGTGTACACACACACGTGTACACACACACGCACGTACACACGCGCACGCACGGACACACACGTACACACACGCACGTACACACGTGTACACAGACACGTGTACACACACACGCACGTACACACGTGTACACACACGCACGTGTACACGTACACACGTGTACACACACACACACACGTGTACACACACACGCACGTACACACGTGTACACACACGCACGTGTACACATACACGTGTACACATACACGTGTACTTGTGAAACAGTGACCCGACCACAGTCGTCCCTGTGACCCCTACCTGCCCCCTTCCTTTCGCAACCTCTGAGGCTCGGGTATCCCGTTCCCCCACACTCTCACGCTCACACGCGAGACGACACAGACGCACGCTCCCGTCAGCACTTGCAACTGTCCTACCCACCCGGGCAAACTCACGGACAGACGGACCGACGGACAGATGGACACACACACACGCACGCACACACGCACACACGCACGCGCGCGCACACACACACACGCACACTTGCGGCAGACGCAGCATTAATTACCGGTCGGGGCCGGTGAAATAAAGAAAACGAACGTTATCGCTCCTCATTCTGTCCCAATTAGTTACACGGCCCGTTTCTAATCACAGGCGGCATTATCGTGCGGCTCCCACGGGACATCATTAGTTGGCAAACACGGGGAGGCTTAGCCCTTGCGTGAATTGCTATCGATTTGGCTGCCTTGCATCGGCTGATAGCGCGGATCCCAGCCTTTAACGACCACGCCACCACCACTACCACAGCGCTGCTGCTGCTGCTGGTGATGGTGGTGGTGGTGGCGCGTGTGGATGTTGCGGTTAGAGCTGCGCTGCGCTACGAACCCGGCACGCCGAGTTCGATTCCCGCTCACGGCCAACACCAGGCCACCCACCCCCTCGTGTGCCGTGCGGGCCTTCGTAGGTGCTGCTCGCTAACAGCACCTGCCCCAACAATCTGTGAAGGCTACAAGTGGGATATTTGTGTTTGGTGCACGTGTAATAATTTGGGGAGTGGTGGCGTGGTGCTTAGCGCACTGCGCTACGAACACGGCGTTACCCGAGTTTGCTAAGTTCACGCCGACGACCAATACAGCTGACGAATATCGGAAGCGGTCCTGGACCACACCCCTAGATCGACTCGGCCTTAATTGGCGCGGCGTTAAAAAATCAGCATTATGGAGACAAAAGCCGCCGGGCGTGGTGCTTTGCAACACGGCCACATTGTGTGCCGGGCCGCATTCATGGGTGTTCGCTACCAGCACTTGGCCCAACGAGTCTGATAAAGGCTATCCGGGAGATCTTTGTCTTTGCACGTGTCAGCACGACCAAGTGTGGACATCAGAGGGAGGGGTCACAGGGACGACTCCGGTCGTTGTCACTGTTTCACAAGTACACGTGTGTACATGTGTGTGTGTGTACACATGTGTGTGTACATGTGTGTGTGTGTACACATGTGTGTGTGTACATGTGTGTGTGTGTAAACATGTGTGTGTGTACACGTGTATGTGTGTACGTGCGTAGTGTAGCGGTCGGCGCGCTGCGCTACGTACCTAGCGACTCGCGTACGATTCCCGCTCACGGCCAACACCAGTGACGATTATCTGAACCGGTCCCCTAGGTCGACTCAAATGAGTACCTGGTGCGATGTGCAAACATCGCCACTAGGGAGATAAAGGCGGCCGGGCGTGGTGTTGGCTACCCACCCCCTCGTGTACCGTGCCGGCCTTTATAGGTGCTCGCTAACAGCACTTGCCCCGACAGTCTGTTAAGACTATAAGGGGGATCTTTGTCTTTGTACTTGATGTGTTTGCATACGTGCACTTGTATGTGTGCGCGTGTGTGTCATGCTCCTGAGTGTACACGTGTATGTGGGTGTATGGAAATGATCCATATACAGACAGACGCATGGCCGTGTTAGTTCACCAACATACAGTAACATGTGAAATTAAAACATGTCCTGCCCACCCCCCCCCCCAAGTGAACTCAGCTTTAAAATCGGTATAAAATTAATCTGCGCATAAAAAAGAAGCATTAGCAGTGGGGAGACAAAGGCGGCCGAGGCGTTGCGCTGCGAATACACCACCGCGTGTTATTCTGTTCAGTGCGGTGCCATTAATAGGCGCTCGCTAACGGCACCTTTGCAAAGAAGCTCACTCCCTCTCCTCCCTCCCTCCCCTCCCTCCCCTCCCTCCCCTCCCCTCCCTCCCTCACTCCCTCCCTCACTCCCTCCCTCACTCCCTCCCTCACTCCCTCCCTCTCCTCCCTCCCTCCCTCCCCTCCATCCCTCCGCTGTCGTCGTAGCGCACAGCCCGGCCAGGGGATGCGCAGGGGCGAGGCGAGACGAGTCCGTCTGGAATCGTCTCGCCTCCTCCATCCTGGGGGACCATGCGGTGCTATTTCACAAACATTTCATTACTTGCGGAGGTTTTTGTGTGGGGTGGGGTTGGGGGGTGCATGGGGAGGCGTGGGGGGAGGGGATATGCCCGCACCCGCAGTTACTCCTACACGCAAAGGTAAAGGTCCCCGTGTATTCTTAACAGACTGTTGGGGCAAGTTCTGTCAGCGAGCACCTATGAAGGCCGGCACGGCGCACGAGGGAGTGGGTGGCCAGCACCACGCCCGGACTTGTTTATCTCCCCAGCGGGGTTTAAAACGCACCAGGCACCCAGGGGCGGCCCGGGACCCGCCAAGGTAATCGCCACTGGTGCGGGCCGTGAGTGCCGCGCCACCGCTCCCCACGCACAACGACAACGACCGTCGATCACCGCGAAGTGGTGGCGGTGGTGACGTCACTGCGAAGTGGTGGCGGTGGTGACGTCACCGCGACGGTTGTGCCATGCTGGGTGCGCATTAAGCCAACGTGAAGTGTCAAAGGCCCGCTGGCAGAAGGTCACGGAACAGACCCAGCATGTGCCACGGGGTGACTAACTCAGATGACTATCAGATGCACCAACTGTGCTCCCCCACTGTGCCAACTTTATGCGTTTTAAACACCCGGCACTCTGCTCACGCACACGCGCAATCACCAAGATACACACACACGATAATTCTCACAAACACACAAAGCACGGTTACCAGCTTTTTGGTCATTTGTGTAAATTACGGGAAGTTGTGGAGTGGTGTGGGCTAGGGTGGAGGAGAGATCTCGACGCTTGCTCTGCAAGAGGCAGCAACACACTTAGCGCACACGGGGGAAAGGGGGGGGGTCATCGGCGTGTCCTCCTCTGGAGAGGAGGCACCTGCGAACCGCCCTTGACTCCCTTTATAATGACAGCGGAAACAATTAAAATCATGGGGGGCGGGGGGTAATAGAGATGACTGCGAGGAAGAATATTGACTTCTACCCCCGTAGGTGTGATGAGCGTTGCGTAGAACAGAACGGAAAGTCAGCGGAGGAGGCCAAGGCGAGCACGATTAGAGGGAATGATGGATTGAATGAAAGCCGCGTGGAGCTAAGAACCCGACGATCAAGGCCGAGTTCAATTCCTGGCCACCGCGGCGTGATGTGTGGCGAGCGATGTCGCTGGTTGTGGAGGAGGGTGGGCGGGGTGGTAGTTGCGGGCTCAGGACCAGTTCAGAGATTAATTTTGGTGGCCGGAGTTCATGCGATTATTCGCTAACCACTCGTCACTGCTCCGTACAGCTTTTCATCCATTCATTCCAAATATCACGCGCTACTGATGTTGGCTGTGGATTTTTTTCTTATATTTGGCTGTGTGAGGCATAAGTTAAGGCCCGACTGTGAATGAGCGACCCTATCACTTACCGGGGGACAGTGAGGTTCTGGAACGCGCCCTTCTCCCTTCCGACGGTGGCGAGGTGTGACAGATCACCGCCACCATGCAATTAACGTGACTTCACAAAAGGGCTCGAGATGAAATGTGCCAGATATTCATTTTATTGTATCTGGCTGCCTTCGTAAAATAAATAAAATAAAACGCTTTTCCTTTGGTAAAATGACCCCGTTCAATATTTTTGCCGTGAGTTGGCTTGCCACTTTCTATGACAAGCTATCAATTCCATTGCACACACATACACGAAAACTATTTAAAAGACAATTAAACATTTTGTACTGTGCAAGGAACACACGTCTCTCCGAAATTCCATTACACACACATAATATCCATGACACACATACACACATAATATCCATGACACACACATAATAGCCATTACATACACACATAATATCCATTACATACACACATAATAATCAGCATCTTCATCCCTTTGACAATCCACTGCTGGATGAGGATATCTCTACATCGTGTCTGTCGGTCGTGGGGGAGGGAAGGGGGGGTGGGGTGCTTGGCCATACTTCGCCGTGCTGGTCAGCGCGCGTTG
Organism: Petromyzon marinus; assembly: GCF_048934315.1. Classification (NCBI taxonomy): domain Eukaryota; kingdom Metazoa; phylum Chordata; class Hyperoartia; order Petromyzontiformes; family Petromyzontidae; genus Petromyzon; species Petromyzon marinus. The sequence goes on along the minus strand of NC_133690.1, from coordinate 17,756,452 downwards.
ATGAGGTTTGGGAGAGAGGAGCAGGTGCCAGGCATCACGCCACGTGCAGCACCGGCAGCTGTGACCGACAGGCCGCCAGGTTCACAGTGCAATGCGCTAACCACTGCACCCTCCGCTCCGGTCGATTTGTACGGTCCTTGTATCGATCCACTGCTGGATGAGGGGTCTCCGCACGTCTGCTGCGGGTCGGTGAAGGCGGGGAGCCACGGACGTGGGAGCATAGAAGTGCAGCACAATGGTGGACTTTGCCACACAGCCCTGTTCATGTCCGCCATGTAATCACGCAGCCTGTTTGTGAATGGTGGTCACCCATTGATGCACCACCCGAGCTATATCCTACATTAACATTCGCTGCCCCTCCCATCTCTAAACCTTTATAAACAGCTTGCCCTCAGAGGCTAACCTCCGGCTGTTCCTGATGACGACCGCTTGTGTTACAATCGAAACGTCGTGATATTTTTATTCACTTAATTTTTATTATTTTATTGTTATTTTTTCTGTCTACCTGACTTTACCGAAAGAACTATATAATATATATCCACGTTCAAACACTGCTCAGTTCTCGAAGAAAGAACAGACAACAGAGACACGCAGACCGTACATCTCCTTCACATAGCCGCCTCTCCACACACAAGAAAATTAACGCGTTCTTTCCACAACCCATCGTCCCCAGGTTCGTCTTGGAGTGCGCAATTCCAACAGCGTTGATTCAAACGCAAGCAAACAACGGAGTTGGTTTCAACATCCAGGGTATCATCAGCAGAGTCAGGCTCGCCTGACGATCTGCCGAGATCCGGGGCACTCTGGGTAGTTCGGCCACATTTAGGAATGTGTCAGCATCAGAAGTCAATGCCCGAGTGAAGCCCATTGAGCTGCACAGGTCTTATTCAACCAACAATCGCGCGACACGCTGCACATGTAATGATACGAATACAGCGTATGGTAAACATATGCATACAGATAATTACACAGATCCACTGTGTAGTCTTCAACAGACTCTTAGGGCAAGGGCTGCTAGCGAGTAGCACCAATGAAGGCCGGTACAGCACACGGAGGGGTGGGGGGCCATGTGGTGATGTGTACACACCGCACAAGGTACTCATTTGAGGCTGAGTCGACCTATGGGAGGCCTAAAACCGGCTCAGATATTCGCTGTCATTGTTATTGGTCGTGAGCCGGAATCGAACTCGGGTCGCTGGGTTCGTAGCCAAGCGCACTAACCACTGCACCGCTGTACCAATACACATACAAACATAGAAAATAAAAAGATCCCCCAATATAGCCTTAACAGACTACTGGGGCAAGTGCTGTTAGCGATCACCTATGAAGGCCGGAACGGCACACGACAGAGTGGGTGGCCAGCACCACACCCGACCGCCTCTATCTCCCCAATGCCGATGTTTAGACACTGCAACAGTAATGCTGAGTTGACCAAGGGGACGTCCATGATCGGTTCAGATAATTGTCACTGATGTTGACCGTGAGCAGAAATCAAACTCAGGTCGCCGGGTTCATACCGCAGCGCACTAACCGATACACCACTGCTCCAAACACACACACACACACGTCACCATAAACTCATAACCAGGTTTGCAAGTCAATGCATTTGAGTAACTTTTCAAAGACAATGTAAGCCTTGAGCTCAGCAATATCTGACATTCACCAAGGGGAGCTCTTCTTGGCTCAACACAGCCCAGCCACCCATCCAGATCCCAGCCATTCGTCCAGAACCCAGCCACCCATCCAGATCTCAGTCACCCGTCCACATCCCAGCCACCCGTCCACATCCCAGCCACCCGTCCAGATCTCAGTCACCTGTCCAGATTTTAGACACCCGTCGAAAACCCAGCCACCCGTCCAGATCCCAGCCACCCATCCAGATCCCAGCCACCCGTCCAGATCCCAGCCACCGGTCCAGATCCCAGCCACCCATCCAGATCTCAGCCACTCGTCCAGATCGCAGCCACCCGTCCAGATATCAGCAACCCGTCGAGTACCCAGCCACAAGTCCAGGACACATTTTAGGAACACCATACCTCTGCATGGATTCCGTAACACTTTCCGTAGATAAGTCCCTGCAAGGGACACAACTTTATCCTTGAGTTTGATTCGTATTAGAGCATCTTTACGACAGTTATCATGCCCCCGCAGCCCCCCCCCCCTCTCCTCGTTACGGACGAACGGACGGGGCTTAATTAATTATAAACGCTTTCAACCCGTGGTCGGAAAAAAATACTCCACTCAATCGGAGGCATTATCGTCCACGGACTTCCCATAATAATCTTCATTAGGGCAGCCGGCGGCGCGCACGATAGTCCGCACGCACTCTCTCGCGTCCAGCCGCCGGCAAATTGGAGCCCCCATCCGCACACTTTGGAACCCGCAACACGAACATAATATGAATAATAAAGCGAAATAGCATTCCACTTTGTCCCAACTTTACACAGAAGTCTACAGCCTTCCTCGTTCCTTTTGTGGCGCGAAGTTGCTTCACACGATGGGTCACAACGCAATTGCCCGTACAACCACCCGTTCCGCGCTATTAATACCACCCGCGTGTTTATATGTGAACGAGCGAGGTGCGTAAAAGTCCCTTTGTGGAGACACGGAGCGGCGCAGCGGGCCTCGCTTGCACGCGCTCCGGCGGGGCCGCATCACTGCAGCTCGTGGCGGGTGCTATCGTAATTGGATGAGTTCTTGAGAAGTTTTATACTGGGGGGAGGGGGTGGAGGGATGGGGGTGGGGGGGGAGCCCCCTCCACACTCCCTCGCCTTCCCTAGCCCAGCACGGCGAGGGAGGGAAGGGTGAGAATGAGATAACAAAGAGCGTTGCGCGGGCCCTGCTGTTGCGATCATTCATCAGCGGAGACGCCGCGTGTGGGAGCGGCGCGCGTGTGTGTGGGTGGCAGGTTGGTGTGTGTGTGTGTTCGTGTGTGTCGGTGTGAGTGTAGGGAGCGGCGGTGCAGTGGTTAGCGCACTGCGCTACGAACACGGCGACCCTAGTTCCATTTCCGCTCACGGCCAACACCGGTGACGATTATCTGAACCGGTCCTAGGCGGCCCCTAGGTCGACTCAGCCTCAAATGAGTACCTGATGCGGTGTGTAAACATCGCCACCAGGGAGACAAAGGTGGCAGAACCGGATGTGGTGCTACCCGCCCATCCCCTCGTATTTGCCCCAACAGTCTGGGAGAACGCATGAACGTGTGCGTGTGTACATGCATACATATCTGTACGTGTGTGTACATGTCTGTACGTGTGTGCACAGGAATGTGCACGCACGCTTGCTTGCATGTATATTTGGGCATGTCTGCACATATGTTCGGGGTCATGTCTATCTGTACGCGTGTTCAGCATGTCCGCAACATGTATCCACGCATATGAATACGCATCCGTGCACATGTATGTATGTTGAACTTCTTTCGCATCGTACGTAGCTAACCGTGCTCACCAGAGGCCCATGTATGCGTACACACAAACTCGGGTTGCCGACTCTGACTGAAGCTATTCAGGGATACATTTCAGTTTTAATTCATGTATTGTCTTAAAATATCGTATTATTATTAAAATCTCCTGGATTGCCTTCAATAGCCACCGTGAGATGGATGCCAAATTCCGGTAGAGACTCCCGGCCAATCCGGAATTGTTGACAACCCGAGTCCACACATACACACACGTGCACACACGTGCACACACATACGCACACGTGTACACACATACACACACGTGTACACACATACACATACGTGTACACACTTACACACACGTCCACATACACACACCACGTGTACACACCTGGATGTGCGCGTTATGACGTGGTGGGGGTGTGGGGGGGGCAAGAAGAAACGGCTCGCGTATCGCTAGCGGCAAGCGAGTGATGCTGACGCTTTGTGGCATGGCAATAGTCGCGCTCTGAGGAGGAGCAGCCATGGAAACGGAGGGGGGTTGGATGCGAATGCGGCACTCGCGGGAGTGAGGCGAGTGCGTGAGTGAGTGGGTGTCTGTGCACGTGCGTGTCTGTGCACGTGCGTGTCTACGGGGAGCGGTGGAGCAGCGGTTAGCGCGCCGCTCCACCGCTTAAGGCTGGCACACGTGAAGGATATCTGAACCGGTCCTGGGTTTCCCCTAGGTCGACTCAGCCTCAAATGAGTACCAGGTGCGGTGTGTAAAGATCGTCACTAAGGAGACAAAGGCGGCCGGACAGCGTTACAATTGGCTTCAACGGAGCGAACGAGAACATACAGCAGTAAAAAACGGGCAAAAAATAATATCCATCAATCTGTGAAATTTCATCCGAATAGCCACAGGGAGTGTATCACTCCGTAGCCTCGTTGACATGCAGCCAAAACAATTAATCACTTCTTGAATCTAATCGCGAGATCGAACCTTGATCATTCATTGAAAAAAGAACCCTGAAAGTGTGACTCATTAGACAAACAAGGTTAGTGAGCAGCTTTGAAATTGCTTACTCACGCCACTGCTGGCAGAAGGGCATATGTAGGTGTTTTAACACAGAGGGCTTTCGCGATCAATATCATCCAGAATTGAAATCTGGCTATCGCCTGATGATGCCGGTTGTAATTACTGGTGAAACGTCGTACTCAGATTGTAAATGTTGCGTGGCTTTGCCCTCCAACACACCGGTGTGCTGTACTAGTAACGAATTGTCATGTTCTGTTTACGCGACAAACCTTACTAATCGGTTGTGTCGGGTGGTGGCGGGGTTGACGACACATTTATACATTACGAGATCTAACCCAAAAAACCCTGTATAATGGATCATATGTAGGTATGCACGTTGAACGTTTTGTGTACCGAACGTAGCCAACCGTGCTGATCGGAGGCACGTGCTAATAATCGGAGGCGTCTACTATCGAGATCTCTAGATAGCCCTCCGCTCTTCATGGTGTTTTGGCCTACTCTTCTACGATTGTCAAACGTCCATGGCAGATGTGGGGAGCGATAAGGACACTATTTAATAACGATTTCTTTTTTTGTTATTTTACCAGGTAAGGCCCACTGAGCTATGTAACTCTTTTTCAGAAGTGCTTGGCCATAAATTATAACCCAATGAAGTGGATTATCACGTAGAAATGTATAGCAGCCAAAGACTCTAAACGCGTGACGTTGATTCTAAATGTGAAGGGAAAAAGCAGAGGACAAGGAGTAAAATAATATCCACGCGACCACGGGCAAAACAGAGAGAACAGAGACAGCATGCAAAGTTCAAAAACACAGCAGCAGGCGTCAGGGTCTGGATCGAACCCACAACCTCCTGCATACCAGGCGAGGGAGTTAACATCTCTTAGTCACCGCGTGCGATCTGCTGATCAACGCAACTGTGCTGCACAGAACTGTGCGGATGTAGGCCGGCGGGAGGATTTGAGAGAGGCGGGGTGGGGGCTGCGGTAGATTTAAGAAACTTGCAGCATTGTTTCATTAAACGCCTTTTGATTCATCCCAAGTCTGCCTTTATTTTTGTTGTGTACCGGGCGACTCATTAAGCAGTCTGGCCGGGCTTCGCGACGGGGACAATCACTGCTCGTCGAGTGAGGAGCGAGCGAGTGGAGGGATGGCGGTGGACACACGGGGGCTGGGGGGGGGGAGGCGGGGCGCAAAGCGCCGGATCAGACTTCGCGTTACAAAGGCAGAGCAATAATGATCCGCAACTCCCTGTCCGCCCTCTGTTTTCCCTCTACGGTGGTGCTGGGGGCTCGGTCTCTCAAGCAGACCTCCCGGTTTCCCGATCATCTCTCTCTCTCTCCGAAAACACGAAAGCTGTCTTTTATAGCGTATCCCCCGCGAGCGATGGAATGCATCTCCGCCAGTGTAGTTCATCTCATCTTACCTTGCCGGACGCGAGTGACTCACTGATGTGCACCCTAATGATGTTCTAGAAGGGCACAGAAAGATGAGTTTTTGGCACAAATAAGGCCGAGTCTCGTGCTTGTTACGAGACAGCGGCTCATCATGAAAGCCGAACACCCAAACTGCTCGCTGTAGGCCACCCAACAATGATGGCCAAGGGGCAGCGTTATTGACGGATGTGCTGAGATTGTTATTATTTGTCCTTGTGCACCGCTGTCAATAAACAACAGCATCGCCAGATAATTCACGAAGAGGTTTCGATTGGTCGCACGCAAGGGTCACTCGAAAATTGGAAACAGCGATGGCTCTTCCGCGTGAACACTTCACAACAACAACAAGAACACCATTCATTGACACGGCACATGTCTGCGTGTTGAATTTATTTCGCACCGTACATAGCCAACAGCGCTAATCGGAGGTGCGGGTTCTGTCTTTGTGTTTTATTTAATTAGTTATGCAAGAGAGCCACGCACAGTAGTACGATTCTTTTTCAGGAGGGCCCTGCATTGTTTTGCTCTTCGTATTTGTAAGATCTTGTCAGACAATTAGTGATGAGTTTCGTTCATGACACACTGTTTGAGCCAACCGGAGCACGCGGAGAAATCCCACGCATGCAAGGGGGCAACGCTCGATCCCCGCGCAGATAGAAACGGATGGGGGTTAGTCCACTTGCTGAACTGCCGTCTGGACAGCCAGGGCACGGAACGTCCTCGACGCCCACGGGAAGGGAGTTATTTATTTATGCATTAAGATGCGTGGGCAGTACGTTTATTGAGAGTTTGGCTTCCAGCTAGTAGGCAACCTGGTGTACCATCATAAAACCCATCATTACACACGAGGGGATAACGCCCAGCGCCGCACACCGATAGATTCAATGTGTGTGCACTGCTGTCTCCTGCCCGTAACAACTGGCATTCCCATGCAGTTTCCTATCTACATACAAATCAGACTCAACCCTGCCTAGCTTCCGAGAGCTGATGAGATCAGGCACATCTATGGAAATGTGTCCACAGCAAAAAAAACAAATATATGACCCCCATCATCACTCAACTGAGTAATTTGGCTCCCGTGGATCTGTGACACTCAAGAGCAGGCAAAACCACGAGTTACCACCACATACACAAAGATGCCCTGTGTAGTCCACGCAGACTGTTGGGGAAAGGCCTGCAAGCGAGCACCTATTACGGCTGGCACGGCTCACAAGGGGGTGTGTATAGTTAGCACCACGCCCGGCCGCCTCTGTCTTCCCAATACTGGTGTTTATACATGGCAACAGGTATTTAAGGCCGAGTCTATCCAGGGTAGCCCAGGACCGGTTCAGATACTCGTCGCAGATATTGGCCGTGAGCGGGAATGGAACTTTGGTCGCCGGGTTCACAGCGCATTGCGCTAACCACTACATTAAGGCTCCCCACTTTGCATACACAAAGATCCCTCGTACAGCCCTAAGTCTTTTGGGGCCAGTGCTGTTAGCGCGCACCTATGAATGCCAGGACAGTACATGAGGGGGAGGGTGGTCAGCACGACGCCCGACCGCCTTTGTCTCCCCAGCGGCGATGTTTCCACACCGCACCAGGTACTCATTTGAGGCTGAGTCGACAAAGGGGAGGCCTAGGACCGGTTCAAATATTTTCCATTTATTAGTCGAAGTCGCCGGGTTTGTCGCGCAGCGCGCTAACCACTGCGCCACCACTTGTGATTTATAATAATTATCGGAGCGCTTCGAAGCCTCGGGAATAAATACATATGCGGAAGCAAAATCCACACACACGTTATGCTGAGATCGCCACGTGTTTCTCGTACAGCCATCGCTGGGGCTGGTAACATGGACACGAGGTCCGTGGAAAAACGACAGGAACCACCGACAGTGACCGTCATTACCACCCCGCGTGCAACCACCCCGCCCCCCACCTGCACAACCGAGCAACTGACTCGAGCAGCAATCGGAACCTTCTGCATTCACACCCCCGCCCGCCTGCCAAACAGGCACATGGCAAGCTCCCCGTGCCGCACGCACTTTGTGTGCCAGCTCCGGTAGCACCTCCCTGTACAGCCAGGGCCGGCCCCCAGGGTACGGGGAATCAGAGCGACCGCCCAGGGCCCCACGCTTTGGCAGGGGGGGGGGGGCATTTCGACGTCAAGGTGTCAGATGTAAGAATCCCCGTTTGGTTTGAAGGCGTCAGGGGGCCCACAGGAAGCGAGTCGCCCTGCACCTCTACTCCTCACCCAAACCCATGGACTGCCCTGTGCACAGCGCTCAGATCCCCAGGAAATAGTTTTTTTCCACCGGCACATCCGAGCCCAGCCAGTACGGGGGGGGGGGGCTCACACGGTACGGGTGGTTTTACCACTGGGTGCTATTTGTAGTGCCGAGCCGACAGCCAGACCGTCACAAGAAGACGTCCGAATCCGGCCCCTGGACAAACACAGCCAGGAAGCATCGCTAATGACGCGCTCGTTGCGAGCAACATCAGCCATCTCGACGCGACGCGACTCGCTCGCTGCGTGTGTCATCAACGGCACGGCTCGGCTTCTCCCGTGGGTGGAGGGTAAACAAATGAAACCGGCACCGGCGGTTACCGAGGCGCGCCGGGACTGGCTCGGTACGGCCACGGCCGCCGTTCGTCGGTTGTTCAGCGGAAAGAGGCGACGGAGAGAGCCCCTGAAGCAAAGGGAGCCCGAGGGCTTCTGCCAGGAAGCCTGAGGGCAGCATTTGGCATGGCCTGGGAGCCCCCCAGACGGAAGCTTTGAAAGGGCCCTCATTTTCCAAAACGTGCACCGCCCTCCGACCCCCCCTCCCCCGCCATCCCGGCTTGAGCCACTTAATGGGAGATAAATCGCGACGGAGCCGCCTGTGGTTAAGTAGGCTCCTCGCTGCTCCGTGCTGCGTCCGGCACCCCCCTGAAGCTGCAGGGGGTCCCCGGCGGATGAAACGTTTTGCTGACGGCGGGAAAAGCTGGCGCTGTACCGCCCCGCACGCACGCCGTGGAAACTGTCGCTGTGGCGGAGACGGAATTAACGCCCCAGTCCCCCGCCGAAATTAAGGCCGCCGCCCGGTGCACTCAGCAATAACCCCAGCACCTGCCGAGCAGGCGCAACCGAACGCAGGCGGCTCGTGCCGCCACCCGCGTTCACCGTTAGTTTGTTAATCCCGTCGAGGGCAACGGGGGTGGGGGGGGGGGGAACAACAATCTCCCCGTTCCGGTAGCGAAAGCGTGACCCCCCCCCCCCTCACCCCCGAGCGCACGCCGCATTGCGGTGGAGCGACGGCGGCCGGCAGCGGGAGGGCCGGGGTTCGCGCAGCACAGCGAGAGCGTGGGCGTGGAACGTCGTCGTAGCCGAAGAAGAAGCAGCGCCGGCGGTGTATGAAATTAAATTAGCGCACACGCACACAAAAAAAATCAAATAAATTCCGTTGGCCCTCCCAATTAAAACGCACAAGCGAGAACGCTTTCCGAGAAACGCCCAAGCGCTCCATCTCTCACCCCAGGGGGGTACGCGTTAATGCGCGAAAATGTTGACGTTTCAGTATCCACGGCTGCGGGGTTTTTTTCTCCCTCTCCCTTTACCCATTCGTTCATTTACGTGTTTATCCTTCCCTCCCAGGGACGCAGGCACCAACTTGTGGGCACAGTCATTATTTTCGCGTAATTACGCAGATAAGCACATTCATTCGGCCGCAGGGACTTTGCAATTCACCTGCACGGTGGTCAGAGGAAGGGGCGGCGTTCATTGCACGCGTCCGGGCGTTGTGTGTTTTGATTACTTGGTTCAGGGAGAGAGAGGGATTTCGGTGCTGTAGTTAATAGCCCCCGATGCCTCGTTTTTACGGCCAGTGGGAAGTGTGCCGGCCACGCGCCGATTCAGTGCTGCCAGTCACGAGCAGTGTAGCCTCGAGAGCTCGTGGGGGACACGGCCCCAACGCCTGGCGCTGTCCGTGGTCCCGAATCCCTGGTGCTGTCCGTGGTGCTGATTATGGGGCCATTCCTTGACCAGCGAAGACGGATTCCCATCGGTCACGGCAAACAAGGCACGAGTTGAAACGGAGGACCTTCGGTAGATGAGGTCTTGGAAACTGATAAGAGCCAGGTCTTGAGCACCACCTCGCACTGACCAACATGGTGAGGTATGGTCAAACAACCCTCGTGACCTAAAGGCATGTAGATGTCTTCATCCAGCAATGAGGCTGTAAAGGACGCTACATTAATTCTAGATTTGAAGCTTTCGTGACTGCAAAGATTCATACTCTTTGGTTTTTTCGGTAAAGTCACGTAGGTAAAATAAAAATAAATGAAAACTAAATTGGGGTACATCACATTATTCCAATAAAAATGTCAAACTGATTTCCTGCTCAAATGAGAACCGAGGCATTGGTGCTCATCTTCTGTTCACAGCCCTGAGCCACTGGTGGAAATTCCACATTCCCATGGCAGGGGCAAGTCTATCGAGAGGACAACCACTGTTGACTTCCCGAGAAAAAGGGGTACTCGTGTTATCAACCCCAGAGGGATGATGATGATGATGAAGAGACAAGTCAACCCCTAACCAGGACTTTAACCCGCTCTATTACTCCAAACCACACAGTGTTGTCGTGAAAACATGTTTTCGAGGAGAATGTTCAGTGTTTTTAAGACATCGTGTGTAGACCGAATGTTTACTTGCCCACAGAAAACACGACGCACGCACTCACCGACAAACAGCTGATGTGCAATTTTATTCTGTGGCTTTGAAACCTTTGAACATTCTCGTTCCGTTAATTAAAATAACCACGGCGATATTACTCCACGCGTCGTCAAGACACATCGTAGAGGTTGGAAAGCGTATTAGTATTTTCCACCACCGTTACAATACAATATCAAAGTGTAAATCTTCACCGTTAGCGGCAAGTAGTTACGCTAAACCTGTTAATCTAATTGCCTTTTTTATTTTACTCGCAATGAGAATTAATGCTTCACCGTTCTTCCAGTCGCAGCCACTTTGAACACGCAATCATTTCTCGATCAAATGACGCAAAGGAAGGTTGGCCTCGGATTGCAAATTCGTAAGTGGCTAATTTGGAGCACGTTCCACATTTATTGTCGTCAAACAGCCACACGTTGTCCAGCGACACAGCCCATGAGCCAGAGCAGAATTCGGTACCAACTAAGTCAGAAAAGACCTTCTTCGTACCAATTTATTTACACGGCTAATCGGAACGAATTAATTGAGAGGACACTCATTTCAGTTGCTATTGCCATCAGTCACTGTCAATGGGCCACGGAAAGAAATTAGAAGCGTTCAATTTACGTGGGCTGCGCTGGTACTGACAAGAGCACTATATCTGGTCCGAACTAACCCAACCCCTGCAAACAAAAACAACGAAAAACTAGCTATCAACATGACAAAGTTACAACAACAAAAAAGATGACGCAAGCAGCGATCGCCGCTGCGCCCTTACAATCGCGCCGGCGAGACAAACGGCCTTTCCCCAAAGCACGAACCCTGAACCTTGTGCCGCGAAGACCTACGCAGCCGCGGCAAGGCAGCAGCACCAACAGGGAAAAGTAGAGAAAGAAAAAAAAAACTCACGAAAATAAACCGCAAGGCTATCTTCTGTTATCGCCGTTGGCGGGCGGCTCACGGTGAAACGCGGGGCGGCTCACGGTGAAACGCGGGGCGCCCGCGCGCCCACGATCGGCAGCTGCCGCTGCGTCGCTTGACATCGGCGTGCGGCAAAACACCGCGGCCCGAGCGTCGTCCGCACCCGCCCCCCCCCCCCCCCCCCGTCCCTTGCTCGATGGCTGCGGTGATGGCATTGCCCTCGCAACGATGATGTCGGGGTCAGCGATGGGGTCATCGATTCCTCTTGCTCCTCCTCCTCCTCCTCCGACAGTTACTCCTTCAGCTGCGGGCACAATGACATCGTCGTAGTTGTGTGCGCGCGTGTCCCTCCCGATCCCCGCCGTGGTCTGTCCACTGCTGGATGAAGGCCTCAGAACCAAGCCACTGCAGCGACAGCAATTAGGCACTGCCCGGAGGTGAGTGTTTCTCTATTGGAGAGCAGTGGTAGATCCAAGGGGGGTGGGATGGGGGAGGGGGCGATTCCACCCCACCCCCTACCCCAACGCCCCCCCCCCCTACCCCCTTGAGACCCAAATTTTTTAAAATTTTATTGATATTTGACAGTGAAAACACACGGAGTGTTATTTTTTTTAATATTTATTAATGCAGAGCTCTATTTAAACAGCTTAAAATTTCAGGGCTGTCCCCCTCCCTCACCCTCCCCCTCCTGCCCGCCCATCCCCCCTCCCTAGGGCAGATTCTAGACCAGTCTGCTACGTTGCTGAGTATACACCTAGAAAGCATCGTGCTTAAAAGATTGCCGATTTAAAATAACGCCAAGCTGCTGTGGTGCCAACCGTCGCGAACTGCCATTGTCGCGAGTGAAGCGAGAGCCACTCTCAGAGCAGCTTCCCCATCAAACGTTCGTCTTCAAATCATCGCCAATCCCACCGCTCCCAGCCCTCCCGTTTCGCCTCCATGTGGAGATGACGCTGGCGTTCTGGGGACGCCGGAAGGGAGGCAAGCGTGGTGGTTAGGCTCGTGTCTCGCAGCCTAGCAGTCTGGGTTCGATTCGCGACTCTAGCCGTTCTGTGTGGCAGGTTAAATGTTTACCCTCCCCACTGTTCTGCATGGAGTTTCCTCCAGGTTCTCTGGTTTCCTCCTCCCATCGCTAAAACAAAAAAACCAGACGCACAATGTAACTCATATTTAGATGCGCTTCTGCGGCCGTCTGGAACGCTCTTCCTTCCGATATTAAGAAGCCACTGGAGCTGTGCACTTTTAAATCATCTAGATTGAAACTAATTTCTTCAGAACTGCTTTTTAACGTTTGGGTGTGTTGTCCTTCCCCATACCTCCGATTTGCACGGGATGGCTACGTACTGTGCCAAAGGTTTTCAACATACATACCAATAACATCCCAATGCCGCAAAATTTACCTGCACATTACTAGATTGGGATTGCACGCAGCGGCAATGCCGTCCCCGAATGCCAAACAGCTGGCACGCTTCGGGGTAAACACGCAGAATAATACAAACGTAACAAATCTCAACAGTTGTCTTGAAATAAATTCTGCCCCTCAGCGCCTTCGCGACTCACTTCACGCAGAGAGGCCGCACGGCGAGCGACGAGCGACCGTTCTTCCCTAACGAACCGCCACGTTTGAATTCCTCCGCGCAAAAAACGCAACAACAAAAAAGCAAAGCTGAAGCTATTTCCTCTCCGACACTTCTTTGATATTTCCACGTTGATACGTCAAACGCCTCGTTAATTCTCCGGCGGTTTTTATTTAGCCACGGCTTGCTAATGACGGATGCATTTAACGCGGTAATGCCTCCCAACGCCCTTGTTTATGCATTAAAGCGCTTTCTGGCTCTACTCTGAAACATTATGAATGCCCACTTAAAGTTTCTTTATCGGTACACTTAATCTCGCACGCGGCAAGCGACGGCACGATCCTTCCCGGGGCAAAAAGTTTTCCATCGCTCTTGCACGCAACGACCAAACTTGCCAGGTGCTCACGTCGCTCGATAAGCAGATTATAATCGTCACCGGGGTGTGGATGACGATCGCATTAATGACGCGAGCCGTTTGCTGTAGGGGTTCAGCAGTTCGAATCCGGCAGGCCAACCCCGGTTAATACTGCAGGTATGTTAACCATACTACAGAAGGACACTGCTGCATCTAAGCGCAAAGGGTGACCAACGTAGTAGTAGGAAACAGGTTGCACACAGATGACGACGACGGCCTGATGGTGATGATGATGGTGATGATGGTGATGATGGTGTTGATGGTGATGATGATGGTGATGATGGTGATGATGGTGATGATGATGGTGATGATGATGGTGATGATGATGGTGATGATGATGGTGATGATGTTGCAGGCAGTGATGAGAAGGAAACTGGCACTATTTGGAAAAATATGTAGAAGGATGTTGTTGTTCAGAAAAACGGAAGGAACCGGAAATTAAGGAAGACCTAACAGAGAATGGCATGGCTACGACATCATAAGACATTGGTGCCAGAAATATCAAATTCAAGATCACACTCAGCATCGGCACGACCCTCCATGGACCCGCCTCTGTCTACCTCTCCCCTCTCACTCTACTCCCCTCCACGCACTCCCCCGCCTCTCCCCTCTCATCTCACTCTACTCCCCTCCACGCACTCTCCTACCTCTCCCCTCTCATCTCACTCCACTCCCCTCCACGCACTCTCCTAAATCTCCCCTCTCATCTCACTCCACTCCCCTCCACGCACTCTCCTAAATCTCCCCTTTCATCTCACTCTACTCCCCTCCACGCACTCTCCTGCCTCTCCCCTCTCATCTCACTCCACTCCCCTCCACACACTCTCCTAAATCTCCCCTCTCATCTCACTCCACTCCCCTCCACGCACTCTCCTAAATCTCCCCTCTCATCTCACTCTACTCCCCTCCACGCACTCTCCTAAATCTCCCCTCTCATCTCACTCCACTCCCCTCCACGCACTCTCCTAAATCTCCCCTCTCATCTCACTCCACTCCCCTCCACGCACTCTCCTAAATCTCCCCTCTCATCTCACTCCACTCCCCTCCACGCACTCTCCTAAATCTCCCCTCTCATCTCACTCTACTCCCCTCCATGCACTCTCCTGCCTCTCCCCTCTCATCTTGCTCTACTGTCCCCATGCTCGTTCTCCGCTCCAGCAATGAAGGCTGTCTGTTGAAGCTGCCCACGAATAAACCTTCTCTCTGTGGGAGGTCTCTCCTTCTCCTCTGTTGTCCCCAACAGTTTGGAACTCCCTTCCCCCAGCTATCCGTGCTGTCGGCTCCCTGCCCCTGTTCAAGTTCGGGCTCAAGGCCTCGCTGATCTCCTCCTCTGCCTGTGGCCGACTGCCCCTCTACGTAATAGGCGCGGCCCCACTGTTTCTGTCTGGCACCTTGAGATGCCCGTTGCATGCAGATGCTAGTTATATAAATCCACATTGCATTGTTTGTCATACACAAAACTTTGCTCTTTAGGCACACTGGTCTGTTGCTTTTCATTATCGAGTTCAGAATTTTAATTATTGAGCCCAAGTGCACTCCCACACGCTCTCATCTGCCTCGATTTCGGTCTAATTCAGTCCGTTTTCCCTTTTCAGCGATTCGGCCGACGTTCGATATCAGTTCTAGGCACACACATTCCAGTCGCGTCCCTCCAAACGACATTTCGACTCATCGGGCGACCATGTCGCTTAACTCTGCAAATTTCTAAATTGGGCTCTTCTGAGCGGCCAAGGAGACGGAATGCGGACATCCGTGAGAGCGTCCCCCGCGGAGATGGAGCCATGGAATCAATCGGTTCCTCGTGTGTGGTGGGCGCCGGGTGGACTGTCCCATTGCGTGATCGTGAGAGATCACGGTGGACTGAGGGTGTCCTTCATCCAGCAGTGGATGGACCATGGCTGACGATTATTTCCCGCAGTCAATCTTATCACATATTTGAAACGGTTAGAATTTTCTCACTTTAATTCATGCCGTTGATTCTCCAATCTGATTGCTGGGAAGGGATAATGTTGTCGGTTGAGACGTGTCAGAATAGCAATTTCATTTATCACACCTGATGATGATGATGATAACGATATAACAACAAGAACAAAAGCAGTCAACGTTGCATGAACAAAGCGATTAAAAGCCTCGACAATTCACCGCAACACATTTGCCCGACATCTCATCTCAAACTTTCGAAGAGTGCAGCTGACCCTGTGTGACACAGGGTGTCATTATCCTCCAGTAAGTTTCAATACAAGAAGCGGTTTTCCCCTTTTTTCTGGCAACAAAACAGCTGTGTTAAGATGTTAAAACACCAAACTGAAACCTTTTACGAGGAATCATGTCTGCATTAACCACAATACTTGTTGTCAGAATGCAAACAAAAACAGACTCTGATAATATATGCATTGTCTTTGAAACTGATTGGTCCACACCAGAGACAAGCTTTCTTTTGAGCCTAGTCTCAAACGGTGTTAGACCAGATAACGCCAAAAGGCCGCAAACCTATTCTCTTATTTTGTTACTGGCAAGGGAGGTCCCATGAAGTATCAATACAATAACCACTTTGGGGGGGGGGGGGGTTCACGGCAAAGGGGTGCAGGAGCGGGTGGCGATCACTCTCCACACCCCAATCGGCACGTCGCAAAACTTGTCATCATCCTACCTGTCCGTCCTGCGCCAGGCGCAGCGGCGGGCACACCATGTGGAAGCGTGGCACGGTGGCGGTGAACACGGCCTCGGGGTTGCCGAGCTGGTGGAAGGTGTAGTAGCCCTCCATGTCGCCCGAGCTCGTCGTGAACGTGGTGCAGCTCGTGTACTCGTGCCGGCTGCCCGGCCGCAGCGTCGGAAACTCGCCTGTGGGTGGGGCGGGATGGGGGGCAGGGGGAGAGAGGATGCGGCATCAGCTGGTGCAGCATCAGCTGGTGCAACATCAGCTGGTGCAGCATCAGCTGGTGCAGCATCAGCTGGTGCAACATCAGCTGGCCCCGACACAGCCACCAAGTTCGATTCCCGGCCACAGCTACAATCAGCCTGCATATGTGGAGTTTGCGTGTCTCTCTCCCCGTGGTCGCGTGGATTTTTCGCTGGGTCCTCTGGTTTTTCCCTCCGCATTTAGAATGAACGTCACGTGTTGAGAGCATTTGGCTGCTATAAATGTCCACTTTGATAGGTCACTTTGTTGAGCTATCATTTGTGGCCAGGTCGGCTCTAAAATAAAGCGAGATAGGTCAGTGGGCCTAATCTGATAAAATAAAAAATAGCTTACTAGTTTAAGTGACGTCGGAACTAGGCCCGTTGGCTGGGACCCGGCTGCACTGGACGGCATGGTGATGAATGGTGGTCCAAAGAGAAAATAAACTCCGTCACATTTTTCATTAAAAAAGTACGATAATTCATTTGCGATTGTTTAAATATGAAGGATGGAAACAATAATGGCCTTGCTACTACCAATACAAGTTGACGTAGGACATGGCATGGGGGACTCATTGGTCTGGTGCAGCGTGGGCAATGATACATAGAGCAGCCGGGGCCACGATAACTACAAGAGTAATTCTTTATTTGAATCAATCGATCTGCAGTTCGCTTTACGTCTCGAATGAATCCGTCGTGCGCCGACTGACACCGAGTCGTTTTATTTTTTTGCGTTACGAATTTTGTTCTGCGACTCGAGCGACGACGCTCGGCACGCTGGGCGCCGGAAGACGGCGGCGGTCGGCATGTGGGTCGCACGCAGCGTCCTGAGCACCGCCGGACTTTTTGTCGGCGACTGTTTCTCCCTCCTCGTCGCTGGTGCGTAAAACACAACAAAAAACCAAGCTGCAGAAAGCGCCCGGTGGGAACGCCGAGCGGCGATGTTCAATTAATTTAGAGCTCCGCTTTGTAACGTGCACGTACAAGGAATTGGACCGCGACCCGGGCGAATGGTAAACATTCGTTTCAGCCGAACGGTATTATTTTACTATTTACGGGAATCATCGGAGAGAATTATCCAATTAATGACGTGGCCGCTATGGTTTTTTTTTACTTACGTTGTGCGGATTTGGCACGCGAGTTTTCAGCTGTGAGCAAAATGTAGCGGTTCAGGTCAGAATGCGGTTTGCTGGATAATAGTGGGTGGGTCGATGCGTAGATTCAACGATCAATATCGAATCTTGAGCTCGTAATACACGCATCGAGCAGCAAGCGTAAGAACGTTGGCACGCGCTGTCGCTAAATGGGTTCACGTGGCCCCTACGGCCAGTTGAGGTTGCTGCAATACATCATCATCAGCCACCGTCGGTCCACTGCTGGATGAAGGCCTCCCTACTCACACCACGTCTAAGAATCCTGTGATGCAGCGATCAATCTGCCTGCGGCATTCACGCCGATATTATCTCGCTATGCGTTCCATAGCTATGCTGCCACTCCGCTATTATCCCTGACCATCGTCCATTCCCCCTTCTCGCCATGGGATGTGTCCTGCCCAAGCCTCGCTCTTTGTAAAGGTATTGCAAGTCATGCGATTTTTTACTTTCCTCCGCGCCATGTTGCTTGACGACTCTCCAATGTGCTTTCCGGTCGCGCCACGCACGCGCCCTTCGTCTAGCTCCACGGGTTGGGAAGCTCGACTCGTCAGCTGCCAGCGCGTGTACGCAAGTACGTACGTCAAAACTTATTTCGCACCGCACGTAGCCGACCGTATTAACCGGAGGCACGTGGCAGCCAAACGTCGGATCATCGCGCCGAACGGCACTTCGGAACGAACCGAAACCACGGCGGGAGAGCAGCGGCGGAAACACCCGACGCGGCAGTGGCGTCGCTGAAGATGATCCGCGCATCGAGGTGACGCACGGATCATCAGGCGCTGACGCCACTCGCGTGACTTTTGCAGCCCAACGGCGCGCTGCGTCGTCACCGCTCATTGTGCATTCGTCCGCCTCGACCACAGACGGTCGCCCCCTGTGCTGCCCTCCGCATAAATAAACGCAGCGGGCCGGTTAATCACCGTTTGATGACGGAGTATACCAGGAGCGATTTAAAAATACCAAGAAAAAAATGATGCCCACGGAGAGCGAGTTCATTGCTTCGACTTTTACTCGCTTGGATCTTATTGGCCCTGGACTCCCATCCGAGTTAATTTGTTTTTTTCCTTTCTCCCCAATCAGTCGCACAGATTTGCAGGTAGAATATGATGATAAAATGAAGCGAGAAAGAAAAGCCGAAAGAAAAGCCTGGTTTCAAGATGTAGGCGAGCTGCAACCGATCGCCGTGAAAGACGACGAATGGCATGAACAAAGCGCGACAAAGTGAAACCGAGAGCTCAAAGGGGCAAGGACGGGCGGAAAAAACCCACACTGCTTCCTGACGGCGTCACGTCGGCACCGCGTGCCAACGCCCGCACGCCCGCGTGAACAAAAGCGTCGCTTCGGGGGCTTCGCTCTGAAATGAACACACAAAAGTATATTTTTCTTATTTTACTTCACGGCACATCGCCCTGAATCCCTGGCTCCCCCCACGTGGCTCGTAAAAGTGGGGGAGAGGCAGCGGCGGTGCATCAGGTTGCAATGACGACGATGCTCACAATAGTAATAAAAAAAGGAATATATTGGGTCATCAAAAAAAGCACTTTAAAATTTCATGCGTTGGAGGGCATTGTTTTCCACAGCGTTTCATGTCCCCCCCTTGTTGATCTTCCACCGGGGTGGTGTGCAGAGCGGACCCCGTGCCCTACCACCAAACAAAGGCCCCCATGAAAGAAAGAGCATGGGGAGACACGCGGAGAGAAGCATCTGCTCAACATCAAATGAAACGAGTGTCTGTGTGAAACTAATAATTTTCATTACATGGCCTCGGGATCGCAAGTCTTTGCACAAAGCGAGAGAGACAAAGAAAGACAGACAGAGGCGTGCACGCGAGAGAGAGTGGGGGAGAGCGAGAGAGAGGGCGCGAGAGCGAGAGAGAAAGAGCAGGAGAGCGAAAGAGAGAGAGCGAGAGAGAGGGCGGGAGAGCGACAGAGAGAGGGGGAGAGGGACAAGAGAGAGCGGGAGAGGAAGAGAGAGATGGGGAGAGCGAGAGAGGGTGAGAGAGAATGAGGCAGCGCTCACAACTTCTCAATGTCAGTGCATATGTTTGTTATTTTATTTCGAATATTAAAATTATTTCTTACAAATAAAAACAAATAAAGCAACAATGCCAGGCCGCACCAGCTGTGAAGTGACATCTCGTTTCAATGTGCCCCTCGCGGTGCACAACCGGCACCTTCACGATGTTGTTGCTGCTGCTGCTGCTGCTGCTACTGCGTGCCGGGGATTTTGTCATTTCGTTTCGTCACCCCGGCCCACTCCACGTCTCTTTCCTCCTTTCCTCGGCCCCTTTAAACTACGCGGGGTCGAGAGCGTGCACGCTGCATGCCGACGTAAGGACTCAGTGTGTTCCACGTTAACCCACTCAACGGGCAAATCGCCACGTGCAACAGGGGGCGGGAATGCTTTTGGCGACGGTCCTTTATAACTTCAGCTCGTGACGGGACGTGCAACTGCAGCTCGTGCGGGCAAAGACGTGAGCCCGTGAAACCCCCCCAGGGAAGAAGCGTGCCGATGCGATGGCACGCTGATATTATTATTGTATATTTATATTTATCCCGTCCGTATTGAACACAATTTGCAACGTGACATGCTCCAGAGCCATCCCCCCACCCCCTCCCCGGGGATGAAATTACGCAATGTATTTTAACCCCGCGCGACCCGCTCTTCGATTGTCTGGAACCATCAGCAGGCAAAGCACCGGCTAAAAAAAACGAAGCCGAAAGCTCAGCCGCTAGCGAAATGGTTAAAAAAATTCCACAGCTTATTCCCATCATCATCATCTCCACCACCACCTCGTAAAAAAATATACCCTGGTGGCGGCTTCTTTCCGTCATCTCCTTGAAGAAACAATAGAGAATAGTAACGTAAAAAGATCTCCGAGCGATCGGTTGCGATTGTTACGGCTTCGCGGAAGGAAGACGGTGACGACGGAGGAGGGGGGGGGGGTGGTATATATATAAATAAATACATCTTGCGCCGGGGGTCATGACTGGATCATTATGTGTGCGCGTGCCTGTGTGGGTGGATGAGTGGATTAATTTGCGGGCGTGCGCCTGGGAGGTGGCGGGGCGCAGTTATTCCGTGAGAGCGCTCCTCTCGCTGACCCCCGTGCCGATCGCTCACTATTTAAGCCGAAGGAAATTACGCTATTTTATTCCCTTAATTGCTCCGTGTATTAAAACTCTTTTGGACAATTACATAAATCAAATTAGGAGCTGCGTTTAAAACAGAATCATTCTCCCAAGGACAGCGATCGGCAGTCCCCCTGATTTTTTTTTTTATATTTACGGACGCCGGTCGCGGAGAGGTTTTAGCGAGAAACAATTACGATCGAGTTAGCGCTCCGTAAATTAACATCGCCGTGCGAAAATAATGCCGTGTGGGTATCATATTTTAACTCTGTATTTTTAAATCGCTCCTGGTTTACTCCGTAATCAAACGGTGATTAACCGGCTCGCTGCGTTTATTTACGCGGCTGGGAATGCCGGACGACAAAAATAATGCGACGCCGGTTATTATTACAAGAGGTTAAGACGCACCCACACCAATTAACGTGGAGGCCGCCATTGGCTGTAATGAATCGCGCTGACCTTTCCCGTTACCGTAAATGTCTGTCTCTGTGGGAAGAAGATGTAAAACAAAACACCACACGGCTCGGTTTTATAATTTTATCACAACTGGAATAACGCATTCAAGGTAGCGGGGGGGGGGGGGCAAAAAAATACATGGGTATTTTATTACGATGTAAAATAATATTTCTGGCCTTTTAAAAAATAAGAGCGTAAAAAGTCCAAATATTATTCAACCATAACCGGGCACAAGGAACTAAAAATGCGACTTAAAATTTACAGCCGGCGTGAGCGAGCCGATCGGTTTAACATCACCGCGGCACGAGCCGGCGGGAAACACGGTGCTCCGGACTGTGGGAGCGGCAGCATCGAGAGGCCACGCCGGCGTCTGTGATGGTGGACAGGCGGGCGAGAACGCACGGCGCAGCATGCTTCGACGACCCCGCACACAACTCGGCAAATGAGGCAAGGCGGGCCCCGGTCGGTACCACCCGGGTCTGCCGCGGGGAATTTTACCACAGCGTTCACCCACCGCGGGCAGTGTCCGCCACCGTGGGGGGCACCGTCCGCCCACCGTGGGGGGCACCGTCCGCCCACTGTGGGGGGGCAGCATCCGCCCACCGTGGGTAAAAAAAGCTTGGCGTATATACGGTCCCGCTTCATATACGCATGCTTCCTATGTTTTTCCACATTCCGTCGATGTTTCATTATCCCATTATGTATTTTTGTCCAAAATTATATTCTCTGTCAAACATTCTTGTAAAATATAATGTACGATAGCAAGGTCACCGTGGTAGCTATTAATTTAAACAACTTTTTAGAGGATGGAATAATACGAATACTCTTATTTAATGACCTTATTTTCCTCGTAAAAAGCTATCAAGGTGACCTTGCTATCATACTTATTTGCTATCTGGAGATAAAATGCTCCAAAAAAATAATCATTAGCATCTGCCACCCTGTGTGGTACTGATAAGCCATTTTTGGGCCTACGGCACAAGGGCTTAGGACTGCCAAACTTCCTCTTCTGTTCAGGTCGAGGCTCCAGATCTCCTCTGCCTATCACCGAATCGAATCGTGACGATTCTGAAACGTGTAAAAATGTTTCGTATTTTTGGAGTTTGCACGTTCCCCCTTCCACCATGCGATGTCCGTGGGCTCTGATCTTTGGGTCTGTTTGAAACTCTATGGGTCTCTCTGTAATTCTATAAGTCTGTCTGTAACTCTATGGGTCTCTATGTAACTCTGGATCTCTGAAAAACTCTATGCGTCTTCAAACTTCTGCCACTGGACAACGGTCTTGGGCTGTGGTCGTGCTTTCAACAGAGCTGCTTAGCTCAGCTGGGGCCTCCTTAGCAGCTGGAATAATAAAGTCTGATTCCCGAGTCTGGATGAGAAAGCTTTGCCCCATGTCATTAAAAATGAACACTGCCCCGGAGGCTGAAAAATACGCGATATGTTTTGAGCAATGGATGTTCGTCGAGTAGAAACGAAAGAGCAAGCTTTATTGTATCGTTGATGTAGGTTTGTTAGCCAGGTATGCATTTGTTCGCTTTTATTAGCAATCTAAATGTCAACTATTTAAAATTCAAATGTCAGTCCCGATGCCACCACACTTTTCTGTTTTTCTTCCCGGCAGCAGCGCCACCGTCGAAAATGTTCGCCCGCTAATTACCGTAAACTTTTCCTCTTGTCAGGGCAACGAGTGTCCGTTAATGACGGGGAGGGTAAAATATTCTCAGGCCGTGCATCGCGTCTGACCGTCGGGAGGTCTCGTCGCGAGCGTCGATCCGCGCTCGCTCTGCGACGCACACGCTGCGCGAGCGGGCACGGACGCCGGACCTGGCGCGCAAAATCATCCACGCTCACCGGCGCTCGCTCGCTCGCTCGCTCGCTCACTCGCTCTCCCTCTCCCTCTCCCGCGCGACGACCTCGCGGTGTCGTGATCGCGCCGGGTGGTCGTCGCCATCGCTCTCGGCTATCGCTAAAGCGGAGCTCGCGAGCGCGGCGGTAATTATTCACGGCGCCGTTCGTTGTGATAGCGGACGGTGATCTGGATTGAGCGGCTCTCTCGTACGAGGTCACGGTGGGAGTGGGGGGCGGGGGAGGGGGGTGAGGGTTGGTGGGGGGGAGCCTGACGGCACATCGCGCACCGGGTATCGCTCAACGGTTTATTTCCACCGCTTGCGAAACAAATCCCAACAGCGGCAACGACGTGACTACAGTGAGAAATTTTAAAAGGTGAGCACCAACGGTGGCTCGCTTGTGAGCAACCGGCTATGAGTATGCCCCGCTCCACCTCCCTCCCCCCACCTCCAGACTCCCCACCCCCCCCCCCCACACTTATATTTGTCATCATCGTCGTGATTAACGCGTTCCCCCGTCCCCTAGCTGCACACGCCGTATGAGGGGAGAGAAGATTATAAACGTTGATAGGCGGGCGGGGATGGCAATGAGAAAAAAATAGAAAGAAAATCGCGAGCAAATGCGCTCGCGAGAGGTGCGGGAATGCGGAGCGAGGCTGCACAAGGAGGGGTACGAATGTCCTCAGCTGAAATTACATTCCTTCCAACGACAATTCTCCCCGCAGTGTTTCGATTCAACACGAGACGACAGGTAGGAGTTTTGCGTTCCTTATCACCCGCAATTACGCCAACGGATTAGCGGCAGCGCGGCCGCAGCGCTCGGCATTTCAATGGGGTCTCCGGCGGAGCCCCGATGTTCGGTGTCCGTTCCGACGCGGAGCGTTTCGAGAGCGCCGCGGCCCAGCGGGGCGGAGCTGTCAGCGCTGTTCTTTGGCAGCTCGGCGGGGGGCCCCTTCACCCCCACCACCCAACGCCCCCCAGCCTGCCGGCCCTCCTTCAACCGGAGTACCCGACGATTGCTCGGGCCAGTGTCCAGCAGCTACGGCCCTTCTGTCCTCGCCGCGCTGCGCCACGTCGTGCCAGCCTCCCCGCGCCGCGTTTGAAGGAGCTGGCACGGCGCGCTCCGTCCCCACGGCGCAGGAACAACACACGTGCCCCCCCCCTCGCCCGCCTTGCGCCTGTCCGTGCCGCACACACCACCCCGGCACAAACCACACAGCGAGCGAGGCGGCACGCGCTAACACGGCACGCGCCACACGAGACAGAAGACACCAAAAGGAAAGATCGCTTCCCCCCTGCCCCACCCAACCCCCCCCTCCCCCCTGACCAATAGCCTCCAACAGGCTGTTGGGGAGAGGCACCATCATGGCCGGCACGGTACACGAGGGGGTGGCGTAGCCAGCACCGACGCCTGCCGCTTTTGTTTTCCCAAGGGGTTTGAGTCCGAGTCGACCCAGGGGGGCGGCCAAGGACCGATTCAGATAATCGTCACTGGTGTTGGCTGTGAGCGGGAATCGATCACTAACCACCGTTGGTGTGTGCGCTTACCCACGAACCACACATGCACGCACACCTCGTCCGCCACCTCGTCGTCATCCTGACTGTCGTGAACAAACACGCACGGACGCACGCGGACCTGCGTCCCCCCCCCCCCGCACAGCAGCACTTAGCAGGCAAGCTGAGCAAACGGCTTTTTGCAGGGTCTGTTGACGCGGCCGTGACGAACGTAAACAGCAGCGGACGGGGCGGGCGATATCGTTGCTTTTCTAAAAAATTTTTTTTTAAACAAGGGCGCCACGTTTTGTTACGTGCATATCCAACCCCTCTACCTCCGCCACCAGTGAATACGTAAATATATAAATAATGCAGGGGGAGGGAGGGAGAGAAGAATGGTGGCAGGTGAGTTTATATTTAGATGAATTGCCGGGGCGACGGTAGGAGCCATTTTATTACCACCGTAGGCACTGCCTAATTTTCATTCGCACACATGAAATTCATTAATGCGGCCGCGCGGTCCGGGAACCACATAATTTGTCCCTGGTGACAGGCTCCGGTATAAAAAAAGAAAGGGAACGAAAATACGGCAGAGGGAGGTGGGCTGGGGGGGAATCAGGAGCTCGAGGGAGGGAGGGGAGGGCTCGTTTCGTTCGACTGTCACGCACGTCAGAGCTGCCGCCCGGCTTCTTCCGAGTCCACCCTCTTAATGAGGAACAAATTAAACTGCGGCCGCCTAGCGGAATTGCCTCTCCACCCGTCGGCACGCACACAGAGAGCCCTCTCTTCTAGCGCCGTGGGTCCACGAGAAGCACCACCAAGGCCGCCACCACCACCACCACAACCATCACCGCCACTTCCACTGCCATCACTGCCACCACTACTACCACCACCGCAATCACCACCACCGCTACCACCACCGCGACCACCACCACCATCATCATCACTACCATCAGTCTCACCATGAGCATCACCACCACCTGCTTGTTGTCTGGGCAGGGGGCTGCAGTGGTGGAGGGCGGTGCTCGGGATTGATGCGATGGTTCCATTACGTAATTAGACACCGCCCTGCGTTCTTGCAGTCAATTCATTCTCCCCCCCGATGCCCCCCATAACCCTGCCACCACCTGGTAGTCGAATTCATAAATGTCCATTAGCTTCTCATTTACCGGCCGAATGTCTGCAGTGGCCCTGACATTATTACATTGAACATTCGTGTCTCCAACCTTTCTGCATGTGTAGGTGTACAGCTACAGTGAGGGAAAAAAGTATTTGATCCCTGCTGATTTTGAACGTTTGCCCACTGACAAAGAAATGATCAGTCTATAATTTTAATGGTAGGTTCATTTGAACAGTGAGAGACAGAATAACAACAAAATCCAGAAAAACGCATGTCAAAAATGTTATAAATTGATTTGCATTTTAATGAGGGAAATAAGTATTTGACCCCTCTGCAAAACATGACTTAGTACTTGGTGGCAAAACCCTTGTTGGCAATCACAGAGGTCAGACGTTTCTTGTAGTTGGCCACCAGGTTTGCACACATCTCAGGAGGGATTTTGTCCCACTCCTATTTGCAGATCTTCTCCAAGATTTCGAGGCTGACGTTTGGCAACTCGAACCTTCAGCTCCCTCCACAGATTTTCTATGGGATTAAGGTCTGGAGACTGGCTAGGCCACTCCAGGACCTTAATGTGCTTCTTCTTGAACCACTCCTTTGTTGCCTTGGCCGTGTGTTTTGGGTCATTGCCATGCTGGAATACCCATCCACGACCCAGTTTCAATGCCCTGGCTGAGGGAAGGAGGTTCTCACCCAAGAATTGACGGTACATGGCCCCGTCCATTGTCCCTTTGATGCGGTGAAGTTTTCCTGTCCCTTTATCAGAAAAAACACCCCCAAAGCATAATGTTTCCACCTCCATGTTTGACAGTGGGGATGGTGTTCTTGGGTCATAGGCAGCATTCCTCCTCCTCCAAACACGGCGAGTTGAGTTGATGCCAAAGAGCTCCATTTTGGTCTCATCTGACCACAACAATTTCACCCGGTTGTCCTCTAAATAATTCAGATGTTCATTGGCAAACTTCAGACGGGCATGTACATGTGCTTTCTTGAGCAGGGGGACCTTGCGGGCGCTGCAGGATTTCAGTCCTTCACGGCGTAGTGTGTTACCAATTGTTTTCTTGGTGACTATGGTCCCAACTGCCTTGAGATCATTGACAAGATTCTCCCGTGTAGTTCTGGGCTGATTCCTCACCGTTCTCATGATCACTGCAACTCCACGAGGTGAGATCTTGCATGGAGCCCCATGCCGAGGGAGATTGACAGTTATTTTGTGTTTCTTCCATTTGCGAATAATCGCACCAACTGTTGTCACCTTCTCACCAAGCTGCTTGGCAATGGTCTTGTAGCCCATTCCAGCCTTGTGTAGGTCTACAATCTTGTCCCTGACATCCTTGGAGAGCTCTTTGGTCTTGGCCATGGTGGAGAGTTTGGAATCTGATTGATTGATTGCTTCTGTGGACAGGTGTCTTTTATACAGGTAACAAGCTGCGATTAGGAGCACTCCCTTTAAGAGTGTGCTCCTAATCTCAGCTCGTTACCTGTATAAAAGACACCTGGGAGCCAAAAATCTTTCTGATTGAGAGGGGGTCAAATACTTACTTCCCTCATTAAAATGCAAATCAATTTATAACATTTTTGACATGCGTTTTTCTGGATTTTGTTGTTGTTATTCTGTTTCTCACTGTTCAAATAAAGCTACCATTAAAATTATAGACTGATCATTTCTTTGTCAGTGGGCAAACGTACAAAATCAGCAGGGGATCAAATACTTTTTTCCCTCACTGTATATACACACACGTATGTGGGAATGTGTGTGGGAATATCTGTGTGGGAGTGTGTGTGTGTGGCGCAGTGGTTCGTGCTCTGCGCTACAAATCCGCCAACCCGAGGCCGATTCGCGTTCATCGCCATACACCAGTGACGGTTATCTGAACAATTCCTGGAAATTTTCTAGGTCGATTCAGCCTCAAATGAGCGTCCAGTGCGGTTCGCAAAACATCAGAACTGGAGAGACAAAGGCGGTCGGGTGTGGTAAACTCTCGTGTGCGGTGGCGGCCTTCATAGGCGCTCGCTGACAGCACTTGCCCCAACAGTCTGTTGAGGCTATACGGGGGATCTTTGTCAATGTGTGCGCGTAAGAGGGAGGCAGTGGGGAAGTGGTTGACGCAACCAACCGCCCGGTTTTCGAAACCGATCCGGGGCCTCCCCTAGGTCGACTCAGCCTTGAACGAGCACCTGGTGCGGTGTGCAGTGAACAACAACCGCCGGGGAAAAAAGCGGTGGGGGCAGAGTGGCTCTGGCCTCGACACTCCGTTGGATGCTGGGTTGCGGTCAATAGGTGCTCGCTAACCGCACTCACCAACAACGACGACCGTCGATACGAACTAAAGCGATCTAAATTCTCCTAAATAAATAAATATTTACACGAAATAAAGCGATCTTCGCGCGCCGCTGCTCTTTCCTTATTGCATCTGCGCATTTTTTTTTATGTCTCCGTAAGTGTTTGAGTTACATATATATAGGGATTATTAACACTAATGTTTAAATGAAATTCCAATCCAAGTGTTGAGTTGTTGGCAGTCAATAGCTGCATTTTTTTTCTCTCTTCCCAAAGCAATCTGATTTTAAAACGATCTCTCTCCGCTCTCGCTCTCTCCGCTCTCGCAGCCGTGCAAGGGATAGAGGGGGGAAAAAACAATCGGCTCCTTGCTCCGGCTCACAATTTTCTGCCAATTTCCAAATGAAAACCCATTAGTTCCTTACCCACTCGCTCATTAAGTCCCGGTTAGAAACGCACTGCAGCTCTTCATTACGTCCGATTTCTACAGAGATATATTTATCGCGCACGCGTGTGTGCGAGCATGCGTCGCACGTAGGGGATTTAGAACGAGGGTTGATACCATACCACGGTGAACAGCTGATTGCCAGAGTGAACGGCCACACACATACACACGCACTCACACACACGTTCACACACTCTTACACTCACACATCCGTAGCGGAGCGCGCTAACCACTACACAACGGCTCCCCACAAATCACACGCACACACCACTCACGCACACACGCACTCACACACACACACACATTCACGTCAGCATCACCACCGTCACACCGCTCCGACGGCCGAAGGCCGAGTGCAGCGCAAACCCGAGAAGTGGAAAACAGGCGGCGCGAAAACGCCGGCAACGTTATCGAGCGCGCAAGTCAAACTGAGGGCATTGGGGGAAGCGAGGGTGACGGAGGGTCAAGCTCAGCACCGGCGCCCACCTGCACGAGTTGACAGATGAAGGACTCCGGCTATCGGGCGCTCGCGGTAGGGAAGGCACCTAAACCCTCACTCCACCCCGCGCGGCAAAGTTACTTTCAAACGGCGGCGATTCTTTCACTGAAATTTCCCCCGTGTCTCAAACCTCCCCCCCCGCCAACCCCCCCACTACAAGGCCGACGCGGCTCGTCAAAACATCCTCGATCTCTTGGCGGAGTGCCACCTATTCACACCCTATTCACACCCTATTCATGGACGGTATCCGGGTGGAGGAGAGGGGGGGGGGACCCTAACGCTCAACAACAAGGCAGGCAGTCACGCAGGCAGCCGGAGGCAGTTTCTCCCGTCTGCCGCCCTGCTGCGTTTTACGATTCGGTGCAAACGTCGAAGCCTCGGAAAGCTAAAATGACCGCAGCCTGACTACGACTGAAACGTCACATCGTGCAACGTGTGCATGCGGTGATGTCACTAAACGTCCAGGCAGGAATTATCTGCCAGGTTCGATGGGGTAAGGCAAATGTCTGTACGTTAATACATTAAAGTAAATTTGACTCCGCGGAAATGAAAAGGTTACGTATCGGTGAGCGAGCGATGGTTCGTCTCATCACAGTCGTTGATTGAGTAGGAACACTCTAGACTGGATTCCATTTCCCTGAGTCGCATCAGCAGGCCGAATCCTGTTAAGCAGATGCTGCTGGTATAGGCAGGCATGGCCCGTTTCCTGAATATTCCACAAATTATAAATTCCTCGGCATGGTTGGTTACGTACGGTGCGAAAGAAGTTCAACATGCATCCATACAAAGATGTTTCCTTTCGCTCGAAACCAGTTGTGGAAATGCCACATTGCTATGGCATGGGGCAGGCAATTATTTCCATCGGACAACCGCTGTTGACCTCCTCTCAAAGCGGTATTTATTTTATCAATCCTGTAGAGATAATGGGCTCAGTCGAGTCCAGACCGGGATATTAACTCGCAAGCTTGCGAGGGCGATCCGCACACCCTAACCACCCAGCAAGATACAAACAGGCGTCCACAGAAACACGAGCAACATCATTGGTGACACGAGCAGCAATTATTCATCGCGTTGTGGTCTAAACACTAAGTGGAGAGGCTGACACACAGACACCTGGTACATGTGGGTGGTGCACGGTGCATGTTGATTCAAGCGCACTGACAGAAGCCTTGGCCTGTAAAATAGGGGTGCGAATTCACGGGCAGAGGGTCCCACACGGCCTGTGACTTCACTTCACACGTCACTGCGACTTCACTTCACACGGCCAGTGCCTTCACTTCACACGGCCAGTGCCTTCACTTCACACGGCCTTGTGCCTTCACTTCACACGGCCTTGTGCCTTCACTTCACACGGTCAGTGCCTTCACGTCACACGGCACTGCGACTTCACTTCACACGGCACTGCGACTTCACTTCACACGGCCAGTGCCTTCACTTCACACGGCCTTGTGCCTTCACGTCACACGGCACTGCGACTTCACGTCACACGGCCTGCGACTTCACTTCACGCTTGCCCGTAGCTTCCCCACGCTGTGTTTTAGACTTCAACCTACAGGCGTTTCTCAACCATCCCCCACACACACGGGGCAACCTACAGGCATCCACTTACCGACAACACCGGGGCCTTCCACCTCCTCCTTGCTGCCGTTGGCATCCGTGATGATCCAGAAGCGGCGGATGAGCTTGCACGCGTTCTCTGGCAGGGCGTCCTTGGCCATCTCAATCCTGCGGAGAGACGCGGTGCGCAAATGACCCATGTAAATTAAATCGGCGGTGGCGATAATTTGCGCTTTGCTTCGGTTAACAGTCTGGATTTCTCGAGAGAGACGCCCTTTGCGCTGGTTGCATACGCGCCCAGCCATCGGCACGCCCAGCCATCGGCAACTTGCGTCTTCGTCACAAACGTCTTAGGGTGTACCCCTGGCGGCAGCTGCCCCCGTGTAGCACAACGTGGCTTCGTCAGCTTGCCTGCATGTTGGCGCGAGTTTGCGAGTAGCTGGGCGATGACCGCTGCAGTGTGCAGTTCAAATTGAGTCCTATGTGGGTTTTTTTTTAATTTAAAGTTGACATCCATGCCAATCAAGATCTTCACTGGGGGGGGGGGGGGGGGGGGAGTGTGGGGCCCTCCGTGTGGATAGGATGTCCCTTGAACGTACCTCGGAAGCAGTTTGGCGACAGCCGCTTCTGCGGTCTGTTCTCTGCGGCGAGGCCATTCACCGATAGTCGTTGAAGAGTTCTAAATGGACTAGGCGTCCGCGGGTCATTACGCCAAGAAAGCAAATGGAATAAAACCGGCGGGGAGGGGGGCAGGGATGACTTCAAATGTTTAAAGGACGTGCAGTTGGACTGGTGAACAAGCAGAAGTGAAGGAATCAAACGTGTCCATACGCGCCGCCTTGCAGCGTGCAACCGTCGAGTCGGCGAGTTCATTTGGCAACGATTACTCATTCCGTCCCTGACTGTTCTTCTCTTCTAAGTGTGAGCCGGTGCCCAATATTGCATCCAATTACTTGATGTATTGTTCTGTTACACGGCTGTGTTAATGATGAAAATAATTAGTTTTGTTTGAATTCAGGGGTTGTAATGGTTGGCGTAACAAGGCGTCGCATTGCCTTTATGAAAATGTACTTAATTATTTTCGAGTGAATTTAAGGCACAGAGCCACCGTGGCAGGTTCTGTTTCGACCGTCTTTGACGATCTGTGGACGGTGGCGAGGTGCGGAGTGACGCGTCTATTCACCAGGCTCAAGTCGACCGATGTACTTCACGGCACACGCGTTGAAGAGCGCTCATGAAAATAGATTATATCACGAGTATAAATATTGCCTGCAATGGGTTAAATGTCACCCCTGCTGCTCCCGTATGTTTATAATGGAAGATTCAGCAATGCTATATCACGAAAAATCATCCGTACTTTAAAATTGTCGTCATTTAGATCCGACCACGAGTATGCGAGTTGCGCGATCGCCGTTGCGTCGAGAGACTACGGGACCGCTCTGATCTCTCGCAGAGGAGTGCCCACCATTCGCGTTGGCCAATGGCCCACGTAAAGCGAACATCACAAAAGTAGTTATGAGATCACCTCTTCAAGTGACAGAATATTAATTAAGGTCGTGTTTTTTTTCTTCTTATTGTGCAGTCATTGGCGAGCAAGCAAGAGACCGGCAACTCGTTACACACGTACACTCTTGCATTTAATTGTGAATCGTGAAAACGAATCAAATCACGAGTCGGCCAGAATTGTCACGGGCTTATACAAATCCCAAACAACTCGACACATTCGTCAATAACACCGCGGGCTTAAAATAATATATAACAGGCGATATTTCTGTGCAATGGTCCTTCCGCATGGCCGATAATATATTTTTCCTTTTAAGCTCACAATGTTATTGACGAATGTATTGAGGGTTATTTCTCATTCACCCTGCGTCGTTGCACCACTGCCAATACAGTGGCAGCGCCGAATAATTTGTGTTATATAAATACAAAATATATTTGGAATATATATTTTTTACGGGTTCGGTTTAGAAAGGTGGAAGTAGCAGCACCAGAAAAAAAAAACCTTCTCTACTCTTAGAACGATGGTAATTTCATCACACGCGCGGGGGGGGGGAAATCCCTCTGACTTGCCATGCCAGTGGCAAGTCAGCAACAGGCACAAGCGCAAATTAACTTTCTGTGCCGCTAATAAGATAGCGCACAATGAGATCCGCTCACTGACAAAATAAAGGCAGCCATTAACCCCGCCGCTTATAATACCCCAACACAGGGGCAACATTTAATTAAGGAAGGAGGCAGGTTGTGTGTAATTATTTCTTGACAAAAATCTGTCTCGTTGCGAACAGCTAAGGAATAATGTGGGGTTTTGTAGCTTGAAGGATTAGGGAATGATCAAACGGGAGCCATCGCCTAATCTTGTTTTACAGGGCATACACGTGTGTGTGTGCACGCATGCGTGTACACATGTGTGCACGCGCGTGCGTGTACACGTGTGTGCACGCGTGTACACGTGTGTACACGTGTGTGCGCGCGTGTACACGTGTGTGCGTGTGTGTACACGTGGGGAGCGGTAGTGTAGTGGTTTGCGTGCCACGCTACGAAGCCTGCGATCCAAGTTCGATGACAGCTCACGGCCAACACCAATGAACATTATCTGAACTGGTCATGGGGCCTCCCCTAGGTCGACTCCGCCTCAACTGAGTGTCCTGGTGCGGTGTGGAAACATCGCCACGGAGGATAGCAAAGGCGGCCGGGCGTGGTGCTGGCCACCCACCCACCACCTAGTGTGCCGTGCCGGCCTTCATAGGTGCAGGACTTGCGCCAAAAGTCTGTTAAATGTTGTATGGGTGTGTGTTTATAGGTAAAGGCGCAGCCCTGCAATTGCTCACTCATGGAAGGAGCCTCTACTAAAGGGAGCTCTAGCGATTACCTCGAGAGGATATTTGGCCCGACTCTTCCACGATGGGGCAGACGCCTTGGGCCTTGGAAGAGGTGGGAGTTACCCACGCTTTACCCCACCGCACAATTTAAGAGCCTTGCACCGCTGTTTAAACGGCCCCGCCGGGCTATCGAACAAATACCCAGCGACCCCTCGACCCGCAAGCGCAGCGCGCTCACTCCATACGGCACGGCGGTATCCTTGCACGTGCGAGTGCGCGTTGGGGCTATACGGGGGATCTTTGTCGATTTGTTTGGTGTGCGCATACACACATACATACATGACATAAATCATATATGTGCTGTCTATAGAAACACAAGTAATGAGTCGTAATAATAAGAGGAAGAACCGCAGCAACAACTTGTTGAAAATAAAAAAAAACAGGAATGGTGCAAATGAACGAGCTGACGGGCCACGCTCGTTAGGTGAGCATGGACTGGCTGATGATACCCGGGAGGGGGCGGGGAGTGGGGCGAGGGCAGGGCGGGGTGGCTGGCAGATCCTTGTTGCGCATTACTCCACCACCACCGTCACCCACCACCCCGTCGCGTGAGAGCGGATCATCAGCCGGCTAACCCCCAAAACTATCTGCCAAGCCTGGGGGATCTTCAGCACCAACTTTGGTGAGTTTGGCTCCCTGGGTAGATGTGCGCGCGTGCGTGTGTTTTGTTTAATGCCAGGAGCCAGTTTGAGATTTCTTTTGTTGTAAAAAAGAGTGACAGTGGAACAAAAACAAATTCGACCAAGGTCAAGAAGTTTTTTTCCCTTCTTCTAATTCTATTAAAGGGAGTGCTCCTAATCTCTGCTTGTTACCTGTATAAAAGACACCTGTCCACAGAAGCAATCAATCAATCAGATTCCAAACTCTCCACCATGGCCAAGACCAAAGAGCTCTCCTAGGATGTCAGGGACAAGATTGTAGACGTACACAAGGCTGGAATGGGCTACAAGACCTTTGCCAAGCAGCTTGGTGAGAAGGTGACAACAGTTGGTGCGATTATTCGCAAATGGAAGAAACACAAAATAACTGTCAATCTCCCTTGGCCTGGGGCTCCATGCAAGATCTCACCTCGTGAAGTTGCAATGATCATGAGAACGGTGAGGAATCAGCCCAGAACTACACGGGAGGATCTTGTCAATGATCTCAAGGCAGCTGGGACCATAGTCACCAAGAAAACAATTGGTAACACACTACGCCGTGAAGGACTGAAATCCTGCAGCACCCGCAAGGTCCCCCCTGCTCAAGAAAGCACATATACATGCCCGTCTAAAGTTTTGCCAATGAACATCTGAATGATTCAGAGGACAACTGGGTGAAAGTGTTGTGGTCAGATGAGACCAAAATGGAGCTCTTTGGCATCAACTCAACTCGCCGTGTTTGGAGGAGGAATGCTGCCTATGACCCCAAGAACACCATCCCCACCGTCTAACATGGAGGTGGAAACATTATGCTTTGGGGGTGTTTTTCTGCTAAGGGGACAGGACAACTTCGCCGCATCAAAGGGACGATGTTCGGGGCCATGCACCGTCAAATCTTGGGTGAGAACCTCCTTCCCTCAGCCAGGGCATTGAAAATAGGTCGTGGATGGGTATTCCAGCATAACAATGACCCAAAACACACGGCCAAGGCAACAAAGGAGTGGCTCAAGAAGAAGCACATTAAGGTCCTGGAGTGGCCTAGCCAGTCTCCAGACCTTAATCTCATAGAAAATCTGTGGAGGGAGCTGACGGTTCGAGTTGCCAAACGTCAGCCTCGAAACCTTGGAGAGAATCTGCAAAGAGGAGTGGGACAAAATCCCTCCTGAGATGTGGACAGGTGTCTTTTATACAGGTAACAAGCTGAGATTAGGAGCACTCCCTTTAAGAGTGTGCTCCTAATCTCAGCTCGTTACCAGTATACAAGACACCTGGGAGCCAGAAATCTTTCTGATTGAGAGGGGGTCAAATACTTATTTCCCTCATTAAAATGCAAATCAATTTATAGCCTTTTTGACATGCGTTTTTGTGGATTTTGTCGTTGTTATTCTGTCTCTCACTGTTCAAATAAACCTACCATTAAAATTATAGACTGATAATTTCTTTGTCAGTGGGCAAACGTACAAAATCAGCAGGGGATCAAATACTTTTTTCCCTCACTGTACTCTTTCTGGTGGGGGGAGCCAAGGAGTGATAGCGTGGTGTGATGTGGAATTGGAAAAATTGGGAAGAAGTCTTGGGCGCATCGCAGGGGGTTGGGCTAAGTGGGGTTGGTGCGGGTGGGTGGGGGGGCAAACAGGCAGGAAGGTTTAAGATAGAATCCTGGCTCCTGACAGCGGTGACACGGCGACGCGACGAGGGGTGGGGGTCGGAAGGGAACAGGAGGGCGGGGGGCCCCGGTGGAGCGGGCAGAGGGAGGACGGTGCAGGCAGTTTGTGCTTCAGATTAAAGAGGAAGGGTATTAACCCCCACGGAGCCTTTCACGTCGACGGGGCAATTCGCGCGTCGCGGCGCTTTCGTTGGCGACAGCGGCCGCCCCCCACCTCCCCCCGGCGTGTCACGCTCTCCCTCGCCCTCTCCCCTTCTCTCTCCGCCCAACTTTCACGACGAGCGACGCGGGGGGGGGGGGGGCCGCGTGCCAACCCGCGCGCGGGAAGCGCCGCGGCCGTCCCCCGTAGGGGCTCGGCGGTTTTAAATCCGGCGCTCGCCCCGCGCCGGAGGGTTAACCCTTCCGACGACGGCGCCGTTCGCGCCTCGTGGCCGACGTCGTCGCGCGTCCCCTGGCCGTCCGGGCTGGCGGCGTCGCTGGGGGCGGGCGCCGGAGCGCCGCGGTGACGGGAGGCCGCCGGGGGCCCCTTCCCCGCGGCGGCGGCACGGCGAACCCCGCGCCCGGCAAAGTTCGGCGAGCGCGGGGGGGGGGGGGGGGGGGGGGGGAGCGCGACGACCACCGCGGAGGGCGGCAGGGCGAGTCGGCGGGGGGTGGGGCGATGGGTTAAAAAATCTCTTGGGAGCCATCAGGCAGACAGGACACTGATGGGAATTACAGGAGACGTCAGCCTTGCGTTTCTAACGAGCTTTTGAAAAGGTCTCGGGGCAAAGAAAGGGGGAGTGGAGGTGGAGGGGAGAAAGGAGGGGGGAGAGAAGCAAAAAAAAAAGCCCAGCACGACGTAGGAAGCGTTAAGCTCCCATGCTGTCATCCCCGCTCGCATGATCTGAACCGTGTGATACTCAAAGGTTATTAACGGTTTAGCTTTTTTAATTCGGATGAATCCCTTCTTTTCCCCGTGAAAACGACTCTCGAGTCGAGGCAGAAATACCCCCCCCCCCCCGCCCTGTGAGTACTGCGTACCGTGCCGGAACATCACATGCCGCTAAGCGTAAGGGAGGGGGTGAGGGAGGGGGGGTGAGGCTGCTTCCACGAGGCTCTGGGACGAGGTGCGCCATCGCCCGCGCGGTCCAAACGGCGCGACGGCGGACGCCAGCGGAGCGACCTTTTTGATAATGTCGCTCTGCTCGCTCGTGCCTCAAGTGTGGCCCTTTAACAAAACGCGGATCGGCGGCAGCGGCGGCGGCGGATGAACCACTCGATACGACAACGGATTAAAAAAAAAAAAACTCGCGACAAGAATGGGTGGCACTGACATTCAGAGGCATTAAAATCAACGTGGACGCCCGACCGGAGTGCCCCGATCTCTCTCCCCGATAGCCCACGCGGGAGGGAGGGACATTCAAACCGGAGTGACGTTAAGAGGTTTGCGCCACGAGAGGTGCGAGCCGGCGCCGGGGTGCAACGGTAAAGTCGGCGTCGGCAAAGCCCGGACCCCTGCACGACGCTCGGGCGACTTACGGAACCGTCGCCGCCGGACCACCGCGAGCCGTCTTAGCCGACGAAGAACTGAATCGCGCGGTGGCGTGCGGGCGCGCGGGGCGCCCTGCGCGGAGCCGTACCTCGCCGCGCTCGCGGGGTGCCGGTGAAGGCGGGCAGCGACAGACGCCCTTCTCTTGGGGGCGCGTTTTCCCTCCTTCGGCTGCCGCACTGCCGTCAGCCTCGACCGCACAGCCTCGACCGCAGGCCACCGACCCTCCTAGCCGTGACGCGTCCGGCCCGAGGCCCCGCAACATACCGTTCTTAACGCACGTTCTCTCCGAGCCTCCCCAAACCTCGTCTGCCTCTCGGCACCACGCAGCAAAGAGAATCGCTCGGGATGGGGGCCACGCTGCACGGGTTACCCAGAGGTCGCCAGTTTGATTCCGTCTCCCGGCGGCGGCAGTTGAACCGAGCGGCGTGATTGGCTTCAACGAGAGTTGGTGGGACACCTGGACAGGGTGGGAGAGAGCCAACCAAAATATCCTCCTGAGGAGGAGCGGCTCATCAGAGCTGCTCCCTTCAGTGGAGGCCCTGCTGCCAGCCGTGGCATCAACCAGTACACTGCAGGGCCGCTGTGTCCTTGCACAGCAGGGAAACCACGCGCTCGTATGAGCGCGCGCACAAGCGAAGTCGGAGATGCGAACCGCCCAGCCATCTGCGAACGACGCAGGCCGACGTGTCGAGGAGTTAACGACAGGTGCACGACAGCTCCTGGCGGGCAGAGGCGCGGGGCAGATGGGCGGCGCGGCCACCGACGGGGGCGTGGATCAGCCACGGCGCGGACGGCTTCTTGTACTCACGAGAGATTTGGCCCGGGTGACAGGGTCTCAACTGAGTATTTTGCACCTCTCTCCCCATCGCCTCTCCGCTGGCCTCCGTTGACAACCCAAAGGGAGGATGCGATTTGAGTCGCAGGCGGCTCTTGTCGCGTAGACTCGCAAGTGAAGCTGGTCCCCAGACGGCCTCAATCATAGAATGTTCAGTCCACGCCACTTCCTTGTTTTCCTCGGTTACGTTGTGTGGAGCATCCACAGTTCCCTACCTGTAGTGAAACTATTAAACAGTTTTGTATGTTATTAGGTAAGGTCCACGGAGCTATTTAGCTCCTTTTCAG
Organism: Petromyzon marinus; assembly: GCF_048934315.1. Taxonomy (NCBI): domain Eukaryota; kingdom Metazoa; phylum Chordata; class Hyperoartia; order Petromyzontiformes; family Petromyzontidae; genus Petromyzon; species Petromyzon marinus. The sequence continues at coordinate 17,718,292 of NC_133690.1, read as the reverse complement.
ATTATAGCTCAACGAGGTGGCTTATCGCTTAGAAATGTATATGGGCCAAATACTTTGAACGCACGTCGATTCTAAATGTGCAGGGAAAAACCGGAGGGTCTGGAGAAAAATCCACGCGACCACGGGGAGAGAAACATAGGATAAAGCTCGCGACCTCCTGCATACAAGGCAGGGGAGTTAACACCTCGCCACCACGGCATACCTTGACAAAGAAAAAAAGTTCAATGCAAGCCCGGCTGAACGAAGATCCGGAAACTCGCCGATTCCCTCAATGGCGTTCAGTCGCCTCCTTGTTACACTTCCAAGTCCGTTACGATGGTCACTGTCCCCGCGAGCTTCACTCTGCTCCCTCCACCCACGCTGAGCCTACCAGAGTGACAGCATGTCGTCGTCGCACGCAGGAGGAGGAGGAGCAGAAAACACGAAAAGTAAGAGACGGAAAAGCGGATCCGTTCTTTAACCAGACGGGCTGGTACACCGATGTGGCAGGCAGGAGTGGAAACGTCTAAACGCTGCTTAACCCAACGATGGGTTTTTTTTGGCGGCTGCGAGCGATCAAACGAATTGCAAATGGGAGATCAGAAGGGATGAGGACGAGAAGGCGCGCGGCTGTAAAAAAAAAAATTGCGACGTGAGAGCGAAGATGGAAAGTGAGAGGAAGCGAGAGAGCCCATGGCGCGATTGACAAAAGGGAGTGGAGAAAGAAACAATAATGAGAAATCGCTAAAACGTAAAGGATAAGGAAGAGATAAAAGGTGAAATATATATCTGCTCGATGGAGGGGACTCGATATCCTCGGAAATTACACGGTATGGGGGAGTGAGGTCAATTTCGTTCAAGTGGCGCTTAACCCGGCAGCGGCCAAGACCCTCGCAGCGAGGTTTGCTGGAAGTGCGGCTTCCGCTCCGGCACCGCGACGACACCAAGACACCCCGCACACACGCACGCATCCTTTCAAATATTCCTCACTTAATTATTAATTGAGCCGCTCTCTGTACCGCAAGCCGAGGGTGTGTGCGACACGTCCGATAAACTGCCTGCCTGCCTGCCTGCCTGCCTGCCTGCCTGCCTGCCTGCCTGCCTGCCTGCCTGCCTGCCTGCCTGCCTGCCTGCCTGCCTGCCTGCCTGCCTGCCTGCCTGCCTGCCTGCCTGCCTGCCTGCCTGCCTGCCTGCCTGCCTGCCTGCCTGCCTGCCTGCCACGCCGAAAGCGTTAATGCCCTGCAGTTATAAAAGTGACCCTCGGTGGAACCCAGCAATTCCTCTTCATGCCAGGAAACATCTCACACACCATCTTTTTGTTTTATATTTAATTATTTTCTAGTGGATCGGGGAGGCGGGGGGGAAGCTGGAGGGGAGGTGGGGGGGCAGGGGCAGAGGGGGGTGGCTGCCACTTCGAGGTTGCTCTGATGGTTTTTTTTTACTTTTTAGGCCAGTGGGGTGGTGGACAGCTGCGGTCCAATACTTTTGAGGTTAAGCGTTGGTGCATCACGGACAGATTTGCAGGACACCTGATGTGTTCCGAGTTGGCCACCAGCGGTCATTTCCTTCCTCACGCCCGTGATCCAAAACCTGCTAGGCCTTGAGTGGGCCCAGCAGCATTCTTCCCCACAAGTGTGATGCGTGGGTTCTCTCCGGGCACCCTGGGATCCAATGAGCAAATCACCCAGGCAGCGCCCGAATCTCGCCAGGTCTCTCAAGTCAAGCAGCGCAGAGCCCGGGACAGTGGTGTGATGGGCGACCAGCATGCACCCCAAGATGTTATCGGCTACTGCTACGCTGTGCCTACCCGAAGGGAGGACAGCATTGTACTTCAATGTATTTCAATGCTCCCGCATCCACACTCCATGTACGGTCACGCGATTGTACCCCACCACGACTCCCGCATCGTGGAGGGGAGGGGGGGGGGCGACGCTCAGCAGTGGATTGACGGAAGGGCCATCCACGTCCTCCGCTTTCCTCCGAGACACAAAGCGCGAGCAGCCCATGAGAAGGAAGTGGCCAAACTTTGAAACGTCGCAGGGCGCTCCCTGAAAGCGTCTCGAGACCCGGGAGAGGCTTCTCCTTCACGAATGAATTGCACTATTGCATCGGTAGAATACTTTTTTGGAGGGGCCAAACAGGCGGACGAGCCACCGGCAGATCACCTGGTAGCCACAAGGAGGTGCGGGGCATGTCAACCGCGCCGCGGACGAGTGCCAGAATTTCCGCCAAAACGTCTCCCGCGGAGCCGAACAGCCGCCACGGCGCCATGCTGCCACGTCGCCTTGTATTTGAATGATGCGTGGCGGTGCGCACCAAAGCAGTGGGGGTAGAGAGTGGTTTATTTTTTTGGCATTTGTTGGCATTCCCCCGCACCCCCCGCACCCCCCTCAACGATTTTACCCTACTCTTTGTTTTTTTTCGGTAAAGTCACGCAGAAATAAGAAATAATAATGAAATAAAATTACATAATAGCATACGACGTTTTATTTCTACGTGATTTTACCGAAAAAAAAACAAAGAGTAATTCCTGCAGTCACGAAAGCACCAAATCAAGTTGATTTTACCCTAATCGTGCGATTGGCGTCACTCCACGAAAATAACTAAAAGCCCGTTTCAGAACGCACCCCACCCCCCCGCAGAGAAACACAACCCACCGTGATATTAGAAAATGGCCCGCGGAAGGGGACGTCACGGAGCTACCTCTGAGATCCCTTCGAGTGAACCCCCGCTCGTCGCGTGAAAGGCGAACAAAGGTTTGGAGCTGGAATTTAGTTAGCCAAAGTGTAGAACCAGATTCATCGTGATGGGTTCATTGATTTATTTAAAGTGCAGCATATTGGCCACAGGGGCTCAGATCATCGTCACAATGCTCTTAACCCTTTCCCGTTCCAATGAAGTACAACGTGCACGTCCATCAGTTTTTTTTCCGATTCTGTTCCGATGATGGAATCGATTCCGAACAAATTCATAAGTAAAACGCCATGCGGGCCGGCATGTGGCACAGCTTGACGTGAGCTACTACAGAGTTTGGCGGTCGTGTCGCGACAGTTCTCTGCGGTGAATACGGTACAGCGTCTTTATAAACAGCTGCGCTACGCCTCTCTAAATAACATTAGCGCTGAACCGCTTGTGCGTTCCGAGATCCGGCGGTGAACAGGACGCCGACCCTACAACTTGCAGAATATCTCGGAACGGGACAGGGTGAAGAGCCCAGTTGATTGAAAGGCTGCCTGTGTGGATTTTTTCCCCGCTACACAGATAAGTTTGGTTTCTTGCTTGGAGCTTTCGTGGAAGATTTCTGTAAAAAGACAAAAAAATCTAAACCGAGGCTGGTAGCCCAGCGCGAACAGGCAGCGTGGGGATATGCGCGAAAATTCATCTTTCGGTAATTATGAGGCTTGCTAAGTGGTTGCGTGGTAATTTATCACTAATCAGCACAACCGACGTGAGTGCGCGTGATGATGAATTAGGAATTATTACAGAACCAGCACTGCCATCACGCCGCATTTGCGAGCCCAGATCAGTCAGGAGTGCGTGATGAAATATCCCCTTTCCCGTATATATCAAACCAATAATCCTTTTAGGTATTTTACAAGCATTTTTTTTTAAAACGTATGAAATATTTCACATTTTATTTGAGCTCCTTCAACATTCCCTCCGTTAGAATTGGAAACGCATTAAATGCCGTGCAATGAGTGTGTGGTGGTTCTCGCCTTAAATCCGTGAATCAAGTATCAGGTCGATGAAACCGTCTGAACAACCTTGGCGTTCCTAAACTGTTTGCTTTCTTTTGACGTGGAGGAGAAATAGTTCTTGACCAAAAATAAATTTAGCAAAAATGCGTTAAGATGGTTCCTAAAACGAATGAAACAAATATGTGGTACATTACAAGCTGGAATTTATTGACGCATCCATTCATTGATAACAGGGAACTTTTATGATCAAGATACACGGCATCAAATCCCACAGGCCCGGATCTATTCGTCGCGATTTTGGCAAATTATGTGCGAACGTCGTTTTTGGAAGGATGGAAAAAAGCCCCCCACGAAAATAAGAAATGCAATTGTACTTCATGCTGTTATGCCATTTTAAATGTAATATGTGAATTCATCTCACTCTTGTCATGCGTAATGCTATTTTGGATTGCTCACTAGATTTACATTGTACATACTTACGCCTGTTTATTGGTCATAAATCGAAAATGTTCCCCTGATTTTTGTTCCATGCAGCCCCTGTAAACCCTCCCTTCTCCCACGTAACCTGACCACCACTACTGTGGCATCAGCCTCTCTGGACGGGTGGGCACTGAAAAAAGAGGCTTCCGAGCTGAATGGGCCTCAACAGAAATAAACCGATTGATATGACAATCTTGGCTCATGTTACGTTCAGGCAAATGGGACAAAAAAGCTATTATTTAATCAAATCACCAATCTGACCGGTGACAGTTAATCGAATCACAGGGAGGGGACACGGCGGGGGGGGGGGGCGGTGGTGGTGGATGTGAATCGTTAACACACCTACCGAATGAGCTACTTGCATTCGCAGATTTAATCACAGATAATCAAGGAGATTAATTTATGATGGGAGGGACGCGTGGCGTTCAGGGGTGGAGGAGGAGGGACGGTGACCGAGACGGGCAGTCGAGTGGCATCCAGAGGTCGGCGACCACGGGGAACAAAAGACCCGGAGCCAGATAGTGGCGGTGATTGAGAGCCCAGAGACCCCATCGCTGGTGATCACGCATCGAACTCACGGCGGTCGCACAGCACGAACCGACACGCACGCAACAGAGGGGGGGGCAATCGACGGCGAGGTTAAGCCACATCGACATGGTTGGTCACAACGACCTCTCGACTTCGGGATCATCATCAGCCCTGCGGCGATCGCTCTCGGCGCTCGCTGGCGGCGTCTCATCGAGCGAGGCCGAAGCGCCGCCCGGCGCTGCGCACGCGGAGAGAGACCAGGGACGGACTCGGAGAGGAGAGGCGAAAAATAAATATCACAGGGGTTGGCAGGTTGAGCAAAATAAGGCAAAGTCAAACAATATAAAATATAACGGAGAGGATGAAGATGGAGCCATCTGGGGAAATTATAGCTTTATAAATCAAAAAGGAGAAAGGTTAGCCTGGTTTATTTTTATTTTTGGGGGGAGGTGGTGGTTGGTGCGGCGGGGGAGATGACAGGAAGAAAAAACAAACTTGCCGTGCGTACAAAATCTAAACGATAGCTTCCTGCCAGCTCACAGCGTTTTGGTACGGTAATTGTAAAAACTGGAATCGGCACCTTCCTTCCCAGGGACCGCCCGCCCCTACGCGTCCATTTAATGCGGCGAAGCAGGCGCACGGCCATCCGCCGGAGAGGTGTAAACGATCACAGCCAGAGGAGTGTGACGACCCCTACTAACCCTGCGCGCTCGCAACGCGCGCAGACATGCCGTCGCGTGCCGTCGCGTACCGTCGCAACAAACGCGGGCGTGGAACAGTCAGATGGACGGACGGACGGGCAGGGCGACAGAGGAGCGAGTGCACGAGCTGAGACGCGGAGCAGAGGCAGAGCGAGCGAGACGCAGGGATACTGCTGCCGCTGCCGCCCCTCCAAGTGTGTGTGCCGCTGATTAGAGCCGCCTGCTGCTGCCGCTGCTGCTAAAAGCGAGTACCCATAATATAGCGAGGGCACACAGGGAGAGCCAGAAGTGCAGCGCCCGTTGCCAATAATCACATGCGTGCGTGTCGTTAGAAAGGCAGCTCAGCCCGCCTCTGGCGAGATGCAATCTGAAAAAATCGCAGCGGAGAGAGAGAGAGAAAGGTGAAAACGCAGACTCTGGAGCTTTTTTTTTACTTACACACGGCCAGTAACGCGTCACGAAAACACATTTGCGCGCGTTCCGCGCGTTTCATCTCCATTCTTTCCTTTTTAAAGACGGCAAATAGGCTGCTCCAAGTGTCCTTTCATACGGCGCGGCAGGCGTTTTGGACATATCGGTGGCAGCTTTAAATTTTTAATACATCACCCGGGTCCCCCTTTTATTCGTGGGCGAACCCGCGTGAAGCGAGACTATCAACGCTCGCACGGAAACGCCGCGCGCGGCCGCTTATCGTCCTGCCTTGTTTGGGAGGATGAGGAGGAGGCGACAGTTGTAGGCTGCTTGCGTGAGCAGCAAAACCGCATTTCCTTGCCCGTTATTCGCTACTTTTCCATTTCTCGATTTCCCCACCACTCAAGTCTTGTTTACCGCACGCCGGCGCGAATGCATCAGGGTTATCCCCAAGGTATGGCTGCAATAGCACGAACATGAATAATTCCTGCAAATGTTTACTGGCAGGACGGAATGCACTCCGTCGTGACACATACGCGCACGTTCTCGAAAAAAGTTACTGTGTCACCAGCCTCTACAGAATGCCGTCTTGGCAAGAACCCGTAAAGCGCATGCCGCCAAATTTAAATGGCAAGCGCGGCGTCTTCTCCACACCCCCCCCCCCCCCAAACTTATTGTGAACAGGCGAACAGGTTTTCATTTTTTAAAATGTTTTTCTCGAGGCCCATTCTCTCGGCAGGCACCCGCGTGCCGTGCAGGCATAAGTCAGCTGGCCTCTTTGTCCTCGGGGCCGGGGGGGGGAGGCGATAGGGGGGGAAACCTCTGCGGGAACGGATTCGAATAAGTCGCGCGAACACGACATATGGACGCGCCCTCCCCGCTTCGCTGCGCTTATTGTGCCATCTCTGATTAATGCGGAAAATCCTCCGGCGTTCGTGACAAAGTTATAGACCCGGAGGAGGTCCCACGTGGATTGGCGCTGGTGCGTCGGGCAGGTCGCGTGCGACACCGTTTGGCGCGGTGAAGGCGGGAGAGGGGGTGGCATTTTACAAATTTTGTGAGAGAGTGCCACGGGGAAAAATCTAATTAAGTGTTTTGGCGTTATTTAAAAAAAAGGCAAATTACGAGAGCAAAGGTGGTGCAGCCCTGCAATTTCCTGTCCGCGCCACCGCACCTGGCAGAAGAACCGCAACTAGGGGGAGCACTGGAAGGCATTTTGGCCAAGTCTTTCACAAGGCGGGAAACACCCACACTTTACTCTACCGGAAGCGACCAGCTGATCGACTGACTGTGGTGTGCCCATTGAAACTGCCGGGTGGACAGAGGCAGAGCCATATATAGAAACCCCATGACATTGTTTCCACTGCCGGGCCGGGGACATCAAACCTCAATCCAGTGTGCCTGGTCCAAATTACAAGCCTTTACTGCTGTACGATCAATTATGACTTATCTTTCTTTAAACTAAAGAAACTGTATATCTACAGAGAGAGTGATTTCAAGCGCGTGCTGGTTTCATTGTTGACTGCTCCTTACTAAGTGTTACTTCAAATTTGTTGTTTGCGCAGGAAAACTATTTTACCAAAGGCGTTTCTATTCCTCTTTTTGCAATATTCTATCGAAGCTTATTCCTCCCTCAAGATGTACTATTTTGCAATATATTTCTCTAATTTTAATGTTCACTGTGGTTAAATATTTAATTTATAATGAAGTAATATATTGTACGTTTTCTTAATTGGTTGACTTTTTTCATTGCTGTATTTATTGTATTCAAAATTTTTATGCGACCTGTAGCAAACGTTGTGTTTTTAATTTGACAGTTTTTTGTTTTGTTGATGAAACCCGATTCAAGAGCTTCTTAGCTCACAGGGCGATTCTAAATAAACTGTATAAAACTCATATTCTTGGTTCTTTTGGTAAAGTCACGTAGAAGGGAAACAACAAAATAATAAAAATATAAAGCACCACGGAGAGCGATTTGACAGTTTGTTCAGATGGACGAGTCCATCTATGTTCGGAAAAGCGGAGGGGGGAGACGAAAATAATGTGTGGGGTCTTAAAGCCACCGTAAGCGTGAACAATCAATTAAGACCCGAAATGGTTTATCAAATCCTTCCAATGATTGCTAAGCCAGAATCCATCTTCTCGGTTGAAATTGTCTCTGTGTTTGTATATGTGGATAGCCTCATGAACGAATCCCTCATGGTAGCCAGATGGCTTGCAAATGAACCTCTGTCTTGGAGAAGTCAATGTCATGTGAGCCTACTGAATTATAACAGTGATCTGCCACGGCCGAGGTGTTGGTCCTACCGTGTTTTATGTCTGCTTTGTGTTCACGAATGCGGTCCGAGACATGTCGTTTGGTTTCTCCAATGTAACTACTACCACAGAGGCAACTTAGTTTGTAGACGCCAGGGTACTGTATGTCCGGAATCACATCTTTTACAGACGGAACCAGATCACGGATTTTATGTAATGTGTTGAATCGGACCTGGATCTTGTGTTTATTCAAGGTTTTGGAGATCTTTTTTGTGATAACCCGCAATGTAGGGTAAAGTGATGGTTTTGAAAGGCTCCTCAAGAGGGTCCTTCTTCATGGTTGGAGTGATAGCTTTGCGGATTGTGTAGTCGGAGTAACCATTAGCCTTAAGAGTTTGGTGTACGTGCTTGAGTTCACTGGCTGTGTTCCTGGTCGGATATGCATTGGGCTCTATGGTGCAGAGTCTTGATGAGGGAATTCTTCTGGGATGGATGGTGGTGGGAATCCGGTTTCAGGTAAGCATCTGTATGGGTAACTTTCCTGCAGACAGAGTGGCTCATTGAACCATCAGGTCTCTTTAAAAAATAACCGCCACTTTTTTCAAATTTTCTTGCTGTGGTTTTCACACCTGATGATGATTGCTTGTGTTGCATTCGAAACGTCGTGATAATTTTATTGTTTTATATTTTTAGTATTTTGTTGTTTCCCTTCTACGTGACTTTACCGAAAGAACCAAGAATATGAATCCCTGCAGTCACGAAAGCTTTAAATCAAAATTGTATAAAACTCATCGCGGGCCTCTGACCTCATAAGCACAGACTCCTCACAGAAGCAACAAAAAACGGATGTACATATGCTGAACTTCTTTCACACCGTACGTAGCCACCCGTGCTAATCGTCGAGATGGGGGGGAAGGACAACAAACTAATCACACAAAAAGCAGTTCTAAAGAAATTAGTTTTCAATCTAGACAATTTAAAAGTGCATAGCTCCAGTGACTTTAAAATATCAGAAGGAAGAGTGTTCCAGACGGCCGCAGAAGCGCATCTGAAAGCGCCGCACGATGATGCGGTGACCACCGTCTTTGTTCCATGGCTAGCCAAAAGCTGCCACTGCCGCTGCGAGGATGACCGGAGTATCGCGTGATTGTGGTTTACGCTCCTTGACGAGATCAGAGAGGAAAAAAAACAGATGACGCATTCTGTGTCTTCACTGCTGCTGTCCGTAGGCGAACGATAAAATACATCGTTCTGGCCGAATTCAGCCACGTTCCGTATGATCCATCCCTTATATGATCCATGCCCTATCCGTATGATCCATTCCTCATATGACCTATGCCTAAACCGCGTGACCCCTACCCACCCCATGTACAATGCCTAATTGTGAGCTGACGACACGTTCATGAGTGTACGTACAAGTGTGTACACACCGCCCTCTATGTTACATTTTCAAACGCAAGACAACGAACAAAACAAGACAAAACCGCGCGAATGCAGGAATAATCATGTATCGTCGAGGTGTGTGTGTGTGTGTTTTTGCATTATTTGACAGAATGCACGCGGGGGGCATGGGGGGAGAGGGTGGGGGACGTCACCTTATTCTGTAGGTGAAGAAGTAGTGAGGAGGATTCACCGAACTGAATTCTGGGAGGAAGGAGGTTACCACGGAGACAGTGATGTCACCGGTTTGTGCGACACAGTCCTTGTCACACGTGTACCTGACAAACACATGGCGGGAGAGAGAGATAAAGAAAGCAGTAATTGGAGCACACGCTGGAAACAAATATATAATTTATTTTTAATTGGTAACTAAACATGGCTGTTAATTTTTCGTGACATGCCACATAGCTGCCAATTGCTTCCGAGATATTTCAGAAAATATACACTCGTGGGCGTGTGTGTGTATGAACGTGGGGAGCAGTAGTGCAGTGCTTAGCACGCTGCGCTACAAACCCAGTGACACCAGTTCAATTCCAGGCCATGGTTAACATTCATGGTAAGTGCTATATTAATCAGACTTCAAACACTCCACCACCCCCACCCTCCCTCCCCCAGGTCAACTCAGTCTTAATATGTACCTGGCGCAATGGTCAGGCAATGTGCTTCACCAAAATAATGGCGCAGTCAGAATTATTGCAGTATGCTATGTGTATAAGACAGATTCCCGTGTAGCCTACACAAGCCAGTTGAGGAAAGTGCTGCTCGCGAGCATATGAAGGCCTTGACAGCTCATGAAGGGGTGGGTGGACAGCACCACGCTCGGCTGCCTTCGTCTCCTGAGTGGCGATGTTTACACGCCGCACCAGGTACACATTTGAGGCCGAATCGACCTAGGGGCGGCCACAGGACCAGATCAGACAATCTTCACTGGTTTTGGCAGTCGTGAACGGGAATTGAACTCAGGTTGCCGGGATCGTAGCGTAGCACGCTGACCGCTACACTACCGCTCACACACTGTGTATAAACAAGCGCAAACACAGACACACACGTGCATTATTTTAAGCACACACGCAATTAAAATCGAGAAAAATAATTACACTGATTCCTACTTTGATAATGTTAAGTGATGCATCCGAACCTTATTAAAAGTTAATGTTTGTGCATTGAATCTTTGCTTGTGTTTGACAATCCTTATAATGTGGGAGTGTGATTTCTCATTAGTCGAAATGAGTCACCCCAATAATTAACTGCTGGATTAACCCACCACACGTGCTGGCAGGCCACACTGCTCCACCCAACCATTCCTTCGGAAACCAAAACGCTGGCTGAGCGGGGTGCGACGGGGTGGGGGTGGGGCAGGAGGTGGGAGTGCGCACGATGAACGTTTCAATTCGGGATCCGTCGCGTCGTTTGTGTGCCCGGTCGCCGGTGCTACGAGGTGAAACCGTCGTGCGGAAAGAGAAGAAAAAAAAACTTACTCTGACGGAGACCGCCCCGGTGCCACGCGCACAAAGCCCGGGTCCCAACGGCTCAACGTCACGCGACGCCACGTTGGGCGAGTCGCGAATTAAACAGGTTAACCACACACACACACACACTTCTGTGTGTTCAGTGACAGACCCTCGGTCCATTTTCTATTGCGATATGGCGGCGCACAACACGTGCGAATGTTTCTCCGAATCCCCGAGTGTGAAATTCATTACGGAGCGGTCAAATCAACTGACAAACACGTAATTGCATTTCCGCTTAAATACAAAGTACACAATGTTCTTCGCGTGCGATGGCAAGGAGCGAGAAGAGTTAAGAGAAATACTTTTATCTTAACTAATGAAAGGCTTTCCGTAACTCAAACATGACTCAGTACAAACTGTTAATGAAAAGGAAAACCAAGGCTTACATTCGTAATTGTGTCCTCACTGAGCACCGTTGCTTTGTTTAAGTACATTTTAAAACTGTTAAATTTTTCAGACGAGCAATTCTTTCCTTGGATGCATTTAATTTTTTCTGGGATTGTGCTCAAAGAAAGTTGGGCTGCGGGGGGGGGGGGTGGTGGGGGCAGGGGTGGGTGGCTGGGGGATAGAATCGCGGTGGTTGTTGGCAGACGAAGTTTTGTGGGTTTTTCATTTCCAGCCGTGGCCCGGGAGGGACAGGCGTAGAAACTTGGCCAAAAAAAGGTGGCGGAAAGTGCTGGCGGGCGACGGGGGCGGCAGCGGGGGCACAGGAGAGGGGGGGGTGCAGGAGGGGGAAGGGAGGGGGGAGAGTGGGCCGCTGAGAATATCTGCGGAGAAGGGCCGACATCACACGCTCACGCTTGACCGGACGGAGGGCTCAGAGGCAGCTCCGCTCTGTGGCAGAGTAATCTCATTTTAATTAGGTTCATGTGCGCCGAGATGCTGCTAACACGCAAAAGCTTTTAAAACAAGCAGACTTTTTTGGGTAAATTCTGCTTTATATATTTATTTGTTTCACCACCATTTTCTTTTTCTTCTTCCCCCTTTTCGTAATTTTGCGCACCGCTGTAAAAAAAAAAAGCGCGACGAAAAATAACTTCCCATTTACCGGGGACAAAAACAAATTCTAACAACAACAACAACGATGACGACGACGACGACGAACGACGACGTGGGTGTAACGTGGCCGAGATGGCACGGCGCTTCTACGAAGGCTTCATCTCTCGCGCCGTTTTTGACGCCGGGCGGAGTTAGAAAAAAAACGCGGATGTGGATTTTTCGCGGCAGCGGCGAGAGCGCACGTGGCGTGACTGCCGAGGCGGCCTTGTAATTGTTGATAAAGCCGGAGCCATTCCAAAGCCGACGAGACAGGCAATCCTGCAGCACTAACACAACGCGTAACGGTGCACGGTTGCCATCTGTCCGTATCCATTTGAACAAACAGATATGCAGCAGCGGTAAGTTAAAGGTAAGTGATACGACTCCGAACCAACAAAAAAAACGCAATCGCCATTGATCAGAAGAAAACAATTAACTCGCGAAGGTGCGGTATAGATCTACAAAGTAACGCTAAAATAATTAGGCGGGTCGGAAACCAAACAGGCCGCGCGTTTAAATGACCAATCGCCAAATAGATCATTCGCGAGCAAAAAAAAGACAAACAGCATTAATACGGGGAAGAGGGTCACGCCTGAAATGACTTTGGGCCAGAGGCTAACGAGATTTGCGGTAACGATACGGTCGCAGTCGGAAACAACGCAATCTACTCTCTCCATTCCGCGCGACGTGTATCCGCGGCGCGCGACTCGTTTATATGCGACATGTGCTCGCTCACACCCGGGGGGCGGGGGGACGCCTGGGCTTCTCCCTCCGATTCTTCGCTGACTTCTCATTCAGCCGGCTTCTCGGCTTCGGCCGACACCTCCGCCAAAAAACACCGAAGTTTTCTGCAGCTTCTTGTTGTTGTTGTTGCTGCTGTAGTTGTCGTCGTTATTGGTGTCACTGCTGTTTTGTTAGTGTTCACCCGCGCTCTCTCTCTCTCTGCCCGCTTACGCACCGAGTTGTTCTTGCCTAATGTGTGACCGGACCCTCGGGAGTCGGGGAAAAAGCCGGAGGGGTGGTTTTTTCCACAAGTGACACCCAACCGCAGGAGGAGCGGGGTAGGGGAGTTGCCACCGCTCGTAGATTTATCCCCGCGACGCTCGCGCGAGATTTATCGCGGTTCGCGGACGGTCGCTCCGAGCACGGTGACACCCGGAGCAACTCTGCTCGTTGCCGAATCGGCATGCGACGAGCGCAAGCGTCCGAGACCGAGAGAGGGGAGTGGAGTCACCGGCTGCACAGACACGGGCGGTCGCGTTGTGCCGAGTGGCGTGCACATCACACACACAATGGTGTGCCACTTCTGACCGCATAGCCGCTTGTAGGTGCATTCTAACCTCATAATAGAGCAAATTTTGGGTTCAAAAAGGTCAGCAGAGTGAACGGCGCGAAATCGCGCAAACAGGGCACGTGCAGAGCAACGAGAACCTGTAGACGGTGACGTTGTGGGCCGTGGTACTTCTTCGTGGTAATTCTTCGCGGCACATGAGTGGGTTTGTGAACATGTTTGTGAGTAGTATTGTGGTAAAAAAAAAATTCCACCATACTAATACGGAGCTCTCCGTCGATCCGCATGCCATGCCAGTCACGGGGGTTGCTTGACCATACTTCACCGCGCTGATCAGCGGGGCGCCAGGATGGGTTTGTGTACGAGTAAGCAGTGGTCGGAAATCGAACCCAGCTTGCCGGACTTACGAGGGCAATGTACGAACCAACAAGGCCCACACCCCCCTCTCCCCTCCAACCTACCCCACCCCACCCACCTCTCCCGTACACATACTAGAACACACGTTCGCTCACCAACCAGTAAAGCCCACGAAGTCGCGGAGAACCTCTGCTTCATTTCACACCTCGTCAGACGCTAATGATCTGCAGTCAGGTTTCGACTTCACACAAGGCAACGGCTCATTTCACTTAACGGTGGGCACTGCCCCGGTCACTTGTTTAATTTTCTTTCCCTACGCCGCATTTCTCCGCTCAGGTTTGAATTTAAAACGGGCTTCCGTAAAACAAAAAAAAAACGTTTACGTTCGTAGATTTAAAAAAAAGGAAACAAAAGTGTTACCCGTTGGAGCAGCACGGGGGGGGGCGGCAGCAGCGGCGGAGTCGGGCAGCGGCCAAGGTGGCGGCTCAATGAGCGGGGGAAAGGGACGGATGCCAAGACCAAACTAAACTAATCTATGACTATAAACAATATTTATTTTATCAGGTCGAGGCCCACCGAGCTATATAGCTGCTTTTTCAGAAGCGACCTGGCCATCGCAGGTGACAGCTCGACGAGGCAGAAGGCTATCATCGTCATAATCGTGTGGAAATGTAAAGCCGCCAAATACTCTAAACGCGTGGCGATGTTGATTCTAAATGTGGAGGGGAAAAACCGGAGGGCCCGGTGAAAATTCCACGTGACCGCGGGGAGAGAGAGAGAGAGAGACACGCAAATTCCAAATATCCAGCAGGAGTCAGGGTCGAAATTTAACTCACAACCTCTTGTATACCAGGCGAGGGAGGTAATTTCTCGCCACCGCAGACATAAATTGACATATAGGGCGACCCGATGCCTCTCCATACATTACCCTGCATTGGACACGTGACTGAAAGTGGCCATACGAAAGTGGAAACACAGGAGCAGGTGGAAAAATCGCTATAGAAACACATTGACGGACACATGGGTAAGGGGGTTTTGATGGGCGGACAAACAGCCGCGGTTGACTATCAAAGCTGGGCCTGACCGGCATAGTGGACAACCGTAGAGTCGCACTGTTTGATGTTCACCGTGCAGATGGGGCGGATCAGTTTGGCTCGTTTTCTGGGAGCTGGGCGAATCGTCTGTTGCGTCGCAGAGAGATGGCGACGGCTGGGTTGTGGCTTTCATCCAGCAGTGGATTATTGATCGTGGCTGACGACGAGGACGATGAGGTTTACACGGAGGAGCCAACGCAAGGCACGTCGGCTGCGCACACGCGCGGTCGCTTGCAGCGCAGCTGGGCTCGCGTCCATCTCCGCGACGAACCAATAAAAGGGAACAAGAAACCGATGTCGCGTAATTTGCGGAGGGGGAGGAGGGCCCAGATTAAAGAAATACATTTTGCGTGGGCTGAGAGGCGGAGGGAACGGCAATTAAATGGGCGCAGGTTTGACTCGAATTTGCAGTCAACGTTGTTCCGTGGCACGAGACGCGTTTCGTAAATAAACGGATTTACTCGTGAACGTTGGCCCCCTCGCAGCGGCATGTGGGAGTGGGGGTGTATGGGGGGGGGTGCTTTAATCAGCACCGCTGCCCTTGTTCCGCCGTGACAACGCAATCGCATTTCCAAGTCGAAAAACTATAAAAACTAAACGGATAAAAACGGCCACTCGTCTTATAAAACCCTAAGAGATTTCCGCAGACAAATTCGGAGAAATGAAAGCATCTCCCCCCCCCCTGTTATGATTTTTTTGGTATCTTTTTTCACCTCTCCCATCTGTTTTTAAAGAAAGGAGATTGGCTTGGCACGAGCATTAATAACATTCTGCTTTGCAGAAGAAATAAAACGAAAAAAAACGAGAGACGGCAATTTCGCCTTTCGGCAAACATTAAAAGAGCAAGTCAAAAGAATCCACGAAAAGCAATTCACGTGTGATGGTTGCAAGCTGGATCTAAATTCGCATCAAGGTAAGCTGTACACGTTGTACCTTTCATCGGCTTTCGCATGCGTCGTACGTTTCTCCCTCCACAGCTCACTTGGCCCCGGCGCGAACACGCGCCTCCTCGCGAGGGTGCTGAACGCGCGCTGCCGCGGTCGCACGCGCGCGTGGCGAGCAACGCCGTTCGCTCGGCCGCGCCGACGAAGGCAAAATCTCAGCGGGGCACCCGCAGCGGCTGCCCGCCGGTACGATGCCGGCGTAACGGGCTCCCCCCACCACCTGCCCCGTCGCTGACTTGCCCACTGAGTTGCGAACCTGTGGATCGGTGGAGGATGCAAAATCTTGATATTCCAATCTCGAAACAACCGTGAAAAAAATCTACCCCAGGAGTTCCCCTCTCCACCCCTTACATCCTACGGTCCCGGCCAGCGATGGGAAACCTACGCCCCGTGGAGGCTCCCCCCCCCCCCTCGTGGTGTGCTGGTCTAGGTGTCTCGAGGGTGATGCGTGGGGGTCACGGCGTCAATCTTGTGGCCCACTCCTGTGGCCCACTAACTCGTCTGTGTCGCCCATCGTTGCTGCAGACCAACGTTTCTCTCAATTCGGTCCGTCTACTGCCATTCCACCAATCCACCTCTTGCGAGGGACCGTTCTCTACTGCGCGCTCCTTCCACGTGGCAGTGCAAGACCACCGATGGTCATTTGTTCGCTCTCCTCCACTCGCTTCACATTTGACACATCTCCCATACTCTTTTGACCTGGCTCAATCCACGTCACCTCCTCTTATCTTTGACGACGCCGACAGCGCCATTTGGTTCTGGCCGCTTAACGCTCTGGGGCCTCTCCGCCCGTGCTCAGCAGCTGCGTTTAAACAGAAGTCTGCGTCTTTATGGCTTTGTACCAAAGATTCCGGCTGGCCAGGCTGTCTTGTCACGGTCTCAATTCTTAGTTGATGTGGTCTCGACAATCCCAGGCTCCTTCGACCATCTGGTTAATTTCTGATCGCGTCCGACATCGAGCGTCTGGAGGCTTTCTGTACGCGCTGCCAACGGCGGCATCCTTGGCAGATCAGGTGGTCTGGCTTCAAAAGAAACGTCACCGCACCGGTCTCGCCAACACAGAGGGGAGGTTTCATGCGACACTGCCGTCAGGGCCTGTGTTCAGGTGCGTGTAGCAGCTCGTCTTCAACAACCGGACGTTCCGGCTTGCCTTGCCCGGGAGGTCGAGCGTCCGTGGGGCCCCACCGCGCAACGGGACGCCCAAGATCGACCCGGCGCCGCTCTCGGGATCGTCGTCGTCGCGCTCGGTGATGGAATGCGGGCACGAAGCCGATATCCAGGAGGCCCGGCTTGGCGGCGACAGATCGCGATGACACCCAGAGGAACATTCAATGCTACGAAGATGCCTACCCCCCCTCCCCCCCCCCCCCCCCGAGGGATTTTGCTGGCAGTGTGGTGCATGGCCACGCATGGAACACGGCCTCACAACCGTCGCCCAACAACGCTGTCCGCTGGACAGGTTGGTCCCTTCACCTGATGAAGGCCGCTTGTGTTGTGGCCGAAACGTCGTGATTTTTGTTGTTTAAATTTTTTACCTACGTGACTTTACCGAATAGAACCAAAGAGTATGGATCCTTGCAGTCACGAAAGCTTCAAATCTAGAAAAGACGACATCTTGTGATGCGTACGGCAAGTTAACGTCTGTTTCTGGGATGGCAGGCCAGCATCAGTGGCCCACGTGGTGAAGTATGGTCATGACAAACATGGCACGGGAGAGGCCTTCATCCAGCAGTGGATTGACGAAGGGATGTAGGCTAAAGCGAGTGTAGCAACGCAAGATAATTTAACACAAAAAAATTGTGGTTTTCTGCTCAAACGAGTGTAGGGAGGTATCCCGTCTCCTGTCTGCAGCCTCCACATTGCTATGACGGCAGCAAGTCCATCCACAGGACAACCATAGCCGGCTTCTCACAAAGGGCGGGTCGATCTTCGCATTGTCTCGAGAGCGTGGGATGACGACTGGCCGAGTCGAAACCCCGACCGGGATTCGAACGCGCAGCCCTCCTGATCGCGGGCTGCGCAAACTCTAACCGCTGTCCGCAGCCTGGGCCGGATGAGAGTTTTGCCCGACGCTGAAAAGAAAGCTCCCGTGACCGAGTCGCCCTTATTAGGGGGTAACACCGATAAAAAAAACAACCTGACCCTCCCTTCACGGTTCGTGATGAATGAAAGGGTTAAGTGTATTTTCTTGCTGCTAGCCGAGGGGTAGGGGGGGGGGCTAAATCCAAATCCACATACTTAAGCGGAGGAATATCCATGCCCACGTTCCACGGATAAAACTGTTATTGCCTTGCTCTATTCTGCATACGACTGACAAAAATGGACCAGATTAAAAGATTGCATCGGCGATATCCTCGGTAGGACAGGCCATCCAAATGGCCCATTATAAAACCCCGCGCGCCCAACGCAGCCCCAAGCTGTCACCTCTCTAAAGCCTCTTTGCGTTTAATGCCTAAAACAAACTCGACTTTCTTTTCTCCCCTCCTCCTCTTTGTGTCATCACAGCGAACATAACTGGATACAGCGAGTCATACGTGACCGAGCAGCTGCTACAGAGGGGGTTGACGGTTAGCGCACCGGGCTTTCGACTTTCGAGCCGGCTCGATCCCATCTCATCCGAGTGGCAGTTTGAGATGGCAACACGAGTTTCCTCGAATCCGCCAACTGCCCCGCCTCTGTCCACCCGGCAGTAGAAATGGGTTCACACCACAGTAGTACGGTAAAGCGTGGGTATACTCCCGCCTCTCCCAACACTTGGGCTCAGCGCGGAAGAGTAGGCCAAACACACCGAAGAGCTTCCTTCCAGCGGATGTGGCGCGAGCGGAGCGATTGCGGGGTGGCTGCGCCTTTATCTCTTCAAGTGGATGACGAGGGACCTTGCCGTGGAGCTATCGCACGTGAGCAGCAACGTTTTTAATTCGTGGCAGAGAGGGGGGGACTCGGGCTCGCCCCTCTGAACCACCCTGTAAGCAGCTGGATTAGATTTCCATGTAAATGAGCAGGGCAGAGTAATCGGAGAGAGGGCCACCGCATCGTCACAGGTGGGGCGCCAACACCCCCCATTTCCCCCACGCGCCACCCCCCTCAACACAACCCCCCCGATGGCACCGCCCCCACCCCCCCGCGACACGGCAATTTGTCCCTTCGCTGCAACCGCACTCGGACGGAACTCGCCAAGGTTGGAGGAGACCTTTGCGATAAACGTCTACAAAGGTTACACATCAATTCGAGACAGCCCCCCCACCTCCGACACGGCGCCCCCCCCCCCGCCCCCCCCCAATTTACCACCACCGACCGGTGAAATCCGCCGCTGCTGAGATGCACGCCGGCGACCGGGGCCCCTGTGTATGAATTCACCGGCGTGAGTGGGGCTGCTCCTGATCGACTCGCGCGCCTCTGCTTTATGAATCGTGACGACAAAGCGCGTAATTTTCACCGCGAAAAACACCGAGCGTAATTGCGGCACCTCACCCCCCCTTCCAGGCAGCAGGGCCCCATAAATCACGGGCGTCACAGCGCGTCGCACCGGGGCGCGGGCACGCACGCGAGAGAGACGCGCGATGGCCGACCCGCCACTCGCTAGCGGTGCCGCATCTCCGCGGGTAACCAAGCGGCCCGCAGCGTGAATCCCGTCTAAAGCCAAGCTCAGCCGAGAGCTTTAGCGACGGGACGGGGGGGTCACGAGGTCACCGCGGGGCAACCTCCATCGCTACAGCTCCCCGGGCGGGTTGTCGAGGGCCGTACCGCATTGTGGTTCGCCGCGACGTCCGACGTTTCGCCCCACGTGCCTTTACCTCTTCAGGTGGCTGACGAGAGCCCCACGTGCCGGGAGCTTCTGGAGAAACTCAATTGGGCAGCTCGCAGTCTCCCAATGCAGCTGCTGTCGGCGTTTCACGCTCTGGGTGCTGATCGCGGCTCTGCCCTTTTGACGTCGGAAGAAAGCTCACCCCGCACCAGCGAGTTTGAGCATTTTCGCGATCCACCAACCCTGACGCCTTCAAAACTCCAATCTCCACCGCCGCTCTGTGCAGGCCTTCGCGCACGACTTGAGCCGGAACGCAGATGTGGACGTGTGGGCGCTAATAATATGAACTATAAACTATTTTGTATTTTACCAGGTAAGTCCCACTGGGCTATATAGGCCTTTTCAGAAGCGACCTGGCGACAAATGATAGCGCAACGAAGTGGCTTATCGCCATGAGGAAATGTATAGCAGCCAAATACTCTAAACGCACATTTATTCTAAATGTGGAGGCAAAAACTGGACACGGATAAAAATCCATGGGGAGAGACACATACAAACACCAAATATACAGCAGGCGTCACGGGCGGGACCGAACTCACGACTCCCTGCATACCAAGCGAGGGAGTTAGCATCTTGCCACCGCGGCACCCTATCACAACAGCGACTACGTTCACTCAGACTCAACCCTCCCCCGACTCCCCCCCCACCCCCCTCAGCTCCCGCCCTTCATACGCGGACAGCTCCGCAAGTCCACGAGAAACACGCGGGGGAGCGAGTGATTGGTGCGACCGCCCTGCGTGATTCACGCGCGCCCCGGCTCCGCACGTCACAACGCATCGCCGTGTGCTATTTCACGAGGCCGGGTGGCCGGCCGACCGGCCGGCCGGCCCGGGGTGAGCACCACTCGCAGACGCCGCCAACAAATTTCACCGCATAGAATAACCGGGGCCAAAGGGTGGAAAACGAGCAATGGTTTTCAAATGTTTTTTCCTCTCTCCCACAGCGTAGGCTCACGTGAGAGGCATGCGGAATATCCACAACTCACCCGACGTGTGTTCTTTGGATCGTGCCGTGCGATGTCCGACGTTACGTCCCACGTGCCGGGGGAGCTTTTTCGCCAACAAAATTCGCTTAGTCGCGAACGTCTTAAAGACGTTCTGGCGTCCCCCACATGCCCCGGGAGCTTCTTGGGTTCTTGAAGAAGCTCCCAGAGCACGCGGGTGCAAAACGTCGGGCATCGTGCTGAACAACACGCGGCACAAGCTGAGAAAACTGGAGAGGGCTGCGGCAGTTCTGCGGCTGAAAACCCACACGATGGTGTGTGTGTGTGTGTCTGGAATAGTCACTTAATTGGTCACATCAGGAATTCAAATGGCTGTTACATGAATTGGTAATGCCAGGGATCAGCAAGTCTAACTTTTTGATCACGCGTAAGTGAGTTACACAAATTGGCCATTCAATTTTTGATAAAGGGAAAGGTAATAAAAAAAAAGCGTGGAAAAGTGCCCCATAAATCTGGGCCCCCCTCTCTCAGACTGGAAAGCCACAATGGCTGAAATCATCCACCCTTCCCGCCGACAAGAATGCAAATCACCGCACCAAGGCATAATTCGTCAATTTTTTTATGATAAACGGTGAAATTAACTTCCAAAATGGTGAATTGTGGTTTCAAATGTGAGTAGACCGCCCACAGTTTTGCACGAAAAACCCCGGCGGGGCTGTGATCCCCCTCCCCCCCAACCAGACTCCCACCCATCTAGAAATTAACAACTTCACACACCGCTCAATAACTCTGTGGCTTTAAAAGGAAACGTTCTAACAGGCGACGTTTTGGGCAATGTGCCATGAAGAAGTGAAGAAGGTCCATTACCCGAAACATCGCCTCTTTAATGTTTTTCCTGTTAAGGTCACACACACATACACAGGTGGTGTTGTTGACACACAGAACGTGTCGAGCGGTTGCCTTGACTGTGCTTGTCCACCGCTGCCAACGCAGCTGCAGCAGCAGCATCCCCAGAGCAACGCCTCTGGAGAATTGTCACTTTTTTCGAATAAGACTCAGAATTTGTATCCATGCCAGAGGAATCCGATGAGCTACAAAGCTCTTTTTCAGAGATGCCCCCCCCCACCCGCCCGCGCGACCACGGAACTTACTTGTAGATCTCGTTGTTCAGGATGGGGTACTGGCCAGTGACAACGTTGTTCACGTACGAGGTGAACCAGTCGGTGAACGAAGATCCTGAGGCAGACACGAGCGAGAGAGAGAGACAGGCGTGGGAGATTGTCCCCCATCTCCGTCTAGCGTGGGTGTCTGCTCAAATGACCACAGAGGGGCATCGCCGCTCATCTCATCCTCACATTCCTGAGCCAGTGATGTCAATTCCACATTCCTATGACACGGGTCGAGGCTATCTATAGGACAAACACTTCCTACAAAGTCGCACTCGTATCGACTTCGGAGGGATGATAGGCCGAGTAAAACCCCTCTCCCCCAGCCAGGATTTAAACTTGTGACCTTCCGATTGCGAGTCGCTCGCTCTGCCGCTGACGGGATACACAATCTACTTGTAAAGCCCCTTGTCAATCCACTGCTGGATAAGGGCCTGCCCATGCTGTACGGGCGGTGGGAGTTGTTTGACCATACTTCACCGCACTCGTCAGCGCGGGTTGTTGACGGTGGGGAATACTGACGTGGGTACATAGAGGTGCAGTACAGCAGCAGATTTTGCTGCGTTGCCCTCTGCTGCCCACCGCGTATTCCCGAAGCAGCAGCAGCAGCCTATAGCAACCTGTTATACATGGCGGCAATTGCCCGTTCAAGTGCTGTCCAGGCTTCTAACCTGCTTAGCTTACAAGATCTAATGAAATCAGGAGGGCTACGGGTGACTGGGTCAGAGGGATTGAGGCCCGTGGGAGGAATGTAATAATAAAAAAGTCTTAATTTTAAAAATGTACTTTTTTATTTAATTAAGCATTCAATTGATGTAAAACAAAGTTAAACTCCCAGTAATCATTCTGAAAAGAAGTGACCAAAAACACGTCACCATCATATTACGCGAGTGCTGCTTTAGAGAAGAGGAGGGATCTCGGCAGTACTTCCGTGATATCCCCTTCCATGCTATCCATCGTCTTAACGCAGGGCAGCGCTGCACTGCTTCACCGCGACAAATCTAAAACAGATCGCAACGCAGCGTCGACAGCTCAATCGGAATAAACTCACGTGAATATATATTTTTAACATAAAATAAAAAATAAATACCCCGACAGCTCTGCTGCCGTGCATTTCCAACGGAGGCTAGAGATGAACCCAGGGCTTCCCTTAATTCATGGCAGAAACCCTAAGCACCGGTCCCCGGGGTCAGTCTCCCTCGGTGAGCGCAGTCCGATCATTGTCTCGCAAGACGAATCACTTTCCATAAGTAGCTCGTTAGGGCCTGCGCCTGCACCACCGACACCCGACGCGGATTAGAATTTATACCGATAATAAGAAAAGTTTGCTTAAACAAATCGTATCCGCGTCGTGACCAAGCTATCGGCTTACCCGTGCCGCTAATTCCTGCGGCGGAATTACGGCGGGGAACCGCTAAGGATGGATCGGAGTTTTCGAAACTGGTTAGGTTTTACGTCCGTTATAAATATCTATTACCCGCGTATCTACTCCCCGTGCCCGCACTTTTTCCGCAAAGCGAACAACTTGGCACCGCACGCCGCCCACTCCGAGTGGCGTGCTCCGTCGGAGGCTTCCCGGTTTGCGGTGTTATTTATGTGCGGCATTAAACCTCCTCCTGAACTTCCGTGTAATGGAGGAATGGGTGCCATAAAAACTGATAAATTATAAATGCTTCGGTTTTTTAAACTTTAATGCAAAGCTGAAAACGCGCAGCGGGCGGGCGGGCCGGGCGTGCTTTCTCTACACCCGTTGCAAGCCCGCACCGCGGCAACCACCCCGCGGTCACGTTCACGTCGGCCAGCCAGAAACGATGACGAAGAGCGCGGCCAGAAGCCGCTGCGGTCTTCGACGCAATCTGGGGATTTCGGCCCTAATAGACGGCAAAAGTGTGGCCTCCACGTAACGGATTGGTGGACACGGCCTGACGTCCTGCCAGGGCCCCCGAGACGAAGCCGCGAGAGGGCCCCCGGCGCGGCGAGCAACATTCGAATCGTTGGGCTTTCTCAATGGAGGCAGCGATGAAGGTTAACATCATTAACCGGCGATAAAAAAAAGCAAACGGCACAGCTCTCTCGGGAGGCAGACGCTAACACAATATTGTTCCCATAACAACGGCGACGTTACTGCGTACCCCCCCCCCCTCCCCAATTCTTCCTGGCACACGTACGATAATTGGCGATGCCCTTTACGCTAAATCTCCCCTCCCCAGCCCCCCTCCTTAAGAGCACAATAAATGAGGAATGTGCCTGCCGCGCAGATTCTCACCTGCGAGGGAGAGAAGAGAGAGACAGGAAGATAGAAGGGATAAAATAAAAATAAAAGAAACCAGGAAGCTTCAGTTCCCAGTGGGGGGAAAAGGCAAGACAGATGTTGCTTTCTCACCCAACACCCCCCAAACAACACAGCACAGAAGCCCCAACCCATCTTACCCATCAAGAAGAGATCAAAGACTCCATAGTCCGTCTGATCCTGCAGGGGAAAGGGGGGCGGGGGGGTGGGGAGAACGACACAGGAAGAGGCTTTAATTATTACGCACGCTTGCGGAGAGCAATAACGGATGGGCGGCGCGCGCTAAAAACCTCGCGCGACGCGGCGGCTTCGGGGGCCCGACGGCGCCGGAACGATGAAGCCGCAGCACCGTGAAGGAGCGTTGGGGAAAGTTGGGGGGTGGGTTGGAGGGGGACGACTCCAGGAGACGGGGGGGGCGGCTAACGGCGTCTTCCTCCCGGCGGGGCCGTGCGTCAACCGACGAGGCTGATGCACACGCCACGCGCATGCACGCAGAGGCGCGGACAGGAAGAGCGACGCGCAAAAGACGGCGCACAACAACAACGGCAGACGCAGCGACAACAACAACAACGGAATGTGAAATAAAAAAAACCCCAAAAAATCCCTGGGTTCCAAATCATCGGCATGTGAAATATATCGGATATGAAATATTTATTGAGAATTTGAATATCAAATAAGGCAAGTGTATATTTTGTTTTGAAGATTTCGTATACTGAGCTTCTCTGTTAATTTGCTCCCTAGTGTTTGAGTGAAGGCTCCCAAAGGGGCACAAAATGGTTCATTCCACTTTAATTTATCTCCCGAAATCATATCAATTATCCTCAGCGGGATCCGTATCGCAGTCACATCACATCACTTTCAGACGTCCAATATATACGGCATTCCACATCAGTGATTTTTTTTTGCAGGCTTAGAGCTTAACATTAATTCAAGCTCTCTCTCTTTCTCCCAGACTCAACAGAAGCCACAGTCATTTTGCCCCGGTCTCGGGTGAAATCAGAAAATCCTACAGTGAATATCTTTAACCGTGGCGAATGCAATGAAGCAGCCTAATCAACTCTTAAACTTAAGCATTTTTAGAATGAAAGTGTGGAATTTTAAATTCGGCTCCGTGACAGGCCCGCAGCATTAACGCACTGCAGATAATCCCGACTCCCGTACACAAGAAGAAATCATTAAAGGGACGCCGTAATTGCCAGCGTGCTTTTCAATATCACCCAGCCCAGCAAGCGGTCTCATCGTTCAGAATCGTACGAAGATAGCGCACAACTCTACGGGACCCCTCCGTCGTGTGACAGCGAACCGTCATAGGGAAAAAAAATACGCGAGCGACGCCGCCATCGCGTGCCCGGCCGGTGCGCACGAAGCGCCGGGGTTCAATCCCTGCTCGCGATCGCTCTGCGACGCAAGCCGAACAAGACCGCCCGCTTTGGAAATTATTCACGGGCGCGGCGCCGTTCCGTCGATGCCACCCCGTTGGAATTTGCAAACAGTGGAAACGGACAATAAAGTATATATAGAAAAATCACCCGCTGGCATTGCGCACGTTCTGAGGATTGCTTGCATTGAGGCACCACGACCACGAGGATTATTGACGATAACCAGCCTCGATAAATATCTGTCCGTAGGAAGAAGCTAAACGTGTACGATTTCGTACACCATCCGGAGCACAGGTTGACAGCGTTAACGCATTAGCTCTGCCAGTCTGTCTGTCTGTAATGGGGGCAGAGGGGGCAGGAGGAAGAAGGGGTACGATCATCCAACTACATATTCTTGGTTCTTTTGGTGACTTTATCGAAAGAACCAAGAATATGAATCACTGCAGTCACGAAAGCTTTAAATCAAAACATCCAACTACATTTTAGCGGTGAGTGCTGCTAAAATGTAGTGCTGCTAAAATGTAGCAGCACTCGCTGGGGAGAGGGGGGGGGGGGACTTAACGAAGAGCTGAACAGCTACCATAAACTAACAGGGTTGCCCACCAAGAATATGGCGATAAAAAACTGCACTAAAAGATTATTTGTCTTGTCCGCAAGAGCGATGACGAAGACGACAACCATCGCACATGGCGCGTGACCTCACTTCCTCCAGCGGCTTGAAACCTTACAGATTATCATCGCTAATTAAATACTGCGCTAATTAAATATGGGGGGGGGAGCAGTGTGGGCGGGAGAAATGTCATTTTTGG
The DNA here is from genome assembly GCF_048934315.1 of Petromyzon marinus. Taxonomy (NCBI): domain Eukaryota; kingdom Metazoa; phylum Chordata; class Hyperoartia; order Petromyzontiformes; family Petromyzontidae; genus Petromyzon; species Petromyzon marinus. The sequence goes on along the minus strand of NC_133690.1, from coordinate 17,692,172 downwards.
AAAGGGGTTACAGAAGCCGTTGCATATGCGTGACTATTTCTTTCTTGTTTAATGTAACCCAACCGTAAAAGAGATAACTGCTGCCGCTCAGTCGCCAGGCTGTTGAGGATAATTACCCGACATGTAAAACCGTCTCCGACGATATAATCTACTCGGCTACAGGCAATTTTCGAAACTCCCTAAAATAACCCCGTAATGTTACGGGACAACTGTATATTGCCAGCTTTCAGCAGTGATTAAATGTTTCCGGACAAAAGCCAGCACACGTTCAGCGACGTGGCAGCGATTCATTGCGGGAATCATCAGAATTTCCTGCCATAAAGAGATAACAGCGCCGCGGCGTAATTAAAAAGGTGCCGCCCGGAGGGAAAAAAAAATACAAACGGCAATCCGGGTGAGCGTTTTGGCGGTTGGGCTTAACCGTGACGATTTGGTGTCGGCGTTATTAATAGGGACGGGTCGTCCGCTCGATCATTTTCATCACCGTCCCCCGGCGCACGGCCAATTGCATCGCGTCGTGCCCAGCTAAGCCACAACTGGCGGTGGCAGCCAACGCCGAGCCGCTGTGTTTTTTTTTTAGCTCGACGCTCGGTGAGTTATAGGTGAATGAGTTAACGGGGCACTGGTTCAGTCTAATACTCCGACGCGTCACGCTAAATTTGGCGCGAGATAAACGGCAGATTTGGAATGCGCTGGCTGCTGTTAGGGGAAGCAAGAAAAGAGAGATGGTGGTGGTGGTGGGGGCGTGGTGGGGGGGGGGATGGTGGGGGGGGGGGGTGGTGGGGGGGGGGCCTTGGCAGGGGGCGGGGGGGGAGGGAGATTATGGATGGGTATAATCAAACACGAGTGATGGAGAAGTTTGTATTTTCTCTAAATCCACACAAGCAGCGCACAACATGTGCAGCCATGAATTACGTAGGGCAAATAAAACCATCACGAACACGCCATCGTCGGGAAACACTGGAGCCACTCCAAATGTCATCGTAAATGGCTTACCAATTCAATGGTGGCTTCACTCTTGTCTGGGCCACGAGGATTATGTCTGTAAATGCAGAGTACTTAACAAAAATTAATCCGTGCGTGCACGCTGCGCTCTGCAAGTGCGCAGCGTGCACGTGTGTTTGTGAATATATCATGGCAACCGGTGGGCTGGGGCAGCGGCGAATGCACCGCAGTACGACGCCAGTGACCTGGTAATGGACATAGGCAGTGAGCGGAATCTCAACAGCTCGTCGGCCTCCCCTAGGCCATACTCCGCCTGAAATGATTGTGTGGTGCGGTATATAAAACATTAAGCACCGGTGCAGACAGAGGCAGCTGTCCATGGTGCTGACCACACCGCTCCCCTGCCACCCCCCACTGCGGTATGCCGGACGTTAATAGGCGCTCACTAACAGCGCTTGCTCCACCAGTCTGTAAGAATACTCTTAGGGGTGTGGGGGCGGGGAAGGGGGGCCAGGGGTGAAATATTTGTCTTTGCTTACAGGCGCCGCGTTTTTCTTCTCCCAGCGTAAGCGAATAAATCACTCCAATTAAATTTTCATCGACTTGGTTAACTTTTATTTAAGCCATTACTTTCCGTTATTAACTGCCATCTGTATTTACAAATTACGCGGCGGAATCCGTGAGAAAAATTAATTATGGACGAGTCGAAGCAACGGCCGTTGGCGGTGCGGCGTTTGGGAGCGACGGCTGGGCGGCCCACACGGCAATTGGAACGACGCTGCGGGGGTGAAGCGGGATCAGCCAGCACCTGTCAAGAAGGTCTCCTCATCTCCACCTCCACCACCATCATCCTCACCAAAGCCTTACAGGTAAAGCAATTAAGACTTACTCCTGTTGTTAATAGGTTAAGGCAAAACGTTATTTTGTCCACGGAGCAGTTGCGTAAGTGGTTTCCGTGCCATCGCGCCTAGTCTGTAAAAGAAAACGCCTTATTACGGATGACCTCTTGCGGGGACTTGTGTTATAATGGCATTATGATATTTCCCGCAAGCTGTCAATCAGTGGGAGGCCCAATGGACTCAATTACTTTGACGCGTCACTTGGTGATACAGGGGCAAAGTTCCATAATATTCCTCAACAAAAACTGGGAGAGCACATGCCTCAATTTTATTAAAATGTCTCCTCAATTGAAATCTCTCGAACATTTTACAAAGGTTAACCCCTTTTCAGCTGCTTAACTTTACTTCTGGAAAAGTGCCGCAATTTTAAACTTTTCAATCAATATGCAGCATCCTTTTAAAATGGCAAACACAATTTTACCGCGATATCGATCAGAAGATTTATCCTCTTTTTATTTTCGATCTGTCCATATTTTTTTTTAAAGGAAACTGAAATATCAAGATGTGCTGCTATTTGAAAAAAAAAAAGCATTGACGATCCTAAAAAAAGCAACAACGCCTCAATGTGCCAGCAGCGGCAAGCCACGGCCTACAAGGCAGTAATTGGGCACGGCAATGTACGGCCGGGTTTCCAGCAATCATTCAAGCCTGCCTCCGCAAAAGGCTATGGGTTCAAATGTGCCAGTCATTTCCATCTCCCTCCACCCCACCACCCCCAACCACCCTCCCTGCTGCTTCACCCCCCACCCCACCCCCCAGCTCCCCCCCTGTGTAATCCCATGTTAGGTTTTCATTAGAGCGGCTGTGGAGGAGCAGACAGTGTCGACTGTCAGACGATTAGAAATTAGCTCAACCCTTGGCGGATTTGGGCGCTGGTAATTAACCTGAGAGTCTGCGACACGGCTTTCACTTCCTCCGGCAGGCGACACCACCACCACCACCCGCCAATCCTCTCTCCCGCTCTCCCGCTCTCCCGCCCGCCGGTTTGGCCGTGCTTGTCGAAAACGAAGCGAGGCCTCACCTTTTGTTTTTTGCTCAATAATTTTCATTAGGCCGCAAGGTGTGCGCGCCGCTCCGGTAATTAGCTGCAGGTAATACAAGAGGTTCGGTTTAAAATCAAGTCGATCGAAGGAGCACTCTATCTAATGGGGAGTGCGCATTCACGTCCCAAAGTGTTTAACGGTTAAAAAGGGAGCCAGAATCAAGAGCAGACAAGACAGCCATGGGCAAATCCTGGGCTACGATCGCTGACCAGAATAATATTGGACGCAATATATAGTGTTTAATTCCTTTATTAAATTATCAATTTACTTTCATTATCAGCTCGCAGCTGTGGCTGGTGTGTGCGGCAGCGATTGCGAACGCACAGTTCAAAAAGAGTGGCATTTTACAACGCCATTTTAAATTGCTGCGAAATAGCGTACCTATTTTTGTACGTCTTCCTAACACCACATCATCGTCGTCGGCCACGATAGATCCACTGCTGGATGAAGGCCTCCCGACGGTGTCACCACCTCTCGTGGTCACGTGACGAAACGGCGATCGATCGAGCTCCCCGCACGCACACGCCAAACTCGTCGGTCCGTGCCCCAGCGGCAGACGGCCCCGCAAGCCAAGGTCCACCTTTAGGCTGCCACTGCCGTCAGTCTCAACCGTGACCTCCTCCGGCGGCGTGCTCTGCACTGGCCCAAGCACCATTCCTCGGCAGGCCGTACGTCCCTAACAAGCGATCGTTCTCTCATCAACGCGAAGCCTCTTCCTGTCTCCCGAGCGTAAATCTAAGCGTGCACTTCGCCCCTGCTTGTTTGCGCACTTCTCAGCTCCTGGAGTCCCGATTGCCTTTGTCAATGTCCACGTTTCTAACCCGTGACTATGCAACTAAGGCGTTCAGCGTTTAACTAAATTCTCCGTGTCGTCGTTTACACTTCACTTAAATAAAGTCCTGATTTCCGCATCAGCGGCAACTGCAGGTGCTAGCAGAAGACATCACGGTGACGTTAACGGCTTTGACCTTGATGACTTCTCGACCTTAACCTACGAACGGCATCGCCGTGCGTAGCGACACTGCGGTCCACACGTCGAGGCCTCGATGACGCGGTAAACTGCTACGAAGCTGCCCCTTATAACTCAACTATCATTCCAAACCAATTGTTCTCAATTCAATCATTACAATCCACCTCACGAGGCGGCGCCAGCTGGCGGACATCAGCGACGTGGCAACGCACCGACGCACAGACTACCGAGCGATGTTTAAGCTCGCGATATTGCAGGAGCTCGTACCGATCTCTTTAGCCTTGTATTTGGTGCAGTTGCTTCTTCGTCGTGTCCTCTGCAGCCACCAGAGGCCGCTACAATCACGATAACAAAACATGTTATCGTTGAGGCGAATCGCAAGACTGAATCGTGAAGATTAATTGAATTGCGAGGCAGGGATGAATCCTTCCACTGCTAGTGGGGATGGAGTCTTCATTCTTTTGACACCCGGCGCCTTCTATAAGCACGAGGAATTTCACTTACGTTCAAAGCCTGTCTGCGAAAACCAACCAGTGATCAAGCCTTTTTGAAAATCTCGTCCCCCTGCCACAGGAATGTGGAATCTCACGCATAGATCAAGGCCGGCGCAAGGGAGGCGAGCGCCCTTGTCGGTCGCAGGCTCGTTTGAGCGAGGGGGAAAAAAAAAGTCAGGGACGTCACTCTCGCCTTTGAATTCCTGGTTGATCCACTGCGGAGTCAGGGGCTCACGCGAGTGAGCGAGCGAGCGAGCGAGTCCGGCACTGGGCGCGGGAGCGAGCACACGGCACCTGGCTCTGACATGGACACAAAGAGGGAGGGCCAAGTCTGGAAGGTCACGACAGCGCTGACATTTTTCCCTGGCAGGCCCCCGTGAAAAAGCATAAAAAGGACGTTGCATGACACCCTTTCTCCCTCGAAGGCTTTTGTTGCAATTTAGCGGCCCGGGGGAGACGCTCGCGGGTGGGTGCCAAGGGGGAAGCGGGGGATGGTATGGGGGGGGGGTTAGGGGGGCATAAGGGGTATTGGGGTGGTAAGGGAGGTAAGGGGGGTGGCAGCGATGGGCAGTTTCTGTCCCCTCCCCGCGTCTCAAAGCAATGCAATGACCCACGCCAAAAAGCCCCGGCGATAATTCTGTCATCCCTGAATTAATGCGCATGCACAAGTTTAACTAGCGGCCAGCTGCACCACCACCACCTCTTCCGCAACGGCGCGGCAAGGCAGGGGGCACCCTGCAACCCGCGGCCCCCACGCTGCAAGGCATCCGGACGAACATTGCCAGTGGCATTTTTATTTCTTTCAACCGCCACCCCCCACTCCCTCCACCATCTTCTTGCGACGGCAGCAAAAAAATACTCTGCCGGAAATCAACAAGAGGACAAAACGGCAAACGGGCGAACACATTTGAGCAATCGGAGCGCACTCGCTCCGATTGCTCAAATGTGGCGGTTGACTCCGCGTCCTTTTCGGCAAAAATGGTAACAAATTCCCCAACGGGTGTTGGCGTTGGAGCGCGCGACAGAGCTAACGAACTGTGCCACGTTGAGCGGGCAGCGTCACACACGCTGGTCTCTTCGCTTCTCTTTCCGTCCATCTTTGAGCAGCTCGCGGGATGTTTAAGGGTTAACGCGCAGCAAACCGCGTATAGCGGGCGAGAGACACTTTGATGAATGCCGCAAGCCACTACCAAAAAAAATCAATTTGGCGCAGTTAAGGAGGGACAAAGAAAAAAAATCTATTTATAACGCCCTGCTTTGAAAAAAAAAAACAATGGGGAGTCACTTTCGGAATACGGAAAATTATTGGCCGCGTTTGAAATATTACGGCGGAGCAGTGGTCTCTCTACGAGCCGTAACTATTTTATTGCGCGAGCGAGCGTTTAAGCGGATTCGGAAGCGTCCCCTCGCTCGTTGACGAGCACGCCCACGCGCAACAGTGCGTAACGTCTGCGCGACTTTTCGTAACGCCTCGACAGGTCACAAAAATGTACCAGTTATTTTGTTCCCGCCGTCTCCCGTACGGCTGTCCCAACAGTTGCCGTCAACGGCGCGCGTTTTCGCTTAAGTGAAAAAATAAATAAATAAACAAAACCGGGCGTACATTTTCACTCAAATACTTGTTTTCCTCTTCTTTCGTGCGCTGGCCAAATTAACGGAAAATTTCCCAGGCAGAAACTTTTTTCCCTTTTGAATCGCGAGCAAAACAAAACGCCAAAACGTGGGAGAGCTTCCCATTACAGCCGCGCTGCATCGCAGAGCCCAGTAGAAATATAATCACTGCCAAGATTCAAACGAAAGTGCTGCGCGCTAGAAGCTAATTAAAGAGCACAAGTGACACGATAGGGTTCAATGCCACACCTGGTATTTTGCTGCACAACAAAGCAATAACTGTGCAACAAAGCAATAACTGTGTGCCGTTATCCAAGACGTGGATGCTGCCACAGTGGTGGAACGGTCAGCGCACTGGACTTGCACTCCCGAGGTTGCCGGTTCGATTCCATCTCCCCCACCTCCCCCCGCCCCTCCAACACCACCGGCAGGTAAAGTGTCGGTAACTCTACCCTCTTCCTCTTCCAAAAGCCTGCGTCAATTAAATCGGCCAAAAAAATTACCCACGAGTGCAAGCCACTTTCCGCCAGCAGTGACGTGCGCAAGACATTGCAGGGGCTGCGCCTTTGTCTCGGTCACCTACAGAAGCGATGCGAGCTCTCAGGGCTCCGGCACAATTAAATAACCCCCCAGCGGCCAGCTGTCAAAGCAAGCAAAGCCATGTCCCTCGCCTGAAGTCGCTGTTGCTCCCCGGCCCCCACCCACCCCCAATGCGAGATGCACATGATCGGCCCTCACAGCTTGATTTTACGCAATTATTCCAAACCGGACAGGAGACATTTCGAACTTCGATAGTAGGCGTGTAGCAGTTCAATCGCGACCCCCTCCACCCCCTGGCCACCCCCGCACGCCCCACCCACCCAGCAATTTGATCAATTGTCACAATTCAGAGGTGAACAATTCGATGGCAGAGTCAATTCTCTCGCTCGTTTTGCAACATCTCGTTTGCAACCATTTTTTCCATGCGTTTTTTTTATTTTCTTGAGAATCTCGTTTCATAACGTTTCATTCACCCACACTGAGCTGAAACGAAGCGGTGACCGGTGCAGATCTGCAGCCTTCGGCTTGGAAGAGGAGGTGGGAGCACCCACACTTCACCCCACCACGCGCGACCCGCCCATCGACTAACCACGGCGTGAACATTTATACCGCTGGGGGGGACGGACGGACGGACGGACGGACGGACGGAAGGACGGAGGCAGTGAAGAGGATTTAAGAACGTAACTAATTTGCGCGAGGTTCCAATTGCCGTGCGGGCGGATCGAACCGGCGACCTCTGACCTCCCGAGTGCGATGCGCTGACCGCCACACCGCCGTCGCAGCGCCGAATTTATTTGTAGATATCGGAAAAAGATTGGCTATCTCACACGGACAATTAGCGCGCCTGATTAACGATCGTAATTGACGAATCGATGCGTCGCTACATTCATATTATTTACGCGCGCGGAGCGAGTCGTGAGCGCATGCTATGCCCAATTAAAGCTGTTGAACGGCAACGTTAGTGTTGGGGCGTAAGTGTTCTCGAGTCTTAACGATGATTCATGCAGAAAATGTCAGAACAAGCCACAAACCGTACCAAACTCCCACAACTGCAAATACATAATTTGTGTGTATATATTATATACTCTCTCACATATTTCCCGCAAATTACGCAGACCAACAGCCAGCGAACGCCGAGCAGTGAGCGCGTTTGGCAAAAAACGTAACAGATTACGCTACGGAGACGCGGAGAGCGAGCAAGTGGAGCAAGATTTATCAAATATAGCACGCGGCAGCAGCAGCAGCAGCGGCAGCAACAGCAGCAGCAATAATATATATTTATTTTTAAATCCCAGATCCACTTGGGAGCTGGGCATCATAATGCGCCGTGATTAATCACCCGTTCCTACAGGCGTCACCATCTGCAACTGTTCGGTTCGCACTTCCGTCGGCGACGCGACCGCTGTTCGGGGCAAATCCCTGATCGGGAAGCTAATGCGGAGGGCTGCGCGAGCACGGGCGCGCGGGCATGCGCGTAAGAGTGATTGGCAGAAATTCCTCTCGGCACTCGGCGCAGAGCACACACCGTTCTCTTTTGTTGTGCTGCTCCGCATTACGACCGTGCCACTCGGCGCAAACTTGTCATTGCCGTCGTCGCCGCTCAAATTACCCGGAGATTTATTTTGTTAACCCTTAACCCCGTTCACGAACGGTAGGGGTGACCAGGGGAGGACAGGGTGGGGGATGGAGGGGGGAAGCTGGCCATAAGCGGTTGACGCTTGCTCTGTGAACCGGCCATCCCAAGTTCGATTCCCGCTCGCAGCACAACATCGGTGACAAATAGCTCAACCAGTCCTGGGCCTCTCCTAGGTCGACTCAGCCTCAAAAGAGTAGCTGGTGCGATGCGGTGTGTGAACATCAACAACTGGGGAGACAAAGGCGGCCGGGCGAGATGTTGGCCACCCGCCCACTTGCGTGCTCGTTTTGCGAAACGGGAATAAAATATGCGTCTGCTAAAGAAGGGTTTCTCGATGGATTATCATGAGCTGATATGTTATACCCAAACTATTGTCATCAATCGTTTTCAAATTATCTATTCCACAGTCCAGATGGAGCAGTCGTGATGCAACGGTTCGAGCGCCATGCTTATCAAGTCTGGAGATCTAAGTTTGATTCCCAGCCACGACCGACATCAGCGGCGAGCGGCAACCACAGCGGTCTTGATTCAGCGTGGCCCAATATGGTCAAACACAACCCCAATAGCGTGGCACGACATCAGCATGCCGTCAAGCAGCAGTGGATTGACCGATAACTTAAAATTATTTTAAGTTGCATTTTTATTAATTTACTTACAAGGGACATTTCAACCCAAATGCCACCCATGTATTATTAAATTCCATGTTAATATAAGCAGCCGACAAACCGTTTACTGTAATACAGACATTGAAATGTAACGCAGGCTGACTAGCACTTAGCACTGTGAGAGCCAAGCTATGTGTGTGTGAGAAAAAAGAATCGACAATGGGAATACAGGTGTGGAGAATCGTCGTCCCAGGTAAGGGATGATGGAACCAGACGTTGACACTCACAACACAATGGTAACCGCCAAAAGAAAGGAAAACGCGCCCGAGAGAGAGAGCACGTCCAGCGCAGAGAGGAGCGATGACATCCGCTCACATCCTCACTCCTACGATGAAACGACTCCTTCCCCACACACCTCCGGTTAGCACGATCGGCTACGTACGGTCCGAAAGAAGTTCAACGCACGGACGTGCAATCTGTTGCCTATCGCTCATTACAAACACGGACACGAGGATGTGAAAATCCCAGCGAGGCTGCGGCGACAAGACAAGTCGGAACTAATTCTTAAATATAACCGGGACCACGGAATGGTGACAATTCATCCAATCGCTAGCGGTGGGGTAATAATTAAATCTATAACATAATAAAAAAAAAGATATATGGTGAGAGTAAATATATAGAGATATAAACTGAGTTAATGAGGCTCCGTTTATGCTTTTTAATATCCGATCCCTTGACTTTTACAGCCCTCCAACTGCATACACACACACATATATAAAGATACATATTTACCAAAATGACAGCTCAATTCTGTCTCCAACATAATACTTAACGAAAGTAAACGCGAGCTGATAGATAGCGGCTTAATTTTCCCGGCGGCCGGCGCACGTACGTTTTAATTCGGCGTTCTCCTCCACGAAATATATATATTTTTTTACGTCTCGACGCCAGAAAACGACGGCAGGGCTCTGCTGCTGCAGAGAACATTCTTGGCAAAGCTTCCTTGACAGCATGGCATCGTGCCACGTAAACAGCCAGGGGGAAACAAAATCAGAATTAACATATTCCTCTGCCTTTCCCTATGGCCCAACTGGTATTTGCAAGATGTTACCTCCGAGCGAAATAGGCACGGTCCCTTGTGGTAAAGTTTGCAGGGGTTTTATATATTTATTTTTTGCGGGGGGAAGGGGGGGGGGTTTGTATGTTTTTTGCGGAGAGAATTTAATTTTTTTAATTTGCCAACCGGCACGGCTCTACGTGGCGAGTGCTGCCTGTCCCCGTAAGATAAATCAGCGGTGGTATTTGCGGCGGTGGACTCCACTTCCCAACGGTGTCACCCGGCGATTATAAATAAACCCGCCTCCGCACAATAGGTGAACAGAGCCCCGTGGCAACGAACGGTGAGGGGTGGGGGCCGGGGGGGGGGGGACGGGGATGGGGGCGGTGGAGGGGGAGGGGGGGGTTTGCGTTAGCGCCGCATGCATTTTTATCTAAAGGTCTGCCCAGTGATGAACTTGCTCGCCCCCGCTTAATTATTAAGTTGCACTAAAACGTTCCTTCCCTCTGAATCAAACGCGCTGGAGGTAACGCTCCGTGTAAATCGGTGGAACGAACGACATCACAGCCGCCACCGCTCTCCCGCCATGGCAAGGGATCCACGCCGGATCGGGGGGGGGGGGGCGATGCGGCACCGAGACGACCGATGCCACGCGAATGATTATCGTCCGCGGGCATCGCGCCGCTCCGCGTGGGCACGGCGGGGGCAGGCGACGGCGGCTGGGCGCCCCGTGCGGTCGGTACGTTCCGTGGGGAGGCGGGGCGCGCCGCCGACGCGGCCGCGCTATTCCCGCCGTCGCCGCGCGTTGCCGACGACGCCGTCCGCCGCGGCGTTGCGAGACCCCCGCGGCGTTGCGAGACCCCCGCGGCGCTGCGAGACCCCCGCGCGGTGCGAGACCCCCGCGGCGCTGCGAGACCCCCGCGCGGTGCGAGACCCCCGCGGCGTTGCGAGACCCCCGCGGCGCTGCGAGACCCCCGCGGCGCTGCGAGACCCCCGCGCGGTGCGAGACCCCCGCGGCGTTGCGAGACCCCCGCGGCGTTGCGAGACCCCCGCGCGGTGCGAGACCCCCGCGCGGTGCGAGACCCCCGCGCGGTGCGAGACCCCGCGCGGTGCGAGACCCCGCGCGGTGCGAGACCCCCGCGGCGCTGCGAGACCCCCGCGGCGCTGCGAGACCCCCGCGCGGTGCGAGACCCCCGCGGCGTTGCGAGACCCCCGCGGCGTTGCGAGACCCCCGCGGCGCTGCGAGACCCCCGCGCGGTGCGAGACCCCCGCGCGGTGCGAGACCCCCGCGCGGTGCGAGACCCCCGCGCGGTGCGAGACCCCCGCGCGGTGCGAGACCCCCGCGCGGTGCGAGACCCCCGCGGCGTTGCGAGACCCCCGCGGCGTTGCGAGACCCCCGCGCGGTGCGAGACCCCCGCGCGGTGCGAGACCCCCGCGCGGTGCGAGACCCCCGCGCGGTGCGAGACCCCCGCGGCGTTGCGAGACCCCCGCGGCGTTGCGAGACCCCCGCGCGGTGCGAGACCCCCGCGCGGTGCGAGACCCCCGCGCGGTGCGAGACCCCCGCGCGGTGCGAGACCCCCGCGCGGTGCGAGACCCCCGCGGCGCTGCGAGACCCCCGCGCGGTGCGAGACCCCCGCGCGCTGCTTCGCAAGGGGAGGCGGCGGCTTTCGCAGCGCTGGCGTCGAAGTGGCCCGATGGTGCAAGAGTTCGCGTGGTGCGGCGACGAGCATCCCCGCCCCCCCTTGCAAAAACAGGCGACGCATTCAGCTTTCTCTCGCTTACGCTGGGAGAAGAGACGACGGCGTTTGTTGCTCTCCTGGCGCTGTTTTGTTTTAATGCAGCTTGTTTGCGGGTCTCAGATGAACTACGGTCACGGCTTGGGGAAGCTTTCTTCCAGCAGTGTATTGATCATGGCTGACGATGTTGCTTTTATAATTTAAATTTTCCTACAATTTATATTTCTACCGAGCCTTAGGAACGCTCACAGTCAGCAGTGGATCACCCCGTGTCAAAAAACAGCGCGTTAGATAACGTTACGTATACTCTTCAAGTCACTTTCACCAATTAGTGATCATCACACGGCAAAACCAAAGTGTTGTTTCTTCTTATTTTATCTCCACATCTTCACGATGGTTTGTTCGTGCGGCCATGATTCCCGAAGCGCTGAGATTATCAACTCGAGACCTTCGCTGAACCGCTTGATACTCAGCACATTCACCAGCGACACCTTGGCGTTTTAAAAAATACATATATATCTTATAATTCTAGCCTTATGCCCGTCCAAGGCAGGGTGTATTGCAGTAGATCTGAAACTTGCAAGCGAAAAGCAGACCGCGACGTGATCTTCATTGCACTAATTCGTGTGCAATTTGTAAGGCCGCGGTGACACAGACTCATTTCATTTTAAGGTTATAATCCCTTGTTCATCGCGACGTCATTTTGACTTCTATGTCTCAATAGCGTTACGGAGATCACGTGACATGAGGGTTCTGCCTTTGTAGTGAGGGTTGTCAGTTAACGCTGAGGAGGGGGGAGGAGGCGCCTCGCCCCCCCATGTGGAGTGACGTTAGTCGCTAATTTTTATGAAGGGGGGGGGGGGGTGTCCATTTGGAAGACGTCACCTCTTTATGATTATAAATGGAGGGGCTGTTCGATGTGGAGTGACGTCACCTGCTCATGATTATTAATGAAGGTCGGGTCCATGTGGAGGACATAACCTGTTCATGATTATTAATGAGCGGAACTGGTCGACGTGGGAGTGACGTCACTTGCAGGACACACAGACATTCTTGGCTCATTATCGTATAGAAAATGAGAAAAATATGGATGATCGGTGACGTTTCGGGCAATAGCCCTTCTGCATAGCAGGTGAATGCATTATTTTATACATATATACAGGGCGCTTCTAAAAAAAATGTTAACACTTACATGGGACTACCGTTTTTAATGGAAAGGGAACGGATAATAAGCTGTAACATGATAACAAATGTACGGTAATAGCTTCAAAAAGTCAAAGAGTCTCCACGCCTAGAATCTTCTCCAGGTGGTCTCCAGAGCCCAGAGGCACATTTTTTGTGGTGTCGTTGCAAATTCTCAGAAGTGTTGACATTTTTTTCAAGCACCCTGTATTTAAAACCCGAAATGTTGGCGTGGAAGAAACCAGGATGTGAACGCAGGATCTCAACCACGGTGGCTCCCCACGCGCCCCCGGCATCACACAGCCACCTTTCACATTCCACCCCAATAAGATGTAACCCGGTTAATTAAAATACATTTGGGAGTGTAAGTTTGAATAAAGTGCATTATGATTATTTAATACGCCGTATACGCACAAGCACACCAAATAATTAATCACATTTGTAACTGAAAATGAACAAAGCGCCAAACGGCTTAATTAACAATGAGATGTAACAGAAAAGGCTAGGTTTGTTTGAATCGTTATATAGATGTAAATAAAATAAACAATCTGGTTCAAGAGTTGAACTGTTAAAAAATAAATGGGTCTCAGAATATGAAATATCGCAAAGTACGAACGTGTGCGTGAATAATAAGCATCCAGTCTTGTGAGTAATGACGGCAAACAGCAGCGACGAGTGCTTTTTAATTACAACGGTAATAACGATGATGCTGGAGAAAGGTCACCCCCCCCCCCCGTGTTGAGGGTTGTTTTACCATACTTCACCACGCGTCAAATGGTTTTGCTTTTCTTAACGTGACAATTCCGTGCGACGCTTCATTGGAGACTACAAACGGCATTGTGGAGACGTTGGTAACGAGCTATCGCGAGCGGAAAGAGCTACGTGGAAAATTTAAGACACAGTCGTCGTAGTAGTGCGATCGTGGACATGCAACCCGAACTATGGATCATACAAATAGACCCATAGAGACCCATCGAGATAAATAAAGACACGTAAGAAATACAAAGAGATACATTAAAGACAAGCCACAGCAGTACGATTGTGGCCGTGCCAGCCCAAACTGTAGACCAAATCGTGAACCACTGTAGTCTGCGCTCTACACAAACTCTCTGGTGAAGCCCTCTCGTCATGGCCAGCAGACCGCAGCATTGGCATCTTGTGCTTAGACCGGTCATCGACGTCATAGCCGTAGCGTCATCACCGTGACAGTCGTTGCAGTACCCAGCAATCGAGCCCAAGGTGCCGGGTTGGCCGACAAGGTGGGCAAACTACTGCACCAATGCTCCACTCCCAATATGAATTAACATCATGATATCGATTTTTTTACGGGCAATGTAATTCAAGTACCGTGTGTTTTGTCTTGCTGTGGTCTGGGACTGTTGTTGTTTTTCTGCCTTGACAAAGCTTGCATTTAGTGTTGACAAATCGGCAGGAATTGATCATTTGTACTTCTGTACTTTATTGATATTTATCTAATTATTTATATTTGTAGTGACTTGCTTACCTTTTCTCTATCTTGCTCTTCTCATGTCGTTGTTTGTGTTTATTTGTTTGTTGATGTAACTGGCCGACCCCACGCCCCTACTGGACATCGGTGAAAAAGAGCTTCATAGCTCATTGGATTTCTCCTCCTCTTCCAGTCTAAGTAAAGATTCTGAACGTAATTCTGAAGGAACATGGACCGGCATTACGTAATGCGAGCAGAGGAACAAAAATAAAATAAAAAAATCCCAACTCCCCAGCGCAATCGTTAAATAATACCGGTAAGTTAAACACCGTGAGAGTGCAATGGCAGATAAGTAGCCTTTAAAAAGGAGGAAAAACGTAAATCGCTTGATTTTATTTTTATTTCTTCAACCGTATCGCTGTGACCTACATCCCCCATCCGTTTGTTAATCTCCACGAGCACGCGGGCGCACGCGGCGATGGATTGGAATTGAAAGCAGCATTCACTCATTCACTCACTCACTCACCCACCGACGCACGTCGTCGCATTTAAGGGTTTTAATTTCCCACCCCCCGAGCAAACGCGCTGGCAATTCGGCAACGGTGGCTCGAGCTGGAGGCCCAGCTCCCAAAAAGAGATGATCCAGAACTGTTATCATTGTTTATAAACAAACAAAAAAAGAGATAATAACGGACTGGCTGCCGAGGATTTTAATGCATCAGCGAGGATGTAACACCTGGGAGATGGAGCGATGAAATCGGTTCGTGCGCGGGTGCTGGATACGTTTGCTGCATCGCAGGATCGTGAGGATGTGGCGGCGGTGGATTGGGGAGTGATCATGGCTGATGATTGACGATGATGATGAAAAAATAAACCGTCACGCAACCCACTCCTTCGTCGGCGCGACCATGAGCGGGAATCAAATTCGGGTCGCCGGGTTCGTAGCACAGCGCACTAACCGCTGTGCCACTGCTCGCACAGACACACACGCACACACACACGCACACACACGTACGCACACATACGCATGCACGCACGCGCGCATGCACGCGCGCGCACGCACGCACGCACACACACACGCACACACACACGCACACACGCAACAACAACCGCTGTTCGCCACTAAGTGGCAGTGACGCCAACACGGCGCTTATGCCAGGTCAGGTGTCGAAGGCCCGCTGGCAGGACGTCACAAAACAGACCCATGTGCCATGGGTTTGGCTAACTTGAGACGACTGGCAGATGCACCACGCGTGCACCCACGCATGCACTCGCGCACTCACCCGCACTGCGGACGGGTAGAAGACCTCGTGCTTGTGGAGGCCCCCCTTGTCCGACATGTCCAGGTACTGGCTGAGGGCCGTGCGGGTGCAGAAGGTGAGCGGCAGGCAGCCCTCGAGGCTGCGGCGCGTCGTGTAGCCCATCACGGCAGTCTCCACGTCCAGGAGGTGCTCCGAGCGGTGGTGGTTCGAGATCTTCATGCTGCCCATCAGCCTGGACACGCGGTCGCACGTACATCGCCGGATGTCACCGCCCTGAGCGGATCTCGGAAATTCCACTTCACTGTGGCGGTGGCGAGTCTATTGCGTAGAACAACCACGGCCGACTTCCCCGTGTTGTTTGTCTCGCAGCGACGATGAGCCGAGTCAACTCCCAGCCAGGACTTGAACCCATAACCTTCGCATTGCGAGCCGCCCGCTCAACCGCCGAGCCACCTTGCCAGTCAAAGGCGCAGCCCTGCAACTGCTCGCTGACACCACTGCTGGCGGAAGGGCCTCCCGCGACAGGAAGGCTTTGGAGAAGGCTCGGTGTATTTTGGTCTACTCTTCCGCACTGGCAAGGCGTCTTTCTAAGAGGTGGGGGTACCCACACTTTACCCCACCACATGCGACCTAGAGCTCTCTCTAGTGCAGGGTGGGGTTGGGGGAGGGGTTTGGTAATTATTTCTCGTCATAACGGAAAAGGTTAAGGGATAGGCGTGCGCAACGAGGCAAGTTTAAAGCTGTTTATACGACCGCGTATATATCTGCACGGTGCCGCGCCTCGCTCGGATTAGCCAGCGGAGCTGGGAGTGAGAATTGCAAAATATAAATATATATAAATGCAAAAGATTATCCCATTTCGTCAGCTGTAACGAGAGCCTAAAGAATACAGCCCGTGCCAAAATAAAATTGACTAGTGAAAGCCCGGTTAAAAATTTATGTATATGAAAGTGGCAAGGTGGCTTAGGGAACTAAATCCAGGGCAGTGTCACTAAGCCGGTGCCTCTCTGACATCGCCGGTTTAACCGCGAGACGGTGGGAGAAGAGAAAAATATCCACGGCAGTGGCCGCCCCCCCTCCCCTCCCGACCCTCCTTTCTCTTTGTCCAGGGGTTTTGTGTCAACACTTGGGCAACGGTGGCCTTAGCCGGGGCCAGCGACGACAGCGACGCGACCACACGAGAGAGAGAGATGGAGAGAGAAATATCTCTCGGGGCGACGCGCGCGGCGCTTCAGGATTCCACGTCGCCGGTGGACGGGATCACGACAGCGGCGATCGGCGTGGTGCTAAACCGTGACCCTTCCCGGGCGGCAGGCGAGTGCCGTCGGCGTGTTGGCGCTCGCGAGGAGAGTCCGAGCATATCCGGCTTCATGTCCCAAAGTTGGGGTCGCCAGAGCGAGGCTTTGGCGACCGGAATATTATCTGGGTGGTGGCGGGTTAACGACACATTTATATTCATGCCACTTAAACCCCAAAATAACTTTATTTTGGAAACAGTTATTGTCGTCGCGATGCTCCTGGGTAGGTGGTGGAATAACGCCGCCTCGGACGTCATCGGGAGGGGCCCCAGCCGCCACGGTGCACAAAGCAGAGGAGAAAACTTTTAAAGACTGATTATAATCTCCAAGGTTTGGGCGTAGCATTGATCAGCTTAGCTATTCTTTTATGGGCTAAGTCCATCGTAGAGAAACACGACGTAATACTGAAGTTTAATTCGTACCGGGACAATGTTTGCAAGTTCAATCTCGTCTGAGGGTGGGGACTCGCTCCATCTTTCCTCTGGGGTGATAAAATGACTACCGTTTTGTGGGGTAAGTCAACTGCAGTTGTCCTCCATACAGGACTCGTCCCTGACGTGGGAATGCAGAATTTCCACTGCCGGCTCCGCAGGGCTGCTCACAGGTAGACAGCATTTAAGCTGGAAATCACTTTGAGTCCGAGACAGCTGGAAGGAAATAAAACCACAGATATTATTAACAGGTGAGGGCGACCGCTTTCTCATCCCTGTGCAGCGGTCCACGACCAATACCACGGGCAGCGGAGCATGTCAAAAACTATAAACACGCATCAAGCAGGCCGGGGCCGGTCGACCTACACGCGTTCCCGCGCCGACGCGCGCACGCAAAGCGTCGGCGCCGCAAAACGTGTGATTTTCCTCGCCGAACGATCGCCCACCCCACCCAACCCCCACTCACTTTGCCACAGAGCCGGCCGCTCGATCTGCGCCGCAGCCCGTTATATTTTGCGTGACGTTATTTCCGATAACGCGATTCGCCCGGCACAAGCGCGCCCCTCGGCCGTGAAGTGCCGGCGGTTTAAAGATCCCCGCGCCGCTGTCTGAGAGCGGCAGCGGCCGACCGCTCGCTCCGCGAGCTCGCGGCCCCGTCTCCATACACAACTCGTACTTGCAGGGTGGAGCCCTTCGTCTCTCTACTGCTGGATGAAGGCCTCGAGCCCACCTTCCACACCCCCCCCCTCCGCCAGCCACCCAAAGCCGTGTCGGTCGTGTGGGTCGTTTGGCCATACTTCACCGTGTGCATCGGCGAAGATTGGGAAAGGCAAAGGGGGGGGTGTGGGCGTCAGGACTGGGTTTCAGATCTTGCTCGGCACTTGACGTTAGCCGTGGGTGGCAATTTAAATTCAGGTCACCGGGCTCACGGTGCGGTGCGCTCACCACTGCACGACCACTCCTCCTGATGGATGGTCAAACAATCACGTGACCAAAATTATATCAATCAGCCATGATCAATCCACTGCTGTATGAAGGCCTACTTTGACCATCGCCATCTCTCATGGTGCTGCGATGCATCAATCCGAGCCGATCTCCGTTGCTCCGTCGCGTCATCACCCCATCATCGCCACCACGTCATTACCACGGCACGTCATCACCACGTCGTGTCATCGTCACCATGTCGTGTCACCATGCCGCGTCATCGCCACCATGTCGCGTCATCGTCACCATGTCGCGTCAGCACCACATCATCGCCACCACTTCGCGTAGTCGCCACCAGGTCGCGTCATCGCCACCACTTCGCGTTCCCTCCTTTGGGCTGACAATTTTTGTCGTCAGCCTCGACCGCGGTCCGTCGTCCCTCCCCGCTAAGGCGTCCCACCGTGGTTCCTGCCGCTCGCTTTTGCTCAACGGCTGACGCACCCACCCTCCCACCCCCCAATTCCGCGCATCATCGTCGCTCTCTTGCGTATGAAACCTCGCCGCGACGACGTAAACCGGATGCTGGTGATCTAAGAACGGGGCTAATCCAAAAGTTTTCCCCGTCACGGATTGTTTAAAGATCCGATTCGATTCCCTGCGATCACGACGGCCCGCGGCGAGAGTGGTCCGGCCATGTAATTAAGTCTTAATCCCTGCCCCTGTCCCTTGGCCGGTTTCTCGCAGCCAGCTGCTCCGTATTCGAAACAGCGTCGCGCGCCCGAGACTTCCCGCAACTCTCTCTCCTCTAGACTCCCCCAGGTCCCTCACCTCTCCTAAAACATAATAATCCAGTAAGCCGCCGCGACCGCTGTCACCTCAAGACTGCTCGCTTCGCAGCTGTGAGCGGGACCCCGTCAGCGGCTCCCGATGCAGTTCCAGATTAACAACAAGATCGCACTCACCATCTTCAAAATCCTGCTTGGACTCACCCCTGCTTACTTCTCCTCCACTCTCATCTCACTCTACTCCCCTCCACGCACTCTCCTACCTCTCTCCCCTCTCAGCTCACTCGACTCCCCTCCAAGCACTCTCCTACCTCTCCCCTCTCATCTCACTCGACTCTCTACGCACTCTCCTACCTCTCATCTCACTCTACTCTCTACGCACTCTCCTACCTGTCCCCTCTCATCTCACTCGACTCTCCTCTACACGCACTCTTCCACCTATTGGTCATGGGCAAGGATCGAATTGGGGTGGTCGGGTCCATAGCGCAGTGCGCTCACCACTATACCACCGCTCCCCAGGCGACAAACTGCCTATTAATTACAGCCTTTGAAAGCAGCCTTCATTGCAGATCTGCTATTTTTTTTTACCTGTCACCATCAGCATTTTGGCATGCACTTGGATCCCAAAGTTAACTGTTGAAGAGAAGACGCGAGTGTCATCCCGCTAGCGACGGTGCATAAATAAGGTATGAGCTACGCGTATAAACGAGCTCGCTAATGGCACCGTGCCCAACGATGTACAGAGGGGGGGCGGGGGTGGGGGGGATTTGCGATTATGAACGCGTAATTATTAATCAAGTGATGTCGGGAGCGGCCGTGCAGTGGTTAGAGCACACTACATCATCATCAGACGTCGCAAGGCAAGCAAAGGTTGGGCCTGGACGGCGTCTTGGCTGGACGACTACCGTGCATAACAGATGCTACGGGCATCGTGGTCAACTGCTCGCTCCCGGTTGCGGAGACGTCCAACGTGGAAGCGACTCACTCAGTTGCGACGCAGCCGAGTTGCGACACAGCCGAGTCGCGCAGCTGAGCTCGCGAAGATCTTCGCAGCGAAAGGTGCGATGCAAAATAGATGCTTGTGTTAGGTCACCATGTGATGATCCGGCCAAGCCTACGTCGCAAGACCCTCGACCGTCGCAAGACGGCCAAACAAACGAAAACTGTCATGCGGGCGGTGCCCAAATATTTATCGTGCCAATTTGTTATCGTTTCACAATCTATTAAGAGGATGCTGAACGAGGTTGTGGGAATCGTTCAACACACGAGTTAAAATTATAAAATAATAATAGCAATAAAAAATAATTGACCCGTCACGATGGCTCTGTCAGGTGCTGGAGGGATGGATCTTTAAGTGGCAGAGCTAAAAAACAATAATAATTTTGACGAATCCGCAACACAATACTATTCAGCGCGACGGTTATCCCTGTGGGTTTAATGTCGCCAACCAATGCGAAACCATCTTTAAAAACCACTGGAATTAAACCGCAACGTTCGGCTTCCTGCCAAACGCCGTCGCGCCATCTGAAAGCACCTCCGCTTGCCCGCAAAAGTCCCACGTTTTGCGTGCCATCCCGTCGTCCGTCTAATTATTCTGCTTCACGCCAATTCAACTTTTATTCCCACGCACCGCTGCAATCCTAACGGCGCTTTGTTAACGGGGGGCTCGACTGTGCCGTACGGCTGCCAAAGCCGATACGGCGAGCGCCCTATTAGCATCCATTACGGCACGGGAAGCCGCTGGGCTGTAATGGTGAAGTCACACTGGGATTGCCATCCAGGGCTCGCCGTGTGGGATCGATTCGATTTCCCGGCATGACAGTTGAAACAACGCCCCCCACGCCCGTGTCCACCGGGCAGTATGAATCGGGTTCACCACGGCCAGTTGGTCAGCAGGCCTGGTGCGGCGGGGCACATTGTGTTTCGGTGGCATTTCTTAATTTGTCTGTTAATTTTTAATTTTACCTGGGAGTAGGGTTTTCACTTGCTTGGTAGTGGCTGTATATGGCATTTGGTCCTTATATAGAATTAACAGACAGCGTTGCGGGATGCTTTTAGCACGAATGACGCAATATGAAATGAAAGTAACATTAAAAAATTAAAGTATTGTATTACTCCAACCTCTGTCCAGAACATGTGGCGAGCGCGGAAGCGTAGGCCCTCTCTCTCAGGAGCAGCAGCAGGAGGCACTCCTTAGCGGCGATGGTGTGAGCATCGCAAGTCTACACCTTCACCCTCACCTGCTCCTCGCCATTGCCGGTCGATACGAGCGGCGAGTTTATTTCCGAAAACGTTAAAAACCGACGCGCGCGAAGCACGCCGCTGAATGTAAAGCGAGCGATCGAGAGGCAGCGGGGGGGGGGGGGACACGGCAAATTGACCCCCGCGTTGCGCCGAAGCTCGATCTGGGCTTCGTCTGTCGGTTCGCGGAGCTCGCAGCGCTGATAGAGAGACGCGGGGAAAACCTCGCTCGCTCACTCGCTCGCTCGCGTTAAGAGGCTCCGAGCGGGTTCACGCGAGGTCAACGATCCGGCGCGTGGCGAGGTTATTCCAGCGCCGCCGTCGTCGCGCATTCGCTCTCGTCGTGGGGGGGGGGGAACCTTCACGCGCTATCCGGGAGTGTGGCTCCGTTGGTTAAATGCCTTCTAATGCCACCGCCACTCATTGTCACGCATCGAATTACCCAAACATCATGCCGCAACGCTGCTGCCCCACCCCCTCCAACGTCCCCACCTCCTCCCCATCTTCGGCTCGCTGAGGGGAACCGCTTCCCATCTCGCTGGCAAGACACCTCATTCGCGTGAGCAAACGTCCTAAAAAATAACAACCTTCCCACTTGCGTTGTAACGCTGCACAGTGAGTGTGTGTGAGTGCATGCATGCGGGCATGCGGGCACGCGCGTGTGTGGGCGTGTGCAAGTGCGTGGGCGTGCGAGCGTACGAGCGGTACGGGCCACACCATCCCCCCTCGTGTGCCGTGCCGGCCTTCACAGTCCGTTAAGGCTACACGGAGGATCGTTGTGCTCGCCTTTGTGTGCAGACCTCAAACGGGTACCCGGTGCCGTGCGTGAACATCAGTATTGGGGAGACAAAGGTGGCCGGGCATGGTATTGCACCACACCACCCTTGCGTGTGCTGCACCTTCCTTCATAGGTGCTCACTGACAGCCCCTTGTAGCTCACTGACAGCCCCTTGTAGCTCCACGCGATGTCTCCAGCACGCATCTCTCCTCTTCCTGCCTCTACGTGTGAATTCTGAGCGTGCGGAATCAGACGTAGATTTCGGTTGTTTTTTAGGATTGAACGTTAAACGCAGTCGATTAATAAGAGTGTTATTAATATTATGATTGTTTCAGAGTTTTGTTCTATAGTGCGGGCAAGGCAGATTCATTATTATGGATTTGCTTAAGAATAATTACAGTAATTAACACGACGGGTACAACATTTATACAAGTGCCCACGAGGCGTCCGCGCGTAACCCCGATCGCGCCTGTCGTAATGCGTAAAAAAAACAACAACGCCGGGCGAAAATAAATCCGATAGATCGCTACGGACAAGCTGCCTTCTCTCGACAACACGGCCACCAAAATATTCGACAACAAACGCCCAAGACAACGATGGGGGCCGGGGGAAGCGGGTGGAGTGAGGGGGGGGGTGAAAATACTGGCACAGACGAAAAATCACGAAGGCCCCCAAAACGAACGACAAAACTCAAGGCGAGGCAGCGACAAACTGTCGCTTCGGGTAACGCGTCACGGGGCTGACAGTTATTAGATTAGGACGTGTTTGTCCATACGTCGCCTGTCAGCTATGCCACAAGCGCAGGGGGGGGTGGAAAATTAATAGAAATTGATTTCAATAAAGCGGTAAAAACAACATACCTCCCCGAACAAACACGCCGCTGACGGACAGGTTTAATCGTTTCCCCATTTTGAAGGAGGTGGGTTTTTTTTAGTTCTCTTTTTGATATCGGGTGCCACGCGTGCATGCGTGTGTGTGCGCGTGTGTGTACACGTCTGTGTGTTAGCGGTGGTGTCGCGGTTTGCGCAATGCAGGTACAAATCCGGCGACTCGAGTTCGATTCCCGCTCGCGGCCAACACTGGTGGCGATTTTATGAACCAGTCCTGGGCCCTCCCTAGGTCGACTCAGCCTCAAATGAGCACCTGGTGCGGTGTGTAAACATCGTCACTGGGGAGACAAAGGCGGCCGGGCGTGTTGCTGGCCACCAACCCCCTCGTGTGCCGTTCCGGCCTTCAGCACTTGCCCCAACAATCTAAGGTTTTACGGGGGATCTTTGTCTTTGTGTGTGTGTGAATATATATGTACATATTGGGAGCGGTGGGGTCAGTGGTCAGCGCACTGTACTATCAACCCGGCGATCTGCGTTCGATAACAGTGGCAAAAATCTGAACGGGTGCTGGCCACCCACCCCTTCGTGTACGGTGCTTGCCTTAATAGGTGCTCTAATATTGTTTTGTCTTTCCGAGGGGATCATTGTGTTCGTTACACTTACATACACAGATAACAATCATCCCGCTATATGCATACAGAACTGTGGCTCAACAGCTGTTAGCAAGCGCCCGTGACGGCCGGCATGACGCACAAAGGGGGTGGGTGTGGTAAGTACCACACCCGGTCGCCTTTGTCTCCCCGGTTCTGATGTTTAAAGCCAGGTTTCCGGGTTCAAGGAGCAGTGCACTCATCACTAAGCCACAGCTCCACCCAAAGCACATGCAATACCCTCGATCGCTTCAGCTCCAGGAAGCCACGCAGGATTTGAGCCTGTCTAGAGCTCGGACGGGCGACCACCACCGCCACGCATAAACTTGTTATTTTAGGCACGGTGCTCCAACAAATGGCTGCGCGTGTTTGTACGAGAACACATTCACACCATTCATAATAACGTCGGATTCACACGGTCCGGTTCTATTTAGATTACCACTCCGTACCGACGCTCGTCTTGTTTTGAGCGGCGGTATAACGCCTCCCCCACTTCGTGTGCCGACCCCCAGGAATGTTGTGGCTGCGGTGGCGGTTTGTGGCGGTGGTCGCGTTGGCGGCGCAGGTGGTGGTGATGGTGGCAGTGATGGCAGCGGCCTGTTATGGCGGGGGTGGTGGTGGCTGTGGCAATTGGCAGCGGCGCAGGTGGTGGTCGCGGTGGTAGCTGCGGCAGTGGTAGTGACGGTGCTCATCGCGGTGGTGGTAGTGCGGGGAGGATTTGGCTTATATCGGTTCACAGCTACAGGTACGGTGGGGGGGGGGTTGTCTGGGTGGCGAGAAAGGTGATAGAATTGAAACCTTGGTAGGATCAATTCCAATCATTGCATTTCATCTCTCTGCCGCTCGCTTCATTACACGTGCCCCTAAACGGAAGCCAAAATCCATTCTGACCCTGTTTATCTTGTGCTGTTATCTGCAGCCGGTTTTTTTTACATGCTGGGCCCCTGACAAACCCCCTCCCCACCTCCGATTACCTTCCCTAAGCCACGTATCTAACGAACGCACGACCAGACGGCAAGCCAGATAATTTCCCCCCCGTCTCGTCGTTTGCTTCGGACGCTGCGGATGTTGGCAGGGGGTTTTTTTAACTCACTCCTGGTTTTTTTTGCCTTCTTCTTTTAACGTTTTCCAACAAAGGGTGAAAAGGCGTGGAACGCATTCGCCCCCTCGCCGGTCCGTCGGTGCCGCGACGCATGACGGCGTATCGTGAAAAAAAAACGATCAAAAAATGAATGACGCTGGAGATATGAGAACCTGTGTTGCTTGCTGGGACTTGCCCCCGCCCCTCTCCCGCCCCCGTGCAAGAGAAAACCGGCCGATTTGATGGAAGCACGGCCTGAAAGTTGACGGTAATAAACCGGCGTGCTAGAAAAAACACACGCCTTGCCGGCCCGTGGAGACGGCACGAGAACGGCGCCCATGGACGTGCGCGTCACTTCCCGCGTGACGTGTCACGCGTCACGTGTCACGAGAGCATCTCGCCTTCCCTCCCGGTGACGTCGTCACGTGCCTCGTCGCGGGGCTCGTAATGCTGGAAAGCGTCCGGGGCATCCACGCGTGCGAGTGATTTTTCTTTACCCCGGTTTTGTCGTCGCTCGAGAGCTCGTTCGCAGCCAATGCGGCTGCCACCCCTCTCCCTCCGGTGACCGTCACGAAAGTCTCTCTCTCGAGCCTCTCCGCCGTGCCGCCAACGCGCAGCCTCGGCAAGAAAGCCACGTCGAAGGCGCGGGAGCCGCCCCCGACGCCGCTCGCGAGTTTCAAACCGCGACGATGATTTTCATTTGTTTCATGAGATTTCACGGGGCCCGTTGTGCAAAGACGCGGGCGGGCGGGATTTGTTTCTCAGAGCGGCGGGCGTGAACGTTTCTTCGACTGAACAAAGCGGCGACAGACATCAAGCCCGGCTGTCAAAGCGTCCGCGCTAATTATCGGCAATGAGGCGGTGGCCGCGTGCCGACGTTTTTTTCCTTCTCCTCTGGCCGTGCGCCGAAAAACTTTCCCGCGGTTCCCCACGTCAGCCCCTTTCACGAGCTCTGACAATCGTAACCATTACTTTTTGATATTGAGCCATTTTTTTTCTAAGGGTATATTTGCCCAATCTCTTTTCAGAGACACATTTTATAGTGTTCTCATCTTGTTTTTTATGAAGGTGCTTTGTCTTGAATATGAGAATTATATTCCGATTCAAAAAACCCAAAGCTGAGTAATGTTTCTAAGCTTCGGAAGTCGGGAGAGAGAGGAAAAAAGAATTACGGACAATTAGAGCTGTGAAATGGTAAAACAGAAGCTTGCTTCTTCCTTCACCCATTGGCCAAGTTTTAATGAAGCTCCATTAGGCTTCGAATTAATGAGCTTAAACGTACGGCGTACACAATTCGCTAATTTTTCCAAAATGCTAAAACACATGTCCGCCGCCGATAATGCACAATGGTATCTCACGCTGAATTATTCATGGCAAATAGTTAATAATAGATTTTCTCAGTGTTTATAACAAGGACATTCATTTGGGGTAGAATGGTATCCCCCCCCCCGTTACAAATCACCACGTCACCTTCATTCGCTCCGACGCGCGCCTGAAATATTGCGCCTCTTCGTTTCGGGGGAATTTCTCGCCGACCTTTAGTTATTTCAGATTAAGAGAAATAAACCGAGGTGGGCGCGTAAAGCATGGCGTAATAAAAGAACAGAGATGTGTTTAAGGCAACGCAATAAAATAAAAATAAATAAAACTACCGACGGAATTGAAAACAGAGCACGGGGGGGGGGGGGCAGCAGTGGGGGAGGAGGAGGAGGTGGGGATGGGGGAAGGGGGGCATGCGCGGAAAGGTGAATAGATGACTGTGCCGACACCAATTCTCATCAGCTGCTCCTCGTCAGTCCACGGCGCTGGATATTAAAACAAAATAAAAAAGCGCCTCTCATTCATTAATTTTTATTCAGCGCGCCCTCCCCTTCATTAGCGCTGTCCGTCTCTCGGCCTCGTCGCACCATGCCGATTCTCACGATGGCAGGAAGCAACGAGCGCTTCAGGGGCTGGCGAAACGCATGGGGGGGGGGGCTACTAGTGCCACCGCTGCCACCTTAAATGAGCCATCAGAACGAGCGACCTCGCCGGCATTGCGACGTCGTCGGCCGGCGTCAGATCCGCGTCCCTTTGCCTTGCCTCGCCAGTCCCATCGCCCGTGCTGGCGGACGAGCGAGTGGGCGAGCGGGCGAGCGGTGCGATCGCGCTGTAAATTTCCATCGCTCTGGTCGTCAAGCCTCCGAGAGACAGCGCAGGCAATACGTACCCCCCCACCACCCCCACCGCCCCCGCCCCCCACCCTCCCACACCCCCACCCTGCCGGGCCTCCAGACCCTTAGCTCAGAACCCGCGTGTTTGTCATCGTCAACGGTGCGCACATTATTGAGCTCAAAAGTCCATCGCGCAACGAACTGCTCCTTAGCCGTTTCAAGAGCATTGTGTTCGGCTCACGGCGAGCGGTGCCTGCCGCCCAAGATTAATCAGCCAAGGGTCGCTCCACAATTGGCCGATTAATAACGCGTCCACTCATAGGCGTTGATGTGTTCCCCACACGGCGACCAGCAAATGCCTCCCTCTCCAATTCCCGTTGGGAGAAAATGAAATCCTCATTTCTGCCTCCAGACAAGATGAGAACAATGATTGGTAAACCTGCGCTGTCAGACTTCAAAAGGAGCACAAACCCCCGGTCATTTTATTTTGAAAATTGCGGCGAGGTTCAATCATAGCTTCACCCCTCCAACCCTCCGCACACTCCTCTCGTGCCACCCCTAAAACCCGCAGCCCCCCCCCGCCCTCCCCCCACTCGGAGGGCATTGCAAACGCCGCACTACTTTGTGCGGCACTCGCAGCTGGCAACGCACGCCCCACAAAGGCTGAGCCACTTAATTTATCTTTCCGCAGTGCTTTTTGAGATGAGTTATTTATAAACTCATCTCTCCCCCCCACCCCCCCGCCGCTGGTCCAGCTCACCGTTTGCGTCCAAGCCTTCGTTGGCGAATGTACAAAAAGTTTAAACAACGGCGCCGTCTTAATGACGGTAACGATAACTGTTTAGTGGCTTGGTCGGTCTCACAGCGCGGCGCTCTCGCGACGGAAGGCGCTCGTGTGTTTTTGCAGACGCGGTGTCCACGACGACCGAGTAACCGGCGGCTACTTTCCAAAATTTCTATCGGGACGACGGTGCGCAGGATGTCCCTGCTCGGTTCGAATGACGTCACGAGGGCAAGGTCCTGCCTGCGAAGCTGACGGCGGCGCATTTGCACGGCTAGTGGCGCACACCGCGGTTATGACCGGGGCGGCCTGCCGGGGTTGGAACCACGGAAACCTCGGAGGCGAGCGGCGCCGCCGCGGGGCCCGCGTCGCCGCCCCAAACGCGGCGGGCTTTTCGCCGCGTGAGATCCGCATTTATCACGGCACGTCCGCTCCGCTGAGCGTTGCGATGTACAAGCCCAATATCGCAAGCGGGGGGCGGTGGGGGGTAGAATTGAAGAAGAAAAAACGCAGCGCGGCTAATTCCGGAAGAGAGAACAATTTCACCATCTCGCACACTCTCCAAGGCAGCATTGCTTCCCTTTTTCTGTCAAAGCCCTTAATTAAAAGCTAATGTAAGTGTCATCGATTTAGAACCACATGACTAAATATCTGAAGGGCAAAGAAATAATACGTCACGTTGCGGGTGTGCGTGCATGCGTGCGTGTGTGCGGGCGTGGATGCGCACGGTTGGGTGTATTATTTTTGTAACACTTTTTTTCTTGGTGGCGTATTATTTTTTTGCTTGACGGGCCGTTACGCTTTGCCGCATTGTAATAGTGCGACCGCGTTCCAAAATACACCGGCGGTTCCACACGCCCCCAACGGTGGTGACGCCCCCCCCCCCCCAACTAACAAATAAGTATACAAAATAATTTTTACACGGAGGTTTGGGGAGACAGCCGATAATGGAAATTTTTTACGTCAGATTTTTTGGCTCTGTTTGTTTTCCTTACGGGGGCGAACCAATTCAAAGTCATCCGTGATGACAAATATGGGGAATGCACGTGCCCTTTGTGCTTGAACACGAGATGAGAGAAAAGAGACAGGAGGGCGGTAACGGTAGGCCAGCAGAGTCGTTACGCCTGCTGTGTCGGTGGTGGTGGGGAGGGTGGGGGCAAGGGGGGGCGCGTGGCAGGGTGGGGGGAGACCGTTAATGCTGTCCCTAATAAGTTGCTAAGCACATGCATCACGGGCAGGTAAATATCATCACGTATGTGCAAATGAAATATGCTGGCCAGTGTGCAATGGCATTACATTCTCACCTTCAGGCGGCCTCCTATTTACCCCCGAGAAGACGACGGAACGACCGAACGAAGAAAAATGTAAAAGGAAAAAGATACGAGAGGAGAGAGCTCTGACCGCGGAAATGCAAAATCCTGAGATGGGAAGGAAGGCGCGGAGACGTAGAGAGAGAGAGCGAGAGCGGCTGGCGTGACCGTTCGAAAACGGACGCATTAAAATGTACGAGCGCACTATACGAACACATCTTTTTGGTGGACATCGTATGCTGAGATATTAGCACGAAACGAAGAAATGCCCCCGGATCTGCGTGGAGGCGCGTCAGCCGCAGCCTCGGAGACCGAGTTGTCTGTATAGCCGAGCGAAACGCAGGAACAAATTAAGCACCAAATTACCGCGTAATGCAACGTTTTAAAAATAAGAAAAATCGGGCTGTGATGTTTAAATTCGAAAATCGCTTAATCCCAGCTGGAAAATATATATATAATACAATAATTTCGAGAAAATAAATGAACTAATCTATTTCTATTTATCGGAACTCTCGACTCAAACGCAGCTACTGTACCCGCACAATTCCTTACGGCCTCGTGACCAATAGCAAGCCTTTTAATTTTTCCCCGGGTGAAGCGAGAGGGATTTTAATCAGGATCTCAAGGCAGTATTTTTAGCGGAGTAATGTGCATATTTTCACAGCTCCAAACATCTGCCGGTGTCACGCAGCAAGTTATTTTGGCCCCGATTTCACACCTTTTTTAACATCCGTTAAAACTGTAAATTGCCTTTACCCGTTTCACCGCTCGAAGATAGAAGAGAGAGACTGAAAAAAAACACCCCCACCATACCCGCAAGGCTATAATAATAAGAAGAAGAATAAGGCAGAGTCAATCAAAGACCGTGCGCGAGCCCCGCACGCACGAAATATTTGAAACGAAAGTAGAAAAAAAAACGTTACGGTCCAATGTTATTTCCGTAAATTATGCCGCGGTAATTTTACAGCGGGGTGGTCGAGTAAAACTGGTTGACACTCAAAGCGTGATTCACTGGGGCGCGCGCGCGAAATCACGGCAGCTCCGGCCGCTCGATACGTGGAGTACAAAAAAAACAATGGAGAGGTTTTTGCGGTTTAATTGGCGAGCGGAATATTGGGAGAGCTTCCGTATTGAGTGCGCTTTATCACTTAGCCGTTTCCAGAGTGTACGCTAATGCAGTGAGCTGCGATAAAGCATTTACCGGATCTATCGAATTGACCGCGCAGAGGATCGGATGGGCATTCAGCCCTGGGACAGACGCGTGCGATGTGGGGTTTTTTTGTGTCGCCAATTCAGAATATTGAAGGAAAAAAACCCCAAGCACAACCGCGGCGAGACGATGCCGCCTTTTCTTCGGCCCTACACTCCTTTCAAAGTGTGCGCGCAGATGCTCAAGACACATCATGCCCTGGGAAATCAAGGGGGTTTTTTTAAGACGGGGAGGGTAGCGGTGCAAAGAGCCTAAAGTAGCCGGACCACAGCCATTAGATGCAAAATGGCCCTCCTCTGAACAAGGCAATTACCATAATGAAGACACCCACCACGCGAGCGCTTGTAATCATAGTAATTAAGCTAATTACAGAAGTGCTTCTGACAAGGCCCCGAGGAAGGGGAGAGAGGATGCGCCACTCGCTCGCAGATGCAGCCGGCACTTGATCCTGGTCAACAGGTACCTGGGTTGGTGAAGGAGTGTGGGGAGTACGGAGTGAGCTGTGAGCAAGTGGGGAGTAGGGAGTGAGCTGTGAGCAAGTGGGGAGTAGAGAGTGAGCTGTGAACAAGTGGGGAGTAGGGAGTGAGCTGTGAGCAAGTGGGGAGTAGGGAGTGAGCTGTGAAGAAGTGGGGAGTAGGGAGTGAGCTGTGAACAAGTGGGGAGTAGTGAGTGAGCTGTGAACAAGTGGGGAGTAGAGAGTGAGTTGCGAGCAAGTGAGGAGTAGGGAGTGAGCTGTGAACAAGTGGGGAGTAGAGAGTGAGCTGTGAGCAAGTGGGGAGTAGGGAGTGAGCTGTGAGCAAGTGGGGAGTAGGGAGTGAGCTGTGAACAAGTGGGGAGTAGAGAGTGAGCTGTGAACAAGTGGGGAGTAGAGAGTGAGCTGTGAACAAGTGGGGAGTAGGGAGTGAGCTGTGAACAAGTGGGGAGGAGGGAGAGCTGTGAACAAGTGGGGAGTAGAGAGTGAGCTGTGAACAAGTGGGGAGAAGGGAGTGAGCTGTGAACAAGTGGGGAGTAGGGAGTGAGCTGTGAGCTGTGAACAAGTGGGGAGTACGGAGTGAGCTGTGAGCAAGTGGGGAGTAGGGAGTGAGCTGTGAGCAAGTGGGGAGTAGGGAGTGAGCTGTGAAGAAGTGGGGAGTAGGGAGTGAGCTGTGAACAAGTGGGGAGTAGTGAGTGAGCTGTGAACAAGTGGGGAGTAGAGAGTGAGTTGCGAGCAAGTGAGGAGTAGGGAGTGAGCTGTGAGCTGTGAACAAGTGGGGAGTAGAGAGTGAGTTGTGAACAAGTGGGGAGTAGTGAGTGAGCTGTGAAGAAGTGGGGAGTAGAGAGTGAGTTGTGAACAAGTGGGGAGTAGTGAGTGAGCTGTGAACAAGTGGGGAGTAGTGAGTGAGCTGTGAACAAGTGTGGAGTAGGGAGTGAGGTGTGAACAAGTGGGGAGTAGGGAGAGAGTTGTGAACAAGTGGGGAGTAGGGAGTGAGCTGTGAACAAGTGGGGAGTAGGGAGCGAGCTGTGAACAAGTGGGGAGTAGGGAGCGAGCTGTCAACAAGTGGGGAGTAGAGAGTGAGTTGTGAACTGTCAACAAGTGGGGAGTAGGGAGCGAGCTGTGAACAAGTGGGGAGTAGGGAGTGAGTTGTGAACTGTCAACAAGTGGGGAGTAGGGAGCGAGCTGTGAACAAGTGGGGAGTAGGGAGTGAGCTGTGAAAAAGTGGGGAGTAGAGAGAGCTGTGAACAAGTGGGGAGTAGGGAGCGAGCTGTGAACAAGTGGGGAGTAGAGAGTGAGCTGTGAACAAGTGGGGAGTAGGGAGCGAGCTGTGAACAAGTGGGGAGTAGGGAGTGAGCTGTGAACAAGTGGGGAGTAGGGAGCGAGCTATGAGCAGGGCATTCGACGCAGCCAGGATCCCCCCCCCCCCCCCACTTCTCTAAGCACATCACTCATCCGTTCACTGGTGGTCAGTCGACTACTCGTCACTCTTCTACCGCTACAGCGATGGGGACTGTTCCCGTGAACTTCACTCATCGATTCCTCCTACTCTTTGGGTCTTTCGCTAAAGTCACGTAGATAGAATAATAATTTTAAAAATCACGACGTTTCGATCGCAACACAAGCAATCGTCTTGATTTTTTTTTCTATCTAAGTGACTTTACCAAAAGACCCAGAGTATGAATTCCTGCAGTCACAAAAGCTTTAAGTCAAGATTCCTCCTCCTCTCATGTTGTGGACTCTCTAACAGACACGGACTGTTTCGTTTCCTCCACCACACTGCAGGCCACAGAAACACTCACTCACCCACTCATCTACTCACTCAACCACGCACCCACCCATCCATTCATCTACTCACTCATCCACCCACCCACCCAACCTCACTTACCATTGCAGGTCACATCAACACACTCACCCACTCACCACACTGCAGGTCACAACAACACACTCACCCACTCACCACACTGCAGGTCACAACAACACTCACCCACTCACCACACTACAGATCACAACAGCACACTCACTCACTCACCACACTGCAGGTCACTACAACACACTCACCCACTCACCACACTGCAGGTCACAACAACACACTCACCCACTCACCACACTGCAGGTCACAACAACACTCACCCACCCACCACACTGCAGGTCACAACAACACACTCACCCACTCACCACACTGCAGGTCACAACAACACACTCACCCACTCACCACACTGCAGGTCACAACAACACTCACCCACTCACCACACTGCAGGTCACAACAACACTCACCCACTCACCACACTGCAGGTCACAACAGCACACTCACCCACTCACCACACTGCAGGTTACTACAACACTCACCCACTCACCACACTGCAGGTCACAACAACATACTCACCCACTCACCATACTGCTGGTCACAACAACACACTCACCCACTCGCCACACTGCAGGTCACAACAACACTCACCCCCACTCACCACACTGCAGGTCACAACAACATTCACTCACTCACCACACTGCAGGTCACAACAACACTCATCCACTCACCACACTGCAGGTCACAACAACACACTCACCCACTCACCAACTGCAGGTCACAACAACACATTCACTCACACACCACACTGCAGGTCACAACAACACTGACCCACTCACCACACTGCAGGTCACAACAACACTCACCCACTCACCAACTGCACGTCACAACACTCACCCACTCACCACACTGCAGGTCACAACAACACACTCACCCACTCACCACACTGCAGGTCACAACAACACTCACCACACTACAGGTCACAACCAGTAAGTTTCTGCTTCTACCCTCGCTCACTGCTCCACTCTGGAACTCCCTTCCATCTACCCCCCTGCATCCCAAATCTACTTAATAGCCTCACTCAATGTCAAGAAACGCGTCGCACTCTTACCCATCACAGCTGTGACAGTGTTGCATGTTGCTGGCCGCTTGATGTTGGTCTATTTTTTTTTTTAAATCGATGTTGCGACGCGATCGAGGCGGCAGCAAAAGACGATCCATTTATAGACACCCGACTAAAAATATCGGGCCCAAGTTTGAGAGAATCCTACATTCTATGTTACACGTCTCCCAACAACCTTGGTGCACTTATTAAATCGTTCACCTCTCTCCTGGTACACTTCGTCCGACACAGCAGGCGTAATTTGCTTCCAGCAATCAATGATACGTAAGCCGGAGTCATTGATATCTTGCGATTGTCACATACGGAGACAAAGACCCCTGACGCCCCCCCCCCCCAACGTACCCTTTGGGAGGCTGTTGGGGAAAGTGGCGTTCGCGAGCACCTACGAATGCCCAGCATAGCACACGAGGGGGTGGGTGGGCGGGCAACATCACGCCGAGCTACCTTTGTCTGCCCAGTGCTGACGTTTACACAACCACATCACACCAGGAGCTCGTCTAAGTCCGAGTCGACTTAGGGGAGGGCCCAGCATCGGTTCGGACATTCGTCACCGGTGTTGGCTGCGAGCGGGATTCGAATCGCCATGCTGCCGCTCCCAACACACACACAACGCTTACATGCGCGCACACGTGCACATGCGATCTTCGATGTAAACACTCAGTCTGGGGGCCATGTCAGATGAATGTGGAGGCCACGTGACTGTTCCACCTCGGCTCGATCCAAAACAGAGAGGGCCCCCCCCGTAACCAATCACGCGCCGCACGGGCCCACGGACATTATAAATCACTGGGGTATCTATAATTGGATCGCCATGCACTATTATAATGGTTATTCCGACTACACAATCCGCAAAGCTATCACTCCAACCATGAAGAAGGACCCTCTTGAGGAGCCTTTCAAAACCATCACTTTACCCTACATTGCGGGGGATCACAAAAAAGATCTCCAAAATCTTGATTCAACACATTACATAAAATCCGTGATGTGGTTCCGTCTGTAAAAGATGTGATTCCGGACATACATTACCCTGGCGTCTACAAACTAAGTTGCCTCTGTGGTAGTAGTTACATTGGAGAAACCAAACGACATGTCTCGGACCGCATTCGTGAACACAAAGCAGACCTTAAACACGGTAGGACCAACACCTCGGCCGTGGCAGATCATTGTTATAATTCAGTAGGCTCACATGACATTGACTTCTCTTTGCAAGCCATCTGGCTACCATGAGAGATTCGTTCATGAGGCTATCCACATATACAAACACAGAGACAATTTCAACCGAGAAGATGGATTCTGGCTTAGCATTCATTGGAAGGATTTGATAAACCATTTCGAGTCTTAATTGATTGATCATGCTTAAGGTGGCTTTCAGACCGCATCCATTATTTTTCGTCTCCCCCCTCCTCTTTTCTGAACATAGATGGACTCGTCCATCTAAACAAACTATAAAATCGCTATCCGTGGTGCTAACGTTAAAAAACCGCCACTTTTTTCAAATTTTCTTGTTGTGGTTTTCACACCTGATGATGATTGCTTGTGTTGCAGTCGAAACGTCGTGAGAATTTTATTGTTTTATATTTTTATTATTTTATTGTTTCCCTTCTACGTGACTTTACCGAAAGAATGCAGTTGACTCTCGAATGCAGTTGACTCTCGATTATCCGTGGGCAGATCACCCGGCTTGAGGGTTCAACTGTGCTTGCAAAAAAATGAATGTAGGCTGGTTACAATTATGAGTCGCTCATCACTTGTCCGGGTCGGTGACTGCGCAATGTATCGGCAACAAACACAAACACAAAGCCTATAGCACCTGTTATGCACAGTGGTGGTGGTCGGCCATCCAAACACTCTACAGGTTCGATCTTGCTAAGCTTCCCAAGCCTGCCGAGGCTGAGCACATTCCGGAAAATATGGTCAATGGTGCTGAACTATATCACCATAAAGCTGTATGTACACAAGCACATGTGTCCGTATTATGTACGTATGCTGAACTTCTTTCACACCGTACGTAGCCAACCGTGATGAAAACCGGGTCGCCGGGTTCGTAGTGCAGCGCGCTAACCACTGCGCCACCGCTCCCCGCAAAGACACAAGGTCTCCCGTATAGATGTAACAAACTGTTGGGGCAAGTGGTATTAGCGAGCACGTATGAAGGCCGGCACGGCACACAAGGGGGCGGGGGTAGCCAACACCATGTCTGGCCGACTTTGTCTCTCCAGTAGCGATGTTACACATCACACCAGGTACTCGTTTGAGGCTGAGTCGACCTAGGGGAGGCCAGGACCGGTTCAGATAATTGTCACTGGTGTTGGCCGTGAGCGGGAATCGAACTCGGGTGGCCAGGTTCATAGTGTCGCGTGCCAACCACTGCGCCGCCGCTCCCCACACACGCACACACGCGCACGGGCAGCGCGCGCCCGCGTGTATGTCATAACAAATTAAACATTTATCTTTTTAATGACGGGCCAGATATTTTATCTCAGCGTGACAACATGACTGCAGGCCCCTAGCATAATGCATCGTCTCTTATTAAACTAAACACACAAATAATTAATTATTTCCTTAAATTGCACCGTTAAACACACAAAAAAACTACGCGCACACACACACACACACGCCACCACCGCTGCCGCCACCATCGGCGACGCGCGATTGCCGCCCTCCCCGCGATGACAGATTATGAATGAGTAATGATAACACCTCGCGCAATATCTGCGGTATTGAGAGGGTTAACCTCCCTCATTGTGAGACTTCCGAACTGCAAAATTAAAGCTGTCAGGTTATCATAAAGTTGCAAATGTTTAAATTGAACAAAGCGCAATTGGAATAAAGAGTGTCACCTCGCCTGTCAGAGCGCCCGGAGACAGCACTCTGTCACAATAACGACCCGAGGGCTGTCACGCGGCGTCTGTTAACGTGGGACCCAGCAAGGCGCGCCAACCCATCGCTGGCTTCTTTAGTTCATCGGCGGCACGCCGCCTTTAACCAGCGGCGGCTGCCGCTGTCCGCACGCGCGCTTCAACCTCCTCATTAGGAGCTGTGACTGGGAAAATTGCGTAGCAAAAAAAAATGAATTGATTTTGTCAACAAACGAGCCGCAAGTTTCAAAAGCGTCTTCATTCGTTTGCCGAATTTACACATTTCTGTTCGTTTCTTTTGCAATCTGTGGGGGAGATCAAAAAAAGTATCGCGAGTGACGCACTGGGAAAAAAACACGAACCGTCCTAACGTACAACACGTTGTAAAGGTACGATGATGTGGTAGAAAGCTGGCGTGGTGGTTAGCTCCCTGTACCTGGTTACCCGTTTTCAAATGGGCTTTGCCCCCCCCCCCCCCCCCGGGCCGCTCCCCACCAACCCACACTAATCGGTGTGGTGAAGTACAAAAGCATTCATCCAGCAGTGGAGTGATTGAGACCTGGAACCTATTAAGTTATTTCATGTACAGCATAACAAAACAATCACAGCGATGTATCAGAATACACTTACAAGGAAGCTCATATCCTGTGTACAGCTCTATGCCAATCGTGGAAATTCCATATTCCATTGACGGGGGGGTAAATCATAAATCGCGCTTTAAATGAATGTCAAAAAACATGAATAGGGTAAAACGAAAATATTATTATTTGACCAGGTAAGGCCCAATGAGCTATGTAGCTCTTTTTCAGAAGCGACCTGGCCACAAATGATAGCTCAACGAAGTGGCTTATACTCAAAACACTTGATGATTCTAAATGTGGAGGGAAAAACCGGAGGACCCGCGGAAAAATCCACGCCACCGCAGGGAGAGCACGCATACTCCAAATATACAGGCAACATGGTCGAAAATCTAATCGACGACCTCCTGCATACCAGGTGAGGTAGTCAACATCTCGCGACCCTGGTGAGATGGTAAAATATGATGCCCGTTCCCTAAAACAACACGCGCCAAACAGTGGCGGTACGCGATGCACACCTTCAGCAGACGGAATTTTCACAGCGAGTTATCGGGGCAGATGCTCCACGCAGTCCGGGAGTCTCGGTTAAAGAGCTTCCGCGAGTGGCCTGTTCTGGATTGCCTTTTTTTTACTGTTGCAAACCATCGAGTTAAATAGGCATTAATTGACAGGATAAGCTCCGCTGGATCCTGCGTTAAGCTTAATTACACTCACGCGTGAATAATTAAGTCACCTGCCATACCGCTGAACCCACTGCCACATTGTGCAGTCGGGCGAAATTCATCATACTCGACACGGCTAATCCAGCTAAAGAGGCGTCCAAGAAGCTCGGACCGATCGGTCTCACGCCAAAGCCTTCTTTCACCTCCGTTCGGTCACGACCGCAGAACAGAGCAGCGAAAGTTCAGCCGATGCAGAAGGACCGGGGTCACATCGCCAGGGCGGAGGTTCAAAGTTGCGACACGACGCTTGCTCAACGGCATCCCGAACTCGACGCAGTTTTGCTTCACCGCTGCTCGCTTGCTCGCTCCTCCGCTCACCGATTTCCTGCAGTTGCTCTCTCGCCACGCCGTACAGCCGCTCCACCCTCACTCTTTTATTGCTACCATGAATGTGAACGTTGCTATGAGCTTCGTGATAATTGATACCGTCACCGATAGCCAAAGGTCTCGTTGTACCGGAATTGACTGTGCCCTGCCGGACACAATTCCGCTCAGCCAGCACACTTGCAGGAAACTTAACGAAACTAAAGTAGTTTTTATTTTACCAGGCAAGGCCCACTGCGCTATATATCCCTTTTTCATAATCGACCTGGCCACAAATGATAGCTCAACGAAGTGGCTGATCACGTGGAAATGTCATACAGCCAAATACTCGAAAAGTGTGACGTTGATTCTAAATATAGAGGGAACCGGAGGACCCAGAGTAAAATCCACGCGACCACACAAACTCCAAATATACAGCAGGCGTCAGGGTCAGAAATCAAACCCACGACCTCCTTTATACCAGACGAGGTTGCTAACATCTCATAGCCACCGTGATGATGGTGAGAAAGGGAGAGACACACAAACTCCAAATATACAGCAGGCATCAGGGTCGGGATCGAACCCACGACCTCCTGTAGACTAGGCGATGTAGTTAACATCTCATAGTCACCGTGATGATAATGATGAGAGAGGGAGAGACACGCAAACTCCAAATATACAGCAGGCGTCAGGGTCGGGATTGAACCCACGACCTCCTATATACCAGGCGAGGTAGTTAACATCTCATAGCCACCGTGATGATGATGATGATGGTGAGAGGGAGAGACACCCAAACTCCAAATATACAGCAGGCGTCAGGGTCAGTATTGAACCCACGACCTCCTGTATACCTCCTTGCCTCGCCCTGCTCGACTCTGGACTCTGGAACTCTCTACCCTAGTCTCAATGGCCTGTGATAACTCATGAATAAGGGCCATTGCCCGAAACATCGCCTATTATATCACTTTTCCTTGTAAGGCCACAATGTTATTGAGGAAGGCTGTAGAGTTTTTTTTATATCAACTTACTCTAATTGCAATCCCGGTCTCCGTGTAAATGAGAAACCGTGATCTCAATAGACTCTTGACTCGGTTAAATGAAGGGCAACATGGAACTGATAATCATGTGCGCTTGGTGTGACATGACAGAGGACCCCTGGTGGATTATTAGGGTGATAGAACCGGGCATTCCGTCTAAATGTCGCTCGTTCAGGGTCTCAGCCTGGTCACATAATTGAAGCCCTAAATTCCGTTCTTGCACTTAATTTGGTAATTTTACAGCTCCGAGACTTCAAAATTTCGATTTAATGATAATAATATTAATGATAGGAGTAACTTCAACTTGTAACGGTCCGCCGTGAAGTACTCGCTCACTCCCAAAGAGGTGCCAGGAACCACAGATGAGTGGGAAAGGCAGCAGCCAGGTGGTCGGGTTGACGGTAAATTTCCCCAAAGTTATGCTATCCTCTACACGTGGTGTTTCTTATTGACAATTACTTAGTGTTTATACACGTGTGGGAGGAAACCGGAGCAACCGGAGAAAGCCCACACGTGCGAGGGGGAAACACTCGATCCCATGCAACTGACATTCGCTGCACCGCTTCCACAACATTCGCCAAACCCTCGCCCGCTGCCTCCACAGCGGCCAATTACAAGAGGCAGCCACTTGCAATGTAGCCACCGCCGGCCAGGTTCGAGTATCACGCGAAGAACGATCTCGCAGCGGAGTGTATGGGAGGGCGTGCCCCCTGCTGTGTAGAGGCCACGACAGGCACTTGGAAGGATTTTTTTCAGGAAAGGTGCCGCAGCAATATTATTTCCGATGCAACAGGGAGGAAAAAAAATTGCGCAAAAAACGTTTCTGAAGAACTACCGCTCATCAAAATTTACGAGCGGCACAATGTCGTGCGCACATTCGAAAATTGGCGGAAAAAAAATAGGTAGCAAAAAACCGCATGACGCATGGCAAGAGAGCACAGCTGCGAGCGGGTACGAGATAATATCTTTGCCCCTAGGACTCTATACAGAAATGCGTTTCCACCCATTCCAATATAAATCACCTCCGTTGTTTTCCAATGAAGCCAATTATGCAAATTTGATAATTCCGTTGTATCCAAACGAGCCCTAATGAGGTGAAATACGGATTATATATATATAAATACAATTATATTTACTGTGTGTGCGCCGTACTGCGTCCGGCGCTCTGTTGCATGAGGATTGGTGGGAGGGGGGGGGGTAGAAAGAGAGGAATTGTAGAGAAGGAATGATAAGAGAGGAGGGAGTGGAGAGAAAGAAGAGAAAGACGGGAAAGGAGGAGGGATGATAGACATGGAGAGAATTGAGACAGAGAGCGTGTTGGGATTTACCCGTGTCCCAAAAATTTCTCCCCGTCGTGGATGCGCAGCGAGCAGCGGAAGTCGTTCGGGAACTGGATCCCGACCTGAGCCTCCAGCGAATCCAGCACGCTCTCCAAAATCCCCTCTGCGGAGGCATCACACAGCGCCGGCTCGTCAGCAGCGCACAGGGTCACGTGACAAGACTGGCAGCGGCGGCGGCGGCAGCAGCAGCAGCAACAATGTTCAGCGAGATGATCCAAACCAGTTTAGCGTCAACAAACTACGAGACAGAGAGGCAGTTAGGAAGACCAATCGACAGATAGAAAGGCACGGATGGTAGAGAGGCAGCTACGTGCGCAGACAAACAGATCTGCGATGCATAGATAGCGAGACAGGCAGGCAGAGAGACAGGTAGGTGGAAAACCAGCCAAATGGAGAGACACAATAAGACAGATAGATAACAAGACTGATAGAGGCAGAACGAGAGACAAAGAGACAGATAAACCAATAGAGGCAGATATACACAAAGATAAATAGGGATAGCCAGACAGACATGGAGACAGAGAGACAGAGAAATTAGACTAAGAAAAGGTCAGATAGTAAGAGAGACAGATAAATTAAAAGAGAGACAGGATGGAAGGAAGCCAGAGAGGGAGAGTTTCTTAATTTGCAAGGCAATGAGAACAATTGTTGGTGAAGCCTCGCTTATCTACATTTCACCTGAATAATACTCATCACCATTACTATATTGCCAGAATCAGGAACTCCGAGTGAGACATTGTTAATCAGTTTAAATAATCAAGAGATGCTCCAAAAGTCGCATTTTTTTGTTGCCCTCAATCACTTTTTTTTCTCGAACCAATACACAAGTTTTTAGGCGTTAATTTGTTGAAATGTCGCAAACTATTTGGCCGGTTTTCAATGCAGCCTGCATCCTTTTTGCCACGTGTCTGTGCCAATGTGACACCAGGGCCAGAATCCCATCCCCAGCCTGACAAGATGTGAACTTCCTCGCCTGGTATACAGGAGCGGATTGACAAAATTACGCAAATTATTACCGTTATCACAATTATACGTGTTCGTGCAGGCCACACACAAAGCGCGAGACACGCTCCACATCGGCGCGTCCCCTAAGAGCCACTCGGGATTTCAAAACGAAAAAAAAACATTAAAAATAAAACGCCGTGCAGTGAGGCAGCGTGCTGCACAGGGGGTGGGCGAAGCAACCAATGCAATGTTCAGAAGCTCAGCGGCGGGCACCGCTATTTATTGTTTGATTTTTTAGTTTTGGCTTTCTTCGAAATTTCATCCCGTAATTCCGCTGCTGGATGAAGGCCTTTTTCCCACACCGTACTAGTCATGGGGGATGCTTGACCATACTTCACCAGGCTCGTCAATGAGTTGTGGCGGACCAGAAACCGCAATAACCAAGGATTCATTTCAACCGGCTCCATCTGGACCAGCGATCCGGAAATATGTCTGCGCCCGGCAAACCACATCCAGTATGCCTCTCGCTATGGCTGTGGCTACTACTCGTGGGTCATGTGCCACCTACTCCAATCTGCCAGCGACCCGGAAAATATGCCCACTCCCGGCACACCACATCCAGTATGGGCTGCGGCCCACGAGCTCACGCGCCAGCCACCGCACGCACGACTACAGCGCGCCAGCGACTCGGACCGCACTCTCTGATCAAATCAAGCGTCGCTCACGACGACTGGACCACCTCCCCGGACGATCCGACCCATCGGCACCTTACTCGGGCGGGGGTGGCGTGGCACTGCCTGCTGCTGCTGCCATGAACGTGCGGGGGGAGGCGACCCGAGGGATTAAACAGCGATGCTGGGAGGAGGAGCAGCAGCAGCGGAGGCAGAAGGAAACCGACACGAGGCAGCAACAGCGTCCGACCTGTTTAGTCTCACGGCGCGCGTCGGTAAGCTCATCGCCGGTTCAATTTCACCGGGACAAGGGGATGGGTGTTCCCACCCAGCTCTCCCACCACCACCGCCGCCGCCGCCACCGCCGTAACCCACGCCACCATCCGCCGGCCACGGGTTTGTCCGCTGAACCCGGGATGTCAGAGCCGTCCAATACGGTTAATTGAATGACCGATCGTTTTCCACTGGATTCGCATTAAATCTATCGTCGGCCGTCCGCGGCGTGTCGGTGCCGTTGGAAAACGAAGAGCCGGCTCGTCGCGCGGAGCGGTTTACCGTTCTAATCGAGCGGCGAAATTACCGGTGAAAGACAGGAGATTCGACGCCCGGCTGCCGCCAGTCCAACCGTCGCCCCCCCACTCCCACTCCCCCCCCCACTCCCCTCCCCCCACTCCCCCCCCCCTGGCCCCCCGCCCCCTTTCAGAGAGAGGACGATGATTTTACGCGCCCCGCGTTCTACTGTCGCGGACACAGCGCGCTGCGGTTTGTAAATGAGCAGCGAAATGAGCGATGAGCGACAGGGCCGGGTTGCTCAACGAGCGGCCGCCTTAGAAGTACGACTGTCCCCGCAAATAGAAGTTAGTTTTGTTGTACCGGGTGAGAAGGCAAGGGACCAGAGATAAGTCTCATTGGCAGGAGCCACCTGGGTCACCCAAATAACGAAAGCAATCACATGCAAGCAACGTCCCAACAATGGAGCAGATAAAAATCGGAAACAAAAACGGCGTTACGTAAGAAATGTAACGCAGCGACTTTAAAAAGAGGAAGCATGCAGAACAATCACCAGGAGGTGGGGGCACGTTCATGGCCAACGGTAAACGAACGTTGAGCCACGCGCCGGAACGAGTGCCGATGCGATCCGCTCTCGCTCCCGCTCCCGCCCTCTGTGAAAAACGAAATTCTGCCAAGGCCGTCGCTGAATTGTCCTCATTGTTACACCGTTTGTTGACTTGAGTACTACAGCTACAGTGTGGTGCGGGGGGGGGGGGGAGGGCTTAATCTCATGCCCCTACAGGTCTACCCCGACCGCGGTCGCTCGTACGAGCCGCGTTGGAGAGGAGGCGACTCGCGCCGCCCGCTATCGCCGTGCGCGAGCTGCAAGCGGTCGACTCGCCAATAGGTGGCAGCACTTTGGGGCGGCCGTCTGGAAAACCGCGCGCGCTGTGCGGCACCCCCCGTGCCGTATTTAGACGGCTAGACAACAATAAAATAGACGTTGTGGGGTTTCAAGGAGGTTCCAAACGTCCCCGCCCCCCCCCCCCCCCCCCCAAAATTGCCCCCCCAACCCCCTCCAATGAATCCCGCACCATCACACACGCCGCACCGGGGTGACACGCGCCGACGGTTTTGCCGAGCGCGTTCCCAGCGCACGCCACATACACAAGCACGCACGCAAACACACGTGCACGTCGCCCCTGCGCGTCAAATACAGTCGCGCACGTTTATTATGCATCCCGCGGGCAGAGTACGCCTCGCGCGCTAAAAACACGTTCCCATCTAAACGGTAACAACCGTCGAAATAAAGGTTTAGAAAAAAACCTTTTAAACATTATTCCTGTAACTTTATTTGATACAATGACGACCTCAGGTGGCCTGTTAACCGTGTAAAGAATTTCCGCTCTTGTTAGTTTCCACGCTCCCTCCACCCTGCGATGTTCCGTGACTTTCGCCCCTCCAGGTGTACGTGGGCTTTGGTCAATGAGTCTCTTTGTAACTCTTTGGATCTCAGAAAATCCATGGAACTCCACGTAACACTTCGTGGATCTCTGTGCATATCTGTTTATCTCTATGTAACTCTATGGATCTCTAACTATTTAGATCTGTATCAACTCTTCTTGTACAAGCTGCTGCTTTTGATGCTGCCGCTTCTTATTATTTTGCTGCTTCTGTTATTATTGCTGCGACTGTTGATTTTCTTCTTCTTTTGCTGCTGCTGCTGCTGCTGCTTGGACTGCTTCTACTCCTGCTCCTCCTGCTACTGCTATTGCCGCTCTCATCCTCACAATCGCACCCACACGGGCGATCAGCAGGATTACGCCTAAAGGAGCCTCGCACCAAGCTCGAACTCTGCTCCTTTTCACGGTGAAATCAAAGTTAACCTGGCAGGCCAACAAAAGGGAAGCCGCGGCGGCCGGAGTGCCCGGCGCGCTCGCGCAACGCGGCTATCTTTTGGAGGAGAGGGGGGGGCAATAAAAACCCCGAAAATCCCAGCGACTGCTGCCGGAGAGGCATTGGCTCCGCGGGAGCGCTCATGTCCCGCGAGCAGATGGAAAAGCCAGTTTTAAACCTTCTGCTCCACCCCTCCGCCCCGCGCCCCCCGCGACCCCCGACCCACTCCCACAGCGAGCCGCGTGCTTCCTCGTGCTGCTGTCTGCCACATGGCACACGCGGCCGGGATCGGCGCCCCGCGCGTGTTCAAAGTGGGGGGGGGGTGACGGCGAGTTCATCGGTTATCGTTTATTTTTGTCTTAAATAATATTCGCCGTTCGGAATCCGTGACCCGGAATCCACGTTCACCTGCCATCTATCTGCCTTAACCATCGATCCGATCCATCGAGCTGACCCTCCTTAAGTAAAAAAAAAACAAATCTAAAAATATCAACGCGTGGCCTTTGCCGGCGATCGGTGCAATATTTATATACGAGCCGGTGCACACGTGCCATATCGATAGGCCGGCGAACGCTGATTTATAGCTGATAAGTGATTGATTATTGATTGCTGATGGATGATGATGGCGGTGGCGATGACGCTGGCAGAACTCGGAACGATAAGCGTGAATGTGCAGAGGAGCGGTAAAACACTCGAGATGGATTATCTGAATTTGCATTAAAAACAAT
Organism: Petromyzon marinus; assembly: GCF_048934315.1. NCBI lineage: Eukaryota > Metazoa > Chordata > Hyperoartia > Petromyzontiformes > Petromyzontidae > Petromyzon > Petromyzon marinus. The sequence continues at coordinate 17,647,301 of NC_133690.1, read as the reverse complement.
ATATAGCGCTCACAAAGACCCCTCCCCTTCACAGTATAGCCTTCGATTACTCTTTGGGCAAGTGCTGTAAGTGAGCAGCGATTAAGCTCGGCACGGCGCACGAGTGCAGTGCTATGGCCAGAACCACGCGCCGCAGGCCTTCATCTTCACAGCTGTGATGTTCACGCACTTAAGTCTAAGTTGACCTAGGGGAGGCTCAATATTCAGATATTCAGTTCAGATGTCCGTCACTGACGTTGGGCGTGAGCGGGAATCGAACTGAGGGCGCCGGGTTCAGTAGTGCGGTGCGCGAACCACTGCGCTACCGCTCCCCACATGCGGCACACGTCTGTGCACATTCACACACACCGAATCAAACAAAACGGCACAATGAGCAAATGTGAAAACACTGCAGCTACTACCCAGGCAATATCGACTTTAAAAAAAATCAACAAAGAATGCCGCCGAATCGTTTTTAACATACAGCACCGATATCTCCCAACATAAATAGCTTTTAGAGTTTCCTCCGTGCACACTGTGCATAGCACATCACAATTACCAAGTCCGTGCAATTATTAATAATGCAATTTCCATGAACCGGCGATTAGAAAACAAATTAAAGTAATTTTTTTTTTTTACAAGCACAATACAAGTTTTTATTTTTTTTGGTGGGGTGGGGGGGGGTGAGAGGGTGGGGGTAGCGGTATGTTTCTGTCTTCCTTCACCCCATTGTCCACCTTCCTTTAACACGAAGCGGATTCCGATTGGCCCGCGACGCTGCGGCGCTATTTAGTCGCACGGCAAAGCCCGGGTTTTTGTAATTTACATGTGGGCGCGTGTGATTAGCGCCGTATACCTTGCAAGCGAGATAAAGCAGCCAATTACAGGCTTGCACCGTCCGGTATAAAGGCGACAATGGAGGCCTGCTCAGGCTCACTGACCCTCCCTTCCACGAGCGCCCGACCACCCTGCAGCCCGGAAAGGGCATTTTATTTTATTTTTATTCCGCGCAAGACAGTCCCGCGAGCGCGCGGAGATAAGGAATGAAGGAAGCGCGTTTCATGCCAATGCGGTTGTTTCTTCACCGCCCCCCCCACCGCCACCGCCACCGAATTAGCAGCCGTCGGGGAGATGGGGCAGGTGAAACAATTACGGTACGACTGGGTTTGGGAAGTGACCTCGCGGTCCGTGGGTTTGTCCCGAGGCGGGTGGGTGGGTGGGTAATTGTGGGGGGGAACTTTTTGGACAGCGACGTTGAAGACCGACGGTACCGTGGCTCGCCGGGGTTCACGGTTCGAATCCGACAGGCCGCCCTGGTTATTACTCCGGCGTGGCATGAACCGCAATGGTACACGGCGCCCGCTTCACGCCATATGCCGGGAGATCGCCTGATGTCCTGAAAAACGAGCGGGGCACCGTCACGGTCCAAATTTGACAACATTTTTATTAAATTGCCTTTTGCCGTGGTGCACGGACAGCTGCCACCGGGGGCGCCCTTTGAATGTCTGAGATGAGACGTGGCACGGGTGACTCACCACCGCGTGTAAAGCGCTGTGAACATGCTCCGGCGACAAGGGGCGCGCTTTCAAAAACAAACGCTTGCTATTCTTATTTTTAGCGCTCGGCTGAGTGGACCCACAATGAGTGCGCACGCTCAAGGCTCGGAGGCAGCCTGCTTGAACAGCCGCTTGGACATTTCCAGGAGGATTTACCAAAGTATGCCATCCTGCCAGAGCGTAGAGCAAGCGGTTGCCTACCCTGTGGTAAGCAACCCGCCCCCCAGGAGCACCCGCGATGTCTCCAGGGTCTACGCGAGGCGAATCGCGCATTGGCAGATCTCTCCATCCTTTCACGTCCAGCGAACCTCACCGTGCCCCCCCTGCTGCTGCACGGCGATGGTTAGCGACTTAGCTTCTACTCTCCAGTAGAAATTGCCTTTATAACGATTTAAGTGGCAATAATGAATTGCACTTTTAGTCGTTATTAAGTCATTCATTTGATTGCAGAAAGCAACAACCCCAGTGTGCCTCAAGAAAAAGAGTTCAAGTCCAATGTTTTTCAATCGGCGCCCGTAACCTGCAATGAAACGTCGATCACAAACCCGGGAACTGAATGAAATGTCGTTGTGCCAAAAGCTGAAAAGTGTGCAAAGCAGCACGCTGAGAGGCAGACAGAGGAAAATTGGCCGTTAAGAAAAGTGAACTAGGCTCTGGGCAGATCATACCACGAGAAGAGACAGTGGCCAGTGGTCGAGATGAACAACGGAAGGGCATTCAACGGAGGGAACGCACCTCACAGTAACGCAACCGCAGTGATGCACTGACTGGCGAGGCCTTTCTCACCCAGCGGTAGAGAGACCACGGCTGATATTGGCGTAATGAAAGATTACGATGAAACAACAAAAGTCCCAGTGGACCCACTTCATAGACGAGATAATGAACCTAAAACGGCTCCCATCCGATGAGATAAAAGACGCCGATGTTAATGCGCAATCCCTGCTTTATCGTTTGTGAATGCCGGCGTTGTAAACGACGCACGGACCGAGCACCGGGGGGGGGGGAGGGACGTCGCCCCGAGGTTTTCGTGCACAGCCACGTCCTAGCCCGGCGTCGCCAAACCACGGAAGCGGCCGGCTGGCCAAACGAGACGTGGGACAAAAAAATTAAATAAACTAAAGAACAAACACGACCAACCGTTCACCCGTCCGCACCGCGCTCCGTCGTCGTCAACAGTGTCTGTCATGCTTATAGGTCACGCGGCGGCGGCAGCAGCAGCAGCAGCAACTCCTAAGTGCAGCTGTGGCAGCTCTGGTTGTCACTGCCAAAAGGAGGTGGAGGAGGGGGGGGTGGAGTTAAAAAAAATCCGGCATGTTTGAGCGTTTGTTACACGTCTCGATGTATCTCCGTCGCGCTCTATGTTCGGCATGACAGCCTTGTTATTTTGTCTCATTAGGGCCTCCTTAGTTTGCCTCTCCGTGGCAAACCTAGAGCAGAGGGGACGTCAGGCCACGGAGCGCCGGGCTATTTCTTTCTCGCATTTAAAAACCTTCCTCCGCCAGCCTCGGCCAACCCCACCCCCCCGGCCCCCCCACCCCTCCCCATCCCCCGACCCCTCACCACCCCCAGCTCGAAAGCGGCAGCGAGAACCGCCCGGCTCCGAGGGCCAAATTGACGTTAAATTGTCAGGATGGGCAAACAAGCGGCCGCACGTTCCCCGCTGTCCGACCAATTCAAAAAGCACCTCGGCCCCTGCCCAACAACACAATCAGACCACGAGCCGCATCTGTCACACGCCGCTTGCTCCGCTCGCTTTATTTACCGAGTCAACATGCTCCGCCGATAAAAAGGAAGAGAAGTATCTTAGCGTTGGCGGAGGCGGCCCGGCAGCCAAGCAGGCTGGCTAAGCTCAACCGGAATACCTCAAATAATTTGTGGTGAAAATGAACCCCATCACGTTACAGTGCCGCTATAGCGGACCGGTAACGTGATAACAGACTGGTAACGTGATAGCGGTCTTTCTTGCACTCGATGTGAAGAGTGGCTCTAAAACGGCAACTCAAGAGAATGAAGTGATTCTATTAAAAGTATAAGAAAATATACATGACAAATAGGATATTTGGAATGTTAGAAAATCAATAACGGGGGTTCATAAAACAGTAGCAGCTGTTGTTATGACCATCATGTTCACAATCACAGAGTTTTAAATCGCCGACTCCCGATTTGTGTGTGTGTACGCACGTGTCGCTTCCCAACATCGATGGGGCATCGTAGTGCTACGAGGCAGCCCCGCTGTGTGAATGCGCGGAGCAGGAGACTGTGGCTCAGACTTCGTCTCCAGGTGTGAAGTCAGTCAGGGCGTGCCGGACGCTACCGGTTGTTGTTGCTGGAGGAGGAGGAGCAGGCCGTCACATGGCTCTGTGGCTACGTGGGGGCTGACGTCCACTCACGGAACATCGACATACATGTCCATTTAATTACTTGTTTTGTGTATCTGGTGCTCTGTGTAAAAAGTCACATGTGAAAGCCTTTGCTAAGTAAATACTTTCATACCTATATTTTTACTCATTTATATTTAAACACAAGCGGCCACTAATTGGGTTTAACATTCTAGCGGTGGGTGGAGAATTTTCGTTCTCCACCCACCGCTACAATACTTTGTTCTGCCAGTGATCCTAAAAACTCTATTAGTGGCACACATTTACAAAGGCCACAGTTTAAACAGGGGATGATTATTTTTTACCTTCTAGTGAAAGGAATAGGGTAATAAAATAATCATAAATATTGTAAGGCTTTCATTAATGAGAAAAAACGCGGAATTCAAAGTGAAATTTACATTTTTCATCGAGGAATCTAATTTAGCTAAAGTTAAATTCACAATAAATGTTTCGTAACGTCTTCGCTTTGTATCAAGCTGCTTAAGCGCAGTGACTCCGCGGAGCTGTGCGAACCGAGTTGGCAGCTACCGTTTATTTGGCGAGCGCCGATATCTGAACTTGGCTGGGGCAATCTGAGAGTTAAGGCACAAAAAAAATCACAGCACTTGGGCACAACATCTTAACGGTCAATTTATGGAACGTTAGCAATTTCATTCAAAAATGGTCCGCGGTGGTTAACGGGTTCTCCTCTCTCCCTCTCTGGAATTTTATGGCATCTTAGCACGCTCAACTGAAAATCAGAGGGCCTAACTACGCGCCACCGCGTAAAGCAGTTTACGGACGTAAAACTAACGGCGTGTGCGGCGCGCTTTTCCGTGCGGTTGTTTGCGGGCTCCCGCGGGGAGCGTCCTGATAGGACCCGGACACCGCTGGCGCGACCGTGCCGCCTGCCAAACTCCCCCCGCGGCCAGCGATCCTCTGTCACGGCCTGTCGCGGCCGTCGCAAGCCAAACCCCAACCAGCCGTCACTAAGGTACATCTGCGGCTCTAAATATTCAGTGATCCCTTGCCAAACGCGAGGGTTAGGTTCCTAAAAACTGCCGCGGTTGGGGAACTTCAGACCTCGTGGGGAAAACAGGGTTAGGGGAGACCAAGGTCACGAGCGGACTTACTTCTCACGGGAGTCTGTGAGACAACACGGCGAACGCCACGCAGCAGCGCCAATTTTGATTTCACGACTCGCGTATTAAAAAAAACGAGATGCTCGCGACTGAACAGAAGTCAATCCGTGTATACTCGAATCCGGAGGTTGGTAAATTCGTGGTTAGCAAGGATTATTGTACATGCCAATGCTTGCGCAAGGCCCTCTCTCCCATCAGAGACAGGATCTAGAGAGCCTCTTGTCAGCCACTCTTCCGGACTGGTGATACATCTTGGACAGGGGGGCGGGGTGTGGGAGCACCTCACACTTTACCCCACTGCACGCAAACTGCCGCGAGACTTGTCCCCCCCGTTTAAAGCTGCTGGGTGGATAGAGGCTGAGTGGGGGGAGGGGGTAATTTAAAGAACCTACCCCCCTACTGTTTTAACTCAAGCGCCGCGCGACAGAATACGAACCGGCGACCTCTTGGATTGCAAAGTCGAGCGAGCGCGCCGCTAACTGACGCACCGCGGCAGCCTCCCCAAAGCTTTCACGGCGGCCACGCAAACGCCACGGCAGCCTGCAAAGGGCATCTTGACGAATGAACGCGGGCGGGAATTTGGAATGAGCGCGCGTACCCGGACGGCTTTAAAACATGTATCTTTACAACCGGCTACAAAATATTATTCCTGAACGCCGAGACCGAGATTTATTATCGACCAGGACGTCAGCGTTTTATACTTTGGCCTCCCCTCGATTTCACACCGTGCTTTAAGCACCGAGCGTCGCAACTTGGCAGCGCCGCGGCATTTTCAATTCATCGCCGCGAGGACGAGAAAGTACGGAGCCCTGACTCAACGCCGCCGACCCTCTCGCAAGTAGATGCTAATGTTGCCATTGGTTACGAATCTATTTCAAATATGGATGAACGGAGCTGCCATCACACCGTCATCTCCGTGCCACTCTCACCCCCCCCCACCCCTCCCCACCCCCCAACACGGATTGTCCCCTGCCCGTCGAGATCCAGCGGTGCGCACCGGCGGCGCAGGGAGCATTAATTCCGAGGCCGTGCATCTCGGGGGGGGGGGGGGGGGGGGGTGAGGGAACCAAATTTCACAATTTGAGTGTGAATGAATTGTACATCGATTTTAAACTATTTTAATGGATTCCGAGCTATTACGGCCAATTGGAATTGATTGCACCGGAGCCTCTCTTTGGGTGCGTGCATTTGCTAAGTGTGATTTGGATGAGGCGCCCCGATCACTCTGATTACCACATTTGAAAAGGGGAGAGATATTTCGATAAATTTAGATTTTTTTTGTTGCTATATTAAAACATTCCGTTTGCGGTCAAGCAGTGGGGGGGTGAGGGGACGGTGGGGGGGGGTGTGGTTTTTATTTTTTATTTCTGGCCGCGCGCGAGAGAGCTTGGTGATTTTTCAGTGTTAAGCCTGCTCCCCGGCAATTGGGTGTTAAAGGAAGGGCCCTCGCACACAGATCAATTAACGCACACCTGACCGTTCAATAAGACGCAAAAGGGCAAAGCGTTCGCCTCGAGATGAATCAACTCCCACTGTGAGCACGGACACTGGAATGCACTATTTAGTTTCCCAAACGTTTGATGAAAAAGCGACAATGCTACACGGTTAATTTCGTTAATTACTTTAATTGCCATTCCGCGCACCAATCGGAAAAACCTAACGTTTCGCGGAGCATTTTGCGGTCCGGTAGATTTATTTTTTGTAAAGTCGCGCGTAATTTAAACGTGTTATTATTTTACGACGGCCCTGTTGTCAGTCCCGACGCCGGATGAAAGACTTCTTCTCGTCGTGCCTTCTCACGGCGTGTAGTTTGACCATACTTCACCACCCACGGTTCAGCGCGGGACGGCCAAGTGAGGAGGGCCCAACACCGGTGTGAGATACGGCATCGGCCGCCGACGCTAACCGTGGCCACGAGTCGGATGAGGTCGCTCGGTTCATCGCGCAGAATGCACCAACCAATGAAACCTAACCCTCCGGGCACATGTTATTCGGAAAACTAAAAAAAACACAAACGCATTCTGTCTGTATCCGAGTATGACATTCCTTAGTTCTGGCTACAAATACCTGACCTTTTCGTCGACGCTCGAAATAAAATAAAAAATAAACAGACCCCCAAATGCAAGAAAGGCGCGAGCAGGAACGGGAACAAAGGCATCCATCACGGTGCGCAAAGCAAGACGGTGTGTGGCGCGGCGCGATCCATCACCTCTCAGGTTGCCGAGGAGCGCCGGGCAGTTCTCGCCGAGGAATTTCTCCAGGTCATTCCAGGCCCCCTTAATCTCGGCGTAGCAGCCGACGTAGCGGCCCAAGTCGCGGAACATCTCTCGGAAGCACTCCCTCCACGACGCCACTCCCGCGGGGAGCCTGTGTCGCCGTCGGATTGCAGGGCGCGGGCCAGAGCACAACACGTCAGGGCAGCGACCGTTAACCTGTTCCCCGTGACGTACGTATGCGTACCTCATCGGTTTTGCCCTTGTGGTTGCATTCCGATGACGTACGTGTACAGTAGGTGTGTGACATACGTATATGAAGTGCACGGACGTGTACGGTAGATGTGTGACATACGTATATAAAGTGCACGGACGTGTACGGTAGATGTGTGACATACGTATATAAAGTGCACGGACGTGTACGGTACAGGACCGCAAGAAAAACTGAAATACAATAACTTTGTCGATACCGAAGCTCCCACAGGGCCATAGGGGAGGGCGTATGGCACAGTTTGGCGCTGGCTATCGTAGAGTGCAGCGGTCTTGTCGCTACGGTTCTCTGCGGTGAGAACGTCTTTAAAAACAACGGCGCTACTATGTCTCTCTAAATACAATTAACGCCGAACAGCTTGCGTGTTCCGAGATTCAGCGGTGAACGGGGGGACAGCCGCTCCGCAACTTGCAGACGTCTCGGGAAGAGAAAGGGTTAATTCGGTCGGTGCGTTTAAAGTCTTGATTCGCAATTGATTTTTGGTTTGGTGCCACGTTAACGATCTGTAAAATGTTCAGCGGCACGACCCTTCCCGCCGACGCGACACAACCGAACAAACCGAGTTGTCGCCTGGGCCTACGCGCCGATCGGTTTTGTTTTGCCGGCACACACAAAAAAAACGTGGTTTCGTTAAGAAAAGTGAGCTGAAACGTTGGCGATTTCATGTGGCATTTCGCCGGAGGTCAAGGCCGGCATTGGGCGAGGTTGTTGGTAAAAGAGCTCCAAATTAAATTGTCTCGATCGAATTTTGTTTCCGATTGCTGAAATCCAGTCGTGAGAATTGTCCTCCCGAGTTACCGGCGAGCTGAGACGGCGACAATCGGTGCGTTAAAACTTTGGTTGAGCGGCTGGTGGGGAGGGGGGTACAAAACCACAAATTTGGCCAAATCGTGACGTAGCATAATCCAGTAATGTCGTCTCAGGCCACCCGAGCAAATTTAAATCTTCGTGGTCTGAGTCTACTCGTCGGCAACCTGCGGAATTTTAGTCGACTCTTATTCCATGGATTTCATTTAGCGATCAACATATTGGCAAAAAGTTTATCCGCAAAGACTTGTGGTAGATTAGACGACCACAAAATAAACAACAATTATGGGGGGTAGAGGGGGGAGTTTAAACAATAATTATTCATGTATATTCAATTTATAATCATTTATTATGTATTTAATATGTAAAATTACATTTAATATTACAGAATGAGAAAGTGATCCGAGTCCAATTCCTGGACACAACGGCCAGAATGGTGAGGTATGGATAAAAAAAATACCCCTGAAAAGCCTTCATCCACTGGCTGATTGAGAATGGTTGAGAGGGTGATTTTATGCTAATTTACGGTAACTTCATTTGTACAAAATCTATTTCATTTGCCGAAATGATTTGTCCTCCTGCCAAGATTTGTTATCCGGGCGAGCCACCGAGTCCGTAATCGGGGAAAAAAAAAAAGTGTCTATTTTTTTCAGAGGCGACCTGGCCAAACACGATAGCTCATCGAAGTGGCTGATATCATCGTCACATGCGGGAATTTATATTAGCGTTCCAAATAATCTAAATACACGCTTACAAACGTGCAAGGGGGAGGTGGGGGGGGTTTGCGAAACCGGAGGAATCTGGAAAAAATTTGCACGACCACCACGGGGAGAGAGAGAGAACGCATGTGCTCCAAATACATGCCAGGCGTTGTCAGGGTCCGGGATCGAACCCATGACCTCCTGCGTACCAGGCGCGAGAGAAAAGAGTTGGTTGGATTTTTTTGTTCACATATATAAATGAAAAAAATCCGGCGACCATTCGCCCAACTGACCCGGTGTTAAACGCCGATGTTAATCACGTATGAACCTCAGAATTGCGAGCGGGCGATTACCAATTATTGCACAAGACTTGCGCTTTGATGAACATTTTATGAATTAAGCAAAGCAGAGCCCACACAAGGGGTCCCTCGCAAAAAATATATTATTATTCCAAGCCTCGTTTAAAGTCGGGAGGGGGAAGATAAAAAAAAACCCCCACGGAGCTGTGTGAGAATACGAGCAAAGTCTTCCGCTGCCAAGCCGAGTGAGCATCACCGGCTACGGCAAAAGTGTCGGCCCGTATCACTTGTGAACCGGGCCAAACGCTTATCCTAATGAATAAATAATCAGCCCGTTGCTACCGAGGGAGGGAGATCAGTGCTACACTGTACGGCGTACGTTCACAATCTGCGGGGTGAGAACGCGCACGCGGCCGCGTAAAACAAAAACAAACAAAAAACACGTAGGGCCCCTCGTGTTCAATCCGCAGCTGGATGAGGGCGGTCCTCCCCCCCCCCCCCCCACGGCGTCGTGCGGGTAGCGGTAAGGTTATTGTGACCATACTTCACCACGCTGGCGAGCGAAGGTGGGGAAAGGAAGGAACACGTTGCTGCGCTGCCCTCTATCGTTCATGACACCCACCGCACCTGGCTTGCGCGCACGGTGGTCGCCCAGAGGAGAGCGCGACCCAGGCCCAGCGCCTGCTCGGCTTCCAAAGTCTTGACGGGATAATAAAAATATGCTCGGCTTGTAACGCGATGTCGCGAGGCATTTGCTCGCTCTCGAAGAAAGAGAATGACTCGGAGGCGTGCGGGAAAAAAAGCGAATTTCCCACCGAGATGTATCGCCCAATTAACATCTGAGAGGAAACTGGATCACCCGGAGAAAACCCACCCAGATGTAACAGATGGAGTTGACCATTCGTTGTACTTCCATCTCCTGTCAAACCATGGTATGGCATCTCGTTAATGCCCATGGGGAGTTTGAGATCTGTGTGCGTGATCCTCCAACCCTAACTGCTGCCTCCACAGGCAGCCACGTGCAGGCAGCAACGTGCAGGCAGCAACGTGCAGCGTCGCCACCACCATCTAGGATCAGGCGCATACGATGGCCTGGCGACGGCAGTCCGGCAAATGGTTTTGCGAAACCATGTGTGTGTGTGTGTGGTCATACAAGTGTGATGCTTTATATACCGTGGGTTCTGGCTGGGAGCTCCGGATATTTTACAACATGAAAAACACTCCCGAAAGAGGAAATGGTCATATATCCTCACGTAGGATCGATCAAATCCATCTAAACTTCATTTCTTTTCACAGCGCCTTTCTTAAACCAAGACTCCCGTACGTAAATTATCATTCTCCAATAAAACCTTTCAAACCATGCAATAATAATGATCAGGTTAATCGAAAACAGTAACTTTGGAGACACTGTTCATCGTCGTCTATATGTGCCAGGCTGAACATGGAATGGTTTAAGTAATGTGTCCAATCTTGGCAGATCCGGGAAGCTAAGCAGTGTAGAGTCTGGATAGTGCTTGGATGGGGGTGAATCCCATGCACGCCAGGCTACCACGGGTGACTCGAAGGCTCTTGCTACGTCACGGGCATTTGCAGAAAAATCCATCGATTCTACGCTACCACGTCCATGGCTCGTCACTTTCAGTGACCCGCCCCGTGCTGACCAGCGTGGTGAAGTATGGTGAAACAACGGCCACGACCCACGCAGTGCGGGGGAGGGGCCCACATGCAGCAGTGGATCGGCAAAAGAGGCTCATACTATGCATGCTAATGTGCAAATAATTCACGACATGACCGCATGTTTCGAGTTCTGTTAGATAAAACCTGCACAAAAGACTGTAATTTCACATGTGTATGCATGGTGTTCAGGTCTTATTGATTACGTGAAATTGCTGAATAATTGCGAAGCGGTATTGGGTCTTTGTGAACGTGACAATAATAAGTCCACAAACAGACATGAGTTATTATTACCACGATAACAATATTTAAAAAAACATTTCCGAATTAAAATCACGCCGCTCTTTCCCCAAACACACCAACGGGGAAAAAAGTGAGCATAAAAAATACACGGGCCTGCTCCGGCAAATACAGGACGCTGCCTGGAACACGGGCTCAGAATTGTTTATGAACGCGAGAAGAATATAGGCGCTTTTGATGCTGTGATGGGAGCACGCTGATGTCGAGACTAGGATGCGGCACCAGAAAGATCGTGAACAAAGATGTTTGTGAAAACCGCGGGATTACAAGAGAAAGACGCTGGATTGAGTGGGACAGAGGAAAGCGGGATGCACTGTGGAACACGTGGTGTTAAAACCCTACTGCCATGCCGCACTCCTTGGGAACAATGGAAGGTAGCAGGGGGGCAAGAGGAAAACAAAGACTGACGTGGTGGTGGTGGTGATGATAGCAAGCAGTGGCGCCAGCTCAGTGAACGTCGTGTGCAGCGAGGAAGCGCTGGCGTACGTTGACAGTCGACCTCCGAAAAAATCCAGAGTTGACACCGGTGGAGGGAAAATAACTTCACAGACTTCCTTCTCTTTCACCAGCTACATGGCCAGCAGTGCCTGGCCAGGTGGCTCAGTGGCAGAGCGAGAGTCTCGCAATCCGAAGGTCATGAGTTCAAATCCTGCTTGGGGGTTGACTCAGCCGATCAGTCATAGGAATGTGGAATTTCTACCACTAGCTCTGCAGGGCTGCGAACAAGAGATGAGCACCAGCGCCTCAATGTTCCTTTGAGAAGGCAAAGTGAGCAACTGTTTACGCAGGCAACCTCTGAACCAGTTTTGACTTTCTGGGTCTGGTCAGCAGTCAGGCCTGTTAAACAATTCCTGCTGGGTTGTCAGGCACCTTCGTCTTTAGGATGGGGGCCTATAACATTCAGCGTAAAACTGAAAAATGGCAAAGTGGGGAGATCCAGTTCCCGTTGGGATATCGCTTGCCACTGGTGTTAGCCGTGGCCGGGAATCGAACTCGGATCGCCTGGCTCATAGGGCAGTCTGCTTTCGCCACACATTCCATTTTATTATTGCGCACGATGGCAATACGTTCTGGAGTTAAACGCTAATGTTGAGGTCTGCTGGCCACGACGAGAGGACTTCAGGAGAGAGCTCGGATAATCTTGCTGTTGCTCCATTGAAGAAGTGCAGAATGCTCCCGCTTTATACGTAATCTGTATGTATAAATGTACATATTTATAAAGACTCATGAAGCAGTGTTTTTTTCTTGACATTGATGATCCAATAACGGTGCACCCTCCCCCATTCCAGGTCGCTGGGTGGGCAACCACGCGTTGTTAAAGTAAGAAGAAAAAGAAGCGCTTGTACTACCTTGTTATAAAGTGAGATCTTTCCAGCTCCGATTACGATCAAGGATCATCGTTCACAGAACTAAGCCCACTGCCCCCCCCCCCATACTCCACATCTTAGCGTCTCGGAAAATCTCTACGAAAATCAATGTAATGCAAAGGTTGTGGGAGATCGATAGCAAATTCACTGACTTTAAAAACAAACAGCGCAATGAACTTAACAACGTATGACAAGCTCAAACCCTAACAAACAACCCGGCTGAATAATTAGCATGAGTCTGTGTGGTTGATTTATCTTTAGGGATTTGTTTTCACTTCCACTGCATCAGATTTTTTATTTTAATAATTCTGTAATATTGGTTTAGTAAAAACTAAAGGGAGATAAATAAGTCACCCCCAAAACCCATGCAAAGCTCTCTGATTCTTTACAAGCTGGCCCCTTTCCCACAAAGACACAGGTCTCCCATATAACCCACAGGCTACCGAGGCAAGAGCTGTTAAGCGATCACCTATGAAGGCGGACACGGCGCCCGAGATGGTTTTGGCCAGCACCACTCCCAGGCCGCCTATGTCCCCCGAGCGCTACTGTTTACTACACACCGCACCAGGTATTCATTAAAGCAGAGTCAACCTAGGTGATAATTATATGAACAAAGGAATGGTATCAGAGAATCACCATCGATGTTAACCCGAGGCCGGGAATGGGACTCGGGCCGCCAGGTTTGTAGCGCGGTACGCTAACCGATCTATACCACTCGCTACTTTCCCACACGTGCGCACACACACACAGGGGTTGATTAAAGCAATTAGAAAAAAAAGCACACCGTTTGTGTTAACGCAACCGTGGTTTATCGCTCGAAGAGAGTTGTGGACATTTGCAACGGGGTAATGATTGCACGGTCGTCGATCTCGCAGACTTACGACTCTGATTAACTTTAATGAGCACTGGGGTCTGGCCGTTATTTTAAATCCGAGGCAAAAATCCACCTTCCGCTTTCATGGTGGCAGCAAAAACAAAAAAAACTGAACACAGCTCTGTGGGGCCACTTAATTATAATATCGCCGCCTCTGCCGAATGTGGCATTTATGAAGTTAATTATCACGTTCATTGTGATATCAAGAGAAAAAAAATTTGTCCAGGCATCTAATATGTCTTTGTGCACGTATTAAAGCTGTCCTCGGGGCTAAATGCTCCGACTCCTACACAAATGTCACATGCCAAATGTTTTGGTTTTCATTAAACTTGAGAAGGTGGAAGGCTCCTCCTCCTCCTCAATATTATGAAATATTTATACCCCGCACGCGAAGTCACGTAGGTGTGCAGCATGTTAAGATGACAAAGCCTATAATTGCACAGTCAATATTTTCTCGAAATTAATTCACGGGTAAACTTTGAGTGCGAATGAGGGCTATTTGAAAAAAAGACACTATTGTAGGAGCAAGTCCTGTTAGCGGAGCAGCACCTCCCTCGTGCGCCGGCACAGCGCACGAATGGGTGGGTGGCCAACAACACGCCCGGCCGCCTTTGTCTCTCCAGTGTTGATGTTTACACACTGCACCAGGTCGTCATTTAAGTGGACCTAGGGGAGACCCAGTTCAAATGTTTGCCACTGTTGTTGGTTGTGAGAGGGAATCTAACTCGGGTAGACATAAGCGTGGTGGGGGTCTAATAAACTTGGACTATTGTTTGAACCGCCACGCATACAGGGTCCTGGGTGCTATCACTCCACGGCAAGCCTCGCTTTTTATATTTAACTTGCGGGGAAGAAAAAAAAAACCACTCGCTCGCGAAAAGAGTGCATGTTTAAGCCAAAACCTCTCCAAGCGTGCCGCACACAACACTCTCGGCGATGTCGACGGGACATCGGCGAGCGGCCGCACGGTCGAGGGGGGGGGCGGGTGGTGGGTCGGGTGGTGGGAAGTGCCAGTCGGCAGCTCACCGTCGCACGAGCCAGTAGCGGCGACACTGCGCCTTCCACAGTGCGTCGTGTTCCACCAGTTGCCGCAGTCGCCTGCACACCATGCCGCAGCTGAGACGCACAAACGACACGGCCACGACGGGGGGGGGGGGGGGTGTTGCGGGGGTTAACGGAGATAACGACGCTGACGTTACAGACAATTAAAGATAATAGCGACGCGCCTGCGCCTGCCCCCCCCCGTCCCCCCATTTTGGGGCGGTGCTCGTTTTGCCAAAGCGTCGGTGCGCTTGGCAGCCCGCTAATTGTCTAACGGTACCGCGGGGGGGGAGTGGAGGGGGGGGGGGGATCTGTCGTTGCTCGAGCCAGGATAAGCGGAGGTGGTCGGATAAGCGGCTCGCAAAGTACCGGCCACGCCATTAAGAATACAGCCACCCACCCCACCTTCCACCGGCCAGCCGGCAACGGGGTCGTTGATAATTGCCGTAATTTTCACTCGCGGGGCCGAGAGCGGGCGGCGTGGAACGGGGAGGTCGCCCGTAATTCACAACGTGTCACGTGCCGCGTTTATAAACGGGAGATAAAACGGTGACACCGTGACACGCAATTTTGTCATATTTTACGGAGACGACCATCGCATGAAGTGGGATCGATGAGCCGCGAGATTAGTCTTCGTAAGGATGTGACAACTATCGCGATGCACTTTGCTCACGACTACAATCGGATTTATAAAAAAAATTACAACTCATTTTACCAGTTCACTTTTCCGAAGTGCAATTAGTGGCACAATTAATTAACATTTTTAGGAAAAAATATATTAAACAAATTCATTTAATACACATATACATACATATAGTCATTGTCTGAGGTTTTTTCTATCACACACTGCCAACGCTCCCTTCCTTCTGCCAGATATTACTCTATGCAATGAAACACTCCATACAATATAATGAGAATGCTGTGAGATATTAACTAAAATAGAAGATCATACCAAATGTAAATTCATGCAGTGCACCATAAAAGAAAGTTACCTCGCAAAATATTTAAAATGCCAGGTGGTTTTATTATCACCTAAAAAAACTTCTCAATAAGGCCGCGGTTGGAGGATATTATTCCTGTGTCAGCAATAGTTACAGAACAGGTTAATTAGTTTTCAATATTACAATGCTACAACTTCAACGACCAGGCATGCATGCACGCGCCTGAACTTTATTTCTAAGCGGGTAGAGAACTCGCAAAGATTAAACTCTTTTTGAGCACGGGAGATGCAAAGTGGTGCAAGAAGCATACGGTTACCAATATCTCGTGGGGAAAAAACGAGCGCTAAAATTTCAGATTAAAAAATGTCCCTAAGTTTGAGTGTTGAGTTTTTTTAATTTGTTAAATTGATGATGGTCCCGTGTAGCCAGCTGCTTGGCTATTTTACATGGGAGATCAAAAATAGGCGCGAGAAAAAACAAACATGATTTTAAAAAACCCGTAATTTCAGCTTTATATTGCTGCACGAAACTTTCAAACCCTATATCTGTTCAATGTTTACGTAACTTAAATTCGAATATCGTAAGATCAGTGTAAAAAAAATCTGCACAAGCCGCCTTGTGCTACAAGGAATGTATTACTGAACATTGATTAATGTTTGTGAAAAAATTATATTTCCAATGCAACGCAGTTCCTTTTTAATGGATTGCTATTCGCTTCAGTGCTGTACTTTAGTTTCTTTAGCTTTAGTGATTTTGATCACCGGGGTCACTGTTGCAAACGAGACCCCATCCTGGATCTCTCGATTTCTCACTTGGTTAAAATAAACTTGACTTGACGGGACCAGATACAGATTTGGTACAGGTGAAATGCGTGAATCTAGTCTACAGGTTATAAGACGCAATCCCAAAACCTGGGCCGAGTGTCAATCATGTTCGACAGGCCTGGTCGCGCACGCTAATCTTCGGTCCTTTGTTGGTACTGGTAGTAATGTGAATTCCTTACAATATTGGAAGCTCAACGTGTGTTGACGTGTAAAGAATAGCGGATGTGGCAGAGGTAAATTGACGTGCGCTGATAAATATTCATGCGAACTTATATTGCCCAACACTACACTTTTACTTCCAATCAGCTTTGTTTTGCACATCTCCTTGCACTTACCAAAAAGAAATTGCTATTTTTTTATCTCAAAAAGTAGTTTAAAATGCATTAGAAATTAAAGGAAAACCGTACCATAACGTGTGCCGCATTGCTTTTGATTTATATTTTTAATACAATTTTTTAAATGCGAAAAACACATTGGCAGGCTTATGAATGCGTAAACAGAAGGACCATATGCTACACCAACTGGGGCCAGGTCTACGATACCCAAAATAAATCGGGCCTGGTACAAAGTGCCGCTCATCGCGATGACGCCTACAATCTTGTTTGGCAACGCAAAACGTTTTCTCTTAAATTAAGCGCGCAGAAATTAACAGGCAGCTTGAATGTGTATTTGTTAATTGCAACTTCAAAATAAAGTCGAACGTTTCCGCTGACAAAACTTATTTGTTTTATGCTAAACAGCTGAGGTGGGAGGATTGGCACTGTGGTTTGGTCGTGCTGATTCTGACACTAACCTTGTTATATACAATGCCTATGCAATCAGCGGCAAGTCTGTATCTGCCGATGAGACCGTCATTTTGAAACCGGTCCAGAGTTTGCTTGTATCTGAATAAATGCTGTTGAAATGTTAAACTCCCATGAAGCCGTGCGCCCGATAGGATGCGTAAGAAATGCTTTAATTTTTTGTTGTGGAGAGACGGATTTGTGAAGGACACTTGCCTGCCAAATTATTTTATTTATATTCTCCCCAACACCAATGATTACACTATGTAACACAATTTTTCTTCCTGGGTAGTGTTATTTCGTTAGTGCTTATGCATAAAAAGTATAGAAAATGGCTATTATGCCCCACAAACTTAGCTTTTGTGACCAGGATAGTGATATTTTGCAATGTACCTATTTTCAATGAGAAACGTCAGAAAAAAACATATGAATCAAAATAAACATGTATTTATACTAAAGTAATACAAAAATGATTACAACAGTTGTAGGAGTAGTTTTTCGAGATTTACGATTATACCGTAAATCACTTTCACAAATCAGTCCCCAAATGTAGTCTCCTATCATGTTCTCGTTATACTGTCCTTGGTAGCGGCGTTCAAAGTCCAGTATATCCTGGTGGAAGCGCTCGCTTTGCTCCTCCGAGTACGCTCCCATGTTCTCCTTGAATTTATCAAGATGAGCATCAAGGATATGGATTTTGAGGGACATCCTACAGCCCATTGTGCCGTAGTTCTTCACCAGAGTCTCAACCAGCTCCACATAGTATTCGACTTTGTGATTGCCCAAGAAGCCACGAACCACTGCGACAAAGCTGTTCCAAGCCACTTTCTCCTTACTAGTGAGCTTCTTGGGGAATTCATTGCACTCCAGGATCTTCTTTATCTGTGGTCCGACGAAGACACCGGCTTTGACCTTTGCCTCAGACAGCTTAGGGAAGAAGTCTTGAAGGTACTTGAAGGCTGCCGACTCCTTATCTACAGCTCTGACAAATTGTTTCATAAGGCACAATTTGATGTGCAGTGGTGGCATCAGCACCATCCGGAGGTCCAACAGTGGCTCCCACTTGACGTTGTTCCTCCCAACTGAGAACTCGGTCCGCTGTGGCCAGTCCTGCCTGTGGTAGTGCACCTTGGTGTCCCTGCTGTCCCAAAGGCAAAGATAGCAGGGAAACTTTGTAAAACCACCTTAGAGACTCATCAGGAATTCCACCATTTTTAAGTATCCGATGACCTCCCAGCCGTACTCATCATACTTCGAGGCGTCCAGCAAGGTCTTGATGCTGTTGTAATCCTCTGAGGTGCACCGAGTGAGCCAGGGGAAGAGACGGGTACTTGTTACCATTATAGAGCAGCATGGCTTTGAGGCTCCTGGATGAGCTGTCAATGAAGAGGTGCCACTCATTCTGGTTACAGGCGATTCCGATTGCCTCGAACAGACTGGTCACATTGTGGCAGAAGCAGAGCCCATCTTGACGGGTGAAGAAGGCTGCAAAAAGGTTGTTGACGCTTCCTCTGATCTGCGACTTGCACACTTTCATCCAACAAGTTTCACTGCTTGAGCCTATACATCAAAAGCTCGGCATTGGACTTAGTCAGCCCAAGATCTCTAATCATGTCATTTAGGTATTTTTGGTTGGGGTAGTATGGGTTTCTCTCCTCAGCTCCACCTCTGAAATTGTCATCTGGATCTACAACGTCTTCCTCGCTCTCTGACTTGCTGCGCTCTTCTAAAGATGGCTGCTCTCTCTCCGGGGGAGTGGGTACGGGGAGCTCATGGTAGTGTGGCACAATAGATGAAGGAAGGTCCGGATACGTGATAGCAGGTGCATTATTGCCAGTCTGACGTTTGAAGAAGTAGCAGTTGCTTCAGTGGTCAGTGGGTTTCCGCCAAATTCTTGGGATAGCGAACTTCATTGCTCTCTTTCCCCCTCTTTACCGTCATACAAAAAGATATTTATTTCACCCATGACTAATGTGTAAGCGATTCTTGTAACATTTTTCATGTATATATTTTTTCAATAACATTTAAAATTGTAACAATTTTTTAAATTAAAAACTTTTACAATTTTCAAAATGAAATAACAAAAATTTGAATATTAAATTCCGAGCAACAATTGTCCATATTACCTTCCAGAGTTTTTTTGCATTACTCGCAGGTGAAATGAGGTGCCCAGGGTTTGTCTTGAACCCCGACAGGCATGCCGAAATATGCCTTGTAGGCCTCACACATCTTAGCAGATGCTTCCACAGAGCACTTTTTCGCTCGTCTTGATAAATTGGCCGCAGACATAGCAAAATGCGTCTGCCGGATGCTTGCAGCCTCTTAATGGCATCTCAGAAAAATGCAGATATCCACTTACGCAGCTGGAACTAAACTGAACTGGTGGGCAGGGGACACAGCCAAGAATGTCTGTGTCCTGCAGTGACGTCACTCCACGTGGGCCAGCCTCCCTCATTAATAATCATGAACAGGTGACGTCTTCCAAATGGATACCCCCCCCACCATTCATAATAATTAGCGACTGACGTCACTCCACATGGGGGGGGGGGCGAGGCGCCTCCACCCCCCTCCTCAGCGTCAACTGGCAACCCTCACTACAAAGGCAGAACCCTCACGTCACGTGATCTCCATGACGCTATTGTTGAGACATAGAAGTAAAAAGAACGTCATGATGAACAAGGGATTATAACCTTTAAATGAAATGAGTCTATGTCACCGCGGCCTTACAAATTGCACACGAATTGATGCAATGAAGACCACGCCGCGGTCTGTTTTTCGCTTGAAAGTTTCAGATTTATTGAAATACACCCGTCATTGGACGGGCATAAGGCTAGTTTGTAATAATGTTTAAATCCCTGTTATTGGAAATACAAATGATTGAGTGTATTACTTCATGATTGAAGTATTAATTTCAGCAAAAACAATTTACCAAATGGGTCAGATAATTTTGTTCCAACAATTGACGCTGCTTATTTGACAATGTCCAGTTATTATTACATCTGCCCTGGGAGAGTTCCCCTACTGTGAAGGTCAAAGTTTAACGCATCAAGTGTGACACCTGGACATTGCATCGTTGCATCTGAAACACGGTTGGATTCCTGAGTCATAAAAATGCATTTTGCCCAAGATAACTGGAAAATATTCCTCCACTAACATAAACAAAAAAATTCCACGTCATGTGTATATTATGCGTGTGTCTTTCTCACTAGATAAAAAAAATGATTATTTAGGTGCATTGTGTTGCTCTCCGTTATCAATATAACAGATGGGTATCATATGCACTCTCAGAAACACACATACACTGTACATACATACACACAAAACAAAGATCCCCCGTGTAGCCTTAGCAGGCTGTAGGGGCAAGTGCTGTTGGCGAGCACCTATTAAGGTCGGCACGGCCCACGACAGAGTGGGTGTCCAGCACTACGCCCGGCCGCCTTTGTCTCCCCAGTGGCGATGTTTACACACCGCACCAGGTACTCATTTGACGCCGAGTCGACCTAGGGGAGGCCCGGGACCGGTTCAGATAATCTTCACCACCGGTGTTGGCCGTGAGCGGGAATCGAACTCGGGTCGCCGGGGTTCGAAGCGCAGCGTAGCGCGAACCACTCTCGCAGACACACGACAACACTTTAAAAATCACTCGCACGCAACCCCACTCGACACACACGTGGAAGTGTCAAAGGCTCGCTAACAAGAGGTAAACACTCGCGCGCACGCACACACAGGTTGGGCGAGTGCGTGCAGTCACATACACTCGGACACTGGTAACCGCTTGCACAGACACGCAGACGCGCACAGACGCACACAATATGCACTGTTCACATACGCTCACAAAGACAACCATGCCACAGCACAGCATACATAGCCTTCAGACTTTTGGGGTGTCCAGCACCTACGAAGGCCGGCGCGGTACACGCGGAAGTGGTGGGCAGCACCACACGCTACCGCCTTTGTCTCCCCACATTGCACACCGCACCAGTTTTACTCGTTTGAGGAGACTCGTACGCTTACTCACGCTTACACAGGCAGTAGTATTAACACACTGTTTGGGGCAAGTGCTGTTAGCTACACACACTCTCTCGCAGTCACCATCAACCCCACAACAGCGACACTCGCGCACACACACCATGGGCCGTGCAGTGTGACACCAATGATGATGGTGCTGTTCATCGGTGACTCTACGATCACTCTGAATGTATGCCGATGACAACATCATCATCGGCCACAACAACAACAACGACACTAGCCACGCGAGACTTGATACTACAAGTGGGCAGACCGCAGCAGATCCGTGTAGTCCAGCATCCCGAGCACGAGAAGGAGCGGGTCTCCGGGCATCGCGTCCAGTCGCCTCCACCCCCCTCCATCATCACCATCGCCTCCTTCTTCACCCCCTTCATCACAAACATCACCACCATCACCACCACCTCCTCCTACAGCTATAACATCCTGGGAAGCCATGCTGCCCGGCCGCACGCACTGCGCATGCGCCAACCGAGCCCCCCTCCCCCACCAACACCACCGCGGCGGCGGCAATGGACGAGCGAGACGCGATCCCATTGGTCGTGGCTGCAATCACGAGAAAGTTGCAGCCAATCGCGTCGCGCCCTCTCCTCCCCCCCCGTGATAGGCGGGAGATGCAGGGCGGGGTATTGTGCTTATGTGGGTTAGGAAATGCAGAGGATATCGTTAAGCTATGCTTATCAAGTGTACGTAATGTAAATATGGGTATTTAACCGTTGCCGATGTGAACTAGGAAATATAAATGTTACTTTAAATATGCCTATGTGAACTTTTAAATATTAAAAAAGTATGTGTATGTATACCCCTTTGTGAATGTTTACATATAAATGCATCATGTACCGTACTTTTAACATTCCATATGTACTGGCCAATGTCAATTTGGGCTTGAAAACACATCCATCCCATGTTACACTAAACATGTGATTTGATGCTGCTGCAGTGGCAATAGCTGACTGGCACAATTTGTTTTAGATTTAATATACTTTCTTAAGAACTGCTGTTTGTCTTGAGTTTGTTGTCCTTACCCCGCTCCACCGATCAGCATGGTCGGCTACGTACGGTGCGAAAGAAGTTCAACATACATTAACAAAAACACTCAGTATTCGTCAATAAAACTCCCTCTCTGGCCTCTCTGTGTGCTGTGAAGAAGGGCCGTTGCCCGAAACGTCGCCTATCATATACGATATGAACAAATATATGTGAAGTCCAAGTGTCATTGTACCATGAACAAAAAAACTACTTATATGGGTCTCCATCATTCTCTGTTAATACCCCAAACTCCTGGAATTATATCTCTTCAAGTAGACTGTTAATACAAGTCAGATATATATTCGTACAATCGTCACCCTACAACCGTTTAATGTTTCTATGACCTAATTTGCCACGTGGAATGTGTTATTTAACATATGTTTACGATCGTGCAATATTCTACATTCCTCACGTGACCAGGTTGTTGTTGTTGACTTCTGTTTCCTTCATTGCTGTACTTGATATTGTTCGCTGAGCGGTTGTAATTTTTGGAGACCCAAGTCTCTCTCGCGAATGAGACTCAACCTCGTCTATTGTGTTTTCACTTAGTTAAACAAAATTAACTTAACTGAATACAAATTTGCCCACGTGGACTAGGAGTGGAAGCGTGTATTTAAATAACTTTATATTAAATCAGAGTGATTGATTTGCTTAAATGAGCATTTATTACTACTATTTTTATTTTATCATATAGAGCCCACTAAGTAATTAGCTCTTTTTCAGTAGCGACTTGGCCACAAATAATAGCTTAACAAAGTGGCTTATCAAGTGGAAATTTATAGAAGCCAAATACTGTAAACGCACCTTTCGAAATGTGAAGTGAAAACCCGGAGGAGCCATAGAAAAATCCACGTGACCACGGGGAAAACATGCAAACTCCAAATATATAGGTGTCAGGGTCGGGATCGAACCCACGGTCTCCTGTATACCAGGTGAGGTAGTTAACATCGCGCCCTTTTTAGGTGGTGTTTGTCGCCTGTTTAAAGGCAAGAGCCAGTTGCCGAAATTCCACATTCATCTACAAGACAACCACCGTTGGCTTGAGGGATGACGGGCTGAGTCAACCCCCAGCCAGGATTTGAACTTCTATCCTTCTGAGCCACTTGGCAAGGTTTGATGTTGGAAAGCTGTAAACGTGCGTTTGTGAACTCCGGGGATTTGCTGTGAGCAACAGCAGGGGGCAGTGCGGCAAAATCAATTGTTGTACTGTTCTATGCTCCGACGTCTTTGCTCCCAGCTTTCACCGATCCGAACTGCCCAGCGTGGTTAAGTATGATCAATAAATGCCCCCCCAATCTACACGATGTGGAGAGAGGCCTTCATCCAGCCGTGGATTGACAAAGAGGACAGCGTGGCTACACTTCGCTGATGAATCCTAATCAGTGTGTGACCCGCTTTAATATAGCTGTATCACGGGTTGTCGTTGTTTTGGGTGCGATTAGCCTTCTTAACGATTCTTGCCTTGCCCTCATGGCAATTAGTAACGTTGCGATTTAACCAATGGACTCGTTAAATATTTATATCACCAAATGAGATGCGCCAAAACGCATCTCTCTCGCACTGGAAAACACGTGTGGAGAAAACCGAATTGGTGAACAACAATAAATTATTATACAAATTGAAACCCCAGCATAGAAATGTGGAAAATCCACCACTGGCTGGAGGACGGTGAACAGGAGATTGATTAACACCGCTCCACACTCGTTGGAGCAAAACTCTATTTTGACTCGTTTGACTTTTATTCAATATATTATTGGCACTGCGCAATCACATGAAGCCGACGCTACGCCAAGCTAAGTAATAGAACACCCATATGTTTTCTATCACGTTCGGAGAGTCGTGGTAATACGTCTACAGGAGTTGTTGGTTGGGCGGGGGTGCTGAATTGGACAGCTCCTCTACTCGACATCGAGCCGCGTGCAAATTAGCGATCAAAGGCAAAGATTCCCCCTATAGCCTTAACAGACGTTTGAGGCAAGTGCTGTTACCGACCACTTATGAAAGCCGGTACGGAACACGAGGGGGCTTTGTGGACAGCCCTAGTCCCGGTCGCCTTTGCCTCCCAAGTGCTGAATGTTTACACACCGCACCAGGTACTTGGCCTAGGCATGGGCCTGGGACCGGTTCAGCTTGCACTCATCAAACTCGGGTTGGTATCACAGTGCGCTAGCCACTGTGATACCGCCCCCCCCCCCCCCATTAAACACACAAACAGACACTCGCACATATAGATGTCTGGTTTACAAGTCATGTTATTATTCGCATGCATACCCACACCTGCTCACATGATCTATTATAACATTCCACGTGTGCGCAGACATACACACACAGTAGCGCGGTCAATACGGGCTCAATAATGATAATAACGATAAATTAACCGAAATGCAGCACGGCGCTACTAACAGGGACAGATGTAACTAATATTAATGGCAAACTTTAAAATCGATACACTATTATGAGGGCAGCAATGGAAAATAGATGCTCTGTGTAAAAACACAGTATACTAATGCGGCGATAACATATGGGCTGCTGTATGTGTGCGTGATAAATAAATCACCTTCACTTCTCGTATCTGCACATAAAACAAAAATAATAGTTTTCAGAAAATCAGTACGTACATCGGTTGGTTAGCCTTCTGCAGCAGCATTTAAACTGGCAGAATCGAGACCAGTTTCGCCTTTACTGTGGCTCATCAGCATACTTCAGGCGTGCTAAATCAAATAGAGTTGGCTTATCAGATGTTATTGGTAAGTGGCTTCCATATACGCCATGGGTCGTCAGCGCAAAAACACGAATATTTAATAATAGTGCCATAGAGGACAATTTTGTGCAATTAATAATTATCCACCATCCGATTTAAAGCTTTCGTGACTGCAAGGATTCATCTTCTTTGGTTCTTTCGGCAAAGTCACGTATAATGAGAATAAAATAATAAATTAATAAAATAAAATAACAATACAATTCTCACGACGTTTCAGCCACAACACAAGTGTCTCGAGGACAGCGCTGTCCTCGAGACAGTCTCGTCCCTTCACCTGATGAAGGCCACTTGTGTTGTGGCTGAAACGTCGTGAGAATTTTATTGTGTTATTTTATTTATTAATTTATTATTTTATTCTCATTCTACGTGACTTTACCGAAAGAACCAAAGAAGATGTATCCACCATCCGTTCCTGATTCCTATATACACATTTTAAACATATTTTAGGCATATGCCCTTCCAAAAATATGCTACCCAACAGAATGCTTTAAAGCATCAACATTTTGGATGAGCCAGAGAAAGGGGAATGGGTTCCGTCTTTCTGTGGCTCATCAGCAGTGCCATGCGTGCTAAATAAAAATTCATGATTTATCAGCTGTTATTGATACAATAATTCACTCTCGACCATATATCGTCGACTGAATACTGGCTCTATGCAATTTACCAAAGCTGCCTTCAATAATCCATCACTAACTCCGATTTAATCATCTGTCGTAGTTGTTGGCACGAAGAAACTCGTTCGCATTACAAAACACATAAACACACAACATCTTGTTTTCATCTTACTCAGTAAATCGCTAAATGCAAGACCCGCTCTTGTCCGTGTGCAACAGCATCATTGCGTGTGTGTGAATCGTGTGTGTGAATCGTGTGTGTATGCTGATATTAATTAGCCGATAACAAGCAATTGGGCTGCAGCCTCAAGTCTTAATGTCTCCATAAGGAGCACTTGTATAGGCTACTGCATGTAGCACTCGAACAAGATTTGCACAAACATGCAGATCAACGTAGACATACACTTACATCATGACAAAGACAAAGATCACCCGTATTGCCTTAACAGACTGTCGGGGCAAGTGCTGTTCGCGAGCGCCTATGAAGGCCGGCACGACACACGAGGGGGTGGGTGATCAGCACCATGCACACATGCACCTACAGATAAGCCGCCTATTCTAAAGCTCAGTGGGCTTTACCTGGTAAAATAAAATATATATATAAATTTTGATTTAAAGCTTTCGTGACTGTAGTAATTCATATTCTTAGTTTTTTCGGTAAAGTCACGTTGAAGGGAAACAATAAAATAATAAAATATATATAAAACAATAAAAAATTCTCACGACGTTTCGACCATAACTCAAACGGTCGTCTTCAGGTGTGTTGGTTTGCATAAATTTATTTTTAAAAACGTCGTGATAATTTTTTATTGTTTTATATATATTTTATTATTTTGTTGTTTCCCTTCAACGTGACTTTACCGAAAAAAACTAAAAATATATATAGTTTAATCTTTGATCAAGTCTTCAGTCACCAATCACAATGCCATTGAATATGGTGAGGCACGATGATGCTTATGTTTCAATATATAATAGACGACGTTTTAGGCAATGATCCTTCTTCATGAAGTGCCATTTTAAGATCCCAATGTTATTGGCACATGTTGAGGGTTCGATTGTGCTTGTATGCATCACTACCAACGCAGCATCACCACGTCTTGAGCCATGCCCCATTCTTCTTAAAGAGACGTCAGCCTATTAACGATGACAGACTCGTCGTGATTGTTGGCTGAAGACATCATCCCTGACGGATGAATCATATATACACACACACACACATTGCACACTCAAATAACGAAACACAATTAAACCACTAGCTTTCAATGGGATGTTTTCGCTAACCTGCCAACAAACGTCCCTTCAGCCTCAGTTAGAATGCTGTTGAAGGGCAATTATCGGAAATAATCTTCTCATATTTTTTTGCAGCATGCTACTGCTGCTATCTTTCCAATAAAAACACAACTTTCTTGGCAGGTTAACACTTGAGATGTGACGCTTTTTTATGTACTTAGAATGTTAAAATGACATCGGCCAGAAGGGGATACAAAACAAATCTAAACACTGACCGCGGACGTGCACATTCACGCTGCTGGAGTGGACTGAGCCAGCGCTGTGGGATCTGCGAAGCTTGCCCATGTATGTACGTGTGTTCGACTTCTTTCGCACCGTACGTAGCAAACCGTGATGATCGATTGCAATCGGCGACGTCTGTATTACAAGCCCAGTGTGGCTTATCCATTTACACACCACGGCAGCACCTGTGGGATATAATAATAATTGTTATTATTAACTCTGGCCAACTGACTAGCTCATCGCAGCACAAGCGTGGAAGTCATTTGAAGGCAAGACTGGTTACCGTTGTTGTTTTTGTTGTTGACAACACGTCGTGGCGTTCTCGTTTTAAACACGCGATTTTAACACAAGCAGTGACCACGCCACTACGAAGGGCTGCCCTTCTGTGCTATTCGGTCACGTTCAGTCGACCCTGCTCCCACGCAAGGCGTGGGGAATGTTGTCTTCCCCTGCTCCGCTTTCCTCCTCCTCCTCACGTGAAGAATAATAATAATAATGAACACAACTCATCACTAATTGGGGCTGAAAACATCTTACAAATAAAACACTGCGTAATGTAGCAGAAGCAGCAGCAGGTGGAGGACTCTCCCAAAATAAAATAAAAATCCGACTACTCAGTGTGGCTCTCCTGGATAGTTAAGTAAACTTCGTTCACATATGTGAAACCAACGTGTACTTTAAAAGTGTTATTTGCGATGTCACCTCTTTGCCGAAGGAAGTCTCGCCGAATTTCAAGGTTTCATTTTACGGAAGAGCCCTGCTACATTGCCATGTTTGACCAATTCATTTTAAATCAATAATTATTATAAAATGACTTAATTAAGCACGAAAGCCTCACTGCATTTCAATTCCTTTCTAATCAATTTCTAATTAATGTTTTGCACGTGGGAAACAAAAAAACCAGAGTGTCCAGAGAAAACTCCGCGAGTGGGTGATGGAGCTCCACACACAGACGGATTCATGAACCCACTTGCTGTGCTGACATCATTCAGCCACCTCGCAGACGAGCACGTTTATTGCTTAATCGATTAATATCGACCATCATAGCTCACGAAAGATGCATGTAATAATATAAATGTGAACACGTAATATAAACTAGTCAACATGTATCCTGCACATCTGTGTCTCCACGTAAACATGAAAGTAATTCTCAGACGGCCTTCTGGGAGCGCATTATTTCGGCAGCATTGATTCAAGGCAAGCAAAGTCTGCGCCGGTTTCGACACGCGGTGTCTCATCGCAGTCAGGCTCGCTTGAATCAATGCTGGTGAACTACCAGATGTTATTGGCAAGGACCCTCTCTCTAAGATACGGATCCTCATGCATTTTATGACAAAAGTAAGGTGCAGCCCTCTTCAATCCACTGCTGGATGACGGAGGATTATTACGCCGTATCGGGCATAGGCGTTGCTTGACCATACTTCACCACACTGGTCTGTGCGGGTTGGTGAAGGCGATCGGGGAAGGGAAGGGTCCCAAGATCCGTTCAAATTCATCCGGACACAATATTTTCCGGAGCTTCGCCCCGGACAGCTCCGGCATGAAATAAACCCCTGCAGACAACCCCGGCACAAATCAAATAAAGTTCTTAGTTCGGCCCAGTTTGCTTTTCTGCTAATTAATTGTTGCTAGACGTAGCTGCCTGTGTGTGCGTGCGTGCGCTCCACGCGCCTTGTACAAAGTAAAGGCGAATTCTTCGGCGGTGCAAATTGGTGCCGATGCGATGACGGCACAGCGAGCAAGGTGATGTTTACAGCGAAGCAATTATTCTCCTGGAGAGTACGCGGGTAGCCCCCCCACCACAGGAGACGCACACAGTGTGGGCATGTGCTCTGCTCGTGCCCTGACAGAGAGCAGACGTGCCCTTGCACGCAATCGCTCGCCGCGCTCTCAATCGCCAATGTTTTTTTTAAGTCGTTATTTTGTATGTGTTTACAACTAGCACGGCCCTCCCTCTGTTGTTTTAGATCAGAAGGAACAAAAAAATGCTAGGTTATTCGGCACCTCCCGCCAGCCAGCGAGCAAAATTTGTATCGGCTATAGTATGATACTCCCGCCGCTCGCAAGGTGAGACTTGGCACGCCACGTGGAGGCGGTATATGTCAGTACACGTTGCTCAGGTCGAGAGAAGTCAGCGCTGCTCCCCTCTCTCCGTCCGCCTTTGCCTTCCCTCCTCTTATCCCCGCTTTCCTCGCTCGTCTCGCGTTACCCTCCCCTGTCATCGCTCGCCGCTCTTCTCGCTCTCTTCGCCTCTCTCCCTCTCTCGCTTTCCCCTGTTCATGCTCCCATCTCTGCGTCTCCCTTAACGGTGTTTGCTGCTGCTGCCCTCTCTAACCTCACCGCTTGCCTATGCCCACACCACTCCCCGCTCACCCCGTCTGCCCGCTCACCCCATATCCATGCTCACCCCTCACCCCCACAACACTCGCCTAGCCCCAGACCTCCCGTCCCCGACGCACTTTCACCAACCTCACTCCGTTGACAGCGGTGTGCACGCGGACTCCCCGCTGAGTCTCTTCGCCTCCGTTATTGTGCTATTTTTTGTTATTTACTCTTTAAAAAAAACGTTGAGTGCCAGCCCCGCGGTGATGGATGGCTCCGACTGCCGCCAGCTCCGCGCCTCCCGCTGGCCGAGACGGGCGCGGCCCCGGGGCGCGACTCCCGGAGGAGGAGAGACGCCTCGCCCCTCCTGCCTACATCCCTCTCTCTGTCTCTCTCTCCAACTACCTCCCTCTCCTATCTACCTACCTCTCTCTATCTCGCCCCCCTCCCCCCTCCGTCTCTCTCAACTGTTCTCTCCTCATCTTCCCATCCTCACGTCTCCCCTCTTCTCTCTTTCTCCCGCTCTCTCCCATCTGCCCATC
Source organism: Petromyzon marinus (assembly GCF_048934315.1). NCBI lineage: Eukaryota > Metazoa > Chordata > Hyperoartia > Petromyzontiformes > Petromyzontidae > Petromyzon > Petromyzon marinus. The sequence goes on along the minus strand of NC_133690.1, from coordinate 17,617,367 downwards.
CTTCTCTCTCGCCTCATTTGGTTTCGGTTCATTTATTTACATATTTTGCCCATCAGGCTGGAACTTCTGTTGTAATTTTCAACATTAAATCGTTCACCGTATATCACCTGGAGTTGTTGTTGTGTTTAATGCGCTGCACCATGACATACACAAACTGTGATGTCGGATTGACTACAATGCGTGTCTGTGCGCCGGGCCTACACGAGATAGGGCTATGGGATTTTTCCCTTCCCGAAAGGATAGGCTTGGGTGTTTTGGGGGTTTTGGATAGAGTGAGGGTTTTGATGAGGGCTCGTTTAGAGTCAGGGTTACGGTCGCGTCAGGGATAAAGTTACGAGCTATAGGATTGAAGTTTAAAATGTGGATTAGGGTTGGAACGAAGATTAGAGTCAGCATATGGTTAGAGTTAGGTCCGGGCTAGGGTTAGAGTTAGGTCCGGATTAGAGTAGCATTAGATTTAGGTCCGAGTTAGCGTTAGTGTAAGGTCCGGGTTAGGACCGGGTTCGGAGGCACATTATGAAAAGAGCGCCCGCATATCCACGGAGCGCGTGGCCTCCTTCTCCTCTCCCGCACACCGCTCCCGAAAGGCCGCGACGTCTCCCGCTCATTGAGCGAGCGGAACTCGATCCTCTCTCGCTCTCTCTCTCATCCTCCTCCTCTAAGAACATCTCTCCCGATCCCTCTCCCACCTCTTCCCCGTTCTCTCCCACCCTCCCTCCTGTCTCCCCCTGTCTCTCGCTGTCTCTCTCTCTCTCTCTGTCCGTCTCTCCCGCGTGGCTCTGCGCCCTCGCGCCCCTTCGCGCTTCTTCCTCCATCATCGCAGTCCTGGAATCTGCGCGCGCGCGCATTTTGTTTCGGCTTCCATGGCAACGCTGAGAGCAGCAGCAGCAGCGGGAGGAGGAGGGGGGGGGGGTGATGCGAGAGGGGAGGGGAGAGGCGGTGGGTGGGAGTCGGGGGAGTGGGGGGAGGGGGTGGTGGGGGTGCACGGGAGGTGGTTGCAGGACGTGAATGAGCGGTGGGTGGGGGAGTGGGGGTGCGGTGAGGTGACGGCGCAGTAGCGGACCCCGTGTGCATATCCATGGCAACATGAGCGCCTCTGTTTGATAATGATGATGATGCAGATGATGCAGATGATGGTGATGATGATGATGATGACAGGAACGACGATGACACCACGTGTGAAGAAGCTCTTTTACGCACTCCTCTGATCTCTCCCCTGCCATCTTCCGCGGCTCATCCGCACGTCTCTATTGCTCGACTCGTCCATCCTCCTCTTCCCCGCTCTCTCTCTCTCTCTCTTTTCTATTCTCCCTCCTCCTCCTCCCTCCCTCCTCCTCCTCCCACCACCACCACATGCCCGCCTCGCCGCCATCTTTCGGGGCGGGTCCCACGGATGCGCCGTCACCACGCTGCCCGCTCCCCGCTCCGTCTCCCGCGCAGCGAGCGCCGCGCACTTCTCACGCAGCGCGCACGCACACGCACAGCCACACACGCACAGCCACACACGCACACACACACACAGCCAGCCAGCACCGCGCCGCCCTTTCTTAGCCTCCTGTCTCTTTGCCTGTCACACGAGCGAGGCCGGTCCCGGCGCAACTCCATCAGCACATCCCAGCCCAGCACGGTCCGGCACCCTCGTAGCAGCCACCCGAGCCGGTTTGGCGTGGCGTGGCGTGGCATCAAAACCCAGCCCGTGCCATCCCCCCCCCCACCCCGAGTCGCCACCGCCGTCGCCGCTAGCACCGCGCGCTGCGCGCGTCCACACGGAGCAGCTCCCGGCAGTCGCTGGTTTTTGTTGCGGTGCCTCCTGCAGTCCCCCCCGGGCTTCGGGAAGAGAACAACAACAACAAAAATCACCCGGAACGGGCGCACACGCCAACGTTACTACACCTGCTGCTGCTGCAAGTGAGTGTCTTATCCTCCCCACTGTGTGTGTGTACCTCCCCGCTCTCTCTCCTTGTGCACACTGAGAGAGAGAGAGCGCGCGCGATCTACGAGGTTTGATTTTGCCGGTTTCATTGTTAAGTCGGTCGCTCTTTCGCCAGACAGGTTGATCGTGCTGTTGTCGCTGCCGCTGCTGCTGTTATTGTTGTGCTGTGCGTGTTTAGGTGCTACTCGCTAACAGCACTTGCCCCAACAGTCTGTTAAGGCTATACAGGGGGCGGGGGGGGGCGTCTTTGTCATTGTGTGCAGCATCGCTCTCGTGCGTTGTGCCGGCCTTCGTAGGTGCTACTCGCTAACAGCACTTGCCCCAACAGTCTGTTTCAGCCGACAGGCGGACGGGTCCGCGTGCTGCGCGCTGCGTGGCGAGCGATTCGTCCGCGTCGCTCCTCGGCGTTGCGCGCGTCGCCAGCGTCCGCTCCTCCTTCACTCGTGTTGAGCGAGCTCGTGAAGCGAGCATTTGCATTGGTGGAGAGGGGTGGGTGCCTGCTTTGTGGGGTTGGGTTGTTGGGGGCGGCGGTAGAGTGTGGATGAAGTGGTGACATCTGTGAAACTACCGGACGTTTGTGAAAAAGAGCTTTATAGCTCATCACGTTCCCCCAGTTAAAGGAAAAAATACATTTTTTATTCTCATTTTGTTGGGAGGGTTAGGGTTGCGGCGTTGTTTGGAGAATGAAATTTACGGACAGCGATCGCAGCGAGCGGAGGAGCTGAGCGCTTCCCGTCCCTTCATTGATGCCCTGACCACCAATCACTCACTGATTCACTCATTCACTCACTCACTCATTCACTCACGCATTCACTCACCCACTCAATCATTCACTCACTCATTCACTCACTCATCCATTCATTGACCAGTCTCGAGGCCGGGTCGCTTCCTGATTTGTCAATTGCGCACGTGTGGGATAGCAATTAAATGTAAAGAGTAGAACAGCAGCAGCATCAGTACTCGCAGCAGTAGCAGTAACGTCGCCAGTAAAAACACAAGCATTAGTACCAGCAGCAGTAGCAAACAGCACGAGCAGCAGTAACGTCACCTTTAATTTGTTGTCCTTCCCCCGCACCTCCGATGAGCGCGGTTAGCTACGTACGGTGCGAAAGAAGTTCAACAGATATATAAGTAACAGCGGCACCGACAACAGCACCAGCAGTAGCAGCACTAGCAGCAGCAGCACAAGCAGCAGCAACACCAGTAGACGTAGCACAAGCAGCAGCAACACCAGTAGAAGGAGCACAAGCAGTAGCAGTAGACGTAGCACAAGCAGCAGCAGTAGCAGCAACACCAGTAGAAGTAGCACAAGCAGTAGCAGTAGACGTAGCACAAGCAGCAGCAGTAGCAGTAGACGTAGCACAAGCAGCAGCAGTAGACGTAGCACAAGCAGCAACACCAGTAGAAGTGGCGCAAGCAGCAGCAACACCAGTAGAAGTGGCACAAGCAGCAGCAGCAGTAGAAGTGACACAAGTAGCAGCAACACCAGTAGACGTAGCACCACCAGCAGCAGCAGTAGAAGTGGCAACACCAGGAGAAGTGACACAAGCAGCAGCAACACTAGTAGAAGTGGCACAAGCAGCAGCAGCAGTAGAAGTGGCACAAGCAGCAGCAACACTAGTAGAAGTGGCACAAGCAGTAGCAACACCAGGAGAAGTGACACAAGCAGCAGCAACACTAGTAGAAGTGGCACAAGCAGCAGCAACACTAGTAGAAGTGGCACAAGCAGCAGCAACACTAGTAGAAGTAGCAACACCAGGAGAAGTGACACAAGCAACAGCAACACTAGTAGAAGTGGCACAAGCAGCAGCAGCAGTAGAAGTGACACAAGCAGCAGCAACACGAGTAGAAGTGACACAAGCAGCAGCAACACTAGTAAAAGTGGCACAAGCAGCAGCAGCAGTAGAAGTGGCAACACCAGTAGAAGTGGCACAAGCAGCAGCAGCACTAGAAGTGGCAACACCAGTAGAAGTAACACAAGCAGCAACAATACCAATAGAAGTGACACAAGCCGCAGCAACACCAGCAGACGTAGCACAAGCAGCAGCAGTAGAAGTGGCAACACCAGTAGAAGTGACACAAGTAGAAGCAGCAGTAGAAGTGGCACAAGCAGCAGCAGTCAAGTTTACCGCGTGCGCGCGCCCCGTGATTGTGATCCCGTCTCTGTCGCTTTTGCACCAAACGTTCTGCCTTTCCGAACTCGCGTTGTGAAGGTCACGAGTTCCGGGACCAGAGATGCCTCGCGCGCGTGTGCGCACCACGAGAGGCGACGCGACTTTGAGCGGCGCCAATTTCCCGACGTGGCCAAATGAGCGGCGATCGTGCGATAGCCATTCGCAATGAGTGCGGGTTATTATCTGGTAATTAATTCACTGGCAATGGCCGCGCTAATAAATCGGTACGAATAAAGTTTGGCTACTTTGGGTGGTACCGATTTTTGACCGGTGGATTATGCGCGGGGCACGTGTGTTCGTGTGTGTTCGTGTGTGTGTGTTCGTCTGTGTGTGTTCGTCTGTACGTTCATTGTGTGGGTGTTCGATTCAGTGCGTGTGTAAATGTATTGAACTATGTGTGTGTTCATGTGTGTGTGTTCGTGTGTGTGTGTGTTCGTGTGTGTGTTCGTGTGTGTGTGTTTGTGTGTGTGTTTGTGTGTTCGTGTGTGTGTGTGTTCGTGTGTGCGTAGTGGGGAGCGGTAGTGTAGCGGTTAGCGCGCTGCGCTATGAACCCAGCAACCCGGGATCGATTCCCAATCACGGCCAACACCAGTGACGATTATCTGAACCGGTCCTCGGCCTCCCCTAGGTCGACTCAGCCTCAAATAAGTACCTGATGCGGTGTGTAAACATCGCCACTGGGGAGACAAAGGCGGCCGAGCGTGGTGCTCGCCACCCACCCCCTCGTGCACGGCGCCGCCTTTCATTGGAGGTGCTCGCTAACGGCACTTGCCCCAACAGTCTGTAACAGGCTATCTGGCGGCTCTTTGCCTGTGTTATCACCCATCGTGTGTTTTCGCGGTTCAATTTACACCTCGACCTTCTAAGTTTCCAAGCCCTGATTGTGGGCACTTGAATGCGGACTTTGCATGAGAAGTCAATGTGATGGGAGCGACATGGCCTTCTCACGCCGTGTGGGTTTTATCCTGGGGGCAGGGAGGTGGGGGGGGGGGGTTGGGAGATGACCATACTTCACCACTCTGGTCAGTACGGGTATCCGGGTGACCCAGGGCGTTCGCCTCTGATGGTTGTCTCGACTCGCCAGCTTCAGAACGCGAGTGTGCTAAACGCTGCGCTACCGCTCTTGCTTTGATGTATTATGCGTATTTTATTGTGTGTGTGTGTACGCGTGTATGTGTGTGTGTGGTACAGCGCTTCTATTATGAGCTCTATTCATCTCTTGAGTTTACAAATCTCAGTTGTGAAACATCGTGTTCCTGCGGTTTTTTTTGTATGTGCGACTCGTGTGAGTGCGTGTTTACGTGTGTGTCTGTGTGTGCATGTATGATGTGTGCATGTGTTTTATGTGTGTGTCTGTGTGTGCATGTATGATGTGTGCATGTGTTTATGTGTGTGTCTGTGCATGTATGATGTGTGCATGTGTTTATGTGTGTGTCTGTGCATGGATGATGTGTGCATGTGTCTATGTGTCTGTCTGTGCATGTATGATGTGTGAATGTGTTTTATATGTGTGTCTGTGTGCATGTATGATGTGTGCATGTGTTTATGTGTGTCTGTGCATGGATGATGTGTGCATGTGTCTATGTGTCTGTCTGTGCATGTATGATGTGTGCATGTATGATGTGTGCATGTGTTTTATGTGTGTGTCTGTGTGCATGTATGATGTGTGCATGTGTTTTATTTGTGTGTCTGTGTGCATGCATGATGTGTGCATGTGTTTATTTGTGTCTATGCATGTATATTGTGTGCATGTGTTTATGTGTGTTTATGCGTGGGATTCTGTGTTCCTGTTAAATTTTTATGATACTGTGTGTGTGTTGTTTGTGCATGTACGCGTTTGTCTTTTGTGTGTATGTTTATGGTTTTGTTTTGTCTTTGTGTCTATGTATGTGTGATGATGTGTGTGTGTGCGTGTGTATGATGATGTGTGTGTGTGCGTGTGTATGATGATGTGTGTGTGTGCGTGTGTATGATGATGTGTGTATGTGTTCGTGTGTATGATGCTGTGTATGTGTGTGCGTGTATATGATTCTGTGTGTATGTGTGTGCGTGTGTATGATTATGTGTGTGCGTGTGTGATTCTGTGTGTATGTGTGTGCTTGTGTCTGATTCTGTGTATATGATTCTGTATGTGTGTGTGTGTGATTCTGTGTGTATGTGTGTGCGTTAGTTGGCTTTTAGTGCTTGCTCGATAAAGCATTCAGTGATGTGCGCCTTATGATGTTTCATGTGAGAATGTGTGTCTGTAAGCATGTATGCGTGTGTGTATCTGAATTTGTCTCTATGTATGTGACTGTGTTGTATGTGTCTGTGTATGTTCTATGTGTATGTGTGTTGTATGTGTCTGTATGTATGCATCTGTGTGTTGTATGTGTCTGTGTGTATGTGTAGTGCTCGCCACCCACCCTCTCGTGTGCCGTGCTGGCCTTCATAGGTCCTACTCGCTAAAAGCACTTGCCTAACACTCTGTTAAAGCTATACGGGGGATCTTTGTATTTTATATATGCGTGTATGTATGTTGTGTGTATGTATATTTGAGTGTGTGTGTGTATATATATTGTGTGTATTTTTCATTGTGACTATTACTAGCGCTAGATCACTCTCCACCGAACATCATCATCATCGCAATCTCACGCAGAGATCCTAATGAACACCGCTTCCCATATAACGTGTACGAATAACTTACAACCCAAATCCTATATAGACTCCGGCGCGCTAAATTACAACTCAAATCTCCACACAGTCGGCAATAACACCCGTGGCCTTAGGACAACAACACATTTCATAGGCGACGTTTCGGGCAACGGCCCTTGTTCAGAGCACATCAATAGCCCCGTATTAATTTCAATTGCCCTTCATGCAAATGTAGCGTATTTATTCGTCATAGCGTATCAGTGTGAATACAATTCACATCATCATCTACACTACAACGTATATGCCCCCTCTCCCAATACCGCGCAGGTTTCTGTAAGACGCCGCTATAAGTGCGTTTGCCTACTCATCCACCCACGAGGAAACTTAGCGGCAGATCAAACACTCGGGGCTGCACCGTAATAAACACATGCACACGCACACACGCGCGCGCGGCACATTTAGACGCGAGTGCTTTGGTCTGCCGAGCGGCGTTGTAAATGCGACTCTCGTTGACTCTAACGTGCGAATTAACTGCGAAATTATATTGACTGTTGTTTTTATTCATTCCGAATGTATAGTTTCCCCCTCCCCGCCCACCATACATATCACGGCCTGGAGGGTCATTTGGTTTCACGCGACATGCAGGCTCAGCCTAAAGTTAAATCATTGCCGCAAAGTATCGTGGTAAACCCTGACAAATACCACGCTCTCCCTCGTCATCATCGTCATCATCGGCGATACAATCCGCAGCGTCGTCATCATCGTCACCGGTGGAGTGTGACGCTGAGGCGCATAAAAAGCGCACCCAGCCACCCCGCTGGAGTGTGACATTCGTGGCTGTATTCTCTGCTGCTGCTGCGATGATGATGGGGTCCTTTGATGTGACGCGACAATGAGCGGTGTCCGATGGAGAGAGAGAAGCAGAGCCAACGAGCGTCACACTGGGCTGCTGGCGACAGTTGCCGACAATTGTACGAATAGATCAATGAATGGGTGAATGGGCTAGCGAGTTAATTAATTCGTGAGTGAGTGAGCGAGTGAATGGGCCAGTGAATTAATATGTGAGCGAATGAGTGAATGGGTGAGCGAGTGAGCGGTCGCGTGAGTGAATGAATCAACGAGTAAAATGAGTTCGTGAACGAGTGAACGCATTCAATCAGTGAGCGACTGAATGAGCTAACGATTGAATAAGCGAGCGAGTATATGAATGAGTGAGGGAGTAAATGAGAGCGATTGAATGAATAAAGATGCGAGGGTATGGGGGGGGGGGGTGCCGCCAGCCTGCCTTCCTTGCTGCCGCTGCGCGATCTCCGGGTGCGCGCCCTCGGAGAGGCGATGTCAAAGTGTGTGGGTGGGGGATGAGTTCATTTCGTGGCCAGGGCGACAGAGCGAGTGAGTGAGTGAGTGATCCCTTACGCTCATTACGGCCGCGCTCGTTGTGACCGTGCGCCTGTGTCTGCGTGTGTGTCTGCGTGTATCGGCCCAGCTTTAAATGAGTTCCTGGTGCGGTGTGTAAACATCGCCACTCGGGAGACAAAGGCGGCCCGGCGCGGCTCTAGCCAACCCCCCCCCCCCCGTATGCCGTGTCGGCCTTCATAGGTGCTCGCTAACAGCACTTGCCCTATCAGTATGTTAAGGCAATACGGGGAATCTTTGTCTTCATGTGCATATGTGCGCGCGGGTGTTTATGTCTGTGTGTGCATGTATGTGTGTGGGGAGCGGTGGTGTAGCGGTTAGCGCCCTGCTCTACGAACCGGCGACTCGAGTTCGATTACCGCTCACGACCACCAACACCAGTGACGATTATTTGAACCGGCCCTGAGCCTCGCCTAAGTTGACTCAGCCTCAAATAAGTACCTGGTGCAGCATATAAACATCGGCATTGGGGAGACAAAGGCGGCCGGGCGTGGTGCTGGCCACACACCCCCTCGTGTGCCGTCCCTGCCTTCATAAGGTGCTCGCTCACAGCACTTGCCCCAACAGACTGCTGAAGCCTACACGGGGGATCTTTGTCTTTATCTCGCGGGAAGCGGTGGCGCATTCCGTTCGCTCACTGCGCTATGAACCCGGCGACCTGTGTTCAATTTCCGGCCACGGCTACCATCAGTGGCGAGCGATAATCTCTACATCGACCAAAGCCTTGCGCGGTTCGTAAACAATCAGCGCTGGGGTGATAACCAAACCACCTTCTCGTGCGCCGTGCTGACATTAATAGGTGCTCGCTAACAGAACCTTCCCCAATTGTCTATGCGTCTATACGGGGAGGGTGTGGGGGGTGAGTGTGAGATTGCAAGTGTACTATTTGTTGATCAATGCAACTAAAAGTTTATTATTAGCGTCGGTCAAACTTTTTTGTTCGTATATATTTGAGACGTGGCCAGGGCAGAGATATTCACGCCCGTGGATTGACGCCCGCACTGCTGTTTAAATGGCCATGCGAGTGTGAGTTTGTGTCTGCGTGTGTGAGCAAGTGTGAATTTGGTTCTATTGGGTAAAGTCACGTAGAGTATGGATCCTAGCAGTCACGAAAGCTTTAAATCTAGAAGTGTGAGTTTGTGTGGGCGAGTGTGTGAGCGAGTGTGAGTGTGAGTGAACCTGAGTGTGTGAGTGTGGAGTCTGAGTGTGAGTATGTGTGTGTGTGAGGATATTGCAGTATGTGTGTGATCTCTGCCCACATCACGCCATGCGCCTTACTCTCACTTACCCCAACGGTCTATTGAAAAGGCGATACGGGGGGTGGGTTATCCAGGGGTCTTTGTATGTGTGAGTGTCACAATGGGGCCAGTGTGTGTGTTTATTTGTGTGTCCGTGTGTTTGGTCGCGTGTGTGTATGATATATGTCAGTGCGTGTCCACGTGTACATGTTGGAGTGTGTTTGTATGTAGGTATGTATGGGTATCTGAATAGATGAACGTTGGTGTAGCGGTGAGCGCGCTGTGACCCCAACCTGCGACCCGCGTTCGATACCGACCCATAGGCCAACACCGGCCCTGGGCCTCCCTCACGTCGACTCAGTCTCAAATGAGTGCCTGGTGTGGTGTGTAAACATATGGGGAGACAAAGGCGGCCGGGCATGTCGCTGGCCACCCACTCCATCGTGTGCCGTAACGGCATTCATAGGTGCTCGCTAACATCACTTGCCCCAAAAGTCTGTTAAGGCTACACGGGTGGGTGGGTCTTTGTCTTTATATGTATGTGTCAGTGTGTGTCCTAACGGGAGTGTGTTTGTGCGTATCTGTGGGTGTAGATGACAGTCCGTATATGAGTCTGTGTGTGTGGGGGTGAGTGTGCATGCCTATGCATGTCATATGCGGTGCATTGGAAAAGCTGCGCACATCATCAGCAGCAGGAGCTAAGCTTTCCTCTCTCTTCGGAAGCTCGCTGGCCAATATTCTTTTCCCGACGGCTCGAAATGAGCCTGAGAATGTAAGCGCCGCTCGTGACATATCATCAGATAACCCTTAATCAGCCGTGACTCAGGAATACAGATAGTGCGTGTACAAAGACACATGCAAAGGTGCCCCGTGTAGCTTCGGTAAATAATTGCTGGGAGAGGCAAGCAGGCGCTATGAGCTATCTAACGTGGTTGGCCAGTAAAGAGCCCGGCCGCCTTTGTTTCCCGTGGAGTAACAATTGCACTCAGGGATCGGTTCAGATGATCGCCACTGACGTTGGCCGTGGCCGGTAATCGAACTCAAGTAGCCGGGGTCCGTAGCACAGTGCTCGGAGCCGCGACGCCACTCTGCGTGCGTGTACCTGGACAATTACAAAAGTCTCTCGTGAAGCCTTTCACAGATTGTTGGGGCAAGTGCTGTAAGCGGGCACCTATTACGCACCATCTATACACACACACAGACACGCACATGATACGCACGCACACACATATGCACAGACGTACGGAAGCATATATTCACACACGTACACAACGTATACATCAACACACGAACGATATACAACGTTATTGCAATTACCATCGCCCTATAAAAAAATAAAAATAAAACATTTCAAAGGCTAACGTTTCGAGTTACGACCCTTCTTCAATGACTGAGTGTTCGACCAATGAATATAGGTATTTGCAACAGGGCAATGTCTGTGATGCATGTACGGGGTTACAACAACACGCGGGGTACGTGTGCTGGACCACCCCTGCCAAACTCAGTGTCTGAATCTTAGTTGTAAACATTCGATTTTGAAACACAGATCTTCTTCATCATCGCTGGCACTTCTTCCGAACGCGCCGCGGTCAACGGACGAGTTGCATGCAACGCAATCGCAATTACACGTTGACCTTTCTGCAACCGATTACGAGCAGTTTCGCGAGCAGTTGCGCGCAATCCGGTTGCTTTGCAGGCAGGAGATTTGGTTGCGCGGACAGGTCGGGCGGCACTTGGAGCCGAGGTCACGTAGACAGCTGCCGCGCTCGCCTTCCGAGCCGTGGGCTCAAGCCACGCGACCGACATCATCACAATGTTCAATACTTCTCATGCAGCTAGTTCCTTGCGACCTCCGATTGTTGTGATCAAGAGCCGAGGGGCTGTGAACGCACGAGAGAGAGAGAGGGGCTGTGAACGCACGAGAGAGGAAGGGGCTGTGAACGCACGAGAGAGAGAGGGGCTGTGAACGCACGAGAGAGAGATAGAGAGAGGGGCTGTGAACGCACGAGAGAGAGAGAGAGGCTGTGAACGCACGAGAGAGGAAGGGGCTGTGAACGCACGAGAGAGAGAGAGACGGGCTGTGAACGCACGAGAGAGGAAGGGGCTGTGAACGCACGAGAGAGAGAGAGGGGATATGAACGCACGAGAGAGAGAGGGGGCTGTGAACGCACGAGAGAGGTCGGGGCTGTGAACGCACGAGAGAGAGAGAGGGGCTGTGAACGCACGAGAGAGAGAGAGAGCGGCTGTGAACGCACGAGAGAGAGAGTGGCTGTGAACGCACGAGAGAGGTCGGGGCTGTGAACGCACGAGAGAGAGAGAGTGGCTGTGAACGCACGAGAGAGAGGGGCTGTGAACGCACGAGAGAGAGAGAGAGGGGCTGTGAACGCACGAGAGAGAGAGAGAGAGGGGCTGTGAACGCACGAGAGAGAGAGGGGCTGTGAACGCACGAGAGAGAGGGGCCGTGTGCTGCGTGTTCACGCGCTGCGCTACAAACCCGGCGAAGAACCGAGTTCGATTGCCGCTCGAGGCCACCAACTGCAGTGACGATTATCTGAACTATTTGTAGGCCTACCCTAAGTCGACTCAGCCTTAAACGCATATCTGTTGCTGTGCGTAGTAAACATCAGCATTGGGGAGACAAAGGCGGGCGGGAGTGGTCTATGGTAACTCATCCCGTCGTCGTGTGCCGTGCCGGCCTTCGTAGGTTGCTCACGAACAGCACTTTCCCCCAATAGTCTGTTAAGGCTGTTGGGGGAATCTTTGTCTTGTGTGTGTGTTGGCGCTCGCTAATAGCACTTCCCCCAACCGCCTGTGTAGGCTACGCGGGGGCGTTTGTCTTTGTCTTGTGTGCGTGGAATTATACAGCGGCGCAGTGGTTCGCGCGCGATGTCACGAACCCGCAACCGCTCTGGGTTGGACTCCCGGCCACGCATAGCATCGGCGGTGAACATCTGAACCAGTTCCGCTGCGTCTCCCCGGGTTCCACCTGGCCTTAACTGAGCAAGGGGTCGGGGTGTTTAAGGCTCAACAGACAAATGAAACAAAGGCGTCTGGGCGTAGTGTTGGCCCACAGCAACAAACCCCGTCGTGCCGCAAGCCTAGTGATAAGGTGCTCGCTGACAGAGGGTACTTTGCTCCAAAAGTCTTTAAATGGGCTACACGGGGATGGTCCTTGTCTGTATGCGTAATGCCAGAAATATGCACGCGAACACACGTACGTTGTGTTTTTTCTCGTCGCAAAGAATGAATGGATATTTATGAGCGGGTGATGGAATCGAGGATGTGTCACACGCCACGCATGATGTATGGGGCGGTCCCCATTCAAAATTGCGCCCCGTAGATCGATCCTCCTCGGCGAGCGTAAGCCCATCCGCCCAGCAAAGACAAAGATCCCCCGTGTAGCCTTCACAGGCGGTCGGGGCAAGTGCTGTTAGCCAGCGCCTATAAACGCCGGCACGGTACACGAGGGGGTGGGTGGGTGGCCACCACCACCAAGCCCGCCCGCCCGCCTTTGTTTCCCCAGTGGCTACGCTTCCATACCGCACCAGGTACTTACTCGAGACTCAATCGACCCAGAGGAAGCCCATGAGGTGCGGACAATCGTCACTGGTGTTGGTGGCCGTGAGCGAGGATCGAACGAGGGTCGTCGGGTTCGTAGCGCAGCGCTAACCACTGCGACACCGCTATCTGGTACACAAGCGCACGGGGCCTTTGATGTAAGAGGGGGGTGGGGCGGAGGGGGCTACACAACAAATCAACTTCGGCACACGCACGCCCCCTGCAACCAATCACGAATTTGTGCAGGGACTGGGGCCGTCGAGCCGGTACCACCAACCCGAGCGACCGATCGTTCGCGCGCAAAACCAAATCGCGCAACTTTGACGATCGCCTGCAACTGCTTTGTCCGCCTCCTAGCAAGCGGTTGCGCAACGATGGGGATATCACGCCGCGTGCTGTTCAGGATCGTGGCGACCAATCAGGGTCGCGCACGTGCGATCAAGCACGTTCGATGAAACGCGTGGCGACAAATCGCCGTGCGGATCGCGCAACGCGGTCGCGCAACCGCTCGCAATCGGTTGCGGAGACGCCTGCGTCTTCGCGCGGTTTTGGGTCGCAACGCAACCAAGCGCGCCTGACATCTATTGCTCGGGCTTGGACGCGGCGTTAAGACATCGGTGGGAATTCTATGAATGGATCGGCCCCCGTACTCGGGAGCGACATTCACATTCCGCGTGGTAACCCCGGGGAGCGTCTCGCGACGTCAGACGACCAGGGTCGTGCCTCTGACCGCACATCTTGCCAGCAGCGCCTCGTCCTAGGCATCGGTCACGTAGGGTCGTTTGACCATACTTCACCATTTCATGGGTGCTCGCGAATAGCACTTGCCGCCCAGTAGTCTGATAGACTATTACACAGGGAGATCTTTATTCGGACGGGTGGCGGTGGTGGCGGTGGCTGCATTTGCACGTGGCCTGCGATTCAGTGCTGCGGAGGCAGTCGCGAGGGTTGGTGGGTCACACACAGATGGTTGTGAAGCTCCTTTCCCGTCGACGTCGAGGAGATGCCGTACCCTTAAACTCGCCAGGTGAATGCAGTACAGCAAAGTATGGACTAATCGCCGTCTTTTTCCATCTCTCCGGGGATAGAGTGTTGCGCCCTCGCGCCAGGCGTGGGGTTTTCTCCAGATGCTCTGGTTTCCTCCTCCCACGTGAATAATAATAATAATAATAAACGCGACTCATCACTAATTGAGCTGAAGACATCTTACAAATTAAACGCCAATGTAGCAGCGGCAGGACCCTCCTGAAAAGTACACCTCTGGCGGCGTCTTCCTGGATATTTTTTGTGCGAGTTTAAATAGGTCTTTATATTGGTGCGTAGTTTAACACGTAGACTTTCGCGAGCAGCATTATTCATAAAATCATTTTCCTGATAAACCACCATCATCGGATAAATCGCCCGATGTTGCTGGATGTAATTAATAGCGAAACGTCGTATTCAAATTGTAAATGTTGTGTATTTACTCTCTAACACACCGGTGAGTTGAAGTAGGAACTAACTGGCACGTTGTTTACGTGGCAACGCGAGTCGCGGGCGAGTTAGAGGCATCGTCTTCCTCACGCGCGTCCACACGACGAGTGAAGGCAAGCGAGAGACAGAGAGAGAGACAGAGAGAGTGACAGACAGAGAGCCAGAGAGACAGTGAGACAGAGAGAGAGACAGTGAGACAGAGAGAGAAACAGTGAGACAGAGAGACAGAGAGGTTTAGAGACAGAGAGGTTTATAGACAGAGAGAGAGACACACAGAGAGACAGAGATACAGAGAGACAGTGAGACAGAGAGACAGAGAGACATAGAGACAGAGAGACAGTGAGACAGTGAGACAGAGAGACAGAGAGACAGAGAGACAGAGACAGTGAGACAGAGTCACGACTACTCCTTCTGTCTTTGTGCCGTGGTCGCGACCGTGGCTGTAGAAGCGGCTGCGGGTTTTGTTGTTGTTGTTGCTCCCCACGAGCAGGGACACCTTCTCACGGGCAGGAAAATACGGCGCGCGAGCACGCAGCGTGCCGTCAGATTCCCCGGGAAGGCAAAGCAGTAGCAGGGGTGTTGGAGGTGTGGGTTGGGGGGGTGGGTTAAGTGAACCGAGTTGGTACTTGAATATTGGGACATCTGCTTGGGGAATCGCGTTAAAGTAACACGCATGAAACGGCAAAAAAAACAATTAAAGTTCTAAATGAATGCAGTCACACAGGGCATCATATCTCCGCGTCAGCCCCCGCTCGCTCCGAATTGAATTGAAGAAGAAGCAGCAGCAGAAGAAAAAAAATCCCGCCAGGCGCCCGTAATTGACTTGAAACGCGGGCGCCTCTGTCACGGCTCTGGGCTCGTTATGCGCCTCTAATTGGACATGGGGGGTGCGAGGCAGGGCTCAGAGGACTCTCACCTGAACGGGCCCGCACCACTCCCCAACCCACCCACCACCTCCCCCTCCCCGGCTCTCACTGACTGAGAAGATCCGCAGAGTCGTTGGGGAGTCTGCGGCTCAACTCGCGATGCCGCGGCTCGCGCCGATGACGACGACGACGAGACGGAGTCACGGATTGTTGTGGTTGTTGTTGCTGTTGTTGCTGCTTCCTTCAAACACTCGTCACACGCACCCACGAAACCCGTGCCAGCTGCAGCGCCTGCTGCTGGCTCATTTGCTCGATCCACCGCTGGATGAGCCGAGGCCCTTCCGTCCCACCACGCCGTGCGTGAGTGGAGGTCGTGACCATTGTTTTTATTGTTGTTGTTCATGATTTAAAAGTTACGGCACAGTGCGGCCTCTGGGAGTTCAGATGTCAACTCGCTAATCGTGTTAGCCGTGGACGGGAGTCGAACTCAGGTGGGTCGTGTGTGTGTAGCGTTGTGTCGCGAACCACCACGCCACAACCCCCACGTGCATGCGATGGCCGTGTTTATTGATATACGGGGTGAATGCATTCGATTGTAAAGTAGCAAGCGTTGTGTTGGCTCGTGTTATCATTATCATCAGCCATGTTCTATCCAGTGATAGATGAAGGCGTCCTGATAAGATACCTTGTGCATTAACGCTTCACTGAAGTCGCAATATATAAATGAAAGGGTGTATTATCTTAACGAAATATAAAGTCAGTGAAATTAATGCTTAGACCTTTAACTCCTTTATAAAACATGAACAATGTTAAGGTCAAGTTGTTATGAGTTTTTTAACTTTCATAGATTGACACAACCTTTACTGAGAACAAAAACGATAAAATATCTATATTTAAGATTTTTGTAATTTACTAGGTAAGCTGCAGTTCTCGAGAGCCTATAACGTTCACCTGGCACACACGTGGTGGTGGTGATGGGGGGGGGGATTGATATTGTGCCGACGCACGCCCGGCCGTCTTTGTCTCTCCAGTGTGTACTGGGTAAAGTTGCTATCAGTGAGCATCCATTAAGGTCGGCGCAGCACATAAGCGGGTGGAGACGCCGTCACTCCACTTCGGCGCCTTTCGAGCGCTGTTACACATCGCGTCACGGTTCGCGCATTACGCCGTGAACCCTGCCACCTGAGTTCGATTCTCGGCCACGGCTGCCACTCGACCGACCTGGTTGCATCTACCCCTCCCCGCAGAGCGCTGACCAGCATGGTGAGGTATGGTCAAATGACCGCCAACGACTGACACGCCATGGGGAGGTCTTCATCCATCAGTGGCTTGACAGAGTATTGCATTGCTCTGTTTTGTTTGTGTTTATGTAGCCTCAAATTAGTACCTGGTCCGGTGTGTAAACATCACCACCGGGGAGAATCTTTGTCTTGTATTCGTATCAGAATGTACGCGTGCGTGTTTGTGCAAATGTATGTTCAACAATGGTGAATGTATTACGCTGCAAACCGGGCGATCCGAGTCCGATTCCCGCTCGAAGACAATCAATAACAGTCGCAGCGAATATCTGAACCGATCCTGTGCCTCCCTTCGGGTCGACTTGGCCTTAAATAAGTACCTGGTGCGGCGTGTAAGAATCAGCACTGGGGAGACAAAGGCGGCCGAACGTGGTGGTGCTAGCCACCCACCTCCATGTGCACCGTGGCGGCCTCAATCGGTGCTCGCTAACAGCACTTGCCCCAACAGCCTGTTAAGGCCACAGTGAGAGGAGGGGCATCTTTAGCTGAACCTTTGTCTTTGTATTGACTAAAGGGCTGCACACATAATAATATTGTCATAACTGCCGATGCAGTATTGTGTAGTCTGTTGTATTATATAATGGTCCTTTGTAAAAAAATATATATGTGGGGTGAATCTTAAGGGCACGTGACGCACATGGCTGAACATTTCCTTTAGGGGCAATTGTCAAGACGGATTAATGCCCCGTCTCTCGTGCACGCGCGCGCGTGTGAGTGTGTGTATATCTGTGTGTGCACTGTGTGTGTGTAGTGGGGAGCGGTGGTGTAGCGGTTAGCGCGCTATGCTACGAACCCGGCGACCCGGGTTCGATTCCCGCTCAAGGCCAACATCAGTGACGTTTACCTGAACCGCTGCTGGGTCTCCCCGAGGTCGACTCAGCCTCAAATGAGTACCTGGTGCGATGTGGAAGCGTCGCTACTGGGGAGACAAAGGCGATCGGACGTTGTCTTGGCAACCCACCTCCTCGTGTACCCTGCCGACCTTCATAGATGCTCGCTAAGAGCACTTGCCACAACAGTCCGTTAAGGCTATACGGGGGATCTTTACAGCTGGAGATAAACCTCCCGTGGTGTTAAAATGGTTAGTGCGCTTTGATTGCAATCCAGTGAATCATCGATTTGGTTTATTTCCGTTCGATCTCCGGGCGTGATTCGTTTTACCAAAACATATGTTGGGTTAGGTGGTGTAAAAAAAAGAATGTGTGTCGTAAACGCTCCTCCAACCGACATGAAGTGTCACGTGAATCAAACGTGCCAAATGTATTACTGTTTCAGCAGTAATAGCTCTTTTTGGTGACAGATGTCCAGTCGGGGCACGTCAGAAGGTGACAACAACAAACAACACAACAATAAACAACACAACAACAACACGGTACTAGTGCAAAGTATAAGACAGGTAAACAAATCACGTCAGATGTTTACAAATACAACGATGATGCTGGGTGCAATCTCGAGCGAAACGTCGGATACATTTAAATGTTATTTCTTCAATTCCTTCCCCCCCCCGCCTTCCCCTCCAGAAACCGCCTCTGTCCACTCAGCAGTGTGTATACATTACATGGGTAGAGCACGTTAGGCGATAGGCAGGTCGCGATGGCGGGGTCAAGTTTTCGTACTCCCCGGATTTCTTCCACGATGTATCCTCTCGAGTCTAGAGGGGCTCTTGCGCCAGCAGTGTGGGGAGCGGGTAATTTCAGGGGCTGCACCTTTGTGTGTGTAAAACTAACGCAGACCCTTACGCTTTAACAGTGGCAAAATATCTCTCGTCTAGCCTGAATCATGGCACACGAGGGGGTGGTGGCCAGTACCACGCTCAACCGCCTTTGTCTTCCCCAATGTTTACACACCGCATCACCAAAAAATAATTTCAGCCCCAGTCGACCTAGGGGAGGTACAGGACCGGTTCATATGTTCGGTGTCACGGCAATTGTTCGTGAGCATGGAATTGAACTCGGGTCACCAGCTTCGCAGCGCAGCGCGCTCACCACTACACGGCCGCTCCCCACCTCTACGCACGCGCGGCCGCACACACAAATACACATACAGTGAGGGAAAAAAGTATTTGACCCCCTGCTAATTTTGTACGTTTGCCCACTGACAAAGAAATGATCAGTCTATAATATTAATGGTAGGTTTATTTGAACAGTGAGAGACAGAATGACAACAAAAAAATCCAGAAAAACGCATGTCAAAAATGTTATACATTGATTTGCATTTTCATGAGGGAAATAAGTATTTGACCCCTCTGCAAAACATGACTTAGTACTTGGTGGCAAAACCCTTGTTGGCAATCACAGAGGTCAGACGTTTCTTGTAGTTTGCTACCAGGTTTGCACACATTTCAGGAGGTATTTTGTCCCATTGATCTTTGCAGATCTTCTCCAAGTCATTAAGATTTCGAGGCTGATATTTGGCAACTCGAACCTTCAGCTCCCTCCACAGATTTTCTATGGGATTAACGTCTGGAGACTGACTAGGCCACTCCAGGACCTTAATGTGCTTATTCTTGAGCCACTCCTTTGTTGCCTTGGCCGTGTGTTTTGGGTCATTGTCATGCTGGAATACCCATCCACGACCCATTTTCAATGCCCTGGCTGAGGGAAGGAGGTTCTCACCCAAGATTTGACGGTACATGGCCCGGTCCATCGTCCCTTTGATGCGGTGAAGTTGTCCTGTCCCCTTAGCAGAAAAACACCCCCAAAGCATAATGTTTCCACCTCCATGTTTGACGGTGGGGATTGTGTTCCTGGGGTCATAGGCAGCATTCCTCCTCCAAACACGGCGAGTTGAGTTGATGCCAAAGAGCTCCATTTTGGTCTCATCTGACCACAACACGTTCACCCAGTTGTCCTCTGAATCATTCAGATGTTCATTGGCAAACTTCAGACTGGCATGTATATGTGCTTTCTTGAGCAGGGGGACCTTGCGGGCGCTGCAGGATTTCAGTCCTTCACGACGTAGTGTGTTACCAATTGTTTTCTTGGTGACTAAGGTCCCAGCTGCCTTGAGATCATTGACAAGATCATCCCGTTTAGTTCTGGGCTGATTCCTCACCGTTCTCATGATCATTGCAACTCCACGAGGTGAGATCTTGCATGGAGTCCCAGGCCGACGGAGATTGATAGTTCTTTTGTGTTTCTTCCTTTTGCGAATAATCGCACCAACTGTTGTCACCTTCTCACCAAGCTGCTTGGCAATGGTCTTGTAGCCCATTCCAGCCTTGTGTAGGTCTACAATCTTGTCCCTGACATCCTTGGAGAGCTCTTTGGTTTTGGCCATGGTGGAGAGTTTTGGAATCTGATTGATTGATTGCTTCTGTGGACAGGCGTCTTTTATACAGGTAACAAGCTGAGATTAAGAGCACTCCCTTTAAGAGTGTGCTCCTAATCTCAGCTCGTTACCTGTATAAAAAACAACTGGGAGCCAGAAATCTTTCTGATTGAGAGGTCAAATACTTATTTCCCTCATTAAAATGCAAATCAATTTATTGCATTTTTGACATGCGTTTTTCTAGATTTTGTTGTTGTTATTCTGTCTCTCACTGTTCAAACCATTAAAATTATAGACTGATCATTTCTTTGTAAGTGGGAAAACGTACAAAATCAGCAAGGGATCAAATACTTTTTTACCTCACTGTATCCCCCTTATAGCCTTAAGAGACTTTTGGGGCAAGTGCTGTTAGTGAGGACATTTATTATATATATTCCCTCCCTTTAAGGCCAGTGTTGTTGACGATATGTGACGAGGTGTTTGATACCTCTGCACCACAGCCACCGCAGTATTGCACTTGTCTCTGTGTTAACCCGGGGATCACAGGTGTTCATTTACACACCTGGTGTGAGGACAAACGATTATGGGTGATGCTGATGATGATGGGTGGTGATGCGTGAGGATGATAGGTGGTGATTATGGGTGACGATGGGTGGTGATGATAGTTGATGATAGGTGATGATGGGTGATGATGGGTGTATGTGACCTTTATTGGCATTTGTCAGTGGTGCTCCTAGGCCATGGAACAACGCTTTGCCTTTGCTAATGAGACAATCAGAGTCGTGAGAGCTATTTAAGTCTGTCTTGAAAACTCACCTTTTTAAAGTGGCCTTTACCACCCCCTAGTCCTGGCCGTGTGCCCTGCAGGTCACATCTGTAACCCGCTTTACATACACGGTGGCGCATTGGTATATAAGGATGAAATGCGCCTTTAAAATTTAAATGATTATTCCTAACCTTGCATGATACCAGTCACAAGTCAAAGTGATTTTCGACTCAAATGAGCAGCGAGGCACTGCTTCTCCTCTCCTGTTTTACAGCCCCACAGAGCCAGTAGCGGTAATTCCACGTTCGTATGGCGGGGGCGAGTCAACGCGTAAGCCACCGTTAACTTCCCCCACACGGTGGTATCTGCTTTATCGACCCTCCCTCCTCCCCGTGAGGAATGATGGACCGAGAGTGAGCCACCAAGCCAAGTGTTGAACTCGCAAGGTTCCGATTGTGAGCCGCTGGCTCTGCCCGCTGAGCCACG
This sequence comes from Petromyzon marinus, assembly GCF_048934315.1. NCBI lineage: Eukaryota > Metazoa > Chordata > Hyperoartia > Petromyzontiformes > Petromyzontidae > Petromyzon > Petromyzon marinus. The sequence goes on along the minus strand of NC_133690.1, from coordinate 17,596,255 downwards.
CGGGCCAATTGTATGGCCGTTAGGAACGCGGGACTCCTGTGGAAGATCGTGATGATGTGATCCTGATGGATAAATGGATGCCTTTTATAAAACGGTAACCACATCAGAGCCCTTTTGAGGCCAGTTTCTTTTTTCTTTTGCTTGCCCAAGGGAAGCTAAGATGACGATGGGACTGCTGTCAACCTTGATGATGGATAAATCGAGATATAAATGGAAGTGACCTGTGCATGCCAGGCAGGTCAGGTCAGAGACCTTGAAGGGGAAGTCACCGTTGTTCAAGGAGCAGGTGATAATGGTGTGAATGTGTTAGATTGACAGATAGGTGGTCTCTATGACCACGTGAGCACCAATTGAGATTGAAACCAGCCGTCTTCTTATTTAAGAGAAAAGACAACGTTTGTTGATGGTGCAGATGATGGATTGACAGGTTACCCTTTCTTTCAATGAGGTAGGAGCCGATTAAGATCAGAAGTTTATTTCTGAATAAAAACATGATGACAGATTGATAGATAGGTGACCACGAAGGCTGATTGATGGTTTTTTATAAGCAGAAAACAACCCATTGATAAATGAAGACCATGATGATTGTGATGGTGATTGAAGTGAATTGATGATGGTGATGGATTGATAGACGACCTTGTGCATAGATTGACTGGTCTTCTTTATAACCGGTTAAGAGCCAATTGTGACCTTGGAAATCGGATGAGGATGATGATTCAAGGGAGATACTAGATGATGAGATGATGAAGATGGATTTATAGTTGGCCAGATAGATTGGCAGATGTAATTTGAGCCTAATGAGACCACAGAGCCATGCTATGAGTGATGATTGATGATGACAGATTATCAGACCAATAATGATTCTTTAGAAAATGGTAAAATGGCAATGTAATGGTGATGCTATGATAATTCACTGTGTAACAAAAAAATATATTTTTTTTGTTCCTGGGTAGTAAGTGTTATTTTCTAATTGCTTATGCCTCAAAAGTACAGAAAATGGATATTATTCCCCACAAACTTTGCTTTTGTGACCAGGACATTTATATTTTGAAACTTACCTATTTTTAATGAGAAAACGTGTGCATTTGTGTCATTCCTTCACATAAAGTAATCGTCATCATCATTTCATGATTATAATGATTACATGATGATGACGATGATTCAAAGGAGATGATGATGACCAGATATACGTATTGATTGATAGACATCCCTTAAACACAATTAAACATTCACACCATCGAGACCTAATGCTATTAATAACGATGATTCAAGTGAAATATGAGACGATGGTGATGATAATAATTGAAAGGAGATACGAGATGTCATTGCTGATGCTGATGATGATGTAGTTGTTATTTTGTGGAATGGATGGGATGGGCGTGGTGTTGGCCACCCACTTCTTGCGGGCCTTCATAGGTGTTCACTTACAGCACTTGCCCCAATAGTCTGTTCAAGGCCATTCGGGGTATCTTTGTATTTCTTTGTCTGATATGTGTGTGTCCGCCCTGACACGGTTCTGCCACTGATTTCCTTCGGCCACAGCTGACAGCATAATTAATTCAGCTCAGTCTGCCAGGTCGCTGAATGCGATGTTAATTTGTTTAAGTAAGATGGACAGGCAAGGAGGCAGGGAGGCATGCACGCACACATACACACACGCTCGCCTGCGTTCTTAAACACACACACACACAAGAGATAGATAGATACACACACAAGACATAGATGGATACCTCCATTTCAACATTTTACAGCTGGGGCAAGTGCTGTTGGCGAGCAACTGCTAAGGCTGGCAAGGCAACCGAGGAGGTAGTTTGACCAACACCACGTCTGGCCGCCTTTATCTTCCCAAGTCCTAATGTTTCAGATATCACTGGCTACTAATGTAGTTGTGACCTGGAACCGAGCTCGTTGCGGCCTCGTTCGAAACGCATGTGAGCTAACCACTGCGCCACGGCTCCTAACACTGACATACAGCAGACACACCGACTCACTCGACATGCAGAGAGATACAAGACAAAGATCCTCCGCATAGCCTTAACAGACTGTTGGGGCAACGCCTATGGGTGGTCAACATTACGGACGGCCACCTTTGTCTCCCTAGTGGCGATATTTACACACCGCATCAGGTATTCATTTGAGGTCGAGTCGACCTAGAGGAGGACCAGGACCGGTTCAGATAATCATCACTGGTATTGTCCGTGAGCGGGAATCGATCTCGGTTAGCCAGTTCCGTATCACAGTGCGCTAACCACTACACTATTGCTCCCCATCCAGAGAGATACGCATATTAACACACACACACCAAGATGCTGTAGTATCTCTCTATCTTACCTTTCACACATGCTGCCAATCAACGATAGCTCGCGCCGTTAGCGAGCACCTATTAAGGCCGCACGGACACCTCGCAGGAGTCGCGGCCTCTTCCCCGCGTCCGCGCCATCAGCAGACGCTGCGCTCCGTGGACTCCGAGCCCCGGTTTGGGGTGAATGGCCGTGGGGCGGACGCAATTAGCGGAAATAACAAGCGACGGTATTGATGCGTCAGAGCGGGGAAGGGGGGCTGCAACCGCCCCCCACGCCCCCCCCCCACCCACGCCCTCTCCGCACTGTTAGAGGGGGGTAGCACCCGCTCCCCCCCCTCTCTAACCAGGGACCCCCACTCTAGGCATGTTATGGGGGTAACGCCCGCTCCCCTTTCTAACCAGGGACCACCTCTCCTCGCCCCCCCCCCCACCCCTCAGCACCCCAAAACAGTGGAGCACAAAGTCCATCGTACGTCAGTCGTGTCGATTGACCCCCCCCCCCCCAGCGCCCACCTTACCCCGGGCCGTGGGTAGGGGGCGGGGCTTACTGGACGGTACCTTTCAGGACCTTGGACAGCGCGCGAGGGCGCAGAGGGGGAGTGGAGGGGGTGACGTCGTCTCGCGTTCACAGCTCACGCGCCCTCCTCTCCACACCCCCCCCCCCCCCCCAGAATGCGCCCATCAGCACACACGGCGTGCGCGCTCTTTCCTTGCATGCGATTTGCATCGATCGCACAGACGCGGCTCTTTCTCACGCGCGCCCGCGGTGCGATGCGACGTCACGTGTTCTGGCGAGCACTACAGAATCCAATGTTAGTCGATAGCTCCAATGCATCGTAACAAGCTGGGATTAATTTCCCGCCGAGTTTCTTTTTGGTGTCGTAATTTATATGCGGACATTAACCCCCACCACCCACCCACCTCCGGCCTTCGCAGCTGATTGGCTCACAAGGGACGGCATCACATTTATTTAAGAACGAGACAGGAGGGTTTCTCCACCAATCTGGCTGTCGCCTGTTGATGGTTGTTGTAATTACTGGCGAAACGTCGTACTCGAATTGTACATTTTGTGGGTTTACTCTCCAACACACCGGTGTGCTGAACTTTTAACGAATTACTAACCGGCGGTGTCGGGTGGTGGCGGGTTTAACGACACATTTATGTTTACGCAATCTGACTCAAATCGCCTCTCATGGATATCATCTCCACCCCTCGGGTCGCTGTGTAGACTGGAGATTAAGCTACGAACGTGGATTTGTAGCCACAGCAAAAGGTGCACTTGGATGAGGCGTTCCGGATGGTGGAAATATTTTCTAGATGACGAGTGGACTGAACAGTAGGCGGCGTAAATTTTTTTATTTAAAGCTTTCGTGACTGCAGGGATTCATATTCTTGGTTCTTTCGGTAAAGTCACGTAGAACGGAAACAATAAAATAATAACAATATAAAACAATAAAATTATCACGACGTTTCGACTGCAACACAAGCAATCATCATCAGGTGTGAAAACCACAGCAAGAAATTTTGGAAAAACCACCTCTGCGGTACAAAATTCTACTCACCTGGTATCGACAATCAAGGGTATTTCCCTGTCCCCAAACAACCTGCTTGTCAGTTTTGATGTAGTTTCCTTATTCACCAAAGTTCTTGTACCTGACACCATCGCAACCATTGAAGACTTGGTTCATCAAGGACTAAACACTGAGGTACCTCCCCTGGTGAGACACTGCTTAACCAATACATACTTCACTTGGAATGGAACTTTCTACAAACAAACTGAGGGCACCCCAATGGGCTCCCCCCTATCTCCGGTTGTAGCCAACATTTTCATGGAGAAATTTGAGACTGACGCCATCCAGACTGCCACTCGACGCCCAACCTTATGGAAGAGGTACGTGGATGACACTTTTGTCATCTGGCCACATAGCCGGCCTGCTATAGACCAATTCTTCGACCACATCAATTCCATACACCCAGCCATCAGATTTACCATGGAAGTCAAAAAGATGGCAAGCTACCTTTTTTGGATGTCCTAATAAAAAAAGACCTGATGGTTCAATGAGCCACTCTGTCTACAGGAAAGCTACCCATACGGATACTTACCTGAAACTGGATTCCCACCACCATCCATCCCAGAAGAATTCCCTCATCAAGACTCTGCACCATGGAGCCCAATGCATATCCGATCAGGAACACATAGCCAGTGAACTCAAGCACATACACCAAGCTCTTAAGGCTAATGGTTACTCCGACTACACAATCCGCAAAGCTATCACTCCAACCATGAAGAAGGACCCTCTTGAGTAGCCTTTAAAAACCATCACTTTACCCTACATTGCGGGGATCACAAAAAAGATCTCCAAAATCTTGAAAAAACACAAGATCCAGGTCCGATTCAACACATTACATAAAATACGTGATCTGGTTCTGTCTGTAAAAGATGTAATTCCGGATATACAGTACCCTGGCGTCTACAAACTAAGTAGGCTCTGTGGTAGTAGTTACATTGGAGAAACCAAACGACATGTCTCGGACCGCATTCGTGAACACAAAGCAGACCTAAAACACGGTAGGACCAACACCTCGGCCGTGGCAGATCACTGTTTATAATTCAGTAGGCTCACATGACAATGACTTCTCCAAGACAGAGGTTCTTTGCAAGCCATCTGGCTACCATGAGAATTTCGTTCATGAGGATGTCTACATATACAAACACAGAGACAATTTCAACCGAGAAGATGGATTCTGGCTTAGCAATCATTGGAAGGATTTGATCAACCATTTCGGATCTTAATTAATTGTTCACGCTTATGGTGGCTTTCAGACCGCATCCATTATTTTCGTCTCCCCCCTCCTCTTTTCCGAATATAGATGAACTCGTTCATCTGAACAAACTGTCAAATCGCTTTCTGTGGTGCTAACGTTAAAAATAACCGCCACTTTTTTCAAAATTTCTTGCTGTGGTTTTCACACCTGATGATGATTGCTTGTGTTGCAGTCGAAACGTCGTGAGAATTTTATTGTTTTATATTTTTATTATTTTATTGTTTCCCTTCTACGTGACTTTACCGAAAGAACCAATAATATAATAGTAGGCGGCGTGTTAACAGTAGCCACAGCGATAGCGAAAGGTATACTGGATATGGTGTGCCGGCTGAAACGATCCCCCTGGCTTTCCCGTTGGATGTTACGTCTGCTCACAGAGCTGTGGTCGTGCGTGCAGCTCTCGGCATTGCGGGTTGGAGGCGAGCATCATCCAAGGCAAGTCTGTTGCTTCTGAGTTGTATGCACTTCATGTTGTGTTTGCGTATTTTTCCTAAACACGACATCAAATCAACCTCGTCTGGTAGAGAGCCCCCCCCCCCCCTCCCTCCCCCACACAAAAATCGCCGAATGCATTCGCCGTGGCTAATGAGGTGGTTTCAGCAGTCGCTGCTGTCACCGACTCTTGTAATCATCTCGGCGCCACTGAGAGGAGGCTGACACACACACACTCTCAGCTGTAGGAGTAATAACCACACGTGGCTTCTCCCCGTTGATGTTCTCCGCTGTAAGAGGGCTTGGCGACACGACGCGATGATTGTTCACACCGCTTCCAAGAGTCTTGCTCGTCTTGAATCAATGGCTGCTGAAGTTGCGCACTCGCGGAAAAGGAAGGCCTTGGTGCAGTCGAGATGTCTAATAAACACTTTCATTTGTTTGCATCTGGAGAGACGGAATGGTCTACTTTTTTTTCCTCAATTTAATTATTTATTCAAATTTTTTTAAACGTTCCGTTTGAATTAGCGGCCTCTAGTGGCTGCAGGGATCACACCAATGCAATGGCTTCGTCTAATTCATGTACGGGCTACACGGCTGACAATACAGTAACCTACAGCCACATTGTCAATTCACTGCTGGATGAAGGCTTCCCTACGCCATATCGGCCGTGGGGGTTATCTGACCATACTTCACCATGCTGGTACGTGGGGGTTGTCTGACCATACTTCACCATACAGGTACGTGGGGGTTGTCTGGCCATACTTCACCATGCTGGTACGTGGGGGTTGGTGAAGAGGGCCACATCGGTGGCGAGTAATGTCCCCAACCGGTTTTTATTTATCTGAAAAAGGGATATTTTGTGTGTAAATATTGGGCCTAGATATGAAATGTTCGATGGTCGTAACGTCATTTTCCGAAACGTGACGTCGCTTATGCTTGAGGCCTTAATATAAATAACAAATGTTTACACGAAAAAAATAGTTTTGCCTATGGATAACAATGCAGTGATTTATATTTCAAATGATCTGAATGCTTCAAATGTAATACATAAATAAACAAGTAATGTATGCAAAGTTTATTAATTTAAATTCGAAAAAAAACATTCCGAAGTTGGGCCTAAAAATGCCACAAAATGTCAGACCTGATAATATTTCGGCGAGAACTCCCCTATGATAAATCAAAAACAAAGCCCACCCAGGTAGGAAGGGCAAGTGCTGTTATCGAGCATCTATCAGGCCGGAACGGCACACGAGGGGGTGGGTGGCCAGCACCACGCCCAGACGCCTTTGTAATTACTGGCGAAACGTCGTACTCAGATTGTAAATATTGTGGTTTGGCTCTCCAACACACCGGTTAGTGCTGTACTCGTGACAAATTGGCCACGTTCTGTTTACGTGACAACCCTTAGTAGTTGGCTGTGTCGGGTGGTGGTGGGTTTAACGACACATTTATATATTTACGCCTCCCACGTGTTAAACTTAAACACCGGAGCAGGCACTCATTTAAGGCCGAGTCGACATTGGGAAAGTCCAGGACCAGTTCAAATATTTGTCACCGACGGTGGCCGTGACCGGGAGTAGAACTCGGGTCGCCGGGTTCTCAGCGCAGTGCGCTAAACCGCTACGCTAACCGCTCATTGACATTTACACCCACTGCATGTCAGCCAAAAGTGTCCCATCTACGTGTCTTTACGTCAGTCGATCCGCCTGCCCGTAACGGGAGGGCAGTGTCGTGAAGATGTCCGAATGCTGCTATTGGGGTCTCACCCCGTCGACGAGCAGCCAACGTTGATCAAAGCTTTGCCTAAAACTCAGTGACACGGAGCGGAGCTAAAAAGGACACATTGATAATACGCAAATGTGTATGTGCACCGACAGCTACCTGTCGCCTCCAGACCGCTCACGAAATTCTTGGGAAGGCGAAGAGGGCGCGCGTGAAATTGTTGCGTAATCCGCGCGTACGCACTTTTTTTTTGCTGACTCGCATCTGTGGTGCACCGATAGGTCAGCTGAGAGACCTCGTTGCAAATTCGCTCATGTGCTGTCCCGCATTAGACTCGTCATGTTCAAGCAGCGCCTCCATCTTCAAAGCCACCGCTGGCGACGCTGCCGCCGCTTCCTTCCTTCTGCCAGATCACACAGTGCTGAAAGGCTCTGGCCACGACACCACCCCTCGTGCGCTGTGCCGCCCTCGATGAGCGCTCGCTGATGGCGCGGTCCCTACTAGTCCATGTAGCCTACACGTAGGGGGGTTGGTATCGGCGCGTCTGTATGCACATGTCGATCTGCGGGAGGGCTGTGTGTGTGTCTATATATGGCGTGGGGGAGCGCTAGTGTGGCGATTCGCGCTACGCTGCGCTACGAACCAGGCGACCCGAGTTTGGTTCCCGCTCACGGCCAACACCGGTGACGATTATCTGAACCGGTCCTGGGCCTCCCCTAGGTCGACTCAGCCTCACAATGAGTACCTGGAGCGGTGTGTACACATCGCCATTGGGGAGACAAAAGCGATCGTGCGTGGTATTGGCCACCCACCCCCGCATATGCCGTCCCAGCCTTCATAGGTGCTCGCTAACAGCACTTGTCCCAACAGTCTGGTTAAGCTATACGGGGGATCTTTGTATTTGTATAAGTGTGAGTGCATTTGTGCATTGGGAAGCAGTGGCCTAGTGGTTAGCGTGCTACGTCACAGACCCGCTCGCGGCCAACACCAGTGACAATTATCTAAACCAATCCTGGACTTCCCCTGGGTAGACTCAGTCGCAAATGAGAACCTGATGGCGGCCGGGCGTGGTGCTGGCCACCTACCCCCTCGTGCGCCGTGTCGGCCTTCATAGGTGCTGCTCGCTAACGGCACTTGCACCTGACGGTCTGTTCAAGGCTATAGTGGGGATCTTTCCCTTTCAGTGCGCGCGTGCCCTTCGCGCACTGCGCTACGAACGCGGGCGCCTACGACGCACGCGCAACCAGGCAGGAGACGGGAGCTGACTATCCCATTCAGCCGCGCTCATTATGGTAGAATTATTCAAATAGATGCACATCCGACCGTTCCCTTTGAGCAGCCAGCCTCAGGACTAGTCATCAAATATTAAAAATCCCCCGGCCCCCGTCCAAAGTCTGACCCGACCACCTGCCTCGCTTGCGTGGGAGAATGGGCAACAGCTGAACGCTTTAACCCTGAGGCCACCCTGCTTGCAACAGGCTCCGGCCCTCCGGACCGTCAGCCCGAGGCCTCTCTCCCCGTACGCACTAAAGGCCGCTGCTGTGAGTGGACGGCAGGGGCGGGGTGCCAGGCACCGTTTGTAAACGAGGTGTTAAACGCGCAGGCCGTGTCCCCTTGGGCAGCGGCTGTACGAGAAGACCGCGGAAATGTGCATTATTATTATTATATATTTGAACGAAAATATTTGCACCAATCTATTTTTTTATTTATCCGGATGGTGTTGGAGTTTCCATTCGGAACTCTGGCAAGAGATATGCGACCATTCGGCGTGTGTTGTCGGGTCGTGCCGCGCGATGTTGTTCGGCACGATGTTCGACGTTTCGCTCCACATGCCCGGGGAGCTTCTTCGGGAACTGAATTTTGAGCAGCTCACTTCTCAAGAGACAGAGAGAGAAAGATGTGGAAATAGACCGGTATGGATAGAGACAAGAACCAGAGAGAGAGAGAGACGCAGTGAGACATGGAACTTAGACACAAAGACAAACATGGGCTGACGGGCATGAAGATAGACGTAGAGATATCCACAAAGGAACAAGAGACGTACACAGTCAGACACATAAGAGGGACACACAGAAAAGACAGACAAAGAGATGTGGAGTGAGACAGACTGAGCGTGACAAAGAATTGCGGGGGCCATATCGTAGAAATGCATAGAGACAGACGCAGATAGAGACACAGTGAGAGACACAGAGAGACACGAAAGAGACACATGGAAAATCAAGCACAGAGAGACAGAGACGGAGACAGTTAAAATAAATTATCGGGAACCCGAAAGCATCGGAGACCACGTCTACACACACAAAGACATATCCCCCGTATAGCCTGAGCAGATGGCAGGGGCAAGTGCTGTTAATGAGCACCTATGAATACCGATACGAGGCACGAGGGGCGGGTGGCCAGCACCACGCCCGGCCGCCTTTGCCTCCCCAGTGACGATGTTTACACACCGCACCAGGCACTCATTTGAGGCTGAATCGACCTATGGGAAGCCCAGGACCGGTTCAGATAATCATCACCGGTCTCGGCCGTGAGCGGGAATCGAACTCGGGTTCCGGGTTGGTAGCGCAGCGCGCTCACCACTGCACCACCGCTCCCGATACGTGTATACACACACGCGCACGCGCGCACCCATACACACCGCACGCTCTGGACACACAAAGGTGACACCACTGAAGCGGCACGTGAATGACGATCTCCTCGCATGCGTTCTGTGAACGCGGTGGCGGCGGCGGCGGCGGCGGTGGTGGTGGTAGCAGTGCCGGTGCCCTAACGACGGCGTCGATGACGGTGATGTATCGCTATTTTTTTTATTGCGAGGAACAAGGAGAACACAAATCGCTTTTTCCACGGTTCACGTTTCACCTTCTCGGGACTCGCTCTCCGTGCGCGCGCGTGTTCGCTTGTGTGTGTGTGTATGTGTGTGTGCGTGTGTGGTCGTGTGTGTTCGTGTGTGCGTATGTGTGTGTTCGTGTGTGTGTGTATGTGTGCGTGTGTGTTCGTGTGTGTGTGTATGTGTGCGTGTGTGTGTGTATGTGTGCGTGTGTGTGCATGTGTGTTCGTGTGTGTGTGTATGTGTGTGTGCGTGTGTGTTCGTGTGTATGTGTGTGTGCGCGTGTGTTCGTGTGTGTGTGTATGTGTGCGTGTGTGTGTAGTCTGGCAAAACAACCCCCTACCTCCTCGCGGTGCCGGACGGACAACTCTGTCGTGGACAGTGCTGTGGGGGGAGGGCCAATTCCGATTGGCTCCTACCCTCATGGCGTCTGTGTCCACCACAGTGGCTAAACGGGGGCTCTGGACAGGTGCGAGGGGCTGGTAACCCCTCCACCTTCAATTAATTACCACTAAACCATGAGTTAAACTGAAATATGTAACTGATAAGTTTGTGCCGGAGGCCCCGTGGGGATAGGCGTCTATGACGTCTCCTGGCCAAACCCCAATTGGCGGAGCCAGGAGATTGAATCTCTACCCTCGGGGCTCCTCCAGAAACAACGAAAAGCCACTACGGATGGCCACGTGGAATGTTCGAACACTCACTGCGGAGGAGAGGATGCCACTCCTCTGTCGGGAGCTGGATCGGTACCGCCTGGATTTCTGTGGCATTCAGGAGGTCCGGTGGACCGGTTCTGGCTCTTGCCACCATGAGGGGTGGACAGTCCTCTACTCGGGGCAGCAGACTGCCAAACAAAAGGGTGTGGCTCTTCTTTTGAACAAAAGAATGAAGGGGGCGTGGGAGCGTAGCGGTGAGGTGTGGGAAGCTGTAAGCCCCAGGCTACTTTGGGCTCGCCTTCCCATCAACCGGAGGCGAGGAGTGGTGGTTGTGGTTACTTATGCCCCCACCGAAGACGAACATCCATGGAGGGATGCAGGCAAAGCCGATGAGTCAGATGCCTTCTATGACCTGTCACAGGTGCTGGCTAAAGTGGCACCTCGGGATAGAGTCATTATGTTGGGTGACTTCAATGCCCGAGTTGGTCATGATGCTGGCACCTGGTCTGGAGTGATTGGAGGGCATGGGCCAGATCAGCTCAATAACAACGGTAGGAGGCTGCTAGATTTTTGTGCAGCCCATGGGCTTGGAATTACCAACACGCTGGTCTGTCACTACATAGTGATGGACCAGCGGATGCGAGCCCATGTCCTTGACACCAGGACCTACCGTGGAGCTGATCTGCCCTCTGACCATCGACTAGTCATCTGTAAGATGCGCCTGCCATTTTTCCACTCCGGTGGTGGGTGTACACCCAGGACCCCATTCCAACCTAAAGTGGCCTGGTCTCAGTTATCTGATGAAAGTTGCAAGCGAGAATTTCATCATCGCTTGCGGCTGGGATTGGCATCGTCCCCAACTCCTCCTGGTGTCGAGGGTAAATGAGCGAGGTTTAGGACTGTGACTCATACAGCTGCAATGGCTGCTTTGGGTACGTGGTCAAGACCTCCCCAGCGACCCTGGCTGACAGAGGAGGTGTTCAGGATGGTTGAGAAAAAGCGACAAGCCCACTGTCATCGGCTACAGAATCCCACATCAGAGAATAAGGAGGCTTACCGCAGCCTTCGCTCGGAGGTTCGGAGAGCCGTGAGGCGCTGCAAGGATGGGTGGTGGTCACGGGTTGCTGAGGAGATGGAGTCTGCCTCAGTGGCCCTCGATCACAAATCTCTATTTAACTCCATCAAAAAAGTAACCTGCAGCGCCACACCTATTACCATCATTAGGGGAAAAAACGGTGATCCAATCTCCGACCCCCAGGAACAGGTTTGCAGATTTGCTGAGCATTTCTTTGAGGTCCTGGGGGAGGGAAAATCCCTCAGCTAGGAAAACATCATGGCACAAAGTGAGGATGACCCTGCTGAGGCTGCGGTGCCTCAAATATTGGAAGAAGTCACCCCCTGTGAGTGGCTGGCTGAGGTGCCATCTGTTGAGGAAGTACTGAAGGCGATCCGGAGTCTGAGACCACGAAAGGCAGCGGGCAGAGGGAGGGTGGCGTTTGTGCACAGACTGCCCTATATGACATAATAACAACAGTCTGGACCACTGGACGGGTTCCGCAGGATTGGAAGGATGCCCTGGTGGTCCCCCTCTTTAAGAAGGGAGACCGCACAGACTTTAACAACTACAGGGGAATCTCACTCCTCAGTGTGCCGGGAAAGGTCCTGGCAAGGATTATTCAACATCGCCTTGCCAGGCACGCTGAGGAGAGGCTTGCAGAGCCCCAATGCGGTTTCAGGAAAGGGCGGTCCTGCACAGATGCCATATTTTCTGTCCGTCTGCTACAGCAGAGGTGTAGGGAATTCCAGCAAGACCTACATCTCTGCTTTATTGACCTGGTCAAGGCCTATGATACCATCAGTAGGCCTGGGCTCTGGGTTGTTCTTCGTGCTTTTGGAGTACCTGACCCTCTGCTCACGATCATTAAGGACCTTCATGATGGTGAGCCGGCCCGGGTAAAACTACGTGGTCGGGAGTCCGAGCCATTCCCTGTACACCTTGGGGTGCGACAGGGATGTCCTCTGGCTCCCACATTATTTAACATCTCCATATGGTACAGATATAATGGGAGGCTGATTGATGCCCAGGTGCGGTCAAGGGATGGCTCCCTATTGGTCAACCACGTTATGTATGCCGATGATTTGGTAATAGCCGCTCATTCAGAGGAGGAGTTGGAGATGCTGCTGATAAGACTGGAGCGTGCTCCTAAGAGGTGGGGCCTTACCATCAGCCCCACCAAAACTAAGCACCTGCCTGGGTATTTTGTACTATCGGACACGCCACCCCCACAACTCCCAATCGGTGATGGGGCAGTTGTGGAGAGAGTGGAGAGTTTCCCATACCTGGGCAGCGTGCTTATGACCGGCTCCAGTTTAACAGCAGAGGTCTCACTCCGAATCAGTCGAGCGCCAATATCTTTTCATCGGTTGTGTAATGCTGTGTGGAAGCTACCTGGTCTGTCGCTCCGCACTAAGCTTTAGGTCTTCTCGGCCACGGTCATTCCCTCCCTTCTCTACGCTTGCGAAACGTGGACCCCCCTAATGGAACATCTTCGCCGGTTAGAAACATTTAGGCTGGCCTGCCTATGATCCATCCTGGGTTTAACCAGGCTGGGTTGTGTGAGGAGCTCACAAATCCTTGAAAGATCTGGGCACGGTCCCATCGGTGAGCTCCTCCGCCAGGCAAGGCTGCGTTGGCTGGGTCATGTAGCCCGCATGCCCAGCCACCGCATGCCGAAACAGCTTTTGTTCGGCCGGATCGAGGGGGCTAAACGGGCGCAGCACGGGCTAGAGTAGAGATGGAGTGATGTGGTACAGGAGGACGTGGAGCTGAGTGGACTGGCCGATGACTGGTACCAGCGGTGTCAAGATCGGCCTCTGTGGAGGAGGCTCGTGAAGGACGCTACTGGGCAGTTGGAGGCTGTCGCCCTCCAACAACAACGGAGGGCGGAGGAGCGACGCTCACAACAACGAGCGGAGCGCCGGGTGGCTAAAGCACAGCAGGTTGGCACAATAGAGGGCACAGGTGTTGCATCAGCCAGTCATCTCAGTCAGTCGACCCGTGGCACCTGGGTCTGCCCCGTGACCTCCTGCCAGCGGGTGCTCGACACTTCACGTGGCCTCAGGGTGCACATCGCCTGGCACAAGCGTCGTGGTGACGTCACCGCCACTTAGTGGCGAATGGCGGTTGTTGTGTGTATGTGCGTGCGTGTGCGTGTATGTGTGTGCGTGTGTGTGCGCGTGTGTTCGTGTGTGTGTATGTGTGTGTGCGCGTGTGTTCGTGTGTGTGTATGTTGGGGGCGGTGATGCAGCGGTTATTGCGCTGCGCTACGAACTCGGACTCCCAAGTTCGACTCCCGCTCGCGGCCAGCACCAGTGACGATTATACGAACCGGTCCCAGGCCTCCCCTAGGTCGACTCAACCTCAAATGAGTACCTGGTGCGGTGTGTGAACAAGGCGGTCGAGCGTGGTGTTTACCACACACCCCTCGTGTGCCGTGCCAGCCTTCATAGGTGCTGCTCGCTAACAACACTTGCCCAAACAGTCGAAGGCTATAGGGGTGATTCTTCTATTTGTGTGTATGTGTACGTGTGCGCGCGTATGCACACGCATGCACACACACGCGCATACACATGCACACACACACAGGCACACACGTTAATGTGGTGCGACAGTAACGGCACAAACCCCCCCCCCCCTCCAGCCCCCCTCCCTTCACTCCTCAAACCCCCGTGACCCCCCCCCCCATCGCCTCCATTCGCACCCCTCAGGCCCCCCTCCACCCCACCCCCCGCGTATAAAATAAATAATTAAAGAGTGCTCCAGTGGGGAGCACCAAACACCTGAAGCGCAATGCACCACCACCACCACAACAAGAGCAAAATGAAAGGCAGCGAGCGCTCTTGTTCGGGGCAGCGCGCTTTGGGGCCAGGGTGCAGCGCGTGAAATGTTCTTCTTGTCGTCGTCTCATTTCACCAGCGCTTGCCTTGAGCCCCAGAAGCTAAGCTAAGGGCCACCCAAGCAGCTGAAGGGGCCACCGGATGTATTGTTGTCCGCAGTGGGGAAACCAATAATAATACTAATAATGATTGATCATCATAGCTAACGTCGTTTCTCCGTGTCTCCATGTCGCATTGTTTGTCTGTGTATCTCAATGTGCGTCTCTCTCTCTCTCGCTTGTGTCTCTCCATGTCACTCTGGATGTGTGTGCGTGTCGCGTCTGTGTCTATGTCTCTCTGCCTGTCGCTCTGCGTGTCTCTCAGTGTCTCTTAGTGTCATCAAAACATCGGCTCCAAATCAAATCCGGCTAAACATAACGAGCTGATGATTAACTTAAAAGAGCAATTCAACTTTCTCATCTTTATCTTGTCTGCATCTCTCTTCTTTCATCTCGCTGCATCTCCATTTTTGTCTACATTTCTCTCATCTCACTACATCTCGATCCCGAGTCTGCGTCTCTACTTTCATCTCACGAGGGGTCTATGAGTTGAAAGGGTTGGCCTCCTCAAATATAATTTCTGCTTCGGGCCTCCAATGGGCGAGCATTCATCACTGGGTCGAGGAGAGCTGGGCAGAAGGCGCAGACGTGAGAGGGAGCTTCTCTGAAGAAAATAGAAGCTCCGTGGAGCAGAGGGGCAGCATTGCTAGAGAGGCTGGTTCGGTGGAAGGGCAGGGAGGCTGGTTTCGAATTGCACCACGTGGCACGACGCGGGCAACGCATCGGAGAAGAGTCGCGAACCGGCCACGTGGAGCCCGCGTGCTTCACTTGCACCACGTGCTTCACTTGCACCACGTGCTTCAGTTGCACCGCGTGCTTCACTTGCACCACGTGCTTCACTTGCACCACGTGCTTCAGTTGCACCGCGTGCTTCACTTGCACCGCGTGCTTCACTTGCACCGCGTGCTTCATTTGCACCGCGTGCTTCACTTGCACCGCGTGCTTCACTTGCACCGCGTGCTTCACTTGCACCGCGTGCTTCACTTGCACCGCGTGCTTCACTTGCACCGCGTGCTTCGCTTGCACCGCGTGCTTCGCTTGCACCGCGTGCTTCGCTTGCACCACGTGCTTCGCTTGCACCACGTGCTTCGCTTGCACCACGTGCTTCGCTTGCACCACGTGCTTCGCTTTCACCACGTGCTTCGCTTGCACCACGTGCTTCGCTTGCACCACGTGCTTCGCTTGCACCACGTGCTTCGCTTGCACCGCGGCGGCGATAACATTTGGATGTGCAAAGCGTCGTCCAAATACGCGGGTGTCTCGCGACGTTGTGCACACAGAGAAGACAAGCCCGCACCGAGGGTGTGAAGAGCGTCTCCTTTGTCTACGGCTGGGAATGAGCGATGGAATGACTCCACACAGATAAGTAATAGTGTTGGTGGAGTGGCGGCTCGCACTGGCTCGTTCGGAAGAAGAAAAAAACCCTCAGATCGACTCCCAGCCACGGAAAACATCAGAACCGGTCGTGGTTGTGCCGCCTCTTCACCGGATCTGTATCGACCCGCGGCGTGCTGAAGGCATCCCCCAACAACCCCTGCGACCCGCACGGAGTAGCGAGGCGTTCGTGGATTTCCAGCGGTCGGGCTGATGAAGTGGGGGTGGAGAGAGGGGGGGGGCGAGGCATGTAATGTTTCTAGGAATAATTGAGGCGACATTGTAGTCGTAGTGGTAGTGGTGGACGCCTGCGTGGTGTGTACGTGCGTGGGAAGACGATATCGCAGAGACAGACGGACAGACGAGGATGTTCTTGCTGCTGGAGTTTCGTCTTATGGGATGACGATCTTGGGAGGGTGCCGTCGCGTTCGTGTCACATCCTGGTGGAGGGGTGGGGGGCGAGGGGAGGGGTCTACTTCTTTGCCTGCCTGAGACTCGTCTCGGCTGAACGCACTTCGCCATCTTCGCTCTTGCACGGGCCGAACATTGGCAGTGGGAAGGCATCGACATTCATTGGCTGGGGTGGAGGGAGAGTAGGGGCGGGACGAGGAGGGGAGGAGGGATCGCTAAATTACGTCACAATGGGGTTGGGGGTGGGGTCATTAGCCGCGGGGGTGGGGGGGAACATATATGTTAGGTGGGGGCAGGGGGGAATATCAGCGTGTACGGTGCGGAGGAGTTCTCGTAGGGGAGACGCGACAGTAGGCGAAGAGCAATGTCGACTTTCTTTTAACTAATATATATCTCACATGCCTGCTGTACTAATATATATCTCACATGCCTGCTGTACTAATATATATCTCTCATGACTGCTGTACTAATATCTCTCTCATGACTGCTGTACTAATATATATATCTATCATGACTGCTGTACTAATATATATCTCATGACTGCTGTACTAATATATATATATCTCTCATGACTGCTGTATTAATATATATCTCACATGACTGCTGTACTAATATCTCTCTCATTTGACTGCTGTACTAATATATCTCTCATGACTGCTGTACTAATATATCTCTCATCTGACTGCTGTACTAATATATCTCTCATGACTGCTGTACTAATATCTCTCTCATGACTGCTGTACTAATATATATATCTCTCATGACTGCTGTACTAATATATATCTATCATGACTGCTGTACTAATATATCTCTCATTTGACTGCTGTACTAATATATCTCTCATCTGACTGCTGTACTAATATCAATCTCAATTGACTGCTGTACTAATATATCTCTCATGACTGTTGTACTAATATACAACTCATCTGACTGCTGTACTAATATATCTCTCATGACTGCTGTACTAATATCAATCTCAATTGACTGCTGTACTAATATATATCTCATCTGCCTGCTGTACTAAAATATATCTCATCTGACTGCTGTACTAATATCAATCTCAATTGACTGCTGCACTAATATCAATCTCATCTGACTGCTGTACTAATATCAATCTCAATTGACTGCTGTACTAATATATCTCTCATGACTGCTGTACTAATATCAATCTCAATTGACTGCTGTACTAATATATCTCTCATGACTGCTGTACTAATATCAATCTCAATTGACCGCTGTACTAATATATATCTCATGACTGCTGTACTGATATCAATCTCAATTGACTGCTGTACTATTATCAATCTCAATTGACTGCTGTACTAATATCAATCTCAATTGACTGCTGTACTAATATATCTCTCATCTGACTGCTGTACTAAAATCAATCTCAATTGACTGCTGTACTAATATATCTCTCATCTGACTGCTGTACTAATATCAATCTCAATTGGCTGCTGTACTAATATATCTCTCATCTGACTGCTGTACTAATATCAATCTCAATTGACTGCTGTACTAATATATCTCTCATGACTGCTTTACTAATATAAATCTCAATTGACTGCTGTACTAATATCAATCTCAATTGACTGCTGTACTAATATCAATCTCAATTGACTGCTGTACTAATATATCTCTCATCTGACTGCTGTACTAATATCAATCTCAATTGGCTGCTGTACTAATATATCTCTCATGACTGCTGTACTAATATCAATCTCAATTGACTGCTGCACTAATATATATCTCATCTGACTGCTGTACTAATATCAATCTCATCTGACTGCTGTACTAATATCAATCTCAATTGACTGCTGTACTAATATATCTCTCATGGCTGCTGTACTAATATATCTCTCATGACTGCTGTACTAATATATATCTCATCTGACTGCTGTACTAATATATCTCATTACTGTTGTACTAATATATCTCTCATCTGACTGCTGTACTAATATACATCTCATCTGACTGCTGTACTAATATCAATCTCTCATGACTGCTGTACTAATATCAATCTCAATTGATTGCTGTACTAATATATCTCTGATCTGACTGCTGTACTAATATCCATCTCATCTGACTGCTGTACTAATATATCTCTCATCTGACTGCTGTACTAATATCAATCTCATCTGACTGCTGTACTAATATATCTCTCATGACTGCTGTACTAATATCAATCTCATCTGACTGCTGTACTAATATATATCTCATCTGACTGCTGTACTAATATCAATCTCATCTGACTGCTGTACTAATATCAATCTCATCTGACCGCTGTACTAATATATCTCTCATGACTGCTGTACTAATATCAATCTCATCTGCCTGCTGTACTAAAATATATCTCATCTGACTGCTGTACTAATATCAATCTCAATTGACTGCTGTACTAATATCAATCTCATCTGACTGCTGTACTAATATCAATCTCAATTGACTGCTGTACTAATATATTTCTCATGACTGCTGTACTAATATCAATCTCAATTGACTGCTGTACTAATATATCTCTCATGACTGCTGTACTAATATCAATCTCAATTGACCGCTGTACTAATATATATCTCATGACTGCTGTACTGATATCAATCTCAATTGACTGCTGTACTAATATCAATCTCAATTGACTGCTGTACTAATATATCTCTCATCTGACTGCTGTACTAAAATCAATCTCAATTGACTGCTGTACTAATATATCTCTCATCTGACTGCTGTACTAATATCAAT
The DNA here is from genome assembly GCF_048934315.1 of Petromyzon marinus. NCBI lineage: Eukaryota > Metazoa > Chordata > Hyperoartia > Petromyzontiformes > Petromyzontidae > Petromyzon > Petromyzon marinus. The sequence goes on along the minus strand of NC_133690.1, from coordinate 17,576,965 downwards.
CTCAATTGGCTGCTGTACTAATATATCTCTCATCTGACTGCTGTACTAATATCAATCTCAATTGACTGCTGTACTAATATATCTCTCATGACTGCTGTACTAATATAAATCTCAATTGACTGCTGTACTAATATCAATCTCAATTGACTGCTGTACTAATATCAATCTCATTTGACTGCTGTACTAATATATCTCTCATCTGACTGCTGTACTAATATCAATCTCAATTGACTGCTGTACTAATATATCTCTCATGACTGCTGTACTAATATCAATCTCAATTGACTGCTGTACTAATATATCTCTCATGACTGCTGTACTAATATCAATCTCAATTGACTGCTGTACTAATATCAATCTCAATTGACTGCTGTACTAATATCAATCTCATTTGACTGCTGTACTAATATATCTCTCATCTGACTGCTGTACTAATATCAATCTCAATTGACTGCTGTACTAATATATCTCTCATCTGACTGGTGTACTAATATCAATCTCAATTGTCTACTGTATTAATATATCTCTCATGACTGCTGTACTAATATCAATCTCAATTGACTGCTGTACTAATATATATCATCTGACTGCTGTACTAATATCAATCTCATCTGACTGCTGTACTAATATCAATCTCAATTGACTGCTGTACTAATATATCTCTCATGGCTGCTGTACTAATATATCTCTCATGACTGCTGTACTAATATATATCTCATCTGACTGCTGTACTAATATATCTCATTACTGTTGTACTAATATATCTCTCATCTGACTGCTGTACTAATATACATCTCATCTGACTGCTGTACTAATATCAATCTCTCATGACTGCTGTACTAATATCAATCTCAATTGACTGCTGTACTAATATATCTCTCATCTGACTGCTGTACTAATATCCATCTCATCTGACTGCTGTACTAATATCAATCTCATCTGACTGCTGTACTAATATATCTCTCATGACTGCTGTACTAATATCAATCTCATCTGACTGCTGTACTAATATATATCTCATCTGACTGCTGTACTAATATCAATCTCATCTGACTGCTGTACTAATATATCTCTCATGACTGCTGTACTAATATCAATCTCATCTGACTGCTGTACTAATATCAATCTCTCATGACTGCTGTACTAATATCAATCTCATCTGACTGCTGTACTAATATCAATCTCATCTGACTGCTGTACTAATATATCTCTCATGACTGCTGTACTAATATCAATCTCATCTGACTGCTGTACTAATATTAATCTCTCATGACTGCTGTACTAATATCAATCTCATCTGACTGCTGTGCTAATATCAATCTCATCTGACTGCTGTACTAATATATCTCTCATGACTGCTGTACTAATATCAATCTCATCTGACTGCTGTACTAATATCAATCTCTCATGACTGCTGTACTAATATCAATCTCATCTGACTGCTGTGCATGGAATTTTAGTGGGTTTAGAATCTAGCCACGTCGATCGTTCACCACCCGAATTTGCCAAGCAGTGGCGTTTGGAGGGGAGAAAATGTGTTATTATATTATTAATTATAACGCTTGTTTTGCCGAGAACATTTTCCAGGCTATGACGATTATATTTACAAATTGAGTTATTTGTGGTGTAATGTTTTTGTTTAAAATGACGCGGGCGGACGATGGTCTACGGTCCTTCGAATTACATCACATCACGCCACGGTGGCTATGAGATGTTAACTCCCTCGCCTGGTATGCAGGAGGTCGTGGGTTCGATCCCGACCCTGACGCCTGCCATATATTTGGAGTTTGCGTGTCTCTCTCCCCATGGTGGCGTGGATTTTTCTCCGGGTCCTCCGGTTTTTCCCTCCACATTTAGAAACACGCGTTTAGAGTATTTGGCTGCTATAGATTTCCACGTGATAAGCCACTTCGTTGGGCCATTTGTGGCCAGGTTGCTTCTGAAAAAGAGTTAATATAGCTCAGTGGGCCTTACCAGGTAAAATAAAAAGATCAATTTACAGTTTAAATACTTTTAAATTACTTTTTCATAGTTTTATTTTCACAGCGCATACACCCGCAGTATTGACCAGGGCTGCCTGTCGGATTCGAACCTCGAACTTCTTCACTACAGCTGGGGTCGTGTCATCGCCCCAACACAGCGTCTGCTGCCTCTCATGTTTTCTTTTTTACACCACGGACGAAAGATGTGGGCGGGGGGCGGGGGGCAGGGGGGGCAGTGTGCAAGGTCAATCTGTCCCCGTGACCCCTAAGCTGTCGCCTTTAGCGACACCCCCCTCCCCACAGCCCGCCTGCTATCGTGAGAAGCCCCTCGGCTGATCGTGGGGACCGGCGGGGATCGGCGGGTTGTGGCGAAGACGCCGCCGCGCACCTCTCGCGTCGTCACCGCTACCGCCACCACCTTGGCCACCGTCGCCACCGCCACCGCCGAATTTCAATCCAGGGCGCGCCGCTCTCCGCGCGCGGATCCCCCAATTAAAGGCACCGCACGTCCCAATTGCGGTCCCGTCGAGGTGCGTTAGGAGCCGAGTTATTATTTCCCCGAGGCAATTTGCTCGAACGACACGGAGCCGTGTATCTCGAGCTCCGTGTTATTTAGTGCATCATCTCGGCTCGTCGTGGGCGCGTGTGTGAGTGTGTGTATATCTGTGTGTGTGTGTATATCTGTGTGTGTGTATATCTGTGTGTGTGTGTATATCTGTGTGTGTGTGCGTGTGTGTGTGCGCGTGTGTGTGTGTATATCTGTGTGTATATCTGTGTGTGCGTGTGTGTGTGTGTATATATCTGTGTGTGCGTGTGAGTGTGTGTATATCTGTGTGTGCGCGTGTGTGTGTGTGTATATCTGTGTGTGCGCGTGTGTGTGTGTATATCTGTGTGTGTGTGTATATCTGTGTGTTTGCGTGTGTGTGTGTATATCTGTGTGTGCGTGTGTGTGTGTGTATATCTGTGTGTGTGTGTGTATATCTGTGTGTGTGCGCGTGTGTGTGTGCGCGTATGTGTGTGTATATCTCTGTGTGTGTGTATATATCTGCGCGTGTGTGTGTGCGCGTATGTGTGTGTATATCTCTGTGTGTGTGTGTATATATCTGTGTGTGTGTGTGCGCGCGTGTGTGTGTATATCTCTGTGTGTGTATATATCTCTGTGTGTGTATATATCTCTGTGTGTGTGTGTGCGCGTGTGTGTGTATATCTGTGTGTGTATATATCTGTGTGTGTCTGCGTATATATATCTGTGTGTGTCTGTGTATATATCTGTGTGTGTGAGAGTGGGGAGCGGTAGTGTAGCGGTTAGCGTGCTGCGCTCCTGGCGACCCGGGTTCGATTCCCCCTCACGGCAAACACCAGTGACGATTATCTGAACCGGTTCTGGGCTTCCCCTAGGTCGACTCAGCCTCAAATGAGTATATGCGATACATAAACATCGCCACTAGGGAGACAAATCGGCCGGGCGTGGTGTTGGCCAGCCACCCCCTCGTGTGCCGTGCCGGCCTTTATAGGTGCTTGCTAGCGGCACTTGCCCCAACAGTCTGTCAAAGCCTACATGGGGGATCTTTGTCTTTGTTTCATCTTGTGGAGTGACGGCGCAGCCATTGGCGCACCGTGCTAAAATACGAGTTCGACTCCCATCCGTGGAGAATTGCATCAGAACCAGTCCTGGGTTGACTCACCCCGAGCATGAGCAACCCTTTTGCGCGTGAAAGCATCAGCGTCGTTGTTGTTGTTCAATGCAGGCGGCATCACCCACCCCACCCACCTGATGTGCGCCGCGCTGGCCCTGCGTAATAGGTGCTCGCAAACAGCACTTGGCACAACACCGTGGCTGGCGCACGCAGGAGCAATGACATCGGCCCGTTGTGCAGGTGCCAGATGGAGGTTCACGTCGCGGGGCTGTGAGAGATGATGGGGCGGCCACGGGGATGGCGAGTGGGGAGGCGGGAGGCAGTCACAATAATCCAGCAGTGGAGAGAGTTGATCACATCCAGTGTGCGGATGCTTCTGAAGCAGCCGTGCCCAGATTGCTACGAGAATAACCGATTGCCAGATGACCCAGATTTGCGGATCACGCATCCCTCCCTCCCACCACTATTCTCCCCCCCCCCCCACCCATTTATATTTAACAAGTGTGAAATTAGCGAACACAGTGGACTTGTGGCGGTGTCTGCAGCGTAGCAAGTTATCACTCACACAGTGTAATTTATTGTCATATAATGTGAGCGAATTTCGCATCACACACTCGTGGGGTTCGCTATACTCTCTGCCCGGAGCCAACATATTTTCTCAATTACAGGGGGCTCCATTAATTTATTTAATATTTTCGTAATTGGAACCCCCCTCGTCCACTCCCTCGGGAAGGCAGATCGGTGACTGACAGACAGGTCCTTTATTGAAACCAGGGTGAGTTCCCGTTGGTAATGAAAGATTTCAGAGGTGTGAAATATTTGTTTTATTTATTATTAACGAGGGAGACTTGGATCACAATAGCCGTACAGGAGACCAAATATCACATCACAACATCGATATCATCATCAGCCATTATCTATTCACTGCTGGATGAAGGCCTCGCCAAGCCATCGTCGTATCTCACGCTTCTGCACACGACTTTAATTCATCACGCCATCTCCATACTTGGACGTCCTCATGGGTGTCTTTTATATATATATATATTATTCATTATCGCCCGACCACTCACCATCGTCCCTTCTAGCGATGACGCGTCCTGCCCAATTCCATTGACTATCGCTAACGGCCAGTGTGATGATGATGATAATAATAATGTATCTAACCCGCGGATGTTTTCTGTTCCACGTGTTTCTCTTTGCGTTTCTCAGTGTAAAATGACAAAGCTTATGGCCAATTGTCAGAATCAGAATATTTATTTATACTGCATGAGGAATCCGATGAGCTGCATAGCTCTTTTTCACAGATGTCCAGTAGGAGCGGGTAAGAACGTTACAACAACAAACAGTACAAAACATAAAAGTAGTGCAAAGTATAAGAATGGTGAACAAATTACCCAAACACATATAAATACAAATTAAACCATCCCCATCCTACCAGGCAAATCTCACTAAGATATTAACTTACTTTACAAAAGCGACTTGGCTACAAATGATAGCTCAACAAAGTGGCCCATCATTTGGACACATAGCATCAACATAATCTAAATAATCTAAGTGCATGTTTCTGAATGTATTTTCAACACATTTTAGCGAACACATATTTTGCTGCATGTAAAAAATAAACCCTCCAGTAAACACATTACAAATGCAAAACATTCAGCATATAAAGGCGATCCGTTAATCTGCATGAAGTTTTAAACCGATCGTACATTTGGGGAGTGGGACGGTTTAAATTGTCGCGTGAGGTGGTGCAGTGGTCCCGTTGACAACATCATCATCATCACTCTTTGTTGTTTTTCGGTAAAGTCACGTAGAAATAAGAAATAATAATAAAATTACATAATCATCCTCACCACGTTTGAGAACCCGGTTTGTGTCACGGGAGTCGAATCCAGGGACTCAACAGCAGTGGCCAGTCCTCGTTACGGAGGTCGCAACAAGGGCGACTTATCAAACCACAAAACAACAACACCGAGCCAAATGTAAAACCAGGTCCAGACTTCTTCACGGATGTAACGCGAGCAGATTTATAAACCCACGTCGCCGAAATCAATAGCTGGCAAGAAGACAGCAGCAACAAGTTGTGAGCTGCGCGGTTAATTAGAAGGGTGATTAATTTCCGTGGGACACAAAACCAACAACATCCGTAACTTGGTTTTAAATTTCTAATTAAAACTTCAAAGTTCTTGGCATCGAACTTGGCAAACAGAGAGAGGGAGAGATAGGGCGTCCGCTCGCTGCCCGACTGTCGCCCAACGACCGATGACGGTCGTGCGAACGCCACCCTCCTCGTCAACACCTCCCGGGATAATTGGAGTTAAATAGCGGCGCGTGCACTCGACTGGACCCGTGCGGGCCGCTGTCGAAGGCGCTGGTACGTGCAGCCAGAGGGTGGCTTGACGAGACACCATGAGAGATCGATGGATGCCGCACTGCTTGAGCATTTTGGCACAAGACGGAGGGAAGTGAAACAAATGACGAAATGTGCAGTGGACACTTACGGGGGCTATCTGCCCATGCATCGTGATGGTGGTGGTGGTGGTCTACTCGATGAGGCCCTTCGGCCGCTGTCCAAGGTCCTGGGGCGTACCGCGTTGTACGTCCCAGGCTGTCGCCAGTGCCCCCGCCAAAGAAAAATACACTCCCCCCTCCCACTCCCATGTTTAGCCTTAACAGAGTTTTGGGGCAAGTCCTATTAGCGAGCACCTATGAAGGCACACACGGGGCGATGGTGTGGCCAGCACCACGCTGGTCCGCCCCACTCCTTGTCTCACTCGCTCCGCGTGACGTTAATTTGCACGGGCACAGTTTCACAGATTCTATTTTATACAAAGGCGCACGAATAGTATTCAATTACAAATGCACAACTTTATTTATTTGCGCTTTTGTGTTGTGTATTTGTGTTTGTTTATTTATCTTTATTAATAATTTATTTAACGCGTTTATTTATTTATCCAGATATATATTTTTTGTTTTATGTGACACCACCCCGCACCCCCCCCCCCCCCCGCTGCCGCCCCGTTTACATCCGAGACCGGGCATCATGTTCGTATGCGCGGTGGCTGTGACAGCACATTTGCGTTACAAAGGTTACACACAAAAAAACAAACACAGTTTCGTGTAAAGCGCTGCGACCGTCCGTCCGTGCGTCCTTTCGTCCGTCCGGCAGTCCGCGCAGGCCCGGAGTGAAAGCCGTGATGGAGTGTGCGACAAAAATCGCAGAGCGTTCGCTGAAATTGAACGACATTACAAGTTAGGCTTCGGGAGGTTGCGACTTTTAAACTTTCTCTCTTTTTTTTTTGCTGCTGCTGCTGCTGCGTTCACGTTGCACGGTTTATCTTTGTCCCTTCGCCTCGGCAGTCACTGCCGATTGGTTCGCCATCGCTCTTTGGGACCTCGCTCGAGCGCCGTGGTCGAAGCGCGGCTTCTTCCCCTGGCGCGCGCCCCGTGCCCTCCGTTGTTTATTCATCAGCTGGCAGGGGGAGTGTGTAATCGTTCGCACGCCGCTTTCCCCCCACCCCTCATCCTTACCACCGCCAAGCGCCACCAACCCCCTCTCTCCCGGGATTTGATGAATTGTCACGATTTTGGGGACCGATTCAGTGATCGCTAATTGTTCATCCCATTTGATGGGGGCAGCGGCTTAGCCGCCGAACAAAGCCCCGTGGTCACCGCGTCGAGCGCTTTCAAGATGCTCTTCTGCGGCCATCTGGAACGCTCTCCTTTTCGATGTTAGGAAGCCACTGGACTGAAAACTCACTTCTTCAGAACTGATTTTTGTGTTTAGTTGGTTGTCCTTCGCCCGCACTTCCGATTTCAACGGTTGGCTACGTAGGGTGAAAAATAAGTTGAACATACAGATATAGTGTGCATGTTTGCAACATAACCCATGCCACAGCTTTGTTGGAACACTGCAATCCACACTCGACATTTATTATTGCTTAATATCCCTACAGATGGCCACGCAACGAATGTAACAATTAACTAGTTTTTTTGCATCCAATTAATGTATGAAAAAAATTTGCATACGATTTGCATAAATTGTAAACGCTCAGTGTTTAGATGCGCGGCTTGATTCGTGTACTGCGAGCGTCGTATCGCGAGAAGTTTGCTCGATTTCTTCAAAAGAGATAACTTAATGAATTGACAATACCATCACACTGGTAATTATTTACCCAGAAAAGCTTCCTCGAGTCTCATGAATCAATTTTCAGGAGGCTCCTGCTACATTGGAGAGTTTGGCCATCCATTCCACATCATGAGCGGTTTAATGTGGGAGGAGAGCTGAGAATCATGGTTAAACCCCAGTACCGCGCCACTGCTGCTGTTGTATGCGAGGTGAGTGGCGCTCAACACTGCCACCTCCTGGACACACCTCCCAGCCCCACGCCTACGACACCTGGCAAGCCTCTGGTGGTGCCGCTGGTGGTGGTGGTGGTGCTGCTGGTGGTGGTGGTGGTGCTGGTGGTGGTCGTCACCCACCAAGCAGTCTCCACCACGATTGGCTTCTGAGATCTGATGATGAGATCTCATGAGATCTGATGAGATCTGATGTTGAGATCTCATGAGAACTGATGATGAGATCTCATGATATCTGATGTTGAGATCTGATGAGATCTCATGAGAACTGATGATGAGATCTGATGATGAGATCTGATGATATTGAGAGCATTCCGAGTGATTAGTGGCTAGGCGGTGGGCACGATTGCCCGCGTGTTAATGGAGTGGCATCTGCTGCGGTAGTTTGGTTATCTAGTTGCCTTCCATTGAGCTCTGATCACCCCCCCCTCCTCTCAATCTCTGCTCGGGCGTGTGGCAGATTCTGGCCATGCATCTCTGACAAAGGCAATCCGATTGGCCGCAATGGAGCCATGTCTTCGCTCTCTCGGTGTTTTGTGCTCTCAGGCGCTTTGCAATAAAAATACTCAAGGAGTCATTGCCCAATCAATCCCGCTTAAGGAAGCGCTAACTCAAGCAAATATGTTTTACAATTAGATTGTAAAAGATTTTATCGCAGCAGCAGCATTTCTCCCAATTGGGATGAAGTTCAAGCTGCGGGGAGCAGACACAGATGGGCCTTCGCCTTGACTGATTCTAGTCGACTTTTGTGAACCAGGCACTGGCGGAGCCAGTGGGAGGGAGGTCGCACGTGCCCCCCCCCCCCCCCCCTCTCCCAATGATCCGATCGAAATCTCTTATTTTCATCGGATCATTGGGGTTTATTAGTAATAAATCGGCATTTTGCGACCCCCACTGCCACTGTGTAGCATATTATTACGTGCCAGGGACACTATGAGACGATAGAACAATAGTCTGAGTCCATGATTGGCAATAAGTAACGGCAAAGCAGTTATAAGTGACTCAGAATTGTGCGCAGTTGCGTATCCAGTACACGACTTCCCTGAAGGCATCGACACCTTCAGCGATGGCGATCACACAACGTGGTTCGAATTCGACCCTCGATCGATGGCTGCGCCATCGCCGCACACGCATCGAAAAAAAGCAAGGGACAAGTCCTTACTCACTAACAACTCCTTACTCACTAACAACTCCTGTCATTTTTCATTTCTGGAGGGGTTGCCCCCCCTTCCTGAAAATCCTGGCTCCGCCACTGGAACCAGGGTCTCCTTGGTTGATGCTGGTAACGTTGCGGTCGTGCAATATGGAAATTCTACAATCGTTTGTATCCGCGCGATATTCAAAACCACGATAATGATCGCATCGCCCGACTTGCAAATATTGTAACGTCGTGATTATCGATGCTCATTTAATGTAACCTCAAATACTCAGTGTTACTTCCTGACAACATATTAAAGTTGCAAAACGCACAGATATTCTCAATTTAACGAGTAAGTCATGGACTGCGTGGTCATCATTATCCGTAGACGAGGTGGTGAGTTAATTGTGCCACTGCAGTGGCGTGCGCCCATTGTAACGCGCGCTGGTTTGTAAAGTTGCGACGATTTAGAAGGATGCGTGGCAGGCCCGCGTCGAGTGATCTGCCGATGTAGAACTTGAATAGTCTTCATCCCTCCTTTGAAGTTACAGCAAGGAACCAAAAACAGTCGGAGAAATATTGTGACAAAAACAATGACAAAGTTACGGAAAATGGGCAAAAAATCCTGACACCGGTTCCTCTTGCCTAGAGGGCCCCCCGGTGAAGGTTTGCTCAGCTGCCTCTGCTCCCTGGTCGCCCCTGCTCACCGGCTCCCTCCTCTTGGCTAGAGACACCGCGTGGGTGCCAGAGACTGACGGCTCTCTGCCCTGTGAGCACATTGACAGTTGTTGTCGAGAGCAAGGAAAGGGACGGGAGCTCAGGCCTGGTGGGGACGGGGGGGGGGGGCGGCGGCGGTCCCCTTGGGTCTGCATCAGACGGTGGGTGGATGATGTCCAGACAGCGCAGGCGCTGTTACGTTCGACTCAATTTCTAGCCCGCGCTGCGTTCATCCACTGAAAGTCTCTGGCCGCGCCTTTGGTGCCGTCTCGCCGGCGCAGCCTTGTCCGACGTTTCGCGCCACGTGCCCGGAGTTTCATCGGTTCCTGAAGCAGTTCCTGGAGAAGTTCCCGGCATGTGGTGCGAAATGTCGGACATGGTATATGTGATGTGTAAAGAAGGTGTTGTGGATGTAATTGGGAATGCGGAGGTTCTGGAGTACACATGCAGGACGGTGGAGGATAGGCTAAGCAACTTGGAAAATCACGTGAGATGCAAGGTGTGGCAAAAGTAATTAGTAGGATGAGGTCGTGATGGATGGGATAGGTTTGCGAGGATGCACCCTCATGTCACGAGTGGCCGGATCGGATAAGCAACAATGGATGCTGCGGTGGCTAGGAGATGTTAACTGCCTCGCCTGGTGTACAGGAGGGCGTGGGTTTGATCCCAACGCTGGCGCTTGCTGTATATTTGGAGTTTGCGTGTCTCTCTCTCCCCGTGTTCGCATTGTATTTTTCTGCCGGTCCTCCGATGTTTCCCCCCCCCCACATTTAGAATGACCATCACGCGTTTAGAGCAGTGGATCTGAACATGCGGTGCACGCACCCCCTGTGGGTGCGAGATGCCCTCTCTGAGAACCAAAAGGGGTGCAGTCTGCAGTAAAGGTTAATAACCACTGGTTTAAAGTCTTTGGCTGCTATAAATCCACACACGATGACCATAAGCCACGTTCGTTGAGCTATCATTTGTGGCCAGGTCGCTTCTGACAAAAGGAACTATGGAGCTCAGCGAGCCTTACCTGCCAGGAAAGAAAAGTAGTGGAACAAAATACGGGGGAAAAAATCGGAATTTCAGATTTGAACGAGGCGATAGAACGTCGCTCGCTCACTCGCTCGCTCGGACTGTCCCACTCGCCCCATCGAGACGCTGAGGCTGCCGCGTAGAACACGGGGAGGGGAGGGGAGGGCCACCGGGCTGGAGCCTCGCAGCACGCGACGCCGCCGCCGCCGCCGCTGCTGCTGCTGCCGCTGCTGCCCCTGTCGATGCCGCCTGCTGCCACCTTCATGAATGTGGACAGGGATATTTGTCTTACGTTCACATTTGTTAATTGTCACCTTTACTACCGCCGCAGATTGCATTTGTTAAATAATACAATTAAAATAATGTGGGGTAGGTTGCAGGGAGGTGGGGGAGTCTGAGGGGAGGAGGGGGGGGGTGTGTCGTGGGTTTGAGGTGGGGGGCAGGGAGAAGGGGTGCGGATTATAATTAATGAAGGAGCTTAATGTCGCATCGCGGGTTACCGACGCTGTCCGGATCTGGGGAACGTGAAGCCGCTTTCTCGGGTCGCGGGTGCGTGGTGGCGGGGGGGAGGCGAGGAGCGGTGGCGCAGTGGTTAGCGGCGAATCTGTGAATATCAGTGGCGAATATCTAAACCGGTCCTGGGCCTGAACTAGATCAGCTCAGCCTTAAAATGAGTACCTGGTGATACGGTGCATAAACATCGACTCTGGGGAGACAAAGGCGACCGGGCGGGCGTGGTGCTGACCACCCACCCCACCCACCTCACGTGCCGTGCCGGCCATCATAGGTGCTCGCTGATAGCACTTGCCCCGGCAGGCTGTTAATGGCTAAACGGGGTGCCTTTGTCTTTGGGGTTGCGGGGGGGGGGGCATCAATAAGTTAGCGCGTACATAAATTAATGCATTTGCGAATTAATTAATGCATGAATTAAGTACGGAATTTGATGAATAAATAAACGCGGCGACATTTTAATAATTCCTTTCTGCTTGAGAGTGTTGGCTAAAAGCCTATTGTTATTTAAGAGTTTAAGAACGTGATGATGATGATTCCATTTCGTTGTCGTGCCAACGAAATCTTGGCTGCAACGTTTCCTGAGTTGTGGCTGTCATCCTCCAGGATTTAGTTTCTCTGCCTCTGTACGTGTGTGTGTGTGCAGTCTCATCGCGAGCATGTGTGTGTCTTGTTTGTGTGTGTGTGCTTTACGATTATCTGAACCGTTGCTAGGCCTCCCCTAAGTCGACTCAGCGCCAACTTAGTATCTGTGGCGAGGAGATGAGTTCATGTACTGGTGCCAGCTGGAGCATATTGCATTGCAGGATTGCTTGAGAATGCATTCATCCAGCAGTGGATTGACCGCGTCGAATAATGATGATTATTTCATATAAACTTTTAAGAAAAAAATAATGTTATAATAAAAAATATTATCAAACGACTCAGCGGTAGATGGAGCAGCTCGCAATAGGAGGGTCGCGAGTTCGATCCCTGGTTGGGGCCGGGCGGGGGGGAGTCTACTCAGCCCATCATCAACATCATCCCTCCGAGGCGGACAAAATAAGCACACCTTTATGGGGGAAAGTCAAAAGCGGTTGTCCCGTGAGTAGACTCGCTCTGGTCATAGTAACGTGGAATTACCACCACTGACCCAGAGCTGTAAGCGGGAGATAAACACCGATGCTCCAACGCTCATTTGAGCAGAAAATCACTTTGACCGTTGACCCCACCGCCGCTCCAAAAATAATATCAAATCGTGGCCCTGAAATTTGACGATTCCTCAAATTATTGGGGGTGGGTGGGTCGGGGGGAGAATCATTTAACCCCCTGCGAGGCGTCCGCTCTGCGTTGCCCGTGGCGCCCAAGCGTACGTGCGGTGGTCGAGGTACAAAATGAAGTGATGCAATTCCCTCCGTGAGGTCGCCCTTGAGAGTTGTTGGCCATCCCTAGAGCCTGCAGGTCAGTCTGTCTGTCCCCGTCTCCTCTCTCCTCTCTCTCTCTCAACGCTCACCTCGCCACCTGAATCTTAAGGGTTTGGCTTTGTGGTGTCATCCATCAACCTGGCAGAATCTCTAAACCCGCGTGTCTCACAAGCGTGTGCGAGCGTGTGTGCGCGTGCAAGTACACGCGCGCGCGACGCCTCGCGTGTCTTTGTACCTCAAAGGCGGACAAGAGTGGGGGGGGGGCGGGGGGGGGTGGTGGGAGGCGTTGGGGATGTGACCTGGCGAGGCTCATCAGCATGGCACGGGTGTCCGTCGGCCGTTCCGACGGAGCGGGTTCACCTTGCGGGGAGGGTGGCCGTAGGCGTGGCGGCGGCGGCGGCGGCGCCACGCGAAGCCTTCCGCCGGTGCGGTGCCGATAGCGCCTCGGGAGTGACGGCAGCTGAGAAGCGGGGTGCGATTCTCGATTTGGAACTCGTTTCTTTGGAATGGATTCTCAGTGTGCTTCGTTTGCCGTCCGACCCCCACACCTCCGATTAGCGCGGTTGGCTACGTGCAGTGCGAAAGAAGTTCAACATACACACATGCACATACATACGTTCACACATCTACACACATACATACACACATGCATATACATATACACACAACAACAACCGCCATTCGACGTCACCACGACGCTTGTGCCAGGCCATGTGCACCTTGAGGCCACGTGAAGTGTCGAACGCCCGCTGGCAGGAGGTCACGGGGCAGACCCAGGTGCCACGGGACGACTGACTAAGATGACTGAGATGACTGGCTGATGCACCACCTGTGCCCCCTACTGTGCCAATCTGCTGTGCTTTAGCCACCCGGCGCTCCGCTCGTTGTTGTGAGCGTCGCTCCTCCGCCCTCTGTTGTTGTTGGAGGGCGACTGCCTCCAACTGCCCAGTAGCATCCTTCACGAGCCTCCTCCACAGAGGCCGAGCTTGACACTACTGGTACCAGTCATCGGCAAGTCCACTCAGCTCCACGTCCTCCTGTACCACATCACTCCATCTCTTCTCTAGCCCGTGCCGCGCCCGTTTAGCCCCCTCGATCCGGCCGAACAAAAGCTGTTTCGGCATGCGGTGGCTAGGCATGCGGGCTACATGACCCAGCCAACGCAGCCTTGCCCGCCGGAGGAGCTCACTGATGCGACCTTGCCCAGATCTTTCAAAGATTTGTGAGCTCCTCACACAATCCAGCCTGGTTAAACCCAGGATGGATCGTAGGCAGGCTAGCCTAAATGTTTATAACCGGCGAAGATGTTCCATTAGGGGTGTCCACGTTTCGCAAGCATAGAGAAGGGAGGGAATCACCGTGGCCGAGAAGACCTGAAGCTTAGTGCGGAGCGACAGACCAGGTAGCTTCTACACAGCGTTACGCAACCGATGAAAAGATATTGTCGCTCGACTGATTAGGAGTGAGACCTCTGCTGTTAAACTGGAGCCGGTATACACACTATACATACACATATACCTTATGTGCGACGCTCAAACTCAGGTTTATTATTCATGTTTATAAATAAATAAATATTTCGCGGTTGCTTTTTGAGAACACGCCCAAAGGCCCCGGAACGCCAAGCGGCCAGTAACACACAGCACTTATCACAGTTGTAATTGATACGAGTGTGACGCGTTTGTAGAATTGAGAAAGGTTATTATTATTGATTGTTAGCTCTTGGGGGAAAGTGACGATGATGGGAAGAGCGGATTTCAGAGTGGAGCAGTGCGAGGGAAGACTCAGAAGAAGAAGTGTTCTGACCTGCAGTGTGGTGGGTGAGGCAGTGAATGAATGAGTTAGTGAGTGGGTGAGTGAGTGAGTGACCAAGTAAGTGAGCGTATGGGTGAGTGTGTTGTTGTGACCTCCAGTGTGGTGGGTGAGGCAGTGAATGAATGAGTGGGTGAGTGAGTGAGTGACTTAGCGAGTGACCAAGTAAGCGAGCGTATGGGTGAGTGTGTTGTTGTGACCTCCAGTGTGGTGGGTGAGGCAGTGAATGAATGAGTTAGTGAGTGGGTGAGTGAGTGAGTGAGTGACCAAGTAAGTGAGTGTGTGGGTGAGTGTGTTGTTGTGACCTCCAGTGTGGTGGGTGAGGCAGTGAATGAATGAGTTAGTGAGTGGGTGAGTGAGTGAGTGACCAAGTAAGTGAGTGTGTGGGTGAGTGTGTTGTTGTGACCTCCAGTGTGGTGGGTGAGGCAGTTAATGAATGAGTTAGTGAGTGGGTGAGTGAGTGAGTGAGTGACCAAGTAAGCGAGTGTGTGGGTGAGTGTGTTGTTGTGACCTCCAGTGTGGTGGGTGAGGCAGTGAATGAATGAGTTAGTGAATGGGTGAGTGAGTGAGTGAGTGACCAAGTAAGTGAGTGTGTGGGTGAGTGTGTTGTTGTGACCTCCAGTGTGGTGGGTGAGGCAGTGAATGAATGAGTTAGTGAGTGGGTGAGTGAGTGAGTGAGTGACCAAGTAAGTGAGCGTATGGGTGAGTGTGTTGTTGTGACCTCCAGTGTGGTGGGTGAGGCAGTGAATGAATGAGTGGGTGAGTGAGTGAGTGACTTAGCGAGTGACCAAGTAAGCGAGTGTGTGGGTGAGTGTGTTGTTGTGACCTCCAGTGTGGTGGGTGAGGCAGTGAATGAATGAGTTAGTGAGTGGGTGAGTGAGTGAGTGACCAAGTAAGTGAGCGTATGGGTGAGTGTGTTGTTGTGACCTCTAGTATGGTGGGTGAGGCAGTGAATTAATGAGTGGGTGAGTGAGTGAGTGACTTAGCGAGTGACCAAGTAAGCGAGTGTGTGGGTGAGTGTGTTGTTGTGACCTCCACTGTGGTGGGTGAGGCAGTGAATGAATGAGTTAGTGAGTGAGTGAGCGAGTGACCAAGTAAGCGAGTGTGTGGGTGAGTGTGTTGTTATGACCTGCAGTGTAGTGGGTGAGGCAGTGAATGAATGAGTTAGTGAGTGGGTGAGTGAGTGAGCGAGTGACCAAGTAAGCGAGTGTGTGGGTGAGTGTGTTGTTGTGACCTGCAGTGTGGTGGGTGAGGCAGTGAATGAATGAGTGGGTGGGTGAGTGAGTGAGCGAGTGAGTGACCAAGTAAGCGAGTGTGTGGGTGAGTGTGTTGTTGTGAGACTCAGCGTGGCGGTGGTGGATGAGACGAAACTGCCAGTGACTGGTACAGACCGAGTCCTCAACACTGCGAGAGGAATAAACGGGTGACGTTCACAGGAACGGTGTCCACGGTAGTAGACATCGTAGAGTGATACGGAAGAGGCGTATCGCCTTTTGAGCAAGTGACTGGATTAGGAAGCTTTGCCATATATTAATCCACTGCTGGACGAAGCTGCTACCGCCTCTCGACATCTCTCGCCATCCATGTCGAGTGACATTGGACACAACGATACTCGCGCAGACGCATCGAGTAGCGGATGTAGGGATGCAGTCAGTCGTGTGTGCTTTGACGGCTTTGTAGTGGCACGTGGAGCACGCCGAGAGGTATGTGGGGAGGGGGCGGGTGGGGGGTTCGTGGGTGAGCGGAAGCATTGCGAACTGACCTTGAGAAGGAATGTAGAGGAATGAAAAGGAATGAAGAGGAATGAAGAAACGCTTCAGCGTGAAGGCGTTTGCCACGGTGATGGTGAGAATACAAAACTCATGGAGCATTGTGGCGAATAAAATTAAAAATAAGCATGTTTCCGTCCCTCTATTCACGTACAAAAACATTGAAATCT
Organism: Petromyzon marinus; assembly: GCF_048934315.1. Classification (NCBI taxonomy): domain Eukaryota; kingdom Metazoa; phylum Chordata; class Hyperoartia; order Petromyzontiformes; family Petromyzontidae; genus Petromyzon; species Petromyzon marinus. The sequence continues at coordinate 17,560,451 of NC_133690.1, read as the reverse complement.
TTGCTTTGACTGTTGGCCTTGAAAGCGAGGCAAAAGTCCGGACCGTTTGTGACCTTTTGGGTCTCGTCAACACCGAGTCTGTAATGCGTGTGACAACAACGATACTGCTCAACGATAGCATAATGCGGGTTGTATATATATGAAAACATAAATACGTAATATTTTATCTATAATATAAATGAATGTCGATGTTTTCAGTGAGCATGAGCCCTGTCATGTAGATTGATTGCTCCTGCCAATAAACACCTGGAAACCCAGCAGTGTTTTACGTCACGAGCTTCATTATAATCATACTGCTGATGAGCTTCAAACATTTTACAAACAAAAACCCACAGCTTGCTTGAGGTTACATTAGGTCGGTGGAAACCTTTGGAAGGTGGCTCCGTCACGCAGCGCAAGCGACATGAGCAGCTGGCAGTGGCAAATGAGTGAGTGTGCAGGCGGTGCAACTGCACCGTGGGAGAGGGGGGGGGGCAAAGCTGGGAGGGGCCCAGGCGCTGGGCTACAAGGAGTTGGGGCGAGGTGGGAAGGATCGGACAGGGCCTATTGTCCCATTGAGTTCCTTTGCCCCCCCCCCAGATTACTAGCAAACCGGGGCCGCGACACTGACTGCTGTCCATGGTAGCCGGGCGCCACGAGCGTGGCTTCAGGGCGCAGGGCACACCTCCTCCACAAGTGGAGAATTAAAGACGACCCACGGTGTGACTGCGGCCACCCGAACCAGACAATGGACCGCGTTGCGAGCAACCGCATCCTACGCCCGCTCTCCGGTGGGACTGAGCAGTAAAAGTCGCGCTGCTCCTGAAGCTATCGCGTTGCTTACAGACTTCAACTTGGACGTGTGATTTGCACACAGTTGCCACACGCTAGAGAGAGAGAGGGCGCAGGGCCGTAGCGAGGGTGAGCTAGGGGTGGGGCAAGGTGGGGTCGGTGGGGTACCCCCTCACCGGGGAGGGGTGGAAGGATGGGGGTTGAGGGGTGTGGAGGACCTACATGGGCAGCCAAATTATCTGAAACGCAATCGAGCCGTGGGTGGCTCTAGTTTGCTAATGCGGCGCCCCGGAATAAACCTATCCAGCTCTCTCGCTCTAAGCCTGAGAAGTAGCAGCCAAAAAGACGATAATGCAAGCCCCAGTGTTTCTTTCCCGGGTAGTCTAATGTTACTTAGCATCCCGGCTCACGTTTGACTTCCTTAATGTTTCATGATTGTAATGCTTTACCTACTGTTCAGTCTGCCCCAAATTCCACCGCTGAGAGCCGGGGAGAGAGCGTTGGGGAGATGACGGCGGTGGGGAGGAATCACGAGCGAGGTGCAAGGCGGTAAGAGCCGTCGAGCGGAGATAGAAGGGATTGCGGCGAGAGATGGGACAAACACTTCACGTCGGAGATAAGAGGCATAAAATATATGGAAGACGGTGGAGATAGAGTGGCCGCGGGAGGTGTAAAACAGACGGGGAGGGAAAGCCTGCGAAGCCTGCGAGAGAACGCGAGATAGTGGCGAGAGAGAGCAGAGGACACTAAAACGCACTCAGCGCCGAGCAGAGGCGAGCTCGGCTGCCGAATAATTGATGACGTTCATTTGCCGGAGCCGCGCTGAGACCGCGGACTAAGACGCCGTTCATTCGGAGCGGGTCCGGTCCGCTGCACCCCCCCCCTCTCCCCGCTGCCGCGGAGGGGGGGGGGGCACCCCGAGTCCGCCACGCCAGCCGGGAAGTGCGCCCGGGGGTCTCCGCGGGGTCTCGGGAAGCTGCGCGAGACGGGGACAAAGAGAGCGGCGACAACGAGGGGAGGACGCGCGGCTGGCCTCTTGGGCACGGCTCTGGCAACTCCCTTTGCCCGGCGCGCGCGAGACATCTCCCTGCCGACGGGGGGGGGGGTGGAAATCGCGACGAAATTTTGCCCGAGCTCGTCACGGGGACGCTGAGCAGCAGGGCTGAGAGCTTGGTTCGTGCTCGAGTGGGAGACCACCGCGCCACGTGTTGCAGGTGTAGGGCTGCGTGGTAACGAGCGGGTGGCAGTGCTGAGTGTCAACCCACACGGGGTTTTTTTTTCTCCTGGTCCGCTTGTTGAGTTCCACATGTAAACTTACATTTTTAATTGACCGATAACAACTTAATATAGAGAGGATTGCCGAGCTTGGGCAATTGCTGCTTGCGCCTGCATACCCCCAGGTTGTTGCCTTCCTCGTCCGTGGTTTCTCCTCCTCGCGCCTCTGAGTCGTCCTCTGTCTACAAGTAGCGAGCAGATATGTTTAGGCAGCGCGTTACAAGTTGACACTATTATTATTATTCTTATTACATTATACAATTCCCAGCCAAGCATCCCAATGCATGACTCTAATGGAAATGTCCGGTCAATGTGGGTTGGCGGATCAGATATCACTCACCACTGAAGTTAGCCGGGAATCAGAATCCGGCTCGCCGAGTTTACTGCTCAGGTTGCTTGTTGTTATCCAGGGGCTATGATTTGAAATACTTCGATTTCGATGTGTGATTAATAACATTTTTCTACATAGGCGTTTTCAGAATAAACAAGAAATCCGGTGGAGTATAGTGGCTTGATTAAGAGCAGGGTCTAAGATTTACCCCTCTGAAGTCCCGGGTGGTATACAAATTGATGTGTATGTTTACCATGATGACACATGCATAGATTCGCACCTTTGAGAATCAATGTTGTATTTCCAGATTCGTATTCGCTGTACGTGATAGGGTTCACACGACTCCGACAGCCACTTAAGTGACCGCTATATTCACCGCAATGTTAACAAAAAAAGTGATACTTGATTTGAAAAACCTTTAACTTCGTTGTATTTCATGTACGTTGAACTTCTTCCGCACCGCACGTAACCAACCGCGCTTATCGGAGGTGCGATTGGATCACGGCTGCGCACGCGTGTACGTGTGTGTGTGTGTTCGCCTGCACGTGTGAGAGTTGTGAAACGCGGAGACAACATTGGCAGCGGCGCACCGATTTAACATTCACAAATCTAAACACCATTCGAGAATACAGAACGATAGTGTACAAAAAAAGCAAAAAAAAATTAATGCGTTGCCGGGGAAGGGAAAAAACGGATGTAATTTTTCTCTGCCATAGCCTTTGCCGCAGTCAATTAATTACGGCTAATTATTGCCGCAATAAACTAACGGATTAAACAGTCAAGTTTCTTGGTGCTGCCCCAGGCACCGGCGGAAGGAACGCGTCGTGAGCCGAGCCAACATTTTTTAAAAAACATTTTTTAGGATTCCCTGAGAGCGTTCATCTTTTATTTAACGTTTAAAGGCATAAAAGCGCGGAATTAAATGGTTTTAATCATGACCCACCATACTCACACAAACCATTTAGCCTGCATTGAAATCCCGGAATGATTGCACGATGATGAGTAATGAAGTGCAGTAGTGCGTAGAGGTTATGTTGTTATAATGGCAATGGTTGTAGTGATAATATTAATAATCATAACAGGGCCCTGTGTTTACCCGGCTAAAGCCTAAGTGGGCCTCAAGCAGAGACGCGTAGAAACGTTGTGGGTTGTCTCTCAGCCACATCTTGAAAACATGTATCGCTCCTGTTGTCAAGGGTCACTTTCAGCGGGGCCCTGACACTTCTATGCGGGATGTTTGGCCAAGTCCACAGTGCTTTCGAGTTTGCTTTTTTTTTTGCTTCGTGTGGGAGAAAACCAGAGAACCCACAAGGAAATCCCAAATCGTGGGGGTCGTACGAAAGGTGTAACGCTCCAAGCCCCACACAGATGGATTCAGCAACCCTCCTGCTGTACCGCCCTCACCTGGCCACCGACCCGCGGCGGCGTTGCCGGCGTTTTTATGTCCCGCTTTCCGCTCGTCTAATTCCCGACGTAATCCCCGGGCTTTGCGGAAACGTTGTCACACTCAATGTGGAGTCCGTGCGTTTGTGGCATCTCCCCCCTCCCCCTGCCACCAGCGGGTGGGCAGGGACGGGCGGAGCGACGGATCACGCCGGCCGACAGCTCTCATGCGTCGTCTGCTTGCGAAGACGGCTCTCGGCGCGCCGTGTCCTCCCACCCCGCCGAGCAAACGAACCTCTCTCCTCTCCGATGTGGTTCTTTTTCGGCTTGAATACCGCGTTGTTGTGTTGTTGTTGTTGTTAGTTATTGTTGTGCGGCGTAACGGCCGACGTTTCTTTCCGAGTGACTGGGCGCTTCTTCAGGAACACGTCGTATCGAACAGCAACTCGAAAACATTATCGGAGAGCTGTGCGGCAGAGCCGCGCTAAACCTGCGCATCGGTGCTAAAGCTGCACCGTCAACTCGTGTTGGCTTCTTGCCACCCTCTGCATTATGAGCCCTTCTCTCTCGAATCCTGCCGAACGCAACCCCCCTCAACTATCATTGTCGGTATCGTGTCATTTGATGGAATGATACACTACGTTTGAAAAGAGAAGGCAATTATTTTACACCTACGTGACTTTACCGAAAGATTCCTGCAGTCACGAAAGCTTCAAATCAAGAGATAATTAATTGTTAACCTTTTTAGATATTTTTTTTACAACAATCGCATTGCAATTTCAGCAGTCATGTTACGAGAATGTACGCGGAAGGGGCGTGGCCTACCAGCCTCCTCATTTGGGTGCACCTTGTAAATGTGCCACCCTGCCAGGACTGCATACGCATGCCATCTCCTAGCCCGTTTCAATTTATACGTATTGTCTCCCTGGTGGTAGAATTGCATCGCCACAGCCCCTTTAAGCGAGGGGTTTTCTACCCATGAAATGAGGTCAGCGCTCGGTTGGCACGATTAAGCTTCGCAATAACGACACAGCCCCCCGAAAAAAAACATAAAATAAAAATAAAACAGCAGGCTGCCCACCCTTCGCCTCTAATCAGGCACGATGCTGTAAGTGCTGATGTGTGCAAGAGGCAACAGATCGGCGACCGCGGGACACCACCATCCCATGAGCTTCCATGTAAAATAAGCGATTATCAATAAACGGGAAATTACCGGGCTGTGTGGGGGCGTGCAACGTGATGGCGGGGGGGGGGGCACGCGTGTCGGGCGTTCTGTGGGGGAGCAGTGGGGGACAGTGGTTAGCGCACCGCGCAGTGAACCCGGCGTGATTCGACGGTTTTTTTTTATTGTGAGTGTAAGACGTTAATCGATGAAGCCGTGTATCATTGCACCCTTCTATTACACCCTAGTGTATGTGCTGTGGGGCGGAGCGGTGGCGCAGCGGTTAGCGCGCATCGAGCTATGAACCGGCGCCCACCTGAATTCGATTCACGACCACGGCTCACTTCGGGTCGGCGTGGCGCGTGGCATCCTTCACCGGCCCGCGCTCACACCGGCGTGGTGAAGTATGGTCAGGCAGCCGGCACAACCACATGCATAAAAAAACACGGCTGAGCGAGGCGTTCATCCAGCAGGACCGCTCCCCACCCACCACCCCCCCCCCCCCCCCAATATGACACAAAGGTGCGCGCTGTTGTATCCGTGCGTGCTATCGCTCACTCTTCTGCTGCGTATTGTGAAAGGCGCGTCCCAGTTGTTACGCGTGGTGTCTCCATTAATTATATAAGTGATCTATTTTTGGTTTCGCCGAGAGCATTTCGAGCGAGAGGGAGCGGAAATAGGGGGGGGGGGTGAAAGCAGAATGCCCCCCCCACCCACCACCATCCCCTTCATTCCTCCCACCCCCCCCAACTCACTGCCCACCCACCACCATCCCCTTCATTCCCCCCCACCCTCCCAACTCACTGCCTCCCCCCCACGCGCATGTTTCAGCCGTGGAGAGTAGGAGGGCAGCAGTGGGATTAACGTTTGCAACATTCCCCGCTTTGTGAGAGCGTTCCTGGGCAACGCGCCCCCTACTCCCCCCGCCCCCCTCGTGAAGCGTCCCACAGCGTTGCGTTGGAAGCTTCTTTAAAGGAGGAGGGAGGGACAACAACAATGAGACATGCGAGCTACAACACAGAGAAACGACGCACACAAAATGTCTCTCACGCCGTAGCCAGGGGACACGGCCGCCCTGTGGACGGGAAGTCGCCGCGGTGGCTAGGAGATGTTAACCACCTCGCCCGGTGTGCAGGTGGTCGTGGGTTCGATCCCGACCCTGACGCCTGCTGCTGTATATTTTGAGTTTGCGTGTCTCTCTCTCCCTCTCTTCCCCGTGATCGCGTGTTTTTTTCTCCGGGTCCTGCAGATTTCTCCCCCTCCACATTTAGAATCTACATCACACGATAAGCCACTTTGTGAACAAAATAAGCCACTTTGTTGCGCTATCAATGGTGACACAGGTCGGTGGCTAAAAAGAGCTACACAGCTCAGTGGGCCTTACCAGGTAAAATACAAAAAAATGTTTTCGTTTTAATAGTTTTAGATGGGGGGGAGGGGGGGCGGAGAGGGGGGGGGGGGGGTCTCTGCTTAGCAAACGGTTCAAGGTGGTGACCGGGTCGATTACAGACAGAGCTTGCAAAGCACCCCCACCCCTACGCTTCCCGCCGCCCCCTCCTCTTCGTCACGGGTTTAGAGGAGGTGGCGTTCTACCGCCGCGCTATAATTGTATTAAATCCACCCAGTTACTGGCTCCTGGCTCCTCGGTGCTGAGCCGACTTCTCACCGCCAACTGTGTATCTCGGTCGAGCTCAAGTTGGTGGTGGGGAGTCGTTCTCCAACTCAGGCGGTGTTCATCAGAAAATAATAATCGGAACCTCGTGAAGCGCTTTCTAACACCGCATGACTTTACTTTGTTTGGCTGCGCCGGGTGGTGGAGAGTATTACGGCAAACATTTAAAAAACCCAGGCCAGTTCATTACGTAGCCAAACCCCCAAAATGTTAACTATGATGAATCAAGAAAAGAACTGTTTAGCAGAGCCGATGGGCTATTTGTGTTTACGCTCGGGAAATATTCCGTCTGTCGTTCCTGTGTCCATCCATATCGTCTTACGTGAAAACTAGGAAACCCGGGAACCGATCAGAATCAGAATATTTATTCTGACTGGAGGAATCCGATGAGCTATAAAGCTCGTTGTCACAGCTGCCCATTAAATCGCTACGGAACTCGCCACAACACCACGGTCCATCTCTCTGTCTCTCTGTCTCTCTGTCTGTCTCTCTCGCGCGCGTTGGTCAAATACCGTCGACGCGACTCTCTCAAAGAAGCACTGTCACTGCTTTTTTCAAACCTCAGAGTAATTATCGCGCTCTCGTCCGAGCTCGGGCGTGGGCGCCTGCGTGGCACGCGACGCACGCGTCCGTGCGTCCGTGAGTTTTCACGCGCGGTGCGGCTCAATTATCATGCCAACGTCGAATGTCTTCCCCGAACACCACCCTCATCCCCTAAATAAACTGAGGATCCCATAATGGACCCGCTTGGGCAGCTTGTACATTTTTATTATCTCCCTTTAGAGAGACCTTTGCAGTGACCGAGTGGCTTAGAACACGAGTGCGTTGCGGAAGCAGGGTGCCTGTTGCACCTGTATCTTAACTTGTGGAATGAGAAAAGTCCCCTGTGGGGTCACAGGGAGGACGAGCTGCCCTTTAATTAAAGCCGCGACCACGCCGGTGCTTGTGTGCCTGTGTGTGCCGTTAGAGTAGCGGGTAGCGCTACGCTGCGCTACGAACCCGCAGACCCGAGTTTGATTCCCGCTCACGACCACCACCACCAGTGACGATTATCTGAACGTGTCCTGGACGGGGAGATATCTGTTTGTTTTTAGTGTTTTCTTTCTCTGTGATGCTCTACTATTTTTCATTGGCCGCTATTGCTTGTCATGACGTACGGAATCAGGGACGCCAAGCATTGACAAATGACTCCATTCAGAGTCGAGCGGTCTCAACGTCAGCTCCGAGTTGTCGTTGTGCGTGCCGGGCCGAGTGAGCCGAGCGCTTTGCGCTCGGAGTCGAGACGTCGCTGCCGTAGTCTGTGCCGAGTCGTGAGAGCCTCGTTGGGATTGGAGTGATGGCTTCTGTCTTCGGCAGTGAAGCCTCCTGTCCCTGGGGTGCTGCTGCTGGTAGTGGTGGTGGTCGTGGCAGGGATGTGCCTGCTACCCGAACACCAACAAAGACGCTCCCTGACTGCATCACGTTGCGCTTTCAGATGCGCATCTGCGGCCGTCCGGGATGCTCTTCCGATATTAGGAAGCCACTGTAGTTATGCACTTGAACATCATCTAAATTGAAAGCTCATTTCCTTAAAACAGTTTTTTGTGTTTAGTTTGTTGTCTTTTCCCCAGCATTCAACATACATACATACATACGAAAGAAGCTACAAATACAAACATACAAGAAGCCACGGAGCCACTGGCCTGAGAATAAAGCTCAGCCACAGCAACACAAATCGTCCCCGTGTCTCACCGCTATGCCACGCGTCCCGGGCCCTCCAAGCATACTGGACATCACGCAAAATACAATCCAGTCCAATGCATGGTCTTCCATCCAGCAGTACCTCGATCTCCCTGCTTGGAGACTGCGGTGTGCTTAGGTTTTGGCCGTGGTGGTGCCGGCGGTGGTGATGATGGTTGTGGTGGTGGTGGCCATGCTTGTCGTCGTGGTGGTGATGATGGTGGTGGGTTGGCCATTGTGGTGATGATCATAGTGGCATTGCTGGTGACCGTATTGGTGGCGATGATGGTGCTGGTGGGCGGTCACGCTGATCGCCGTGGAGGTGGACGGTCATGCTGGTGGGCCAAAGTGTGGGTATCCCACCCCTCCACATCCCCACATCCAAAATTTCCAGCCTGTTTACCCAGCGTGGAACAGTAAGCTGGGGCTTAGCGCCACTTTAATACGAATTCCTTCCCTCCATCTCCGACCCACCCCTCCCTACTTCCAATCCGGGTCGCCGGCACGCCGGCATTTCCTGCCACAGCCTGCGCTCTAAATCCTCCTGGATAAATTGATAGCGCGATGCCATTGGAAAATGAAAAGGTATCAATTAGATATCCCATTACTGCATCGGAGGGCATTAACGGCCAGTCGGCTCAGGCGGACATGTGGGGCGGTACGATTAGCGGAGCGCTGGAACTCCGCGGGTGTGAAATCCGTAGTATGCACACGTGGACACGGATTGGAATAGCTACTGCTCATCGAACACCGACTTGGCGAAATATTTACGGTGCCGGGCCCGCTTATTGTGTTTTCCTGCATGGTGCATGTAAAGTCCCCGTGGATTTTGTTTGTTCGGGGAGCAACTGGACTCACTGCTTGGTGGCTATACGTGTGCGAGTGTTTCTGAGCGTGTACCAGTGTGTGTGACCTCATGCCTTCAATGACCTCCTGTCACAGGTGCTGGCTAAAGTGGCACCTCGGGATAGAGTCATCATGTTGGGTGACCTCAATGCCCGAGTTGGTCATGATGCTGGCACCTGGTCTGGAGTGATTGGAGCGCATGGGCCAGATCAGCTCAATAACAACGGTAGGAGGCTGCTAGATTTTTGTGCAGCCCATGGGTTTGTAATTACCAACACACTGTTCCGGCATCGGCGCATCCACACAACATCATGGATGCATGCCGGGTCCAAGCAAGAACATCTGCTGGACTACATAGTGACGGACCAGCGGATGCGAGCCCATGTCCTTGACACTAGGACCTACCGTGGAGCTGATCTGCCCTCTGACCATCGACTAGTCATCTGTAAGATGCGCCTGCCATTCTTCCACTCCGGTGGTGGGTGTACACCCAGGACCCCATTCCAACCTAAAGTAGCCTGGTTGCAGTTATCTGATGAAAGTTGCAAGCGAGAATTTCATCATCACTTGCGGCTGGGATTGGCATCGTCCCCGACTCCTGATGTCGAGGGTAAATGGGCGAGGTTTAGGACTGTGACTCATGCAGCTGCAATGGCTGCGTTGGGTACGCGGTCCAGACCTCCCCAGAGACCCTAGCTGACAGAGGAGGTGTTCAGGATGGTTGATGAAAAGCGACAGGCCCACTGTCATCGGCTACAGAATCCCACATCAGAGAATAAGGAGGCTTACCGCAGCCTTCGCTCGGAGGTTCGGAGAGCCGTGAGGCGCTGCAAGGATGGGTGGTGGTCGCGGGTTGCTGAGGAGATGGAGTCTGCCTCAGTGGCCCGCGATCACAAATCTCTATTCAACGCCATCAAAAAAGTAGCCTGCAGCGCCACACCTATTACCATCATTAGGGGAACAAACGGTGATCCAATCTCTGACCCCCAGGAACAGGTTTGCAGATTTGCTGAGCATTTCTGTGAGGTCCTGGGGGAGGGAAAATCCCACAGCCAGGAAAACATCGTGGCACAAAGAGAGGATGACCCTGCTGAGGCTGCGGTGCCTCAAATATTGGAAGAAGTCACCCCCTGTGAGTGGCTGGCTGAGGTGCCATCTGTTGAGGAAGTACTGAATGCGATCTGGAGTCTGAGACCAGGAAAGTGCAGCGGGCAAAGATGATCTCCCAAGCTAAATGCTGAGGGAGTGTGGCGTTTGTGCACAAACTGCCCTATATGACATCATAACAACAGTCTGGACCACTGGACGGGTTCCGCAGGATTGGAAGGATGCCCTGGTGGTCCCCCTCTTTAAGAAGGGGGACCACACAGACTGTAACAACTACAGGGGCATCTCACTCCTCAGTGTGCCGGGAGAGGTCCTGGCAAGGATTATTCAACATCGCCTTACCAGGCACGCTGAGGAGAGGCTTACAGAGCCCCAATGCAGTTTCAAGAAAGGGCAGTCCTGCACAGATGCCATATTTTCTGTCCGTCTGCTACAGCAGAGGTGTAGGGAATTCCAGCAAGACCTATATCTCTGCTTTATTGACCTGGTCAAGGCCTATGATACCATAAGTAGGCCTGGGCTTTGGGTTGTTCTTCGTGCTTTTGGAGGACCTGACCCTCTGCTCACGATCATTAAGGACCTTCATGATGGTGAGCGGGCCCGGGTAAAACTACGTGGCCGGGAGTCAGAGCCATTCCCTGTACACCTTGGGGTGCGACAGGGATGTCCTCTGGCTCCCACATTATTTAACATCTATTTTGACCACGTAGCTCGTGAAGCCTTAAATAGCTGTACCGGGGGAATCTCCATATGGTACAGATATAATGGGAGGCTGATCGATGCCCGGGTGCGGTCAAGGGATGGCTCCCTATTGGTCAACCACGTTATGTATGCCGATGGTTTGGTAATAGCCGCTCATTCAGAGGAGGAGTTGGATTCGCTGCTACTGAGACTGGAGCGTGCCACTAAGAGGTGGGGCCTAACTATCAGCCCCACCAAAACTAAGCACCTGCCTGGGTATTTTGTACCATCGGACACGCCACCCGTACAACTCCCAATCGGTGATGGGGCAGTTGTGGAGAGAGTGGAGAGTTTCCCATACCTGGGCAGTGTGCTTATGACCGGCTCCAGTTTAACAGCAGAGGTCTCACTCCGAATAAGTCGAGCGGCAATATCTTTTCATCGGTTGCGTAACGCTGTGTGGAAGCTACCTGGTCTGTCGTTCCGCACAAAGCTTCAGGTCTTCTCGGGCACGGTCATTCCCTCCCTTCTCTACGCTTGCGAAACATGGACCCCCCTAATGGAACATCTTCGCCGGTTAGAAACAGTTAGGCTGGCCTGCCTACGATCCATCCTTGGTTTAACCAGGCTGGATTGTGTGAGGAGCTCACAAATCCTTGAAAGATCTGGGCACGGTCCCATCGGTGAGCTCCTCCGGCAGGCAAGGCTGCGTTGGCTGGGTCATGTAGCCCGCATGCCCAGCCACCGCATGCCGAAGCAGCTTTTGTACGGCCGGATCGAGGGGGCTAAACGGGCGCGGCACGGGCTAGAGAAGAGATGGAGTGATGTGGTACAGGAGAATGTGGAGCTGAGTGGACTTGCCGATGACTGGTACCAGCGGTGTCAAGATCAACCTCTGTGGACGAGGCTCGTGAAGGACGCTACTGGGCAGTTGGAGGCAGTCGCCTTCCAACAACAACGGAGGGCGGAGGAGCGACGCTCACAACAACGAGCGGAGCGCCGGGTGGATAAAGCACAGCAGGTTGGCACAGTAGGGGGAACAGGTGGTGCATCAGCCAGTCATCTCAGTCAGTCGACCCGTGGCACCTGGGTCTGCCCCGTGACCTCCTGCCAGCGGGCGTTCGACACTTCACGTGGCCTCAAGGTGCACATGGCCTGGTACAAGCGTCGTGGTGACGTCACCGCCACCTAGTGGCGAATGGCGGTTGTTGTTGTGTACCTGTGTGTGTGTACCAGTAGCGAATGTTTGAACCGGTCCTGTGCACTCCCCTAGGTTGACGCAGACTTACTGAGGTACCCGGAGCAGGGTGTGTAAACATCAGCACTGGGGAGACAAAGGCGGCCTGGCGGTACTGACCACACCACCCCTTCGGAGAGGCTCACTAACAGCATTTGCCCCAACAGCCTGTGTCGGCTAAACAAGAGCTCTTTGTATGTATACATGCCTGTGTGTGCCTATGTAAGTGTGCATCTGTGTGTGCGCATGCGTATGTCTGTGATAAATGTGTATACACACACATTCCCGAGTTCGATTCCCGCTCACGGACAGCACCAGTGACAATTATCTGAACCGGTCCTGGGCCTCCCTGAGGTCGATTCAGCCTCAAATGATTACCTGGTGCGGTGTGTAAACATCGCCACTCGGGAGACAAAGGCGGCCCGGTGTGGCGCTAGCCGCCCACCGCCTCGTGTGCCGTGCCAGCCTTCATAGGTGCTCGCTAACAGCACTTGCCCCAACAGTCGACTCAGGCTATACGACGGATCTTTGTCGTTGTATACCTGTGTGTACGTGTATATGTATATGTACATCTTCGTGTGTGTATACATGTGTGTGTGTGCTTGTGTGCGCGCGTGTGTTTGTGCTGTCACCGATTGAGGGCACCATCGCTGATGATTCAGGACACCTCTCTGGCCCGCAAACACAGCGTTTGAGCTTGGCAGCGTTTCCCATCAGTGTGTCCCTGAGTTCTCGGCAGGGGGGCACCGAGCTCCCCCTACCCACCCCCCCCCCCCCCAGGGCCAGACCCCAATGGCGTGGCGACAGACCTGACATTTTGGTTAATTCAGGCATGCGAGATGGATTTCGCGCGTGGTGGAACGGTGGCGTGGTGGTGAGCGCACTGCACAGCAAACCCCGGTGGGCCTGAGATGGACGATTCTCCACCTAGAGCCAACATCAGTGACAACTATCCGAACCAGTCCTGGGATTCCGCCTAGGTCGGCTCGGCCTTAAATGGGCACTCGGTGCGTTGTGCAAATTAAAAAAATCGTCACTGGGGGAGACAAAGGCGGCCGTGCGTGTGTAGCGCTGGCAATGACACCCGCTCGCGAGCAGTGTGGTCCTGCATAGGTACTCGCTTAGAGTACTTGCCCACAAAGCCTGCGTGGGCTACACGGGGCACCTTTGTGTGTGTGTGCACGCGGGAGCGTGTGCATTGCGACTGACATTCGTTCACTCAACATCGATACAGTGCAGGCGCAGTACATACGTCCTGTACTCGCGTGATGTGAAGGTAAATATGGAGCCCCAGTTGGTAAATCCACTGCTGGATGAGGGCCTTGCCGAGCCGCAGACAGATTGGTCCTATCCTTGCAAGCTAAGCAGGCTGAAAGCCTGCTTAGCTTGCAAGAACTATTAAGATCGGGCCCATTGCGAGCGATATGGCTAATGCCTTTAGTTCGTATCGTATAATTAAAAAAAAAATAACGTTTGCACTTCGAGATTACTCGGAAGCATGAAAAACTCATCACATTCGTCAACCACACTGTGGCCTAAAAAGAAAAAAATATGTGAATCGACGTTTCGTGCATTGACCCTTCTTCGTAGCGCATTACAATGTAAACACAAACGCGCCGCTTTGCTTTCTCCGTGTTTACATGCGCGCGTCTGTAGGCGCGCGCGTGTGTGTGTGTGTGTGCTCGTGTGTGTGTGTGTGCTCGTGTATGTGTGAGCCGGCGCATGATTTGTAACGAGCCGAGTTTAACCCCTTGCCACCTATCGAATCGCTTTGATATCGGCGTCGTTGGTCGCGCGTGTCTCTCGGGAATAAATGAAGGGACCATTAGAAAAGATAATTTCCGTTCGGGTGCAGGGCAACGTGGTCTTTTTTACATCGTCGCTGCGGGTGACTGATTAGCTCCGCCAAAATATATAAATATATTAATATATAAGCGGCCCGGTAGAAGCTGGGGGTAATTAAATTCCATTCCTGTGTCCGGGGCATTGTGGGTGAAATGGTTACCACGGCAACTGAGTGTCAACTGCCCCCCCATTTCCCTCCCTACCAAATGTGGGGGGTGGGGGATGAAATCAATGAGCGAGCACTTCCCAAAGAGACGGAGATAATGCACGCGGGGCGCGCGCGCTCGCGCACTCACGCGCGCGAGCGCCTCACGGAGCGCGCTTGGGCCGAATGAAACCCAACGCGAACGCGCCCAGAACGAACCCGCGCAGCGCGTCGACAAGGAGATTCAAACAGCAGCAGCAGCAGCGTGCGCGGTTTGCTATACCGCCCCGTGTGTGTGTGTTAGTGTGCGTGCGTTCATGCATGCGGGTGGGTGGGGGTTGTGTGTGTGCGTATTCGAGTGGGTGGGGGTAGTCGTGTGTGTGTGTGTGTGTTCGCGTGTGTGGGGAGCGGTAGTGTAGCGGTTCCTGGCGACAAGGGTTCGATTCCCGCTCACGGCTAACACCAGTGACGATTATCTGAACCGGTTCTGGGCCTCCCCTAGGTCGATTCAGCCTCAAATGAGTACCTGGTGCGGTGTATAAACATCGCCACGAAGAAAACAAAGAGGGCCGGGCGTGGTGCTGTCCACCCACCCCCTCGTGTGCCGTGCCGGCCTTCATAGGTGCTCGCTAACAGCACTAAAGGCGATACGGGGGGAGGGGGGGTCTGTGTCTTTGTTCGTTGACAAAGGCGGCCAGGCGTGGTGCCTGCATGCCCACTCCATCGAGCGCTGGTGCAATATCCTGAATAGGTGCTCGCTAACAGCACTTACCCTCCCAGTCTAGGGGGATCTTAGTCCATGGTCTATGCATGGAACATGAACACCCATGGGTCCTTGCTAACAACACTTGCCCCATCAGCCTGTAAAGGTGATACGGTGGGCATCTTTTTGTTGTGTGTGTTGTTGTGTGTGTTGTTGTGTGTGTTGTTGTGTGTGTTGGGCGTGTGTGTTGTTGTGCGTGTTGTTGTGTGTGTTGGTCGTGTGTGTTGTGCGTGTGTGTTGGTCGTGTGTGTTGGGCGTGTGTGTTGTTGTGTGTGTTGTTGTGTGTGTTGGTCGTGTGTGTTGGGCGTGTGTGTTGTTGTGTGTGTTGTTGTGCGTGTTGTTGTGTGTGTTGGGCGTGTGTGTTGTTGTGTGTGTTGTTGTGTGTGTTGGTCGTGTGTGTTGTGCGTGTGTGTTGGTCGTGTGTGTTGGGCGTGTGTGTTGTTGTGTGTGTTGTTGTGTGTGTTGGGCGTGCGTGTTGTTGTGTGTGTTGTTGTGTGTGTTGTTGTGTGTGTTGTTGTGTGTGTTGTTGTGTGTGTTGTTGTGTGTGTTGTTGTGTGTGTTGTTGTGTGTGTTGTTGTGTGTGTTGTTGTGTGTGTTGGGCGTGCGTGTTGTTGTGTGTCCGTGTGAAGTCACTTCCTTGAAAAAGAAGGGGAGGTGAGGGGGAATAGAGGGAGAGGCATAGTTGGTGAGAAGGTGAGAAGGCGGAAGAAGAAGATGAATGGTTAGAGAGAGAGAGAGGTGAAGGAGGACTTGAGAGCGTGGGCAGTGAAGGGCGTTAGAGGTAACCATGTATAGGGGGGTCGCCGGGGGGGGCATGCAGATTCAGGGGGGCACGACCCAATGTGAACGCAGCGTCTTGCACCAGTGATAACACATTGTAGCATCACGCTTGGGGTTACGGGGCTGGCGAGGGGGTAGGCAGGTAGGGAAGGAGAGAGGGAAGGAGGATAAGGGGGGAGGGGGGAAGATGGGTTTGGAGGAAGCGCAAGGAGCCGGCAGTAAACAATGGATTATATTTTATTAGAGGGAGGGGAAGGGAGACCTGAGAGAGACTGAGATGGGATTAGAGCAGAGTGGGGAGAAAGGCAGGATGAGAGTAAGAGATGGATTATTGGGAAGCAGAATTGGAGAGAGTGAGCGTTGGGAGGCACGCAGGGCAGGGGAGGGAGGGCGAGAGGAGTAGGGGCAGGGAGAGCTGGGGGGGGGGGGAGCACGGTGTGGGGAAGAAGCGGCCCCGGTTCACGCCACTGCCGAGACAAATTGAAAAGGACTGTTCACTCGCACTGCCTCGTGCCTCGATGGGTTTTTATCTGCCTGCGACAACCCTGATGTCGTTACCGCTTTGCTATTTACAGTGTATTTATATTTTTATTTTTTCACGTCTTTTCGCCTCCTCCTACTCCTCCTACTGTCAGACTGTTGCCCTCTCCCACTCCCCCCTCAATCGCGGGCCCAACAGCGAGCGATGCGCGGCGGTGGCGAGGGGGGAGCCGTGCGGCTCACCCGACCCCCTAGGGCGCTGTCCGCCGCGGGGAGGGTGCTGAGTTCATCCCGCGCAGGAGTTCGCAGGGGTAGCCGCTCCGAGCGATGCGCGTGGCGAGGTCTGGAAGCGTTTTGCTTCGAACCGCTAAGGTTCACGGTGCTCGCTAACAGCACTTGCCCTAAAAGTGTGGTCAGGCTATACGGGGGATCTTTGTCTTTGTTGGTTGACAAAGGCAGCAGGGCGTGGTGCTGAACACCCAGCCTTTCGAGCGCCGGTGATGTAGCCGTTAGAGGTGCTCGCTAACAGCACTTGTCATAACAGTCTCTTGAGGCTATACAGAGGTTCACGGACAAGGATCGGAACGAGCGTTAAAACGTGAGATAAATATTCGCTACTCTGTATGGTCGTGAGCGGGTTTTGAACTCGGGTCACCGGGTTTGTAGCGTAGTGCTCTAACCACGACACTACCGACTTCCCCAAACGTGGATACAACTGCACACACACGTGCCATCATGCACACACACGTGCCATCGTGTACACACACGTGCCATCTTGCACGCACACAAACACGTGCCATCGTGTACACACACGTGCCATCTTGCACGCACACACACACGTGCCATCGTGTACACACACACACATGCCATCGTACACACACACACGTGCCATCGTGTACACACACGTGCCATCGTGCACACACACGTGCCATCGTGCACACACACACGTGCCATCGTGCACACACACACACGTGCCATCGTGTACACACACACACGTGCCATCGTGTACACACACGTGCCATCTTGTACACACACGTGCCATCTTGCACACACACGTGCCATCTTGCACGCACACACACACGTGCCATCATGTACACACACGTGCCATCTTGCACGCACACACACACGTGTCATCGTACACACACACGTGCCCTCGTGTACACACACACACGTGCCATCGTGCACACACACACGTGTCATCGTGTACACACACACGTGCCATCGTGCACACACACACGTGCCATCGTGCACACACACACACGTGCCATCGTGTACACACACACACGTACCATCGTGCACACACACGTGCCATCGTGTACACACACACGTGCCATCGTGCACACACACGTGCCATCGTGCACACACACACACACGTGCCATCGTGTGCACACACACACGTGCCATCGTGCACACACACACGGGCGTGCATACATACACTTATGCGCGTGCACACTGACGATGACATGCAAATATGTTTTGCTTATGATGATACATTTATTAAAAACAGAACTGAAATCAAATGGAAATCCCTTTGTAAGAGAAATCTCGAGAGAGGACACGAGGAAAACAAACACCCCAACATACAAAGATAGCTCCACTTTTTACGAAAAAAGAATTGAATCACTAACTTTGAAATATTTTTTGTCGTAGGGGCGACGTTTTTAGAGAGGACTAAAACCTTTATGATGAATATTATGATTTAATATTGCAGGTTAGCCTCTTACAACCCCTGTATCCTCCAGACGTTTTACAATTTTAATTCAAAGCTAGAGCCAGTGATGAATTCATTATTATTGGATTTTTTTTCATTCCATTGCACACATACAGTGAGGGAAAAAGTATTTGATCCCCTGCTAATTTTGTACGTTTGCCCACTGACAAAGAAATGATCAGTCTATAATTTTAATGGTAGGTTTATTTGAACAGTGAGAGACAGAATGACAACAAAAAAATCCAGAAAAACGCATGTCAAAAATGTTATATATTGATTTGCATTTTCATGAGGGAAATAAGTATTTGACCCCTCTGCAAAACATGACTTAGTACTTGGTGGCAAAACCCTTGTTGGCAATCACAGAGGTCAGACGTTTCTTGTAGTTGGCTACCAGGTTTGCACACATCTCAGGAGGGATTTTGTCCCACTCCTCTTTGCAGATCTTCTCCAAGTCATTAAGGTTTCGAGGCTGACGTTTTGCAATTCGAACCTTCAGCTCCCTCCACATATTTTTATGGTATTAAGGTCTGGGGACTGGCTAGGCCACTCCAAGACCTTAATGTGCTTCTTCTTGAGCCACTCCTTTGTTGCCTTGGCCGTGTGTTTTGGGTCATTGTCATGCTGGAATACCCATCCATGACCCATTTTCAATGCCCTGGCTGAGGGAAGGAGGTTCTCACCCAAGATATGACGGTACATGGCCCCGTCCATTCCTCCTCCTCCAAACACGGCGAGTTGAGTGGATGCCAAAGAGCTCCATTTTGGTCTCATCTGACCACAAAACTTTCACCCAGTTGTCCTCTGAATCATTCAGATGTTCATTGACAAACTTCAGACGGGCATGTATATGTGCTTTCTTGAGCAGGGGGACCTTGCAGGCGCTGCTTGATTTCAGTCCTTCACGGCGTAGTGTGTTACCAATTGTTTTCTTGGTGACTATGATCCCAGCTGCCTTGAGATCATTGACAAGATCCTCCCGTGTATTCTGGGCTGATTCCTCACCGTTCTCATGATCATTGCAACTCCACGAGGTGAAATCTTGCATGGAGCCCCAGGCCGAGGGAGATTGACAGTTCTTTTGTGTTTCTTCCATTTGCAAAAAATCGCATCAACTGTTGTCACCTTCTCACCAAGCTGCTTGGCAATGGTCTTGTAGCCCATTCCAGCCTTGTGAAGGTCTACAATCTTGTCCCTGACATCCTTGGGGAGCTCTTTGGTCTTGGCCATGGTGGAGAGTTTGGAATCTGATTGATTGATTGCTTCTGTGGACAGGTGTCTTTTATACTGGTAACAAGCTGAGATTAGGAGCACTCCCTTTAAGAGTGTGCTCCTAATCTCAGCTCGTTACCTGTATAAAAGACACCTGGGAGCCAGACATCTTTCTGATTGAGAGGGGGTCAAATACTTATTTCCCTCATTAAAATGCAAATCAATTTATAACATTTTTGACATGCGTTTTTCTGGATTTTTTTGTTGTTATTCTGTCTCTCACTGTTCAAATAAACCTACCATTAAAATTATAGACTGATCATTTTTTTGTCAGTGGGCAAACGTACAAAATCAGCAGGGGATCAAATACTTTTTTCCCTCACTGTACAACGACAAAGATGCCCCCCCCCCCCATAGCACAGTCTGTTGGGGCAAGTGCTGTTAACGAGGAGGGGCGGGTGACCAGCACCACACCAGGCCGCCGTTGTCTCCGAAGTTGCGATGTTCACACATCCCACCAGGTACTCAATTGAGTTGGACCTATGGGAGGCCTAGGACCGGTTCAGACAATCGCCTCTGGTGTTGGTGGCCGTGAGCGGAAATCGAACTCGGGTCGCCGGATTCCTAGCGCAGCGCGCTAACCACTGCGCCACCACTGCTCGATCACCCGCACACACACACAACCACACGTGCAGATTGATGGAGCACCACATAGGTGAGAGTGGTGCCTGATAGATTCTTTGCACTGTCATTCCGAGTCTGCTGTCTAATTCTCGGCCCATTCATTGCAGAAAACGAGAGATAACCTTTTCAACCCGAAACCTCACTCCCCCCTTCCCCCTCGCCCCCCCTTACCCCCCCCCCCCCAAACCCTTAGGTTTGAGATTTCATTTCGGGCCACACACACACACAATTCCGTTGCAAACTCTAAAGAAAAAAAATATAAAATAATTGGAGCAAGAGAAGGAGGTTTGGAGGGGATGAGTAGCAGAGGCATTACAAACTCGGGTTGGTGGGGTTGATGGGTTGACCGGAAAAAAAAATAAAACAATGGATAGGTGGGGTGGGGAGTGGTGGGGTGATGTGGGAAGGGGAGGGGTGGGGAGGGGTGAGATGGGGAGGGGTGAGGTGGAGTGGGGAGAGGTGGAGTCTCAAGGGGACCGCAGCTTTCATCAGGTGCACATTTGGCGCAACGCGGTGGGGGGGGGGGGGGGGGAGTCGAGAATAAAACGAATAAAATGAATGAATTGAGACTCAT
Source organism: Petromyzon marinus (assembly GCF_048934315.1). Classification (NCBI taxonomy): domain Eukaryota; kingdom Metazoa; phylum Chordata; class Hyperoartia; order Petromyzontiformes; family Petromyzontidae; genus Petromyzon; species Petromyzon marinus. The sequence continues at coordinate 17,540,073 of NC_133690.1, read as the reverse complement.
AATAAAGAGGTGTGATGTGAAATAGTTCTGGTGGGGGAGGGGCGGGGGCGTTGTAGCCAGACTGGGGGGGGGGGGGGTAGGGGGAGGGGCGCGCGCAAAGGATAAAATAATTGAGGATCGTGTTTTGCTTGGCATTTTATTTTTGATCCGCTCTTCTGAAGATGCTGTTTAAAAGGCTGGAAGCAATAATGTAGACCAGATCGTGGCTTCTGTGAGCCCCCTCCCCTCCAACCACACACGCACCCCACAGCGCCCGGCTGCCGTGTCGTATGTAAAATTATTTACTTATCTGTTTATTATCCGTTCCGTCATTAATCCATTAATTATCGCCATAATTAATCTACGGATCATTCACTCGTTAATTAATCTCGTCCCCCCCCCCATATATATATTTTTGTTTTAATCTAAAATGTGCACCGGCGTCTTGATTTGCATTGGTGGTGCGACACGACAACAGAGCACCGTCGTGACGCAACGTTCACTCCGTGTACAAACCGTGTGTTCCCGGGTACCCCACGCAGACTGGTGGGGCACGTGCTGTCAGCGAGCACCTATTAAGGCCGACACGGAACACGAGCCACGTGGTGTGGCCAGCACCACGACCGCCCGCTTTTGTGCAACTCTGTTACCAAGGGCTAGTTGATTTCAGCCTGGCAATCCTCACAATGGTGGCTTTGGCTGGGCCATCGCACAAAGACGGCCACTGCATCGCGCGCTTTCAAATGCGCTTCTGTGGCCGTCTGGAACGCTCTTCCTCCCGATATTAGGAAGCCACTGGAGCTGTGCACTTTTAAAGCGAGAATAAAAACTCCTTTCTATAGAACTACGTTTTTGTGCTTAGTTTGTTGTCCAATTAGCATGGTTGGCTACATACGGTGCGACGGAAGTTCAGCATACACACATACAACATACATCGTAAAAGCGAATAATACATCAGGTGCTTGGAATAATTTGGAATATTGTAGGTGCGGGGGGGTCATGTCACATTGCCTAGTCGGGATTCGCACGTGGCACGGAGTTGACAACACAGAATGGCTGGAGGGGAAGGGAGTTTCAGGCTGTGGGAGCAGCAGGGGAGAATGAGCGACCTCCCACTGAGCGAAAGTTCCCTGCGGGGGATTCGACAGAAGGCCTCGCCTCGTTGGTTGCTGGAGCGGAGAGTGCGTGGAGGGGAGTAGAGTGAGATGAAAGGGGAGGGGTAGGAGAGTGTGTGGAGGGGAGTAGAGTGAGATGAGAGGGGAGAGGTAGGAGAGTGCGTGGAGGGGAGTAGAGTGAGATGAGAGGGGAGAGGTAGGAGAGTGCGTGGAGGGGAGTAGAGTGAGATGAGAGGGGACAGGTAGGAGAGTGCGTGGAGGGGAGTAGAGTGAGATGAGAGGTAGGAGAGTGTATGAGAGAGGTATGAATGAGAGTGCGTGGGGGGGGGGGGGGTGCAATCGAGTGGAATGAGTCGGGGGCTATGTATAACGCTATTCATAGACAATTTATTTTACTGAACGGGACCAGAGAGGGCCCCATTTAACTATTCGATGCAAAGCGGTGTTTCGCTTGTGAGCGACGCAATGCAGACTCACGCGCGAGACTCACACGGAGACTCACATGGAGACTCATTCGGAGACTCATTCGGAGACTCATACGGAGACTTACACACCGAGACACACAGAGACTCACACGGAGACTCACACATCGAGACTCACAGAGACTCACGCACTGAGACTCACGCACTGAGACTCACACACTGAGAACCATGCGTGGAGAGGTGTGGGGGGTCGAGTCGAGGCCAGGCAGACGCCTCTCCTCAAACTCTTGGCACCTGGGCGCCGCTCCCCGTCTGCGTCCACCGCATTAAACGATTTAACTTTACTTCGCCAGCCTCGCGTTAATCAAGACCCGGTGCCTCCACTAATCTCCAATCTCACAGTGCAAACCCATATTGGGGAGGCGGAGTAGAGGAAGCGAGAGAGATAAGGCAGGGGCGGCTCCATGGAGGAGGATCTTCATGATTGCCTGCATGCCCTAAATCATAATGATCATCATGTCCTTTGAATCATCCAGGAAAGCCACACTCAGTCGCAGAACCCTTGTTCAGGAGGGTCCTACTGCTACTGCTCCAGCAGTGGGGTATTGTTTATTGTAAAATGTGTACAGCAAATTGATGAGATGCGTTTATGAATATTCACGTGGGAGGAGGAAACCGGAGCAGCTGGAGGAACCCCCTCATTGCGCGCGAGGGGACAGCACTCCATCGCCGTACAGATGGAAACAGATGGCAATGAGTTCACTTGCTGCACCGCCTTCTCCTGGCAAGTCACAGTGCGGCCACCTCCTCCTCGACTCCCACGGGAGAGGATATTCACAGTGTCTGTGTGTGTGATCCACCAAACCCTCGTTGTTGCCTCCACACACGCGGTGTTGGATTACAGACAGCCGCGTGCAGAGTAGCCACCCCGGTCCGGCCACCCAGGGTGAACTTCGGCCTGGTCGTTGCGTTGGGCGAGCAGAGCGGCGACCGGACGCTCAAATATTAAAACAAAAACTAAAATTCGTAATGCCACTCGTGGATTGGGATGGAATCAATGCGGCCGTGGTTGCCAACGCAGCTGCGTTGGCCGTATCGGTGATTAATCTGTCACTCCGCATCATTTGTCATTGGGAAATGCCCGTGGACTTTATATCTCATGTACAATTCACGACACAACACGTCTCTCTCTATCTATATCTAAAACGTCTCCAGACGCCGTACGGACACGGCATTCATATATATTTATATACAGAGAGAGCGAGAGAGGCGGGCAATCGTAGACAAAGGAAGAAAACAACAATACGAAGGGCTTGAGCCTGGCTTTTAACAAGGCCAGGGAGTTGACAGCACGGACGGCTGGTGAGAGGGGGGGGGGGAGCGGTGTGCGGGGGGAGAGAGTTCAAGGCCAGCAGAGGAGAATGAGCGACCCACCCACGAAATGAAGGTTGACATCGCTTTTGGTTAGAACTTGACTTAATAGATCATTGTATGATAATTTAGTTCACACACACATTTGTATAAATAAAAAAAACAAATCTACGGAGCAATGAATGGTGTATGTTGAACTTGTTTCGCGCCGTACATTGGCAGCCGTGCTAATGGGAGGTGCGTCTTTACGACGATGCCCAGTGAGGCCTGGTGGAGGAGGTGACTCCTTCAGATGAGACTCATACTGGTCTCTTGAGTTCACACCTGGGTTAAAATAAATCACCTGAAAACTTTTTTATTCATGGCAGTGGCAGTATATTAAAAATGAAACTGTTATAAATGTTAATATGCCTGTTGTTTCATTATGTATGTTATTAAACGTATATATTTCCGCACCTCCGATTAGCACGGTTGGCTACGTACGGGGCGAAAGAAGTTCAACATGCATACATAATTGTAATTATTTATCTTGACTTTTTAGCGATGAGTTCTTGGACCCGCATTGTATTTATTAGAAGTGCTGTCACGGATGCAATTCAGAGCTGGGAGATATTTTATTAAAATAGTGGAAGAATATGAAATCATGATATTTGTATCCTGCATTCACGTAATTATATTTTATTTTTGTTTTATTAAAGCCCTTTGTCGATCCACTATTGGATGAAGGCCTCCCTACGTCATCTTAGCCATCGAGGTTGTTTCACCATATTTCACCACACTACTCAGTGTGGCTTGCTCCAGGTAGAGTGGACAGGAGCGGTTCAAATATCACTGCTAGCCATAGCCAGGAATCGAACTCAGGACCGCCGGGTAACACAACAGCCGAAGTGCGTCAACCACTGCCCCACCACTCCACCGCCTTGCTCACAACACATTCATCCAACTGCGTATAAGCGCCTGTCATATTTATATTTCACGTATGTTTGCATAACGGTGATACAACACTGTTAGGCCCTGGACACTCAAATCACGTCGGGGCCTGCACACGCCCTACAGTAGACCAGGTAGGGCTGATTTCTTTAACCGAATCATTCACATCACCAAATCATGACTGAACGCATCATGCCCCCCTCCTTCCCCCCTACCAATTTGTGACAATACTTAGAATCGCAGAGGTGGCAAATTGTTCGAAAAAAAAATCCCACGATACGGCGAGACGAATTTAACGTCAATAAAGCAAGCAAAATTGCATAACTCCCCAAAAACATTGTTGTAATAAAACAGCAATAGCGTGGATTTTTTTTACGTGTTCATATGAGAGCGCATCACCGCTTCACTTTATGACAATTCGCTGCAGCAGATCGCATTAAATAGGGCATCTTAACACAATCACGGAACACAATGAAACAAAATATGCGCATATGTTACACGCGGATTGTCGGACGCCGTTACCATTTGTCAAAGGCGGGCTGGTTTTTTCTCCCTCCCCCCCCCCCCCTAATATTTATTCAAACACTGCTTGCAGTGTCGTCATGAAGGGCTTATCGATGCAAATGTAAACGTGAGTAGCCGTGCGAGTCCCCCTAACCCATCGCGGCCCCGCAGTGGCAGCTCGGGATACAATTAGCGGCCTTCGCGGTGAGACGCTTGCATTGTGGCAAGCGGTGGTGGGCGGGGTTATGTGGGGGGTTGGGTGGGGGGTTGGGTAGGGGGTTAGGTGGGGGGTTGGGTGGGGGGTTGGGTAGGGGGTTAGGTGGGGTTGGGTGGGGAGTTGGGTGGTTGGGGTTTGGTGGTTGGGGTTGGGTGGGGGGGTAGGTGGGGGTTGGGTGGTTGGGGTTGGGTGGTTGGGGTTGGGTGGTTGGGGTTGGGTGGGGAGTCGGGTGGGGGGTTGGGTGGTCAGAGTGCATCTCGCCTCCTGGGGCGACCTTTCTCCCGTCGCGAGTTGTATCGCGAGGGGGCCTTGCAGCGGAGAATCCTCGTGGTGAGGGGGGCCCCACGTGCTTCGTACGACCGCAGTTCGGAGAGGGGAGGGACCCTGCTGGTGGCTCTCCCCCTCCCTCTCCCCCTCCCTCCCTCCCCAACTACGCCGTGACATCAATGGCATCAAAGCAAACACATTTTTTTTTGGCCGTGAATTTTACACGCTAGTTTAACACCGAGGTCAACGTGTTACGGGACATTTGATTTGATTTAAACGCTCGTAGGTGTTTCGTGCCCGTCCTTTTGATTGCTTTCATGTGGCGGGGTGGTTTCTGCTCGGCGTTTTGCGTCGATTGTCCGCGCTGCGTTATTAATTGTTGCTGTTGTTGACATTTTGGTGACGACCCATGCTTCGCTTGAAACTACGGGGGGACACTATCGCGTCGTATTACTCACAGAGTCACCTGGCGGCCCAGGTCACTCTTAGCAAATGAGACTCATATCCTGATCGTCTTGTGTTCTCACTCGGTTGCGCGAAATGCACCAAAGGGAAGTGAAGTAAAGCACACAGCAGTTGCTCCCAATCTCACACGTTTATTTAACAGTCCAATGGACGAGGTTTCCACTGCCAACCCGATTGCATTCCACTTCATTGTTACTTGCTTTATTGGTCCTGTATGTACGATGAGCTGAGGTGACCCCTGACCTCGCTATTGAGCTGTACCCTCCATCCACTGCGGAGGCACCACCGCGTGCTGTGCGTACAATGTGTGCAGCACAAACAGATTTAACGCGCGTGAACCATTCACTCGCACTCGCGATTCGATGAGCCAGCGTGAGATATGAAATCCCACTTTTCTAAGGTGGGGGAAAATGTATCCATAGGACAACCAACTGTGAACTTTCTCACAAAGTGGTACTCATCTTATCGACCCCCGAGATATGATGGGCTGACTCGACCCCTCTCACCCCCCCCTCCCCCTGCCATGAACGGGATGTGAACTCTCGAACTTCTGGTTGCGTGCCGCTCACTCGACCGCTGGGCCATCCTGTTGGATTGTTGTCTAATAATCCCAAAAATATTTGCATAAATATTCCATGATCTATTCTGACACGCACGATTTCATTCATGTATCGCGTGCCAAAAAAAATCGATTTTAATCTTTAAATACATTAAGTTACATGCCTACGGGGGTGGACCTACATATTACATGAATACCGTATTCTCTGGATTAAAAGATGCTCCAGAAATTAAGACGAACAGTAAAAACGTGTGCCCGGTGTCAATAAAGTTCAACAGATCTGGTTTCTCTCTCTCACACACACGCACGCGCACACCAACTGGGTTATAAGCCACATTCCCAGCTATTGCTTGATAATACAGGGGAAATGAGTGCATCGTGTAACTCATAGAACACGGTGGGTATATACATCTGAGTCAACATTCACTCTATTATAGAGTGGACGACTGCGAGGTTAATCCATTGCTAAGCAAATTGGACATTGTGGCACAGACAATAATTTAATGGCCTACGCAATTAAAATTCTCCCTTGGCTAATTAGCGAGGCAAATTAAAGTCCTTCGCAAGCAGACACTTCCTTTGCTTAAATTGTAATCTTTATGTGTGCCTCATATACAGGAATTACAAGCAATATACTGCGTTATTTTATTGTTTAATAATTTAATAAAATTGAAATTCTGTGAGAATTCAAAGGACAAATTGCCCTCAATTCGCCCGACGTTTTCAGATCTCCGAAGCTAAGCGGGTTGTGAGCCTGTTTGGGAATAGGCATTGAGACTGGTTAAAAATACCAGGCGGTCTCGCGAGAAGTGTGATGTCTGAGGTTGCAAGGGGGATTGTGGCGCGGTAGTGGATTGCTGAATCCATTCCTGCAGAGTGCGACCGATATTGTTCTCAGTGGCAGAGCGGGCGAGAAGGTGCGTTCCCTCTCTACCACCGTGTTGGACCAGCAGAGGTCACTGAGCCGTAGCTCTTTGACATCCGCTTCCGTGGGCCGTTCTCCTAACACGCAGGGAAGAGATGCACCGCCCTTCGAGAGAGTCCTCGTCTCGTCACAATGATGCCGAGGGCACAATCGGGGTGACATTTCGGGGGGGAGGGGAGGAGGAGAGGATAGGACTTGGGAGGGGGAAGGTAAACATGAATTAAAATGACCGATGTGCGTGATGGGGGCATCTGCCACGTTGTACGGGAGCGGCGAGAAGGATACAGCGAGGGCTGCAGTGGTTTTGTTTGTTGCGTTCGGGGTGGTGGCGAGGGTTGGGGGTCTGGCTTTCAGGGCAGAGAAAGAGAGAGGGGCACAGGCTGCAGAAGAGGCTTCACCATCAGCTGCTTAACCAATTAAGCCCTCCCAATGGAGACGTATTTAACGGAGCGCAGCTGTCTGTTGTTTCATATCTGCCGCCGAGCTGCAGACGGACGTCTCATAAATGCTGTTTGCGCGCGTTCCTAGCCGGGAGGGCAATTACCGCGAAATAATTGAAAGGTAAAAAAAAGGTTGCTTGAAGTCCTTGTGTTAATGATGATATTCGTACACATGAACACCACACTGCACGACTCTTGTGGGGAATTTTAAATTATTATTTTTGGGGGGGGGGGGTGAGTTGGGGGGGGGGGGCTAATATCACAATGCTCCTCACCGTCTTCGCCGTCGCCCCGTTAATGTTTTAGCTGCTCGCGTTTCGCGTAAAAATGTTTAAAGGCGAGTCCTTCTGTTCCCCGCTACGGTCAAACGTCGCGGGCTTTTTTGATCGCATGCAACGTAAATCGTCGACGGCGCCCGCACCTCTCGTCTCGTCTTTAATCGTCATCATTTGCCTGCCGGTCGCCTTCGATCGTTAATCTCCTAACGTCATCTCTCTATCTCTCTCTCTCTCTCGATGGTTGTCGACATTCGCTTTGGAGATGCGGGGGCTGGTGCACGCAAGGCGGCGAGACGTTGCCGCTAGGGGGCAGTACAGCAAGTAGGCTCGTGAGACCACTTTGATTTCATAGAGGCGCGTTCCACACCCACGTCTGAATGAGTGTTTCTTTTTCTTGAGACGCTTCCCATTTTTTTTTTTTACCTCCCGTGACTATGCAGCAAAATTATTCGTAGCCAAAATGTTTGTGGGGCTTTTTTGTTCTTGGGGGGTGGGGGGGGGGTGAAGCAGACTCTCTCTGCAAAATGAATTGACTCAGTGAGGGATTACTGATAAAATATCATCATCAGCAGCAGCATCGCCACCATCTGTCAAATGTGTGATGTCCCGAATGGCTTTTACTTAATCATAACATCATCGCCATGACCACCGCCATCATCATTGTAATCACCAATCGTAATTTGTTTTTTATTGTTATTGCAATCAGAGAGTTGCCGTAGTTGTTTGCTCACTGCACTATAAATCTCGCCATCGTTTGGGAATAATAAAAATATGTAGAACCCGTCCTGGCCTGGACCCCCGCCTCCAACTTCACCAACGCACCACTGACCCCTTGACCTTCACGGCATGGGGAGGCCTAAATACCGCAATGGAATGGAAACATACATTACGATCGCCGCCGCGGTCGCTGCCCACCACTCGCATTGGCTGCTGATATTTGGGCTACGCCCATTTCAAACCTTTAAAAGCAGTTGTCTTTAGAAGCTAACCCCCCTTTTTCCTGAAGACGACCGCTTGTGTTGCGATCGAAACGTCGATATTTTTTGTTATTTTTTTCTGTCTACGTGGCTTTACCGAAAGACCCAAAGAACATTATCATTATAGATTAAAATTTTTACATAAATACTGTAGAGGATGCTAAACATACACACGGAGAATGCAATTATGATCGTACTAAATAAACACACGCCATCGGGGACAGACGCCATCAGAGAAACTGCTTGAGCCGAGAGAGGAAAACGGGACGCCTGTTATTAGCGAGCACCTATACAGGCCAGCACAACGGAGGAGGGAGTGGTGCGGCCTCGCCCGGCCGTTTTTGTCTCCTCGGTCGTGATGTGTACACATGGCACCAGGCACTCATTTAAAGCTGAGTCGACCTATGAGAGCCCCCAGACCGGTTGAGGTATTCACCACCGATGCTGGTGGCCATGGCTGGGATTCGCACTTGGCCTGATTCACAATCGTCGACGTCGTCATCATCATCAGACAATGCGCTGACACACATAACCTGCCTCCCTCTGTACTTGTGGAGGCGCTGTTGTTTGCCGGCTCTGTCCCTCATTAGTGGTGACCTCTGCCCCCCCTGTCCCCCCTCCCGCCCTCCCCCACGTGTGTGTGTGTGTTTGTGTTTACGCCCCCAGGTGTGAAATCGCCACGGGGACAGGGACAGCGCGTCCGCTTCGGCTAACGACTCCGGGACGGTACGCCGGATGATGATGATGACTCGTGCGCACACTCATTTGCATGGCCCGACTTGGGTTGAAAGCGTTGATGCATCATCTCCGTCCGCCCGTCCGTCTGTAACTGGGGGAGGGGAGGCGATTGCTCTCGTAAAGACGATCCAATATTAACGACTGTTCAGTATAAAGTCGTCTTGCTATTCGGGACACTGCTACAATGGAGCAGCGACCGAATTGATCGGGGCAAAGCAGACACATTGACGATGCTGCACTCGCTGGCAGCTATTCACGCGCCCAATTTATAAATTGGTCATCAGAAAGCATTTTCTTCAAATGTTATTCTCATCGGCGCCCCATGAAGGCGTGCAGCATCACACACTCCATCTCTCTACTGCTCGCTCTGTTCGTGTGCTGTGAAGGAATGTAACCTGATGCATGTATAGTCGCTGTCCTTTTAAGTCCACCGTGTTATTTACGACTCTGTTAAATTGATCAAAAGGTTGCCCAACTATTTTTTGAAAGACAAAAACCATCGCAAAAAAGGGGCAATTTGCTCATTTTCAAATGGATTCTGCCTCTGACAGCTACTTATTGGCTTCAATACTGCCAATTAAAAACTCCTGCGGAAAAAAAAACAAATCACGCGCGCACGTGCCTTTTCACTACTTTGTATTTAAAATAAAAATGTGTCCTATATTTGAATGTAATCCGCCTCAGCTGTGACCACGTGCGCAGGGCCTCGTGCCTGCGCCGATGTGGGTTCCCAAGTTAAACGCGCAATGACCGGCAAAAAAAACATCGTCATTGTCCGCAGGATGTCCATGATAAATCCGTAAGCAGTGTCGACCGATGATTTGAAATATATTGTATACCACTCACACCCTTCAATAGCAGTGCACCCTTGCGTGTAATCGCCACCACGCAAACGCTGCGTTAAACAGTTTCGCCCCCCGCTTTTCAGATCGACTCACGCTGGTGTTATCCACGTCGTTGGGCCACTTTTGCCTCTTGAGCTATAAGCAGAATACAAACACACTTAAATTAATGTCATCGTAGCATGATTGTACCATTGGTGCAATGCTGCGTTTGCTAAGAGAACCAATCGTGGATCCTACAGTCAAGTCAGTCTGTCTGTCTGTCCGCATGGCTCCAACCTGCCACGCCGCTGGCGGGCCTTTGCTAGACAAGTGCTGGACACAGAGCGAGGTCTCTGTGTGTGCGGCCATCCTCCACGGCCGGGAGTCTTCATGACAAGCCACACTGCGGACGCGGCAGCGTACAAACAACGTCACGTCCGGGTGATTGCTGCGCACCGACTCAGCTCATCGGAGGGCTAGGAAAGCCACCGCATGGCTTTGGCGAATTTGACGCACGCGTGGAATGCATTAAGAGAAGAGTCCCGTGGAAGCAAATATCAAAGAACTACTTGTGAGACACCATCCCCCTTCAAGAGACCTTTGTAAACAACATATCGGGGTGGGATGGGGGGAGGTACTGCACATTTCCTCATGCCTGGTTACGGAGGAAATATTCATGGCATGATGGCAACAACCGATATGTTTAATTTTCAGAGCTAGAAAACATTTTTTTTAAACCAAATTAAGTGAAAACCGAACTTAATGTGATTGTTTTGTGCAGTCAATCATGACCGGGCTGACACCATCAACTCGCTCCACTCGGGGACTCGGTTTAATCACTCGCGGCCGAAAAGCAGATCGGTACTCAGGGTCGCAACGGTGCTGGCTCAGTGCGCCTGACCCCTGAGGCCACCTGGTCACTTCGCATTCGTGTGTGTGTGTGCGTGTGTGTTTGTCTTTGTGTTGTGTGGAGCGGTGGTTGAGCCGTTAGCGCGCTGCGCGACGAACCTGGTAACCCGCGTTCGATTCCCGCTCACGGCCAACACTAGTGACGATTATCTGAACCGGTCCTGGGCCTCCTCTAGGTCGACCATGCCTGGTGCGGTGTGTGAACAAGGCGACTGGGCGTGGTGCTGACCACCCACCCTCTCGTGTGCCGTGCCAGCTTTCATCGGTGCTACTCGCTAGCAGCACTTGCACCAACAGTATGTTGCAGGTTATACGGGGGATCTTTATCTTTTTGTGAGTGCGCATTTAAAGCCATTGCTTGCTACAGTGAGTCTGTTCTATGGAAATGGCTTGTACGACGAATCTCAGCTGACAAATGGCCAAATTGGCAAGGCACGCTGGGTGATTTGCCAGTTCCTCTCTGCCCAACATTGGCGGAAACTCAGTTTTACGCCAGAAAATGAATTAGGCTCAATATCTTCCACTTGCATGTCTGTTCGGGGGGATTCATGGGGGAAATGTAAAACAAGTTAAAATATGTAAAAACACTGACAATAGTTTTTTTAACAATATATGTGCCCCTTTTTTTTACGTAAAACCCATCATGGCAAGAAAGCAACGTGATTCTCGTTTGAGGGCGAATTCAACAATTCCGCGTGTGCGGCTAATGCCCACCGTATTTGTTGTTCTAACCGAGCTTCAGCACCCGTCCGTTTGCAGGCACCGATTACCCAATCGTGCCAGCCTCTCGGCGTGAGTAGCACCACGATTCTCGAACCTCGATGTTCAGTTTTGGCTAGTTAGCTAAACTGGGGGGGGGGGGGGGGGTGGCATGAAGGCTGTGAGAGTGGCAAAAGGTGTGGAAGCCGGCTGTGAGTGCTGCGAGCTACCACGAGATGGCCCTACCCCAGTGGATTCGGTCCACGGTTAGGTTTTGTTCACCCGCGGGGTTGAGTCTGTGGAGTGAATCCGTCTGTGCCGAGCTTCGAGTGTTCACGCCTGCGTGCTCCCACTCCTCACTGCAGTTGCCGCTTCAATCCACGTTGATTTTGTGACGGTTCGCTGAACGGTAAATTACAAAAAATGAAAAAGTGACAAGGAGCATGATGGCAACGAAAATACGAACGTGAGACTGCTGGCACAAACATGTAGATGATCATCATCAAAAATTCTGATACGGCCCTTATGATGCATTACAGAGACACTCAGACCCGGGGCTCAAACCCAGGTTCCAACCAGCACCGGGTCGGTGTCTCGACCACACAGATTATGAGCCTGTTACTGCCGTTATTAACCTGAACATAAGGCAAAGACACCCAGACGCAGCGTTCGAACCAAGGACCACACCAGCACTGCCTCCGCTTTCTTGGCCACAACCAGAACGAACACTTAGGAGGACCTAAGAGCCTCTCAAATCAGAACCTCTCTCAGGCGCATCGAACGATGTGGATTTGGACCCCGCCAGCTGCCCCATTATCTCCCAACGCCAACAACAGCAGCAGCACAGGAGACGGGAGGGGGTTGCTTTGTCTTGGCACATTTTACTTTCTGGCTGCCGACGTCGATGGCATTTCTCGCCCGCCTCTAATGTTCGTAATTAGCGGGAAGCCAAACGGAGGCCCTCTGGTGTTGGCCAGTCTTGTGACTCTTCACCTGGATCGACGTCAACCTGTTCTTGTGTGTGTGGTTTTTTTTTTCCTACTGCCAAGGGCAAGAGAATGCATTCTTGTTCACGACTGTGGCGAACAAACAAAACAATTACGTTCTAAATTATGGGGTGGTTTCATCGTCGTCGTCGTCATCAGCAGCCATGGTTAAATCAACTGCTGGACGAATGCCGCCGCAACCCGTTGCCATCGTGCACGGCCCTGCGTGAGCACTTGGAGCAAGTGCTGCTAGCGAGCACCTGTGAATGTCGGGAGAGCACACGGGGGGGGGGGGGTTGGCCAGCCCCGCACCCGACCGCCTTTGTCTCCCGAGTGGCGATGTTTACACCCCGCACCAGGGGAGGCCCAGGACAGGTCCAGATAATTCCCATTGGTGTTGGCCGTTAGAAGGGATCGAATCCGGGTCCAGCGATATAACGATCCAATAACCACCTGCACACTCACGCGCGCTGATTTAATCACTCGATCTCCCCGATGGACGTGCTCCCAGGTGCGTTCTCTCTTTGGCTTGTGAAGCCTCCCCGATGTGGTAACCATACTTCACCACGATGGTGATACAGGACTGGGTCGGATATTACTCGCCACCGATAATTCACTATGTAACACGATTTTTGTTCCTGGGTAGTAAGTGTTATTTTCTAATGGATTATGCTTCAAAAGTATAGAAAATTGTTATTATTCCCCACAAACTTTGCTTTTGTGATCAGGACTTTGTGTGAAGGAATGACACAAATGCACACCACGTTTTCACATTGAAAATCGGTACATTTCAAAATATCACCGTCCTGGTCACAAAAGCAAAGTTTGTGGGGAATAATAGCCACGTTCTGTACTTTTGAGGTATAAGCAATTAGAAAATAACACTTACTACCCAGGAACAATAAAATATTATTTTTGTTACGCAGTATAATGTTTGCAGTGGCTTGGAATCAAACTCGGGTCTTCAGGTTCGTGGCTCAAGACGCTAACTGACCGACTATTTATGTTATTAGGTAAGGCTCACCGAGATCTTTTTCAGAAGCGACCCGGCCACAAATGATAGATCAACCAAGTGGGTCATCATCACGTGGAAATAAAACTCAGCCAACTACTCGAGATGCGTGGTGATTCTTAATGTGGAGGGAAACCCAGAGGTCCCGGAGAAAAATCCACGCCACAATGGGGAATATACTCAAACTACAAGTATACAATAATAAAGTATTAAAGCTTTCGTGGCTGCATAAAATTACTCATTGTTTTTTTTCGGTAAAGTCACGTATGTAGAAATACAATAAAATTATATTAATACAAAAAACAATCACGACGTTTCGATCACAACGCAAGCGATCTTCATCAGGTGTCAAGAACAAATCACGGAGGTAAATACAACAAAAAGATGAGAGACGAGGATTCAACAAACCTGAAAAAACATTATGTGAAGCACATCCAGTCAGGCCAACAACACAGTTAGACACTTCCTGGCGGACCACGAATTTCAGAAGAGTGTTAAATTTCGTGTTTAACCTTTGGATTGCACATACCAGCATAGATAGAATGAAAAATACGAGGTACACGGTCAGTAGAAATACATATACAAGTCCATCAAGAGGTAAGGAGGGAGGAAAGACGGACAGGGAGGCAGAGAGAGGGGGGGGGGGGCCGGAGGGAGTATACAGCAAGCGTCATAGTTGGGGTCGAACCCACGACCTCCTGTATGCCAAGCGAGGTCGTTAACATTTCATCACCGTGGCACCCCTGCATAACCGCTGCACTCAACGTGCATATTATGCAGCCATATATTCATGTATATATAATGTCGGCACTGCACATAATGTGAGTGTATTTGTACATATGCATGTATATCTCAAGACAATTTCCGCTGAGCGGACGAAAAAATAAGTGGCACACCCGCGCGGTGCGGGTTCTGGGATACGTTCGCGTGTAGCACACTGAGCCGTTACGCACAAAATCAATCTCTCCAAATCTACCGGATTTCTCATTTTGCGTTTGAGAAAATCACCACGGGGGGTGGAGGAGTTGGGGGGAGGGGGCAGGTGGGGGGGGGGCGGGTTGATGGGGGGGGGAACCAAATCAAATTTCGCAGGATTCCATGCATGGTAGCTGGTGGGAAATTGCAGCGCACACGTGGAAGCGTTTAATGCGGCGGTGGTGGTTTGTGTTGGGGCGCTCGCTCGCTCTCTCGATGCGACGCGGCTTGGTGTGGCGGCTGTGCCGTCGGGAACCCCGCAGAGTGGCTTAACGAGCCAATTTGTTTCAGTTGCGCGCCCCACAATTGCGCCGAGGGTTTAGGGGGCATCGTCGGCGAAAGGAAGCCGCGGGCGCGTCGAGGTGAGAGTCATTTATTCGGCGCTCGCGGACCGGCGTAAGGGTCATTCTGTTCATCTGGGAACGGATTCATCCGACCTTTATGACTCCCCGTCTCTGCCCGCGCATCTTCCCATTCAACCCCCTCCTCCCAACCCCACCCAACGACAACATTGCTCGCCCGGCCCAGAGACGCCCTTACAAAGCAGCGCAGCGTCCACCGCTCACGGATGTCCCAGAATGCATTGAGCGGCTTTGCTCACAATCGCGGTTGGAGGGCGTTGATTGGGCCACGAGTCTGGGGGTTTTTTTTGCCCTGATCCGATTGCTATGAACCCGGCTACCCGGGCTCGCGTGCCGCGATGGTTTAGCTTGTTCCCTTTTGAGTTGTAACGGGAACGAGATGAACAAGAACATATCGCACTGACGGAGGGGGGGAGATCTCCGTGTCACAGCGAAGTGCGTTGTTCTGAGTGGATGTATCGGGGGCCTTGTTTTTCATGGGATAGTGTCTGCCCCCCCCCCCAAGCTCCAACCCCCAGAGACACTGGGGTGGGGGCGCGGGGGGTGAAACAGTGTGGATAGATCTTCCAGGGCTCAGTCTCGGCCAACTCCAGGTAAAAGTAATCCCTGGGTGTACGATTACGCAAATGACTAAACCACGACTTTTATTGTCCCGGGGTGAATAATTACAGATCCCCTGGGACAGCCGCTACTACGCCCATCAACAACTAAGAGGACGACCCGCGTAGAACCAGGACAGAGGTGGCAACTTCCCGGAAACCCGAATTCCCAGGCACGGCCAACGCCGCTGGCGGACGACATCTGAAGCGGTCCTGCTCCGCCTGCTCCCCTCCCGTCCAAGCCGCCCACTACTCACGCAGCTCGCGTTGTCTGCGCCTGCGTCGAGATGACCGCTGGTCGCGTCGTGAGCGGCACGCCGCGCGGATGTCGAGGCCGTCGCGCGTCGAGGGTGCAAAATCGCGCGCTCGGTCACCGCGTTAAACGTCGCGCGACATGAGCGTGCGTGGTGGGTTGGAAAATAACATCGCGAGCATCTGCGCCCGAGCTCTTCACGCGCGCGGGATGCAAAGTGCCCGGAGCTTAAAGGGCAATGGCAGATTACCATATCGCTCATTTTGCACGGTTATTTATTTACTTCATTTCATTTCCCCCCGTTGTGACGTCTCCTGTCCGCGCAAAAGATAAAGGGACACGGAGAGAGGCGCCCGTGCGCGAGAAACGGAGCTACGTTACACGGGAAAAGATCCCCCGTATAGCCTGAACGGGCTGTGGGGCAAGTGATGCTAGCGAGTAGCACCTATGAGGGCCGCAACAGCACTCGAGGGGGTGGGTGAGATCACGTAGAGACCCGTAGGCTCGCATTGAGACATATAGATACCCATAGACTTATATAGAGACCCACTGACTCACATATAAAACCACAGACTTACATAGAGACCCATAGGTCTTCAATAGAGACCAATATACCTACATAGATACCCACAGACTCAAATAGGGACTCATAGATTCACATAGACTGGCGTAGACCCATAGACTCACGCACATGCGGGCAGGGCATTGCGTGCCCATAGTGATATTGGTGATCTCCACAGATCTCGCGTGGAGATCACTTCGTGATATCTGTGCGGAGCCCACGGAGTGACGCGTACAGCGTCACAGCCTGAGCAGTGAACATCGCATCAATAGAACCGCTCTATAAATATAATTCTCCATCATAGATGTATTGAAAACTAAAATACACGGACCGTCCTATCTATGGACAAGACAACGTGCTTTTCAAATTCTAGATCACTTACTCTATCGATGTTTCAGTTTGTTTTGTATTTGCTCAAAAAATTAGCAAGGGGCTTCACATATCCACTTGGAAATCGTGAGCCAGTGGTGCATTTCCACGTTTTTCTGCATGAGTCTATGGATAACCGTGAGTCTTCGAGTCTCTATGTGAGTCTATGCGTTTCTATGCGAGTCTATGGATCACTGGGTAAGTCTATGAGTGTCTGTGTAAGTCTGGGTCTCTACGTGAGTCTATGGGTCTCTGTGTGAGTCAGACAGCAAGGGGTGCAGGTCTGTACGTAGAACAACGAACGAAACGCCCCGCACGCTCCACGAGCCACGATGCTCCGTGGACTCGGGCATTATCCCCCCTCCCCGCTCTCACTCTCATTTGCCACAAAGCGGTACTGATTTTAACCACCCGAGACGGCGTCATTGGCTGCGTGGGACGTCCGACCGCGATTTGAACTTGCAAAAGCTGGCGGCTTTAGCCACAGCGACGATGGCACGTTTGAACCCTCCTCCCCCCCGAGTATTTTCTAGCGCGAGCCCAGACAGCAACTCCCTTCCCCTTGGCAACTCTCTCCGAGATGACGCAGTGACCATGTCCGCGTGCGCATTTCCGTATTAGCCCTTGTTTGGCTACAGCCCCGCAGCCGGCTCCAAAATCTGCAGAACGTCCGTGCAGCGTGCTCCGTTGGGGGGGCCCTAAGCACGGAATTATTTTTGGGGCAGCCGGCCCGACCCCCGTCCCCACCCCACGCCCTTTCAATGTAAAAATCCCCCACGCCCCAGTGAGATGTACGTGCGTCGAACTTCTTTCGCACCGTACGTAGCCAGCCGTGCTGATCGGAGGTGCGAGGGAAGGACAACAAACTAAACACATTTCTAAAAAAAAAATTATATCTAGATTTAAAAGTTAACTCGAGTGGCTTTCGAATATAGTTCGTGTTAGCTATGAAATTCGTACGATAATATTTGTATTTAAAAACATTTAAATGTGAATTCGAGCTGATATTTGGCAGGTTCCTAATTGTATGCGCTTGGCCACCAATATATTTATTTAGTTTCGTGTTCATACATCCGGGGCCCCTTGAGCTGCTTGAGGCCCCCAGCTGTAGCTGAGTCGGCTTCGCGGCTCGCACCGCTGCCCTGCTGCTTGAGGGAAGCGAGCGCCACGCATGGCCAAAGGCAAATGTTCCCCGTATAGCCTTGGAATTTTGAGGGCAAGTGCTATAGAAGCCTTTTTCTCCCAAGCGGCGAAGTTTTACACACGGCACCAGGTACTCTTTTGAGCCTGAGTCGACCTTGGATGGGAGCCCCAGGACCTGTTCAGATAAATCGCTATCACTGATATTGGTGAGCGTGAGCTGCAATTGTAGCGCAGCACGCTCACCACTGCGCCACCGCTCCCCTACACACGCGGACACTGGCGGCGGACACCCGAGGTGTCCCGACAAGAGGATTGCGTGGGATTTGAGAAATGTTCTTCATCCGGATTTGGCCGAGACAGGCGAGCGATAAGATGCGCTCCTCTCGTTCGGGATTCCTCTATTTCTTTCTTTTCCCGGGGAGACCGCAAAAGCTTGCCTCTCGTAATCGCCGTAAATCGGCACCGCAAAGGGAGACTCGAGGGCGAGAGTGAAGCGTGTGAAGAGAGAGGGCATGTTGCGGGATGCGCGTTTCCGTTTGTTCATGGGCGGTTTTCTTGTTGCCAGTTTTGAAAAATATTTCATTTCTTTACTTCCCTTGATCAACCCACTGCTGAATGAAGGCCTCCTTCACGTGACATTCTTTATAATAATGATGATGATAAAATATCGACAAGTTTTAGTCAATCCACTGATGGATGAATTTCTACAAACGCCTCTAAAACACTATACAGGCCGTGGGTCAATGTTACTGCTTGAACATGCTTCCCTATGCTGTGTTGATTAGGAGAATTGGTTCAACCAATGCGGGTTGGTCAATGCGGGTTGGTGAAAGGTGGTAGGGATTGGACCCAGGACCACTCAACCACTCACCCACCCACTCAACTACTCACTCAAGCACTCACTCACCCACCTACTCAACCACTCACCCACCCACTCACTCACCCACTCACTCACCCACTCGCTCACCCACTCACTCACCCACACACCCACTCACCCACACACCCACTCACTCACCCACCTACTCAACCACTCACCCACCCACTCACTCACCCACTCGCTCTCCCACTCACCCACCCACTCAACTACTCACCCACTCACCCACTCACTCACTCGCTCACCCACTCACTCAAGTACTCACTCAAGCACTCACTCACCCACCTACTCAACCACTCACCCACCCACTCACTCACCCACTCGCTCTCCCACTCACTCACCCACCTACTCAACCACTCACCCACCCACTCACTCACCCACTCACTCGCCCACTCGCTCACCCACCCACTCACTCACCCACTCGCTCTCCCACTCACTCACCCACCTACTCAACCACTCACCCACCCACTCACTCACTCACTCACCCACTCACTCACCACACTTATTCCCTCGCTTCTTCCCTCGCACTGCTCCACTTTGGAATCCCCTTTACCAATCCTCACTTTCTTCCATCGCCCCTCTCCTCCCCCAAATATGGTCCGGGTCACTGGTAGACCAGCAGTGGCAGTGACCAATGGCCTGCATCTTGCGCTTAAAGGCGTGTGTAAGGAATTCATCCAACAGTGGATTGACGTTATGTGGCGGGTTTGGACACGTCGCTGTACTGAACAGACCCGGCCGAAATTAAGGCCAGGTTTAGATACCAGATGGCATGGGAGCGTTTATTTATTTATTTACAATGGCGGTGGCTGTGAAGACCACTCTTCTGTGGCCATGAGCGGAGGATTGTAGAGGACGAGACGGAGAGAAGGTGGAGGATGAGCGACACCACGACGACTTCTCTCCTTGGGAGGGAGCCGCTGGTAGCGATGAGATGGGGGCGGGGTGGAAGGGATCAGATGCAGCCCCGGTGACCCCCCGGGGTTCAGGGTGAGAGCCCCGGCCGTAACGAACGACCTCGGCTACATTAACGAGCAAATCAACAGCCAGCTGCCCCCCACCTTGTTGCGATATGGCGATGAAGGCCGCTCCACCGTTAACCTCTCCTACCCCCACCCCCCTGCCCCCCAAGGGCAGTGGCAATCAATTTCGAGAATTTCATCTGGCTGGGTGAAAAAAAAAATATTTGCCGTTAGCATTTGCAAACAATGACTTGTGTTTATCAGGGGTGGGACAGTTCCACACCGTGGTTGGTGCCAGCGGTGGCAGGATCGGCCTCTGCGGAGGAGGTTCGTGAAGGACGCTCACGGGGAGTTGGAGGCAGTCCCCCTCCAGCAGCAGCAAAGTAGGTCGGAGGAGCGACGCTCACAACAGCGAGCGGTGCGCCGGGAGGCTAAAACGCAGAGTTGGCAAAGTGGGGCGCACAGCTGGTGCATCTGCCAGTCGTCGCAGTCGGCCAACCCATGGCACATGGGTCTGTTCCGTGACCTGCCAGCGGGCCTTCGACACTTTACTTGACCTCGAAGTGAACTTGGCCTGGCACAAGCGCCGTGGTGACGTCACCGTCACTTAGTGGCGAACGTCGGGTGTTGTGTGTGTATATATGAAGTAGTGTGTGTATATGAAGTAGTGTGTGTGTATATATATGAAGTAGTGTGTATATGAAGTAGTGTGTATATGAAGTAGTGTGTGTATATGAAGTAGTGTGTGTATATATGAAGTAGTGTGTGTGTGTATATGAAGTAGTGTGTGTGTATATATGAAGTAGTGTGTGTGTATATATGAAGTAGTGTGTGTGTGTATATGAAGTAGTGTGTGTGTATATATGAAGTAGTGTGTGTGTGTATATGAAGTAGTGTGTGTGCATATGAAGTAGTGTGTGTATATGAAGTAGTGTGTGTGTATATATATGAAGTAGTGTGTATATGAAGTAGTGTGTATATGAAGTAGTGTGTGTATATGAAGTAGTGTGTGTGTATATATGAAGTAGTGTGTGTGTATATATGAAGTAGTGTGTGTGTGTATATGAAGTAGTGTGTGTGTATATATGAAGTAGTGTGTGTGTGTATATGAAGTAGTGTGTGTGCATATGAAGTAGTGTGTGTATATGAAGTAGTGTGTATATGAAGTAGTGTGTGTATATATGAATTAGTGTGTGTGTATATATGAAGTAGTGTGTGTATATATGAAGTAGTGTGTGTGTGTATATATGAAGTAGTGTGTGTGTGTATATGAAGTAGTGTGTGTGTGTATATATGAAGTAGTGTGTATATGTATATATGAAGTAGTGTGTATATATGAAGTAGTGTGTATATGAAGTAGTGTGTGTGTGTGTGTATATGAAGTAGTGTGTGTGTATATATGAATTAGTGTGTGTGTGTATATAGTCAGTGGAAGTAGGATTATCTGAACCTGGGGGTCCTCCCCTAAGTCGACTCAGCCTCAAATGAGTACCCAGTGCGATGTGTAAACATCGCCAGCCGGGAGACGAAGGCGGCCGGGCGTGGTGGTGGCCACCCACCCCCTCGTGCACCGTGCCGGCCTTCATAAGTGATCGCTAACAACACTCGCCCTAACAGTGTGTTATATATCGAGTGATATCGAGTGCTTTAGCTCAGGCTCTTTGGTGCGCGGTTCTGAACATCACAACCTTCAGATCACAGAGCTTCCGCACGGAAGGCAAAAACGAACGTCTGCTCACTGGAGTTTGGCTCCTTAAGGTCAAAGCGTGACGTGAGCTGGAACTGGGTTTAAATCACAGCACCAGATGCGCCACTTTTCATGCCGAGTCCACGTCTGTGCCTCTTTCAACCAAACTGCTCTTTAACGTATCTGGCCACAATTGATGGCTTATCACGCCGACATTTATAGCGGCCAAATACTCTAAACGCACGTTGATTCTAAATGTGGAGGGGAAAACCGGAGGACCAGGAGAAAATCCACGCGACCACGGGGAGAAAGACGCGCAAACTCCAAATATACAGCAGCAGGCGTCAGGGTCGGGACCAAACTCATAACCTCCTGCATACCAGGCGAGGGAGTTAACATCTCGTCACCGCAGCATCCCTTGTTATCCAGGAAAGCCTCGCTTCTCAGGCGGGTCCTGCTACCTGTGAATGTCTGGCCGTTGACATCATCGGCCGTGCTCTATCCACTGGTTGATGCAGGCCCCTATAATCCAAATCTATTCCTCGCAGATTCCCGATGCTGTGGGCCGTTCAAGCTCATACACGCGAGCTGAATTAATCGCTCCAACTCTGCATTGTACGCACTTTTTTGAGTCGTGCATTAGTTTACGGTCCTCTGTGTATGTAGTAAAATATGTTTGTCCTGTAGAATAGTATATAGGCTCTATGTAAATCTGTGGGTCCTCATGTAAATCTATGGATCCTAAATTTTGATTTAAAGCTTTTATTGTTTTATATTTTTATTATTTTATTGTTTCCCTTCTACGTGACTTTACCGAAAGAACCAAGAATATCTATGGACCCTATTTAAAGCTATGGGTTCTCAGGACTCTGAGTCCTAAGTCTGCCTGCGAATCTTATGTAAATCTACGTGTGCTATATTAGCATTGACTTTGTGGCGTTTTGTTTGGTTTCGAGACGTACGTCAACGTTGTGTTTTGACGATCCGTTGGTTGTATTCTGACCACTCGTCTGCTTCTGCTGCTGCTTCTGTGGGCCTCGTGGGGATGTCATTTACCAGCTGAGTCACAGCCCCAGGCTAGAGTTTTATTGATGTGGTAGTGGTGGTGGTCTGCTGTCCGCTGGGTTGAGAGGGATTACGAGCGGCTGTAATGGGAGATTTGTGATATTGCTTGGGAGCAACTGGCTCAGCCCGTGTATTTCATCATCATCGTCGTTATCGTCGTGGTCGGCCGTGACCTATCCACTGCTGGATGAAGGCCTCCCTCAAGCCATCGCCATCTCTCATGGTACTGCGATACAAACAGTGCGTCATTGTATGTATATGTATGTTGAACTTATTTCGCACCGTACGTAGCCAACCGTGCTCATGCTAGGTGCGGGGAAGGACAGCAAACTCAACACAAAAAGAAGTTCTGAAGAAAGAGCCATCATCATCGTCATCGGCCGTGGTCTATCCACTGCTGGATGAAGCCCTCCCTAATCCGTCGCCATCACTCAACATCCTTTGATGGAACAATCCGTCCGAAAGCTGCGGCGCGAGCAGGTTTCATCGCTCCGTCTCCACGGCGGCACGAACGTCCCCTCGTGGTGCGTCCCAACTCCTTTGGCTGCCACTCCGCCGTGCGTCTCGACCACGAGAAATCGCCCCTCTCTCGAGCGACGCGACCTACCCAAAGGCCTCTTTCAGTTTCTTTGATGCCCATCGCGACGTTTCCGACTTGCCCGCGACTTCTCTCCCAGGACATGCATGTTCCCCTCTCTCCTCTCTCTCTCTGTCTCTGTCTCCCGGTGTCATTCCCACCGCGCTTCTCTGCACACTTTTCGGATTTGCGATCCTTACGGCTCGACGGGACTGTGTTCAAACACCGGACTCGCATGGCCCTTGCACACACGTAAATCTACATTTATCTCCGGAGTATTTGCCTTTCGTTGTAAGTGCAGCGGTAAAGTTGTGCAACCGACTGCTGAGCATGGATGTGTGTGTGTGCGCGTTGTACAAATATCACTACTAGGGAGACAAAGGCGGTCGGGTGTGGTGCTGGCCACCCACCCTATCGTGTACCGTTGCGGCCTTAATAGGTGCTCGCTCACAACACTTGCCTCAACAGTCTGTTAAGGCTATAGGTAACAACATGGGCTATCCAATTGCGCTACAAACCCAACCCCCTGAGTTTGATTCCTGGCCACGGCTAACACCAGTGATGATTGAACCGATCATGTGCTTCCCCTGGGTCGACTCGGCCTTGTTAGGTTACCCCTTACATCAGTTGCCCCAAATAGCCCATGAGCGCGATATGATATACGGGGCATTGTTGTGCGCACGTGTGCGCGGGAAACGAGAGAGCGAGAGGACACGCGCTCGACTCGCTGTGTGCGTAGCGAGAGAGCGAGTGGACACGCGCTCGACTCGCTGTGTGCGTAGCGAGAGAGCGAGAGGACACGCGCGCTTTAATCAACCGATGTGCCTGCCTCTGTTTGCAGACGTGGTATTGGTTCGCGACGATGCATGGCTCATTTCGCTCGCGAATGATCACCCCCGGTGTAATACCTTTGCCGCGTCGCAGGATTGTACAGGGACATTGGAGCGCCCGCGTATTTATGCGTGTGTATGTGTACATGCCTGTGTGTGTGTGTGTGACAGCGGAGGGCCAGAGAAACGACGCTCACACACACACAAACGCGGATAGTTGACGCAGTGTGGGAGCACAGGTGGTGCATCTGCCAGTCATCTCAGTCAGTCAACTCATGGCACCTCCCCTGTGTCCCTGGAGTCGCCAATCTCGAACCATTGGACCACAGAGCTGCACAGCTGTCCGTTTGATCATCCGTCCACCGTCTAACTCACCACCAACCTTCCCATACGTCTTCCTCTACATATATAACAACAAGTATTTGTTTACACATTCCATCGGCCACACGGCGTACTTTCATCAGCGCTGTTTTCAAAACGAGGCACAATTGAACCGGTTTCGACTTTTATAGTTTGCACGGCGGGAGAGATACGGGCAATGAGGTGGCGTTTATTGTCTCCTTATCTCCTCCCTTACTCGTATTCTCCGCGGTGACGCGAGTGTTTGTTGTTGCGTTGTAAAACGAGAGACCCGTAACTAACAGAGAGGCTCCTTGTCCCCACTAAAACGTCCGGCGATCCGCCAGCATTTATGACATTTGTCAGAATCCGCCCAGAGCCCACGTGACGAGTGGGCCGCTGCGCTCGCCGCTCCCGGCACGCACGGAGCGCGTCGATCAGTGGGGCGTGTGGATGTGCTGTGGATGTGCGCACACGGGCGAGTCTTGCACTGGCTCTCTCCTTCGCGTTTAATGTGGACAGCGGTGGCAGCGGCGGCAGCAGTAGCCGCAGTAGCGGCAGTGGCGACACCATTGAAAAAGAAAATACCGTGTATATTATTATTATTATTTATTACTGAATTAGATGGCCACAGCCCTGTCCAAGCTGTTCGGGTCTTCAAAATGCTATGGGCTGCATCGCTCCACTCTGGGATTTCTGCACCACGTAATAATGCACTTATTAGAATAATAATTTATCCATGATATAGTTTTTTTGGTGGGGTTAGATCGCGTTAATATAAATGTTTCGTAAAACCCGCCACCATCCGACACAGCCAACTAGTAAGGTGTGTCACGTAAACAAGCAATGCCAATTCGTTATTAGTTATTAATCGAGGAGGGCCACACTGAGCCGTATGACTATTGTTCAGGAGGGTTCTGCCGCTGCTACATTGGGGTATTATTTGTAAGATGTTTTCAGCCCCAATTAGTGACGAGTCACGTTTATTATTCACGTGGGAGGAAGAAAGCGGAGCACCCGGAGAGAACCCACCCGACGCACTATCCCCGTACAGATGGAAACAGATGGCGATTCGTCCACTTGATGTTACTGCCTTCTCCTGGAGAGCCAGGGGTATGGCACGTTCACAGTGGAAGCTTGTACGTATGTTGAACTTCTCTCGCACCGCACGTCCGATTAGCACGGTTTGGCTATGTGTATCGTAGAATTAACATTTATCGTACGCACACTCATCGTACACGCGTGCACCGCCTTATATCTCCACATACAAATACAACGATGTATATATAAATCAGCCTGCTGGTATTCCAAGACAAAAAAAAATTTAAGCAAGCACACAGTCTTCAACCTTCTGGGCCTTATCAGTAGTGTCAGCCTTGTTAAACAAATCAACATCGCCAATTATCATCGGCAGCACGGCGTAGGCGGTGATGTGCGCTCGTTGCACCAGCCAGCGAGGCCACGCTCAGCCGCGCCGTGGAGGCGGGAGACCTCTCGGTGGTGAAACCCGCGCCAAGAGCCGACCGCGGGCGGCCGATGTTATTGGCAGGAGCATTCCGTCTAAACTACGGAGCCCTGTTCGACGCACAGACAGTAGCAAAAAGTAGCTACATATGCTACGGACTTCCGCACTTGCAAGGGCCCCGCGCTAAATGCTTTCAATATATCAATTCCGGATCAGTGATTCCGCACTTGCTGTTTAACTATAGTACTATACCGCCTTCAACTTTTATGAACGACTGGGTGTTTAAGGTGAGCGATTTGTCGTATTATCTGGCTGTATAGCAAATAAAAAAAATACAATTACTTTACTATGCAAGTTAAACATTTGTGTTTTAATATGTATGTGTTTTTATTTATTTAGAGCCCCTTTGTAACAAATGCCACAGGCCCTGCACTAGCTTACTCCGGCCCTGCGCACAGAAGCGATGATGTTACGACTGCCACGATTGCCGCTTCGCCGACTTCCTCCAGGGCCGTTCCCATAAATTCAGGACTTTTGTTGCTGTTGACATTTGTGATTGTAGCGGCAGACGAGTGGCTGCAGGGGTTACACGAAGCCACTGCACGTGACAACCGTTTCGGTCATTCCTTTGCTAGACGAGGGCCTTCCTCGCACCCTGCAGGTCGTGGGGTGGGTGGGGGGTGTTATATGACCATACTTCACCCTACTGACAAGTGCAGGTTGGTTGAAGGCAAGGCGGGGAGCGTAGACATACAGGAGAACAGATGGATTTTTCTTCACTTGCCAGCTTGCTCGCCAATTACACCCAGGTATGCACGGCAGCCACTATCATGCAGACGCTGTCCAGGCTCGAGACCCTGCTAAGCTTCCGAGCTCGGCATCATATTCACCAGCGAAACGTCGTACTACTCAAATTATAAATGTTGTGGATTTACTCTCCAACACACCGGTGGGCTGAAGTAGTAAATAATTGGCGTTTTGTTTACGTGATAAATCACTTACTAAGTGGCTGTGTCAGGCGGTGGATGGTTACGACACATTTATACTTACACGATCTAACCCATACACCTTTATTATGAATAATATTGGTCGCGAAAGCCGACTACGTGTTAAACCTTCCGAGCTCTGATGTGATGAATTCTGGGTGATATGGCAGCCGTTACGCACGACGCACCGTGGTTTGGCTCAGAATCAGTATTTTTATTTGTATTGGAGGAATCCGATGAGCTATAAAGCTCTTTTTCACAGATGTCCAGTACGGGACACGGCGTCAGACCGTTACAACAACAAACAATACAAGAACACGACAGGAGTGCAAAGTAAAGAAAATTTAAACAAACCACTAAACAAATATACAAATACAAGTTGACTATTTTTTTAACAAGGTGAAGCGCACTGAGCTCTTTTTCAGAAGCGACCTGTCCACAAATGATCGCTCATCGAAGTGGCTCATCGTGTGGAAATGTACTACAGCCAAAAACACTCAATAATCTTCAAGCACGTTTCTAGGGGGGGGGGGGGAACCGGAGGACCCGGTCAGAGCACAGATCCCGACCACTCCCCCCCCCCACGCAATTTTACCAATGTAACAGTGAGAACATTTGCATATTGATCAAGTAACCGATGCATCATTGGGGTCCCACCATACAGCACGGCGTAGGGCAAGGCGCACGCACGCCGTAAAACATCATCGCTTCCAGCTTGAAGGAGGAGGGGGGGGTTCCTTTATGGATGCTCTGCGTTGTATTTGTATTAAACCAATTATGCAAATTGGACGCGCCATTGTATTACAATTAGACGGTAATGAAAACGTACGGCTCCACGTCGTTCCCGCGGCTCGCCCAGTAACATATCGTCCACTCCGTACCGCGGCGCCTAACGGTCACGTTGGTGGCGGTGCCGGCGGTGGTGGCGGTGGCGGCGGTGGTGGCGGCTGTGGTGGCGATGCTGGCGGTGGTGGCGGTGGTGGCGGTGGTGGTGGTGGTGGTAATAATAATTTTAATTTCAGCCATAAGTCAAAGTCCAAAGTGATTTCCGGCTCAAACGAGCGCCGAAGCATTGGTGCTCATCCCTTCACAGCTCTGTAGAGCCGGTGGTGGAAGTTCGCCATTGCTGTGGTGGCTACGGGGGAGTGGAGGGGGGTGATTCTATCCATGGGACAACCACTGTTGACTTACCCACAGCGTGGTACTGATTGAACTGACCCCTCCGCCCCCAGAGAGACGATGGGCTGAGCCAAACCCCTCCTCAACCAGGAGTTGAACTCTCGCAGGGTCGTCGGTTGCGAGCCGCTCACCCGACCGCTGAGACATGAAAATTCGCTTTCGCGTACAGACGGCGACTGGCGCGCGTGAATGCGACTCGTGCGAGTGACCGCGGTTCCCCTGTTAATTCCACGAGGAAGACACCAAGCAAAGTCCCGTTGTCAAGGGGTTTTATTCTTTAGTGCCCGTTAAGGAAAATTATCCGACGGGGGCTCGAAGCGCGGAGACGTAAGACGCGGAGGGCTCAAAAGGGCCCCGCATTTTCCCGGCTCTTGTCACCGCGCGCGCGCGCGCAGACTCCCGACGCGCCCCGTGTCACGGCACGACACCGAAGGCACGGAGCGCGCTTCACGCGTGACAGCGTCGACTGTCAAACACGCGGCTCGCGACAACAGCTTTGTAAATCCCGGTCGCCGTGTAAATTAGAGAGACCAATGTCCGGCAAGCATTCATACCCTGCCGCGCCTGTCTTTCACTGCGTAACATCACCACGCGTATATATATAAAATAACAAAATACAAGGCTATTTATACAAAAATAAAAAATAAAAAAATTACACATTAGTCAATTATTCTGTCGATGGGGCCTAATGGAGACCCTCTGCAAGCTTTGGCCATGACATCAAGAAATCGCGGGAGTGATTTATGCCGCAATTTCTCCATGCTAAATCTGCCCGACGGCTGCAATTTCTGCTCGCCAGTTTCGCTCATGTAAATTCCGGCGAGTTATACAAATTACCGCTTAAAACTCTCCTCTGCCTGCATTAACCGCTCATTAAAGCTCTATTTATAATCATCTCCACACGTAGACGCGAGTGGGCGAACGAAGCCCCCGTGACACGCGGAGTTACAGATCCCACAGCCGCGGCCTGCCTCGGTTTTCTCGAATGAAAATAATCTCCGAATAGCGATGGTTAGTGAAGTGCCCTGATTCTGCAACAAAAATAAAACTCAACATTTTTACGAAACAGATTGGCGAGAGGAGAGACAAACAACGTTCCCGTCTCGTGTTGCCGATGGCTCTGCGTGTTGAGCGCCGAGCCGGGAAGCTTTGAGACCCTGGGTTCGAATCCCGGCGTCACCCCATTATCTTTGGTAGTTAAACCGGGTTTTTAAGAGCGGTGGATTGACGTTCTCACTCCGATGACCGGGGATTACACAAAAATAACGTCACGTAGAAATTGGACCGTGGCTGTTGTTGTTGTATTCCAGTTTTAAGAATTAAACATTGAAAATGTGTGATAAACATGCGTGGAACAATGCTCTCTGCAGGACATGTAAGCGTTGCGCCGCCTGTAGTGTGGACACAGAGGCATGCTGCAGTGATTTCAGAAGCAGTTCTACAATGTCGCGTTCCAGGGACGTTCTCTGGCACAGAGTGATGCGCCGCTCGCTGCGAGTGTTCCGAACGTGAATGCCTGCAGCTCATGACATTGCGTGAATTTAATCGCAATTTGAATTTGATAGTGGGGGGGGGGGACCCACATCGAGAGCAGTGACTCCGTGTTGGCCAGGCAGCCTCGCACACAGAGAGCGCATCATCGTCATCATCGTCGTCGTCGTCGTCATTATCGCGCCCATTCGTCATCTCCCTATGGAATGCATTCCCGAATGGATAAAACATCTCTAACACCCAACAAATTAAATGATGAGACAATACACTTTTCTAGATTTAAAGCTTTCGTGACTGCTAGGATCCATACTCTTTGGTTCTATTTGGTAAAGTCACGTAGGTGAAAATAAAATAACAAAAAATCACGACGTTTCGGCCACAACGAAGGCCTTCGAAGGCCGCTTGTGTTGTGGCCGAAACGTCGTGATTTTTTGTTATTTTATTTTCACCTACGTGACTTTACCCAATAGAACCAAAGAGTACAATACACTTTCTTTAAATGTCTGTTCTGCCGTGTAAAAAACATAATCCATAGGTATATTTTACACATCCCATCAGCCACCACAGCCTTCTGGAAGCGCTTCATTTCAACAGCATTGGCTCAGAATAATCAAACTCTGGGACCGGTTTCGACATGAAGTGTCTCATCAGCAGTCAGGCTTTAACCATTGCTGGTCAAATGCCAGATGTTTTCGGCAAGGAGCCTCTGTTAGATATGGGTTCCTAGTTCAGACGAAACTATATATAATACACAGCCACAAGCTTACCATTAGCATCATGGGGAATAAAAATAACGGAATACATACATAGATATCGCTCCTTGTTCCCATATCTGTCCCTCCGCGTAAAAACAAAAATCAAAGCCCAAACCAGTCCAGTGTGGCGTCTGTTAAACCAATGCTGCTGACATTGTGCACCCAGGCTCGTTAATGCGTAAGGTCACTCTATAACAATAAGACAAAAAACTATTTCGAATAAGTAGCGAAACGTAACAAAATAATGAAATAAACATACTCGCGAAGAAGAAAAAAAACCGCGAAATAAAAACAGGCGTCCATAGGAATCGCCGATAGGTTAAGGAATATTGGATTCTCGTTCCGTGGTGGGGGGTCGGGGTAGGGTGGGTGGGGGGGGAAGTCGAATAAATAGAAACGAAGCAGATTGACTGCCTCGGTTGTGCTTCTGCCGGTGCGGGAGGCGGTGTTCAAAAGGTCTCCTGTCAAAGGAAAACATCCCACGGTGACGGAGAGAGGCTCGGCGGAGGGAACGCAAAGCGCTAAGATCACGGGGGCTACGGGCACCACCGGGAAAGGTCAGGCACGGCGTTCCTAAAACCGTTACACAATAACAAACCCTTCATGGCGCCCTCCTCGCCGCAGCCGCCAACCACAGCAGCCGCCCGCGACCCTGCGTCTCGTTGGCATTCCGTTTATTAAAGTTCTCTATTATTATTATGTCCCCCCCCCCCATTTAACTGCTCGGAAAAATTATTTTTCGAAGGATTTGATTCACGCGGCATGATATCGAGAGGAGCGACCTTTTCAGAATCCACATCGCGCACCACGAAATCACCACCCCGCCCCATCCCCACGCCACGTTCCTCCGTCCACTCGGCTCGTTTATGGAATTTCTCGCCGTCTTCACAACATCCACGGTGCCAAACGATGATTTCGTTTACCGACTCCGAATTTGCGATGTGAAGAAAATAAATAAAAGGGGGATGAGGCTGGCGCGGACGACGGCGTGGCCGGCAAAGGGAACGACTGGAAAGTTCCCGCCAGGGCGGTGTTTGTGGGCTTCTCGTGTTCGAGATAATACCAATACCCCGCCACTCGCCACTCAGCCACGTCAACCACGGTGGCTGTGCCAGGCTAGGTGCACTCTGAGGCCGGCACGTGAAGTGTCGAAGGCTCGCTGACAAGGAGGTCACGGGACAGACCCATCAAGGTGCCCATGGGTTGACTGACCGAGATGACTGGCAGATGCACACCAGCTGTGCCCCCTCCTGTGCCAACTCGCCGTATTTGATCCCCCCGACGCTCCGCTCGTTGATTGTGAGCGTCTCTCCTCTGCCCTCCGTTGTTGTTGTTGGAGGGCAACTGCCTCCAACTGACCAGTAGCGTCCTTCACGAGCCTCGTCCGCACTTGGCGCGTTCAGGCTCACAGAGTAACGCTCTCTGTGCAATCGAATTCCACGGTCGGGAGGCGGGGCTCTGTGGATCCAGGGCGAAATCGCCGCTGCGTGGCTTCGGGCGGCTAAAGTAAAACCTATATTTTGTATTTTAGCAGGGAAGGCCCACTGAGCTCTACAGCTCTTTTTTCAGAAGCAACCTGGCTATCACAAATGATAGCTCATCGAAGTGGCTTATCCTCTAGAAATGTATAGCAGCCAAATGCTCTAAACGCGTGTTTCAAAATGTGGAGGGAAAAACCGGAGGAGCCGGAGAAAAATCCACGCAACCACGGGGAGAGAGACACGGAAACTCCAAATATACAGCAGCAGGCGTCAGGATCGTGATCGAACCCACGACCTCCTGTATACCAGGCGAGGTAGTTAATATCTCCTAGCCACCGTGGCTGTGCTGCCGTGCAGATCTCTGGCGTGTTTGCCGGGTTGTACCCGCGTGTTGTCCGGCACGGTATCCCGACGTTTCGCTGCCACGTGCTGGGAGCTTATCTCCGGAACTACAGGATCACCAAGCGATGAGCCTTGCAATGCGAATGACATCAACCGGCCCAAACACCAGCAGTGGCCGGGAACGTTGCGTCGTCGAGGGAGAATGTGAGACATTCAATTCGGTTTACAAGTCGGTCACCATCGCTGTGGTTAGAGCGGACAGTTTTCACGAGTTGAGTGTCCACGCAACCAATCATGCCTCCTGGGTGGATAAAATAAGTTCCGCTTTGTGGGAAGTGAGAGTGTGGGGGGGGAGGGGCTGGGGTAGGGCCCAAGTCCACGGAGCATCGTGAAGCGCGGAGCGGTGGCACGGAACTGCACCTCCCGAACTGAATTCAGGAGCAGGCAGCGTGATTCACATCCCAGGTTGGAGAGCGAAACGTCGGACATCGCCGCGGAACGACGCCATGAAATTACACGTCGGACAGTGCGCAGTGCAGCAAGTGGGCCCCTTGATCTATCTCGACAAAGAGAGTCCCTCCGTTTGGACGGCTCACGACAACTAACACACAAGTTGCGTGCTCTCCTTGCGCGAAGACCATGCAACCGTTGTCATCACGTCTACCCCTCTATTTAAGGAACGAAACAGGGAGGATTTATCCACAAATATGGCTGTCGCCTGATGAAGCTGGTTGTGATTACTGGCGAAACGTCGTACTCAGATTGTAAATGTTGTGGCTTTGCTCTCCAACACACCGGCGTGCTGTACTGGTGACGAATTGCCCACGTTCTGTTTACGTGGCAACCCTCACTAGTTGGCTGTGTCGGGTGGTGGCGGGTTTAACGACACGTTCATATATTTACGCGATCTAACCCAAAAAAACTGTATTATGAATAAGAATAGAAACCAGAGCTCTTTATGTAACTTTGTAACCGTTTTAGCTGTTGGCTGCGTATCCTGTGATACTGTTATATAAACAAAGCCCTGTGGTCAGCGTTAACATTTCCTAAAACTAGGCGCTGGTAAAAAAAAAGGGTTATGAAGAGATGCACTCGCGGTGATACGGGTATCAGCGCACTCCACTTGCAATCCAAAGGGTAGCCGGTTCGATTCTATCACCCGGCGCGGCAATTAAAACAATGGGGGCCAAGTTTGTATTTATTTAAATGCCCTCCTGCCGCGTCTGTCAACGTAGCGGTGTGAACGGATCCAGCCACAGTTTCGTTTGTGACGTGCGGGTGACGTGTGGGTGGGGTAAAGCGTGGGGGTGCTGCCACGTGTTTCAAGACGTCCGGGCCAGCGTGGAAGAGTAGGCAAACTATCCCATTGACAGGAACTCTCTCGAGTGGAGGTCCTTCCAACAGCAGTGGCGTGGGGAAGCAATGTGCAGGGCTGCGCCTCTATCTATTTACGACGGTTTCATTCGTGTTAATTTTAACATCCTCCCCGCTGAGCTGCGGGTTTTCTCTCCGCACATTCGAC
Source organism: Petromyzon marinus (assembly GCF_048934315.1). Classification (NCBI taxonomy): domain Eukaryota; kingdom Metazoa; phylum Chordata; class Hyperoartia; order Petromyzontiformes; family Petromyzontidae; genus Petromyzon; species Petromyzon marinus. Next base: position 17,506,638 of record NC_133690.1, on the reverse strand, counting down.
CACACGCTCAGCACAACCGACGAGCGGCAACCCTCGTGGCACAGCGAGCCTGAGACTCGGCGAGGCTTCGCTCCCGCCTCGGGGTGAAGTTGGAGAAACGACGCAATAATGTAATAAATAAATAAATCGCTACTTCGGCCGCCCCCCCCCCCCCCCGGAGATTGCCTTCGCCCCCATTGGCCCGGACCGCCTGTACCATTTGCGGTGGTGGTGGTGGGGGGGGCCCTCTGAATAATTAATAGGGCCCAGGGATGTTGTCTACACGCCACAAAACCACTCCTTTTCGGTGTCACTCACAACAACAACAAGAGAGAGAGAGAAGAAATAAAAGCGCATGGGAACGGCGTTGTTATTAACCTCCTCGCAGTCACCTCTCAGAGGTACGGACCTTTTCCAATGCACCCCGCGTGGCAATATATTTATAGTGCACGGGTTTATCTCTAAAATATACATTTGGGTGGCCGCGCCAAATGGGGTTGAGGTATTCCCCTTGTGTTGTCCCCTCGTCCTTGTTAAGGTTAGAGATGTATGTATGTTATTTTTTTATTTGTATACAATGTCTATACAAAATTCCATATTCCCTCCCACCGTTATTTTTCTCTCGCTAAGTATAAAGCTCCCCCCCCCCGCCCCTGCTGTGGAGTAAAATCAGAATTGTAAATGGACATCCCTGAAATTCATAAAGCTCAGTGGGTGGCCTGATTGGCCAATTTGTAAAACATGTTCATTGAAATGCCCTTCCGTTGCTGCCCAGTTAAGGCAGAGCCCCACTCGCTCCCACCGTCTCTCTCTCTCCTCTCTTCTCACACACCCACCCACCCAACTTACACTTTATTCGTTATGTCATTTTAAACTCCTTTTATTTGTGCTCTCGTAAATGGCCGCGTGATTGCGCGCGTCCTTGCTTAGCTGGGGTTAAGGCTACGTGAACATTCACGTGAACATTCACGCTCAGCCGCTCTTGCCACTGCCATAGCTGCCAGACACAGATGATCAAGTGGGCTTTACGTGGTAAAATTAAAGTTTCGTTTCATTTTGATGGTTTATTTTTTTGACGTTATTTTCCGTTATTTCCTATACTTTGCACTCCTATCTTGTTGTTGTGTTGTTTGTTGTTGTAACGTTCTAACCTGCCCCGACTGGACATGTGAAAAAGAGCTTTACAGCTCATCGGATTCTTCCTACATGAATGCGTATTTTGATTATAATTTATGCAGCATCGATAGGAAGTGCGTGCTTTGTGTACGCTGAGATTGATTCCCTCTCACGGCTAATATCCGTAACGTATGTCAGAACCGGTTTGGGCTTCCCCTAGGTCGACTCAGCCTTACATGTGCTCCTGGTGCGGTGTGTAACCAAACAACGTCGGGAGTCAAAGGCGAGCGAGCGAGCGGGCGTGGTTTTGGCCACTCCACCCCATCGTGCAACGCGTCCACCGAGACATGTGCTCGCTGATAGCACTTGCCCCAACAGTCTGGATGGCTATCGGGGGATCTTTGTCGTTGGTTGTGACGATGACGCATGTGGTGGTGACGATGGTCGTCTCACTGATAAAGATGAGGGTAGTGGTGGCGGTGTCAATGATGATAGTTGTGTCATCAACACAAACTTCATCACTGCCACCATCACCACCACTATCATTGCCACCACCACCACTACTATTGTCATTATAATAATCGTCACCAATACCATCTGGATCACCACGATCAGTTCCACCACCATCTCTTGTATCTTTGGTGGTGGTGGTGGTGGTGGCGATGATAGTGGTGGTCCAGATGGTATTGGTGAAGATGATGATGGTGGTGATGATGATGGCATTGATGATGATTGTGTTGATGGCAAGTTGACGATATATTTTGTTAACATTTCGGTGGCCGAGGTTCGACGAACTTCTCGTCGCCACGTAGGGGCGGGCAAGCATCCCGACAACCGATGGTGGGGCCGATGCAAAAAAAAAATATCGCGGCGTCAGTTGCTTTCTTTGTCGTCGGTCGAAAGATCGTTCAGATGGTGGTGACGTCGGGAGCCAGATTCGCTCCCCATCGCGACTGCTAATGAGGTCAGGGCAGCCCCGGTGGCATATCCTGAGCCGCGGAAGATTAAAAGATGAGAATGATAAATAAATCAACACACGGAGAAAATGCATCCGTACACAAATTCGTACGCGTAAAATGTCACAGCCACGGAACAAGCTACGCACCATGTGAAGTAATATTTGTGACCCGGGCCGCCTTTGTCTTTCTTACCCGATGTTGATGTTTATACACCCGCACCGGGGCACTTATTTGAGGCTGAGTCGACGTTGGGGGGGGGGGAGTCCCAGGACCGGTTCGAATGCACAAACAAAGACAAAGATTCACCATATAGCCTTTAACAGTGTGAAGGTAAGTGCCATTAGCGAGCACCGATGAACAGCATTTAAACAACAGCCGCCATTCGCCACTAAGTTACAGTGATGTCGCTCCAGTGCTTGTGCCAGGCTAGGTGCACCTTGAGGCCATGTGAAGTGTCGAGGGTTCCCAGGAAGGAGGACACGGGATAGACCCATGTCTTTTGAGTTAAAGCACAAATGTATACACAACACACAATTTACCCATCTAAATAATTATACGTTTGTTCGTGTGTCTGTAACGCGCCGGGGTGACATCACGCGACATTGAGGTGAGGTTGAGGGGAGGGGTGGATGACCTCAGAGACGAGGAGGGAGCAAATGGGTGTGATGGCGTCACGATACCGTAGGTGGTTAGGTGGATGAGAGGGGTGAGGACGTCACTTTACACTGGGGAGATGATATGTCATGGCGTCACGCAACTCGAGTGAGGTGGAGGAGTGGGAGTGATGACGTTAAGAGTGGTGATTCGAGGGGGAGTGATCACGTCACAAGGGATTTTGGTGAGGCGGGTAGAAAGTTGATTCATTTTAATTTATTTTCGGCACATCTATATAAAAAAAAATCTATATTTCCGTGTGAAATCATCAGTTTATGAAATCCTCAAAGCCTCTACAGATTCGCCATCCTTTTACCGCGGAAATTCCGCAGATTCCTGCGAGTGTATATCCACAATTTACATCAAATTTTCGTTCTTCAAATCTCTCATTTCTTTCGACTTAATGTTTTCCGCCCCAAATTCACGTCGCTCTGTATAACCAGGGCGAATATTTCAGCCGGGCCTGAAAACTATATCTGAACCCGGTACACCACATCCAGTATACACCATCTCATTTCGGCTGTGGCTCGCAGTCACGTGCCACCCACGGTGAGTCAGATAGCCACACAGAGAAGAGACAGCGAGTAAATATATAGCATGCAAGGTCACAAGGATCCATACTCTTTGGTTATTTCGGTAAAGTCACGTAGGTAAAAATTAAATAAAATTAAAGAAAATAAAACAAAAATGAAAACAACTAAATTAAATCACGACGTTTCGGGCGCAACACAAGCGTCCGTCATCAGGTGGGGACAACCATAATATGCATACTTCAGCGATTTAATTTAGTTGTTTTCATTTTTGTTTAATTTTAATTAATTTTATTACATTTTTACCTACGTGACTTTACCGAAAGAACCAAAGAGTATGGATCCTTGCAGACACGAAAACTTAAAATCTAGAGGGTCACAAGGCACTGTTGCTAACGAACGCAGCGAGTTTTGATTGTAGCTTGTGTTAAACAGACACGCACGCATGATTCGTGCATTGGTGTGTATCATCTCAACCGGTTGCAACGTTTATTGTTGTAAATCGAGTTTCCATCGCGTTGCCTATCACAAAGAGCTTCATAGCTCATCGGATTCCTCGGGTAAAAATACATATTTCTGATTCTGATTCGGACATCTGGCGATCCACACAACTGCTCGTGAGACTCAAAAAGGTCAAATACGCGCCCGTCTGCTTTCACAGCAGATTTCAAAGATTCCGAGGCGAGTGCGCCGGCATCGTGATCAAAGTAAGAATAATTATTATGATTAAATAACGCAATTACCAGAAAATCACCGAATTGGGAAACGCACATCAGCAATCGTCACCCCCTTCTCCCATACCGACTTCTAAAACACCCAGCGCAGAAGATGCCTCGGTTTTTTTTTTATCTTCCACGAAGCTCACGGTCCGCCCTAAATCGCATCCACTGCACAAACCATGGTGGCACATGCGAATACCTGATGATGCACAAATGAAAACCCTTAAACATCTCCAGTGTGCGACTGTGGTTAACCAGAACAGACACAGTACGACATAGAACGACGCAATACCCGATCCACAAACACGAAGAAGAGACATCACAGCGATAGACTCCGCTGCTCGTGACAAGGTTATCTGGATTGACCACCTGCATGTGAAATTGTAGCTGTTGCTCAGCCGTACGAACGAAGACAACTGTGAAATTCTCGCAGGACCCTCCTCAAGAGAGTCTTGAGAGTCGGTGAGATTTTCCAAAGTGGTGCTGCACGCCATCTACCTGGCAACCTGAGTTCGATTCCCGGTTACGGTTAACATCGCTCGTGGGCCCTTCCCCCTGTTCGCCAGCCCACATTGAGCGGCGTAGTGAAGTATGGCTAAACGACCCCCCATGGCCGACACGGGATGGGGGGGGGCCTTCATCCAGCGGTGAATTGAAAAAAGTGTCTGTTAATGATAATGACAAAAGTATTACTTCTGCCGGAGTTTTGGGCTGCTTTAAAAAAAAAACTATTAATGGACTGAGACAGCGTTCCCGAATGCTGATAGGCGGACGGACTGAAATAGCCGAAAGCCATATTCCAGTAGGAGGAGGTGGAGACCCCCTTTTGCTCGAACGACTTCACGTAAAAAGGCTCCCTCCGAGTGCCTTGTCTTAAAATCCGCAGTTCGAACGGCACATGGCAGCGTTACGACGATGAAATCACCCACGCGGGAGCAACGCTGCTGTTGCTGCTGCCACTGCTGCTGCCGCTACTGCTGATGCCGCCACTGCTGCTGATGCCACTGCTGCTGTCACTCCTGCTGCTGCCACTGCTGCTGCTGCCACTGCTGCCACTGCTGCTGTCACTCCTGCTGCTGCCACTGCTGCTGCTGCCACTGCTGCTGCTGTTACTGCTGCTGCTGCCACTGCTGCTGCTGCCACTGCTGCTGCTGCCACTGCTGCTGCTGCCACTGCTGCTGCTGCCACTGCTGCTGCTTTGGCCACTGCTGCTTTTGCCACTGCTGCCGCCACTGCTGTTGCTGCCACTGCTGCTGTTGCCACTGATGCTATTTCTGCCGCTGCTGCTGTCACTGCTGCTGCTGCCACTGCTGCTTCCGCTGCTGTTCTCGGCTCCCGCAGGAGACCAGCGTCAGCGAGCAGCGTCTTAAATTCGGCTTAACGAGACAGCGCGCATCGAAGCCCTGCGTCCCCCAACACTTAGCCCAACCTCCCCGCTCCGTCTTCAAGGCGCGCACTCGCACACGCGCGGAATCGCTTCATCTCGGCGCGACGATGACGGGGGTTGGGGGGGGGGCGTCTCGCTTGATTCGCGTTCTCGCGCCGCCGTAACAGCCGAGCAGAGGGAGAGGTCTCGAGCGCATCGCCATCATTCTCGGCGTCGGCTTGTCGAGGTCGTGCAGTCGACAGTCACGGCTGCAAGATGACCACGAGGACCATGGTGACGATGATGATGATTATGGTTGTTCGAACGCGTATTTGCCTCGTAGTATAAATTAACAATGACGACTGCAAGATGATTCTGATGAGAATGATCACGGTGGTGATGATGATGATTGTTATTGCAATGTTGTTTGTATAGCCGGAGAGTTAACAAGCAATGGTAATGAAGGATTTATGAAGGATTCCTTTTTTTAATGAATATTTTCCGTGTCAATGGTAGACGAGAGTCGGTGGCACGTGACCAGTTATAATCATGATGATGAAAATATATTTGCAGTGTAATTTCTAGTCACATTGTTAATCATCACAACTACAATACCATGATGATGATAATGATGAATCTGTTATTAATAACAGACGATGGTTGGATATTTTTATTATTATTTCCCAGCAGAGACGCTCAGAGATTGTTAGTGGGTCGGTGTTATTTTTTAAATGGGAAGTGGGTAGCGTTTAATTAGTACAGCCCACCACGCTAACATGATTAGCGGTCGCTCATCAATTAATACATTTTAAATAACATGTAAATTTTAATAATTGGTAGGCGAAAGTTGGGTGAGGGCGGGGGGGGGGGGGGTAGCACTCCTTGCCAACTGATGTTAGCAGTCACAGGTGATCGAACTCATGTTACCGAGGTCATAGTGCAGTGCGCTAACCCATTGCACCACCACTCCCTCCGCACGCGACATTTTAAATCTATATTAAACAAGCAAAAAATGACCACATTTTATATCATGGGCTGCTTATTACTGCAACGTTTATGGAATGTTCGTGCCCATGATAACATCTGAGAACTATGAAAAATAAATCGTGCAAATTTTCCGTTCGGATTTGTTCACGGTTCTCAAATATCATTCATCAGCACCACTCCTTCTTATCCGTTATCCGATCGCCTCGACTCGTGACATTCGCGGAAACCTTCGCGCGTTTTTTTTGTGAACCCCTCCCCAATTATCCGCGATCATCGACAAACTTTATTTCCCCTCCAAACGCATAAGCAGAGTCCAAAATAAATAAATCATCGCCGACTAATCCCCCTGGGGACGACAGAATCTGCGATACTGGATCCCGGGCGCATCGCGACAGATACTTGGAGTCCTCCCGCGCTGCGCGTCCTTCCGTCCGTCCGTTTGCTGCCATAAATTTGCGGACGTTAATTTAGGCGACACAGCTGAGAGGTAACGGCTCATTTGCCGTTCGGCGCCGTCTCACGCCGAGACGGCCCCTCGCACAGACGCAGGAGGAGGAGGTGGAGGAGGAGGTAGTGGGGGCGGCGTGGGAAGACGAAACGACGTCATAAATATTGAATAGCGTGCGCCGAGAAACCGTGCTCATCACGGGCGTCGAAGGGAACGGCTCGTTACAGCGCGGCGCGCGCTCTGGGAGACACTGGGCCGGGCTGGGTGGGGGGGGGATGGGGGGGGAAAGGGGGCGGGGGAAGAAGATATTTAAAAAATGCGATCGCATGCAATTGGCCGTACGTACGTATGTTGATCTTCTCTCGCACCGTACGTGGACAACCGTGCTAATCGGAGACGGGACGATTCGTCGATTAACGTGATGGAAGTTGGAGTTTGTTTTCGTTTCACCAGATGGGATCTCAGGAGACCAGGGGGGGGTCATTTTCGAGAGTGCCCCGCGTCATCAAAATTACAGAAAGGAACAAAACAAAGAGCACCACAGATAGAGCTGGCTCAGGTAAAGGTGCAGCCCTGAAATGACTCACTGCTGGTGGAAGGGACCGCCACTAATTGGAGCCCCTCTAGAGGGTATTTGTCCTCCTCTTCCACGCTCCTCCGAGTCGAGTAATCGACAAAAATGTTAAATCCACTACTTTTTTAAAATAGTCTATTAATCTTGGCCCCTTTAAACGAAAATAGGTGGCCTCTGCTGCCACCCTGCCTGGTGAAGGCAGGAAAGACCCCGAGGAGCCACGCCTCAGGCGTGACGCGGCCGACGATGCGCGATGACGTCACCAAGCCCTGTCCGTCCCGTCACCTCCCGTCCAGCGGCACACGTGGCAACAGAGGCGACCCTTTCTTTCCCAGCTTACTTCTGCAATTTCCGGCGAGTGGGACGACAACCGAACTGATAAGCAGCAGAGGAGGGAATCACAGCGCCCTTAAATAATTGGAGGACCCAGCTGTAATAAATAAATATATATTAAACCCAGGGACACCTGCCACGCCGCTTAAATTTGACGATAACGCCGGAACCGCCGCTCGCCTATTAGGGCAAACCTCCGCGCCGTCGAATCGCGCTTCGCCGTGCACTAACCCTCACCCGCCCGGGGGTCAGAGGTCACCGCGCGATAGAACCGGCACGCCGGAGTCCCCCGCGGAGGTCACGTCGCTGCGATGGAAGCGGCAGCACGCACTCATATCGACCCCTTCGGCGGAAGTGAATGACGGGCGCTCTGATGCGGTGGCGGTGGTGGTGGGGTGGTGGTGGAGGGGGGGTTGGAAACCGATTGCCCTGCAGAACGAGCCTAACTTGCATCGTCGTTTCACGCGGCCACCTCGTCCACAGCGAGGTCGACCACCTGCTCCTTCCTCCTCCTCCTTCCTCTACCTCCTCCTCCTCCTCGAAGCGGCCCGCTAACGACGTCTCTGCCCCGTCGCTGCTGGCCATCTCAGCCGCACTAATCGAGTACCAGAGGGGGGATATTCTCAGCACGGTGGTTCTCGTTGTGAGCGCGCTCGCTGTCACTGCTGTCGCTGCGAGCGTTTGTCTACGTTCGGTCGACGAGGCGATTGTGATTGTGGGGTGCGCGTGTTAACGTGCGATGATCCTTCCGTGTGATAACCCTTCTGCGGCCTTCAGTAAGGCCGATCTCCGTGAATGCGAAGGCGGCGGTTTCGTAGCCACGTCGTATTTACCAACTGGTTCCTTTTTTTCACATCCTCGCGTTGGTACACCCAAAAATATCGCGATCGGATTGCTCGACAAATTGCACGGCTGTTTTGATGGGTTTTATTTGTTGAAGCACGCGTGGATGGCTTTTCGGCGAGAAGACGCTAACGGTTGTGACGTTTTGGCAGCGCCCAGTCCTTTTTTTGTTCCCCCCCTTCCCTTCCAGGGCCCCACGGAGGGTTCCGAATGCGTAATAAACATCGACAAGCGGACACAGAGCGAGCTGTCTGTGCGCTCTCAAACAAACATCGCAACAACGTTGTCACTCTGCCCGTCGCCTGGGGAAGGGGAGGGTGGGCAAGTGATGGACGATCGCCCCCTGATCCCCTCGATCCCTCGATCCGTTGATCCCGCTCGGTGACTGGGGTAGAGCGAGCCAGATGTAAATTGGCAGAGAAAATTTGGAAACGCGAAATAGAGAGGCACGTGGCACGAGCCCACCCTGACGAAATCGTCTGATCTCGGAAGCTCAGCAAGGGGTTGAGCCTGTTTAGTAGCTGCCTTGGAAAGCCAGGTGTGGTCGGATCCGGGATTCAATGTGATGGAGCAAATGGCAGTATAGCAACGGATCGGTGAATCCATCCGTATGGATCGCTCGTTTGATTTACCCACTCGTTGTGAGTGACACATCTCTGGTTTTCCTCCACGTGAAAACAAACGGTCATGAACGGTGTGGGCCAAACATCGGTGAGGCTCTTTTGGATAAATAAAATCTACATAATGTAGTATTATTTTTTTTATAATATTCAGCGTCGGCTACACCCTTAATATTGGCCCACCGCACGTTGGTATCAAGTGAATAAAAACACGAGGGCATAAAATAAAATAAAAAACACTTCAAAATATAAATGCACCAAATAACATTGACATGAAACCTGGGGACAAATCCACATTATGCACACAGAACAGACATACATACGTAAATACACGTATGCATATTCATAGGTATGGCTAGGAAACACATACTTCGCTGATATTGTTTGAGAGCACCTATCAATTGGTGTGCACTGACACTGCTGCAATACAATGACACCCATGCAATTCACCGACACCCATGCAACACACTGACACCCATGCAACACACTGACACCCATGCAATACACTGACACCCATGCAACACACTTATACCCATGCAACACACTTACACCCATGCAACACACTGACACCCATGCAATACACTGACACCCATGCAATTCACTGACACCCATGCAACACACTGACACCCATGCAACACACTGACACCCATGCAACACATTGACACCCATGCAACACGCTGACACCCATGCAACACACTGACACCCATGCAACACACTGACGCCCATGCAACACACTTACACCCATGCAACACACTGACACCCATGCAACACACTGACACCCATGCAACACACTGACACCCATGCAACACACTGACACCCATGCAACACACTGACACCCATGCAACACACTGACACCCATGCAACACACTGACACCCATGCAACACACTGACACCCATGCAATTCACTGACATCCATGCAACACATTGACACCCATGCAATTCACTGACATCCATGCAACACATTGACACCCATGCAACACATTGACACCCATGCAACACACTGACACCCATGCAACACACTGACACCCATGCAATTCACTGACACCCATGCAACACATTGACACCCATGCAACACACTGACACCCATGCAATTCACTGACACCCATGCAACACACTGACACCCATGCAACACATTGACACCCATGCAACACACTGACACCCATGCAACACATTGACACCCATGCAATACACTGACACCCATGCAACACACTGACACCCATGCAACACACTGACACCCATGCAACACATTGACACCCATGCAACACACTGACATCCATGCAACACATTGACACCCATGCAACACATTGACACCCATGCAACACACTGACACCCATGCAACACACTGACACCCATGCAATTCACTGACACCCATGCAACACACTGACACCCATGCAACACACTGACACCCATGCAATTTACTGATACCCATGCAACACACTGACACCCATGCAACACATTGACACCCATGCAACACACTGACACCCATGCAAAACACTTACACCCATGCAACACACTGACACCCATGCAACACACTGACACCCATGCAACACACTGACACCCATGCAATTCACTGACACCCATGCAACACATTGACACCCATGCAACACATTGACACCCATGCAACACACTGACACCCATGCAACACACTTACACCCATGCAATACACTGACACCCATGCAATTCACTGACACCCATGCAATTTACTGACGTACAATATCATAATTCTAACAACAATGCAGCGCATGTGATATTCAATGTCATTATTATCGCGGCAAGGCACTCATCACAAATTAAGGAGCTACGTTGCTCAGGCTCAGTCTGCGGGAGTTTCACCGTTGCTGGGGGTCAATATTGCCATGTAAAGCCAGTTGAGTAATTTGCGGGTGAATATTTTTTAGAAATGTGACAAATTTGGACCACGACGCCGGCACACAAAAGCCTACTCTCGAGTGACGTCTGGCATCTTTGAGTGTATTTTTTACGGTTAATACATCCGCAGTATGAATCCGGGTGGCCTTCCGGATCTCTGCGACAAGCCGCGAACCGCGCCGCCGCTGGGCCACGTAAAAGGCCGGCGCCAAATGATCAACGCATAGTGGCGTCACGATGTGGCCCACGATTTGAGATGTAGACTCACATGGAGAGCCATAGACTTGCAAAGACACTCATAGACTAGCATTGAGACGTGGCCCTACATAGGCGCCACTTATTCCGTCTGGAGGGTTGTTGATCGGAAATGTTTGTTTGTGTGGACGTTGGTGAGTGAGCGAGCAGACAGATATACGTGGAGCCTGATGAATGTCTGAAATGCTACCGGTGGATTTAAAAAGCGGTCAGTGGCGCCACTGTGGGCCTCGGTTTGAGATAGAGGTCCACGTGGAGAGTTATCGACTTACGTAGAGACCCACTCATAACTTACATATAGGACCAAATTATTAAACGGCGCTACAGGGGCGAGATGATAACTACCTCACCTGGTATACAAGGGATCGTGGGTTTGATCGCGACCATGACATCAGTATAATTGGAGTTTGCACGTCCCCCCCCCCCCCCCGTGGTCGCGTAGATTTTAATTTAAACTTGCGTTAGTATTTGGCTACTATTTATTTCCACGTGATAAGCCACTTCATTGAGCTATCATTTGTGATGGCCAGGTCGCTTTTTTAAAAATAGTTATACAGTTCAGTGGGCCTTGCCTGGCAAAAATAAAATGCAAACGTTTAAATAGGTTCAGTTTTTAAACAGAGATGCCTTCTGGAGCAGCCTCGTGGTGAATATCTGAAAAATCCGCCGGCGAAATAACCGCAGCGGGCAGCAGAGTCGCCGCATGCTCCACGCCGCGAGATTGGCGACCACAAGTCGCACTGCGGGACTGTCCTTCGGTTTTCATCGGTGGAGGAGGGGGGAGGAGGAGGAGGGGTGAGGGGGGCGGGCGGAAGGGAGGAGAGATGCCCGCATCTGCCGCGCGGTGTCCTCACCAATGTTTGCCGGGTGAATTGAAACCGGGGAGGTTATCGGCCATGCGCGCGCCGAAGACCGCTGAAGGGTGCGGGGGGAGGGCATCGGCGGAGGAGTGGCGCTCCGATCGCCGTGGATTTAATTAAATCCCGCGGTCACTCCCCAGCGGAAGGTCTCCGTCGTTCAGCGTGGCCATGTCTCCGGCTCGAAGTGAGCGGAGATGTGAGTGCGATGAGATGATGATGGTTGCGGTGATTTGGGAAATTATGATGACGGTGGTGGTGGTGGGGAGTGGTGGCGCAGCGGTTAGCGCGCACCGCGCTATGAAACTGGCTATCTGGGTTAGGTTCACGCTCATGGCTGACATCAGTGAAGAATTATATCTAAACCAGTTCCGAGCCTACCCTATGCCGACTCGGCCTTAAACGAGTACCTGGTAAGGAGGATAAATATCAACACTGGGGAGACGAAGACATTTTAGCGTGGAACTGACCACACCTCCCCAGTAGCACTTGCCTCAACGAGCTAAAAGTCTATATGGGGGATCTTTGACTTTAGAGATGATGATGACAGTAGTAGTAGTGGTGGTGGTGAAAAATATGCGGAATATTTTCTAATAATTAGCAATAACAGCTGCTGCTGATGATGGTGGTGGTAGTAGTGGTGATGGAAATGATGATTGTTATATTGTGATAGTGGTGACAAATACCGAACATCATCATCATTATCACCATCATCACCATCATCATTATCACCATTATCATTACCATCATTATCACCATCATCATTATCACCATCATCATTACCATCATTATCACCATCATCATCACCATCATTATCACAATCACCATCATCACCATCATCATCACCATCATCATCACCATCATTATCACCATCAATAGGTGACTAATAACATTAATTCCGATAACAGAATGAAATTCCTCTCTATATGTGGGGCTCCCAGGCGCAGATGGCAGCGAAACCCATCTACAGCTGTCGATTTACCACATTTTTTAAAACCCTTTGAGCTGGTGGTCAATCTAAACGACAAAAGGGCCACACGTTTAGTTGAGCTGGTGGTCTGGATAAAGCTGAGAGCTTCTGGACATGTCGGTTGCTGTGTCTATTCGTGGGGTTCTTTTTTTCCAGCCTGCGTGGATAAAGTGTATGCTGTGATGGGGCTTTCTCATCAATTTCAGATTCGTAAAAGTAGAAAAAAATCAACTAAATAAAATCCATCGCCAATTTCGGCCTCTCCGCTGCGTAGGGCGAGGGAGGGGAGGGGAGGGAGCGTCCGGCGTCTCGTTACAGCTGCCACGGCGACGTTTTTGTGATTTAAAAGTAAAATCAGGACGCTAATTGACCCTGCATGTACGACGAGGATGCCTGGCCCGCAAAGCCGAGCCGTGGGCCAAGCTCGCGATAATTAGCATCGGGGCGGCATAAATGTAGCTCGTGACATAACAGTATGTTCTCGGGGAGAGAAAAAAAGTACGCGATAAGCGGGAGAATGAATGAGTAAGAAATTATTGAGGAATTTCGCGTGAAAATATCAGGGGAGCGAAACGTTTTGTATGGCACGAGACAAAGCTCCCCCATATAACCTTGACATACTTTTGGGGCAAGTGCCATTAGCGAAGACCGGCACGGCACACGAGGGGGTGGGTGACCAGCACTACGCCCGACCGCCTTTGCCTCCCCAGTGGCGATATTTACACATCGCACCAGTTACTCGATTGAGACTGAGTTGACCTAGAGGAGGCCCAGGGCCGGTTCAGATATTCGTCATTGGTGGTGGCTGTGAGCGTGCATCAAACTCCGGTCGCCGGGTTCGTAGAGCAGCGCGCTCACCACTATCCCACCGCTCCCCACACCTGCACACACATGCCCGTGTGAACCCGCGTAACAATGTCAATTAAAACAGATTATTATACTCACTCGGCCTCGACGCCGTCGTATAGCATGCTTAATAATGTCGTGTGTGTATTATGATTTACTGATGCAAATCGGGTGCACGTGCGATGCTATTGTTATACTTGGGCTCACGGAGCAAGCGAATCCGGTGTGCACGAGGAGAGAACGAGCACAAGAAGAACCGATACAATCGAAGAAGACAAACAAGACAGAGACTTGCGTTGAATGGCAACGACTCCCGAGCGAGACGGTGCAAATATAACGAAACAATACAAATGAGACGGTACCAATAAAGACACAAACACATTTTGGTGTTCCTCAATCGAATTGTGAGTTTTCATCTCTTGGCCCGTGGCACGGGCCAAGAGATGAAACAAAGAATTTGATGACGCTGCTGATGCTGCTGCGTTGCCAGCGGCACAAAAGCGTCGTCGATAAACCATCGACAGCAACAATGCATTGCGTGTGAGCTTAAACGAAGCACACATAATAGGCGACGTTTTTAGGCCACAGCTCTTCTTCATAGCACAAAGACAGAGAGGCCACAAATGATGATAATAATAAGAGTTGAAGACTGCACTCTGGGCCATGGTGCCAGAGTAGAATTACATTTGTAAACGTGTTTCCTGATGCCCAGTTTTCCAAAAGGCGTGTGAAAGAGTCACCGAATAGAAGCTATTGAGTGGGCCAATAGATAAATAAACCTTCCTTTGGGTGAACTTGGCCTCACAGCGAGCACCTGGTGCAGTGTGCGGCGATACATCAGCGCAGGCCACTGGCACCTTGTCACCTACGCACAGCGCCAGCCTCTAACCCGCCACTTGCCCCAATATCTATATTCAAACAATGAGTTATCTTTATTAATATTATGTATTTTGTTGCAATGGGAAAGCACAAAATATACTCACCTCGAGTCAAAACACTCTTATCATCGTGTGATTTATTGTTTACCCGAAAGCACATTTCAGTGTTGGGTTATTTACGTAATGATGCATATTTCCAATCCTCTGTTGATCTGCCCGTCCATGAGGATTTTTCGCGTGTCGTGTCAGCCGCGGGTTTGTCGTTTGGCTATACTTCACCGCTCTGGTCAAGGGACGGGGGTCGGTGCAGAAGCGCGTGCGAACGGTGCCTAGACGTCGCTCGCCACCGATGTTAGCCGTGGCCGGGAATCGAACTCGGGACGCCGGGTTCTTCACCGGCGCGGTTCGCTAATTGCTGCGCCGCCGCTCGCTGCACGCGGTCGTCGGTCCGAGAGAACTGCACGCGTGTGCGGGAATCTCTCTCCAATCCCTCGCGGGAGATTTACAAAGGCAGCTGGTCACAAATAAACGCAAAGAGTAAAAGAGAAATGGAACTCCTGAGCAGTCACACGCGGCATTTCGTGCTCCGATATAAGGATGCACTAATTGGGATGTAAGTTCACTCCTCTGCACTATTACAAAAAAAACTATATATTTTTTTTATTTACCAGGTAAGGCTCACCGAGCTATGTAGCTCTTTTTCAGAAGTGACCTGGCCACAAATCATAGCTCAACGAAGTGGCTTATCATGTGGAAATGTATTGCAGTCAAATACTCTGAACGCATGTTTCTAAATGTGGAGTGAAAACCCAGAGGACCCAGAGAAAAATCCACGCGACCACGGAGAGAGAGACAAGAAAACTCCAAATATACATATTGACTTAAAGCTTTCGTGACTGCAGGATTTCATATTCTTGAGTCTTTCGTTAAAATCAAGTGGATAGGTCTTTTCTTTGAACCTATCTACGTGACTTTACCGAAAGACCCAAGAATATCCAGGCGAGGTAGTCAACATCTCGTCACTGCGGCGCCCCCTTTGATCAGCCCGCGAGCCAATGCAAAGAATGTCTTCTTCTTCCTTACCTTGGCCTTTTGGGGCCTTTGAGGCATGACCGTTCCCTTCCCCGACGACTGCTAGGCAGGTAGGCAAGCATGCTCACTGGCTGGTAGTCTTACTAACTGGCTCACTGGATAGCTAGGAGACAAATAGACAGACTGACTAATAGAGTGGGCTGATTTGTAGGTATGTGGACTGCTTGGCTGGCCAGCTGGTAGACAGGTAGGCAGACTGGTAGGCAGGTGAGATTAATAGACAATTAGCTGCGTGGAAAGCCGGTGGGCATATTTGAAGACAGCTGAGCCAGATGGATGAATGGCTGGCTGGTAGCCAGGTAGGCTGGCTAGTGGGATGACTTCATGACCAAATGACTGGGTGACTGGTAAGCAGGTAGGCTGGCTGGCTGAGTGGCTGGCTGATAAGGCAGATAAGGCTGTATACTAGGATATATGGCTGGCTGACCGGCTGAATAAATGGCTGGCTTGCTGGCTTTCTGACTGACTATCTGGTTGGGTGGGTGGCTGAAAAGGCTGAATGGCTGAGTGTTTAGTAGTCAGGTAAGCTGGCTGCTGAATAACTGGCTGGATAACCGGCTGGATGGCTGAAAGGTGGATAAGCTGGCAGTCGAAAGCGCCCACTCAGAAGTGTGTGGGCACTCAACAGTGGGCCGTGCCCCATTAAAGACTCAGCCCCGGGTTCACCTGCCGCTGCAGTGCACCAAAGTGCCATGGGTTTTCACGTCCGTTTGGAGAGTAGGCATTTTTGGGTTGCCGCGTCAGCATTTCTAAATAGCTCAAGAAAGAAAAAAAAACACTCCTACCACCACCGCTATCCGAGCCATTAGCCCTTGGAAAAAAAGGGTAGCGTGAAGATTCAACACGAAGCCCTTTATCAAAAATGCTTGGCGTGGTATATTTAACCAAAAAAAAATTGCCCTTGTTGACCCATTCCAACTTTTCCTTCTTTTTGCGGAACCCTAAGGTGCGTTCGAGTGACTGTGAGTTCACAGGTCAGGCTACTGCGTGGCAGGGGAGAGTGGCGGCGAGGGTGGTGGTTATTTCCCGGTCGTGGTGCCCTTTCCCGTTTGTTCGGGTCCCTACCGCGCGCCTTGTCCAGGCACGGTGCCCCCGACGTTCCGTGGCCACGCGCTCGCGGCAGCTGGGAAAGGCAAAAGCGGCAATGAGCTCGCCGCCAGCGAGCACGCGGAGCTGAGAACGTCTCAGACGCCGCGCCGAATAACACGCGGCAGTTGCGACCCCGAGGAACGCAGCTGGAGGGCTAGTCGAGAGATTAATTATCAAGCAAGGCCCTCCCGTGGCTCTTATTCTTTATTCACGATGGCTGCTCTTGCATTCGAGATTATCTCAGCTGCACTGGAGAGAGCCCCTGGAATCGTATTCCGGCTACTTCATTAGCAACAGAAGAAGAAACAAATGATTAGGAACGATATATATTTAATAGACTAAGAGACAGAATTTATGTCAATTGAGGAGGCCCCGGAGGGACTCTGAAGTGCAATGGAATGTTCCGTTCATAACCGTGCGTGGATGATGGTGGAGGAGTCGCATGGTGGGTGATGAGCGTTGTGTTTCACGGTGACAGCATGGACGGGTTTGATTTTTATATTTTTATTTTTCATGCTTCGGTGGGGGGTGGGAGAAGCGTCATCAGTCGCACTCACAAATATAATAATATTGTGCTCCCCCCACCCCCCCACACACACACTCATCCTGGTGTCCCCTTCTCTGACAAAAAAAATACAAATGAAGGGAAACTGAAATCAGGAAGGGAGGCGAACTTTAAGAAAAAACAGGAATTGAATAAGGTAACTGCTTTGACTTCCCTTACCTTTCCTTTCCGTTTGCGAGTGGGGCGAGCGAGAGAGCGAGCGTGTGGTCGGGCGAGCGGGTGATTCGTCAGGGTCTGCTGACCAAATTCACGCTTGCGATGGGAAAGTCACATCGCGTTAGCGCCCGGCCATTGACAGCCGGGCCCGCTCTGAGCGAGATGTGGACGCAGGGACACTGCGCGGCAGGGGTGGGAGGTGGGGAGAGGGGCAGAAGAAAGTTGGGGGGGTGGGGTATGAGGGGGGGTGGGGGGAGCACGGGGGAGGGGGGCAGGTAGTTGTGGGGGGAGGGGGGACAGCGCGGTAGGGAAGGCAGAACATCGGAAAGGCGAACATGAGGTTCATCTGTCGGTCATTCTATTAATTGTCACAATTCAGGGTGTACGAGGCTTGATTCAAGGTTTAATTTAAATTTTGGTCAGACATTGCAAGGCAGTACCCGCCTGGCTAGGGTGTCCTGAGACTCAGCGAGGCTTTTCTTGGTAAATAAAAACGTACAACACACACACCCCACACCCCACAACATTCCCCACATTCATCCAACGAATTGTCACAATTCACAATCGCGGTTGAATTCGAGGTTCTATTTGTGTTTTTTTCTCTGCATGTTTTTTTTCTTTCCCATAGTTCCATAGTTCATAGTTCATTTATTTGGTATAGCCCTGTGAGCCATTCGGCTCTTGAATCAGGTGCAACCGCAACAAACAAAACATGAACAAGAAAACATCTTAAAGTGATCTCGTTTGTATTGTTCGTGATTTGTATTACGCTTTGTGCAGATGTGTGTTCCCCATTAAGACGCGCGACGTTTCGAGCGATCCACGCGTGCACTGTTCACTGCGGATAACGTGAGCGTAAGGAAATCTATTTCAATCGGTGCATGGCTACGCGTGTAAACACTCATCGATTGAGTTGGCCGAACATCCCAACATAGGACCCCAGACCTTGGGAAATTATCGGAGCTTTGTCTAGCTGCCTTTGGTCTCCAGGGGGGCCTCTGTGTGAAATCTGCGCGAGTTACAATTTCTACAGCGACATGAGATGCGATTTGGATGAAAGGAGCTATATCTTTAAAATGAATATATTTACATTGCCATGTGTAACACACGCACAGCGATAGGGTGAACATGACACTATGGATGCTGAGATGTAGCTACATTGAAATGCTATGTAGATCCAACATGTATTGCATGTTTTTTTACGTGCTCACAGTCTTCCAGGTTGGGGTTCTATTTAAGGCACCCGGTGATGAGATGTTGACTACCTCGCCTGGTATGCAGGAGCTCGTGGGTTCGATCCTGACCCTGACGCCTTCTGCTGTATATTTGGAGTGTGCGTGTCTCTCCCCGTGGTCGCGTGGATTTATATCCGCCTCCTCTGGTTTTCCCACCACATTCAGAAACACGAGAGTAGATTGATCGGCTGCTATACGTTTCCACATGACAATAATTAGCCACTTGGCTCTAAGGACAGCTGTCTCGGGTGTGGACCAATCAATTTCAAGGACAGTGCCAATACATTATCAGAGTTGTGTTTTTTGTTTGCATTCCGACCGCAGGTATTGTAGTCAATGCAAACATGACTCCTTGTAAAAAAAGGTGTCAGTTTTGTTACCAGATAAAAGGGTAAAACACCAATTATCATATTTTGCTACTGGCAAAGGAGGTTCCAATGGTGAATTAGCCACTTCGTTGAGCTATCATGTGGGACCAGGTCGCTTCTGAAAAAGAGCTTTGAATCTCAGTGGGCTTTACCTGGTAAGTAAAACATAGATTTAGTTTGGTTAAAATATTGTTTACGTTTTTCTACGCCGTGTAAGAATGTGCAGTCGATCCCCATATTTTGTCAATCCACTGCTGGATGACTGCCTCCCCACGCCGTGCGGCTTTCCATCGGGGGCCATGTGACCATACTTCACCGCGCTGGTCAGTGCGGGTTGACGGAGGCGGGGAGCAAATACAGTGCAGCATAACAATTTGAACATTAGTGGATTCTAAGTCAGAGAGGCGGATACAAATAAGGACGGGGGTGGGGGGGGGTGGAATACAATAATAATAATTTTTAAAAAAACTGTCCCGTGTTGAGAATCGCGGTTCGGTATACACTGCACGCTTCACGTTTGTCCACCTCCATAACTCGACACCATTTAAACATCAATAGTAGACACAGGCACGCACGCAGCACACGCGCACGCACGCAAAATGACTCTCTGGCCGTCCGTGCGAACTCTACTCGGAGATGGAAATCGAGGAGGGGTGAAAATAAAACATTTACACGACGACATGTCTCGCGATGGCGATGCCCAAACGGAACAGCGATACACACACAGAGAGAGAGACAAGCGCGCTTGGAGATGACATCCACTCTATTTCACCCGTTGTATTTTATCTCCAGCGAGCGGCTTTCCCTTGCGCAGCTCTCTGGGCTTTATCTTCTGTCGCCTTTGTCGGCTCATCAGCTCGCCAGTCGCGCCGTCTACACCGAGGAGCGACGTTTGCGGTTAATCACGCCCCACCGGACAGGGCTGCCCCCCACCACCCACTCCACCCTCACGACCCCTCCACCCCCACCGCCCCCACCACCACCCCCACCACCTTCACCGCCCCTACCATCAGACAACGAGTGGGAGCGATGTAGAGTCCTGGATACAGAGCCACCATCGCCTCCTGCTGGCAGACCGATGCCTCGGGTCACCGCGGCAAATAACGGGACTCGTCCTGGTCTCTTGAGCTCACACCTGGTCACACAAAATCACATTGAGACCGTGCACTTGACATTCAGTACGGGAGCAACAGAAACGACAAAATAATGCACGTCCACAACCAGCATGGCGAGTAGGCAAACACGCGGCACAGGCACGCACGTACATCAGCGAGGCTGCTTCGTTGGGAGCTGTCGCTTGGCACGTCAAAGAAAATTAATGTGAATCGCACAGAACGCGATTAATAATGCAACGACGTTATTTGGCAACACTTAAGCCTGACACTGCTGAAGGAAAACCTGGCTGGCATGTGTAATTTATACATATACATCATGTGTACATTCGCGCACACATGTACACTCGCCCAACAAATACAGAGGCAAAGATCCCCCGTATAGGTTCGACGGGATGTTGTGGCAAGTGCTCTCAAGCGAGCACCTACGAAGGCCGGCACGGCGCACGAGGTGGGTGTTGTGGCTATCGCCACGCCCGACCGCCTTTGCCTCCCCTACGCTGATGTTGACACATCGCACCGGGGGCTCATTTAAGGCCGAGTCGAGCTACGTGAGACCCAGAACAGGTCCAGACAGAGCCGTCCAGGGTGGGGGGTGAGGGTGCGGGGCCTCTGGACAACGCCACCGTGTGCGACCCTCACGACGCCTTCAAACGACACCGAAAGGATCACATCTGACACAGTGACGTGGAAGCGTCCCGCCCCCCACCCCTTCTCAAGCGCGGGGCCCCCTAGGGGGGGGCTCTGGCTCCAGATACCCTTCACAGACGGTGTGGCCACAGTGAGTTGCGAACGAAGTCAGGTCGCAGGATTCGTAGCGCAGTGCGCTAACCGCTGCACCACCACCGATACTCACGTTCTATGTACACTACACAAAGACAAATATCCCCCTTATAGCCTTAACATACTGTAGGGGCAAGTGCTGTTAGCGAGCACCTATGAAGGCCGGCACGGCACACGAAGAGGTGGGTGGCCAACACCACGCCCGGCCGCCTTTGTCTCCCTAGTGGCGATGTTTACTATTCCGCACCAGATACTCATTTTTGGCTGAGTCGACTTAGCGGAGGCCCAGGACCGGTTCAGATAATCGTCACTGGTGTTGGCCGTGCGCGGGAATTGAACCCGGGTCGCCGGGTTCATAGCGCAGAGCACTACATCACACACACACACATACATGTACACTCCCTCACACACATACATGTACACTCCCTCACACACATACATGTACACTCCCTCACACACATACATGTACACTCCCTCACACACATACATGTACACTCCCTCACACACATACATGTACACTCCCTCACACACATACATGTACACTCCCTCACACACATACATGTACACTCCCTCACACACATACATGTACACTCCCTCACACACATACATGTACACTCCCTCACACACATACATGTACACTCCCTCACACACATACATGTACACTCCCTCATACACATACATGTACACTCCCTCACACACATACATGTACACTCCCTCACACACATACATGTACACTCCCTCACACACATACATGTACACTCCCTCACACACATGTACACTCCCTCACACACATGTACACTCCCTCACACACATACATGTACACTCCCTCACACACATACATGTACACTCCCTCACACACACACACATACATGTACACTCCCTCACACACATACATGTACACTCCCTCACACACACACATACATGTACACTCCCTCACACACATACATGTACACTCCCTCACACACATACATGTACACTCCCTCACACACATACATGTACACTCCCTCACACACATACATGTACACTCCCTCACACACATACATGTACACTCCCTCACACACATACATGTACACTCCCTCACACACATACATGTACACTCCCTCATACACATACATGTACACTCCCTCACACACATACATGTACACTCCCTCACACACATACATGTACACTCCCTCACACACATACATGTACACTCCCTCACACACATGTACACTCCCTCACACACATGTACACTCCCTCACACACATACATGTACACTCCCTCACACACATACATGTACACTCCCTCACACACATACATGTACACTCCCTCACACACATACATGTACACTCCCTCACACACATACATGTACACTCCCTCACACACATACATGTACACTCCCTCACACACATACATGTACACTCCCTCACACACATACATGTACACTCCCTCACACACACACACACGTAGAGCAGCGTCTATTTACTGCGTGCAATGTTCGTACTGTTTAACCTGTCACAATATACAAATATATATAATGAAACCATAAGAGAAGCTTTTAGGCCAATTCTGGCACGCAAAAAAATGCATCGGAGAGAGTGTGCATGACGTCACGCACAATCACGCCGTTGTTTTAAGTGCAGAAGCGGCCACTAGTAATGGCAGTCCGGGGATGGCCGTCTCACTTATCTCGCTCGCTCGCTCGTTCGCGCTCTCTCTTTCTCTCTTCCCCTCTCGCCCGCCTCTCTCATCCTCTCCTTCATCAGCACCTCGACTGCAGGCGCCTCGCATGGACTGTGAGGCGCGGGCGGACGGGGGAGTTCGCTTTGGGGCTCGCTTTGACAGCGGAGATGGAGGAGGGGATGGGGGGGGTGTAATATTTATATATATAGAGAGAGAGCCCTTCATCACACGCTCGCACACAAAGCAAACAGCGAGCGCGGCTGTGGCGGTAATGCGGTGTTTGCCGAGTGTAGTGGTGTGGTCCGAGCGGGCGGTAGCAATGCCAGCGGTGTTAGACCCTTAGAACTTTAGATGCTGCATAACGCCACCTTCCCCGCTGTGTTGGAGAGATCGGAGCGGTGGCTATCATCGGCGCGGTTGGCATGGGCTCTGGTGGAAATCAATTTTGAAGTGCCCGACCCTCGCAGACTCCCCCCCCCCAACTCCCTGTGCCAAATGAATCCCCCTGGCCCCAGGCTGCGCGCCCTGCGGTGCAGTTTCACCGCCTGCGCGCTCTCCAATCGTCATATGCCACTTCGATCGCAGAATTGGCAGTGATCTCCGGTTTCTGCGAGTTCAGATCCGTCATTGCCGTCATCGTAATCATCATTGGGGGCGGGGGGAATCGATGGGGCACAATTGAATCGGAGGCTGCACGTCTCGGGGTAGGTATTCCGTGGCGAGTGCGGCAAGCGGTGACCCAGACCGTGGACCAACAACGTGAACCGCTGTGACCCACGGCGCTGGAGCGTTCCACGCCGCGCGTCAACTCGAACCATTGCCTGGAGATAAACTAATCCTGGCCAGAGACTTGTAAGTTCCTCATTATCCAGCCATACACAAGATGGGTCTCCGTGATCATCATCGGCAGCATCGTGAAATATTTAACCCGTAGGCTTCCGCGAACGATATTATTAATAATAAAGATTTTTGGGTTATATCGCGTAAGTATAAATGTGTCGTAACCCTCCACCACCCGACAAAACCAGTAAGGTTTGTAACGTAAACAAAACGTACACAATACGTGACAAACCTTCCTGGCTGTGTCGGGTGGTGGAGGGTTACGACACGTTTAGACTTACGCGATCTAAGCCAAAAACTATTTTTAGTATGAATCATGAAATGTATCGTCACGGGAAACTGTGCCACTCGGCAATCAGCCAGACATCAAAAGGCGTTTGCTGTGCAACGATATGTATGCACAGGGGGCTTACAGAGATGTTAACACTTATATGGGACTATCGTTTTTAATGGATAAAGAACGGATAATACCCTGTAACATGATAACGAATGAACGTTAATAGCTTCAAAAAGTCATAGAGTCTGTACTTGTTCGCCATCGTCGTCAACGACATTGCCTGGAATCTTCCCCAGGTAGTCTTCAGAGCCCCGGGTGGTAACATCTCTCGTGGCATTTTTTTTCCACATTCTCGGAAGTGTTAACTTTTTTTTTGAAGCACCCTGTATAAGGGATTCCGAGAGATCAAACCCCTATTAGAAGATAAACAAATACGTAGACATCACCGCACCCGGCGGGTCTAAGGGGCTCTTCCACGTGAGTTCCAGTGGCCTGCTCGACTCTCAGCGGTGAGGGGCTATCGCAAGGGAGAGTCGACGTAGGGAGCAATCCCCAATCGCTTGTGAAGGTAGGGAACCACTCAACGTCGGATTGCCTCGTCGGGGAAAAATAAAATGGAAATTGAGGGCTCGGTGTTTGAGAGACAGTCGTGGGGGGGGGGGGGCAATCAATGGGATTGGTGGAGAATCATGAAAAGTTCGGGAAAGGATGGGTTAGAGACTAAACTAAACAACTAGTGTTTTTGTTTTACCAGTAAGGCTCACTGAGCTATAGAGCTCTTTTTCATAAGCGACCTGGCCACGAATGATGAATCGACGAGGTGGCGAAACACGTGGGAGTTTATAGCAGCAGCCAAATCCTCTAAGCGCGTGACGTTGATTCCAAATGTGGCGGGAAAAACTGAAGGACCCGGATAAAAATCGACGCGACCACGGGAAGAGAGACACGCAAACTCCAAATATGCAGCAGCAGGCGTCAGGGTGGGGATCGAACCCACGGCCTCCCGTACACGAGGCGAGGTAGTTAACATCTCCTAGCCACCGTGGTGCCCTTAAAAGGAGTCACAGAAGGGGAGTCGAGGCAGTGCCTGAACCCAGTGACCCCCTGGCGTGTGACAGGGCGCTGTGGTGCGGAAGACGGAATCAAGAGGAAGGTCGAAACTCACCCGGGCTGGAACTCCTTTGCCGATTCCTTGATTCGTCGATTGTAATCGATCCTTATGCTTGCGATGAATGGCATCAAATCCCGTGGCTTTACGTTCTGTTCGCAGCCATCGTTTTAGAGCTAATGGAAGTTTCGCGCATTTTCCACTTTTTTTTTACTCGGGGTGAGTGATGCGAGATAAAAGCAACCACCCCAAGACGGCACAAACGTAAGAAACAATCCGAACGAGACGGAAAAAATTGAAGACGACACGGTCGGTCGATCGATCCATCCTTGAACCACTTTGCGACCATTAATCGTGACAACTCAATGACCGTTGCGTCTGCGGGGATTGTAGTCAGTTGCCCCATTATCGCGATATTCCGAACGTGCAACAAACGTCACGTCCGCACAAGCGCGTACGCCGTCGGGTAGTTAAATAGACGATCGATTGCACGCGCGGACAAATCGATTAATCGACCAAGACGTTGCGCAAACAGACTCGCAGATGCGTGACAAATAGAACAAATATCAATCCATGGCCGAGGTCGGTGACACGGAAGGAAGCGAAAGTTTAAACGCAGTTCATGCCCCCCCCCTCCCCAATCCCTCAATCTCCCACGGACTGCGCGCACATCACATTCCTCATCGGCATCTCCCGCTGTTTCCGCGGAAGCTGCACGGCAGCGCCGTGGCATCTCTGCAGCTTAAATATATATTTTTATTTATTTAACCCACCACCTAGAATAAAAGGGGATGTGACACGGCGCGGTTCTTTGTAGAGTTGTAATCAAACACAGCCCCCCGCCCCCCACCCTTACTCCTGGCTCAGCCTTAGTGGGCCTGATGGCAGCAGCAGCAGCAGCAGCTACTCCACACCGCAGGCGGCGTGCTCGGAGCCAGCGGCGCTTGGGGAGGCGGAGGCCGTGGCGGTGCGAGAGGAGCGGAAGCGGAGCGCGGGGGTGATGCATGCGGGGGGCGGGGTGGCTGGGACGAGCGGGAGGGAGACAGACACGGGGCTTAACCCCAGATCAAAAAGAGGGGGGGGGGGCTCATTAAGCGTGCCCTGTGTGACGCCCCCCACGTCCGCCCTAGCCGGCCGCAACTCTCGTCTCTTGTCAGGTTCGAAGGAGCTGCGGCCAAAGCGGCCTGGAGCTCGCCACGACGTTCCTCTGCCGGCCGGCGCACGTGGTGATTCACGGTGGCACGTCAATATTTATGCGTGCAAACGGGCGCTCAGTTCTTAGTTTCCTAACCCAACAACAACAAGAATGCGTGACCCGTGCAAGCATCTGCCGCGCGAGATCCGCCGGGCTAATTCAAAGAGGCACACTGCGCGATTCTGACTTCACACGGTTTTGGGGATATTTTTTCTCTTTCTCTCTCTCCTTTTTGGTGGCCAAATCTCACGACATTTCGGTCGCCGCTCGTTTATTAAACGCAGCGCGACTCGCCTCGCGTGTCGGTGTGGATCCCGCTACCCGCACTCACCCGGGGAACGTGCTCGCGTCGTGCTCAACGCGCGCGATGCGTGTGGCTCGGTGGAAATGAATGGTGCGGTGCGGTGAAATTGCTGCCACTTTTGAGTGACTCCTCTTGTTGGCAAAAAGGTGCAAATTATCATCATCGTCGTCGACATCGACAGGCGTGGTCTTATCCACTGCTAAATTAAGGGCTCCCCTCGCCAGCACCACCCCTCACTGCTGCACGATCGTTTCCTTCACCGGTACCTCCTGACCGCTCTCTCTCTCTCTCCACTTCATGAAAAGAATAAACGATCGAACAAACGAATGAATGGACAGATCTGCTGGGAGGCTGAAGAACCGCAGAGTTTCCCCTTTTAGTCAGACGGTGCAATTTAGCGGGCCAAGCGAAGGGTTAAGCTTCTAGAGTCCCTGCATCCCAGAGGCATCAGGCCCCGTTACTGGAAAAGTCTCTGTGAGGGGTCCGGTGTGAGCCCGGGCACAATCAGAGGTTAACTACGGCTGGCAGCAGAAGACGGAGAGACAAAGGCGGGAGGCAACAGAAGCCGCCGCACGGAGCGGAGCTTAAACGCTCTCCCGTTACGCTCAGCTCGGAGCGAACACACAAAAAAAGCAACAACACGCGCAGGCTGCGAGAATCGTGGATTATAACAAAAACGAACGAGTGTAATGAAAATAATCATGATTGTGATTAGACCGACTGTAAACGTCTTGGTTTAGAAATGGAATCGTTTCCGCTTCAGCAATTTCGTACAATGAGTAACATCGCGCAGACTGCAGCGATAACACGCGCGGATTGTTGTTATTTTTTTTCTCTTCTCTGACGCTAAATAAAAAAAAACGCTAAAGGATCTGGAAGTTTTGGCTCAGGACTCGATGCTGAAATTTCAAATTATTTTAACTCCTTCATGGGAGGGAGAAGGTGCAGAGTGGGGGAGATACACACATACGAGTTACTTTCACACTTCCACTGGAATTGCGATTTAAATATCTAAACACGACGGCTAATAAAGAAAGATGGTGTAATTTTTTTCTGTGCCAATCCATGCGGCGTAAAGGTTTTTTAAAATATAAATTCTAAGTTTAATGTTTATGCCTTCAATTATTTAACATTAACTCGCAAAGTGCGTTAAGCACAGGCATGTCACTGCAGGAGGCCCGTACCCACGTCGCCCGTGGTGGATTCCTGATTTCTTTCGCAAGGCTCCGCTGATTTTTGTTTTTGTGTCCCCTCCGGCTTGTATGGAGCGAAGAGAACTCGTCACGTCACCCAACATTTGTAGCCGCTCGTGTCGCGCTGAAACTCATCCTCTATCAATTGTTTTGAATGAAAGAAAACCTAATCATTATTATAATTTACAGTCATGGAGCCAGCGACTCCTGGATGAAGGCCTTCCCTCGGCGTGGCGGTCGCCGATAGTTGTTTGACCATACATCACCACGCTGGTCAAGAGCGTGTTGGTGAAACTCGAAAGTTGACCCAGGACCGATTCGCGGACATCGCTCGCCGCTGCCGCGAGCCGAGCCCGGAATCGACCTCACGACCGCCGGGTTTGTAGCGGAGTGCGTGTCGAGTACTGTGGATTGGTTCACGTGGCCGCCGTTAACCGCTAGGCCATTGCTCCGCCACGTGAATAATTCATTATTTTTGTACTTTGCTGAGCCAACTGGGCCAGGATTGGACAAAACCTAGCCCGCTACTTGTCACCCAGGAAACTGCAGGGCATCACAGACTAAGTGTTACTAACCTAACGTGAAAACTGAAGTACAGCAGAGAGTAATAATGGTGTTCTTTGTCCGGCAAAGTCTCACTGAGTCTCGAGACTTAATTTTTTTCAGGAGGGTCCCGCTAGATTGGAATAATTGGCTTTGTGCGCGGGAAAAAAAGAACACTCAATCACGCAAAAGCGATGTGTTCATAGCTCTACACAAAGTATGCAAGCATCAACTTGCTGTACTGCCATCTTCTGGCCACCTCGTCTGCACAGAGTTGGACCACAACAGTGTGTGCCTCTACCCCTGGCTTGAGGCTTACGCAGGGCTCACTATCGCCACCTTCATAGCGCAGTGCGCTGACCAATGCATCACCACCCCCAGATGTGTTCCAAAATTCCGTATCAAAATTACTCAAAGAAATTAGGTTTTGAGTTTAAATCCATCAACATTATCATCGTCGTCATCATTCAAAAATAAAAAAAAACAATGGGCAACGTTGAACAGAAACCACACGTCTCACGGCAGATCATATGATCGCGAGCGGAGATTGAGGGCACTCGCACTGGACCGGCGAGCACGTGGTCAAGAGTTCAACACCGATTCAAGTTCACACGGCGCCATCGTCCACGCGGCTCGCACCTCGACGCCGCGCGCGCCGCTTGCCACGGGCTGCCCGATCCTCTGCCTCGACTCTTCCAGCGTCCGGCTCGATGAGAGGCAACGTGGGGGGACCGGGGGGCGGGGGAGGAAGAGGGGTGCTGTGTGGTCTGCGAGGGAGGGAAATGAGGTGGGGGGTGGTGGTGGGTCGGGAGCTCACAAATGCCCTGCAGTTTCCATTCACGTTTAGATATCAGCGACCCGGCAATTCGCCAACGTCGAGGGCTCGTGTGCTAGGAGCCCTCGAGCGGCGCAATTACCGGGAGCTCCGCGCAGACGACGCAATGAGCAATCACCGACTAAAGAGCAACACCTGGGAGAGAACAATGGGGGGGAGGCAAGGTGGCGGTCTGCCCGCGGGTCGCACGATGCGCGTCGCTGCCGGAGTGGTGGCGCGCGCCCAATTAGCCGTCGGAGCGCGCGCGCCACCGACACCCCGGAAGTAATAACGGTGAAGGTGTAGCAGCCCCGACAACGTCTCGCTCGCGCCACTGCCGGTGGAAGGGCCTCCTCCACTGAGACGGAGCTCTGCAGAGAGCCCCCTCGTAGCTATTTGGGCCCCGCTCTCACGCGCCGGGCCCGACGTCTCGGAGGAGGCGGGGGGTACTCACGCTTTGCCCCACCGCACGCGACCGACCGGCAATCGGCCAGCTGTGGCGAGACCCTCCTGCCTCCTGTCCTGCTGGGTGGACAGACGCGGGCGGATTTAACGAACTCAACGATTGTTTCCGCTTGCGTGCAGGGAGTTGTTAAGATAATATTGGATTGAACGTGTCCTTTACGCAGGGCGATTAAACAAGTAAACGCATCTGTAAATATATATACACATCGCCACGTGAAACAAACGATATTTGAGGTGGCCAGGAGGCTCCGATGGTCAGAGCGCTGAGCTGGCACAGCTGAGAGCATGGATTCGAATCCAGGCAGCTGCGTGTGGTTCAAACGGATGCTCGAATGTGGAGAGTTGATGGTCTCAGCCTCGGCCACCATAGACTCACGTAGAGACCCATATACTCACACAGAGACACATAGGCTCACACAGAGACGCATAGACTCACACAGAGCCCCATAGACTCACACAGAGACCCATAGACTCACATACATACCGATGGATTCACGTAGAAACCCATATACTCACGTAGATTGAGTTGTGATTAAGCCGGGTCCTCGAGTGTGGAGAGCAGATAGTCTCAGTCCGGTCATCAATGACTGCACACACAAAAACCAATCATATTAAATATGGTTGTGCACTTAATTTGTGCGTCACGTAATGTAGCCGACAGTGCAATCATAATAAAATTGTGGGGAGAATATGAAATCATTATTGAAGAATATATATAATATATACAGTGAGTGAAAAAAGTATTTGATCCCCTGCTGATTTTGTACGTTTGCCCACTGATAAAGAAATGATCAGTCTATAATTTTAATGGTAAGTTTATTTGAACAGTGGGAGACAGAAAAACAACAACAAAATCCAGAAAAACGCATGTCAAAAATGTTATGAATTGATTTGCATTTTAATGAGGGAAATAAGTATTTGACCCCTCTGTAAAACATCACTTAGTACTTGGTGGCAAAACCCTTGTTGGCAATCACAGAGGTCAGATGTTTCTTGTAGTTGGCCACCAGGTTTGCACACATCTCAGGAGGGATTTTGTCCCACTCCTCTTTGCAGATCTTCTCCAAGTCATTAAGGTTTCGAGGCTGACGTTTGGCAACTCGAACCTTCAGCTCCCTCCACAGATTTTCTATGGGATTAAGGTCTGGAGACTGGCTAGGCCACTCCAGGACCTTAATGTGCTTCTTCTTGAGCCACTCCTTTGTTGCCTTGGCCGTGTGTTTTGGGTCATTGTCATGCTGGAATACCCATCCACGACCCATTTTCAATGCCCTGGCTGAGGGAAGGAGGTTCTCACCCAAGATTTGACGGTACATGGCCCCGTCCATCGTCCCTTTGATGCAGTGAAGTTGTAATGTCCCCTTAGCAGAAAAACACCCCCAAAGCATAATGTTTCCACCTCCATGTTTGACGGTGGGGGTGGTGTTCTTGGGGTCATAGGCAGCATTCCTCCTCCTCCAAACACGGCGAGTTGAGTTGATGCTAAAGAGCTCCATTTTGGTGTCATCTGACCATAACACTTTCACCCAGTTGTCTTCTGAATCATTCAGATGTTCATTGGCAAACTTCAGACGGGCATGTATATGTGCTTTCTTGAGAAGGGGGACCCTGCGAGTGCTGCAGGATTTCAGTCCTTCAAGGCGTAGTGTTACCAATTGTTTTTTTGGTGACTATGGTCCCAGCTGACTTGAGATCATTGACAAGATCCTCCCCTGTAGTTCTGGGCTGATTCCTCACCGTTCTCATGATCATTGCAACTCCACGAGGTGAGATCTTGCATGGAGCCCCAGGCCGAGGGAGATTGACAGTTCATTGTGTTTCTTCCATTTGCGAATAATCACACCAACTGTTGTCACCTTCTCACCAAGCTGCTTGGCAATGGTCTTGTAGCCCATTCCAGCCTTGAGTAGGTCTACAATCTTGTCCCTGACATCCTTGGAGAGCTCTTTGGTCTTGGGCATGGTGGAGAGTTTGGAATCTGATTGATTGATTGCTTCTGTGGACAGGTGTCTTTTATACAGGTAACAAACTGAGATTAGGAGCACTCCCTTTCAGAATGTGCTCCTAATCTCAGCTCGTTACCTGTATAAAAGACACCTGGGAGCCAGACATCTTTCTGATTGAGAGGGGGTCAAATACTTATTTCCCTCATTAAAATGCAAATCAATTTATAACATTTTTGACATGCGTTTTTCTGGATTTTTTGTTGTTATTCTGTCTCTCACTGTTCAAATAAGTCTACCATTAAATTATAGACTGATCCTTTCTTTGTCAGTGGGCAAACGTACAAAATCAGCAGGGGATCAAATACTTTTTTCCCTCACTGTTTTTTTTTCCCTATTGGTCTTCCAGGCTTGTGTTAACTGGCAGCATTTGTTTAAGCATGCAAACACTGGAGAGGCTTTGACTTTCTGGGTTTCATCAGCAGAGTCAAGTTTGTTAAATAAATACTGCCGGTTTGCCAGATGTTATTAGTGAGAGCACTGTCTCTACACAATGGGGCCCTATCAGTGCAATCGATCGATGTTATTTTAATAAATAAATAGAACTCATTATGCTTCGAAGTGTCAAAACCCCTTTCTCAATAGGTGCGGCTTGGGAATGTTTGGTACATTCCGTTCATGAGTGAATGTGGAATTTTCATCATTGAAAAGGTCAGAGTGATCCGATGGTAAATAGCAGGGTCAGACAAAGTAAGGGTGTTTAAACTCAGTGTCGGGGTCAAGATCCAAATTATATGCGAGGGTCAGGGGGTCAAATGGTGATATGGGTTTTAACGTTTAGGTTCATTGGCTGGCATTAGTATAAACAGGCACTCGCTAACAGCACTGACTCTAATGGCTTCTATTTGTAATGTAGGGCGAATAGAGAATGCAAGTTCATTGTCGTTTAGAGCGAGGCCGTCGTGCTCTTTCACGCTCGAGCAACGTTTGGCTCCTGAGCAAAGATCGTAATTATAATAAATAAACAAGTAGCCGAGCGAACACTCAGCCGAGCTAGCGGAGCGCAAACCTGGCGGCGGTGTTCGTGTTGTAGCGGCGAGGCCAGTGGTCTCCTTCGCGAGGAGGTCGAGACGGCACGGACAAAAACAGACGGCGAGAAAAGCCACAGCCGCCATCCACCCACGACGACGCGGTGGGGTCTCGTTTGTGAGAGATGAAACAAAACGAGCCAACGAACAAAAAAAAACTGTCGCCCGAATTGTAACTGACAAAAAAAACTCCGCAGCTGCCGAAAAAAAGAGACCACAGCAGTCGCAAAAATACGTGGCGGTGGCGGCGGTGGCGGTGGTCGTTGGGATGGATGCGTGGGTGGGTTGCGAGCGAGCAGAGGTTGAGCGTGTGTGGCAGAGATATCGTAACGGCGAGCTGAAAGATTTTCTTTTGGTCCGGGGGGCTCGTTCCACACCCAGAGGCCACCCGTAATTGGGTACAGACGGTGGGCGCGCGTGGCCTCCTGGGTCCATGCAACCACCCCGCGACCCCCATCCTGCCCCCTCTCTTTACCGCGCGCGTTGAAGACGAACGGCGCCAACCAACTCGACGCCAGTAAGTAACGATACAATCGACGTTTTGCGATCGTCGGGCGGGCGAAGTCGTGGTGTCGGAGAGACGACGGTGTTGTCGGGGGGAGGGGGGTGGTGGGGAGGAGAGGGGGGGTGGCCCCCCGGGTGGTGAAGCGAGAGAGAGCGACAGGAGGAAAAGAGCCGGAGAAAAAAAAGCGAAATGGTTTTTTTGAGCGAGCTCGTTAAAATTGAATGCCACCCACCCGTGCGTCTTGGGAGGTGTGGCTGAGCAGGTTACGAGTGGAAGTTTGCAATAAAAAATAAAATAGAGGAAAAAAGAGAGAAAAAAGTTACAAAATTGGATAAAATTATTCCAAAAAACGGTCCAAGGAAGCCGTTCTTTTACACATGTGCACCTGCCTATCATGAGGGTCCAAAATAAATCAGCCTTAGTGCAAATATCACAAAGACAAACATTGCTTTTGTACTGCCATTTTCTCTTTAAAGAAGCCGTGTAAAAGAAATGAAAAAATTGCAACGAAAGAAGTAAAAAAATGAGTAAAAAGTTAAACTTTTAAAAAAAGGGGCGTCCGCACTTTTCTTGCGCGTGCATTAGCGGAGCGTCACGCTGGTGGCCGCTCGCTCTCTCGCGCGCGGGGGACGACACCGGCCTCGCGGCTCTGATGCAAGTGGCTGCTTCGGGTGGCCGTTCGCCGACCGCACTTCAACTGTAGCGCAGACGACTGCGGCAAATGTTTAAAATTTATCAACTATTCATAATTATCCATAATTCACAGCCCCATGTCATTCCACTGATGGATGAAGGCCTCCCACTCCCCCCCACCCCACCTTCCCCGCCCACGCCATGTTGGACGTGCAGATTTTTAGATCGCAATTCGGCATTCCGCTCGCTGCTGAAGGTGCTGGAGGGAGGAAGGGCCGGTTCAGTTATCACTCGCCACTGATGTTAGCCGTGGACAGGAATGATATTCAGGTGGCCGGTTTCATAGCGCAAGTGCGCTAACCACTGCGTCACCGCTCCTCCCAGGGTAAATTTTATCAATGGCAAAACATAAAAAAAGCTCAGACGACCCCAGCTTATCGGAACGTAAACGCCTGTCAACCTGCCAGGGCACAGTTTTATCTGTCAGTGGTCCTGACAATGGACGCTGGACCAACGAATGGATCCGGCATCAAGAAGTCAGATTGGATTGGACTTCTTTGCTAGGGGTCAATTTTACTTTTTGCGTCATTTGCGCGCTGTCACAAAAATAAATAAAATCGCGACGTGTGACACAAAATGATTAAAGAGATTGGAAATCAATACGGAAAATACGCTGGAAATTAGGGCTCCTGTGTGAAATTTGGCAGCAAAACTCTGCGAGTGCTTTCTATTTGTTATGTTTTGAAACGAGGGCGCCTGAACCCTGACCCTAACCCCTGCTTTCAATGATATCTGTACGCGCGGGTGCGAATCTGATTGCTACAACTCATCAAACTTCTCACCAACGTCACTGACGATGGGGGTGCAGTCCAATCTCATTTCTCTTCCAGAAGCAAAAAAAAGATTAATTCTCCAACTTCCCCGCACAGGAAGCCTCTCATTAGCGGTTACGCGAGCCTTTTAATGAAATAAAATATTAATCAGGAGCTAAAATTCCCTGTGCGGTGGATGAATATTTTAAAGAAAAGAAAACCATCACGAACAGCGGCAGAGAAGTCGGAAGGGTTTGGAGCCGCGGTGACACCGTGCGACAAAATATAGCGGCGAAAAAAAGCAAAATGGGTGGGGGGGGGGTCATACCGTAATGAATTCAATCACCTTAATGAATGTGCAAAGAAGCGGTGTGCGCGGCATGACGGAGCTTGTCACTCCGCGTTACTTCACGACGCGACCAAGTTGTTGCAGGTTGCACAACGAGGTTTGTATTTTATTCCAGTAAACATTTTAAATATTCATATTTCCTGCTGAATAATTTATGGCGGGGGGAGAATGGGGGGGGGGGGCGTGCAAGGGGTATTTTTTTTTTATGCCGCTGGGGACAAATCGGCG
This sequence comes from Petromyzon marinus, assembly GCF_048934315.1. Taxonomy (NCBI): domain Eukaryota; kingdom Metazoa; phylum Chordata; class Hyperoartia; order Petromyzontiformes; family Petromyzontidae; genus Petromyzon; species Petromyzon marinus. The sequence goes on along the minus strand of NC_133690.1, from coordinate 17,471,476 downwards.
AGACGCTTGTACCCTCCACCGGGATTTCGGCCCACTTTTGAAGTTTTTCTGCCGCTTGCGTCACGGAACAAGCGCGGGCTTCGCCGTGAGATGGAAGAAGAATCACAAGGCAGGGATCGCTACCCACGTGGGTGGCGGCGAGGAGAGTGGGGGGGGGGAGGTTATTATTATTATTATTTTTAAATGTAAACTGCGCGGCGCCTCGATGAACCGCGTCAGATTTATGGGGCGCTCCAGCACAGCTCGTAAACTTAGCGCTGCGCTCCTTACGGTTGGCGAGCGCGCTATCTGTCGGGAAGTTTATCGCGCTCATTAAGCGAGGCGGGGGCAGCTCACTTGTTAAATGTCTCGACAGCCATGAATTTATTCCGCAGTCGCCTACAAATGTGTAAATAAGTGGAGCGACGGGCGCCTTCGTAATTGTTTTATTAGGGGACTAATGATGAAGGGGCCATCGATGCAATCAGCAGCGTCTCAGGGCATTTGTTTGGCAGATCCACCCAACGTTGACTACTGCAGCCACAGCTAATACTCTCGCTCACAGCATTGCAGCCACTCGACCTGATGATTGCAGCGCCAAACTTCAGAAAGACACCTCAACTAGCCCAACTACAGCGGCTTCACAGAAGCCTGCCACGTGCTGTCCTGGTCAGCCGGCGTGGCCACGTGGCTTCCATGTCTTCGCCAGAAACTGCATTGTCTCTGCCTTCAAATCAAGGGTATACAGCACAACATCGCTGTCCTATACCACAGAGCTCTTGCGGTACCTCTCCACCCTCCTCACTCCACTGACCACGGCAAATCGCCACGTCCTACCAGAGTACGTCTGACAACCTGCTCCTAGTACCCAGAACCAGCACGACCGTGGCTTGGGTGGCTTTTTCCATAGACGCACGGAGCCATTTGGAACTCACTCCCAATGCACACACGCAGCAGCATCCAAGCACCATGCACCTCCAAAGCAGCGGCTCAACGTTCACCCGTTCAAACCCTCACTTGTTCAAGCTCTCACCCGTCTAGGCTCTCACCTGTCCAGGTTCTCACCCGTTCCGGCTCACGCCCGTTCAGGCTCACGCCCGTTCAGGCTCACACCTGTTCAGGCTCTCACCATTCCAGGCTCTCACCAGTCCAGGCTCTCACCTGTTCAGGCAAAATTTGAGCTCTGGCTCCACGCCTGCGAGTTCTTCATTGAACAATGTGTGTGATTCCTGAAATTTGAGCAGGTTTATAGAAATTGTGTTTGTTATGATGATTGTGTTTAATGTGATCGATTTGTAGCTTAGCTTGCAGCTATGAATGCCCATCAGCGTACCACGCAGTTAATCGGTGATGGGTTATTGTGGCATTGTGGTTAAAAGGCGGTGGGTGGTTGAGGGAGCCGCTGAGAGTTGGAGCGAAGAGGAGGGGCAGGGAGGAAGATGGGGATGGTGTGATATGACGGCGGATGAAGAGAGATGGAGGGAGCTCGAGAGAAGGTCGAATATGCCAGCAGCTGATAGGGCTGTTAAGATAGCCTAAGAGATGTAAAGGGAGTTGGAGGGAGATAAATATAGTTGTTGGGAGATGCAGGAAAAACCGGTGAAGTGGGAGGTAGAGAGTTGTGGAAGTTAGAGGGAACTGGTGAAAGGAAGAAGGTGAAGCGAGGAAGAGGGAAATGGAGAGAGACAGCGAGAGGCGATGGAATGTAATGACAGACAGAGGGAGTTGAAAATAACTCAAGACGGGTGGAAGATGCAGGCAGGATGGGGGAGGTGAAGAGGTGACGAGAGGTAGAGGGAGATGGAGGACGATTGAGAAAGCTGCAGGGAGATGCAGGGAGCTGGAGACAGGTGGGAGGTGGAGAGAGGTGGAGGGAGAGGTCTCCCTCGCGGCTGCAGACAAAGCAGGGTCTCTGCAGGCCCCAGCGATTGCTCGATGCACGCACCGCATCCACACGCGAGCATCCCATCTACCTGAGGAATTAATTTATAAATAATAAAACACGACAGATCTCTCCCGAAGATGAGAGCTGCAAAGCGCAGGCACGGTCAAACGATTATTATAGTTTCCTCCCCTTTCATTTTTTCTTTTCGACAGAAACCGCCGTGTGCTTTTTATATTTTATTATTATTTAACTCCCGTTTTTTTGTCTCTGGCCGCCGTTAAACTTTTAACTCGCAGAAGCCCTCGCGCCCCGTGCCCGATTGGTATCACTGTCTGTGGCACCCAGAGCGGTGTCGCTGTCTGTGGTACCTAGAGCAATGTCACTGTCTGTGACACCCAGAGCGGTGTCACTGTCTGTGGTACTCAGAGCGGTGTCACTGTCCGTGGTACTCAGAGCGGTGTCGCTGTCTGTGACACCCAGAGCGTTGTCACTGTCTGTGACACCCAGAGCGGTGTCACTGTCCGTGGTACTCAGAGCGGTGTCGCTGTCTGTGGTACTCAGAGCGGTGTCGCTGTCTGTGACACCCAGAGCGGTGTCGCTGTCTGTGGAACCCAGAGCGGTGTCACTGTCTGTGGTACCCAGAGCGGTGTCACTGTCTGTGGTACTCAGAGCGGTGTCGCTGTCCGTGGTACCCAGAGCGGTGTCATTGTCTGTGGTACCCAGAGCGGTGTCACTGTCTGTGACACCCAGAGCGATGTCACTGTCCGTGGTACCCAGAGCGGTGTCGCTGTTTGTGGTACCCAGAGCGATGTCACTGTCTGTGACACCCAGAGCGATGTCACTGTCTGTGACACTCAGAGCGGTGTCGCTGTCTGTGGAACCCAGAGCGGTGTCACTGTCTGTGGTACCCAGAGCGGTGTCGCTGTCTGTGGTACCTAGAGCAATGTCACTGTCTGTGACACCCAGAGCGGTGTCACTGTCTGTGACACCCAGAGCGGTGTCACTGTCCGTGGTACTCAGAGCGGTGTCGCTGTCTGTGACACCCAGAGCGGTGTCGCTGTCTGTGACACCCAGAGCGGTGTCACTGTCTGTGACACCCAGAGCGGTGTCACTGTCTGTGGAACCCAGAGCGGTGTCGCTGTCCGTGGTACCCAGAGCGGTGTCGCTGTTTGTGGTACCCAGAGCGATGTCGCTGTCTGTGACACCCAGAGCGGTGTCACTGTCTGTGGTACCCAGAGCGGTGTCGCTGTTTGTGGTACCCTGAGCGATGTCGCTGTCTGTGACACCCAGAGCGGTGTCACTGTCTGTGGTACCCAGAGCGATGTCACTGTCTGTGACACCCAGAGCGATGTCACTGTCCGTGGTACCCAGAGCGGTGTCGCTGTTTGTGGTACCCAGAGCGATGTCACTGTCTGTGACACCCAGAGCGATGTCACTGTCTGTGGTACCCAGAGCGATGTCACTGTCTGTGACACCCAGAGCGGTGTCGCTGTCTGTGACACCCAGAGCGGTGTCACTGTCTGTGACACCCAGAGCGGTGTCACTGTCTGTGACACCCAGAACGGTGTCGCTGTCTGTGACACCCAGAGCGGTGTCGCTGTCTGTGACACCCAGAGCGGTGTCACTGTCTGTGACACCCAGAGCGGTGTCACTGTCTGTGGAACCCAGAGCGGTGTCGCTGTCCGTGGTACTCAGAGCGGTGTCGCTGTTTGTGGTACCCAGAGCGATGTCGCTGTCTGTGACACCCAGAGCGGTGTCACTGTCTGTGGTACCCAGAGCGGTGTCGCTGTTTGTGGTACCCTGAGCGATGTCGCTGTCTGTGACACCCAGAGCGGTGTCACTGTCTGTGGTACCCAGAGCGATGTCACTGTCTGTGACACCCAGAGCGATGTCACTGTCCGTGGTACCCAGAGCGGTGTCGCTGTTTGTGGTACCCAGAGCGATGTCACTGTCTGTGACACCCAGAGCGATGTCACTGTCTGTGGTACCCAGAGCGATGTCACTGTCTGTGACACCCAGAGCGGTGTCGCTGTCCGTGGTACCCAGAGCGATGTCGCTGTTTGTGGTACCCAGAGCGATGTCACTGTCTGTGACACCCAGAGCGATGTCACTGTCTGTGACACCCAGAGCGATGTCACTGTCTGTGACACCCAGAGCGGTGTCGCTGTCCGTGGTACCCAGAGCGATGTCGCTGTCTGTGACACCCAGAGCGGTGTCGCTGTCTGTGACACCCAGAGCGGTGTCGCCGCACCATGGCCAGGTATGTGATGCAGGCAGGGGCACAGTGAGACTGAGGGGAGGTTTCCTGCCAACAACGATCAGTGCAGGTCAGCATGAGCGATGTATTGGGAGATTTTGGGGGGAGGGGGGGGGCATCCGAAAGCGTTACCCTTGCTATTGAGTCACAGACAAACTCTTCAATAAACAAACACGAGTAAATATGATCTTCTCTTGTTCGTCCCCAGCTGCCCACTCTCCCTGTCCTGGCTGCTACTCGTCTAAACCTAACTCGCTTATCCATAATAGAGGTTTTTGGGTTAGATCGCGTAAATATATGTTTACATGACAACCCTTACTAGTTGGCTGTGTCGGGTGGTGGCGGGTTTTAACAACACATTTCTATATTTATGCGATCTAACCCAAAAACCTCTATTATGGATGATATTAGTCGCGATAGCCTACATGTTAAATTAACTCGCTTAACTCACTGCCTTGGCGACACTGACAAAATTATACTAGTGATGTGATCATTTACTTATTTATCCAGGGAAGCCACACTGAGTTGTATGACTCTTTTTCAGGAGGGTCCTGCTGCTGCTACTGCTAGACTGGGTTTTTTGCGTATAAGATGTTTTCAGCCAAATAATGATGAGTTGTGTTTATTAGTCACGTGGTCAGAGAGAACCGGAGCACACGGAGAATACCCACGCCTGCAAAGATGGAAACAGATGGCGATTAGCCCACACTTGCTATACCGCCTCCTCCCGGCGAACCAGGATACCATGGCACCTTCTCGACACTTACGGGAAAGGGGGCGCTGCGGTGGCGAGATGTTAACTACCTCGCCTGGTATACATGAGGTCGTGCATTCGATCCCGACCCTGACGCCTGCTGTATATTTGGAGTTTGCGTATTCTCCCCGTAGTCGCGTGGATTTTTCTCCAGCTCCTCCGTGTTTTTGTTTCCCCTCCGCACTTAGAAACGTGCGTTCGGAGTCTTTGGCTGCTGCTGTACATTGCCACACGATGAGCCACTTCGTTGAGCTATCATTTGTGATAGCCAGGTCGCTTCCGGAAAAGAGCTACGTAGTTTAGTGGGGTCTTACATGGTAAAAGAAGAAATAAATACGGTAGTTTAAATAGTTTATAGCAGTTTTACAGCACGGCCACCATCGCGACCCATGTATTGTGCACTGACAGTCCGCTCATCGCCAACCTCCCAACTGCGTCTGCCTCTGGCTGTAGCTAATCCGCTTCTGGAAGTGTGATTTCCAGATCGGGACAATCTTCTTTGATATCATTGAGCTATTGTATTTTAATCTTGGCACGTCCTCTAGACATTGTTTCCCTTGATGTTGCCGTAAAGGAGGGCGTTTGGTAGATCTGTCTTTGTCCATCCTGACTGGGTGTGCGAAGTAAGATCAATCGTCTGCTTCGGATGAAGTCTAAGACGCCCCTCTGTTCCTCATTCCTTTCTAATGCCAATATTTTTCCTCTTATCTCTCCCAGGTAATCCCATTATCTCCCTCAGTGTAGTGTAGCCGTTTCAGACATTCTTAGCTTCTTTTCTGCTTTTCACCTTAACCATTTTTTTTCATTCCGCCGCCTTTACCCGCTCCTGCCTCCCCACCACCACCACCCTCGCGATTTCACACCCTACACGTCGTGCCTTTTTGTTGCCATCGTCTTGCGATGCGGTCGCGCGCGAGCGAACACGCTGCAACTTCACGTTGCACGTCGCGTGATTGCCTTTCGAAGTCGCCACGTGACCCCCCACCCCCGGGTCCCCCACCGCGGCGACTTTGCAAGGCGCCCGGGCAAGGTTCGTGAACGAAGCTCCGATCAGCACGGTTGGGCACGTACGTACGGTGCACCAAAAGAGGCTCGCTCAACGTACGTACGTACGTGCGTACGTGCCGGTGTTGCTGGTGCCATCCTCCACGAGAGTCGTGGTACTCGCGGTGCGAGGCAGGGGGCCTTGCGTGGCTGAGAGCTCCACCACTGGCAAGTCCTTCCTAGGGTTGGTGGATTACACAGACGAGTCCGCGAAACTCCATCCCTTCACCGCAGGAGTTGAGGTCGCCACCCCTAGGCTTATGGCCAGGGCACGATGGTAGTACAGCAAGCGGGTTGATTTCAATTTGTACGAAATCTTTGTGGGCCTTGGCAACTGATGCCCGGTTCCAGTCGCTGGCCACTGGTCCTAGGTCCCATGTTCCTGACCCCCTAACAACCCTTATCCCAGGCCTCTGGTCCCGGATTTCTGGTACCATATGCCTGGTCCCAGGCCCCGTGCTCCTACCCCCCAGATTCCACGCTCGTGGATCCAGGTACCAGGTGCCAGGACCAAGGTCCCAGATCCCTGGTCCGAGGTCCCAGGTGCCAGATCCCAAAAACCTTGTCCCAGGTGCCAGGTCTCATGTCTCTCGTCTCAGATCCCTGTTCCCAGGTGCCTGGTCCTATATTCCCTTGTCCCAGGTGTCAGGTCCCAGGTTCCAGGTCCCTGGTCCCCTTAGATGAAGTGCGAGAGTTGTCCCGCTGTGCGTGGTACAATCGGTTTGTGAGATTGCTGAACGCTGATTCATATTCTCTGGAGGGTTCTCATTATCTGTCCCAGTGAACAAAACAAATGTTGTGGTAACACAACGGCTCGCTTGTGAACCTATGAGCACAACAACTGAAAAATATTCTGAAATAAAAAAACAAAAAATAATCAGCTTAATTTTTTGTATTAAAATGTTTTTGCTGGGTATTTTTTTGTTATCCAGCATGTATTTTTCGCAGAAACCGAAAGGTATTATTTTCGTCAGCATATTCCTCTCTCGCTCTCATTAATTTTCTAGCGAGATAAGCATAAATGCAATTATTCCGACAGGCAGGAACCTGAACATGACGTACATTTGTCAAAGCAATATAGGCATTTGTGTATTTCTAAGTTGAACTCACAGCTGTTGCCCCTGCTACAAATCATCGTCGTCATCCTCAGCCATGGCCAATCCACTGCTGGATGAAGGCCCTCCCGAAGCCGCCACCACCATTTCTCAGAGTCGCGCGATGCATTCACCCATCTGGCTCCTGATTGCATTGCTCCATATTTTTTTTTCTCAGCCGGACTTACTCCCGGACGCCCTAGGAACGATTGTTTAAGGGCGCTTTAATAATGTAAATGATAATCATTATCATCATTCCCGTGGCTCACCAACTACGTCGTTGTTCACGATACAACGGCCACCGTCCCTTCTGCACCTGATGCGTCCTCTGCCCGGGCTCACTCGCTTTTCTTAACACTTAGAATGATGCCGATAGTAACCCGGGTCCCTTCTCGAAATCGGCGCGCTTTCCACTTTCCCGTTTCCCTCGAACGTAATCGCGAGCACGCGTCTCTTCCCCGCTCCCCCCTAGGCGTCGCCGCTCTGAGATAGCGGAATCGGAATCTTTATTTGTCCTAAAGGAATCCGAAGAGCCGTGAAGCTCTTTTGTTTCATATTTGGTCCTAAAGCCGCGTGGCTCCCTACAGTATCATAATCTCTGGTTCGCTCCAACTTAGGGGTCTGCTTGCCCCCACCCCCCGCCCCTACTCCCAATTTTCATAAAATAATCTTCGTACGGGAATTTATTTCTTCCAATTTGTTTTTTTCTGGGAACTGCTTGAGTTTTACCCCACAGCGTCTCGTGCGTGATACAGAAACGAAGATAATATATTTTATATATATCATAATTGAGTTAAAATGCTCCTTGGCTGCCGACGTAAATAGCGAATTTTCAAGTGGCCGTGCCCGTGGTGTTTTCATATCGGCAGCGCGTGCGTGTGCGTGCAACTTAATAAAGGGATGAGATTTTATATTGAACCACAGGGTATTGCGGTGAGGTACATGATTGCCTTTGCAAGGAAGATCAGGGGGTGTAAACACGAGGAGGTCAGTGCAAATTAAAAACATCAACAACAACAACAACAACGGAAACAGCAACCGTAGCCCTTGCTATCCAGAATTGCATAACCCCCGCTGCGATCATAAGCACGTATTTTTTATGGTATTAAACTATGAATTGATTCACTTGACTGTGCTTGTCCCGGAAATTTTCAGCTTCTTGTTAAACAGAGTCGTGTTCTTGTCACCACAATGCCGGACATTATCAAGCGTTGTTTGTTTAACGGTAATGTATTTATATTCTTTGGGTCTTTCGGTAAAGTTACGTAGATATAATCCTGATTTGAAGCTTCCGTGACTGCAGGAATTCATACTCCTTGGTTCTTTCGGTAAAGTTACGTAGATAGAAAAATAAATTATCGATCACGACGTTTCGATTGCAACAACAAGCAATCGTCTTCAGGTGAGAGAGAGAAACACGCCGCTCTGACGAGGCATTGCATAGGTCCGAGAGGGGGAGGGGGGGCTGTCGTAACGGGCGAGAGCGTGGGGGTGAAATTAAAAGAGGGAACGAGGTGAGAGAGAGAGAGAGAAAAAAGAAAAACGATCCAAACTTAGCAAACTTAGAAATGTAATGCAACTCAGAGAGTCGGTCAACACAACAGTGAACACTTTACCTGGTTGATCAACGTCCTTCCGAAGATTGCTACATTTGCATTCGTATTTTCGGTTGAAGTCATATTTGAGTTGTGTGGAAATCCTCCGCGTAGAGGCGGTTCAATCCTGATTGGAAGCTTTCGTGATTGCAGGAATTAATACTCTTTGGTTTTTTCGGTAAAGTCCCTCCCCCTGTCGGATCTACATAATGCCCCGTCACAACGGCTTGTTTCTCTTTCTCACCTGAAGACGATTGCTTGTTATTGTTGTGCTCGAAACGTCGTGATGTATTATTTATTTTTGCACGTAGATGGGTGCTTTTTTGTTCTTTTCTTTGAACCTATCTCCGTGACTTTACCCAAAGAATAGGAATTCCTGCAGTCACGAAAGCTTTAAGTCAAGGTGATGTATTTGTCCACGTCCTGTAATGGTAATCGACGCCGTGCGATGGTTAGAACGTGGCGCTGTCTCTCGTGAGAGCCGTCACCAGACGGCACCACGTTCCTTCCTTCGTTGGGCCGTTCGTTCATCAACGTCGTTGACACCTAGGCGAGAGCCCGAGGAAGCAGCTCAACGTCTCGTTCGAGCAAGGAGAAACCTGGGGCACGATGGCCACGCAGTGCAACATCGCAAGCTACCGGCTGGAGCAGCAGTTGAAAAGGTTCGGTGGGGACGTGCAAGGTCGTCGCCAGATCTGTGTTCAACAGCAATGCTTCTCTGCGACCCTACACTGTGTGGGTTAATACAGTAACAATAATTAGACCTCATCCAGCAGTGGATTGATCCAAAGCGCTGTACGTGCGCATAGGGTCTGGTTTAAAGGCACTCGCAAGTGGCTGAGGAAACAAATCCACGTGCAGATTGAGAAGGGGAGAGACACAGCCTGACTTGGCGATTAATTGTGCTCAAACGCAATGGAGCTGTAATGTCATTCCGTATCGAATGACACATTTGAAAGTTACACCTCAAATGACGGCCAAATGAGGGATTATACACAGCGGGCATCACCCCCCCCCCCCCTACTCCGAAAGGCTTGGCAGGGCCCTCCTGGAAAAGAGACTCTTGTGGCTCAGCGCATTATTCTTTTTGACTGTCTAAAGAAGAATATAAATTATTATTTGGTTATTTCGGTAAATAACACTAATCGTGGCGTCGTTATTTCCTACGAGTGATCACATCGCTCACGAGCGAGCGACTTCATCACGGGGCCCTGTGTGTCGTGCCCGACTTGGAACCTGGTCAGTAGCCCCTCTCCCTCCCCCTCGATCGGCTCAGTTGACAACAACAACAACAACAAAATTCTCAACAAAATGAAAAAGTAGACGGGCGAGAGCACGTGACCTATATCCACTCCCCGTAACCCGGACACTGGAAGGAAGACAAACGCAAAGTCTCCGCACGTGGACCTCGCGACGATGAATACATTGAGAGCGGCGTTTCACCACATATGGACAGAGTTGCAGGGAGAGAGCGAGTTGTGTGTGGTCACAGTGGTAGGGAGCGGTGGTGTGGCGATTAGCGCTACGCTGTGCTATGAACCCGGCTTCCAGAGGTCGATTATCTGAACCGGTCCTGAGCCTCCAATAGGTGGACTCAGCCTCAAATGAGTGTCTGGTGTGGTGCGTAAACATCGCCACTATGGGAGACAAAGGCGGCCGGGCGTGGTGCTGGCCACCCGCCCTCTGGTGTGCCGTGCCGGCCTTCATAGGTGCTCGCTAGCAGCACTTGCCCCAACAGTCTGTTACAGGCTATACAGAGGATCTTTGTCTTTCTTTTTTGTTTTGGTGGTTGCGAAAGAGTTTGCGCTGCCGTTCGAGAAGGGAAGGGCTCTGGGTCCGTCGTGGGGCACTCCGTGGCTCGGTGCCGTCAGGCTCAGTCACCTGTCTCGCTGTGGACGAGGCGGCCACGTGTTGGGGCGGCTGCTCCGAGGAGACAGCCTAAGAGACGAACAAAGCGAGCGACTTTTTTTGAGACGAGGACGTCGATTATGCACATTTATGAGCAATTTCAGGAGTGCTTTAATGATCCTAGATTGACAACTCATTCTTTATAAATGCCTTTTGTGTTTAGTTCGTTGTCTTTAACCGTCGCGCACCTTCGATTAGCACGGTTGGCTACGTACGCTGCGAAAGAAGTTCAACGTCCCGTATGGGCGCACTCTGCGTGATGCTCTATGAGCTGTCGAGCGGCGTGATTGGGGTCGTGTTTTCAGGATCCTGCATCGGTACACATTCGTTAGCGACGGGTTTTTTGTTGTTGTTGACGATCTTACAAAGTCCATCTAGCGACATCTGGTGACTGCTTGAGGTTATTTTGCCTCCAAACGTCGCGATGCACACCTGCAGCTTCATGGGGGGACGGGGGGGGGGGAGGTCTATGTCGAGCGATAGCTGTTATTTGTTTTTTTTATATTCTGCAATTATTACAGGGTTTTTTTCTCTCTCTCTCTTTCGCTGCGTGTTCAGACTATGCACACTTTTATTTATTTCTGCACTTTGGAGTCGAAATGAGGTCGCGAGTCAACATAGCCGAGCGCCAGCGTGGACAATTACTTGGGGCTCTGCAGCTAAGGTGGAAGAAAAGCAATCACAGCCAATTAGGGTCGTTGCTACTCACTCAGCGTGTTGCGCGCGTGCGTGTGTGTAAGTGCATCCATCTGTGGTGCTGTTTAAACACGATAGGTGCTAATGCGAGCGAGCGAGTGAACGAGCAGGTACACACATTTTGATTTAAAGCTTTCGTGACAGCAGGGATTCATATTCTTGGTTCTCTCGGTAAAGTCACGTAGAAGGGAAACAATAAAATAATAATAAAAATATAAAACAATAAAATTTTCACGACGTTTCGACTGCAATACAAGCAAGCAATTGCTTGTTTCGACAGCAACACAATTGCTTGTGTTGCAGTCGAAACGTCGTGAGAATTTTATTGTTTTATATTTTTATTTTTTATTATTATTTTATTGTTTCCCTTCTACGTGACTTTAGCGAAACAACCAAGAATATGAGCAGGTACACACTTGTGCGCGCGTGTGTCTGTGACTGTGTGTGCGTGGGGTGGTGGTGAGTGGTGGTGTAGCGGTTAGCGCTACGCTGCACTAAGAACCCCGCTCACGGCCAACACCGGTGACGATTACCTGAACCGTTCCTGGGCCTCCCCTAGGTCGACTAAAGCCTCAAATGAGTACCTGGTGCGGTGTGTAAATATCTTCACGAGGGAGACAAAGGCGGCCGAGCGTGGTGCTGTCCACCAACCCCGTCGTGTACCGTCCTTCATAGCTGCTGCTCACTAACAGCCCTTGCCCCAACAGTCTGTTAAGGCTATACGGGGGATATTTGTCTTTACCTTTGCGCGTACGTGCATTTATATTCGGCCTATCGCTCCATACGAAGCTCCGGGTCTCCTCGATCGCAGTTATGCCCGAACTTCTCTATGATTGCGAACCCTGTAAAGGAACTAATGATAAAGGTGTTTTGGGTTAGATCGCGAAAGTATAAATGTGTCGTAACCCTCCACCACCCGACAGCAAATTAGTAAGGGTTGTGTCACTTGTCGATGACTGGTAACATCAGTGTCAAGGTTGGACTCTGTGGAGGAGGCTCGTGGGCAGTTGGAGGCAGTCGCTCTCCAACGACAGCGGAAGGCACAAAAGCGACGCTCACAACAACGAGCGGGCAGCTAAAACGCTGCAAGTTGGCACATTTCGGAGCATAGGCGGTGCACCGTGCCAGCCATCTCAGCCACGTAGACCCATACCACCTGGGCCTCGACCGCGACATCCTCCTGCCGGCAGCGATCCTCCGACACTTCACGTGGCCTCAGAGTGCACCTATAGCTTGGCACTAGCGCCGCGTGGTTCCGGCACCGCCACTTGGTGGCGAACGCCGCCAGTTGTTGCGCCCACACAGGTGGTGTGCCACGTGTCTTCTCACCTGCATGTTGGCAAGAACGCAGGTGCGTTCACACAAGTGTCTGTGCCCCGTATTTGAGATCGATTTTCTTTTGTTTTGTTCTCCGGGACCATTTTTCAAATTGCTTTTTTTGAATTTGCAGGGGGGGGGGGGGTGGGAGAATGAACCTTAATTTACGAAATCACTTTGTTAGGTAAATTCAATTCTCGGGGCAGGACTTGCAATGAGTGCTCGGCACGGTTTTATTTGCATTTTATGGCGCGCGGCAGCATTCCGGTCAGAGCTGTGGAATTGAGATGATGTTTGTGTAGCTGTCTATCTGTGCGTACGTGTGTGTCACACTCAGTGTTGTTGTTGTTGTGTGTCTCTTGAGGATGTTTGTGTGGCGTCTATCTGTGTGTGTGTGCGTGTGTGTGTGTCACACTCAGTGTTGTTGTTGTGTTTCTTGATTATGTTTGTGTGGCCGTCTATCTGTGTGTGTGTACGTGTGTGTGTGTCACACTCAGTGTTGTTTTTGTGTGTCTCTTGATGATGTTCGTGTATCTGTGTGTGGTCGTGTAGCGGTTAGCGCTACGCTGCGCTACGAACTTGGCGTACCGGATTAGACTCCCGCTCACGGCCAACACTAGTGACGATTATCTGAACCGGTCCTGGGCCTCCCCTCGGTCGACTCAGCCTCAAATGAGTACGATATGTAAACATCGCCATTGGGGAGACAATGGCGGTCGGGCGTAGTGTTAGCCACCCACCCCCTCGTGTGCTGTGCCGGCCTTCATAGGTGCTCGCTAACAGCGCTTGCCCCAACAGTCTGTTACAGGCTATACGGGGGATCTTTGTCTTTGTTTTGCTCCACTCAGTGTTGTGTGTTATTGTTGTTGATGTGTCTCTTGCTGGAATTATTTAAAATCCTTGGCGGTGGGTACTCTTGACATTCTGTGAGTGCACGGTGAATTTTCTTTTTTAATCTTGCAGATTTAAATTGTCCACGAACCTTTTGGTGAATCATCACCAACATCACTATCATCATCGTAACCACCATCATGCTCCTCTCGTCAATAACCATCATCACGCGAACTCCGCTCATCCTCGCCGCGGCATTTGGCTGGCCATCGCACAAAGACGGCCACAGCATCGCGTACTTTCAGATGCCCTTCTGCGGCCGTCTGGAACGCTCTTCGTTCCGAATATTCGGAAGCCACTGGAGCTATGCACTTTTAAATCATCGAGATTGAAAACTCATTTCCTTGGAACTGATTTTCATTTCTAGTTTTCTGTGCTTCCCTGGCACCTCCGATCAGCACTGTTGGCTAGGTACGGTGCGAGAGAATTCAATATTATGAATAGGATAAACAGGAGCGAGGTGCTTGCTCAGGAACTTATTAGGATACTGAGGAGAGGAGACAGGGGCTGGAGGATCCGTTGGATGATGATGATGATGCTATGAAGAGACAGATAATTCCGAGAATGATGCTGAGGAAGAAGAGAAGGAGACTAGACCAAGGGAGATGAGGAGGATGCGGAAAAACAAAGAGGAGGAAGAGGAGGGGCGAGGAGGCAGTAGGGAAGTCCACGGGCAATTGCCGGTGCCACGGTGCACACCCACCCACTGACGCCTTCGCCTCCTCTCCGGGCCCAGCCCCGCAGCCAGCCGTGAACTTCTCAGGCTGGGCCGGCAGCCTCGGGGCGACGCTTGCTCAGGAGGGATGTTGTGGGCGGGAGGGGAGGGAGGGGAGCGGGCAACGCCGCAGTCGCTCGCTCCGCCTCTCTCGCCCGTGACCGCGCTGGGCTCACGTGGAGCGAGTCCCGTGCCAGAAGGGGGAATGGTTCAAAGGCGAGAGTTGCAGCAGCCCCCTGTAATTTCTTGGCCGTACGACGCCACTGCCTGCGGAAGGGCTCTCCGCGAGACGGAAGCTCTATCTCGAGAGCCCCACGAGTGGCTCTTGTTTGGCCTACTCTTTGACGATTGGCCAGTACTTCGTAGATAGAAGAGGTGGGACTTACCCACACTTTGCCCCACCGCACGCGACCTGCCAGGTTGACGAGCTGTGGTGAACCCATTTGTACTGCTGGGTAGCTGTCAGGGGCGCGGGGGGGGGGTGCGGTTGGTCGCGGTGGGCAGGAGGGTTTTAGAAACTTGGACCATCGTTTAAACAGCCCCAGCCCGCAGGTCAAATCGAAGGGGTGACCTCTGGGTTACCAGCCCAGTGTGGGCTCAACGGTACCCCGCTACGGGCAGCCTGTTTGGACTGGGTGGGTCACGCGAAGAGTTCCAATCTTCGCTTGGCCGATCTCGGCACTATCTCCACTCTCTTCGGAGATGAGGCTCGGTGTGTAGGCGAGGGGGCTGGGGGGGGGGATATTGGGACCGCAGTGGGGAACGGTGCCTAATTTCAACCGGCGAGGTGGGGCGTAGTGGGCTGCGAGCGAACCATCGCAATTTCCACACGTGTCTGCCTCTCTGCGGGGGATCTCCGTCTATAACATCTTCGGTTAACGAGGCGACACGCCGGGACAGAGTGGTTGGCCCGCCAAGCTTTCACTGGCGAGATCAGCCGCCTGCCCCCTCCACGCCCAACCTCCCCCGTGCCCTTGCCGGCGAAGCCAGGCGCTGCCCATGCATCACGATAAATGCAGGGGGGGTTGCCCTTTGTGCCCGTAACGCTGTCTCGCGCTGTGGGGGGTGAGGCGGTGGGGAGGGGGGGGGGTTCCATGGACAATGCCCTCCCACCCACCCATCCCGCTCTGCGCGTACGGCCGAGTAAAGGGCATTGGTTTGAGGCGGCCCGCTCAGCATGGGCACGATGATGGGGGAGAGAGACGGCGAGGGGGAGTGGAGCTGCAGGTGAATTGGCTGAGTGGTAATCTTTACGCTCGTAAGAGTTTTTTTTGTTGTTTTTGCGGTGGTAGAAAGAAACACAAATGGTTGAGAGAAAATCTAGCGCGTCTCAGCGTAATGTGATAAAGCAGATGATAAATATAACTTCGCAAACGAAAAAAATGAAAATAGCTTGTTTATTTTCGTAATGGGTACCTTTTTCGTGGGGTTTCTTTTGCTGCCAGCAGCCCATAGATGAACACATATATATTTTATTTTATTTCTCTTTCATGTTCTTTCCATCCCGCCACCCGCACGTGAAAATGAAATGAATGGTGAAAAAAAATGTAAATTATATACAATCAGTCGCTGCGGTGACAACGGATTGCCGGGCCTTGAACCGCGAGCAATCAAAGGCGGCTGATTTCGGGTGATGCCGAACGTTGAATGAAGAGAGGCGGCGTCATCCTCCATGCACCTGCGCTGGGGGGGGGGGGTGTGGAATGAGGAGAGAAAGCCACGGGGGAGCCAAGAACAGCACGTTTACAAAGGGCACCCAGCAAAAAATAGGCAGCGACAATGTGCACCCCAAAAGGCAAACATCCCCCATGTAGCCTTAGCAGACTGCTGGGGCAAGTGGCCTCAGCGAGCACCTATGAAGGCCGGAACGAGGAGGTGGCTGGCACACACCACGCCCGGACGCCTTTGTCTCCCCAGTGGTGATGTTTACACGCTACACTAGCTACTCATTTTTGAGGCTGCGTCGACCTAGGGGAGGCCCAGGACCGGTTCAAATAATCGTCACCGGTGTTGGTCGTGAGCGGGAATCGAACTCGATGCGCCGGGTTCGTAACGCTAACCGCTCCACTACCGCTCCCCACACACACGCCGGGGTTTTAACCACACACACTCGCACGCGATTGGATAATTGGATATTTGATGGGGGACTGTCACACTTGTGCACTATTTTCATTTGTAACTTCTATAGCGCTCGTATTACCCAGATTATTCGGTGATGCCGCTGCTTAGTTTGCAGTGGTGCATAACCACAAATAACAACAAACTCAACACAATCGTCAATAACACTCTGTGTGAACTTAAAAGGAACACACATATATCATAGCTGACGTTTCGGGCAATGACCCTTCAGTAATTGCACATTAAATTTATACCACATATAAATGAATATAATAAGCTACGCTGCGGACAATGGCTCTTCTGTAGAGAGCATCACAATTGCCTCTTAAGAAGGGCCATTGCCTGACACGTCGTCTATCACAAAACATAACTTTTCAGGTCTCACACACACAGTGGCATTGACGACGAATGTGTTCATTGCATTTGTCTACCCAGGAAAGCCCTCGCTGGGTCTCGTGACTGCTCCGCCATGAGCGGGTCCGCTTATTGAACCATCTCGCGCCGAATTCGTTCCAACCACTTTTCTGTTTTCGTTTTTTACTGAAAAGCGCCAAATAAGTGGATTCGTGATGCGGTTTTCAGCACGTTACTCTCTTGCGCAAAATAGGTCGAGTGGGTTGAGCGGAGCGCTAGATGCAGCAGCTATGTGTGTAGGACAGTGTTTGATATCTCGCAATAATAATAATAGCAAGAGGAATTTGAATTTATATAGCATCTAAATACGAAAACGCATCTCAAGATGCCGTGCACAGCAAGCATATAAACCTAAGCGGCACGCGTAGACGCACGTGGGAAATGAACAACGCGAAATGGCAATACAATTTGTAGTGTGCGTCGCGGCTAACCGAGGCGGTTAATCATAGACAGTCACACACACATCACAGACAGTCACACACACACACATCATATACAGTCACAGACACATCACAGACAGTCACACACACACATCATAGACAGTCACACACACATCATAGACAGTCACACACACACATCATAGACAGTCACACACACATCACAGACAGTCACACACATACACATCATAGAAAGTCACACACACACATCACAGACAGTCACACACACACATCATAGACAGTCACACACACACATCATAGACAGTCACACACATCATAGACAGTCACACAGACACATCATAGACAGTCACACACACACTCATCATAGACAGTCACACACACACACACATCATAGACAGTCACACACACATCATAGACAGTCACACAGACACATCATAGACAGTCACACACACACTCATTATAGACAGTCACACACACACACATCATAGACAGTCACACACATCATAGACAGTCACACAGACACATCATAGACAGTCACACACACACTCATCATAGACAGTCACACACACATACATCATAGAGAGTCACACAGACACATCATAGACAGTCGCACACACACTCATCATAGACAGTCACACACACACACACATCATAGACAGTCACACCCACACACATCATAGACAGTCACACACACACACACACATTGTAGATCTTGAGCCTGCACCTGAACCGAGGCAAGGGAGTCGACGCCACGGGTGACTGGGAGACAGCAGTTCCGTACCAATGGGGACAGCAGTTGCGTACTAATGGTGACAGCAGTTCCGTACCAATGGGGACAGCAGTTCCGTACCAATGGGGACAGCAGTTCCGTACCAATGGGGACAGCAGTTCCGTACCAATGGGGACAGCAATTCCGTACCAATGGGGACAGCAGTTCCGTACCAATGGGGACAGCAATTCCGTACCAATGGGGACAGCACGGCCCTTTGCCCATATAACGCCGAGTCAAGGCCAGACTAATTTTCTTTGTAAGCATTTGTTGATGTTATTATTGCTATCGGTATTCAAGAACCAAGAATACAGTGGGGAATATCAAAGGGCGGGAGATTTAATAAGATATAAAATGGCTGAAATGGCAAGAGATGACTGGTGTGGTGTGTGATAAGAGGGTCCCAGTATTAACTCGATTTGGTGCTTTCGTGACTGCAGTAATTAATCTTTGTTTTTTTCGGTAAAGTCACGTAGAAATAAGAAAAAATAAAATTACATATTATACGTTTCGATTGCAACAAGCAATCATCATCAGGTAGAGGAAACACATAACCGCAGATATATATACAGACCTTAAGTAGAGGGAATTAACACAGATGTACCAGGGGATACAGAGAGATGGAGCATCACACTAAATCAAACGGGGTTTATCACTATCTTAAATTTCACACTCAACTTACAATTTTACAATCTTTGAAATAGTGTATTCAGCCAGACCATGCGTTAATTGTGTTTTAACCGACCGTCTGTGTTGCTTTACATAGTTTCCAAATTTTGCTAAACCCTGTTTGATTTAGTGTGATGTTCCGTCTCTCTGTATCCCCTGGTATATCTGTGTTAATTCCCTCTAATTAAGGTCTGTATATATCTGCGGTTATGTGCTTCCTCTACCTGATGATGATTGCTTGTGTTGCAATCGAAACGTCGTATATTATGTAATTATATTTTTACTTATTTCTACGTGAATTTACCGAAAAAACAAAGATTCGGGTCCCAGATTGGTTGAAGGGAAAAGTGTACAAGGCGGTGGTGAGGCCGGTTCCTGTTGCATTGGGCCGAGTGCTGGGGCACAACAAAGAGGGAGAACCTCGCTATGGCAGTCACAGAGATGAGGCTCTTGCGGTGGATGTTGGGGTTTAACAAGGAAGGACAGGGGGGTGAGAAATGAAGCACTGAGAGGAAGACTCAAGGTGGTAGAAATCACAGAGAAGATGAGAGAGAGAGAGAGAAGGCTCTGGTGTGGTTCGGTCATGTTGAGAGACAGCAGGAAAATTATGTGGGTCAGAAGGTGGCAAGTGATACTTGTGGAAGGAAAGAGATTAAGATGAAGGCAGAAGAAGAGGTGGTGGGGTGATCGGACACGGTGGCTCGAGTCGTGGAAAGAGAGATGGTGCAGGACAGGGCAGCGTGGAGAAGGTTGGCAAGGATAGCGGCACCCCCACGTGAGTTGGACAAACGCGTGGAAGAAGAAGAGATGACGTCCAACAGGCCAGGCGTAATGCAATCTCGACATTAGGCAACTGACGAGGGAATCCGGGCTCGCTGACCCACCGTGGAAGGGGTCAGGATCGGGAGCAGTGTACAAGGCCAGACTAATTTTAACCGGGACAACATTTGTCGACGGTTCACCCACCATGGCTTCAGGACACCGCGACAACCTTTCAGAAAACCGGGGGGGAGGGGGTGGGTGGGGGGACTGTTCCGGTCAAACCGGGACATTTGGTAGCCTGAGGCTACACGCAAGGCCTTTGGGTGCACTTTGTTAAAAGGCTCGTTCAGGGGAAGGCTGTGGAAGGCTGGGGATGTGTGAGAAGGTGCGGGGAGGGGCGGGCGGGGGGCAAATGCAGAGTCTTATGAAACGAGGCAGGAAAGGGTGAGAGAGAGATTGACGTAGCTTCAAATGGTACGTGTCGCATGCGTCGGACAAGAATCGGCATGGTGTACGTCGTCGCCAGATGAAAGCGTGGTTCGCAGTCGTCCGGGGTTCACGATACGGCTTGGAGCATTGCCGGCATTGTGTGCCGTATGTTGCCATCGCGTGTGTGAAGCATACGGCCGCGCGTGTGCGCGTGTGCGTGTGTGTGCGCGTGTGTGTGTGTGCTTGTGTGTTCGTGTGTGTGTGTGTGCGTGCGTGTGTGTGTGCGTGCGTGTGTGTGCGTGTGTGTGTTCGTGTGTGTGCGTGTGTGTGTGTGCGTGTGTGTTCGTGTGTGCGTGCGTGTGTGTGTGTGCGTGTGTGTTCGTGTGTGTGCGTTTGTGTGTGTGCGTGTGTGTTCGTGTGTGTGCGTGTGTGTTCGTGTGTGTGCGTGTGTGTGCGTGCGTGCGTGTGTGTTCGTGTGTGTGTGCGGGTGTGCGTGCGTGTTCGTGTGTGTGTGTGTACGTGCCACAGCAGTTGTCCCGATGGTCTGTTCAGGCTATGCGGGGGGATTTCTGTCTTTGTGATGCTGAAGGAGAGGAAGTCGAGAACCGTGGTTGAGCGTTCCGCGCTACGAACTCCGTCGACACGGGTTCCATTCCCGCTCGTAATCACTGTGGTCTAAACCGGTTCTGAGCAACGTGTTGTGTACGCGTCAGCATTGGGGATACAAAGGCGGCCGGGCGTGGTGCTGACACATACACACACGGCCTCTCCTACCGCGACGGTGCTCATTCACAGCACTTGCCCCGACAGTCCGTTGGAGGCTATAGGGACACCTTTGTGCGTGTAACGGTGCCGTCGGCGCGTTTGGGAGAGGAGACGCCACGCGTTCCGAGTGTGCACGAAGGGCGTGAAAGCGGCCAAGAGGACGTGGTGATGGGAGCGATCACAAACAACACAACGACGATCCGCTCGGGTGATGCAGTAGGCGCCATTCGGGCGCGAACATCGCGCGTGAGAGGTGGCGACGGCCTGGCGAGGTTCTTCATCCAGCAGTTTGAGTGATCACGTCCGATCATTATGATTATGCCAATGACGGTGGTGGTCACTTCGGAAAGTCACCACTGTAGTGTATTCACCTACCCCGGCGATGCGGTACATTATCTAAATTCGGGGGTGTCTATTTGGTTATTTAAGAGTCGATTGCAAGGATCTATGGATTTAATGGAAGCCGCCACTCCTGATTACAGGGGTTTTATCTAATCGATTCTCACACGAGCGATTCAAATCACAACTGTGATCTCGAGAATCGATGATAATCGACGAAATCTGTGCATCAATACAACCCCAGAGTGTGCGAAACGCGTGCGCGCGCGATCCGCAGATGAAGCGTTGCCTGTCACCAATTGTCGTGGGTGCGTTATGACGCCACTGACGGCTTCACACATTTCCCAGGACGCATTCTGCTACATCAACGGGAGGACGATCCTGGTGGTGGGGGGGGAGGGGGAGTGTGAAATCGAGGACGAGGTGGAAACCTCCTTGGGTGAGAACCCACGGGAGGAGGCGCGGGGGGGGGGGTGGGGGGGTGCTCCGTCTCTTGCATTTGGATTCCGAATCTTGCCGCTGTTGTCTGAATTCCTACGGCCGGGTCCGAGGCTGCTGCTGCTGCTGGCCGTCTCTCCGTCACCTCCCCGATAATAATGCATGAGCTGGGGTTTGCGGGTCCCTCTCGAGTGGCGGCCAGGTGCCACGTGCAGATCGTTTGTAATAAATAGCGCACATAAGCAGCGATGCGTTAAATACTCTGGCTTTCCACTCAATCACTCACCCACCCACTCTCACCCCCCCCCCCCAAACGTTCAGAGCAGGTGACCGTACCTATTTAAGGAGTTGCATTTTTCCAATCACTCCGTGAGAAATCACCCTCGCCAAATGGGTCGTCCACTCGTTCCCTCGCCAGCCCGCCCGCCAGCCCACCCTCTCCTTCATTCGCTGGTTCGTTCGTTTCGCTGCTCGCCTACAAGCGGACGACGTTGCCCCGCTTTTCACGACTGAAACGTGTGGCTTTACTGGCTATTCGTTCATGTTGCGTTTATTTGCAGCCCACTGCTAATCTGCCGCTGGATGAACAGCGCCCCATGCCGTGTTGGTTAGCGCTACGCTGCTGCACTATGATACTTCGGCAATCCGAGTTCGATTCCCGCTCACGGCCAACACCAGTGACGATTATTTGAACCGGTCCTGGGCCTCCCTTAGGTCGACTCAGCCACAGTATGAGTACCTAGTGCGGTGTGTAAACATCGCCACTCGAGAAACAAAGGCGGCGTGGCTTGGTGCTGGCCAACCACCCCCTCGTGTGCCGTGCCGGCCTTCATAGGCGCTCGCTAACCGCAATTGCCCCAACAGGCCGCAACAGGCTATACGGGGGGATCTTTGTCTTTGTGTGTATGAGACTGGCTTCATCCGCGTGTCCGGGGTTAAGTGACCCCGGCCTCGGTGAAGCCATGCATGCGAATCGGGGCTTTCTGTGCGAACGTGCGCACGGACGAGACCGCCCGTTCGGCTGTGGTTCGTGGCGCGATAAATTAATGACGGAGCCCCAACACGCCGCCACTGACTCCTGCAGACATCAGGGCCCACATGTGCCCGCTTGAGTGTGCGGTGTGTGGTGTCGTGGGGAACGGTGGCGCAGCGGTTAGCGCCTCGCGCAACGAACCCGGCAAACCCAGAGTTCGATTTCCGCTCACGGCCCCCACCGACACCGGTGACGATTGTCTGAACCGGTCCTGGGCCTCAACCTATGTCGTCTCAGGTTCACGCAAGTACCCGGTGCGGTGTCTATGCGTCGCCACTGGGGAGACAAAGGCGGTCGGGCGTGGTGCTGGCCACCCACCCTCTCGTGTACCGTTTCGGCCTTGATAGGTGGTCGCCAACAGCACCTGCTCAACGATTTGTTTAAAGCGTCTTTCATACGGGGTATCTTTGCCAGCGTCTTTCATGAGTATAAATAAGTGCAGGCGTTAACAGTATGAATAGTAGCGAGGGAGTATGAGTAGTAGCGAGGGAGTGTGAATAGTAGCGAGGGAGTGTGAATAGTAGCGAGTGAGTATGCATAGTAGCGAGGGAGTATGAGTAGTAGTGAGGGAGTATGAGTAGTAGCGAGGGAGTGTGAATAGTAGCGAGGGAGTGTGAATAGTAGCGAGGGAGTGTAAGTAGTAGCGAGGGAGTATGAGTAGTAGTGAGGGAGTGTGAGTAGTAGCGAGGGAGTATGAGTAGTAGCGAGGGAGTGTGAATAGTAGCGAGGGAGTGTGAATAGTAGCGAGGGAGTATGAGTAGTAGCGAGGGAGTGTGGGTAGTAGCGAGGGAGTGTGGGTAGTAGCGAGGTAGTACGAGTAGTAGCGAGGGAGTGTGAATAGTAGTGAGGTAGTGTGAGTAGTAGTGAGGGAGTGTGAGTAGTAGTGAGGGAGTGTGAGTAGTAGTGAGGGAGTGTGAGTAGTAGTGAGGGAGTGTGAGTAGTAGTGAGGGAGTGTGAGTAGTAGCGAGGGAGTGTAAGTAGTAGCGAGGGAGTATGAGTAGTAGCGAGGGAGTGTGAATAGTAGCGAGGGAGTATGAGTAGTAGCGAGGGAGTGTGAGTAGTAGTGAGGGAGTGTGAATAGTAGCGAGGGAGTGTGAGTAGTAGCGAGGGAGTATGAGTAGTAGTGAGGGAGTGTGAGTAGTAGTGAGGGAGTATGAGTAGTAGCGAGGGAGTGTGAGTAGTAGTGAGGGAGTGTGAATAGTAGCGAGGGAGTGTGAGTAGTAGCGTGCGGGTATGAGTAGTAGCGAGGGAGTATGAGTAGTAGCGAGGGAGTATGAGTAGTAGTGAGGGAGTATGGGTAGTAGTGAGGGAGTGTGAGTAGTAGTGAGGGAGTATGAGTAGTAGCGAGGGAGTATGAGCAATGTTGTCGGCGCGGTGTGACGCCTGTTCAGGCGTCACACCAGGCGTCACACGGGCAAACAGCGGTCATCATCTCTTGGGGAAGTGGGGGGGAGTGGGGGGGAGTGGGTAAGAGGGGGGAGTGGGGGGTAGTGGGGGGAGTGGCGGGAGTAGGGGGAGTGGAGGGTGGGGGGCAGTGGAGGGTAGTGGGGGTAGTGGGGGGGAGTGGGAGTATTTGCGGGTAGTTGGGGGTAGTGGGGGGAGTGGGGGGGATTGGGGGGAGTGGAGGCATTGGGGGAGTGGCGGGGAGTGGGGGGAGTGGGGGGGAGTGGGGGGGGAGTGGGGTAGTGGGCGGAGTGGCGGGAGTGGCGGGAGGGGGGGGAGTGGCGGGTGGGGGGAGTGGCGGGTGGGGGGAGTGGCGGGTAGTGGGGGGAGTGGTGTGAGCAGTGGGGGATCTGGACTCTCAGAAGGGAAGGATTCACTCCCATCGTCTATGTTCTCCCAGTTCTTGCAATAACCTTCATCGACCCAAGATGAACTCGAATCTATGGACTCGTACAGTATCTATTACACCGTCAACAGCGCTGTTTGTTGCTGCCGCCTAACGGTTTGGACCTATGGGCCCTGTACCTCATCAACTGTCATTTAAAATAAACCCCCGCTCGCTCCACGTGGCGCTGCTGCCATCGGCGGTGCCAACAAGAGAGGCCTAGGCGAAGAAAAAGAAGAAAAGGCTTCCAGCATCGTGGACCGAAACGTCGGACATCGCGCCGAACAAGAACGCTCGGCACACAACCCGAAATAGCGCGTCGGAGTAAAGTGCACGCGCGGATCCTCTTCAGCTCCTTTTCTGCCCGTGGTTTTTTTTCTTCTTCTGTTTGTTTAGAATTTTTTGCTGTTGCTCAAGTGGACGTAACTTCATTTGAAGGAAGATTACTTCAAAAGTTTTAACCGTAAACGTTGCGATATTGGAAATACATTCTCCTCCCGTTGATTCGATCAGTGTTAGAACATTGCGTTCGATTTTTTTTGGAGGGGGACAAAATCAAATTTTAATATCGGGTTTGCTGCCCGCAGCTCCACCAAGTTATACATTTAAGAGATTTTTTTTTTGCTTCGCTGAAAACTTCTGCTTGTTAAACTACGTCTGCTTTTATTTTAATATCATTCCGCACGCTCCCGCAAGATTTACGCGCCTGTAAAGAGGCCGCGATATCGTAGGACGTCATGAAATAGTTACTCTTCTGACCCAACAGGAGCACCTATTCCAACACCTCTATCGTGGGGCTCTAAGTCCGTGGAAGGTTATCGGCGGCTCCGGATCAATAAGGGGCTCGGTGATGCGGCTTTTGCCAGGTGAAGCTCCCAGGTCTCGGAAGGGCGTTCCGCTTCTGTTAATACGACTAACAGAGTCGTTCGATATATATTTAAGAACGTCTTGAAAGCTCACCTCTTTAAAGTGGCCTTCACACCCCAGCGGAGTTCTGCCCGTGAACCCTGCAGGTTCTCGTGATGTTGTTCCTGCTTTCCGCACACGTTGGAGCATTTGGTGCGATCTACGGAGGCGAAAAGTACCACGTTGACAACTATGATTTATCATTTTATTTACTGGAAGTGCCAGAGGCCAACCCCATCGCTGAAGGCTTCAGCCCTCACTTTAAATTCTTAGGTCAAGTACAATAATAATAATGCTGCTGCTGCTGCAATTAAGCGACACGTGTCGACGAAGGCCGTGGTGGGTGCGAGAGAGAGGAGAGAAAAGAGAGAGAGAGGAGAGAGAGAGAGAGAGCACCAGAGAGCAGAACGCGCGATAGACAAGCGCCGAGCGCCACTTGGAGCGGTTACCCGCGAGTCGAGCGGCAACATTTCAGGAACGAGCTAAACACGACGGAGAAATCGGCGCGGGCTTCCACGCGCCTCTGCGTACGCGTGGAAGATTGTCATTTGTGTTTTAGTTGTTGATTTGGGGCTGAGTCGGGGACATCCAGGCGGTGGAGGGCCTTGACGAAACACACAGTCGTGGTCACATTATATTAACCGAAACCCAGAGCCGCGGAAAATCAATTACGAATCGGTCTCTCGGTGAGAGTGGCGCGCTGAGGTGTGTGTGTGTGGGGGGGGGTCAGAGCGAGGGACGCGCATTTCACTAAAACGTTGGACGCATTTTAACGACCTTTTTAGTCGGGGGGTGGAAGCGGAGAGTGCATTGCAGATTTGAGTGATGTTTTCAAAAGCCAGGCATTAGCCATTAACGCTGATTGTTTCGTTTCAAACGCACATCACTTACCTTCTCGGAGAGACGCATTGTCATTGTTTGTACTTATTATATATTTTTTTAAAGGCAAATATCTTCTTCCTTTTAGCCTCCCCGGCTGCCTGGGCAAATGATGTTAGCGATCGTCTATTGTGGCCTGCACGGCACGCTAGGGAAAGGGGTAATGCTGAGGTCTCACGCGTCCATCACCCCCACCCCACCACCTACCCACCGTGTGCTGATGTTCGCGAACTAATGTCGGGCTGAGCCGACCTAGGGGAGACCCACGGCCGCAGCTATTGTGCATGGCTAGGAATTTTAGCAAGGTTCAAGGATAATTGTAATACAAAACAACAACAAACCACCACTGTTTACTTCGTACACATCACTCGCAGACTCACGTGTATAGAATACCACACAGACCAATAATTCGGGTGTCTTTTGTGTCCGTCTGTGCGTGCCGAGCGCTGGATGCGTATGTGAACATATGTGTACTGCATGTGTAGGGAAGAGTGGCGCAGTGGTAAGAGCACGCCGCGCTATCAGTCCGACCGTTTAAAGTTAGATTCCTGGCCACGGCTTACGGCAGTGTTACGAGCGATATAAAGCAGCGGCAGCAGCAGCGCTTTGGAAAACAAAGGCGGCCGGGCATAGTTTTGGCCGCACCAATCGTTTGTGTGCCATGCCATGCTGGCCTTAATAGGTGCTCGCTAACAGTACTCCCCCCCCCACCCCCCCCAGCAAAAAGTCTGCCCATGGCTATGCAGGGAGTTGTCTGTCTGTGTATATCCATGCATGAATATACCTCCGGTTAGCACGGTTGGCTACGTATGGTGCGAAAGAAGTTCCACCTGCACACATCAGTGTTTGTGGACTTGCATGCGTATGTCTGTGCGCGCGCGCGAGAATATATCCTTGCATGGGTATGTGTCACTTGTCCCCAAAGCCTATTAAAGCTATAACTGTGGGGATCTTTTTCTTTGTTGTTACGTACGTGTGAACGTCTGCGTGCGTGTATGTGAACGTCCACGTGCATAACTGTGCGGTTTGGGCCTCCACATGTGCGTACGTGACATTTCATACGCTGCGAACCCGGCAACCCGAGTTCGATTCCCGCTCACGGTCAACACCAGTGGCGATTATCTGACCCAGTCCCTGGGCCGCCCCTATGTCGACTCAGCCTCACATGAGTACCTGGTGTGGTGTGTAAAAAAACATCGCCACTGGGGAGACAAAGGCGGCCGGGCGTGGGGCTGGCCACCCACTCCATCGTGTGTCGTGCTGGACCTTCATAGGTACTACTCGATAACAGCACTTGCCCCAACAGTCTGTTACGGGCTATACGGGGGATCTTTGTCTTTGTGTACACATCTCCAATACACAACCGCTATTGACATTTCATACGCGTAACTTCATACAATAACGATCAGCCATCTTACAAGGCGAGTGGTGCAGAGACAAAGAAAAACCGGGGGAAAAAATTACAGAAATAACAGGGGGTGAAGTGCACGGTTTTTTTCTCTATCTCCCAGCCTCTGTAGCTGAAAGTGCCCCCTTGTTGAGAAAGGTAATGCCGTAGAATCTCTGTCATAATTTTCTGAAGCACTCTTGAGACCGCACAGCCTATTTTCTGGCGTGTCCTAGCCCACGTACCGACTTCCCACCGTCGCATCTTGGTCGGACAAATCTGTTTTGTTAAATAATTTGATCACGCCCCTTCCCATCTCCCACTACCGCCAGCACCACCACCACCACCCCACCACCGTCTTCCCCATTCACCACCCCGTGCTCTCCTCACTCCTTGACCACCGACACTTCCATCCCCTCCATCCACCGCCATCACCACCAACAACATCAGCCTCCTCCCCCCTCCGTAATCCACAGCCACCACCACTTTCCCAACTCCATGACCATTATCACCCTCGCGGTACTGAGAACCCTGTCGGTTATCCTCGCACCTTTTCGAATTATGTCTCTTCTCTCTATCTTGTGTGTGTGTGGGGGTGGTTTTGCGCCTGAAAGCGTATAATTTTTTTCCAAGGCTCTCGCTGCCTGCATGTGATGTCCCCTTTCATCAGAGCCACTCTCTGGCCCTTCTCGGCTCTTCACGAGGCAGGCGCTGGGGCTGGATGGTGGCGCGTGACGTCTCCTCCCCTCGCCGCGCGTCCCGTCCGTTTTCAGATCCTTACGTTGTGGGGGGAATAAATAAATGAGCGGATAAATGAATGAAGGATTGAATTCACAAAGAGATATATCCTGCTTTGGTTTCCTTGGCGGGTACGCGGCTTTGTAGTGTACCGTCACGAAATGCAGACGGCCCTGCGTTGACTATAACTCAAAGCACCATTTGATCTTTGTACTTGTGCCATTATTTCTCGACAAAAAATATATAAATCTGTCCCTATTATCATTACGCACGCAAATGCACGATACGGTTAGGAATTAAATAAAAAGTTGCGTGCACAAACATCAAATGATTGCGATGATGAATTATGAATACGGGGGACAAAATCTCGGAGAAAGGAATAACAACACGCAAAAACACAAAAAGTGTATTCTTTCGTCTCAAATTGCGCGGGACGCAGTCGCTACCACTTCTGGCGTTCCGGCAGCTTTTTGTTGTTGGAAACTCTCGCCGCAAAAAGGGCTGAATCTTGACGACGACAAAACATCGCTCAGGAGAAACAGACAGAGGCTCCTCTGTTGGACCGTCTCGGCGCGTTTGCTCAGTCTCGGTTACATTTACGTTTCACTTCAGGGTAAAGGTGCGTGGCGAGGAATCGGTTTCAGCAGCGGAGGTAAAACAGAGCGACACAACGCGTCATCGAAATATTTCACGGCAATCTTCTCGTCCGTTTAGCGCAATTACATCGAATGTCGTGGTTCACGTCGATGAATTTTTTTCTTTTCTTTTTTATTACATTTCATGTCCAGACACAATGTATGAAACAACTGGTACGGTGACGTTCACAATATTAATGATAATCAAAGTAAAACATATATTGCCATGACCCATTAGACCAGTGTTGGGGTTCAACTCTTTCCGGATGAATGTGCAGCCCGCTTGGCTTTTGCGTCCTCCGCGTTACGGATCGCAGAGTCGCAGCAGCGGCCACGGAGAGGCTCGCACGCGAGAGCTGGCGGGGGGGGGGGGGGCTGCTGCAGTGCCACCGCTTTTGAGCGGAGCGCGATTCGCACTCGAGGTGCATTCAGGCGCAACGACACGTCGAAGAATGCGTAAAATACAAGAGCAAAGTTAAGGGGAAACTGATATCGCGATTATCGTCGTCTAGTAGATATGTTATATCGTATCTTACCGGTAAATTTATACCGCGGTAACGCTAGTTAAAACCAACTCGTTAAGTTGACAGTCTAATTAACACTTTTTACTCCAGTTATTTTTCCGTGGCGCGACCATATTTGTGAAGGAGGCGCATTGTCAAAGTATTACCTTGTTACTCGTTCTCCACACTCCTATTCTTTCATGGAGCTCTCTCCTCATGGCTCTCTCTGCTCGTGTCTATCTCCTCGTGGCTCTCTCTGCTCGTGGCTCTCTCCTCATGGCTCTCTCTGCTCGTGGCTCTCTCTTCTCGTGGCTCTCTCTCTCCTCGTGTCTCTCTCCTTGGGGCTCTCTCCTTGGGGCTCTCTCTCCTCGTGGCTCTCTTTCCTCGTGTCTCTCTCCTCGTGTCTCTCTCCTCGTGGCTCTCTCCTCGTGTCTCTCTCCTCGTGGCTCTCTCCTCATGGCTCTCTCTGCCTGGGGCTCTCTCTGCTCGTGGCTCTCTCTGCTCGTGTCTCTCTCTGCTCGTGGCTCTCTCTGCTCGTGTCTCTCTCTGCTCGTGGCTCTCTCTCCTCGTGGCTCTCTCTGCTCGTGGCTCTCTCTCCTCGTGGCTCTCACTGCTCGTGGATCTCTCTCCTCGTGGCTTTCTCTGATCGTGGCTCTCTCTGCTCGTGGCTCTCTCTCCTCGTGGCTCTCTCTGCTCGTGGCTCTCTCTGCTCGTGGCTCTCTCTCCTCGTGGCTCTCTCTCATCGTGGATCTCTCTGCTCGTGGCTCTCTCTCCTCGTGGCTCTCTCTCCTCGTGGCTCTCTCTCCTCGTGGCTCTCTCTCCTTGGGGCTCTCTCTCCTTGGGGCTCTCTCTCCTTGGGGCTCTCTCTCCTCGTGGCTCTCTCTCCTCGTGGCTCTCTCTCATTGTGGCTCTCTCTGCTCGTGGCTCTCTCTCATCGTGTCTCTCTCCTTGGGGCTCTCTCTCCTCGTGTCTCTCACTCATCGTGGATCTCTCTGCTCGTGGCTCTCTCTGCCTGGGGCTCTCTCTCATCGTGTCTCTCTCTCCTCGTGGCTCTCTCCTTGGGGCTCTCTCTCCCCGCCGGGCCAGGCCGTTCGTCAAACGCGCATCGACACCGCGGATCTCACTCTGCACACATTCGGTTGTTTTGAGGGTGAGAAATTTTAATTGTTTCTGCAAAATTGTGATTTATTTTTCTCCATGAGGTTGTTTATCCCGAATTAAAAAAGCGTGTTATCTGTAAGTCGGTGATTAATTAATGTTTTCCGTAACCCCTGAGCTTTTTTATTTGATGTCTAAACACACGCTAAGCGTTTTATTTCTCTCTCTCTCGCTCTCATGAATGCACTTTATTAATTCATTTCCGTACACGTTTATTTATTCATACTGTCATCGTACGAGAGTGTTCTGATAAATGACCACCTTCCTTAGCCACGCGTACCGTGTTCACCAGGCCCGTGTTCACATCGTCTAACGTACGGCTCTGACTGCTGTTGATTGTCAGGAACTGATAAGACACTGTATGTACGTTGAATCTCTTTCACACCGTACGTAGCCAACCGTGCTAATCGAATGTGTGGGGGAAGAACAACAAACTAAACACAAAAATCAGTTCCAAGCAGTTGAGTTTTGATGAGATATCGCGGTGCAGTGCGGAGCAACCCCCCCCCACGCCCTACCTCGCTTCCTAGCTTGGTAATTGCTCCGCTTGATAACGATGACACGGAATCATCGTCAGTGGTCGGTGCGGACAATAAATAAATAAATAGCGCTGCTAAATAAAACGCACGGACAGTTAAAGGGAGAAGATCGCCCGGGGGGGTGATGCGCTGCGGGGATGGAGCGATGAAATGGGCTTCGCGTGCCGGAGTCGATGGCATCGTTTCATAGCGACCCCGTCCGTGTGAGAGATGGGGGGATGGTGGTAGTGGGCTTCATCCAGCAGTGGATAGTTCATGGCTGAAAATGATAACAAATATTATGAGGTTTAATTATTTTAATTTACAAAAGAAAGCCTCGAGCTGCGCTCCAAAAGCTATCGGGGCCACAGTCGGATGGCGTACAGAAAATGCTGATGATGTCAACAAGCCCCACCCGTCACCTCCCGTCCAGCGGCACGCGTGGTTACAGAGGTGCATTATTTTTTATTTCAAAACTTGTTTCGTTACAGTATTACCCGATTCTGTGCAAGCGATGGGAACGATACTCGGTAGTAGAGTAATCGACTCAGTCGACCGCCCCTAGAGCTTCTTCTCTGTGCGCCACTCTTAAGTAAGAAAAACAAATCCAGAGCCGGCAATGGATGGCTTTCCTCTGCAGAGCCTCGGGGGGAGGGGAGGGGAGGGGGGAGGGAGCTGCTTGTGTCGCGGGCTAATGAGAGATGCAAGCAGCCTGACTCATTCCGAGCAAACTTTTTTGACAGCCACACAGACAAATACGCATTTTATTATTTAGGCCACCAACTCCTGCGACGCGCGCGCCCGTGTGTGTGTGTGTCTGTGTGTGTGGGTTTTGTTGGGTGGTGTGGTGGCGGAGGAAGGGAGGGAGGAGGTGGTGGTGGTGCAATGCTCTGTGAAGATCTCCGCGAGAGCGTGCGTCTGTGTTTGCAAAGCGCATGTTTAACGTTGTCAATTTTCGTGCGGTAAGAAGTGAGCCACCCGCATTACCGCGTGAATAATGCACCGCTTTAAAATAGGAGCCTCTCACCAGCGCGCGCTCGCACATACATGCAGGCATATGAGGCGTACATTCTCGCTAACGCGAAGACCGACGGATGCCTGATTATTCCCTGAATACAAATCGCAGGCGCAGGTACTGTTAGCGAGCACCTATTAAGGCCAGTACGGCGCACGAGGGGTTGATGTCGCGCTGTCTTCCGCCCTACGTCTAGCTGCACCGAGTGCTCATCTCAGAGCTGAGTTTGCACTCGTATTTTTTTAGGGATATTGATGTATTCAAATACACAACTTGAACGATCGCTTGCGACGGATCACCTCGTCCGCGAGGGCTTCCTGGGGGATGTCAAGTGACGGACGCAGGTAGGAGACGTCTATTAATGACGCGGGCGCAAACAAATCGTTGGTGTTGAAAAAATTAGAACGCGCTCGCGGTGGAGCGGTGTCAAAATACATTGGTGGCGAGTCAAAGAGAGAGAGGACGAGACGGCACCGGGCAGTGCGCGTGAACGTCGCTCCGCAGAGGCTCGAGTTGACTTTGTTCGGCCAGATGAGATGTCAAGAGTCGAGGGTGGATCTCGTTTTGGAAGAGCGTGACCGGATTGGGTCACCGAAGCGACAAAAAAATAACCAATAACGTATACGCAGAGAACAACAATGAAACAAATAGTGATCAGAGCAAAAACAACCACGTAGAAATCATAGCAAAAAAACAACGTCACGGGATCAATCACCACAGGAGCACACACGCAGAGCGAACTCATCAATAAGTGGTGCAGATCTTCGGTTCATAGACAATGTTCTGAACAGTACCAGGTGATGTGCAAGGGGGTATCAAGTTAACCTAGGGGAGGCCAGGAACTCAAATTCAAGTTTTCAGGAGAATAACATAATGCGTTGATCACTTAAGCATCAATCACACACACACACAAAGTTCAAGGTCCCCCGTGCAGCCTTTAACAGACTGTTGGGGAAATTACTGTCAGCGAGAACCTATGAAGGCCGGAGCCCTACACGGGACCGTTCTCGTTTACGGCGGAGTCGATGCAGGGAAGGTCCAGAACCGGTTCAGATATTCGTAACTGGTGCTAACCATGAGCGGAAATCGAACTCGGATGGCCGGGTTGGTAGCGCGTCCATTACAAATGCACACACTTTGACATAGATATTCTCAACAGACTTTTAGGGGCAAGTGCTGTTAGCGAGCACCTATGAAGGCCGGCACGGCACACGAGGGGGTGGGTGGTCAGCACCACGCCCCACGGCCTTTGTCTCCCCAGTGGCGACGTTTACACACTGCACCAGGTATTAATTTGAGGCTGAGTCGACCTAGGGGAGGCCCAGGACCGGTTCGGATAATCGTCACTGGTGTTGGCCGTGAGCGGGAATCGAACCCGGTTCGCCGGGTTCATAGCGCAGCGTAGCGCTAACCGCTACGCCACCGCTCCCTACTGTGAGCACACAGACAGAGACGCGCATGCATTGCGTACACGGAGAGGAGGGGGGGAGTCGTTGAGAGAGGGTGATAGTCGCGATAAGACCTTGTCTGCGTGTTTACTCTGCTACACAGAGGTCGCCTTTGGTGAACGCAGCTGGGCGTCATTTCCAATGAACGCGTAACAGGTGAACGCGTAACAGGTTCACTGGCTGGCACGCAGGTCCAGAGGACTCATCTGCCCAGACTGACAGCTCGACCCAACGACTTAATTCATTATCGGGGTTTAACGCTTCAGTTCCCGATTTCATTGGCTCTTTGTGCACATGTAAATTATAAACAATGCTAGAGTCTGCAGAGACACAAAGCATCTCGTGCAGTTAAGAGGTACACTCTTGCACTGAGCTTTCTGGATTAACATGGGATGTAGCTAAGCAAATCCGATTAGCATGGTTGGCTATGCACGGTGCAACATAAGTTCAACACACATACATATGTGCTATAGTTCTATTTTATTTAGTTTTTTTTATTTTACCAGGTAAGGCCCCGCTGAGCCATATAGCTCGTTGTTCAGAAGCTACCTGGCTATCACAAATTATAGCTCAGCGAAGTGGCTTATTGTCACGTGGGCATTTATAGCAGCCAAATACTCTGAACGCACGTTTCTAAATGTGGTGGGGAAAAGCCGGAGGACCCGGAGAATAATTAAGTTGACCACGGGGAGAGAGACACCGCAAACTCCAAATATAAAGCAGCAGCCGTCAGTGTCTGAATTGAACCCACGACCTCCTGTATACCAGGCGAGAGAGTTAACATCTCATAGCCACCGTGATGATAATGAGAGAGAGACTCATACTCCAAATATGCAGCAGCAGGTGTCAGCGTCTGGATCGAGCCCACGACCTCCTGTATACCAGGCGAGGGAGTTAACATCTCATAGCCAGCGTGGTGATGATGAGAGAGAGACACATACTCCAAATATGCAGCAGCAGGTGTCAGCGTCTGGATCGAGCCCACGACCTCCTGTATACCAGGCGAGGGAGTTAACATCTCATAGCCACCCTGATGCCCTTGCACCGTGTGTGTGCGACTCTTTTTTTGCCGATCCACCGCTAGACGAGGGCCTCGGCACGCCATGCGCTGTGCCGGGTGGGACTGTGTGACCATACTTCACCACGCAGGTAGGTCAGTGCGGATTGTGGAAAGCGTGGGAGCTTAGACGTGGAAGCATAGAAGTAGAGTTGAGTGTTGCTGCACTGTCATCTGCTGCCCACTCCACGTTACCTCGCAACCCACAGTAACCTCGGCGTGCAACGTGGTCACCCATACAATCGATATCCAGGCTCGGACTTGCTTAGCCTCCGAGCTCTCACGTTCTGGGTGATTTGGCCACGAAACGTTGAGTGCAAGACTTTTCGCTCGACTGTTGGGGTGAAGGAAGCTGCGTTCACGTGCTGTGCTGGTGGCGAGTTCCCCAGACCATTGTGATCGAGCGTGTTTCGTGCGAATGGTTTGTTGTGCGCGAAGTTGCGTGGGGGACCGGTTTGAAAGATGCAAATATTGTTTTGGAAGCAGAAACAATTAAAAAACACCCGCAACGCGCCGAGCGGCTGTGTAGAGTCGCAGCTGGCGAGTCTTCATCGTCGTCATCATCATTGTCGTCATCTCGCTACGTCACACCTCATCGTTGTCCTCATCAGGAGAGTTCTGCATATTAGGCGACCCTCGCCGTCAAAATGTCATAACCATTCTAACAATACGCACGGTAGCACGGGGCATAATTTTTGTTTCGCAGGCGATTACATCTGTGGTGTGTTTTTGGAAAACGTGGCTTGTTCGATGGGATTATACGTCAATGGGTTTTTTTTTGTACGTATATTGAACTTCTTTTGCCCCGTACGTAGCGAACCGCGCAAATCGGAGGTGCGGGGAAAGACAACAAACTAAACACAAAAAGCAGTTTTAAATTTTGATTTTAGCCGTTGGTTTTTCACACCTGATGATGACCGTTTGCGTTATGGTCGAAACGTCGTGAGAATTTTTATTGTTTTATATATATTTTATTATTTTATTGTTTCCCTTCAACGTGACTTTACCGAAAGAGCTAAGAATATGAATACAAAAAGCAGTTCTAAAGAAATTAATTTTCAACCTAGATGATGTGAAAGTGCGTAGCTCCAGTGGCCTCCTAACGTCTGAAGGAAGAGCGTTCCAGACGTCCGCGGAAGCGCATCTGAAAGCGCCGCGCGATGCTGTGACCGCCGTCGTTTGTTCGATGACGGCTGCCGCTTGCGAGGATGACGACCGGATGAGTTGGCGTGATGATGGTTCATAGCTCCTTGACGAGGGTTCGACGCGCGCGTGAAGCTGAACGGCTCCGTCTCCCGTTGTCTCTCAGCCCCAGCGTGCGTGGAAGGTCACTTTCATCTCAGCGCGTCCGGCACTCTGGCGGTCTCGTAAGCGTCTTTTGCTCAACGAGAAAGGTGGGCCAGGTGGAGGGATTGTTTTTTATCATCTGAAAGCGAGTGCTGATCGGTAGACATAACTATACCCAATTTCACGATCAAACTAATGATCACAGCTTTTCTTTACAAGTGTCCGACGTTTCGCCCCACGTGCCGGGAGCTTCTTGAGAACCGCAGCACTTAATCGGGAGTCCAGTGCAGTTTCCGACGAAAGCTCGCAGCGTGTGGGGGCGAAACGTCGAACATGATGTCTCGAACGACAGAAGAAGAAGAGGAAGAAGAAGAAGAAGACAAAGAAGAAGACAAAGAAAATGAAGAAAAAGAAGAAGAGGAAGAAGAGGAAGAAGAAGACAAAGAAGAAGAGCTGTCTCGCAACTTGCCCGTCAACAACCAAAAGACGGCGGCGGCATCCCGAGAGGCGGCAGCGTGGCGCCCATTTGACTTCGTTAAAGGCGCGCGCTCCCGTGCGACACGAGCCCGGGAGTGCTTCAATGATGCTTCGTCTCGTCCGCGTCGTCGTCTCGTCCGCGTCGTCTCCTTCGCCTGCGCTGCGCCGAGCGCGCCACAGCGCCCGGCTAATCAACGCGACCCGCGCCGATTCACGCGGCGATCACGGGGGGGGGGCGGCGTGCGTTAAGGTTCAGATGCCGCGTTAATTTCAGTACATTTAATCAATTAATGCGCGCGGCTCTGAAAAGTTGTTTATTTATTTAGAATTGATCGGCGTGCTTATTTACTTATTTATCGCATTGCCATGGCCTATGGAGTCTCCGCGTACATTTTAAACGGCCCATCGCTCGCTCGCTCACTCGCTCGCTCGCTCGCTCGCGCGCTAAATCCATTCGCTCGATGTTCGGAGAGGATTCCGTGGTGGAGACGGAGATTCACTTCGCTTCCTTACTAAACGGTGGTCATTTGTCTGCGGTGCGTGGGGCTGCGGGCCAAATGGAGAATGCATTGTTTAATCTCCGGCTCTTAAAAAAAAACTCTTCCATAATCATCCAAATGTGCTTCGCTTGTGCAAGCAAGCAAGCAGCAAGAGCGGGGGGGGGGGGGAAATAACAACACTTTGGAATTATGTGCAGACACAGCTTCTTAATGAGCTCCATGTCAGCGGTTATTTAATCGTAAAATAAAGGAAGTAAGGGGGGAGGGAGAGAAGGGAGAATGGGAAAAAGCAGGAGAAGTGAATGCCGATGTGTGTGAGGAAACGCATCGACGCTAGACATCGATGCTAGACAAAAAAACATTCCCATTGTGTTGCGGCGGTGACTAGAGAGGAGGCTGGACACCCCCGGGGGGCACGGCTGATGTAGACAGTCGCAAAGAGGTTGTCTCTCTGTCCCAAACGCCACCCCAGGTTTAACAACGCCTCGAGGTCAAGAGGTCATCGCGGCCGAAGCTGTTGATGCTGGGCGCCACGGTAGCTCGGGATGTTGACTACCTCGCCTGGTATACAGGAGGCCGTGGGTTCGATCCCGACCCTGACGCGTGTCTCTCGCTTCCCATGGTCGCGTGGATTTCTTTCTTCCAGATCCTCCGGTTTTCCCTCCACGTGTAGAATCAACATCACGCGCTCAGAGTATGCGTGTGGCCGCTGTGCATTTGCACACGATGGTTAAAGCCACTTGGTTGAGCTATCATTTGTGATAGGCAGGTCGCTTCTGAAAAAGAGCTACGTAGCTCCCTGGAGCCTTACCTGGTAAAATAACAAAACATTACTCCTTACAGTTTAGTTTCATGCCGGCACCACGCCTCACTACCACCGCTCCTGCCGATCCTCCGGATCTCTGGGCTGTTGCGCCATTTGACACGCAGCGAGCTCCGTGATCTGCCCCGACAGTCTCCGGCTCTTGGGTCGCGGGGCTCGTGACACATGCAGGTGGGTCGACGTCGCCCGTGCAGTGGCCGCCGCTGAAGAGCAACGACAACTTTCTTTTTTTCAAACGGCCCGTTCGTTCGTTCGTTTCTGAATCCGCTTGTCCTGTTGAGAGTCGCGGCAGAATGTTGAGTAGTGGCGGCCCAGACCTCCCTTTCCCTGGCGACAGACTACAGCTCTTCCTGTTGGCAGCGTGTCCTGGGCCGGCCCCGGGGTCTTCGCCCAAACGGTGAGAGACTCAAAGTGTGTTGAATACTAACGGGGCAATAGCACAGATTCAGAGATGCATAGATAGGTCAAGGTATTTCTGCCATTCGGGCAGAGTGATCGGTCGCTCACTAGAACATTGAGGCGGTGGTCGCCTCTCGTGTACAGCCTGGAGCCAGTGGTGGACATTCAACATTCCTATGGTAGGGTCGAGTAACGCCATAGGGGAATCCAGTCACGTGCCACGTGGCTTCGTAGGCGGACCCACTCGCAGCTGACTTGACGTAGTATGGGACAGAGCCATTCAGGTTATCACGCACCAACTAGTGCAGACAAACACATCACATGCACATGCAAACAAAGAAAAAGATCCCCCGTATAGCCTTTAACAGACTGTTGGGGCAAGTGCTGTTAGCGAGCCCCTATGAAGGCCGACACGGTACGCAAGGGGGTGGGTGGCCAGCACCACGCACGGTCGCCTTTGTTTCCCTAGTAGCGATCTTTACACACAGCACCAGGTAATAATTTGAGGCTGAGTCGAGCTAGGCGAGGCCCGGGACCGGTTCAGGTAATCGTCACTGGTGTTGGCCGTGAGCGGGAATCGAACTCGGGTCACCGGTGTCATAGGGCAGTTCGCTAACCGCAACACAACCGCTCCCCGTATGAACGCACACACACATACACAAAGACGCAGACACACGTAGACACAAGCGCACGCTAGTCAATATTCACAGTGCCTGTCTCCTCTCGCTCTGTTAAGAGTCTCTCAAGTCATGACCAGCTCACGTCAGCCTCGATCAAGCCGAGTTTGTTTGACGAGTCGGAAAGTGGAGTGTGTC
This sequence comes from Petromyzon marinus, assembly GCF_048934315.1. Lineage (NCBI taxonomy): Eukaryota > Metazoa > Chordata > Hyperoartia > Petromyzontiformes > Petromyzontidae > Petromyzon > Petromyzon marinus. The sequence continues at coordinate 17,432,834 of NC_133690.1, read as the reverse complement.
GCGTGTTCTCATCACAGCCCTGTGTGTGTGTGATATATCTGTTGTTTTATTTCCATCATTATTACTTCTCTCGATAGGACAGAGGTGGTGCAGATGAGATACATAAACCTCTGAACCCGTGGCACCGCACCACGGGAAGGGGAGTCGAGTCTGGTTCGCGAAAGGGTAGCAGTGGGGGGGGGGGCAGGGTGAGGGGGTTAGGGGGAGGTGCAAGCTGAGTGGGAACGGGCATCTAGGCCGGGACGGAAGTTCCAGAGACGGGCAAAGAGGAGGGCAGGGCTCAAAATGAGCAGCAGGGAGAGAGGAGGAGCGCTGGGCAGGAATAGGAGTAGGAAGGGGGGGGGGATGAATGACCGGGTCGAGATGTCGGAGATGGTGAGAGTGTGGTGAGGATGAGAGGGGAAGGAAGAGAGAAAGAAGGGGAGATCCGAAGTGAGCTGCACGGAGGAGCAGCGTCTGTTTTCGCAGTGGGCGGGGGCGGGCAGAGGGAAGGGGTTCATAGTGGGCGTGGTCACAAACAAGTCACGTGCTTCACGGGAGGCTTGAGCTGATTTAGAGATAGTTGGGTACAAAACCAGTGACCAAGTCAACCCTGCAAAGCGCCCAATCTCGTCGTATCTCGGGAAGCTCGCAACATCGGTTGCGTTCACTCGCTCACACCTTTATCCTTCCTGTATCCTTCAAACCCTTCTCCTCCGGAGGGTAATATATTGCTCTTGTTCTCTGCGTGACGTTAATGCACCCGTTCGGGAGTTATGCGTTGTAAAGCGCGAGATGTTCGGTGGGGTAGTGGCGAGGGTGGTGGGGGTGGTGGTGGTGCGTGTTGTTCTTTGCTTCAGGAGCAGTAAATGGTAGCAGATGGTTGCTGCTTTTTTATTCTTCTCACAGCCGCCTTTCCCGCTGAGACCACCGCGGTAATTAAAGACAATGAAAGATGGACCGCGGGTGGATCGATAAATCAATGGTTGCATCGGGAAGTAGACCTCTCCCAAGAAGATGATGATGGTGATGATGATCAGTTCCGCACCGCGCCCGCGCGCGCTGTACGCGTTAATGGCGGGCGAAGCGTCGCCCCGTGCACATCGCTACGCTTCAGGGGTTAAAGTCTCTGGAGGCCGGTCTCAAGTAAGCCAGCATTCTGGGAGAGCCGGAATGATTCATCCCGCGTTCCGGCTTAGTCGAGTTGTCCATTCGTGCGTATTGAAGTGCGGCTTTTCGGGTTGGGCTACGTGGCGTTTGTTGTAGTGGTTGTTGTTGTTGTTGATCATTTGTTCCGTACAACTTTCGCCACCCACTGCTGCGGAGCAACTTCGGCAGTTGCATCGTTTCAACTCTCGGGAAAGCCGCGCTCGGATGGCAATCGTCGCGTGAAGAAAGCTCACACCTTAATTAAACGACGACGTGCTAATTAAATTACTACGTTTCAGTTCCGTGCGTAAGGTTATAATTCCGTGCGAATGCAAATCGTGGCGGTAACTTGCGGTCGCTGTCTGCCAGCAGTGGATCGATCATGGCTGACGATGAACCGTGTGCGGTTTATTTATTACCAGTAATCGGAGCGGCTCTTACGCCAATTAGTGTGGCTTCAGAGATGTTTACTGTTTGTAGATAGTTTGGCTTTCCAAATATAAAATTAAATAGCCCAGCATTCGTCTCTCCAGATGATAATACAAATTTAAAAAAACGTTTGCCAATAAACTATTTGCCCTAGAGAGCCTCATTGAGTCTCAATTAAGACTCTTCTTCAGGAGGGCCCTGCCAAATTCAAGAAACGAGAGTTGTTGTCTTTGTGGTGTGGGAGGAAGCCAGAGAACCTCGGAGAAAAGCGACGTTGCGTACGAGGGGAGAACACTCAGCAGCCCTCCACGCCCAGAGGAACGAAGCCATCGCTCTCCCGCCATCGAATCCCACAACACCTGTTGGCGTCTTCTCAGCCAGTCTCCCATCCATTTGCCGAACCAGGCTCACCCTCCTGCTTAGCTTCCGAGACCGGACGAGCTCCACGACGCGCGCTCGGTTTGCGCCCCGTGTAGTAGTTGTTGTTGTTGTTCGGCACGATGTCCGACGTTTCGCTGCACAGTGCCAAAAGAAGCAGCTTGCGCGTGGACGAAAATGCCCGCAGGTCACCGTGCTGACCAACAAGCGGTTAAATCTGAACAAGCATCGGGCAGCTTTGCAGTACGATTAGCAGCAGCAGTGGCGGCAGCAGCGGCAGAAACATTCGGTGCGATTTCTAAAATATCGGCTCGAGTCCAAAGTATTCCACCAACGCTCTCGGGAGACGAGGCAACCGCCCACGCACAGGGAAGGGACAGCTCGACGTTTCCACTGCAGCACAAAGACAAAGATCCCCCTTATAGCCTCGAACAGACTGGTCGGGCAACTGCTGCTGGCGGGCGCCTCTTATAAGGCCGGCACGGCACGCGAGGGTGGTAGGTGGGCCAGCACCACGCCTTTGTCTCCCCAATGCTGCTGTATACGCCCTGCCACACGCACGCACGGTCACGCGCGCGCTCGCGATGCAGGGGGGGGGGGGGGGTGATGGGTATGTGGGGGTTAGGGGTCGAGGTGAGGGTGAGGGGGGAGGGGTGTGTGGGGGGTTAAGGGGGAGGTGAGGGGGGAGGTGAGGATTGGGAGGGGTTTGTGGGGGGTTAAGGGGGAGGTGAGGGTGGGGGCTATGTTCTGTGACCTCGCGCTTGGAGCGGCTCGCGGGGACATCAAAGGCCCCTCTCTGTGCACCCGCCCGAGAGGGCTGCTGTAGACACCGCGGGCAGCAGCAGCAGCGGCGGCAGCGTTCACACTTTAAAGTTATCCTGCCCCCGTGACAAGTCCCTGTCTAATTTGCCGCTCCGTTCGAGGGCAGCTGCTCACGCTTTCTCCCTCCCAGCGGAGCGACGGGCGGATGATTTCGGGGGGGGGGGGGGGGGGCGGGGTGGATGGAGCACGGGGGGGGAGGAGAAGGTAAAAAAAACACGGCACGACACGCGGACGATGCCCACGCGCGCCGGTGCCAGCCAGCACCGCGTGGCACCGCCAGAACCTTCGACCCCAACCAGCCCCCTTGGCAGCAGCCCGCAGGCTCATGAGCAGCCCCCCGTTGCCGGGGGGAGGGGGGGGGTAGCCGATGGCTCCGTAACCGCAGCGAGTCGCCACTTGCGAGACCGGCCAAGGCGTCGACGGTGGAGCCGGCAAATGAAATGAGCCCCACTTCTCCCGCTCACCCCACCAATGTTTGGCCTCTGGTTTGACTTTAAAGTTCGAGATCTCAGAGATGCCATCGAAAAAAATGTACCGGAATAATACAAATGTCTTGTTACGGTGCAAATCAAGTCGAGTTGTCTTGAAATGAGATTGAATGTCGTCGCTGGGTGGCGCCGAGCACAGGACGAATCTTTTACTCGCCGCTCTCGGGAGATCGTGCTCCTTGCTCCGGCATGAGAACACAAAAAGACAAAAAAACGACTCGCTCGCCCGACCGCGGGAGCAGCACAAACAAATCAGTCTCCAGCAGCCGCGCAATTATGGCTCTGTAACAAGGAACCCATTTCCGCGAAATTTTGGGCCCTTTCTTTGCCTCCGCTTCACCTGGCCCGCGCTCGTCCGCTGAACTACCGACGCGGGGAAACTTGATTGAATTTCGGCACCGTCGTAGTTTTGCTGAAAACGGAAAGACGAAGAACGGGAAAGACGCACGTCGCGAAGAAGCGGGTTTAATGAACCCGGGAGATTATCGGACGTCGCGACCCCTTCTGAATCGAAGCGCACGGCGACCCGCGCAATTGTGGCGTCTCCTCGACAATTCTAAAACGTTTTTTTTTGTCGGGGGTCTCGCATTGTCCCCCCGCATCGATCTCCGGGACGGAGAGTCCTTAACTATTGCGCGACTCCTTAAATTAGACCCCGCTGCGCGATAATTCGAAGTATGTCTCCGCCTATTGTTCCGCCACCGGCAACCGCTGCGAGACGGCATCGATCTCACGTCGACGACGAACGCCGGGACAGCTACCGAGGGCCTCGCGCACGCCCACGGGACTAGGGAAGGTTTCACGCCCAATTGGAAAGGGCAGCACCCGCGCGGCCTGATCTCGAGGAGCAAAAATGACCTCTGGATTTCTGGCAAAGTAGCCGCGGCCACAATTCCCGCAAGTCTCAGTTGATGATCTCGGATGAGGTAGAGTAGAGGTCAAATATTTTTTTTGCAAAAGGAGGACATCTGCTGCTGCTGCTAACGCGACACAGAGGGCTCGGCTAATGACCCGCAAGCACAGAGCACAAGTGCTCGCTATGCCCAATTGCTCTCGGAGCGTGAATTATGGCCGTGCTGTGAACATCAACACTGAAAAGCGGTCAATGCACCTGAGGTGGGGGTTAGTGGTTGGATTAGGCCCAGCGGTGCAGTGCAGCGTGAACCCCGTGTCCTGAGTTAGATTCCAGGCTACGCCCATCCGTGCACTCTCCTGCCTCTCCCCTCTCATCTCACTCTACTCCCCTCCACGCACTCCCCTGCCTCTCCCCTCTCATCTCACTCTACTCCCCTCCACGCACTCTCCTGCCTCTCCCCTCTCATCTCACTCTACTCCCCTCCACGCACTCCCCTACCTCTCCCCGCAGCAGCTTTTGGCTCGCCATCCAACAAAGACGGCCATTGCATCGCGTGCTTTCAGATGCGCTTCTGCAGCCGTCTGGAACGCTCTTCCTTCCGATATTAGGAAGCCACTGGAGCTATGCAGTTTGAAACCATCATCGTCTAGATTGATAACTAATTTCTATAGAACTGCGTTTTGTGTGGTTAGTTTGTTCTTCGCCCGCACCTCCGATTAGCACGGTTGGTTACGTGCGGTGCGATACAAGGTCAACATACTTGCGGTTGTGTCCAGATGCTTTATAAATCCACGTTGCATTGCTTTGCATTGCGTGTGCCGTGTGCGCGTTTGAATGGAAATGGCGGAGCGGCGGCGCAGTGGTTAGCGTACTACGCTACAAATACCGGCAACCCCAGTTAGATTCCCGCTCACGGCCAGGATCGGGGACGATTATCTGAACTAGCCCTCCCCTAGGTCGACTCAGCTTTTAATAAGTACCTAGTGCGGTTTGTGTAAACATCAGCACTGGGGAGACAAAGGCGGCCGGGGTTGGTGTTTGCCACCCACCCCATCGCGCGCCGTGTTTGGCCTTCATCGGTGCTGCTCGCTAACAACACTTGCCCCAATTGTGTATTGAGGCTATGGGGGTATCTTTGTCTTTGGTGAGTGCAAAGAAGTGCGGGCGTAGTGATCCCAGCCTCCGATTGGGGCGACTGCATTTGCAAAGTGGGGGTGGGCAATAAGTCGGTATTCTTAATAAATAAATAAACGGTGCGCTATATATAACGCGCTACAGGTACCTTTGCAATTTAGAGTCGAATTATTCCTGCCGATTTTGTTTTTTAAAGGCAAGTGTAAAAGGTTAGGTGTCTCATTAAACGCGAGTTTTAAGCAAAACGCTATGCACACAGGCACGCACGGAACACACACGCACACACGGACACACGCACACACGCACACACACGGACACACGCACACACGCATGCCCCAACACCTACAGTGCCGCCCGTAATGCAGCCTGCATCCGATGTGCCTTGTCTACCCCACAACCCATCCCCCACCGCCCTCTTTTAACGCCTTAGACTGTTGGGGCGCAAGCGCTGTGTGTGGGCCATCCATTAGGGTGGCCAGCACGACGCCCGGCCGCCTTCGTCTCGCGAGTGGCGGTGTTTACTACACCGCACTAGGCACTCATCGGAGGCTGAGTCGATCCCGGGGGAGGCCCAAAGACCGGTTCAGATAATCCCCACCGGTGTTAGCCGTGAGCCGGAATCGAACTCGGGGTCGCAGGGGGTTCGAAGAGCAGCCCCCTAACCGCTGCACTACCGCTCCCCACACTCGCACACACTGTCGCACGCGTGCGCGCCGACGTGCACGCGGGAATGCGCGCGTACACGCGGGTACACGCGCACATACACTCTAGCACTGTGCGTGGCGCGCACCGCTTTGTGATATTCGGTGCATGAGGTCAGTGCTTGCTGACACGACCTGCCACGTTCCCACTATGACTCGCAATGCCCAGACGATTCCTTCATTAATTCTTTTTTTTTTTCCAAGGGAATTTCGTTTTCTCGTTCGCGGCTCGGTGTCCAGGGGTTGTCCGCGTTATGTCGTTACGGGTTTCGCCCGGTAAACGATTCAAAGGGGTGAGGGAGGACGTATTAGCCGATCGTTAAAGGGGTTGATCTCTGTCAAATACGGCACGAAATAGTATTCAAACTTTCTGCAGGAACACGCGTGCGCATCGTGTGCTTGTGAACAATTGTTTTGATCTCTATCAGCAATTAATTTCACCCGTGACCAAATCGCCATTAATAAGGCGAATCTCTAGAGAAGGAGGGTTGAGACTCTGGTTGGTACTTGGATGGGTGACCATCACGAGCACCGGTACGGCTTGCCAGGTGTTGTTGGCGTGGGACTGCGAGGAGTGACCAGGAGATAACAGCGCTGAGTCTCTCCCCCTCGTCCACAGAAGCGCGGTGCTGGCTTGTCTCGGGGTGCTGCGATTTCCATGAATGAATAGGATAGAATTCATGGCCGATCATCCCATTGTATGTTTGTATATTGAACTTCTTTTGCACCGTACGTAGCCAACCGTGCACATCGGTTGGCTACGTATGCTTTCCTGAAATTCGGCGAGTCTTTATTTGGTAACTACCTGTCTCTATTTGACCACGATTCATATTTCAAGAATTAACTGTTGGTGACGTTCAGGCTTAAATATTTGACGAAATATATGAAAATCCACTCGTGAAAGGGTGCCCCCGGTGTCCGTCCGCATCACGTGAGGCTTAGATAAACAATGAGAGGTCACGAGGTCACTGTGACGCTGGCACGCTCGCCCACAGATGGACACACACACACACGTGCGTGCGTGCCACCGTTGAAGGCACCTGACACTGTGATGATATAATGTGTTCTCGTTAGACGAGGAGGAGACACCGTGCTCAAGGAACACACGGACGCGGTTTTGTAACTCCCCCGCGTTTTAATCGGACGGCGAGCGCCGTCTCTGATCCTCAAACGGGCGTGGGGTTTTGGGGATTGGTCGAGGTGGCAGCGGGGCTCAGGAAGGGGGAGGAGAAAAAGAAGGGGAATATTTTACAGGTAATATGAAAAATGGCTATTGCCCAAAACGTCGCCACTAATATTGTTTGTCCGTTTGCCTTTTTCAAGGCCACGGTGTTGGTGATGCACGCATTAAGATTGCTCTGTAGCACACTCTGGCTCATCGTGACCCCGCGTTGAAGACTGAACCATGAAACTATATTTTATTTGACCAAGTAAGGCCCACTGAGCTGCATAGCTCTTTTTCAGAAGCGACCTGGCTGCCACAATTGACAGCTTAACGAAGCGGCGGCTTATCAACATGCGGAAATTCACATCAGCCAAATACTCTAAAAGCGTGTTTCTAAATGTGGAGGGAAAAGCCGCAGGACCCGGACAAAAATACACGCGACCACGGGGAGACACGCAAACTCCAAATATACAGCTTGCGTCAGGGTCGGAATCGAACCCACGACCTCCTGCATACCAGGCGAGATAGTTAACATCTCGTAGCCACCGCGTGTGCCGTGAAATGGCCCGGCGCACGACGCTCCAGTTGTCCCGGCTGCTGATTCAGAGCGCTCCCCAGAAAGGCAGTCGGCAAGAGAAGGTGGTGCCGTTGCGGAGTTTGTTTATAGATGTTATAATTATTAATATTGAATCACATTAGCAAAAACTAGCTTAATAATGTTACTAATTATAACTATGTAACACGGTTTTTGTTCCCGGGTAGTAAGTGTTATTTTCTAATTGCTTATGCCTCATAAGTATAGAAAATTGTTATTATTCCCCACAAACTTTGCTTTTGTGACCAGAACTTTGCGTGAAGGAATGACAAAAACGCACACCACGTTTTATCATTAAAAATAGATACATTTCAAAATATCACTGTCCTGGTCACAAAAGCTAAATTTGTGGGGAATAATAGCCATTTTCTGTACTATAAAGGCATAAGCAATTATAAAATAACACTACCAGGGAACAATAACATATTTTTTTGTTACACAGTTATTTATCATACTTTAGTTATTATATCCTTATTTATTAATCCAGGCAAGGACTAATCTTGATTTGAAGCTTTCGTGACTGCAGGAATCCATACTCTTTGGTTCTTTCGGTAAAGTCACGTAGGTGAGGACTCTAGGACTCAAATCTGTGTTTTATTCCGTGAATAGGTGAATTTAGATATACAGCAGTGTTTGAGTGAGTGTGTGACTTGTGTTTACTCGAGTGTAGATTGTGTGTGTCTGTGTGGACATGGAATGGTGGTAGTGTCGTGGTTGGCGCTACGCTGCGCTACGAACCCGGCCACCCGAGTTCGATTCCCGCTCATGACCCACACCGGGAGACAAAGGCGGCAGGGTGTGGTGCTGTCCACCCACCCCATCGTGTGCCGTTACGCCATTCATAGGGGCTGGCTAACAGCGCTTGCCCCAACAGTCTGTTGAGGCTATACGGGGCGTCTGTATCTTTGTTTGTGTGACTGAGCGAATGAGTGAAGACAGGTCAAGCTGCCACTATTAGCCTCCCTCCCGCCAGAATCAAATTTATAAAGAGCATCTCCACAGCAACCTACTGTACACATACGCGTGTGTACGTGTTGTTACGTGGGTGTGAGTGTGTGTACGTGTGTGTACGTGGGTGTGTGTGTACGTGTTGTTACGTGGGTGTGTGTACGTGTGTGTACGTGTGTGTACGTGTGTGTGTGTACGTGTGTGTACATGTGTGTTCTACACGACCCGAGTTTGATTCCCACTCACGGATATTTCAAGCGGTCTTGGGCCTCCCCTAGGTCGACTCAGCCATAAACACGAGTACCTGGTGCGTTGTATAAACCAAAGCATCGGGTAGACTAAGACAGTCGGGCGTGGTGTTGGCCAGCCTTCATAGGTGCTACTCGCTAACAGCACTTGCCCGAACATTCTGTTAAAGGCTATAAGGGGAATCACTGTGTGTGCGTGTGTGTATCTAGGCCGTGTCAGTTGAGACGCAAGGCACGGTTGGCCACGTCTCCACTGTGACCACCACGCAAGATGATCATAATATTGCGCTCGCTAACCCAGGAAAGTCTCACCGAGTCTCAAAGCTCCTTTCCAGGAGAGTCCTGCGGGGCAATGTTGCTCCTGTTGCCGTGTGCGATCCCAATTGAGTAATACGTTGCGGGTATTTTTTTCAGCATTGGAATATTGTACCCGAAACCAGTGAGATTGTGTGGAGTTTGTTGTTGTTGTTCTCCATCCATGGGAGGAAATCGGAGAACCCAGGAAGAAGCCACACTCGGGAATCGAACCCAGGATGTTCTTGCTGCGAGGCAGACGTTGCACGACTGTGCCACCCTGCCGCTACCCAACCAAAACTTATTAAGTCGATGCTGACTCAGAGCCTTTTTTCTTATTGCTTTGGCCGGCTTATGGCTCTTTAAATGCAATGCCCAAGCGCCATGCATTGTACACACAGCGGGTCGCACGCCTCCGCCAGATTCTGCCAGGCAGAAGCGACCCCGCCGGCGTGATCGTTGGTCATAGCGAGCGGGCAACTCCTATAGAACGCGGCGTCAACATCTTACGAGGCTTCTCTTGGCTGCAAACGAAGGTTACTTGGAGGAAGGCAACGAACAACCGGCGTTGCTCCACGTGCGACGAGCTGGCTGAAAATGCACGGCAACCTGCCAGCGGGTTCCTAAAGGAAAGTCATTCGCGAATAACCTCGACGCTAAACGTCGATCGTAAATCATCAGCAGCCACCGCGCTCAATCCACTGCTGGACGATGAAGGCCTCTCCCCAAGCCACCACCACCACCATCTCCTCTCACGATCGTGCGATGTTACAATCCGCCCAGCAAGTGCGCAGCGCGAGCTGATGTCACCATCGCTCCATCTGCCCCGTGCACATTCTCTGGGACGCAGAATTCCATTCCCTGGCTGCCACGTGATTGTTTATTCTCGACGATGTGCGACACGTGCTGCCCCGAGCTCGATTCCTTCTCTTTAACGATGTCATTCGCCTCCTGCGTGCGTTCTCTAATCCACGTGCTCTCCGTCTCTCAAAGTAATTCCGATTCGTTGCCGCTCGTCATCGGCAACGATTCTTCACCGGTCCCACAATGGAAAGAATCAAAATATTACTTCTCTTTACCATGCAAGGCATTCTATTCTACGTTGCTGATTCCAAGTGCCTGTCGGATAAATGTACGTGTGTTATAACCAGGGTTTACCACAGCAAAATTTGGACACTGACCGTGCTGTCTCTGACTCAAATCTTTACCCGTACGGTCCTGAATTCCCCTGCCGGGCGTATTAAATTTGCTCACAACGAAAAAAAGAAAATCAACACTGCCATAAAATAAGAATAAGAATAAAAAACTCACCATAATTCCTTCGCCATGGGTTGATATTAAAAATGCGAGCGGAATATATTTTCATTCGACACATTTAGCACTTAATCGCTAAAAGATGTTAATGGAATGTCACTAGCGGTGCCAGGCTGAGGATGATACAATAAACGCTCAATGGAACGGTAAGGGCAAATTAGCCGCTGAGGTACAGCCAATTTTATGGCCGTCCCCATAATGACTTCACTTCCATGGCCGGTAATTACAATTGAGCTAGGCAAACGGAGATGTTGGGCCAGAGACAGCCTGCTGGCTCCTGCCTATGCCTCCTTGAAACCATATCGTGTGTGCGGTGCCTGGCGCAGAGCTGGAATATCCAATTACTTAAGGAATCTATTCACGATCAAACAGATTATTTGGCAATACTGCTGCTGCAAGTGGTGCCAGAACACAAACCGACAAACCCAACACCTTTGTCTATAACAATGTGTGGCCTTAAATAAAATGTGTGGCATTTCGAGCAATGGTCCTTCCCCATTATCGCGCAAAATACGTTGACTTTTTTTTGTATATCCAAGATCAACATTAAGACAACATCATCAGTAGCGGAACGAGACTAGGTCTCCACCCTCGTAGGTGGTGAATGCTACGCGTTGGGGCACCCCTCTGATGAGCACCATGAGATTTGTTTTCATCAACAGTGTCAAAGAACGACGACTTATATGATGATGTGATTAGGCAGGTGGAGCCGCGATATGTAGTTACTACACCACTGATAATGTAGTTACTACACCACTGATGATGTAGTTACTACACCACTGATAATGTAGTTACTACACCACTGATAATGTAGTCACTACACCACTGATAATGTAGTTACTACACCACTGATAATGTAGTTACTACACCACTGATAATGTAGTCACTACACCACTGATAATGTAGTTACTACACCACTGATAATGTAGTTACAACACCACTGATAATGTAGTTACAACACCACTGATAATGTAGTTACTATACCACTGATAATGTAGTTACTACACCACTGATAATGTAGTTACTACACCACTGATGATGTAGTTACTACGCCACTGATAATGTAGTCACTACACCACTGATAATGTAGTCACTACACCACTGATAATGTAGTTACTACGCCACTGATAATATAGTTACTACACCACTGATAATGTAGTTACTACACCACTGATGATGTAGTTACTACACCACTGATAATGTAGTTACTACACCACTGATGATGTAGTTACTACACCACTGATAATGTAGTTACTACACCACTGATAATGTAGTTACTACACCACTGATGATGTAGTTACTACACCACTGATAATGTAGTTACTACACCACTGATAATGTAGTTACTACACCACTGATGATGTAGTTACTACACCACTGATAATGTAGTTACTACACCACTGATAATGTAGTTACTACGCCACTGATGATGTAGTTACTACACCACTGATAATGTAGTTACTACACCACTGATAATGTAGTTACTACACCACTGATGATGTAGTTACTACACCACTGATAATGTAGTTACTACACCACTGATAATGTAGTTACTACACCACTGATGATGTAGTTACTACACCACTGATAATGTAGTTACTACACCACTGATAATGTAGTTACTACGCCACTGATAATGTAGTCACTACACCACTGATAATGTAGTTACTACACCACTGATAATGTAGTCACTACGCCACTGATAATGTAGTTACTACACCACTGATAATGTAGTCACTACACCACTGATAATGTAGTTACTACACCACTGATAATGTAGTTACTACACCACTGATAGTGTAGTTACTACACCACTGATAATGTAGTTACTACACCACTGATAATGTAGTTACTACACCACTGATGATGTAGTTACTACACCACTGATAATGTAGTTACTACACCACTGATAATGTAGTCACTACACCACTGATAATGTAGTTACTACACCACTGATAATGTAGTCACTACACCACTGATAATGTAGTCACTACACCACTGGTAATGTAGTTACTACACCACTGATAATGTAGTTACTACACCACTGATAATGTAGTTACTACGCCACTGATAATGTAGTCACTACACCACTGATAATGTAGTCACTACGCAACTGATAATGTAGTTACTATACCACTGATAATGTAGTTACTACACCACTGATAATGTAGTCACTACACCACTGATAATGTAGTTACTACGCCACTGATAATGTAGTTACTACACCACTGATAATGTAGTTACTACGCCACTGATAATGTAGTTACTACACCACTGATAATGTAGTTACTACACCACTGATAATGTAGTTACTACACCACTGATAATGTAGTTACTACACCACTGATAATGTAGTTACTACACCACTGATAATGTAGTTACTACACCACTGATGATGTAGTTACTACACCACTGATAATGTAGTTACTACACCACTGATAATGTAGTTACTACACCACTGATGATGTAGTTACTACACCACTGATAATGTAGTTACTACACCACTGATAATGTAGTTACTACGCCACTGATGATGTAGTTACTACACCACTGATAATGTAGTTACTACACCACTGATAATGTAGTTACTACACCACTGATGATGTAGTTACTACACCACTGATAATGTAGTTACTACACCACTGATAATGTAGTTACTACACCACTGATGATGTAGTTACTACACCACTGATAATGTAGTTACTACACCACTGATAATGTAGTTACTACGCCACTGATAATGTAGTCACTACACCACTGATAATGTAGTTACTACACCACTGATAATGTAGTCACTACGCCACTGATAATGTAGTTACTACACCACTGATAATGTAGTCACTACACCACTGATAATGTAGTTACTACACCACTGATAATGTAGTTACTACACCACTGATAGTGTAGTTACTACACCACTGATAATGTAGTTACTACACCACTGATAATGTAGTTACTACACCACTGATGATGTAGTTACTACACCACTGATAATGTAGTTACTACACCACTGATAATGTAGTCACTACACCACTGATAATGTAGTTACTACACCACTGATAATGTAGTCACTACACCACTGATAATGTAGTCACTACACCACTGGTAATGTAGTTACTACACCACTGATAATGTAGTTACTACACCACTGATAATGTAGTTACTACGCCACTGATAATGTAGTCACTACACCACTGATAATGTAGTCACTACGCAACTGATAATGTAGTTACTATACCACTGATAATGTAGTTACTACACCACTGATAATGTAGTCACTACACCACTGATAATGTAGTTACTACGCCACTGATAATGTAGTTACTACACCACTGATAATGTAGTTACTACGCCACTGATAATGTAGTTACTACACCACTGATAATGTAGTTACTACACCACTGATAATGTAGTTACTACACCACTGATAATGTAGTTACTACACCACTGATAATGTAGTTACTACACCACTGATAATGTAGTCACTACACCACTGATAATGTAGTTACTACACCACTGATAATGTAGTTACTACACCACTGATAGTGTAGTTACTACACCACTGATAATGTAGTTACTACGTCACTGATAATGTAGTTACTACACCACTGATGATGTAGTTACTACACCACTGATAATGTAGTTACTACACCACTGATAATGTAGTTACTACACCACTGATAATGTAGTTACTACACCACTGATAATGTAGTTACTACGCCACTGATAATGTAGTCACTACACCACTGATAATGTAGTCACTACGCAACTGATAATGTAGTTACTATACCACTGATAATGTAGTTACTACACCACTGATAATGTAGTCACTACACCACTGATAATGTAGTTACTACGCCACTGATAATGTAGTTACTACACCACTGATAATGTAGTTACTACGCCACTGATAATGTAGTTACTACACCACTGATAATGTAGTTACTACACCACTGATAATGTAGTTACTACACCACTGATGATGTAGTTACTACACCACTGATAATGTAGTTACTACACCACTGATAATGTAGTTACTATGCCACTGATAATGTAGTCACTACACCACTGATAATGTAGTTACTACGCCACTGATAATGTAGTCACTACACCACTGATGATGTAGTTACTACACCACTGATAATGTAGTTACTACACCACTGAAAATGTAGTTACTACACCGCTGATAATGTAGTTACTACGTCACTGATAATGTAGTTACTACACCACTGATGATGTAGTTACTACACCACTGATAATGTAGTTACTACACCACTGATGATGTTACTACACCACTGATAATGTAGTTACTACACCACTGATAATGTAGTTACTACACCACTGATGATGTAGTTACTACGCCACTGATAATGTAGTTACTACACCACTGATAATGTAGTTACTACACCACTGATAATGTAGTTACTACACCACTGATAATGTAGTTACTACACCGCTGATAATGTAGTTACTACACCACTGATAATGTAGTTACTACGTCACTGATAATGTAGTTACTATGCCACTGATGATGTAGTTACTACACCACTGATGATGTAGTTACTACGCCACTGATAATGTAGTTACTACACCACTGATGATGTAGTTACTACGTCACTAATAATGTAGTTACTACACCGCTGATAATGTAGTTACTACACCACTGATAATGTAGTTACTACGTCACTGATAATGTAGTTACTACGTCACTGATAATGTAGTTACTACACCACTGATGATGTAGTTACTACACCACTGATGATGTAGTTACTACACCACTGATAATGTAGTTACTACGCCACTGATAATGTAGTCACTACACCACTGATAATGTAGTTACTACACCACTGATGATGTAGTTACTACACCACTGATAATATAGTTACTACACCACTGATGTAGTTACTACACCACTGATAATGTAGTTACTACACCACTGATGATGTAGTTACTACACCACTGATGATGTAGTTACTACACCACTGATAATATAGTTACTACACCACTGATAATGTAGTTACTACACCACTGATGATGTAGTTACTACACCACTGATGATGTAGTTACTACACCACTGATGATGTAGTTACTACGTCACTGATAATGTAGTTACTACGTCACTGATAATGTAGTTACTACGTCACTGATAATGTAGTTACTACGTCACTGATAATGTAGTTTCTACACCACTGATGATGTAGTTACTACGCCACTGGTCGTCACGGCCAAAACCGTTGACGTCAGCGCACATCCTCACTGCCCACGCGGTCTGCCCCCAGCTGTTGCCCAGTGGAAACGCAGTGACCCCCCCAAGGCCTGCGACCAGGCCACCCTCAATGTGCCCAATGTCGTCAGATATATGCAGGCTAAGCAGAGGTTTTTTTGTTTGAAGTTTGTAAAAGTTTATACACGAAATACACGCGAATGAACAAAATATAAAACAGTGAAAAATAACACGTGAGAGCAAGAGGCACCAGGCAAAAAGTTACGTACAGATACAAGCAAGCACGCTATATTTGAGTCTTAACAGTGAAGCTCGGATGGGTGACAGCCAGTGCTTGCCGGGTGTTGTAGGATAGGAGTTGTGAGGCGGCGAGGAGAAGACAGTGCGGAGTGGCTCCCACTCCGTCTGCGTGGCGGATTTTCTCCAGGTCCTCCGGTTTTCCTCTGTCCTGCCGACAACTCATTTCGAGTGAACAGAAACTCAGGTTTTCGTCGCCAGTACTATGAGCCAATATTTGTTTTTGGTTTAAGTTTAGGACACGTGATGGTAGTAGTGTGAATGCAGTCATTAACCCTCCACCATCCCGACAGACTGGTCGCGGTTACACGGATGTTGTTGTTGTTATTAGTATTTCCGCGATGGTGCCGATGCATCGAACAAGGAGCTCCGGGTAAATTTCAGACGTGGAAAGTCCTGATCCGCCGTTGATGTTTATCGGTCGGAGTTTCGCTCGATCCATCGGCAAGTGCACAACTGTTATATCTTCGTAAACGCCCCTCCGATTCAGCACTGTTGGCTACGTACGGTGCGAAGGAAGTTCAACGTACGTACAGAAAACCTCGTCGGATTGGCGGAGGACGAACAACAGGAATGTTGGCGTTAAGCTCGCTGTTTGACCAAGCATCCGAATGCAGGAGCCTCCTGGAAAGTAGAAAATGAAGTATTACATGAGTAAATCATGGGCATGATTAAACGCAGAGTTGCTTTCCTTTGATGCTCGTTAGGAGTGACATTTATTTTGCTTTGTGAAAATTAATTCGACTGCTGTCTGAAGACAATAGCGCCACAGGAGAAGACGCATAGCTCTCCAACATGGCACGATTCAAAATTGGGCTCTCCATGAAGTCACATTTGGGATGGAAATGACTCCAACCTTAATCTTTGACTAATTTTGCCTTCTAACTCTTCCATCGCCACCTTGCCACGACGATGAACGAGTGTCTGTCCAGAGCTCTCGGCTCGCTGAAAGAGATATCACAGAAGCATGTCTGAGATCCCTTCAAGTGGCATCTTATCCACGTGGTTAGGAGGTGCTGCTCTCTCCCGTATACCCTGCTGTACAGATGATAGTCGCAATCACTTTGTGTATTCTAAGAGCTGATATTTACGTCAAATTGAGTGCAAATTCCAGTTTAAAAGGATCGGGGGAAGGGGGGGAGGTTGCGTGTGCAAGCATTGTTGAGACCATCAACCCACTGCACCTAAAAACGAATATGAATTACCAGCGGCTGAAACCTGGATTTGAACCGAGGATGTCAGCAGCGTTGGCTCAGTAACCCGACTCCTGACCCACCTCGCTCGTCCTCTTCCCATTGCTAACCATGACTTCTCAACAGGGCTTAATTACATCCAAGTCTGTCTGAGTCGGTTAACCCAGAACGTATGTATCTTCCCGGCACACCACCTCCAGTATACCTCTCGCTGTGGCTACTACGCGTCGTCAAGTGCCACCTTCTCGAGTCTGAACAGCAAACATTTGATGTGAAAATGTTAAGCCGGGGCCTCGAACCACAATTTTCACCGCAGCCAGAATCCCACGCAAGTCATATTTCCCATAAATCTCACCCCAGTTTTACTCTTTGTTATTTTACCCCTCCTCGTCATGTTGTGTTGCTTATTGTGCCGCGCGTGCGGTTCCCGCGTGTGAAATCCCCGTGCCAGGTGTTGACCGGAGAGTCACCGCTGGCAACTCGGCGGATTTCTCTCTCCGATGGCCCCCACGTGGTGGTGGTGCAATGGGCGTCTCAGCGCCCGCTCGAATGGCTCGCTAAACTATAAAACTATTACCTTTCATAATTTTACCAGATAAAGCCCACTGAGCTGTGTAGCTCTTTTTCAGAAGGGACCCGGCAGACAAGTGATAGCTCGACGAAGTGTCTTCGTATCACGTGGAAATGTACGGCAGCCACTTTCTCTAACCGCGTGTTGTTCATTCTGAATGTGGAGGGGAAAAACACGAGGACCCGGAGAAAAATCCACGCGACCACGTGGAGAGAGACACGTGCAAACTCAAAACATACAGCAGCAGGCGTCAGAGTCTGGCTCGAACCTACCACCTTCTGTAGACCAGGCGAGGTAGTTAACATCTCCTAGCCACCGCGGCGTCCCAAAAAGGGGAGGGGGGCACTTGCGTTGATCGCCCCGCCCCTACCCTCCCCCTCCTCCTGCGAAAATGTTGCACGCGGCACATTGGTGGCAGACCCGACGTTCCGTGACTACGGACGGACCCTAGAGCACGCGTGGCCGTACCTGCGAATGCGGCGTACCGTGGGGGTGACACGAGGGGGTGCACGAGGGGGTGACACCAGGGGGTGACACGAGGGGTGACACGAGGGGGTGACACGAGGGGGTGACACCAGGGGGTGATACCGGGGGGTGACACCAGGGGGTGATACCGGGGGGTGACACGAGGGGGTGACACCAGGGGGTGACACCGGGGGGTGACACCGGGGGGTGACACCGGGGGGTGACACCGGGGGGTGACACGAGGGGGTGACATCTATAGACTCACAGAGACCCATAAACTAAAAACGGAGATCTATCGACTCACACAGAGGCTAATAGACTCACACAGAGACCCATAGACTCACACAGAGGCCCATAGACTCACACAGAGACCCATAGACTCACACAGAGACCCATAGACTCACACAGAGACCCATAGACTCACACAGAGACCCATAGACTCACACAGAGACCCATACTCACACAGAGACCCATAGACTCACACAGAGACCCATAGACTCACAGGCAAATAACTCTGAACGCGTGTTAATTCTAAATGCGGAGGGAAAAGCCGGAGGGCCAGCAGACAAAATAACGCCACCACGCGGAGACAGAACTCGCAAACTAAAATAGACAGCCAGGCGTCAGGGTCGGACTCGAACCCACGACCTCCCGTGTACTGGGCGAGGTAGTTAACATCTCGCCACCGTGGCTACAACGGAGGCAGCTCTTTACAGAAGATGCAGAAGCTCCCGAAAACAAATCAACAAACGGCTCCTATCGTCTCGATCCACACGTTGGCTTCATGTGTTCTGGGCTGATCGGCAAGAGTTTGAAGCTGTGTTAAAGGAACGTACACAGGTCTTCATGCGGCCCCGGCAATATCTCCTCTGACCTCCTTGAGAACAATGTTCCTGCCTGGTGTCTTAGATCCACTACACAGAGCCAGCGCCTTGTAGTTACTGGGAGAGCGATAGAGAGAGGGCGATCTTGTGATTGTGTTCGTGTGTGTGTGTGTTTGTGGCTGCGCTACGAACCCGGCGACACGAGTTCGATTCCCGCTCATGGCCCGCATCGGTACGAGTATCTAAACCGGTCCTGGGTGGCCTCTCCTGGGTCAACTCAGCCTTAAATGAGTACCTGCTACGGTGTGCGCATAAAACATCAGCACCGAGGAGACAAAGGCGGCCGGGGGCGTGGCGCTGTCCATCCACCCCACCACGTCGTGCACAATGTACACCTTCATAGGTGATCGCTAACACCACTCACACGAACAGTCTGTGAGGACTATAGGGGCTGATCCTTTGTCTTTTGTATTCTTGCACGCGCTGCTATCGATCACCGATCGTGAAGGTCAGCACGGCGCATTTGCCCCCAGCAGTCCGGTAACGTCTCTGAGCGAAATCTGTGTCCTTGTTGTGTCTGGCGTGTGACGGTGCAGTAGTAGCAGCAGCAGCAGCTGCGAGCTCAGAGCGTCCACCGACACCTCGGGGAGCATCACTCGCCAGCGACATGACGTCCTCCTTCAAGCTGGACTTCTTGTCGGACGGGATGTCCGGCCACGGCTCGGCTGAGCCCCTATTGTGAGTAGCCCCTTCCCACACCATCGCCCCCCCCGTGCCCCCCCCTTCCCATGCCCCCCTCTTCCCGTGCGCCACCCCTCCCCCCCGTGCCCCACCCTTCCCCCCCCCCACCCGTGTGCCCCCCGCCGCCGTCTCTGTCCACCCGGCATTGTAAATCAACAAAAACATGTTTTTATTTTACCAGGTGAGGCCCACCGCGCTATTTAGCTCTTTTTTTTTTCAAAAGCCAGCTGGCCACAAATGATTCCTCAACGAGGTTGAAGGCTTATCGTCATCATCATCACGTGGACATTTACGGCAGCCAAATGCTCTAAACGCTTGATGTTGATTGTAGATGTGGAGGGAAAACCCGAAGAATCCAGCGAAAAATCTACGCGACCACCGAGACAGAGAGACAAATACATGGGCGGCGTTAGTGTCGGGATCGAAACCCACGACCTCTTGCATACTCGGCGAGGTAGTTAACATTTCAACACCGTGGCGTTCACCGCAGCAGCGAGTTGATCAGGCCGGGAGGTCGCGTGCGGTGGGGTAAAGCGTGAGTACTCCCTCCTGTTCTCCCAAGACGTCTGGCCGGCGTGGAAGTCGAGGCAAAATTACTCCGTTGAGTTTCTCCTCCACCTCCACCCCCACCCACCCCTTCTAGTGGAGGCCCTTCCGCCAGCACTGGTGACAAGCGCAAGAGGCAATTGCAAGGCTGCGCCTTTGCCTCTCCCGATTTAGTTTTGACGAGAGTCGAGGGGGGGGGTTAATGTTGGCTCTTTATTTGATGGCGACCCCGAAGTCAGGGAATGGTTTCGGGGCTACCTCCCCGGCCCTTGACGTTACAATGCCCTTGAACTCCCCTGACCCGACCCACATCCCCGTTCATGGAGCCCTTTATAAAAAACGAGAGGTCGTGGCTCGCTCTCGCCGAGGCTTCTGCGTGAGAAGCGACCTCCCGAGCGTTTGTTTTGTTTTTCTCCCAATGCCGCGACCCGCACGCTTTATTACTGCGATGAGAAATGCAACGGAACGGAATGCCGCAGCGATGCCCTTAATGCGAGGCGGGCCCTGGTGAATGGCGCTCGCTTGAACAATAATAATCATTATTATTAACATTTGTAAGGCGCATTTTATCCGTGGATCCCACCAATGCGCCCCATCTTAGGAAAGCAGGAAATAAACAGAACCTTCCGGGTATACGGCCAGAATTAGACGGGGGAGTGAAGGCCACTTTAAATGTGTGAGTATTCAAGACAAGACTTGAATAGCTCTAACGACTTTATCTTCCGAACGAAGGCAAACAAATCCTTGCTCCACAGCCTGGGAGATGCGCAGTGGCAAAAGCCCCGACCGTGGCCTCCGGAGTCCTCAGAAGAAGTGCTATCTGAAGGTCTTGGGGACTCCGTTGGGAGATAAATAAGTAATATTTAAAACACCTTTTTTTTAAACATGCTTTAATGAAATGTACTGGTAATGGAAGAACTCCACGACTCCAGGAAGTGGCCCCAAAGCTTGCCATAACGTAAGGGGACCATGGTGATTTACAGCCAACGTCAGTTGAGCGTGGACAATTAGACCCAAGCTGAAACATAACATATAAAAAAGATTGTTTAAAAATATTTTGAAAATATTTTTTTATTATAGAATATAGTCATCAGTATGACATAAGTATACCAAGTTTGCAGTCGATAGTACATTGGGAAGTGGGTTAAAATTGCGTTACAAGATTTGAGGATACAACGACAACAACAAGAACAACAAATCTATGAGTGGGGCTGAGCCATCGGGAGACTCGCAGGTCAGTGGCAGGACAGGTCCCACGGCGGCGGCTGTGTCTACTCGAGATAAAAGGTCACGGCGTCGCCTCGCTCGGTGTAAGGCCGGAAACGGGAGGGCATCCTCAAAATCGGGGCACAGTTCGTCCGATGACGCTGGTTGTTGTTGTTGTTGTAATTGTCAGCAGAAACGTCACGCTACTCAAATTGTACATGTTGTGGGTTTACTCTCCAACACACCGGTGTGCTGAAGTAGTAACTAATCGGCACGTTTTGTTTACGTGACAAAGCTTATTGATTGGCTGTGTCGGGTGGTGGTGGGTTAACGACACATTTATATGTACGCGATCTAACCCAAAATAACCTTCATCACGAATAGCATCGGTCGCGAAAGCCTGCCACGTGTTAAATTGTCTGCGTGTGTCTGCATTGAACATGTTTCGCACCGTACGCAGCCAACACGTGCCAATCAAAGGCGGCCGATTGACGCGATCCCACGTGAACAAAAACGGACTCCGTGATCGTGCGTCGTCCAGCCGAGTGGCTTTTTGCAAACCTAGTCCTTCCCGACTGACTCTGCCAGCAGGAGTGTGTGTCTGTGTGTGTGTCTGTGTGTGTCTGTGTGTGTTTGTCTGTGTGTGTCTGTGTGTGTGTGTCTTTGTCTGTGCGCGTGTCACTTCGTTTGGTTCCCCACCAACCACCGCATGTGCGTGACGAGCGGGACGCACGTTTTTCATGGGTTGCGGTTTTTTTTTTCTTTTGCTTCGTTGTATTGGATTGGAGCGCGGCACTTACCAGATGTTGTAAACTTAGTTTTTTTGTTTACGAACAACAACAACAACAAAAGAGAGAGGGGAGACATGAACCCCCGTTGGGTTGGGGGAAAGAGAAAGACGTCACCTTTCTGTTGGGCGCGTCGAGGTGTTTGTTTATCCTCTTGTTTTGTTGGTTTTTAATTAGGTGTAATATTTAAAGAGCAGTCGCAACCTTTACTGCGGTTTAGTGCGGCTGTAGCATTGAGGGCGGAAGGCGGCATTGATCATAATTTGGGTTTTTGTGCGCGAGTGTGGGCGTGAGTTTGTGTGTGGGAGCCAGTGTGTGTGGGAAGCGGTAGTGTAGTGGTTAGCGTGCTGCGCTATGAAGCTGGCGACCCACGTTCGATTCCCGCTCACGACCAACACCAATCACGATTATTTTAACCGGTCCTGGGCCTCCCTTAGGTCGACTCAACCTCAAATGAGTACCTGGTGCGATGTGTACTAGGGAGACAAAGGCGGCCGGGCGTGGAGTTGGCCACCCACCAACAGGTGCTCGCAAACAGCACTTGCCCCAACAGTCTGTTAAGACTATACGGGGATCTTTGTCTCGTGTGTGATGAGTGTGATGAGTGTGATGAGTGTGATGAGTGTGATGAGTGTGATGAGTGTGATGAGTGTGATGAGTGTGATGAGTGTGATGAGTGTGATGAGTGTGATGAGTGTGATGAGTGTGATGAGTGTGATGAGTGTGATGAGTGTGATGAGTGTGATGAGTGTGATGAGTGTGATGAGTGTGATGAGTGTGATGAGTGTGATGAGTGTGATGAGTGTGATGAGTGTGATGAGTGTGATGAGTGTGATGAGTGTGATGAGTGTGATGAGTGTGATGAGTGTGATGAGTGTGATGAGTGTGATGAGTGTGATGAGTGTGATGAGTGTGATGAGTGTGATGAGTGTGATGAGTGTGATGAGTGTGATGAGTGTGATGAGTGTGATGAGTGTGATGAGTGTGATGAGTGTGATGAGTGTGATGAGTGTGATGAGTGTGATGAGTGTGATGAGTGTGATGAGTGTGATGAGTGTGATGAGTGTGATGAGTGTGATGAGTGTGATGAGTGTGATGAGTGTGATGAGTGTGATGAGTGTGATGAGTGTGATGAGTGTGATGAGTGTGATGAGTGTGATGAGTGTGATGAGTGTGATGAGTGTGATGAGTGTGATGAGTGTGATGAGTGTGATGAGTGTGATGAGTGTGATGAGTGTGATGAGTGTGATGAGTGTGATGAGTGTGATGAGTGTGATGAGTGTGATGAGTGTGATGAGTGTGATGAGTGTGATGAGTGTGATGAGTGTGATGAGTGTGATGAGTGTGATGAGTGTGATGAGTGTGATGAGTGTGATGAGTGTGATGAGTGTGATGAGTGTGATGAGTGTGATGAGTGTGATGAGTGTGATGAGTGTGATGAGTGTGATGAGTGTGATGAGTGTGATGAGTGTGATGAGTGTGATGAGTGTGATGAGTGTGATGAGTGTGATGAGTGTGATGAGTGTGATGAGTGTGATGAGTGTGATGAGTGTGATGAGTGTGATGAGTGTGATGAGTGTGATGAGTGTGATGAGTGTGATGAGTGTGATGAGTGTGATGAGTGTGATGAGTGTGATGAGTGTGATGAGTGTGATGAGTGTGATGAGTGTGATGAGTGTGATGAGTGTGATGAGTGTGATGAGTGTGATGAGTGTGATGAGTGTGATGAGTGTGATGAGTGTGATGAGTGTGATGAGTGTGATGAGTGTGATGAGTGTGATGAGTGTGATGAGTGTGATGAGTGTGATGAGTGTGATGAGTGTGATGAGTGTGATGAGTGTGATGAGTGTGATGAGTGTGATGAGTGTGATGAGTGTGATGAGTGTGATGAGTGTGATGAGTGTGATGAGTGTGATGAGTGTGATGAGTGTGATGAGTGTGATGAGTGTGATGAGTGTGATGAGTGTGATGAGTGTGATGAGTGTGATGAGTGTGATGAGTGTGATGAGTGTGATGAGTGTGATGAGTGTGATGAGTGTGATGAGTGTGATGAGTGTGATGAGTGTGATGAGTGTGATGAGTGTGATGAGTGTGATGAGTGTGATGAGTGTGATGAGTGTGATGAGTGTGATGAGTGTGATGAGTGTGATGAGTGTGATGAGTGTGATGAGTGTGATGAGTGTGATGAGTGTGATGAGTGTGATGAGTGTGATGAGTGTGATGAGTGTGATGAGTGTGATGAGTGTGATGAGTGTGATGAGTGTGATGAGTGTGATGAGTGTGATGAGTGTGATGAGTGTGATGAGTGTGATGAGTGTGATGAGTGTGATGAGTGTGATGAGTGTGATGAGTGTGATGAGTGTGATGAGTGTGATGAGTGTGATGAGTGTGATGAGTGTGATGAGTGTGATGAGTGTGATGAGTGTGATGAGTGTGATGAGTGTGATGAGTGTGATGAGTGTGATGAGTGTGATGAGTGTGATGAGTGTGATGAGTGTGATGAGTGTGATGAGTGTGATGAGTGTGATGAGTGTGATGAGTGTGATGAGTGTGATGAGTGTGATGAGTGTGATGAGTGTGATGAGTGTGATGAGTGTGATGAGTGTGATGAGTGTGATGAGTGTGATGAGTGTGATGAGTGTGATGAGTGTGATGAGTGTGATGAGTGTGATGAGTGTGATGAGTGTGATGAGTGTGATGAGTGTGATGAGTGTGATGAGTGTGATGAGTGTGATGAGTGTGATGAGTGTGATGAGTGTGATGAGTGTGATGAGTGTGATGAGTGTGATGAGTGTGATGAGTGTGATGAGTGTGATGAGTGTGATGAGTGTGATGAGTGTGATGAGTGTGATGAGTGTGATGAGTGTGATGAGTGTGATGAGTGTGATGAGTGTGATGAGTGTGATGAGTGTGATGAGTGTGATGAGTGTGATGAGTGTGATGAGTGTGATGAGTGTGATGAGTGTGATGAGTGTGATGAGTGTGATGAGTGTGATGAGTGTGATGAGTGTGATGAGTGTGATGAGTGTGATGAGTGTGATGAGTGTGATGAGTGTGATGAGTGTGATGAGTGTGATGAGTGTGATGAGTGTGATGAGTGTGATGAGTGTGATGAGTGTGATGAGTGTGATGAGTGTGATGAGTGTGATGAGTGTGATGAGTGTGATGAGTGTGATGAGTGTGATGAGTGTGATGAGTGTGATGAGTGTGATGAGTGTGATGAGTGTGATGAGTGTGATGAGTGTGATGAGTGTGATGAGTGTGATGAGTGTGATGAGTGTGATGAGTGTGATGAGTGTGATGAGTGTGATGAGTGTGATGAGTGTGATGAGTGTGATGAGTGTGATGAGTGTGATGAGTGTGATGAGTGTGATGAGTGTGATGAGTGTGATGAGTGTGATGAGTGTGATGAGTGTGATGAGTGTGATGAGTGTGATGAGTGTGATGAGTGTGATGAGTGTGATGAGTGTGATGAGTGTGATGAGTGTGATGAGTGTGATGAGTGTGATGAGTGTGATGAGTGTGATGAGTGTGATGAGTGTGATGAGTGTGATGAGTGTGATGAGTGTGATGAGTGTGATGAGTGTGATGAGTGTGATGAGTGTGATGAGTGTGATGAGTGTGATGAGTGTGATGAGTGTGATGAGTGTGATGAGTGTGATGAGTGTGATGAGTGTGATGAGTGTGATGAGTGTGATGAGTGTGATGAGTGTGATGAGTGTGATGAGTGTGATGAGTGTGATGAGTGTGATGAGTGTGATGAGTGTGATGAGTGTGATGAGTGTGATGAGTGTGATGAGTGTGATGAGTGTGATGAGTGTGATGAGTGTGATGAGTGTGATGAGTGTGATGAGTGTGATGAGTGTGATGAGTGTGATGAGTGTGATGAGTGTGATGAGTGTGATGAGTGTGATGAGTGTGATGAGTGTGATGAGTGTGATGAGTGTGATGAGTGTGATGAGTGTGATGAGTGTGATGAGTGTGATGAGTGTGATGAGTGTGATGAGTGTGATGAGTGTGATGAGTGTGATGAGTGTGATGAGTGTGATGAGTGTGATGAGTGTGATGAGTGTGATGAGTGTGATGAGTGTGATGAGTGTGATGAGTGTGATGAGTGTGATGAGTGTGATGAGTGTGATGAGTGTGATGAGTGTGATGAGTGTGATGAGTGTGATGAGTGTGATGAGTGTGATGAGTGTGATGAGTGTGATGAGTGTGATGAGTGTGATGAGTGTGATGAGTGTGATGAGTGTGATGAGTGTGATGAGTGTGATGAGTGTGATGAGTGTGATGAGTGTGATGAGTGTGATGAGTGTGATGAGTGTGATGAGTGTGATGAGTGTGATGAGTGTGATGAGTGTGATGAGTGTGATGAGTGTGATGAGTGTGATGAGTGTGATGAGTGTGATGAGTGTGATGAGTGTGATGAGTGTGATGAGTGTGATGAGTGTGATGAGTGTGATGAGTGTGATGAGTGTGATGAGTGTGATGAGTGTGATGAGTGTGATGAGTGTGATGAGTGTGATGAGTGTGATGAGTGTGATGAGTGTGATGAGTGTGATGAGTGTGATGAGTGTGATGAGTGTGATGAGTGTGATGAGTGTGATGAGTGTGATGAGTGTGATGAGTGTGATGAGTGTGATGAGTGTGATGAGTGTGATGAGTGTGATGAGTGTGATGAGTGTGATGAGTGTGATGAGTGTGATGAGTGTGATGAGTGTGATGAGTGTGATGAGTGTGATGAGTGTGATGAGTGTGATGAGTGTGATGAGTGTGATGAGTGTGATGAGTGTGATGAGTGTGATGAGTGTGATGAGTGTGATGAGTGTGATGAGTGTGATGAGTGTGATGAGTGTGATGAGTGTGATGAGTGTGATGAGTGTGATGAGTGTGATGAGTGTGATGAGTGTGATGAGTGTGATGAGTGTGATGAGTGTGATGAGTGTGATGAGTGTGATGAGTGTGATGAGTGTGATGAGTGTGATGAGTGTGATGAGTGTGATGAGTGTGATGAGTGTGATGAGTGTGATGAGTGTGATGAGTGTGATGAGTGTGATGAGTGTGATGAGTGTGATGAGTGTGATGAGTGTGATGAGTGTGATGAGTGTGATGAGTGTGATGAGTGTGATGAGTGTGATGAGTGTGATGAGTGTGATGAGTGTGATGAGTGTGATGAGTGTGATGAGTGTGATGAGTGTGATGAGTGTGATGAGTGTGATGAGTGTGATGAGTGTGATGAGTGTGATGAGTGTGATGAGTGTGATGAGTGTGATGAGTGTGATGAGTGTGATGAGTGTGATGAGTGTGATGAGTGTGATGAGTGTGATGAGTGTGATGAGTGTGATGAGTGTGATGAGTGTGATGAGTGTGATGAGTGTGATGAGTGTGATGAGTGTGATGAGTGTGATGAGTGTGATGAGTGTGATGAGTGTGATGAGTGTGATGAGTGTGATGAGTGTGATGAGTGTGATGAGTGTGATGAGTGTGATGAGTGTGATGAGTGTGATGAGTGTGATGAGTGTGATGAGTGTGATGAGTGTGATGAGTGTGATGAGTGTGATGAGTGTGATGAGTGTGATGAGTGTGATGAGTGTGATGAGTGTGATGAGTGTGATGAGTGTGATGAGTGTGATGAGTGTGATGAGTGTGATGAGTGTGATGAGTGTGATGAGTGTGATGAGTGTGATGAGTGTGATGAGTGTGATGAGTGTGATGAGTGTGATGAGTGTGATGAGTGTGATGAGTGTGATGAGTGTGATGAGTGTGATGAGTGTGATGAGTGTGATGAGTGTGATGAGTGTGATGAGTGTGATGAGTGTGATGAGTGTGATGAGTGTGATGAGTGTGATGAGTGTGATGAGTGTGATGAGTGTGATGAGTGTGATGAGTGTGATGAGTGTGATGAGTGTGATGAGTGTGATGAGTGTGATGAGTGTGATGAGTGTGATGAGTGTGATGAGTGTGATGAGTGTGATGAGTGTGATGAGTGTGATGAGTGTGATGAGTGTGATGAGTGTGATGAGTGTGATGAGTGTGATGAGTGTGATGAGTGTGATGAGTGTGATGAGTGTGATGAGTGTGATGAGTGTGATGAGTGTGATGAGTGTGATGAGTGTGATGAGTGTGATGAGTGTGATGAGTGTGATGAGTGTGATGAGTGTGATGAGTGTGATGAGTGTGATGAGTGTGATGAGTGTGATGAGTGTGATGAGTGTGATGAGTGTGATGAGTGTGATGAGTGTGATGAGTGTGATGAGTGTGATGAGTGTGATGAGTGTGATGAGTGTGATGAGTGTGATGAGTGTGATGAGTGTGATGAGTGTGATGAGTGTGATGAGTGTGATGAGTGTGATGAGTGTGATGAGTGTGATGAGTGTGATGAGTGTGATGAGTGTGATGAGTGTGATGAGTGTGATGAGTGTGATGACTGCGTGCATGTGCGGTGATTTCCGTCAAACCCACAATGAATGACACAGCATGGGGTGGCCGTCATCCAGCAGTGAATTTGACAAAGGGCTGCACATTATACCCGTATCACCATTATCATCATGACAATACATAAAAACACGCGCGTGCAATACCCCCCCCCCCTTTCTCCGCACCACACACAAACATCCCCCGGGTAATTTCCGCATCTCCTTTTAGAAGGTTGCGCCCGCGTGCGGAAGCTCTGACATCTTTCAAATCGTACCACTTTCAAGCGCGTCGAGCGACGTGAAACTTCCAAGCCGAGTGCGTGCACCTCTGTTCAGGCTACACGGGGGATGCGTCATTGTGGTCGCGAGGCTCGCCCGCCCGCTCGCAGAATTTCGCCGAGAGACGGAGGCGCGGATTTAGAGAAGAGACGCCGGTCGATGACATCGCGTTGCCCGTTGTGTTCGGCGAAGCGAGTGGCTGGTTGCTTCGGGGGTTCGCGGGGGGGGGGACGATGACACCCCGATAGTTGAGAATAACGATGCAGCGACAGGGCAAGGAACGTAGCGGGCACGAAGGGCACGACGCAGACCGGGAAGGAGATGGAGCGATTAAATCAACTCGTGTGTGTAGCGGCTAGTGTAGCGGTTAGCTCGCTGCGCTACGAACCCGGCGGCCCGAGTTCGACTCAGCCTCAAATGAGTACCTAGTGCGGTGTGTAAACATCGCGGCTAGGGAGACAAAGGCGGCCTGGCGTGGTGCTGCCCGCCCACCTACTCGTGTGCCGTTCCGGCCTCCATAGGTGCTACTCGCTAACAGCACTTGCCACGACAGTCTGTTCAGGCTACACGGGGGATTTTTCAGCGGCTAGGTGGACTGTTATCAGTGTATGTATGTTGAAACTTCTTTCGCACCGTACGTAGCCAACCGTGCCAATCGGAGCTGGGGGGAAGGACAACAAACTAAACACAGAAAGCAGTTCTACGGAAATGAGTTTGTCAATGTAGATGATTTAAAAGTGCACAGCTCCAGTGGCTTCCTGATATCGGAAGGAAGAGCGTTTCAGACGGCCGCAGAAGCGCGCGATGATGATGCGGCGACCGCTGTCTTTTTTCCATGGCTGAGATCGGAGAGGTATTGTGCTTGATTTGTGCCAAGCACTGTTACATCGCAGGATCGTGAAACAAGGTGGAGGCCTTCATCCAGCAGTGCCTTGAGCCTGGCTGCTGGTGCTGCTGCTGACCCCTGCGTCTATAACAACAACAATGATAATTTGTAACGTGCACAATTTTCACTTTCCAGAAGGCAGCGACCCTGAGTCGAGGGGCCCAGCTCAGACATCCACTCAGTAAAAGTGAAATAAAAAGATGTCGCTTTTGTGAAGGCGCTTAAAGGCGAGTCGAGAGTCGAGCGTCGCGAATGTGGAGGCGGGGGGGGGTGGCGGCGTTCCAAGTGGAGGAGGAGGAGGGGGGGGCAGAGGCAGACAACGGGGAAAAAGACGCGCGGCGATCGTGGTCCTGACTCTCAGTGTCAAGAGAGCTGCGGGAGAGTTCTGGTGGTATGGAGGGGGAGGTGGGTGGTGAGTGGTGGGGGGGGGTGGGGTAGCCCAGGGTCTCACCGTTACACAGCGACAACGCGAGGCACTAAAAGTGCAGCGGTCGTCACCACCGAGCGAACGTATCGCTTCGTTCCGGGGGATGGGTGCGGGGTGTCTCGGGGGCTCAACAACGCGAGGCATTCTCCTGCTACGGCGGCGGGGCTTTCCGCAGATTTGGTGGTGGCGGCGGTGGGGGAGGTGCTGACTGATGACTCGCCAGAGCGGCAGGAGTAATGAAGTCGAGTCACTCGCGCCGCCAGATGTTGGTGTTTGGAGAAGCAATTATCGCGGCGCTGTCACGGCGAAAACCGCGGTGCTTTTTGCAGCCTTTTTTTTACTGAGCACGCAGACCACAAAGGCCAAACACGTGGAGCGGCCGGCAACGACACAACGCGATGGAAGTTGTTACATCGTCATCACCATCGTCATCACCATCGTCATCACGATCCGTGGGGCAGATATCCCGTGGGCGTCCACTTCACATTCCGTCAGAAAGTTGTTGCAGGTGAAAGGTCAACGCCGCGCGTTCCATCGCGAGTGTCGATGGTCCGCAGGGCACGAGGTCGCGATGGGACATCGGCCAGTGGAGAAGCTGTAGGGTGTTTGAGGAGGGCACCATAGCGGGGAGATGGAGCGATGATTGTAGGAATGTGAATAGAGCGCCTTCCCTCAAGGCGCTCTGTAACGTAGTTTCACAAACGGTGCCAAAATACATATAATTTAGCTCGCGGCGGGGTTACAAGGGCTGAGAATTGAGTGCCCGCGATAGATGGGCACTTGGGGGCTAACGAGAGGGCACAGGGGAGGGACGGGGAGGGGTGGAGGGGCGAGGGAAGAGGAAAACAATTGGCGACAGAGAAGCGGTGAACCCGTATCCCCTGTGCCGTGGGACGTGGCCCTGCTGCCCAACCCACGCGCCTGGCGGCTCCGGGGCCGATGTTCAGCTGCGTGCCAGTTTGGTCGGCTGGGGCAAGGTCGCAGGGCGCCTCCTATTGGTCAGAGAGTCGCCTCGCTAGCCGGGAGGCCACGCGAAAGGTGGGGAGAGTGGTGGGGGGAGTGGTGGGGGGTGGAGTGGGGGGAGTGAGGGCGGTACAGGCGTCGAGGCGTGACAAATCATTTGGCGGCGTCGTTAGAACTCGTTAATGTTTCAGTTGCCGAGTCACTCCGTCTCAAGGAGTTTTCCTCCTTCGATGCCGTGGCTCGGTAAAAATTATGATTTGTCTCTCGAAAGTCGGGGGCTTTGTTGGGGGGGGGGGGGGGCGGCAGGGGGTCGGGGGTTTAAATGCATGAGAGGGGGGGTGGAGGGGGAGGAGGTGCGTGAACCGTGGGGCGTCCTCGCCACGCCTGACCACGCTGAACCGATATCGCCGCTCCATGCAGATACGTTTGAAGGAGAGGTCACGAGGTAAAGATCAGAAGGCATCAGCCGTCTGCTGCTGAGCCGAGTCGGCGAGTCAGTTAAAATCTGGCGGAGTCGCGCTCAGTGAAGCCCAGCGCCCCCCCCCCTACCGGTTGCAGTTGCACCGCCTACACACTCAATAGCTCCTGCGCTACACGTCGGCATATTTATATTCTTCTTGTGAGAGTCTGTTGAGACTGCGAGTCTCTGTAAGAATGTCAGGCGCTTCGATGTTGCGTAAAATCGAACACATACAAAGGGAGGGGTGGTGCTGCGTTATGAGTGAACCCGGTGACTTCAGTTTGATTCACGGCTAACATCGGTGTCGCAGTGACATCAGAATGAGCCCTGGGTTCCCCACTGCACCTACCCGCACCGAATATAATGGCGAAGTATGGTCAAACAACCCTCACGGCTGACCCGGAGTGGGCCACGGCATGATATGAGTACGTACTATGATGAAAATATATATTTTTTTATCTCAGAAATCCACTATAAATCAGGGGAATATGCGGGCTACATGTGGTAGAAAAACCATCGCACACGCACTAAAATCTATCGAACAGCTTGACGACGGGTTGATTGAGAGGGAGCAGTCGTCCTACACAAATAGTCCCGGGTTTGTGAGTGCTGTGAGCGAGTGGCACGTGTGTGGCTCGTGCTGTGGTGCCCTGGGGGTTGGCCCTCGCCAGCAAGGCAGCTTGCTCCGACTTGACAGTTCAATTCCCAGGGCAGGCTCGTAGGAATGTTATTTTTTTTTCGTGGAGGAATTAGCGAAACGCGCCGTCTGCCGGACAAGAACTGCCGCGGCCATACTAAAAACCTAGCGTACGCTATCAATAGTTTCGTGTATGTGTCCACAGGTGTGTATGGTGGTGTACATGGTGGTGCACATGTCCTGGCACAAGTGTCGTGGTGACGTCACCGCCACTTAGTGGCGAATGGCGGTTGTTGTTGATGGTGGTGTGGGGAGCGGTAGTGTAGCGCTACGAACCTGGCGACCCGGGTTCGATTCCCGCTCACGGCCAACATCAGTGACGATTATCTGAAACGGCCCTGGGCCTCCCCTAGGTCGACTCAGCCTCAAATGAGTACCTGGCGCGGTGTGTAAACATCGCCACTGGGGAGACGAAGGCGGCCGGGCGTGGTGCTGGCCACCCACCCCCTCGTGTGCCGTGCCGGCCTTCATAGGTGCTCGCTAACAGCACTTGCCCCAACAGTCTGTGAAGGCTAAACGGGGTGGGGGAGGGTCCCTGTGTGTGACTTTGTATGTGGTTAACGCATTGTACTGGCCAACAGCGGTGACGAATATCTGAACAGGTACTGGGACCTCCCCTGAGCTCACTCAGCTTTAGATGAGCTCCTGGTGCAGTGTGTACACATACAGCACTAGTGTGCTGTACAGGCTCTTACTTAATATGCGCTCCCGAGCAGCCCACGTAGGCTACAAGCTGCTTCAAGCGGTAACCCGTGGTCTTTGTGCGTTACATCAGTTCGGGTACAACCTCACAGACATCCCCCACACGATAGGCATCTTGGCACGGTGGTAGCTACAGTAACAGCACTTGCGCCAGCAGTCTGCGTGGACGTCTCTCTTGCATGGGCAGCGTTTCATCGCCGATTTGCACACTTGCACTACGATCTTGATTCTCGACTAACAATTTGTATCCGAACCTCTGTTGGGCCTGCCTGTAGGTCCACTCTGCATGGAGCAGTGTAAACATCAGCCACTTGGTAGCCAGTGGCCGCAAGTCGGTGCACCGTGGCGACCCGCAGTCTCGAGTCCTAGTCGTGTCATCTACTTGTCGTGTCATCTCTGGCTTGTCTTTTGTCTTCGTGTCACCGTTTGGCGTAGTCGGAGGGGTGGGGAGAGTGGAGGTGGGAGTGGGCGCAGAACGACGCCTTCGTCGTTTTATTAGCCGACATATCAGAGACAACGCGATATTTCATCTTTTTTTTACAGCACAATTTTGTTGTTGTTGTTAGGGCCAAGTGGTGGTGGTGGCCGTGTAACGCGACAGGAGGGGGTTGGGTTGGCGACGGTCACGCGGCTCGCGCAATGACTGCTGCCGGATGATCCACGACCGATCACCGCATCACTCTCCATCTCTCCCTGTCCCCCGGGGACGATGAGGAGCCTACTGCTCCTTCTGTTGCTGCTGCTGCAGAAGAATCTGAGAATTGTTCGGGGTTACGTTGGCTCGTAGCTTCATACGTGGGCGCGTGGCTCGAGCGACCGGAGTTTTAGCCCCGTTGTAAATCCTCTTCCTGCAGCTTGCAATCACCCCACACCAAACCCCAACGCAGCCTAGAACGGCGAACACCACTCGAAGGCAGACTCAGCAAGGCGGGGAGAGCGGGGTTTGCAAGGTTGTGACGAGCAGAACGAGCGGTAAGATCACCACCACCACCCACACGACCGATGAATCCGTGCAATTAAAGTCGCTTCGACGATTGGTGTGTAAACGTGGGAGAGATCGCAAGGTCACCACTCGCAGGGCACGTGTCAGGCCGACGCGATGGGCCAACCCCGCAGTCTGCCACCGTCCCACATTGCGTCCGACACGCGCACGAGGTGGTGACGCTCACCGCTGACAACACGCTCCTCGGGAAGCCTCGAGCCTACAGCATCCCGCAAAACCCTGATCGTCGGCCATCCAAGAAGCACTTTGAGCGGGTTCGACCCTCCCGAGCTTCCGAGATTCGACGGCATTGGGAGCATCGGGGTTGGATTTGGTCGGAGGCAAATGCATTCGATGCAATCGGACACTGCTCGGAATCTCCCAGCCACAATCACGTGCAGGTGGGCGTGTCTGTTTGGACTCCCCCCCCCCTTCAATGACGTAGGAGCGTCGGGGCGTGGCCGCAAACGCCTCTCTTCGGTACACTCTGCAAAACAGCGCCGCGTCGGCATCTTCGCCGTTATTTATTGGGTACACGGTGCAAACGTTCCCCGTGGGGGGGGGGGGGTGGTCGCGGTGGAGAGCGCCGCGCGTGCTGTAGCGCGCTCGTTAACGGGAACTCTTTGCTCGGCGTGGCTTGCCGGCAGTCTGACGGCACGCCAAGGAGGAGGGGTGGGGGGGATAGACTCGTAACAAAGTGCTCGCTCGCTTGGATCCCTTCCCAAAGACGCCGCCGCTCGTCCGAGCGGCCGTGGTTGTGCGCACGCCCGCAAATCTGCGTCGCGCGCGCGCGCCTGTGGGAGGGAGCGGTAGGGTGGAGGCGGTCCCGTGGTGCGATGTGTAAACGTGGACGCTGGGGAGACAAAGGCGGCCGCGCGTGCTGCTGGGGCCACCCACCCCCTCGTGTGCCGTGGCCGGCCTTCATAAGTGCTCACGAACAGCAGGTACTCATTTGAGACTGAGTCGATCTAGAGGATGCCCACGACCGGTTCAGATAATCGTCACTGGTGTTGGCTGTGAGCGGGAATCGAACCCGGATTGCCAGGTTCGGAGCGCAGAGTAGCGCTAACCACTACACCACCGCTCCCCACAAGTATATAGACAACCGCCATTCGCCACTAAGTGGCGGTGACGTCACCACGACGCTGGTGCCAGGCCATGTGCACCTTGAGGCCACGTGAAGTGTCGAACGCCCGCTGTCAGGAGGTCACGGGGCAGACCCAGGTGCCACGGGTCGACTGACTGAGATGACCGAGATGACTGGCTGATGCACCACCTGTGCCCCCTACTGTGCCAACCTGCTGTGCTTTAGCCACCCGGCGCTCCGCTCGTTGTTGTGAGCGTCGCTCCTCCGCCCTCCGTTGTTGTTGGAGGGCGACTGCCTCCAACTGCCCAGTAGCGTCCTTCACGAGCCTCCTCCACAGAGGCCGATCTTGACACCGCTGGTACCGGTCATCGGCAAGTCCACTCAGCTCCACGTCCTCCTGTACCACATCACTCCATCTCTTCTCTAGCCCGTGCCGCGCCCGTTTAGCCCCCTCGATCCGGCCAAACAAAAGCTGTTTCGGCATGCGGTGGCTGGGCATGCGGGCTACATGAACCAGCCAACGCAGCCTTGCCTGCCGGAGGAGCTCACCGATGGGACTTTGCCCAGATCTTTCAAGGATTTGTGAGCTCACACAATCCAGCCTGGTTAAACCCAAGATGGATCGTAGGCAGGCCAGCCTAAATGTTTCCAATCTGCGAAAGACACACACAGAGACACACACAGACAACGGTTGCTGCACACGAACACAAAATTCCACCATCCCCCCTACCGACCCCCCCCCAAAAAAAAATCTACCACAACGGCAAGCAACCAGCAGCAAGCAACCAGCAACAAGCAACCAGAAACACGCAACAGCAGCAGTTGAAGGTGCAACAGGGAAGAGCGAATACGCGCGCGAGTTCGGCTCCCTCGCACGCGCCAGCACAGCAGAGGGGGGGGGGGGGCTCGGGAAACACAACGACATAACAACAACAAGAACATGAAGAGAGAGAGAACATACATTCGAATTCGGTGAAGAAGAAAAAAAACCCCTCGATATTCCAAGAGCCGCGAAACCCACGGTGGTGAATCCGAGACGCCGTGGTGGTTCTTAATGAATGTCGCCACGAACCCAGTCCTGGAAGAGCCACCCGGGCATGCGAGGCGCGGTTTGCCGACCCCCCTCCTGCACCACACCGCCCTCGCCCCTCCACCATGAGCCGCTACATTTCTCTCAGCCAGATGGGTGGGATGGGTGGGCCAACTTTCATTTACGAAGCCCAACCAATTTTAGAAACAACACACACACAAAAACAACCCCACGTCCCCCCCCCCGCCCCCATCTCTTCCTCCTCCACAGGGCTGGAAAAATGCTGACGATTTCATTGCACGACGGTGGTTTGAGGATCGCCGAGCCAACTTAGGAAAGAACGAGAGCCGTTTACTTTTGCCTCTCAACTCGCCACCCGCCTCCTCTCTGGGGTTTGTTGTTGTTGTTGACGATGCGGCGAGGGACTGCAGGCGCCCTCCCCGCTGAGCTATATGGTAGAGGGACTTTTATTCCCCTCTCCGAGATTTGTATCGCGTTGTGGAAGATTAAACACAAAATATATAGATATATTTCTTACATGATTGGAACTGACCGAACGAACGCACGGGACTGGCGGGCGGATGGCTCCGACTCTCGGAATTCGTGTCCATGCTATCGGCCGTTATGTTCACGCGCGTAGGGCCGTTTATAGTCAAAACAAAAATTTTAATGAAAACAATTTATCAAGTTGGAGAGATTCAACGTGGACGCTGAGATCGTGCCATACACATTTAGATGACTCTTTCTCTCTCTCTGTCTCTCGGTGATTCATAGCAAGCGATGCCAAGAATGGCTGCTATTCATTTGTCTTTGTCGGTGATGTCCTCTCAGCCAACGCCAAATCGCCCCGGAATGCGCCCGATCTGGGCAGAGGCCAAGCGGGCTTGAGCCATCAAGCGTAACAGGTGTTTTCGGCTGTGGCGAGCAGCATCGAGACAGCACAGCGGCAGCAAACATCCACTGTTGCACTTTACTTATGTACTGCCACTGTTTATAACCTTTGACGAGGGCAAATAATATGGACTTTCTGGCCTATTAAAAAAGGGACGTAAAAAAATTACAGCCCGTTGTCAATCCACTGCTGGATGAATGCCTCCCCACGCTGTGTCACCACACTGATCAGTACTTGTTGAAGGGGAAAGGCATAGATACCACTCGCCACTGATGTTAGCTGTCTCCAGGTATATATAAAAAAAAAAAACATTCCGCGAGAGAGGTTCGTGGTGGTCCCTAAATAGCGAGCTTTTTGTGCGCTACATTCAATAGAGATATGAAATCATTGAATGCATTTTCTGGTAGATATCAATAAAATACCATTTTTCGAAGTCTCGAGGAAGGAGGTACTGCGGGGGAATCCCCTTCACTCCCTCCACCCCCCTTCACCCCCGTCCAACCCCTCCACCCCGCTCCCACCCAGTCGCCCTCCGTGTGGACCTGCCACTTGCTGCCCCAGGTCACCGTGTTGATGGCTCACTGCGCTATCCACTACGCCACCCGCTCACCCCAGCAGTGCGTCGTCGATTAATACATCGGCGCTGCTGCTGCTGCTGCTACTGCTGCTTTGGCAGTGGAACCAGCAGCAGCGCGACTGCGCGAGCCCGCACAGTCGCGGTGTCTGAACCGGTACCGGGCACAAAACTTCACAAATCCCACACCGGTTATTATTATAATAATAAATAACGAATATCGCGTTCACTGAGCAAATGCAGATAGATCGGTCCAAACATTTTGGACGCTCAAACGATTACCCGCGATCTCCTTCCCCGAACCCTCCCTGTGGCAACCCATCAC
Organism: Petromyzon marinus; assembly: GCF_048934315.1. Taxonomy (NCBI): domain Eukaryota; kingdom Metazoa; phylum Chordata; class Hyperoartia; order Petromyzontiformes; family Petromyzontidae; genus Petromyzon; species Petromyzon marinus. The sequence goes on along the minus strand of NC_133690.1, from coordinate 17,394,759 downwards.
TGTTTTTTTTTTACCAATAAAATGATCTCTCTGGGCCAATTTGCTACAAGGCAATATTTGTCTTAAGAATTATAATGAAGATGATGATGGTGGCGGTGGTGATGAGGATGATGAAAGAAATTGATTTAATTGATGCGTCAATTTACTTAACGAGTCTTTGCTGTCCAGACATTTGGGTAAGCCACTCTGCACACATTTGTCCGTCCAAACTTTCACTCCGTTTAAATTGGTTCTTTGATTTCGCTCAAATTTGATCTCTATTTACAAACCCTCGCCGTGACAACACACATCTGCTCTTTCCAGCTGATAAACAGCACAAGCCCTTGGACAAATAATCCAGAAATCGCCCAGTCCCGTCAGATATCGGAAGCTAAGGCGTGTTCGAGCCTAGATTTTGCGTGGATGGGGGCGACCACCATGCATAACAAGCGCTTTCGGGTCCTTGAGGGGCTATGTGGCTTGACGGCAAAGGGCAGTGCATCGTTGGACTGAAAATATACGCTCCGCAGTTTACACTTCCCACTTCAACGCCCTGTACTGACCGGCGTGATGAAGTATGTCCAAATGACCCCCACGACCCGCACGGCGTGGGCAGGCCCCTCGTACAGAAATTGATTGGCATGAACCAGGTGCACAAAGAGAGTTCATCCCTAGGGGTCAATTTGCCGACAAGGCAATAACTTGGCTTACGCGGGATGATCGTGGCGGCGATCTTGATAATGACGATGATGAATTAAAATAATTGGACTTCACTCTCTTTCGCGAGCCTCAGAGCCAGATTCTCTCAGTCAAAATCCCTCCATGTCTCCGGATCAAGGCAGCTTTCTCCCCCACCCCCACCTCACCCCACTTCACCGAACAGCCCACGAGCCCCAAGGGATGCATAGGCTCCGGGGTTAATTGTGCGGGCTGTTTGTAATATCTGTCCCGTGATTGCGCTGGTGCCTGATGACATTTTACGAGAATTTCTTGCAATCTGCGGTAAAACATCACCCCCAAGGAAACGCACTCACTCACACACGCACACACACGCCCACACATACGGGCATCCACACACACACGCACACATCACACGTATAGCCTTCACAAGAATGTTGGGGCAAGTGCTGTTCGCGAGGACCTATGAAGGCCGGCCCCGGCACACGAGAGTGTGGGTGACCAGCACCACGCCCGGCCGCCTTTGTCTCCCTAGTGGCGATGTTTACACATCGTGACCAGGTACTCATCTGAGGCTGAGTCGACCTAGGGGAGGCCCATGACCGTTTCAGGTAATTATCAGCGGTGTTGATTGCCGCGAACGGGAATCGAACTCGGTTCGCCGGGTTCGTAGCGCAACGCGCTGACCGCTGCACCACCGCTCCGCACACCGCACCCCCTACACAGCACGCGCACACAGAATCACACACATAATCCCACACAGAATCACACACAGAATCACATAATCCCACACAGAATTACACACAGAATCACACACAGAATCACACACATAATCCCACACAGAATCACACACAGAATCACACACAGAATCACATAATCCCACACAGAATTACACACAGAATCACACACAGAATCACACACATAATCCCACACAGAATCACACACAGAATCACACACAGAATCACACACAGAATCACACAGAATCACATACGTAATCACACACAGAATCACACACAGAATCACACACATAATCCCACACAGAATCACACACAGAGTCACACACAGAATTACACACAGAATCACACACAGAATCACACACAGAATCACACACATAATCCCACACAGAATCACACACAGAATCACACACAGAATCACACACATAATCTCACACAGAATCCCACACAGAATCACACACAGAATCACACACATAATCCCACACAGAATCACACACAGAATCACACACAGAATTACACACAGAATCACACACAGAATCACACACAGAATCACACAGAATTACACACAGAATCACACACATAATCACACACAGAATCACACACAGAATCACACAAGAATCCCACACAGAATTACACACAGAATCACACACAGAATCACACGCAGAATTACACACAGAATCAGCGCGATTTCTTTGTTTTGGGAGTGGGTGGCGGCGGGCAGGGGGTTGCTGCTACGCTACACTCATCCCTGTGGTGCCGTGACGCGGCATTCCCTCCACGTTCGCGGCTTGCGGACTGCGCGGCCAGGCGGATGGAGCAGGAGCGTGAGGGCGCGTCACGGCGAATTCGGTTCGCGTGGACATTGATTCTTCACGGTCCGCGTGGACATTGATTCTTCACGGAGGTGACGGCGTGCGGAATTGACACGAACGATGAGTTCAGACGAGTGGCGGCGCGGGGACGACTCGACATCGGAGACGCGTTCGAGGCTGCTGCTGCTGCTCTCTCTTGTCTCTTTATTGGGTAGGGGCTGCGTCGACAAAGTCGCCTTGCTGTTGCTTGACACGCCGCTTACGAGCACGTGGCACGCGTGACGCTCACGAAGGGCGTCGCTATCACCCCTGGGTGTGCGAAGGCGTGCCCTGACACGCGTAACGCTGGCGCTTTTCCTAAGATGCCGACAACAAAAATTGTCATCTTTCATCTGCACCGGGAGAGCGATAGCACGTCTGTGTGCGTGTCAGAACATCGATTTATGCCAGTAATAAGCCACGGTTTCGAAAACTGCAATTGTTGCCTTCTCTGGACAATGTCCGGTCCAGCCGTGGCTCCGAAACTCTCCCGCTGCCCATTCGCGTTCTCCACTCCCGAGTTTATAACCACAGATAACTTACCTTCACAATAACAAGAGCAACATTGATAACAATACATGCCAACTTTTAACACTGCTCACCGTTCCCACCAAAACATTCACCAGTGTGATGATTTTAATACTTTTTTGACCCCGTGAAGTCGCCACATTTATGGAACCGCCACTTTTCCACCGTGGGTTAATACGGAACGGGACTAAGCAATCCCCCCACCTCTTTCTCTGCCCGCTCGCTCTACTCCCTGACCTAACCCTCATCTTTCCCTTCCCCACAGAAAAGTACAAAAATCCCCGCTCGCGATCCCCATTCGGGTGGGACAGTGAGCCCAATCTCCCCCCCCCCCCCCCAGCTCAACCCCCTCTCCTCTCATCCCAGCAGCACAGAGTTCTGGGTCTTAGATCCGCAGAGTTTCTCTTACCCTACCGTCCCTGCGTAGCGGTTCGTGCTCTGTACCGAGCTCTTATTGAAATACATTTTTTTTTTTTACTTCCATATGAATAAAAACACAAAGGAATCGCGTCGCCACGTCGGCCGATACCGCACGGGCCAGGCTCGACAGGGCCAGGATCGTAAATTCCCCAAAAAAGGCGGCGGCGGCGTCGTCGTCGTCGGCGGCGCAGTGCAGGGCCCTGAGAGGCGACCTGGGGCGGACGCCACGCGGCGATTTAAACGGCGCCTCCGCATCGGGGACTGCCTCCGCGACAAATGGGCGCTGTCGCGGGGAATTTTGCGATAACGTCCCGCACGCGCGCGCGCGCGCGAGAGATAGAGGAGAGTGGAGATATGAAAGAGAAAATCCAGTTATGTTGCGTTTAAAATGAATGCCGAGTGGTTTGGGCGTGCGTGCGGTCCGAGTGACTCGACTCGAAGGGGAGCGAGATGCATATTTAACTCGAACGGGGGACGGCTACCGCTTTGATGTGTCGCGTCGAGAACTGAATAAACGGCTGTATAATGCTCGTGGAAGAATTTAATGTGAATTGTGAATGCAACGTTCCCTCTCGCTAAATCTAAGTGCGTCTTCTTTCCAATCGCCTTTGTAATCCTTAGTCTCTCCGCACCCGATTCTTCTCTCGCTCTCTCGTTTGTTCACTTGGCTTCTTCGCGTGTCCCTCCTCGTCAGCCCTACCGCACGTATACAGACATAGATCCCCCGTATAGACTTTAATAGACTTGCGGGGCAAGTGCTGTTTGCGAGCAACTCAGGAAGGCCGGCACGGCTGACGAATGGGTGGGTGGCCAGCGACACGTCCCAATATAAATTTTGATTTAAAGCTTTCGTGACTGCAGTAATTCATATTCTTAGTTTTTTCGGTAAAGTCACGTTGAAGAGAAACAACAAAATAACAAAATATATATAAAACAATAAAAAAAAAAATTCTCACGACGTTTCGACCATAACTCAAACGGTCATCATGATCATCATGATCATGTTTTATATATATTTTGTTATTTTGTTGTTTCTCTTCAACGTGACTTTACCGAAAAAACTAAGAATACGTCCCAATATCGTCGTCTTCCCAAAGCTGATGTTGTATACACACTGCACCAGGTACTCATTTGAGGTCGAGTCGACCTGGGGAAGCCCAGGACCGGTTAGGTAATTCATAATAAAGGTTTTTGTAGGTAATTGTCACCGGTGTTGGCTGCGAGTGGGAATTGAACTCGGGTCGCCGGGTTCGTAGCGCAGCGCCCTAACCGTCGCGCCACCGCTCCCTACACACACCGACGTACAAACACTGACTCGCCACCCCCCTCTTTTGAACTCATGCTCCTCTCCCTTTGCTCTCTCCTCCTCCGCCGCTGCCGAGAGCAGCATGGGCCAAGACGGCGGGGGCAGCATGAACGGCTCGCTGGAGCACGGCGGTCCGGCGGGGCAGCCCGACCTGGACGCCATCAAGATGTTCGTGGGGCAGATCCCGCGCTCGTGGAGCGAGAAGGAGCTCAGGGATCTGTTCGAGCAGTTCGGCCCCGTCTACGAGATCAACATCGTGCGGGACCGCACGCAGAAGCCTCCGCAGAGCCGCGGTGAGTGGTCGTGCGGGCGGGATTTGGTGAATTATTGGGCGAACGTGCAGACGTTGGGTCGACGTTGGGTCGACGTTGGGGCAACGCTAGGCGGATGTTGGGTCGACGTTCGTCGTTGCATTGGCGCAAGCTCACGCCAACGTCGGGCCAACGTAAGCATTTTGGCGGTGTATACTCACAATAACAAGCGTAGCATGGCCCTAAAAAAACCGCATAAATAATAACCAGAGTAAATATAACGACATCACGGCTTCACACAGTCATCGCTCAACGCGAGCAACCTCAAGTAATGCACGGTTCAGTTATAATTTAATAAGGGTTAGCGGAGTGATTATTCGACGTGTGAACATGTCGCTGTCTGGGAGAAATCTCAGAGCTGGGGATTTAAGCGTGAATTGTGAACGCGCGGGAGTTGCTTCCCTCCCCCTCTCCCCGTTGAACAGTGAGCGGCTCTCTGACTGATAATCAGAGGCGGAAACACCCGTGCGTTACTGTGGGCGCACCTGGCTGTGTGGGTGTCCATCTGCCGCAGAGCGCGTGGGATTGGCGCCTGCGTTGCAACATCGACAATGTACACAGGGCACACGGAACACACGCCGCGCTGGGACGGAGGGGTAGCGCAGGCGGGTTAGCGCAACCGCGCTTTGAAACCAGCGAACCGAGTTCGATTCCCGGCCGCGGCTACCATCAGTGGCGAGTGATATCTGAACTGTTAACTACCTCACCTGGTATGCAGGAGGTCGTCGGTTCGATCAAGACCCGGACGCATGTATAATTGGAGTTTGCGTGGTCGTGTGGATTTTTCTCCGGGTCCTCTGGATTTTCCCTCCACATCCAGCAACATGCGTTTATAGTATTTGGCTGCTATAAATTGCCACATGATAAGCCGCTTCATTATTTGTGGCCACGTCGCTTCTTAAAAAAGAGCTCTATAGCTCAGTAGGGGCCTTACCTGGTAAACTACAAATTTATTCGAATAGAGAATAAATTAATTTCCAACCGGCAATGAAGTACGGTCAAGCGGCCTCTCACGATCGACAGCAGTGGATTGACAAAGGGGCCGACAGGTAGAGCGGTGTCACCGTGGCGAGCGCATTGCACTCCGAACAGCGGGCACGGCCGATTACATCACCAGCGACAGTTCACATCAGCGGCGAGCGGCAGCCAACCCGGCCCCCAGCTCGCCCCATTCCCCAAACCTTCACTGGACCACCTTAAGGGGGGGGGGGGGGGGGGTCAAGTACGGTAAAAAATCCCTTTGCGAAGGACGCAGCATCGGACATCGGGCAGCGGAGGCCTGAGCGGCGCTGTAAACGATTTGGGACATTCAGTGGCCACGCGCACGGCGGGGTTGCTGGCCACCACCTCTCGACCTGCCTCGGCGTTTGGCTCGTCGGGCCCTCGCGCGCACCTGGTGGGGGTTGAGTCGGGGTCGACCGCGGTGGCCGCGCATGTCCTCAGCGCTTTTATTGGCCCAGTCCGTGTGAAGTTCAACGTCTCGATCCTCGCTGCAGCTGCCTTTGTCTTCTGCCGAACATCCAAGAGTGGGGGGCGAGGGGCGGGGGGGTGGGGGAATTCGCAGCTGGAGTTCCTCATCGCGTTTGCCTTGCGTGGTGGCGCAAATCCCAAACATTAAAATTGCTTTCCCGGATATCCCGCTGCAGTCGCGACCGCCGCCTTTATTGCATACGCGGTGATTGCCGTGGGCCCATGGGGAGGCGAATCACGACATGCGATGTTGAGCCCCTCCTCCACTTTCCATGTATAAACTCGTCGTGAGATGGCGGAAGAGAGATACTGTCGTAGGCACGCTTGTTCAGAGACGCGGCGGTAGAAGAGAGACGCAGATGAGAAGATGCCTTCTGTGAGATGACAGAGATGTAGACTCTAAAATTAAAACTAATTTATTTAGAACTGCTATTTGTGTTTAGTTTGTTGTCCTTCCCCCGCACCTCCGATGAGCACGGTTGGCTACGTACGGTGCGAAAGAAGTCCAACATACATCCATACTGACATACGGGACAGATATGTAATGAGATGATAGAAGAGAGAAATACAGGCAATAACGGAGATGAGAGCGATTAATTAGCGCTATTTTTCCTCGACCTTTTTATCGTTTGTTAGCATCTGAACTCGAGCTTGGCATTTGGTGCCTCCGTATCCGTGTGGATTCCCCGTGGAATCTCCCCGCCCGCCCCACCTTTAACTCCACGGGGCTCCACGCCTCTTCCCACGCGCGCTTTTGTGTGACGCCCAGCGCACAGCCATCACCACCACCAGCAGCCACCAGCAGCAGCCACCAGCAGCCACCACCAGCAGAAGCAGCCACCAGCAGCCACCAGCAGCCACCACCAGCAGAAGCAGCCACCAGCAGCCACCACCAGCAGCCACCACCAGCAGAAGCAGCCACCAGCAGCAGAAGCAGCCACCAGCAGCCACCGCCAGCAGCCACCAGCAGCAGCCACCAGCAGCCACCACCAGCAGAAGCAGCCACCAGCAGCCACCAGCAGCCACCACCAGCAGAAGCAGCCACCAGCAGCCACCACCAGCAGCCACCACCAGCAGAAGCAGCCACCAGCAGCAGAAGCAGCCACCAGCAGCCACCGCCAGCAGCCACCAGCAGCAGCCACCAGCAGCCACCACCAGCAGAAGCAGCCACCAGCAGCCACCAGCAGCCACCACCAGCAGAAGCAGCCACCAGCAGCCACCACCAGCAGCCACCACCAGCAGAAGCAGCCACCAGCAGCAGAAGCAGCCACCAGCAGCCACCAGCAGCAGCAGCAGAAGCAGCCACCAGCAGCCACCGCCAGCAGCCACCAGCAGCAGAAGCAGCCACCACCAGCAGAAGCAGCCACCAGCCACCACCAGCAGCCACCAGCAGCAGAAGCAGCCACCACCAGCCACCGCCAGCAGCCACCAGCAGCAGAAGCAGCCACCACCAGCCACCACCAGCAGCCACCACCAGCAGCCACCACCAGCAGCAGCAGCGCATTGCCCCGGCGCTCTCTCACGAGCGGGCCACAGTGGTCCTCGGCGGGCCTCTTGGCCCATTAAATGAATGGCCGCCCGGTGATTGATCGCGAGATAAAATGTCGCGATGGCCAGCGGCGTCGGCGGTCGGCGCGCCCGCCGTCTTGGTTGGGTTTGTCGGTCGCTGGAGGGGCCCGCGGGGATCGAGGCGGCGGGCCGCGCAGTGAACGCGCCCCGGGATTGTCGAGCGGAGCCTTTTTGCCCGCGAATAAATGGATGGATCCCCCCCCACCACACCTCTCCCGGGTTTAATGCGACCTGTCCGGCAAGATGACATGAGTGTGTGTGTGTGCGCACGGGGAGCGGTGGCGTATCGGTTAGCGCGCTGCGCTACGAACCCAACGACCCAGGTTCGATTCCCGCTCACGGCAAACACCGGTGACGATTATCTGAACCGGTCATGGGCCTCCCCTAGGTCGACTCAGCCTCAAATGAGTACCTGGTGCGGTGTTTAAACATCATCCACTGGGGAGACAAAGGCGGCCGAGCGTGGTGCTGGCCACCCACCCCCTCGTGTGCCGTGCCGGCCTTCATAGGTGCTCGCTAACAGCACTTGCCCCAACAGTCTGTTAAGGCTATACGGGGGGTCTTTGTATGGTGTGTGATGGCTGTAAATGGCGAGCGGTAGCGCACCGGTTAGGACAACGCTGCACTACGAACCGGGAATTCAGAGTTCGATTCCCGCTCATGGTCACCGATACCGGTGACGATTATCTGAATCGGTTCAGAGCATCCCCTAGTTCGTCGACTCATCTTCAAATGCGCACCTGGTCTGGTGTGTAAACATCGGCAATGGCGAGACAAAGGCCGCCGGGCGTGGTGCTGGTCACCCATCCCTTCGCGTGCCTTGTCGACCACCATTGGTGCCACTCGCTAACAGCACTTGCCCCCAACATCCTGTGAAGTCTATACGAGGGGCCTTTGTCTTTTGTGTGTGCGCGCGTGTGCGTTCATCTACGTAAATTATCGGAATCATTCGCAACTCGACAGGCAGTGGCGGCAGCGGTGCAACGCAGAGTGGATGACAGGCTCGGTGCGGGAGGCAGGGAGGGAGGCAAGGAAATTGTATCAAAGTGCTGATTTCCTCCTGGGTGTAATTGCTTGTTCGGAGAGAGAAACTCAAGCGGCGCTGGGGTCGTCTTTACAATTCCGGTCGCTTTCTCTCTCTCTCTCGCGGCATTGGCGTGGAGATGCCTCCGCTGCCACGTCCCATGATTCATCACCGCCAGCAGCAGCAGCGGCGGTGGTGGTGGCGGCTTCAGCCGTCTCTCCTCCTCCTCCTCGCCCAGAGGCTCCTTTGTCGCCGTGCAGGGGGGCGGGGGGGGGGTCGCCGCGGTTGCTCTGTACGGCTCGCGCGTGCGGACTCGGCTCGTGGACGCGACGAGTCCGCGGCGATGAGCGATGTTTGTTTGCTCCACGTGCTGCGAGAGCTTCTTTCGGGGGGACCGACACGCGGCTCTCTTTCTCCCACGGGGTCGATCCGTGACGGAGACTATCGTGGTGCCGCACGAGACGACACGCGGCACGACCCCAACACGCTGTCCTTACACAGAGGTCCGTAGACTTACATCGAGACCCATGGCGTTACATCGTCTTCTAACACAGACGTCCCTCGCTATTGCTTGGGGTCAGCTGTTCAGATTTCCTTTCTCCATGAACTTCAATGCTGTACCTCTGCTCTCGTCACGTACATACGTAGAATTTATTTCGCACCGTACATAGCCAACCGCGCGAATCGGAGGTGCTGGGGAAGGAAGAAAAATGTAAAACAGCATCCTGGTATCGCATCGCACTGCACCAAACACTCCCATTCCCCCCATCAGCCATTCTCACGGCATCTTCTCCGTCTCTTCTCAGTACGTGCCAGAAAATATTTCAGTCTCGCATTCCCGGACCTTTCTCGCTTCTGTGATTGATCCCTGTTGTGGCTCTAACTTCTTCATTCCACCTCTGTTCGATGAGCGGTCAACAGCCCGAACGGGGTCACCCCTCACGTGACAACCAATGGCAGTGCCGGGCACGGTGTGAGTTCCAGTTTGCTCATTTTCTGTGTACGGTGATCATCGCAATCAGAATCTTTATTTAGACTGGAGCAGTGTCGTGGTAACGACGTTATCAGCTCAGGGACCGTCCATAAAGAACGTCACGCGATTTTTAGACGATTTTTGACCCCCCCCCTCGTCACACGGCGTCACAAAAAGTCAGACCCCCCCTTAAATATGACGTCACAAAGCTCTGCTCCCCCCCCCCCCCAAAAAATATAAAACATGCTTCAAATCGCTTTAAACTATTGCCATTGTAGTGCGTATTTAATGTGGCGCTGCACTCTGATGTTGTAGGAGAGAACATTTATTTAAAAAGTCTATTTAATTAAGTAGAACGTGTTGTCTATATTTATTTAAAGTTGCGCATTTTGATATGACGTCATATTTCTCAGCCCCCCCCCCCCCTCGTCACACATCGTCACAAATGTCTGACCCCCCCACCTCCCAGGTGCGTGACGTCATTTATGGACGGCCCCTCAGGGGCTAGGCCAATTGGTCACGTGGTGCCCCAATATTGAATTCGTCTCGCACGGTCACTCAGCGTTAGCGCTTCAATGAAGTTAAAATAAAGCGTGCAACGTAATTGAAAGCATTTTCATTAAAACAAATTAAAATGCGTTTTTTTTTTACGATTTAGAAAACAAATCTCGTGGTGGTTGTCAAGGCGGTCCAAACTCGTAGTTTTGGCCACCAGAGGGGAGTAGGGGCAAGCACCCCCTGCCCCCACGCTCGTTACGCTACTGGACTGGATTAATCCGATGAGCTATGAAGCTCTTTTTCTACAAATATCCGGTCGTAATCACAACGACAAGCCCTTAATCCGTAACAACTCACCCAGCCTTAAGACTCCTTTACGGGAGGGTCCTGTTAGTTTGGGGTATTTTTTGGTCCTAGTTTTATTTGGCTTCGTGCGGGAATAGAGTGAAGTACTGTACCTGGAGAAGCCCCATGCATGCGCACGAAGGGATAACGCCCAGAGCTGTGCACAGATGGATTAAATAATCTATTTTTCGCCTGCAATATGCCCCCCACCTCGCAACCCAAGACTGAAATCCGTGGTATTGCCAGCATCCTAGCAACAATCTAAACAGGCTCCGTACTGCTTAGCTTTCGAGATCATACAGGCTATGGTCATGTGACCTGGATAGATTGAAATGTTATCATCATTTATTTTGGATCGAGGGTTCTTTATTTAGTAGATTAAACCCCCTATTGAGAATCCTTGCCTCGCATGATGCATGTTCTTTATTCAACTATGTGAACGCACATTGAGATTAATTATCAGTTTACATCGACATCCTTTATTTAAGCAATTGAAGAGCCCATTAAAATTAATTATATTTTGTGAAAAAATAAGTACTTTACACGCACGTTGAGAGACCTATTTTCTGTCCCGTCATTTAAGTAATTTAACTACGTAGAAGCACATTGGTAGCAATTAACCCCTTATCATTTGTCCTTTATTTTTCCACGTAAGAGCTCCTTGAGTGTTATTATCTCTCGCAATTGGCCCCCTTCACTTACTCGGCTGAGAGCTCATTGACCGACGACTTTCGTTTTGCAACGCAGACCGTGCAAGGGTTGACATTAGCGATGTGCAGGGTGCATGGTGGTCGGGGTTTATGCCGTCTTAGAATTCCAGTTGCACCCCGGGGAACGTCCCGATGTGAGATATCGAAACGTTTTGACAAAATGTACTGCCACAGGAGGGATACTCCATCTAAGCTGGACCCAAAGAGTGCCCAAAGTTGAAGTAGGAAACAGGTTTGCACACAGAAGAAGACCACCCGACGATGATGATGATGATGATGCAGGCAGTAATGAGAATGACACTGGCACGATTTTGGACACACATGTAGAAAGATGGACAACAACAGGAAAATTAAAAGTGGTTTCTTTTTTCGGAAAAATGTAAGGAACCGGAGAGAGAGAGAGAGAGAAATACCTAACACACAATGGCTTGACAACGACAACACAAGAGATTGGTGCCAGAAAGATGTGGCCACGACTTGATCATATTGGCACAAGGGAGAGGAAAGTTTAAACAAATTACGAAATGTGCAGTGTACACCTACTACGGGCTGTTTGCCCATGGCCCGTGATGATGTAACCACAATGTGGTACTAATTTTTATTGAACCCAGAGGAATAACGGGCTGAGTCAACCCCCGAACCAGGCTGTGAACTCGCGACTCTCCAATTGTGAGCAGCTCGCTCTACCGCCGAGCGAGCAGGCCAGGTAAACTAAATATGATTATACAGGTTTTATGGGTTAGATCCTATAAATATAAATGTGTCGTGAAACCCACCACCACCCGCCACAGCCAATTAGTAAGGTTTGCCAGGTAACAACCCTTACTAATTGGCTGTGTCGGATGATGTTGGATGATACTGTATTATGGATAATATTGGTCGCGAAAGCCTGCATGTTAAACCAAAATTATTATTACAGTAATATGCCGAATTACGTCTCTGCCTTTTACGTCGTTTCGAAAATACGTCGTCACTTTATGGAAACCGCCACCCGGTTTGCGTCGCCTCAAGCCCACAACTCAAGTCACTGACCGTATCGCCCGCTCCCTTCTCGTTATCCGTCGCCTCTCAGCCCTTCGGCTTCACCACCACGACCACCTACCGCTGGAAGTCGCTTTGATTGACGTCGTTTCGATATTCGTCGCCGTCGCACCTTTCAGGAACGCATCCCCGACGCAAATCGAGGTGTACTATGATTAAAAAAAAAGTTTGTTTTTTTTATAATGAACAGGCATGAATAGCCAGAACCCGGGGGTTCATACGTAGGCCGAGCTTATTTGTGTTCGTGCCCGTTTCATTTGAAGCGAAAGAGGCACTTAAGATAACATTGTGAACGATGGGAGTGGATTGCATTGGTGGTGCGGGTCAGTGAGCTTCCCACTGTGCGTCGTGGATTTTTTTTTAACGTTCGGCGCTTGGCAAGGAACGAGATGAATTACGGTGGAAATTGCGTTCGCCCGATTTTTACACCAACAACATCATCATCATCATCACCGACATCGTCATTTCGCAACGTGAATACCGAAACGCGCCGTGGGATATTTGTGGCGGTTGTGGACAAAGCCGCTGAGATGGGAAGGGCATTGCGGGCCGTGGCGTTCGGGCGCAATAATGTCGAGTGCTGTGTGTGCACACGCAGGCGACACCACTCGCGTGAGAATGACAGAGGTCCCCTCCCCGCCGTATAGCCTTAGCAGACGGATTGTTTAAGTGCTGTATACAGCGAGCACCTATAAAGGACCGGCACGCCCGAACGCCTTTGTCTCCCCGGTGCTGATATTTAGACAGCAACACCAGATACTCATTTAAGGCTGTGTCGATCTACAGGAGGCCCAGGACCGGTTCAGATAATCGTCACTAGCGTTGACCGTGAGCGGGAATAGAACTCTGGTCGACGGGTTTGTAGCGCAGCGCAGCTAACCACCGCGCCACCGCTCTCTGTGCCGACCTATAAACACAACAACAACAACAACAACCGCCATTCGCCACTAAGTGGCGGCGACGTCACCATGGCGCTCGTGCCAGGCTACGTGCACGTTAAGGTCGCACACTCGCACACATGCACTGCTGTGCAAACACAGTGCCATAGCTAGCAACAGTACCGGCGGTGTAACTGCACCGGGGGTCATAGGTCGGAGGGTCCCGGCCCGGGCGCAGAGCTACGAAACGTTGGGGGGGGGGGGGACGGGGGGGGGGGCATCTCATTCCCTGTGCCAGTGCCTAAGCCATCCACACACCATGCCGCTGCTGGCAAAACGCGTGCAGCCGCCGTCTGATAGCGCCGCTTGATTGTTGCTTGACACCGAGCAGGCACGCCACAAACGACAATAAACATTTACTCACGAGCAACACCACCGTGAAAGAGCCCTCTCCCCCCCCGTGTTCAATCCGCGCCGCCCTCGCGTTCCATTAATGGACATCCACGCGGTTTTTATTTTTATATTTTTAAACGAAGAAAGAAAACCACTCCCAATTCGCCCGTTATGTTTTATTTAATTGGTAAATCGCATAAGACATCCGCGCTGGGGAAGAATAGAGAGCTGGTAAACTCATTACCGGCGAGGCGCTGCCGAGGAGCAGGCGATTCCTCCCGTGAGATCCCACAAGGTAAATGTCAGGGCTGCTCAAAGCGCTCTTGACACAGCGAGACGAGGCGAGCGAGTGAGCGAGCGAGCCACTAATCCGGCCAGCAGCGTTCGCCATTGCCATCGCCGCCAGTGATATTAGTATGTACAAATATACAAATATATCTATAAAACACAAAAGTTTTGTCGTCTTATTATTTTAATTGTCATCGTTTAGCAGTGGGGGAGGGGGGGGGGGAAATAGGAGCGGGCATGCAGGGAGGCGGGCAACACAAGGGGACATCTCTCCTGGGTGGGCCTCATACAAGAGAGGGCACCAGAACGGACCGTGTGGGATTTTTGTTTTGTTCGCTGAACACCTAGGTCAAGTAGCTCAGCGAGCGGCTCGCCATCGGGAAGGTCCGCAGAGTTCAAGTCCGCGGTGGCGATATGTTAACTTCGTCGCCTGGTATACAGGAGCGTGTGGGTTCGATCCTGACCCTGACGCCAGTATATTTGGAGATTGCGTGTCTCCCCGTGGTTGCGTGGATTTTTTTCTCCGGCTTCTCCGGTTTTTCCCTCCACACAGAAACATCCGTTCAGAGTCTTCTTTGGTTCTTTCGGTAAAGTCACGTAGAATGAGAATAAAATAATAAATTGATAAAATAAAATAACACAATAATATTCTCACGACGTTTCGGCCACTGTCCTCCAGACAGTCTCGTCCCCTTCACCTGATGAAGGCCGCTTGTGTTGTGGCCGAAACGTCGTGAGAATATTATTGTGTTATTTTATTTTATCAATTTATTATTTTATTCTCATTCTACGTGACTTTACCGAAAGAACCAAAGAAGATGAATCCTTGCAGTCACGAAAGCTTTAAATCGAAATTTATCCGTTCAGAGTATTTGGTTGCTATAATTGTTAACGTGGTAAGCCACTTCACTGAGCTATCATTTGTGGCCTAATCGCTTCTGACAAAGAGCTATATAGCTCAGTGGGCTTTGCCTGGTAAAATAAAAATATATATAGTTTTTAATAGTTTATAGTTTAAATCCGGTTTGCGGGATTGACTAAACTCATTTTCTCTACGGGTTCGACAAAATGTATTACACTTTGTGAGAGAGATAACTAGCATTTGTCCTCTGGATAGACCTACCATAGGGATGACGAATTTCCACCGGTGGATGAGGTGCTGTGAACGGGCGATGAACACCAATGCCTCAATGAACAAAGGGAACCTCACGTGGCACTCTGACCGGGGCCTCCAAGGAGGTCTTAGCGGTGCTGGTTATAGCGGCAGCAGCATTGGCAAAATTATCATCATTATTGGGACACTGGTCTGCTAGCCAGTACCATTGCCAGCGTCGCTGATATTCCTAGATATGAATATTTTTCATGTTGTCTTTTTTTTCAGGGAAAAAAAAATCCCATCAACATCATGTGCAGCAATATGAGTGAAATAGTCATGAGCATAATCATCAGCAGAAGCAATAGTAGCAGCATCATGTGCAGCTGAAGAATCAGTCGTGTCGTATTCTCTGCAGCAGAAGTTAATTAAATCATCATCAGGCACAGCAGCTGCTGCAGTAGTCAGCAGTGGCAACAGCAGCAGCAGTAGTAGCTGCAGAAAAAAAAACATTGCCGTCAAGACAGCACGCACACGCGATGCACATTAAATCGGAGTTCATCCAATAACCAGTCTTACCCACCACCCTCCACCGATACGGTGTTTGTAGGTAATAAGCCACCATGTCAGTCGCACATCACCATGATCAGGAACAGCAGTGACAGCGCACGTGCAACGAAATCGTCGTCTGTTTAATTGACAGCTACATCATAAGTGGCAGCAGTTGCATCGAATCGAACCATTGGCAGCATCAGCATCGTCGTAATCATAATGGGTGGCTGTAGCAGAATGCATCGTGACTGCATCAGCATCATCATGAGGAGCATAAGGAGCAGCTGGTGAATTGTCATCATCATCAGCAGCAGCAGCATCACCATCAGCAGCCATTCTAACCGCACTGGCGAGTGCGGGGAATTCTCGTAGCTATCAAAATAACGGCAGCGGTGTGTAACGAATTAAAAAAGCAAACTCAAAATAACAGCACGATTCGCCACTACGCACTTGCCACACGCGAACTTTCACAGTGCACGCTCCTGCGAAGGCCCCAAAAAGAGTAGAAACACGTGACAAGAAGATGCGCCGTGCACCGCGGAAAGCATTAATACAAAATGGGAAATAAATGCATGAGACTGAAATCTAAGTAATTGTTTTTGTCTTCCCCTGGCAGTGCCTAATGAAGTGTCCCAGCATCTGCCCGACGGAGTAAAGGCCTGTGACATGTTTATTATTTATTTATTCACAATCCTTGTCAGCACTCCAATTTGCGTGGCCTAAATTGAAGTTATCTGGCTACACGACTCGTAGAGATTGGCGCGGTGGGGGGGGGGGGGGGGCAGGGTGGTGGGAGGGAGGGGGGCTAGTGGAGAGGAGCAGAGAATCCCATCTTGGTTTTATCCATCTCGCTTTATCAATTGCCCCTTTTTCCCATGCAGAAGTGACCACGCGAACCGCACCGCATCACCCGTGTCAGGGGATTGCCAATAAGGCCGCGTGATCACCGAGCCTCGGTTACCGTCTGGCTGGGAGCGTCTTAGCCACCCGCACAGTTTGCTCCGAGCTCGGGGTTGGACTCTCGGCGCTGGCTTGTGAATTTGAGGCCGCTGACGGGGCGTGCCACATGTCGCTGTCAATGCACGTGTGGTACGCTGAACTTCTTTCGCACCTTACGTAGCCAAACGCGCTCATCGGACGCGCGGGAGAAAGACGGCAAAATGAACGCAAAGAGCAGTTCTGAAGAAATGAGTTTTCAATCTAGATTTTTTTAAATGTGTAGCTCCAGTGGATTCCTAATAGCGAGTAAAATGCGTCGTGGCGTCTTCACGTGTTATTGTATAGCAGCAGCATCATCGCCGTCAGCGGCTACGGCAACTGCAGCAGAAACCATCAGCAGCAACAGTAGCACGATCGTTGCCATCACTATTATCACCATCATCATATTTATCAATAACATTATTAAAAGCAATAACATAAATATCATAATACTCATCAGCAGCAGAAGGGTCACAATCTCATCATCATCAGCGGTAGAAGAAGCATCACGTGGATGATCAGCAGCAGCAATTGGCATTACCAGCAGCAGACTCAACATTGTAACGTGTTTTTCTTTTCGAATTATTACCTTTGCTTGAAGAACTAAAACATATATTTTTCTAAAAAATATATATAATAATCTTCACCATCATGATCATCATCAACCATGATCAAACCACTGCTGTATGGAGGTCTCCCCAATCCATCGCCATCTCTCGCGGACCTGCCATGGAATGTTGACTACAGCCCCCTGCACAAGCGCTGACCCCATTACTCCAGCTTCACGTTACCTCCTTTGGCTGCCACTCCACCGCTAGTATCGACCACTCGCCACCATCCCTTCAAGCCCGCGTATACTTTTCTCAACAGTCGATACAACGTCGATAATAGCTTCCATGTGTTCTCTTATCCAAACAATAATAAATTATTATTATTATTAGTATAGGAGAGCCTCCAGGACCAATATTTTTTTAGGAGGTCCCTACATTGGGATGTCTGGCCGATTCTATTCGTGAGTGTTTGGCTCTGTGTGGGGAGGGGGGCCGGGAGAACGCGGAGAAGACCCAGCACGTGGGGAACCCTTCCGGCCGCACGGGCTGCACTTAAAGCCCTGCAGAAGCTCGAGAACGCGGCCTCGTGGGGTAGCACCGTCGCCCAACTCGTTGCAGGAGCTCGCGGTTCGATTTCCAGCGGCCGCCCTGATTAATACTGCGGTGTGTGACGAGCCCTAGACGTACGACGTGCCATCTGCTCCCTCGCTCATTAGCGAGTCCCAGAGCAGGCGACGTTAAAGATCCCGTCACGTCGTTCGCAAGAGTAGGCCGTTTTGTTCTCGCGCCACGGTCCGCATTTGCCAAATTTACATCGCAGATCGCCAAATTGAGATTATACAGTACGGTACATAATACAGTACACAGTCATCATCGCCCCCTCTTGCGAAAATCTGGCGGGACCCCTCCTGAAAAAGTCATCGGACACGGCGAGTCTTTCCCGTGTATATAAGTGGAATAAGAAGAGACTACAACTATCTTTATTTTATTTTACCAGGTGAGGCCCACTGAGCTACGTAGCTCTTTTTCAGAAGCGACCTGGCTGCCACAAGTGATAGCCCGACGAAGTGGCCCGGAAATGTATGGCGGTGGTTAAATGAAGACGACTACAGCTCAGCCACACGAGTTCCTCGCTCGTTACCGAATCTCATAAGCAGGCTTTGTACCATTCGCAAAGTAGCCTTGACAGCGGAGTTAAACATTCCCCGTGCAGCTCTCAACGCTTCCCAACGTTGGGCCCAACTTTTCTCTCTTCCGCTCTGCAAGTTGCCTCGCTCTCAAGTCTCCACTCCCAAAGCTTCAAATCTAGAATCGTTCTGCTGGGGTTTTTTATTTTTGCACCGCGACCGCAAAGGCTATTTTGAAAGAAAAAAACACAGTTAAGAAGACTTTATCCAATTCTTCTAAAATATCTTAAGGAAATAATCAAAGAGAGAAAGAGGGGGGGGAAGGACCCCCCTCCCCACCACCACCACTCACCCCCGCTCAAATCCGCGCTGTCCCGCGAATGATCTCTCCCCGCGGCCGTACGCATTCGCCACCTTAAAGACGGCTTAATTAAGGCCGGTACTTAATGGTCGCCTTTCCATCTCCCCTCCCCGTATTACTTTAAGTTATTCTAATCTATCTATTTTCCGGACTTAATAACTGTAAAGCCAACGTTGACGCTAGTTACGCGGCTCGCTGCCTTCTCACACACACACACACGTGCCGCGGGTCCTTCACCATTACCACGTGGAAAATAATTGGGTCGTTAAAAATAGCAGGGGCACTATTTCACTGGCACGGAGATCGTGGGGTAGGGAGATCTTCACGCTCGGGGCTGACTGGAGAAGAAGGAGGCCCAGACGGGCTAAGAGACCACGGTCGCATTTCCTGTCACTGACACAAAATATATACACACGTATTGAATCTGTGATTGTTAATTAATCCGCCGTTACCGTGTGATTTTCTTAAGGGGGGGGGGGGGGGGAGAACTGCAGCGGTGGGGCAGTGGTTGGCGCATTCCCCTAGATCAGGGATCGGCGACCTGTAGCTGGGGAGCCGCATGCGGCTCTTCAAAGACCGCTTCGTGATGTTCTTTATTAAGGACCCCCTCCCCCCACCGTCTCGTGTTCGCCACGAGCATCGCGGCTCGTGGAATATTGAGTTCATCGCCGAATTCGAACAAAAAAATTGTTTCTTATTATTTTCGGTCGCCGACCCCTGCCCTATGCATACGGAAAACATGAGTTCGATACCCGCCAGCGTGGGGAGGTATGGTCAGTCAGTCTCGGTAACCCACACAGCACGGGGAAGGCCTTCATCTAGCAGTCAATTGACGAAGGTATGTCTATTGTATTGCTCTTACTAAATGGACATCAACAACAACAATGTTATTTTGCTGTGCATTATGTCAAAGAGAGGCAATTTGACTGAAACCTCTCAATTGTGACTGAATTTGCTGGTTTATGCCACGGCTGGCGGAAGGGCCTCCACGAACTGGAGCTCTAGGCAGCCCCATCTCAAGGGTATTTGGCCTACTCTTCCACGCTGGCTCGGTGTCCACAGTTAGTCGATCGACTAACTGTGGTTGTACCCGTTTAATGCCTCCGGGTGGACAGAGACACGGGGTGGTGGCAATTCCACATTGCTATGGCGGGGGGGGGGAGCAAGTCTATCCATAGAACAACCACTGTTGACGTCTTCGCAAAGCGGTACACATTTTATACCGACTCCAGAGGGGTGATGATGGACTGAGTCTTTCCCCAACCAGAAGTGGAACCCGCAACATTCAAATTGCGAGCCACTCGCTCTACCCCTGAGCTACATATAGAGTACAGTATATATACTGTACTATATATACACCGTAGAGCAATATATAAAGAGCATTAACTACTGAGAGGCGTCGTGCTAATGTGGCACATAGCGGTCCCTTGTACCGTGTTCGGAAATTGCTGTGTTTAATGTGCGTGCCGAATATTCCTCCGTTATTACCTCGCTGCATCTGGTGGGCACGACGAGATGGAGACCACAACTTTGGCACACATTCGCCTCTCTCTCTCTCCTCCCCGCCGTAACACCCCTCAATTTCCATTCACGGCCAATAAATCCCGGAGACAAAGATCCCGCCCCCGCCGTCCCCGCGAAGCCTGCGGTGTGGCAATTTGCTGTTCGCGAGCACCTATTAAGGTCGCCAGGGTGCACGAGGAGGGGTGAAGATGGGGGTGGTGTGGCCAGAACCGCCTTTGTCTCGCCATCACCGATGTTTTGCGCATTGTGCCAGGAAAAAAATGTAAGGCTGAGTCGGCCTCGGGGAGGCCCAGGACTGCTTCGTATGATTTGTAAATCTACCGTGGGATGAGGACCTCCAAACTCCGTGTGGGTCATGGAGGCTACTTAACCATACTTCACCACGCGGAGCAGTTCGCAGGGAGCACTCGGCACAGTAGCCATTTCAACCTTTAGGGGCGAAATTACTCGCCACTGATGTTAGCTGTGGTCAGTAATCGAACTCGGGTTACCGGCTTCGAAGGGCAGCTCCATGGTGCACGCCGCCACCAATTCATCCCAAAACGTATCAACGCATACACCATACCCCCCCCCCCTCCCTGCGTCGTTCTCTCTTATTCCCTCCCCTCCCTCTCGATTCACATCCGTCGCCCACCCGTGCACGATGCAATTGCGTCAAGAGAGAAATAAACACGCAGAGTGCGCTAACGTGCGCGGTAAATGACGCGTATGATCACCCACAGTGGCTGGCCGCCCGTGATTGACGTGAGAGTTCGTGCGTGTGACCGTGTGTGCTGTGTGCGTGTCCGCGTGTTGTGTGTGGATCTGTGACCGTGTGTGTGGCTGTGTGTGAGTGCGTGAGTGTGTATGGCTGTGGAGCAGCGGTTTAGCGCTACGCTGCGCTCCGAACCCTGCGACGCGAGTGCGATTCCCACTCACGGCCAACACCAGTGACTACTAACTGAACCGGTCCTGGTCTTCCCCAAGGTCGACTCGGTCTCAAATGAGTACCTGGTGAGCGGTGTAAACATCGCCACTGGTGAGATGAAGGCGTGCGGGCGTGGTGCTGTTCACCCACCCCTACGTGTGCAATGCTGCCCTTCAAAGGCGCTCACTTCCAGCACTTACCCCAAAAGTATGTTAAGCCTATACGGGGGATCTTTGTGTTTGTGTGTGCGTGCAGGCTGCTGCTTTGTGACGTTCTACACGCGCAAGGCTGCTCTGGAAGCACAGAATGCGCTGCACAACATCAAGACCCTTCCCGGGGTAAGTGGATGATCGCCACGTGCGCTTCCTAAGCACCGTGCGACTGTATTTAGCAGTTCTATTGAATTGGGGTTTCTCGTGTCCTCGGCTCAACTTGCGCTATGAATACATTCGTCCTCCAAGTGAATTCCAACTGCAGTTCGCCCAACGTGAGCCTGCCCGCAGGTCGACCCCATCGCTCCCGTTCACAACGATCAACAATTCGCACGTGGGGTCCATCGCGCGATAATTAATGACGTCACTAAATTAATGACAACAACAATTTTGACGTCATACAATTGCTTTACAAAATACTTCAACGCAATCGCGCTTATTACTTAAGACATATTTAATCATATTCTTGGTTATTTCGGTAAAGTCACGTTGAAGGGAAACAATAAAATAAAAAAATATATATATAAAACAATAAAATTCTCACGACGTTTCGACTGCAACACAACCAATCATCATCAGGTGCGAAAATCTACGTGACTTTACCGAAAGAACCAATAATAGGAATCCCTGCAGTCACGAAAGCTTTAAATCAAAATTGTACATATTTAGTCGTGTGTGCACGTGTGTGTATAGACTGCGTGTGTGCACGTGTGTGTGTATAGACTGCGTGTGTGCACGTGTGTGTGTATAGACTGTGTGTGTGCACGTGTGTGTATAGACTGCGTGTGTGCACGTGTGTGTACAGACTGCGTGTGTGCGTGTGTGTATGTATAGACTGCGTGTGTGCACGTGTGTGTGTATAGACTGTGTGTGTGCACGTGTGTGTATTGACTGCGTGTGTGCACGTGTGTGTACAGACTGCGTGTGTGCGTGTGTGTATGTATAGACTGCGTGTGTGCACGTGTGTGTGTGTATAGACTGCGTGTGTGCACGTGTGTGTGTATAGACTGCATGTGTGCATGTGTGTATGTATAGACTTCTTGTGTGCGCGTGTGTGCACGCACACACGCGCACACACGCGTGCTTTATTACCAGAAGCACCAGGCAGGTCACACAGCTGCAGCCCAGCTCTGTAGAGCAGCGGACAGACCCAGTCACATCTCCTGCATGACACCAGTTCCCTAGACACCTGAGCTGGGAGATATACACACAGACAAAGGTTCCCCGTATAGCCTTGAACTGCAACCAATTCCTATGAAGGCCGGCACAGCACATGAGGGGATATGTTGGGAACACCACGCCCGGCCGCCTTTGTCTCTCCATTGCTGATGTTTACACACCGCACTCGTGACTCATTCAGGACTCTGTTGTGTGGTGCTGCGCTGTAACACTCTGTTGTGCTGTTGTGTGGTGTAACACTCTGAGTGTTGTGCTGCTGTAACACTCTGAGTGTTGTGCTGCTGTGTGGTGTAACACTCTGAGTGTTGTGCTGCAGCTGCTGCGGTGTAACACTCTGAGTGTTGTGCTGCTGTGTGGTGTAACACTCTGAGTGTTGTGCTGCTGTGTGGTGTAACACTCTGAGTGTTGTGCTGCTGTGTGGTGTAACACTCTGAGTGTTGTGCTGCTATGCGCTGTAACACTCTGAGTGTTGTGCTGCTGTGTGGTGTAACACTCTGAGTGTTGTGCTGCTGTGTGGTGTAACACTCTGAGTGTTGTGCTGCTGTGTGGTGTAACACTCTGAGTGTTGTGCTGCTGTGTGGTGTAACACTCTGAGTGTTGTGCTGCTGTGTGGTGTAACACTCTGAGTGTTGTGCTGCTATGCGCTGTAACACTCTGAGTGTTGTGCTGCTGTGTGGTGTAACACTCTGAGTGTTGTGCTGCTGTGTGGTGTAACACTCTGAGTGTTGTGCTGCTGTGCGGTGTAACACTCTGAGTGTTGTGCTGCAGCTGCTGTGTGGTGTAACACTCTGAGTGTTGTGCTGCTGTGTGGTGTAACACTCTGAGTGTTGTGCTGCTGTGTGCTGTAACACTCTGAGTGGTGTGCTGCTGTGCACTGTAACACTCTGAGTGTTGTGCTGCTGTGCGCTGTAACACTCTGAGTGGTGTGCTGCTCTGCGCTGTAACACTCTGAGTGTTGTGCTGCTGTGTGGTGTAACACTCTGAGTGTTGTGCTGCTGTAACACTCTGAGTGTTGTGCTGCTGTGTGGTGTAACACTCTGAGTGTTGTGCTGCTGTAACACTCTGAGTGTTGTGCTGCTGTATGGTGTAACACTCTGAGTGTTGTGCTGCTGTAACACTCTGAGTGTTGTGCTGCTGTGTGCTGTAACACTCTGAGTGTTGTGCTGCTGTAACACTCTGAGTGTTGTGCTGCTGTGCGCTGTAACACTCTGAGTGTTGTGCTGCTGTGCGCTGTAACACTTTGAGTGTTGTGCTGCTGTGTGCTGTAACACTCTGAGTGTTGTGCTGCTCTGCGCTGTAACACTGAGTGTTGTGCTGCTGTGTGCTGTAACACTCTGAGTGTTGTGCTGCTGTGCGCTGTAACACTCTGAGTGTTGTGCTGCTGTGTGCTGTAACACTCTGAGTGTTGTGCTGCTGTGTGGTGTAACACTCTGAGTGTTGTGCTGCTGTGTGGTGTAACACTCTGAGTGTTGTGCTGCTATGCGCTGTAACACTCTGAGTGTTGTGCTGCTGTGTGGTGTAACACTCTGAGTGTTGTGCTGCTGTGTGGTGTAACACTCTGAGTGTTGTGCTGCTGTGTGGTGTAACACTCTGAGTGTTGTGCTGCTGTGTGGTGTAACACTCTGAGTGTTGTGCTGCTGTGTGGTGTAACACTCTGAGTGTTGTGCTGCTATGCGCTGTAACACTCTGAGTGTTGTGCTGCTGTGTGGTGTAACACTCTGAGTGTTGTGCTGCTGTGTGGTGTAACACTCTGAGTGTTGTGCTGCTGTGCGGTGTAACACTCTGAGTGTTGTGCTGCAGCTGCTGTGTGGTGTAACACTCTGAGTGTTGTGCTGCTGTGTGGTGTAACACTCTGAGTGTTGTGCTGCTGTGTGCTGTAACACTCTGAGTGGTGTGCTGCTGTGCACTGTAACACTCTGAGTGTTGTGCTGCTGTGCGCTGTAACACTCTGAGTGGTGTGCTGCTCTGCGCTGTAACACTCTGAGTGTTGTGCTGCTGTGTGGTGTAACACTCTGAGTGTTGTGCTGCTGTAACACTCTGAGTGTTGTGCTGCTGTGTGGTGTAACACTCTGAGTGTTGTGCTGCTGTAACACTCTGAGTGTTGTGCTGCTGTATGGTGTAACACTCTGAGTGTTGTGCTGCTGTAACACTCTGAGTGTTGTGCTGCTGTGTGCTGTAACACTCTGAGTGTTGTGCTGCTGTAACACTCTGAGTGTTGTGCTGCTGTGCGCTGTAACACTCTGAGTGTTGTGCTGCTGTGCGCTGTAACACTTTGAGTGTTGTGCTGCTGTGTGCTGTAACACTCTGAGTGTTGTGCTGCTCTGCGCTGTAACACTGAGTGTTGTGCTGCTGTGTGCTGTAACACTCTGAGTGTTGTGCTGCTGTGCGCTGTAACACTCTGAGTGTTGTGCTGCTGTGTGCTGTAACACTCTGAGTGTTGTGCTGCTGTAACACTCTGAGTGTTGTGTTGCTGTGTGGTGTAACACTCTGAGTGTTGTGCTGCTGTAACACTCTGAGTGTTGTGCTGCTGTGTGGTGTAACACTCTGAGTGTTGTGCTGCTGTGCGGTGTAACACTCTGAGTGTTGTGCTGCAGCTGCTGTGCGGTGTAACACTCTGAGTGTTGTGCTGCTGTGTGGTGTAACACTCTGAGTGTTGTGCTGCTGTGTGCTGTAACACTCTGAGTGGTGTGCTGCTGTGCACTGTAACACTCTGAGTGTTGTGCTGCTGTGCGCTGTAACACTCTGAGTGGTGTGCTGCTCTGCGCTGTAACACTCTGAGTGTTGTGCTGCTGTGTGGTGTAACACTCTGAGTGTTGTGCTGCTGTAACACTCTGAGTGTTGTGCTGCTGTGTGGTGTAACACTCTGAGTGTTGTGCTGCTGTAACACTCTGAGTGTTGTGCTGCTGTATGGTGTAACACTCTGAGTGTTGTGCTGCTGTAACACTCTGAGTGTTGTGCTGCTGTGTGCTGTAACACTCTGAGTGTTGTGCTGCTGTAACACTCTGAGTGTTGTGCTGCTGTGCGCTGTAACACTCTGAGTGTTGTGCTGCTGTGCGCTGTAACACTTTGAGTGTTGTGCTGCTGTGTGCTGTAACACTCTGAGTGTTGTGCTGCTCTGCGCTGTAACACTGAGTGTTGTGCTGCTGTGTGCTGTAACACTCTGAGTGTTGTGCTGCTGTGCGCTGTAACACTCTGAGTGTTGTGCTGCTGTGTGCTGTAACACTCTGAGTGTTGTGCTGCTGTAACACTCTGAGTGTTGTGTTGCTGTGTGGTGTAACACTCTGAGTGTTGTGCTGCTGTAACACTCTGAGTGTTGTGCTGCTGTGTGGTGTAACACTCTGAGTGTTGTGCTGCTGTAACACTCTGAGTGGTGTGCTGCTGTGCGCTGTAACACTCTGAGTGTTGTGCTGCTGTAACAC
This sequence comes from Petromyzon marinus, assembly GCF_048934315.1. Taxonomy (NCBI): domain Eukaryota; kingdom Metazoa; phylum Chordata; class Hyperoartia; order Petromyzontiformes; family Petromyzontidae; genus Petromyzon; species Petromyzon marinus. The sequence goes on along the minus strand of NC_133690.1, from coordinate 17,368,860 downwards.
TCTGAGTGTTGTGCTGCTGCTGCTGCGCTGTAACGCACCGAGTGTCGCCACGCGGTGCTCTGCACGGGATCCGGCGTGAATCTCCGCCACGGCGAGGCCGCTCGCTAATGGCATCTGTCAGCCGCTTCTCTCCTTGCCTCTTTAATTGCCCAGCCCTCCCAATCAATGAAGCAACTTTTGGCGTTCTTTTTTTTTCGCTATATTCTTTCATTATTTCCTTTACCCGCATGTCAGTACCTTCACGCATCCGAGACGCACACGCTCTTACCCCGACAGCTGCCCGATCTTTTCTTTTTGAGCCTCCTTCCTTTGCTCCGCCAGACCAGGCAGCGTGTTTCGTTTGGGGGGCCATGGAGGGGAGTAGAGGGGGGGGGGGCAGGGCGGGGGGCGAGGTGGTGGTGGGGGGAGGGGCAGGGCAGGAAGAGAGATGCAAAGTGAGGGAGCGAGAGACGAGCGAGGTTTTTGGGGGGCGCTGGGGAGATGGAACCGTGGTGTCAGGCAAGGCGGGTGTGGGTCAGCATGCAGCCTTCATTACTGCGGAATAATAGCATCGTCGTCGAGTATAAATTCCGATAATGAAGGGGTTGTAAGTGACATTTATCCCTTTGATATTTCTCCAGAGATTGGGTCATTACTATTGATGCTCGCCTTTTTTACAGCCTCTGCCGACCACCCTCCCTGTATTTAAATGTAAATTGCCTCATGCGAGACGCCACGGCAAACTGAATTAATGACGGCTGAGGAGGGGGTGGCTTTTTGTGGCACCGAGGCCCTCTTTTAAAATAGTTCTCTGGCTCTCTCTCGTAGTTTCTTAGACTGCGCGGCAGACAGAATTTGTGCTTTGATCCTTTAACAAAAAAAATACACAATAACTCTTGGTCGTGAAGTCTCGCGCAATAGATATTTCATTTTTATATCTTATTTTTTTTTTTTTTGGGGGGGGGGGGCTGGGGGCAGGTGGGTAGGGTGTTGTTTGTGTTTACAAATTGATGCCCAGTAATGCACGCCTTAGAGAATACATCACGAAACAGATAAATACTGCGGGACAGTGGCGGCCGCCGGGTGAATATATCTCTGGGACGTGGAAGTCTGTGGTGGGGGGCAGGTGGGGGCAGGTGGGGGCAGGTGGGGGTGGTGTAAGCGGTTCATAATCTATAGACTAGACAAGCCACTATACAGGTTGGGGTGGTGTAAGCAGTTCATAATCTATAGACTAGATAGGCCACTATACAGGTGGGGGCGGTGTAAGCAGTTCATAATCTATAGACTAGACAGGCCACTATACAGGTGGGGGTGGTGTAAGCAGTTCATAATCTATAGACTAGATAGGCGACTATGCAGGTGGGGGTGGTGTAAGCAGTTCATAATCTATAGACTAGATAGGCCACTATACAGGTGGGGGTGGTGTAAGCAGTTCATAATCTATAGACTAGACAAGCCACTATACAGGTGGGGGTGGTGTAAGCAGTTCATAATCTATAGACTAGACAAGCCACTATACAGGTGGGGGTGGTGTAAGCAGTTCATAATCTATAGACTAGATAGGCCACTATACAGGTGGGGGTGGTGTAAGCGGTTTATAATCTATAGACTAGATAGGCCACTATACAGGTGGGGGTGGTGTAAGCGGTTCATAATCTATAGACTAGACAGGCCACTATACAGGTGGGGGTGGTGTAAGCAGTTCACAATCTATAGACTAGATAGGCGACTATGCAGGTGGGGGTGGTGTAAGCAGTTCATAATCTATAGACTAGATAGGCCACTATACAGGTGGGGGTGGTGTAAGCAGTTCATAATCTATAGACTAGACAAGCCACTATACAGGTGGGGGTGGTGTAAGCAGTTCATAATCTATAGACTAGATAGGCCACTATACAGGTGGGGGTGGTGTAAGCGGTTTATAATCTATAGACTAGATAGGCCACTATACAGGTGGGGGTGGTGTAAGCGGTTCATAATCTATAGACTAGACAGGCCACTATACAGGTGGGGGTGGTGTAAGCAGTTCACAATCTATAGACTAGATAGGCGACTATGCAGGTGGGGGTGGTGTAAGCAGCTCATAATCTATAGACTAGACAGGCCACTATACAGGTGGGGGTGGTGTAAGCGGTTTATAATCTATAGACTAGATAGGCCACTATACAGGTGGGGGTGGTGTAAGCGGTTCATAATCTATAGACTAGACAGGCCACTATACAGGTGGGGGTGGTATAAGCAGTTCATAATCTATAGACTAGATAGGCGACTATGCAGGTGGGGGTGGTGTAAGCAGTTCACAATCCATAGACTAGACAGGCCACTATACAGGTGGGGATGGTGTAAGCGGTTCATAATCTATAGACTAGATAGGCGACTATGCAGGTGGGGGTGGTGTAAGCAGTTCACAATCTATAGACTAGACAGGCCACTATACAGGTGGGGGTGGTGTAAGCAGTTCACAATCTATAGACTAGAAGGCCACTATACAGGTGGGGGTGTTGTATGTAGTTCATAATCAATCTTCAATCCTCGAAAGTTTCTTACGAAATAAGTCTGCCACTAAATATCTTCTGGGTCGTTTTCCCCCGGGAAATTTCACGGACCCTTAGAAGCTCCTCCACCCTGTCCATGCATAAAGAACCCCACCTCGCCCCCCCCCCCCCCCCACCAATGTGACAACCAAACTCAGTTTAAAATTCCTTAACCATCCTTGTGCCACTTTAAATCGCCGTTGAACCTCACATTTTCTTGTGTCCGTGCAATTGATCGCCTCCGCTTTGCGGACTTCAAGTTATAAATGTGCTCGTGTGCGTTATGCGTTATCATCCCAGTCTCACTGTCGGTGTCTGGGCGTGCTGGTTGTGTTGGTTGTGTTGGTTGCGCTGGTTGTGTTGGTTGTGTTGGTTGCGCTGGTTGTGTTGGTTGCGCTGGTTGTGTTGGTTGCGCTGGTTGTGTTGGTTGTGTTGGTTGTGTTGGTTGCGCTGGTTGTGTTGGTTGTGTTGGTCGTGTAACCGTGATGCTGGTGCACGACCTTGCCGTTTGGAACTTCGCCGTGGTCCGGTCGTCGTTTGTGGATCGCTCCTCGTTGCCCTGCACGCGCTGGAAGGAGGCTGTCGCGTGGCTCTGTGGCTACGTGAGGCTAACGTCCACTCACTATAAATATATCACGACATGTATATAACATTAACAAACACGTGCATATGTTTGTTTTTCTTGCGTCTCTGGTGCTCTAATTGTTTGATGACAGTCACACGTGCAACTGCGAACATCGCAGTTGCACAAACGACGACGAGGTTTCCATGGCGGAACCAGATCCCCTTCGACGATGAACACTTATAGCCCCCATTCGGTTTTTTACCTGTGACCATAACAAACCGAAGGAATGTATCGCCAACAAACGCAAATCCCATCGCCACCCTAGCGCTAAAAGATGCCAATTCCCAGACGCGTCCCGGGGTCAAACCGCAGAGAGGTGGCAACCCCCCATCGCCGATCCCGCTCACCCGACTGTTTATGGCAGGGGTGGGGAACGTCCGGCCCACGGGCCCTTTGAGGCCCGCGAAATCATTTGGTGTCTGGCCCTGCCAAGGTAACCGCAGGCGGGACTCGAAATTCAATAAATCTAGGAGCAAACCTGGAAAAGCAGTTGCGAATAGCAACAACATCATCAATAGCCAGCTAACATCGTCACACGCCTCACCAAAGAGAAGCAGTTCCAGCCATCACATTAGGGGTGAGTTAATTAAATGTTTGACCACATATAACAGGCTAATTTTGAAGTTGATCATTTTGTATGGCCCGCGAATGATGTTATAAATATCCAAATGGCCCTTGGCAGAAAAAAAGGTTCCCCACCCTTGGTTTATGGGGACGCGGCCCGTCGAGAGTTGTGCGACGGGCGCCTAGTGCTCGATCGCCGCTGCCTGGATCCGCGGCGTCTCACTGGGCACGACGAGGCGACGTTGGGCCGCGCCTCTGCGAGCTCGAGGGACCGCACAGCTGGGGTTTGTCTGCCGGACGCACCGGGGGTGGTGGGAGCAGGCCGGGCGTGACGCGTTAATGGTGCGGTAACCGTCCGTGCGCCTTCATTCATTCGTTCGCTTCACCGGGGGCGGCTTTTGTTTCTGTGGGTGCGTGCGTGTGTGTAAGTGCGTGAATGTGTGTGTGTAAAGTGTGTGCGTGTAAGTGTTTGGGGGGAACGGTAGTGTCGCGGTTAGCGCGCTGCGTCACGAACCCGGCCACCAGAAGTCGATTGTTGCTCACGGTCAACACAAGTGACGATTATCTGAAACGGTCATAGGCCTCCCCTAGGTCGACTCAGCCTCAAATGAACACCTAGTGTAATGTGTAAACTTATCCAGTGGGGAGGCAAAGGCGGTCTGCTGTAGTGCTGGCCACCCAACCTCTCGTGTACTTATCCGGCCCCTATCGCCTGAACAAACTGTTGGGGCAAGTGCTGTTAGCGAGCAGCACCTGTGAAAGCCTGCATGGCACACGAGGGCGTGGGTCGCCCGGCACCACGCCCGGCTGCAAACCACCCCGATCCCTCCGCCTCCGCCCTGCGTGTCGCGTCTCTGCATTGCCATCACCACCACCACCGCACGGCGCCTCTCTCACGAAATCCTTGACAATCTTTTGTGGATTCTCACAAACGGCTCTATGGAAGGTGCGCCGCACGGCTCCCATCAAGGCCTCCCACGGTCACACTCTGTGCATCCGGCTTCCACAGCAACATTGCTCCCCCCCCCCCCCGCACGACTCACCACCGTCAAAATAATAATTTTGGGTTGTTCTTGTTGTCGTTGTTGTTGGGATTTTTTTTACATACACACAAAAAAATATCCCCGCGTTTACGAGCGGGTGGAATTTATCTCCCCGTTTGGATAACGACGGAATCGTTCGTGGAAATTCAAGACGGGACGCACCCACCACCTTGATGTCCTCCTCTCGTGGCCTTGCCCCCGTCTTACTCGCCCTTCTCATCTCACTCCACTCCCTCCCCCTGCCACGCGCTCTCTTCAGCTCCAGCAGCCGATGGCTTTCTGTCATAGCCGCCAGGTGACCTTGACTCGGTGGGAGGTCGCTCGTTCTCCTGCAACTCCCTTCCGGCCGCCATCCCTGCTGTCAGCTCCCTGGGGTCCCCTGACCAAGACCCTTAATTCCCTCTGCCTGTGACGCCGTCTAAACCCGTATCGTACTGCAAAGTCTACATTAGTATGGCAAGGACAAGCATATGCTTAGGATCCCTATCGGCGTTTAATTGGATTGTGGCAATCGTATCAAACACGGGCGGGTGTGTTGAGTGAAGGGTTTTCAGTCGGGTCCCGGATGGGGATTTGAACTCGTAACTTTGTGATTGTGAATCGAGCGGTCCAACCGCTTTCACCGCGGTGCAGCACGACAGTCAATAACAACCCGGCGTGGATTTATACAGCGGCGTCCAAATGTCACCGTAGCTCATGACTGTACAGCAACAGTGGGGCGCATGCATACAGTGGTTTTGAGAGAGACGGGGGGGTGGGTGGTAAGTCGGTGACAGGCAGAGAGGAAGAGAGAGGTCTCGAGCCTGGACTTGGACGGGGACAGCAGGGAGCCGGCAGTACGGATTACTGGGGGGGAGAGGGGTTCCAGGTGATGGAGGCAGTAGATGGGGAATGAGCAACCGCCATCGCATCCCCATAATTCCAGACTGTCAACGTGACGTGGCCGCGATCTGATTTATGCAAACGACAAAGAAGCTGTGCGACAATTGTTATTTAAAGCTTGTGGGGTTTTGTTGTTGTTGTTCATCATCTGGACCCCCCCCACCCCCCTCCAACTAATAGCGAGGGATTCTTGTTCGGTATTCGTGTCGTTCATTCTGTGCTCGCGCGAGCCCGAGGAGGTTTCGCGAGGTTGTGGACTCCTCCTCCTCCTCCAGCACTCCGACAGCGGCAGGCACCTGTGCACTCTCCGTCGAGTGATATCATCCTGCGGCATCAGATCAACTTAACGATTTAGTCACGTCCCTGAAACGCGGTGGCAATTTGTGACAGGGTGAGGCGAAGCTCGCTGCGCGTTCCGCGCGCCGCGACTCAGCGGAATCGCGGCGCGGATCGATAGACGCATTTCGTTTTTTTTAGACGATTTCGCCATCCATTCTTTCCTATTTCTCCTCCCGCTCGCTCCCTCACCCCTCCACCCACCCCGTCTCTCTCGTTTATAGTCAGTAGAGATTCCACCTCTGATGTACAATGCAAACTGGGACATTTTCATGGGATTAAGGAGACTATCTCACAATACCAAGTTTCATCATTTATTTATATTTTGGGTTCGGCCACGCTATGATCCCGGGGTAAATTTGTGTCGTTAAAAATCCTTCACCACCTCACGCGGCAACGGACAAATTACATTGTCACGTGATGTAAGCCGTTATCCGTCGAACAAAGACAGCGGTCACCGCAACATCATCGCGCGGCGCTTTCAGATGCGCTTCTGCGGCCGTCTGGAACGCTCTTCCTTCCGATGTTAGGAAGCCACCGGAGCCGTGCACTTTTAAATCTAGTTTAAAAACACAATTATTTAGAAGTATTTTTGTGTGTTTAGTGTTGTTGTCCTTCCCCCCGCACCTCCGATTAGCACGGTTGGCTACGTACGGTGCGAAAGAAGTTCAGCGTACGTACATTAACGCGTCGGCTAACTGCTGTTTCGGCTCGCACACGAGCCAGTCGAGAGAAGATTCTCACCGCGCAAGTGTAGCGATTGGGCACGATGACGTCTCGCTTGAAAGTGCGTCAAGCAGCGTCAGCACGAGATCCAGGAGGCCGGAGGAGAAATGCAGGGAGTCGGAATGAACACCGCGAGAGGGGAGAGAGCTCCGTGTCCTCGCGTTATCGCGAGTGGTGGATGATTATGCAACGCACAAAAAACCGCGACTTTTAATGTCACGGGGCGTATGAAATGAACGCCTCGGGCCGTATGTGACCTGTGGCAGTAGGGTCCCCCATCCCTGCACGGGAGCATCGTGGGAAGGTTGCCTGAAGAATAGGGTTACCACCTCTAAGACACGAAACGCCAGCACGTCGTATCACGGGAAGAAAACTATCTCACAATGCCAGAGGAGGCGAGAGCTCCGTGGAAGTGATAAATCACGGGACTGTCAATGTCTCGGTGGAGACTTCCCAGGACAGCAGGAGGAACGATCCTGGGAGAAACCAGGACAAGGGGGCAACTCGATCCTGGGGCCCTCCGACCCACGGGCCCCCGGTGCAGTTGCACTGCCTGCGCACTTGATCTCTACGCCACTGGTTTAGAACCGTTGTGTAGTGCCGGGTGAGAGATTGCTGAGACTGCACGTCTCTTGTGAAGACTTCCCGGATTTCCCCAGGACAGCGGCTGCTTCGATAAGGGAACGATGCTGCGGGTGGCATCTCTTAGAGTCCGCAGCCTACAGGGCGAAACAGAGGGGTATGTGCAATCAATGCCTCTTTCGATGTGCTGGGAAGAAGGCCCATTGCCCGTAACGTCGCCTGTTATTTAGATATTCTTTGCTGCTATTGGCGAATGTGTTGTAGGGGTTTTTTTCGTCGTTGTCACGTGTGCCTGTGTTCGCGAGTTCATGTCGTGTCTGTGCACGCGTTACCTTTTGTACGGAGCGCATCCATTGTTGTTGTCGGTGACTCGTGGTCCAGTGTCCCCTTCCCTTCGTGCTTCAGTTTCAGTTTATTTATTTGGTATAGCCCTGTGAGCCATTCGGCTCTTGAGTCGCCGGGAACAAGACGCTATTGTTGAGAGTGCGCGAAGTGCCTCTGCGTTCGAGCGAGAACCTGCGTGTGACCTTCACGCAGCGAACGCACGCACGCACGCGTAACACGCACAAATATCCTCTGTTTAGCCTTGCAGACTGTAGGGGCAAGTGCTGTTAGCGAGAACCTATCAAGGCCGGCACGGCACTCGAGGGGGTTGGTGGCGAGGACCACGCCCAGCGCCTTTGTCTCCCGAATGGCGATGTTTACTACACACCTCACCCGGTACTCATTTGAGGCTGAGTCGAGGGAAGGCCCCGTAGCGGTTCAAGTATTCGCCACTTTTTATTGGTCGTGAGCGAGAATCGAACTCGTTTCGCCGGGTTCGTAGATTTTTGTGCCAACCGTTGCGCCACCGCTCCCCATACACGCACACATGCGCGCGCATGCGGTGCGCTCGTCACGTGTTACAGACGCAGCAGGCGACCCGTGCGTGCAGAGTGCGTGTGGAGTGTCTGTGGAGTGCGTGCGGAGTGTGTGCGGAGTGTCTGTGCAGTGCGTGCGGAGTGCGTGCGGAGTGTCTGTGGGGTGTGTGGAGTGTGTGCGGAGTGTCTGTGGAGTGTGTGGAGTGCGTGCGGAGTGTCTGTGGAGTGTCTGTGGAGTGTGTGCGGAGTGTCTGTGCAGTGCGTGCGGAGTGCGTGCGGAGTGTCTGTGGGGTGTGTGGAGTGTGTGCGGAGTGTCTGTGGAGTGTGTGGAGTGCGTGCGGAGTGTCTGTGGAGTGTCTGTGGAGTGTGTGCGGAGTGTCTGTGCAGTGCGTGCGGAGTGCGTGCGGAGTGTCTGTGGAGTGTGTGCGGAGTGTCTGTGCAGTGCGTGCGGAGTGCGTGCGGAGTGCGTGTGGAGTGTCTGTGGAGTGCGTGCAAAGTGTCTGTGGAGTGCGTGCGGAGTGTCTGTGGAGTGTCTGTGGAGTGTCTGTGCAGTGCGTGCGGAGTGCGTGCGGAGTGCGTGTGGAGTGTCTGTGGAGTGCGTGCAAAGTGTCTGTGGAGTGCGTGCGGAGTGTCTGTGGAGTGTGTGCGGAGTGTCTGTGGAGTGCGTGCAAAGTGTCTGTGGAGTGCGTGCGGAGTGTCTGTGGAGTGCGTGCAAAGTGTCTGTGGAGTGCGTGCGGAGTGTCTGTGGAGTGTCTGTGGAGTGTGTGCGGAGTGTCTGTGGAGTGCGTGCAAAGTGTCTGTGGAGTGCGTGCGGAGTGTCTGTGGAGTGCGTGCGGAGTGTCTGTGGAGTGTCTGTGGAGTGCGTGCGGCGTGTGTGCGCCGTTCATCCAACCACAGTCGTTCGCTGAATCGCAGCGAAATCGAGAGTCGCGAGTTGATTCAAGAACTGATTATTTCGTCATGAACCACACCTGAAATAATCATCGGCACTTGCCAAATATCAACAAAACCGTAAACGATCTCTCACTTCCCGAGGACCAAGGGACGCGTAATTCATTAACACCTGTACATTATTAACGCCAGGGCAGGAGGAGGAGAAGAAGAAGAAGAATAATCGCCGTGTTTGTTTTTGTTTTGTTGGGGAAATGTTTGTGTGTGTGTGTTTACTGCGCCCTGAGATTCACACGCACGCCGCCAACACCTAACGCCGACTTCAATTCCGCGCGTGGTGGGTGGTGGAGTGGGTGGAGTGGGGAGGGGGAAGACCACCAACATGTTTGCAGCGATAAGAAAATAAATGACGACCGATTGTCGCGCCGCGCCGAGTCGCTCATTGTGACAACGAAGGCCCGCGTGTGCGATGTCGAATTAAAAGTCTCCTCCGAACCGCCGTCTCTTGCAGATGCACCACCCCATTCAGATGAAGCCGGCCGACAGTGAGAAGTCAAGTGGTGAGTGCCGCAGCTGCCGCTGCTGCTGCCGATTCCATTCACCGCAAATCTGCACCGTGCCTTTGTTTTTGTACGCGGTTTTCTTTGGCCTACGGGCAGAACGCGTGGGGGAGGGGGGGGGGATTTGGGGGTGGGGGCGCCCCACCTCTCCACCCCCCACCCAATACAATTGTTGCATCGCAAAGCGATCTCTGTCCACACTCGTCGAGACTGAGAGAGATATCAATTATAGCGACATTCGTAGAAACACGTGAAAGTGGACTACGTTCGGTTGCACAGGGACGGTTCGTGAATGTGGCTGCCACGTGAGGACCCCATGCACCGGCATTGATAGCTGTGTAATTAAATGCACCTCCACATGTTTACATCGAGATCCATTGATTAATGAGACCCCGAACACCTTCATAGATATTCATTAAATCGTAGAGATACCGTCAAAATAACCACCTCATTGCTTTCGCGGAAATGTATTCGTTAAAGTTGCCCATATTCACTTCCATAGATATCTGTTGACAATACACATATAAACACTGAAGCAATACCCATAGCATCGCAATGTTATCCCTGTCGTCGAATGCCTCTCTGGTGCCTGCGATCGTGCAATCCAAATCAAGCGCCTGGCTGAGCGGGAGCTCGCCTCATTAGAGGGGCCTCGCTGACAATGAGTGCGGCGATCTCCTCTCTCTCTCTCTCTCTTAATGGACTTCTAGCGAAGTGAATAGGAGAGGTCGTTAAGACGCATGGAATTCGGCAACCAATCACTACGCCCGTCATTAACAACGGCCCTTGCAATATATATAAATGTACTAATAGGTCGACGTTGTAGGCAATGGCCCTTCTCCACAGAGACTTGTGGGGCAAAGAGACAAATTTACATCTTTTTTTGTTCCTAACGATCAGCTTGTAATTGACATATGAACAGTTTTCCCATTAGCAGGCGTCGGGCGGCACGCAAACAAATGCCCTGCTTGCAGATCGTTTCTTTTCCACACTCCCCCTTCTTCGACACACATAGTCAGGTCCCTCCCTCCCTCCTTGTTTTTTCGATCAGAAGAAAAAAAAATGCTCGGTTATTCGGCACTTTGCTTCATTCATCATGTCGGTTTCTTTGGTTTTAAATTTTTTGCTATGGCCTTTCTTTTTTACAACTCTCCCTCCATACATCCATCCCTCCTCACTCCTCCCTCCCTCCATCTCTCCCTCCCTCCCTCCATCTCTCCCCCCTCCCTCCCTGCACCCCTCCATCTCTCCCTCCCTGCCTCCATCTCTCCCCCCTCCCTCCCTGCACCCTCCATCTCTCCCTCCCTCCCTCCATCTCTCCCTTTCTCCCTCCCTGCCTCCATCTCTCCATCCTGCCTCCATCTCTCCCTCCCTCCCTCCATCTCTCCCTCCCTGCCTCCATCTCTCCCTCCCTCCATCTCTCCCCCCCCCTGCCTCCATCTCTCCCTCCCTCCATCTCTCCCTTCCTCCCTCCATCTCTCCCTCCCTGCCTCCATCTCTCCCTCCCTCCCTCCCTCCATCTCTCCCTCCCTGCCTCCATCTCTCCCTCCCTGCCTCCATCTCTCCCTCCCTGCCTCCATCTCTCCCTCCCTGCCTCCATCTCTCCCTCCTCCCTCCATCTCTCCCTCCCTGCCTCCATCTCTCCCTCCCTCCCTCCATCTCTCCCTCCCTCCCTCCATCTCTCCCTCCCTGCCTCCATCTCTCCCTCCCTCCATCTCTCCCTTCCTCCCTTCATCTCTCCCTCCCTGCCTCCATCTCTCCCTCCCTCCCTCCCTGCCTCCATCTCCCCCCTCCCTCCCTGCACCCCTCCTCCTCCCTCCCTGCCTGCATCCCTCCTCACTCCCCCCTAATGCGAGTGGTCTAAATGAAGGTTTTTGTTGGCGCGATGCAATGATCTCGGGCCATAATTCACCCTTAATGCACTGCTGGTGTGAACGCACTGCAGTGGCCAGTGGTTTATGGTCCTCGGGGAAGTGCGTTTAACACCACTACCACCACGCCTGCACACGCCCACGACCAGACATCCTTGGTCCTCGGAAGATAAGCAAGAGTTGAGCCTGGTTCAGTGTTGTCCTTGAATGGGAGATCATCTGAGAATACCGGGCCTTCTAGGTTCGTGGATGAGCTGTGAGGTGGCCCAGTGAGATGGGAGTACGGACATCGATTGTTGAATCCATCTGCGCGGCTCTTGGGAGTGTTACTGCCTCCTATTCAGACTGTTAAGGGAAGCTGGCCGATGGTCCAGAATAAAGATTGAGTGGCAGCCAAGGAGGAATTGTACGCATCTGGGAGGTGCTTCGAGGATTACTACATCGTAGGATCGTGAGAGATGTTAACGGGGTGGAGAGACCTTCATCCAGCAGTGGATTTATCATAGCTGACGATGATTGATGATGACGACGACGACATGTGGGCTTCGTCATTAGCAGAGTAGGATGGACTAGCGTGAAGAGCCGTGCGTGCAGCGAGCGGTGTGTGTGTGTGTGTGTGCGCGCGTGCGAGAGAGAGAGAGAGAAAGATGATCACAAAGTTTACAGTCGACACGGAGAGCAATGAGTGACCTTGCTAAAACTGTTTCCATCTAGCACGCTCCCACTGAAGTGTGATGCATGCGCTCCATTGGTGTTCCAAGGCTTTTATCTCAGCCTGGAAGAAGCCTTTTGTCTCGCTCCCTAAAACACAGCTAGTTCCTAGCACAACGTCGTCTTCATCGTCACGGAAGAGGATTGCTTCCGCTACTGCAAGGGAAAACATCTGGAAGTCACTGGCAGCTCGGTCTGATGAGGAGCGGGTTGTTTCATGCCTACAATGCGCCACGGTGGCTCGGAGATGTTAACTACCTCGCCTTGTATACAGGAGGTCGTGGGTTCCATCCCGACCCTGACGCCTGCTGTATATTTGGAGTTTGCGTGTCTCTCTCCCCGTGATCGCGTGCATTTTTCTATGGGTCCTCTGGTTTTTCCCTCCACATTTAGAGACATACATTTAGAGTATTTGGCTGTGATAAATTTGCACGTGAAGAGCCACTTCGTTGAGCTATCATTTGTGGCCATTTCGCTTCTCAAAAAGATATATATAGCTCAGTGGGCCTTACCTGGTGAAATAAAACAAAATAAAAAATTGTTTAGTTTTGAGTTTTATCAACGCCTTTATTTTAGAGCAGGTAGGATCTCGCTCAGACCGCAGACTGAAAGAGTATATTTACAAAAGCATACATTGTAACAGCAAATAGATTCATTTTCACGACCAGTGTCAAGATTCATCACTGAGCTTTGGAACAGATCGTGCGTATATAAAATGTGTCGTAAAGCCTCCGCCACCTCGCAACTGCCCGGTGATGCTGGTTGTTTGTAACTACCAGCAAATGGTTAAACATGCGTGTAGATCGTTCTAACATACGAAAATAAATGCGAAAACAAGGCCTGGTCATCTCCTCCGATTGGTCATGCCCCTACCCAAAATAAAAAAAAATATCTATCACCTTGGAAAAAAAAATACGTTAATATTTAATGACCACAATTAATTGTTATTTCTACGATTTACGTGATAAATGTTACATTAAACGTGAACTTATTTAGATATTTTCAATTACGTTAATCACGTCGCTCCAATAATAATTAAACTTGCAAATGAGCGTCAGCCGCACTCGATGGGGAACGATGCTAGTAGTAGCGGCGGCAGCGCCGCGTTTCATTCCTGTGCCTCTGCCCGAGCCGTGCGGAGCCCTGGGACGGCACGATGGGCAGACGGGACATTTTCTTCCGCGATAGACTCCAGAAAACAAAACAGACCCAAAATAACACACACACGAAATGTCAAACCGCGTGAAATGTGAGGACAATTGCTTCATTGTTTATAAAAGTAAAAAAAAAAATCTATGTACCCAAATGACTTTCATTGACTTGCACATTCTATGTCTATTTATGCTTTCTTAGCTTATATTTCAATGACACTCGTATCCACTAACACAACAGCAATCCTCAGCGTAGCCATGCGAGCACAGCAAATGTAAATGTCTACGCCGCTGTGTGTAAGCGGTAGGAGTGGAATGAAAACCCCTTCAATTCGATTTGAGGCTAAAGCACCGATTGGAACGGAGGCGCGCTCTCGTTTGAAACCGGCGAGCCGAGTTAGCTTCCCGGCCACGGCTGACATCAGTGGCGTGTGATTGATAAGAGCCAATCCTCCTCGGTCTTCCAACGTCACCAACCCCACGCTGCCCTGGGTGGTGAAGTATGGTCAAAACAAGCCAAGCAACTGACGTGGCTCGGGGAGGCCTTTCATCCAGCAGTCATTTAACAAATGGGGCGGTAAAAATGATTGTTATATTCAAGCATGACGCGATTTCTCCACCGTGTATTACCATTCGTTTTAAGTATAATGTAACGCAGCGCTCTCACAAAGCGGGCCACACACTTTTACGAAATGACGTTTAACGTTTTCTTTAACGCACGATGAACACCTTAACTGAGGTGACTCACAATTCCCCATCGATGCGCGCCCCGTGCATTTTGCCTTTGTTAGCATCTGTGTTTTTTCTTTCTCTTAAATCCCGCAACGCCGCGCGATGATCGTCAGCTGCTCGGTTTATTTCGGGCAAGGCACGTTGAGCCGACCAGCTCCACGCACCACGGTAGAGAGAGAGGGCCCAGGGTTTATTTATTTTTTATGTTTTTATATTTTTTGTTATCTCGAAATATTCAGTTGTAAAAAAAATGCGGCTTGCATCCCCGGGTGACCTCCTCCACCCCCACCACCACCACCACCGCCACCACCAGCACCACCGCCACCACCTCCACCACCTCCACCATCTCCTCCTGCACTACCGCCACCACCACCACCACCGCCACCACCGCCACCGCCACCACCACCACCACCGCCGCCACCACCGCCACCACCACCACCACCACCGCCACCACCGCCACCACCACCACCACCGCCGCCACCACCGCCACCACCGCCACCACCACCACCACCACCTCCACCATCTCCTCCTGCACCGCGACTGCTGTTTGGCATTCGGGGTTCCACCGGCGGTCGCTGCCGCCGGTGGCTTCCCTGACGGGGCCGGCGGGCGGGGGGCTGGGGGAGGGGGGCTGGGGGCTGGGGGCTGGGGGCTGGGGCCATCACGGGGCTGTGATGGCAGCCGTGGCTGCTCGCCTAATTTAAGTCGGGGGCACAACCTCATTCTCCAGGACGGTGAACACCGAACCTGAAATCCGCACCACCCCCCGCATGCACGCGCGTGCCACGCCACAGCAAGCGGCCACTTTGGAGCCCTTTTTCCTTCTTCATGGTGATGTTTTGGTGGTGGTGGTTGTGTTTTTAGTGGTATTGATGATGTTGATGGTGATGCAGGTGGTGATATTGATGGTGGTGATTGTGTTTTTGGTGGTGGTATTGATGATGTTGATAGTGATGTTGGTGGTTGTGTTTCTGGTGGTGGTGGTGTTTTTGATGAAGTCGATGATGAGGTTTGCAGAGGTGAGTGGGGGTGGTGCAGCGGTTGGCACATTACGAATCAGGCGAGTTCGAATCCCATTCACGGCTAACTTCAGTGGCAGTGACAGATCCAAGGGGGTGGTATTTATTTGCATTTACCAGAGAACATAGATTTAATATTTTTTACTAATGTATATCTCTATTTAGATATTCCAGGACCACCTGTGCCTACTAAGGTCTACACATGATTATGGATATTAACGGTGACTCTGGTTCATTTTAAATGTGTGTGGAATTACTCTGACTCCAATCTACCTTCAAAATGCGACGTTTAGTCTTAATTGGCTCTCACCCTGGTTTAAATAAAATTGATGAATGAATGAATGGTGATGAAAGGTGATAATGATATAATAACCCTTGTAGAGGAATAGCACAATATAAAATACAATATGACAATTTAACTCAAAATAATATCAAGTTTTTTTAGGCTGCCACTGAGGAAAGGAAGAGCTATAGTACGGTCAGCTGACCTCCCTGTCGTCTTTACTTATTTATTACAATTTACAGCACCTTTTTCAATCCACTGCTGGATGAAGGTTTCCCCATGCCGTGGCTGGAAACCGAATCATAGCGCAGTGTGCTAACCTCGGCGCTACTACTCCGCAAAACGCACTCCGATTAGCACGGTTGGCTACGTACGGCGCGAAAGAAGTTCAACATACAGTGCGTACATACAAAGCAGGACCCTCGTGAAAATGAGCCTCGGGACTCGGCGAGGATCTGCTGGACACGCGAAATATTTTTTTTCCGCGCTCGCGACCCAATGTGTTGCTGGTGCTTCAGCTGCTGCATTTCTATTTGGATTGGCCACTACGGTTTTAATAGTTTACCCAACTTCACCCACACCTTAATTGGATGTTTAACTGTTACGCGTTGCTCGGTCACTGCGGCAAGCCTCCGTGCTCGCTGATGTTTCCTCTGTCTTATTTGATGTCCGAGAGCTGTCCCCACGTTCAGTGCAGTTTCATTTATTAGGTATAACCCTGTGAGCCATGCGGCTCTTGACTCGGGTGCAACCGCAACAAACAAAAACATGAACAAAGAAACATGTTAAAGTGACGGCACGCAACAGAAAAATCCAGGAAAAAACAACACGTGAAGCGTCCCACATAGAGACGGCCCCTCGTAATGAGATGCCATATATAAACGAGAAACTATTATGTGTATACACTTGTACAATCGCCTCCTTGTCTCTACAAACACACGCCTGTCAACCGCAACTCTTTTTCATCTCCGCGATCAGCAAAGGCGGCACCATGAGGCCCCCTGTGGTCGAATCCATGCCACTGCACGGGAGTTCAGGCTCCAGGAGGTTTCCCGTCTCAACACGAAGACAAAGACCCCCCCCCCCCACCGTGTAGCCTTAACAGAGTGTTGGGGCAAGCGCTGTTTGCGAGCAGCGCCTATGGAGGCCGGCACGGCACACGAGGAGTTGGGTGGCCAGCACCACGCCCGGCCACCTTTGTCTCCCCAGCGGCGATGTTTACGCGTCGCATCAGGTACTCATTTGAGGCCGAGTCGACCTAGGGGAGACCCCGGACCGGTGCGGATAAATTGTCACTGATGTTGGTGGCAGTGAGCAGGGAACACGAACCCGTGTCGCCGGGTTCGTAACGCGAAGCGCTGTCACCGCCACGACACTACCGCTCAACAACGTACGGCACAAACGGGCACGACAGCCGGGGGTATCCGCACGGGGCTATGAACCAGAGAGGGCTTCAGGTCAGCCAGGTTCTGCCAGGGTCAGCAGCTACCCGGAAAATACTTCCGCAGCCGGCACACCACGTCCAGCATACGTCTCGCCAACCGGCTGTGGCTCCTACCGCTACTGCAACAACGACTGCAAGTCCAAGTGTTTACCTCCTGCAATTCTCCCCAGCTTTCCCGGAGAAATGTAAGCGGCCGGGCACACAGAACGATGCGTCAATTAAGGTTGACTTCCTCAGCGCAGTCGGATCCTCGCCATGGACCCTCGTGAGCGAGGAGTGACGTCTTACAACGGAACGTGACGGACATCCGTGGGAACGTACCGTGTCCAGTACCTTCGGACATCTTTCGCACCGCACGCGAGGTTGCCGGAGGCCTCTTGCACCACGCACACAACAACAACAACAAAAAAACGATTCGTGATTTCCGAATCGCAGCGGTGTGTGTGGTTCGTCCCAACTTCTGCGTCTCACAATACCCGAGGACTTGGCAGCCCACCGACAGTAAACAACAACAATTATAATCAATCAGCGATACCCGTCCCAGGATAGGAGGAGCCAGCTGCAATTGAAATCAAGTCCTTAATGAAGAAGGAAAGGTATTCCATTAAGGAGCTTAAATGTGTCACCTTAGGGCGGGGCAGGGCACAGATGGCTTTGTGGTATTCTTCATGGTTGGTTAACTCCACGCGTTCCCGTGAGAATATTCATTAATTCCTCAAACTTTAAAGATTGACCGACCAGCCGATGTTTCTATCGACCCTTTAGCTTCACCACCGTCGTTCTAGTTTCAGTGAAACTACATTCGCTCGTGTGCTCTTTTCCTGTGTGCGCAGAGGCTGAAGAGACTTTCCGGAAAAAAGAGACGCTTCAGCAAGATTCAATATA
The DNA here is from genome assembly GCF_048934315.1 of Petromyzon marinus. Lineage (NCBI taxonomy): Eukaryota > Metazoa > Chordata > Hyperoartia > Petromyzontiformes > Petromyzontidae > Petromyzon > Petromyzon marinus. Next base: position 17,351,179 of record NC_133690.1, on the reverse strand, counting down.
GTCAATTATACGTTCACATAATCGTCTTGTGTCAATAAAATAAACTTTGTGACATGGTTAAATGACCATTCGCCTAGAGGCTTTAACAATCTTGTTAGAAATGATTAATTTATAATTTAAAAAAACAGACACGGTGGTTCCACAGAGACGTGCAGAATTGAAATTCAGACTTTATTTATTTTAGACCTCTGCCAATTTCATACATTACCTTTAGAGAACATTTCCCTTTGTTAGTGATTTCAAGCAAAATACATGCTTTAAAGTGTTTTTTTTTGTGCAACCAGATGCTGTGCTAATTGGAAGGTAATCTGTGGCACCGTGAGTTAGGGTCCAAACTTGGTGACTTTAACTCTTTGGTCACTGGCCAGTCTTGAGTTGCAGCTGCAGTTAAATCCAAACTGCTTTGTCGCGTGAAGATTTGTAAGTGTGCGTGGCTTATCACTTGAAGCAATGGGAGTTGAAGCGGCCGGTTGGCTCAAGTTGTCAGATCACTGAGCAGGCAATTGCTGAGATCCTGGGTTGGAATCCGAGTATCATCCGCCCGTGACTAAACCGGGTTCTCGAGTGGAGCGAGATCATGGTTGTAGCCCAGTCGCGCCGCTACCAAACGATCTCTCGTCATCGTTAGAGTCTTCGTTGGTTGAACACCCTCAACCAAAGACGCTTAGAGTATCGCGTAGGCCTGAGTAGCTCTCATATAGCGGATATGGGCACCCGCATCAGGCAGGTCTGAGACGTTAACTACCGCAACGGGAATACAAGAGGTCGTGGGTTCAATCCCGACCCTGACGCCTGCTGCTGTATAATTAGAATTTGCGTGTCTCTCTCCCCGCGGTCGCGTGGATTTTTCCTCTGGGTTCTCCGTTTTTTTCCCGCCACGTCTAGAATGGACGTCACGCATTTAGAATATTTGGCTGCTGTGAATGTCCACATGTCGATAAGCCGCTCCATCAAGCTGTCATTTATCATAGCCAGGTCGCTTCTGAACATAAATAGAGATGCATAGCTCAGTTGGGCCTTCTCTAGTCAAGTAAAAATAACTAGTTTACAGTTTAGATACTCAGCGATCGATAGGCGTTCCCTTCACCGTGGCCGCACCTGGGTTCCCCCCCCCCCCCGTCAATCGAACTAAACTCGACCCTCGGCTGTCGCGCAGTGGAGGAGCGGAAACTCTTCATCGGCATGATCTCGAAGAAGTGCAGCGAGAACGACATCCGCGCCATGTTCTCCCCCTTCGGCCAGATGGAGGAGTGCCGCGTGCTGCGCGGGCCAGACGGCCAGAGCAAAGGTGGGCGGACGTCACCATCGTCGTCACCACAGTCGTCATCAGCCTCGTCACAGTCGTCATCAGCCTCGTCACAGTCGTCGTCATAACGGCTTATTATTATTATTAATACCGTCGTCGTCGTTATATTCGTTATCGTCGTCGTCAACATCATTATCGCGACAGTCGTCGAATTCATCTTCGCCATCATCGAACGTCGTTTTTTTTTCATTGTCGAAGTCGTCATCGTGGTCATCTCCGCAGTCGAGCTCGATGCAGAATCAAACCCACGCAGTACTAGCACACATTGCCTCGATGCAATTATTATTGTCGCTTTATTTTGTTTAAATTACCCGTTGTTGTTGTTGTTGTTTTCATCTTCCTCCTCCCTCCACCTCGTCCCCGTCCAGGCTGCGCGTTCATCACCTACACGGCGCGTGCGATGGCACAGAACGCCATCAAGGGCATGCACCAGTCCCAGACCATGGAGGTGAGTTGTGTCGGTGCGTCCTCACCACCCCTCCCACCATTTCCCTCCCACCACGTGTGGTTCATGCAGACGTCATCCCTTGCAAAAGGTTTCTATTTGGTGTTTGAACATCTTAACACCACTGTTTTATTGCCAGAAAGGGTAAAACCGATTATTATTCTGTACACAGTCTTGTCTATCACCTTCCCGTATCTGTCACCTCGATGTAACACATTTATTTTGCAAAATAATTTAGTTGAACGCATCCCGTCAACCACACGGCCTTCTATGATTGCGGGGATTTCAGAAGAATTGGTTCAATGCATGCAGAATCCATGGACCGGTTTCGACACACACTGTCTCATCAGCGAAGTTCGGGTCATTTTGAATCAATGCTTGGTGAAACTGCCACATGTTAAAGGCAAGGATCCCCTCTTCTATGTAACGTATGGGTCCTGGTGTTTCATCATCACAGCGTGTTTGACGGAGGTCACACGTGGTGCGAGAGTGGAGACGCGTGTGGGTGACGTGGCATCTTGCTTGATCGACGTCACACGTGGTGGGAGAGTGGGGATGCATGTGAGTGACGTGGCATCTTGCTTGACCGACGTCACACGTGGTGAGAGAGTGGGGATGCATGTGGGTGACGTGGCATCTTGCTTGACCGACGTCACACGTGGTGGGAGAGTGGGGATGCATGTGAGTGACGTAGCATCTTGCTTGACCGACGTCACACGTGGTGGGAGAGTGGGGATGCATGTGGGTGACGTGGCATCTTGCAGATGCGGATACCTGATGCACAAATAGACTTGTGAAAAACTGTCCATCGTGTAACTGTGGTCATTCAGAACAGACTGTACGACGTATAACAACGCAATTCCCGATCCACAAATACGAGAGCGACATCACAGCCATACACTCCGCTACTGCTCCTGCTAACGCGGTTGTCTGGCTTGACCACCTGCATGTGGAATTATAGTTGTGGCTCTGCATCTACATCAGCTGTACAAAAGAAGAATAGGACCATTTGGTTCCTGGCTCGGCTTGGCAAAATGCCAATGGAAAACCACCCCGTACCGTGATGGCCCTGCGCTGGCTCGGCTCGGATGTGGCAGTGGAAAAAGGGGGCATCGGTCTCACGTCACTCCTCGTCCCCCTCCCTCGCCTCCCCAGGGCTGCGCGGCCCCACTCGTGGTGAAGTTTGCCGATACGCAGAAGGACAAGGAGCAGAAGAGGCTGCAGCAGCAGCTGGCGCACATGCAGCAGCTGGGCGCCGCAGCCGGGTGGGGCGGCCTGGCGGGGCTTTCCACCATCGGGCCGCACTACCTCGCTGTGAGTACTCACAACGCTCGCCCCCTGACCCCAACCCTCCGACCCTAATCTCACCCTAACCCACCACGGCTGCACACTCACACGCGGGCACACACACGGTGGCTGCACCAATAGGGGAAGCGTGCTTGACATTGGCCCCGGCGCGAGGAATGAAATGGGGCCTCTCCCCCCCGTGCAAGATCACCGCCTCCACACTCCTCACGTCTCCCGCGTGACGACGGAGCATTTCACGCGATGTGGTTCCGAGGCGTCTTGCGCACCAATCGCAGTCGTCCAACACGACGATGACCTGACACCACGATCACCGGACACCACGGTCACCTGACACCACAGTCACCCGACACCACAATCACCTGACACAACGGTCACCCGACACCACAATCACCTGACACCACGATCACCTGACACCACGATCACCCGACACCACGATCACCTGACACCACGATCACCTGACACCACGGTCACCCGACACCACAATCACCTGACACAACGGTCACCGGACACCACGGTCACCTGACACCACGATCACCTGACACCACGGTCACCCGACACCACAATCACCTGACACAACGGTCACCGGACACCACGATCACCTGACACCACGATCACCTGACACCACGGTCACCCGACACCACAATCACCTGACACAACGGTCACCCGACACCACAATCACCTGACACCACGGTCACCCGACACCACAATCACCTGACACCACAATCACCTGACACCACGGTCACCCGACACCACGATCACCTGACACCACGATCACCCGACACCACGGTCACCCGACACCACGATCACCCGACACCACGATCACCCGACACCACGATCAGTATACAGGAGGTCGTGGGTTCAATCCCGACCCTGATGCCTGTTATATATTTAGTGTTTGCGTGTCTCTCTCCCCGTGGTTGCATGGATTTGACTCCGGGTCCTCCGGTTTTTTCACCTTCCACATTTAGAATCAACGTGCGTTCAGCGTATTCGGCTGCTATACATTTCCATGCAATAAGCAACTTCGTTGAGATACCGTTTGTGGCCAGGTCGCTTTTGAGAAAGAGGAACATAGCTCAGTGGGCTTTGCCTGGTAAAATGAATAGTATTCGTAGATCGTAGCTATTCCACTGGAGCGTACACAACATGAATGGCGTGCACTCACTTCAGTATGTACGTATGTTGAATTTCTTTTGCACCGTATGTAGCCAACTATGGTAATCCGAGGTGCGGGCGAAGGACAACAAACTAAACACAAACAAAAATAATGACGTGCTCCCAGAACCTGTGCCGGGCTAGTTGCCGATTGAACCTCAATAAATAAATCTAAATAACTTGTTGATGTTGGTCGGCACCTGTGCCAGGCTAGGTGCCAAGCACATCAGCTGTCAACAAGTGATTGGGTTGTTAAATTCGGAGGTTGCGAAGGCGTGCGAGTGCACTTGACCAATTTTCACGAACTCGAGGTGAACACTTAAATCGCACTTCTAATTAAATTCGCTTAACTTATTAGTTTTCTCGCTTTTAATTTCAATCCTGTTTCAGATCTGACCGTTGAGTTTGATCTCTCGTGCTTTATTACATTACGTTTTTATTTCATTTGCTTTGCTATTTTGAAAAGAAAACTAATGCGCTCGCGTTATTAATTGTTTTGCCTGTGCTCGTTAGAGCCAGATGTCCTTTATCACTTAAAACTTTTCATCCAAATGGGCTCCCCACCTTGTTATAAGTAAGTAAATAATATTATTATTATTATAGCTGCACTTTGAGGTTAAGTGAAGTGGTCGACGGCCCGCTGGGTGAGGTCATGCGACAGACGAGCGTTTTAAATTATAAAAATAACACAGAGATCATTGGTAGGTACCACCGATTAGCACGGCTGGCTACGTACGGTGCGAAAGAAATTCATCATACATACTAAACTAAACTATTTTTTTATTTTACCAGGTAAGGCCCACTGAGCTGTATAGCTCTTTTGTCAGAAGGGACCTGGCAACAATTGATAACTCAACGAAGTGGCTTATCATCGTGTGAAAATTTATAGCGGCCAAATACTCTGAACGCGTGCCGATTCTAAATGTGGAGGGACAAACCGGAGGACCCAGAGAAAAATCCACGTGACTACGGGGGAGAACATGAAAACTCCAATTATCTAGCAGGCGTCAGGGTCGACCTCGTGCATACCAGGCGAGGGAGTTAACATCTCGCCTGCCTGAACACTCACAGCTATCCTCCCGCCCAATGCAGGCAGCGATCACCCAGCAAATCGGAAAGGAGCGTGTGCTGCAGAACGATAGCTTGGATGTACGTGGGGTCTCGTTGCGATCGCATCTCAAGACACGGCTTTTCACTGGCCTTCCTTCTGCAAACACCTCCACCATTCGCTGTGCTAATAATGACGCCCTACTGTTGATTTATTGTCAAATATCGCGACTATTTCATAACCATTGTGTATTTATTTCATAAATCACCCCGCGAATGACTACAGAATCAAACAACTTACATATACAAAACAAATCAACAAAGACTTATAATATTTTCCAAAATGTAAGTTTTTATTGGTAAGTGCACGATTTGACCTGGAGCTGGATTTTTTTTTCTTCATCATGGAGCAGTTGGTCAGCCATGATTGCTCGTGAGAGACACTTATTGACTGACATCTGAATTCCAATATAATATGTTTATTAAATTGTCATCGTATTTCTACTGATATTCATCGGACCACATTTGTTGTCCTCATAATAATCGCCATGCAGGACCACTATCGATGTATCGAAAACAAACGTATCGATCTTCTTTGGTTCTTTCGGTAAGGTCACGTAGAATGAGAATAAAATAATAAAATAACACAATAAAATTCTCACGACGTTTCGGCCACAACGCAAGCGGCACAAAGAAGATGAATCCTTGCAGTCACGAAAGCTTTAAATCGAAGTTTAAACGTATCGATCGTTAACATCTAGCAATAAAAGTAGGTGATCGGTCAACCCGCATCATCCACGGTCACCTTCCTGGGCACGCAGCCACAACGGCGTCAAAAGACGCTGCCGCTCGTACCGTGAAAACAAACAGCATCCCCGTCGCGACGAGACGATGTTGGAACCACGGTGGGACTCGCCGCGCGTCGTGCCCGCGTGCGTACGTTGAACTTCTTTCGCACCGTGCGCAGCCAGCCGTGCTAATCGGAGGCGCAGCCCGAACGGCAAGCCCTGCTGTGGCACCGTCCGTCATGGGGGGGGGGGCGGGTGAGGGGGTCCGTCGACACTTCATCACGAAACACAGAAACGGCGCGTTGCCCCCGCGCGCAATCGTGAACTCGTTAACTCATTTTTATTTGACGTTTTCTGCATTCGCCGTTCACTCCGGAGAGCTGCGCCTCGTGTTTGACATGTAGGTTGTTGTTGTTGATTCGGCTATTTTTCGCCTTGCGTATTTATTAGATTTTGGGGGGGGAGGGGCGGGGGGAGGGGAGGTTGCATGACAAAGTGGCGATAACAAACAAAAATCCGGTGGAGAGTAAATCGATGGAACCGGTGAGAGATTGGTTCTAACCCTGTCACTAACCTCTCAGCCGGAGGTAAAAGGCCGTCTCGACCCAGACTTATCTCCTTCCCCTGTCAGACAGCCGGCGATGTTAGAGCGGGGAGATTTGCGTGGGCTTTGTTCACAGACCCATGGGCGCTGTCAGGAATTCTACATTTCTCTGGGAACTCAATTGCTCTGTGATTGAATGCCGGGCGCGTTGTTAGCTCGGGGAATGGGGGGGGGAACAAAAAGCTCTTCCGAAAGCCTCGAGTCAAGCGCTGTCCACAGCGGCGGAGGCAGCGGCGAGCCATAAGCAACGCGGACCAAAGCTTAGGGCCCCAAGTAGCTCAGGGAACAGAAGTGGACCAAACTCTGTTCCGAGCTTGAAGTCATATCCCAATTGCCGTAAACTTGACGAAAAATACCTCGCCGTTCTAATAACACTCTTCAAATAATGCTGATTGGAAGTAGTCTATACGTTTAATTATTTCGCACGCAACCATGACATAATTAATCGATCTAGCTTGTCCAGGCAGCATGTGTTTTTTGGAGTCTGGTAACACACCCGATAATAATATCGGTTTCGGGCCCTGAATAGACTGGTACCACCGCTGGGTGTATGTAGGCACGTATTCTATATGTATTTATTATTTATTTACCGAATAAAGCCTCGCTGAGTCTCAACACTCCTTCTCAAGAGGGTCCTGCTCAGTTTTGCAGTCTGGGGCAATGTTGATACACGTTTGTCCAATTGAGAACAATGTGGGTTCTCTTTGAAATCTGGTATATTTGGACCATGAAGCTGGCAAACATACACACGTACACCTCACATATATACATATCTGAAGGTGTACGTGTGTATTTTATTTGAGTGGAATCTGGCTATTTATTTCCCCGTGTGTTATATAATTTATATTCGTCTTATTATTTGTCCATGTCTCCTTTGGTTGATCTGATTATTTTAACTGCTGCTCTGTAGCAGCGTGCATCCACAGGCCGGGTCAAAATCATTCACAAATAATCATCATGTTCCCTTCCTGTTCACCTAAATTGCATATCTGAAGATTAGCCACAACTAAATGACAACGGGAAATTTAAACCCAACCTGTCAAAACTTCACTACAAGTGTTTGTGTGGAGAGAAAAAAAACAACCTACGTGTTTGTGTTTGCCAAAGGACCATGCCTTTGCAGTGACATCATCATTTGGCGACAACAAAGCACCCTGAAAATAATGAAATTGCATTGGGTTCAGGTTGGCAGATTGTACAGGGGGTCAGATCACTGAGCCAGGGCACTGCCGAGATCACTGGCTCAAATCTGGGTTTCGGCCAATGCAGACTAAACTGCGTTCCCGGATGTCGCGAGTTCATGGCCTCAGCCCAGTCACCAAATTAGTGCACGCATAAAGCATTTCATCGTTCCATTAAAATTCAGCTTTTCCTTTAGTCTGGCCAAAATCCCACCTCTGGGAATATTTTTGTTTATCTGTTACGCATGCGGGAAGGTGCAGCTGCAGTTGTGCGGTGGATCAGAGGTCGCTTGAAGGCACCTAAGAAGTACAGTGAGGGAAAAAAGTATTTGATCCACTGCTGACTTTGTACGTTTGCCCACTGACAAAGAAATGATCAGTCTATAATTTTAATGTTAGGTTTATTTGAACAGTGAGAGACAGAATAACAACAACAAAATCCAGAAAAACGCATGTCAAAAATGTTATAAATTGATTTGCATTTTAATGAGGGAAATAAGTATTTGACCCCCTCTCAATCAGAAAGATTTCTGGCTCCCAGGTGTCTTTTATACAGGTAACGAACTGAGATTAGGAGCACACTCTTAAAGGGAGTGCTCCTAATCTCAGCTTGTTACCTGTATAAACCTGTCCACAGAAGCAATCAATCAATCATATTCCAAACTCTCCACCATGGCCAAGACCAAAGAGCTCTCCAAGGATGTCAGGGACAAGCTGTAGACATACACAAGGCTGGAATGGGCTACAAGACCATTGCCAAACAGCTTGGTGAGAAGGTGACAACAGTTGGTGCGATTATTCGCAAATGGAAGAAACACAAAATAACTGTCAATCTCCTTTGGCCTGGGGCTCCATGCAAGATCTCACCTCGTGGAGTTGCAATGATCATGAGAACGGTGAGGAATCAGCCCAGAACTACACGTGAGGATCTTGTCAATGATCTCAAGGCAGCTGGGACCATAGTCTCCAAGAAAACAATTGGTAACACACTACGCCGTGAAGGACTGAAATCCTGCAGCGCCCGCAAGGTCCCCCTGCTCAAGAAAGCACATATACATGCCCGTCTGAAGTTTGCCAATGAACATCTGAATGATTCAGAGGACAACTGGGTGAAAGTGTTGTGGTCAGATGAGACCAAAATGGAGCTCTTTGGCATCAACTCAACTCGCCGTGTTTGGAGGAGGAATGCTGCCTATGACCCCAAGAACACCATCCCCACCATCACACATGGAGGTGGAAACATTATGCTTTGGGGGTGTTTTTCTGCTAAGGGGACAGGACAACTTCACCGCATCAAAGGGACGATGGACGGGGCCATGTACCGTCAAATCTTGGGTGAGAACCTCCTTCCCTCAGCCAGGGCATTGAAAATGGGTCGTGGATGGATATTCCAGCATGACAATGACCCAACACACGCGGCCAAGGCAACAAAGGAGTGGCCCAAGAAGAAGCACATTAAGGTCCTGGAGTGGCCTAGCCAGTATCCAGACCTTAATCCCATAGAAAATCTGTGGAAGGAGCTGAAGGTTCGAGTTGCCAAACGTCAGCCTCGAAACCTTAATGACCTGGAGAAGATCTGCAAAGAGGCGTGGGACAAAATCCCTCCTGAGATGTGTGCAAACCTGGTGGCCAACTACAAGAAACGTCTGACCTCTGTGATTGCCAACAAGGGTTTTGCCACCAAGTACTAAGTCATGTTTTGCAGAGGGGTCAAATACTTATTTCCCTCATTAAAATGCTAATCAATTTATAACATTTTTGACATGCGTTTTTCTGGATTTTTTTGTTGTTATTCTGTCTCTCACTGTTCAAATAAACCTACCATTAAAATTACAGACTGCTCATTTCTTTGTCAGTGGGCAAACGTACAAAATCAGCATGGGATCAAATACTTTTTTTCCCTCACTGTAGTTCTGCAATGTCTCCTTCCGTGCGCCGTTCTCTTACACGGGTCAATCTGCTACTCTCTGAGAGTTACAAATTAGCACTCACCATTTGACGTGACGGTGATAGCACAGTTTTAAGAAAAAAAAATAATGGGAAAACAGCACGTGCACTTCATCCGTGGATTCTGCTGCATCACAGGAACCTGAGTGATGGCAACAGCAGCTCGCGAGTGAGGCCTTCATCCGGGAGTGCAATGACCGTGTCTGACGATGATGACAACTGGAGTTACATCAAGGGGGGAGGGGGGCCGTCAGCTTGAGATCAGCGTGGCGCTCGCCGCGGCTCCGGGGAAAAGGGGGGGGGGGGGGCTCGGGGCTCTGTTCAACATCAAAAGACAACAGCAGTATCGCTCCCTCCATCTCCTATCTGCGTCCTCACTCTTCAGGAGAGAATGAGAGGCGCCGCTGATAGCGGCGGTCTTTTTGGTGGGGCGCGTGAGCGCCCGTCGGATGAGAGATGTGTCGAGCCGCCCCTCGTGGCTGTGCGGGCGCCTTCATTTCTTGCAGCCCGCCCCCCCCCACACATGCCCTCTTCCCCCACCTCCCCGCCAACACCCCCACGCGTGTACACGTGTCAGGATAAACGTCCTCTTAAAAGATTGAGCCCTTCCGCCTGGAGTCACGCGAGCTCCGCCGACGCGCGCTCGGGACGGGCGCGCCGATTCCGAGATCAATCGCAGGCCACGTTTGGCATCAGATTATTCCTCAGCCGGAAGGCCGTAGCGGTGCGCGGTAGCGACGGGAGCGCGCCGTACAAGTGGGGAGCGGTTCCTCGCTCCGGCTGGAGCCGGCGCGACAGCGCGCTGCTGACAGGCCACCCCAACAGCGCACTCATGCGCACGACGGACCATGCTTGTTTTCAATCGAGAGCTGGACCAGCAGTGACCTCTCTCCCTCGGGGGTTGCCACCTGTCCAGGTGACGACCCAGGATCGTTCTCTATTCTGTAAGTCTTCACTTGCAGTTCTTCCCCTCTTCTCGTATTCGCGAGATATTCTTCTTCCCTGTGATATGTCCTGGTGTTGTGAAACCTCAGAGGTGGCAACCCTGAGGTTCAGTGACTTCTGGATTTACGCTGCAACTGTTGATGCAGGCACGATGCCCCGAGTACTGGAGTGAGGAGGCTCAGGCCCACGGGGTCAGATAAAACTTGAAACGGCATTGCATGCAGCCCACGGCTACGTGAGGCCGACCACTACGAAGCAATTTTCATCTGTTATTACAACCATCTTGGCAGCGTTAATTTGGTACTGGAATGTTTTCATCCCGGCAACGAGACTGAAAGCGCCACGCTCGGTCACTTCTGCAAGGGCCTCTTTCAGCTCGATGGGCGCGCTCGTTATTTTATTACATTTCATCATCATCATGCTCCTGGGGCAGATAGTCCGTAAGTGTCCACTGTACATTTTGTCATTTGTTTCCACTTTCCTCTATCTTGTGCCAATATGCTCAAGTAGTGCCACAGCCTTCTGGCACCAATCTCTTGCGATGTCGTCTCCGTTAGGTCTTCCTCTCTTTCCGGTTCCTTCCATTTTTCCGCACAACACACTTTTAATGTTCCTGTTGTTGTCCAGCCTACGACATGTGCGTCCAAATAGTGGCAGTTCCCTTCTCATCACTAGATTTGCTCATTTATAATCACAATTATAAGAATTATAGTACATCACTATTTGGATAAAAAAAAACAAATGTTCGTGGTGTTAACATGCGGCCCCCTGCCAAAGGTGTTTCATTTTAAATTACTTTCTCAGCCTTCAGTAAGGAGACGGGTTTGCCCAACCGCCGCTGCGCTGACTCCCGCAACATCCTAGCCCAAAAGTCGCCCGGGTTTTGGTTTTGGTGGAGCGTGTCTGGGGGCTGGACAGGGGACGCACACGGAGTGTGAGCGCGCGTGTGGTACGCGCGTGTGGTACGTGCGCAAAGACCCTTCCCCCCCAGCCCTAACCTTGTCCACGTTCCCGTCCCTCCCCGTTCCCTGGCCCGTCCCCACGTGCGTACCTGTCGTACGTGTTTGTGCTTTGTGCGTGTGTGTGCGCGCGTGTGTGTGCGTGCGTGTGTGTGCGCGTGTGTGTGCGTGCGTGTGTGTGCGCGTGTGTGTGCGCGTGTGTGTGCGTGCGTGTGTGTGCGCGTGTGTGTGCGTGCGTGTGTGTGCGCGTGTGTGTGCGCGTGTGTGTGCGTGCGTGTGTGTGCGTGCGCGTGTGTGCGTGCGCGTGTGTGCGTGCGTGTGTGTGCGCGCGTGTCGTGGCGTAACACGTGCAGCTGTATTTGCAGCTCCTGCAGCAAGCTGTGGCGGCCGGCAGCCCTAGCACCCTGGCCGGCCTGCAGCAGATCGCCGGTGAGCTACTTGGGCCACGTCGCCCGCCAATGCCAACCGCACCGCACCGCCCTGCACGGCTTGCGACGTCCGCAGCCCCCCAGTGGGACTCGTAACCGAACATGTCCGTGGATCGACGCGTATAATCCTTCTCAATTCTTTATCCCTCTCGTCGAAACGGAAGGGAAGTGGGGGGGGTTATGGAATTATTTTCACGGCAAAGAGAATAGGGAATTAACATTAAGCTCGGCGTGAATCATATAAATGAGATATTTGGCCAATAAGCCGACACTGGTGCTTGAGATATTTTTTCGGCATGGTTCTGATAATACCCTGCTCTACACTGTGAACCCCACCCCCTCCTCCGACACCAACCCACACCGTGCCCCACTCGCTCTGCGACCCTGCAACGGCATTGCACACATACACGTAACACACACGTACCCACACGCACATCTCCACACATACCCACACACACCTGCACACACGCCCGGCACCCGCAGGATTGAACGCGGTGCAGCTGCAGGGCCTGGCCACGCTGGCGGCGGCCGCTGCTGTGAGCCAGGGGGCTGGCGGGGCCGGCGGAGGGGCCAACGCCCTCAGCAGCCCCACGGGAGGACTCTCGGCCCTCTCGTCCACGGGTGAGAGGAGAGCGCGACACGCACGCACAGACACAGACAGCGCCAAACACGTGTGTCCGTAACAGACTGTTGGGGCAAGTGCTGTTAGCGAGCTCTTCTGAATGGCCAACAGACACAAAGACATGCACACAACGCTCGCATAACTGTGCGAACAAAGACCAAGATCCCCCGTGTAACCTTCAACAGACTGTTGGGGCACGGACGCACACAGCTACATACGTGTGTACACATGCGCACACAAAGATAAAGATCCCCCGTATAGCCTTGACATACTGTTGGGACATGTTAGCATGCACATATGAATGCCGGCATGGCACACGAGAGGGTGGTGGCCAGAGCACCACGCCAGACCGCCTTTGTCTCCCCAGTTGCGATGTTTACACACCGCACCAGGTACTCATTTTAGGCTGAGTCGACCTAGGGGAGGCCCAGGACCGTGAGCGGGAATCGAACACGGGTCGCCAGGTTCGTAGCGTAGCGCGCTAACCGCTACACTACCGCCCCCCACACACACATACAACACACACGTACACACACAACGCACGCATGGATATACTTGCTCGGGCAGTTGTGCATGGCCCAAACGAGCCCAGCGTAATTTGCATTCTCATCTCTGATTGACAGCAATCAGAACGGCTGTGACTCATTTGCATGCACACACGGGAGAGAGAGAGAGACGGGGGATGGTGAGGGGGGGGGCTCCGTTTCTCATTTGGCATTTTTTTTCTTTTTAAGACAAAAAAAGCCCACAAACAACAACAACAAACAACACAACAAACAACAACTCTTCCTCACGATTACCTCAATTCCATTATTCTTTTGGTTATATGCACCCATTTATTTCCACCCCCCCGCCTCCTCCTCCATCCATCTTTGTTTAAACAGATTTAATTTTATTTCATTTCTATTTGTTTAGGTTTGTTTTCCCTCTCCCTTTGTTAAAATTCATTTGGCTCAATTTCAGCATAGTAATTAATACGAGGAGTCACTTTAAGCCCGCCGTGATATTTACTCGGCTGAGTGGCGCAGTGGTTAGTAAGCCTGACTTGGGAGCCACAGGGTTGTGAGCTCAAAACCCATCGTGGTGTGGTGGGTGTGCGGGGGGAGGTGGATAAATTGAGTACCGCTTTGTAGAACGTCAACAGTGGTCATCCTGTGGATGGACTGCCGATATCTCCTTCGTGCGAATGTGGAATATCCTCAGCTGGTGCAGGCCTACTGAAGCACGATGATTTCGACCATATTTAAAAAATGTGTTTTATAATTGACATCATTTTTACTTTCACCCAGGAAAAGCCTCACTGAGTCTCAACACTCCTTTTCAGGAGGTGGGCAGGGGGGGTGTTTGTCAAATTCCATAACAATGAGCACATGCCATGTGAGAGGAGACCAGCAGGATACCTCGGAGAAATCCCAGGCGTACAAGTGAATAACACTCATAACTCCACACAGATACATTCAAGAATCCATTGCTGTACTGTCATCTCCTCGCCACATCACTGCCCAAGACCACAATTCCCGGTATGCCTAGGCAATGTCCCCCATCCAAGTAATAACCAGACTCAAGCGATGTTGCTTCTCCTTCGAATTCTGCGAGAAAGTTGTAATGCTTTTCCTGCTTGGCACGTGTAAGCCATCGTGGTTCCCCACGCGGTGCGGTGCGGTTTTCCACTGCCCGTTTGCCGTGCCGAGCCCGAGACCAAACAACGGTACTGCCGGCCTTGCGAAACATCTCAGTCTGGCCTGGGTCGCAGTGGGGCCAGGTGCAGGGATGATTGCGTGTTCACTGAGCGTGACGTTGTTATTCGGTTCGCTGGACGACTTGACGTCACTGCGTCATCTGCACGAGATCCCAACTCGTTCACTGTGTGTCACATTGCTGTTAGGCCACACACACAAAAAAAACCTCAAAACATTTGTTAATGCTGAAAGGAAAATATAGAATAGGCAACGTTTCTGGCATTGCACCTTCTTCTGTACAGAAGGGCCCATTTCCCAAAACGTCACCTCTTATATATTTTTTCCTTTTGAGGGCTCACCATTAGTGGCGAGTGTTGTTTATTTTTTTTATTAGTATTAAAATCCATGCCCGCGCACAACTTTCCAACGCAGCAGCAGCATCGCCGAATAATTTTTGTCGGAAACGGCTGTAACCCCCCCCTGCCCCCACCCTCCATCATCGACGCGCGTTACCACGCGCTCGCTCGTCGCGATGAATCTGACGCCAGGGGCTCGGCTCGACACCCCGAGCCACGCCGGGTTGAGCTTGGCACGGCCCCAGCACGGCTCAGTCGCGCAGCGGAAAAAGTGGCCCAGAGAAGGGAACGGCGTTGAGCTTGAGGTCCGTACGTTCCGGTTTCTGTTTAGGCGGCCACGGCGGAGGAGCGGGCGGCGCTGGGGCCAGTACCCTGGCCTCCCTGGGGGCCCTGCACAGCCTTGCTGGGGCCTCGGCCATCAGCCCGCTCACCGGTAGGCCCACGCGCCGTCGCTCACACCCAGGGCTGGAGTCAGGAGCCTTTGTCCCGGGGCAGAAGGGAGCCCCCCCCCCCCCCCCCACTCACGCCTCCACCTGTCCTCCTCCCCGTCACCCCCAAAGACAAAGACCCCCCACCCAATATAACCTTAACCGAGTGTTGGGGCAAGTGCCATTTAGCGAGCACCTATGACGGCCAGTATGGCACGCTAGGGGGTGGTGTGGCCAACACCACGCCGGGCCGCCTTTACCTCCCTGCTGGTGATGCTTACACACCGCACTGAGTACTCGTTTGAGGCTGAGTCGGCCTAGGGGAGGCTCAGGACGGGTTCAGATCATAGTCTCCGCCAGACACACACAATCCCCAAACCTTGCTGCTTAATGTCCGATGTGGGGTGGAGGGGGGGAATAAACATTGCAGGATGAAATTAAAGCAACACACGCACAAAAATCAGCAGCAGCGGTTAATAAAAGTGGCATTCTTCAGCTCTCCGGAGAGCTGTTGAGGACGAGCGTGGGAACCTAACGCCGTCGTGGAAGCGTTGTCTACGCTCGTCATGATTAAACAATAACGTGAACAACAACAGCAAGTCCCACTTCTGTTAATTCAATCAATTGTTTCTACTTTCTTACGGGGCCCCGCCTGCAATTTCGAGCTGTGAACAAATGAACTAATATTGATGAAATGATGCACTCCTACAAGGCCATGTGGCTGATGAGATGAGTGAGAAATGCTTAATTTTATAGGACAGATATGTAAAGATGGCCCTCTTGCCTCACTTATATGTATTGAAATAAACACTTGTTCCTTCGTGAAAAAACAGAATACACAAACAAACTAAAATCTTTCATCCGACTTGTTACCTCCAAAGTAATATCATCTCTAAACCATTTGTAAACAGCTCTTTGATTGGTGTAGACCTACTGCAGGTGACGGAGACCTCTCCTACATTAACATTAGTTGCCCCGCCCATCTCTAAACCTGCCTCGGCAGATTCCCCCCTCTTTTGTCACCTGAAGACGATTGCTTGTGTTGCGATCGAAACGTCGTGATATTGTATCATTTTTTCTATCTACGTGGCTTTACCGAAAGACCCAAATAATATGAATTCCTGCAGTCACGAAAGCTTTAAGTCAGGAATCAACAAAATTCGTTTATAGTACAGCTCAGCGGTATGTTGGAGAGCAAACATTTACACTGGTGTGCTGTACTAGTAACGAATTGGCACGTTCTGTTTACATGACAAACCTCTACTAATTGGCTGTGTCGGGTGGTGGCGGGTTTAACGACACATTTATATTTACGCGATCTAACACAATCTAACCCTCCCCAAACAAACCTATATTATGGATGATATTGGTTCGCGAAAGCCTTACTACGTGTTTAAAAAAAAAATGCACCAAAAATTTCCCAGCAGGCATTGCGGCGCTGAACGGCAGCCTTGGCGTCGGGGGCTTGGCCAATGGCTCAGGCAGCGGCGTGGACGCCCTGGCTCAGGCCTACTCGGGCATCCAGCAGTACGCAGCCGCCTCGCTCCCCAACCTGTACGCGCAGAGCCTCATACAGCAGCAGCAACAGCAGCAGCAGCAACAACAACAGCAGCAGCAACAACAGGGTGCGGCCGGCAGCCAGAAAGAAGGTATTTATTAGCAGCCATGGGAATGTGGAATTCCCGCCACTGGGTTAGGGACAGCCAGCAGAGGTGACCGCAGCCGGTGTTGGTGACGTCGCGATGTCATTTCCAGATCGAGTGATCTTCTGGGTTTACCTCGTGGCAACATTTATTCAAAGCGACTGGCGACAAACATACTGTACAGTGACCCTCACTGCAGCCAGAACTATGCAGGAGCTGGGGGTAATTCCCAGGCATGTGTTAAAGATCCTCCCTCAGCTTACTGTGCGCAGTTTCATTGCAAATTGTCTCGTATTTTTGATGGATTCAGTGAGTCTCTTGAGGAACATCTAGCCACGTGTTTGGCGACTTTCCGCTCTTTGCATAGCTAGCCAAAACTAACGCCGTGACCCCACTACTCATTCCAACAGGAAGACTCCCTGACTATGACGAGGGGCATTCTGCCCTGGGTGCCTCCCACACTTTTTTTCTAGCTCGTTGGGTTACGCAACCTTTTTGTCCTCTTCGTCGTCATAGCAACGGAGCGTCAATCTGTCACTCGTGCATGACCATCACCAGTTGTCTGGTCCCCGCGGTTTGCGACAAAAATATGGACTTCTTGTCCATTGATGAAACGGCTACGTCGTTTGGGAGTAACACCCGTCGTGATTGAACCGCGACGCCGCGGGTGTGCGCACATGGGCGCTTTCTTACGGCTTCAGGTAGAGAAAGTATTTCTCTAGCTGGCACACCACATTAAGCGTACCTCTCTCTGTGGCTGTGGCTACTACGAGCCACAAGCCACCTCTTAGCCTACTCCAGTCGACCGGTGCGAAATTAAGGGCCTGCGAGTTATATAAATAATTAATAAAACATAACAACGCGGGGCAGGGCGAAAGGAGATAGGATGGTGGGTGGTGTGCAGTGAGCGGTGCAGAGAAGCGTAGACGCACGTACAGACGCATAACGCGGGCGACTTGAGTGGCTCTGAAGTTTGCCGTGCAGGGAGCGGTGGGGAGTCGTAGGCTTGCGGTTAGCGCTACGCTGCGCTACGAACCTGGCGACCCGAGTTCGATTCCAACTCACGACCAACACCAGTGACGATTTATTTGAACGGGTCCTGGGCCTCGCATAGGTCGGCTAAGCCTCAAATGAGTACCTGGTGTGGTGTGTACTAAACATCGCCACTGGGGAGACAAAGGCAGCCAGGCGTGGTGTTGGCCACCCACCCCCTTTGTGTGCCGTGCCAGCCTTCGTAGGTGCTCGCTAACAACACTTGCCCTAACAGTCTGTATCAGGCGAAATGGGGAATCTTTGTCTTGTGTGCCCGTGTGTCCATTATCTCCCAGGACCGGAGGGAGCCAACCTGTTCATATACCACCTGCCGCAAGAGTTCGGGGACCAGGACCTCATGCAGACCTTCATGCCGTTTGGGAACGTGATCTCGGCCAAAGTGTTCGTGGACAAGCAGACAAACCTCAGCAAGTGCTTCGGTAAGAGCTCGACGTGGCACACCCGGCCGCCGCGCCTGCCAGAGGTCAAAGCGCCCAAATCGCGCTCGGAAAGGCTGGGAGTTCAGGTCACGGTCGGGCGTCGATCGCACCGCGTTCAATAGAACACGCCGCGTGCTGCCGCGGAAGGTTCATGCCGCACACGTAGCGGTGCGCCGGTTTCGCTGGGTAAAAATCAATTTACGTGCTCACAGTAAATTAAAACTCGTATCTGTGACATTCGTCGATGGTGCCGTTTGTTGCTGGCCGCGTGACGTTGTGGGCCATTGAGTTTGTGCTCGGCACAGCAGCGATTCGGAACGAAAATGCAACTAATTTTGCTGCTTGGGAATTAATTTTGTGTGATGAATGCAAATGATTTGACCGTGTTATGTTCAGGTCTATGGGGTGGACAAGAGTATACAAATGAGCTGGATATATATTATTTTAATAACATAAACGGGATTGTAAGATCGAGACAAAAAAATGTTGGCTTATTGCACGGCTTATGAGAAGATGTGTTGGAAAATTGTTACCTGTGAGATTGTAATTTTACATTAATCTACTTGGTATATTTATTTGAATGTGGTACAGTGATGTAATATTCATATACATGTTGTAAGGCTTATGAGAAGATCGTATGGAAAATGGCTCAGTGCTGTGCTGTTAACATTTGGATGTGGTATTGGCTTTTGTAAGACGCCTCGGGAGTATTTCTCAGATGAAAGACGCCATGAATACACCTTGTACATATGAGTAGTGAACAAAGAGAAAGATACCCCGTATAGCCTTAACATAATTCTTGGGGCAAGTGCTGTTTGTGAGCAGCACCTATGAAGGGCTGGTATGGCACACGAGAGGGGGTGGGTGGCCAGCACCACGCCCGGCCGCCTTTGTCTCCCCAGTGGCAACGTTTACACTTCGTACCATGTCCTCGTTTGAGGTTGTGCCGACCTAGGGGAGGCCCAGGACCTGTTCAGATATTCGTCACTAACGCTCTCCGTGGGCGGATTGTGACAGCCTAAAATCCAGATTCCATTCCACGCATTACCTTTCGGCCACTGCCGAGTAAGCAGCTAAGACGCCAATGCGAGGAATTTCACAAACTTACGACAGACTGAAAGTTCACGATAATAATATATAAAAGGGGCAATGTTCACAAATCCGTGCCTGAGAGACCCGGAGCTCAGGACTGGCAGGGCAATAAATGCGTGCTTTATGATGATCATTACGCTCTGAGGGGTCCTCCCCAACAAAATGAATGTCACGGGCTTCACGGACAAAATTAATTGCTCTCGGTCATGGAAATGTTTCTCGTTAAACACCGCCGTCTGAAAATTAAAGACTTCGGCGCGAGCGTCGTGCTGCGTGGCCGAGCGCTTTCTGCTCGGAGGGGGCGCAAGGCAGGCGTCTCGCCGCGACGCAGCCACGGGGGTCACGGGACACCCCGCTAGGAAAAACGACAAGTGAGCCCCGTCAACCGTTTGATTCGACGCCTTAAGGATGAGCTCACGAGCAGATGCGGTGAATGCGAAATCCAGAAAATGGGCCGTGGCCAGATGTTAATGGAATTACGCGTAATTATGGGTGAAGATTTATTTTGTAAGTTTTGAGCTGTAAAAGGAAAGCGACCCCCCCCCCCCTCGTATTAAACGTGGGATCGTCGGTTGATTGTAAATTATTCCACGTGCCGAGTGCAGCAGGTGGTTACATCTCAGTGGGGCCTCTTGTAATAAAAGTGGAATCCAGTAGAGAAATAACTTTGTTTATTTTAATGTAATTTAGAATAGCTTACCCTTAATTAATGCACTTCTATGATTGTATTTCTCACTTCTCTCCCGCTCTCTCTCTCTCCCGCTCTCTCGCTCTGTCTCTCTCGCTCTCCCACTGTCAGCCCGTTTGTATCTCTCTGAAGCAGCATGCGCGGCCGTCCACACGCTTCAATTTATGGGCGGTTTATTATAATCCTTTTTGTTTCTTTTTTTATTTCGTTTAATGAAAGAAAATCACAGAGGAGTAAAAATATGCAGAGGTGGAAAGAGATTTCAATGTGGCGATGGTCACAAAGACGATGGTGGTGAGAGTGACGTTGATGATTGTGGTAATGATGATTATGGTGGTGAATACAATTATGATACTCTTTGATTTTAAATACCCCGATTGTTAAGTGGTGGACACTCGAGGTTAGGGTCGCAATAGCTCGATTGTACTAATACGTTATGGTGTTAAAATGTGGGCAGCTCTGAGACAGAAGCTGATTTTAATGGAAATATCATAATTATTAATCACCTCGGAAAGCCACAGAATCTAAGGACTATTTTTCAGAAGGGTCCTGCGTTGGGTTTTTATTTTTTCAAGACGTGTTCAGCCAATTAATAATGAATGTTTATCATACAAGTGGGAGAGAACTGGGACACCCGGAGAAAACCCACACGTGCGTGGAGTCAATACTCTATCCCCGTACAGACAGAAACAGATGGGGATTATTCCACTTGCTGTACTGCCTTCAGAACAGCCAGGGTATGCATCTCGAGTACGCATCGGTGACCGTCGTTTTTGAACACCCCACCCTCTTTGTCTTTCTTCTCTGGGCCCTCCTCCAGGTTTCGTGAGCTACGATAACCCCGTGTCGGCTCAGGCCGCCATCCAGGCCATGAACGGCTTCCAGATCGGCATGAAGCGACTCAAGGTGCAGCTGAAACGCAACAAGAACGACAGCAAGCCCTACTGACGAGGGAGGGGGGGGTGGGAGGGAGCCGGGTGGCCCAGGAAGGGGGACGGCGCGTGGGGGGTGGGTCCGGGGGAGGGGGTACCTACCCAGGGAGCACCGTGGTTCAGGCACGGCTCCTGAGGCTTTGTGGGTTTGGTGTAATCCAGGTTGGGGACCTGGGTATCGACGGTGGACCAGGTTTGTAAATGCATATCCGGGACCAAAACACACGACCTTTTTTTTCCAGGCGGGGCTGGGGTATGGGAGGGGTGCGAACGCGGCTGAGAAGGAGGTTGTCGAGTGAGGGGTGGCGGGGGCGAGGGGGTGGGCGGATGAGCGGTTGGCGACGATGTCGCGAGTGGCAGGCGAGGTGGGCCTGTGGTCGTTGAGGACGGGGGAAGCCGTCTCGTTTCGGGAGAGGAGTCTTTTCTCCGCGCCATCAGAGTCCGCTCGCCGATCGGTGAGAGTGTCCGTAAAAGTGTCGACGCATTTTCCTGGCGCTCGTTTTTTGGTCTGGCCACTCTCCCCGGACTCTCCGCGGACTCCTCTCTCCGTAGACTTTGCCCAGACTCTGTAACCCACCACCGCTCTTCTGAAGTTGATGGATGCCACACAGCCACACGCGCCCCGAACCTGACACCCGCAGCCATCCGCCCGATCCATCCATCCGTCGTACTTCCTCCCCCAACTTGTACCCTCAACCACTGCACTCTCAGCCACTGCACTCAGGGGGTGAGACAGAGGATGGGAGAGTGTCGGATTGTGCTTGGGCATGTACAGCTCTTTAACCTCATCCATCACTGCCAAATTTTTCATTAACTGTTTTCTTTTTTTGTTTTTCGAATTTATTTTTCATTTTGTAGCATTTCAAATATATTGCAGTATATATACGACATATATACTGTGAATATCAATACATAGATAATGTATAATATATACTGTATATAGCTATATAGTATACAGTATATTTACAACAGATACAGTACTGTATATAAAGATGCAACTGGTGCATACGATGCAAAATTCATGGAACGATGTCATTTAACTTGCAGAGGTAAAAAGTCAGCTGGTCAGTATGCGTGAACATTGGCGTAAGGTAGCGGGGTCGCTCAAAAGTTACTCAAAAGATGCTGTGGTCAATTTTTGAAAACCCTGACCAGAGCAACTGTGGATTAGGAACATGTAGAAGTCAACCTGATTGGTTATTTTAGGTCACATGTTTTATAAATAACTAAGTAAACATCCACACACGTGGCACGAGTATGGAATTAATCACAAGCACGAAAAAACGACCTGAAAGTTAGGGATGTTATAACTTGATGAAAGGATTAAGTTGAACCCTAGGAGGCAAATTTAAACATACGTAATCGCAGACGTTTCCCCCCAAAGGGTCAGCCCGTGGCACCGCACTCGGGGCCTATTGCAGGGCCATCGGTGGACATCCACTCACGATCACTCGAGGCTCCTCGACACCTGGGGGACGTTTCCCGACTAGGAACTAAACCACGACCGATCGATCACCGCCGTTATGAAGTTCGCAGTGGAACAAAGGCCTCTCGCTGTTTACACATTTTTGCATTCGTTCCATAAAAAGAAACACACGCGGTGTTGACGTTACGTTTACATTCACGTATCGGCGCACGTGCACAACAGGGGGAAGGATGGGGAGGGTGGGGGCAGCGGCTTTGACACACGAGAGGATTGTGCCCGACGGAAACAACATTGTGACGCGAGGCGCGAATGTGAAATCCACCGTGCTTGGCCCGGGTGGTGCAAAACTGTGCCACCGCGACGCAGAGACGCAGTTGCGCTGGGCTTCCGTGGGGAAGGGGGGGGAAGGAAGAGACCGAATGCTTCCATATTTCCTCGGAGGGCGGGCGATTATGGAATGTCTCTCTCTCTCACACACACACCTTATCGTTCTCTCTTGAGAGAACGTGCCGTTATCATTCAGCAACCCCGCGGCGCTTGGCCCGCGTGCGTGCGTGCGTTATCCGTGCCGCTCTCTGCCGATGCTCTGTGCCGCTGACCGCCGCGCAAAATTTCATCGTCGTTGTTCAGCCGCTGTCGCCCGCCCCGCCGTTCATCCACCACGCGTCCCCGCGTCCCCGCGGCAGCTGCGTTCGCACATTCACGGCACTCTTCCCTTCGGCGGTGGTGGCGGCGGCGGCGGCCCCACTTGTCAACCGATTTATTTGGTTCGTTTTGTACACACACAGACGCACGCGAGTGCGCGCGCACACACGTTATAAATATATATAAGCGTAAGAAGCAGGGTTTTAAGTGGTATTGGACACAAGCAGACATGTGAAGACAATCTGTCATCTGCTTACAAAGAAACAAACAACAAAACCAAGACCAAGGTGAAGAAATCAACAAAAAATACAAAACCCCACCACCACCGACGTGAAATGCACACTTCTCACCAGATGTAAAAAAAAATAGAGGGTTCAAACACAGAACAACAACAGAAACAGGGAGACCAACAAATTCGACGAGGTTGTGTGTGAGTTTGAAGGCTTTAGTTTCCCTGCTCAGCAACCGTTTTGTTGCACGCTTCAAGTCCCAATGTTTACACGTGCTTCACTCGGCAACTTTATTTTGCCTTTTGCCAAACGATGCTCCCAGAAGAGAGAGTTGAATCGTCAGGTGACAGAGGCTTAAAGTTACTGTTATATCGCGATGGGGGGGCTTGAGCATTTTTACGTAAACTCGTCAATAACTTATAAAATGCAGGCGAGAGAGGGGGGGCGGAGAGAGAGAGAGATCGAGCGAGAGAGAGAGAGCGTATTGTACTTAAAGGTGATGCGTACACACAACTTGAAGGTTTTTAGGAGAATGTTATTTAAAATAATGATAATTTAAAAAAAAATAATTTTATCAAAATATAACTCAAAATTATGCTACCAATTTAATCTGTCGGGTAGAGGCCATTGCTCTGTATATTTTATTGACAGTATTTCTATTTTTATACGGGTTTTTTATGAAGTCATATGGCTCAAATGATAATTTATTTCCTAACTTATTTGGCACTTGAAAAATAAAGTTTTTAAGACAGGTCGGTAGTACATGTTCTCGTAGTTTTGTTAAAGTGCTCAAGGTGTTTTCACACTTGTTCTGAGGTTGTCTGGGATCAAGTTTTGTCTAAGACAAGCTGCTACATTTGAACTGTTTAAAAGTGCGTTTTACATCACGACTTGCATTTTTATTATTCGTTTGCCAAGATGCCATTAACTAATGTTTTTTGTTGTTGTGTGTGTGTGACCGTTTTGCACGTCACTGCATCGTCTCTTTGGCTCGTTACATCTTATAACCGCGTTGGGTTTTTTTTGTTTGTTACAAAAAATGTTATATTTCTCTTTTCTCCGTAGCGCATCATCAGCTTGCACGTGGTTTTAAAGGCACGGGGGCCCCATGTGTGGGGGTGAAGCCACTCCCGAAAGCTGGTTCAGTTTTGGCCGATCCACGGAAAGTTAGGGGTCGGTCATCCTTTAATGTCTCCGCGCACCGGTGGTCGGGTTTCTTTGTTGTGCGTTCGTGATTCCTCATTTCGGGAACAGTTTTTTTTAAATATCTCGCGGTGCGTGCACTCAACCGTGAAAACCCCCAGTTCCACAGCGTCGAACTTTTTTTTTTCCGAGAAGGAACGGAGCATGTTGTTAGGAGATTATTTGGATCGTACATCGTGTGTCATTTACCTATTTGCGTTGTGTCCAAGCCAAAATGCTGGGGGGGGAAAAAAAGGCAAAACAAATGCAAGACTAGAATTTATGCGCTTTGTGCTTCGTCGAGATTTTGTCTAAACCGCTGGAGATTTTAAACGTTTTTTTTGTGTGTAAACGTCTCCGATGTATATTCCCCATAGATTAAAGGGAGAGTAAGTTGGAGGAAAAAAAAGTCGACGAAAAACCAGAAAAAAATATGTCACCTTTATCTTTTTGCGTTACTTTTGCGGCGATACATAATTACGCATTGGAGCATGTGGTTTGTGGCACGGCAGAATTGTGTCAAGTGGCGTCTTGTTGTTTGAGATTCACGAAAGGGCCTCCTCGCCCGGGTCACCCCTCGCCCCCCCCCCCCCCAACACGTTGTTTAGACTGCCTCCAGCTTCGTTTGTGGCGCTACCAACACCCCCCTCTCTCCTCCGACCAACAGCGACGGAGGATTAAGAGACAAGGAGTTTCGCCAGTCAAGAATGCCTGAAAAAGGGTATTTTTATACTTAAAATGAATATAATTTAAAAAAATATATGAAGAAGAAACACGAATGAATGATTAGACAACAGATGGATATAAATTAAAGGTGTGTAAATTAAATAAAAAGTCAGCGAATGAAGAACGCTAAATTTAACGTACAAAAAATTATCTTGGAAGAGCTGTTTTTTTGTACACTAGCCAGGCTGTTATCTTGCTATACTTTGTGTGTTGTTGTAACTGTCGTCTGCCGTTGTTGGTGTTTTTTTTGGAGCTCGTTGCAAAAGCAATATGAATTGTTACCGCGGTGAGAATTGAAGATGCAGGTTATACATTCCTCCCCGGAGGTGATTATGGGGCAGGCGCTCACAAAGGCCACCGCTCTCCAATCACCTCTCGTTTGAACACAGATCTCGACGTGTATTGCGTTTCGTCTGAAGGCAGGAGATCTACTCTGTGGCCACAACGTCCCTCTGCAGCATGCACCCTGCGGCAAAGGCGAGGCCCCTGGCGCATTCTGCCCTTGCAATTTGGGAATTATTGGAATACGGGAAATGCAGCGGACGGTAGATTGGGAGACGATCCGATGTGATCTGGCCACCTCGAAGCCCAGACCTGACAACAAGGGGAATACCTGGCAGATTGACAAATATTGAGGATATTGAAACAGCTGTCCGGAATTTGCTTGTGCAGTTACACAGCCATCCGCTTGGGAAGATCTGTGGTGGAGAACTGGGGCACGAATCCAGCCTGCGTGCTGAGAATGGAGGGCAACAAACGTAGCTGTTCGAGTCGAGGAGCATCGTCTTTTTTTCATGCAAAGGAACTTTGTGGCCACCCTGTATATGTCCACAAACATGCATACATATATATAGGATTTGTATTTTGTAAAGAAAATGACCGCGTCTTGCTTATGTTGTGAAACCGTGTGAATTTGAGCGTAGGCGACGTGCAACTCTAAAGGAAAAAAAACTTTTAATATGAAAATTTGTGCAACATCTTTAGATGCCAGTTCGTTAAAACGTCCTCGTTTGTGGGACATCTGTAGCTCTCTTAGATGAAGCTGTCGCGTCTTGTCACATTTGTTTTCGGCCAATAATAGTTTTGACAATCCACTTTTGATGTTTTCTGTACAAAACATTTAAAGAAACGTGTTTTTTCATGCACAACTCTTTCTTAAACGAAGTGTAATAATTTGTGTATTTTTCATTAATCTGTGTGTGTGTGCATGTGGGTCCTGTAGAACATTTTGCCATGGTTAGGTCTATTTATTGTCCGAGTCCTGTACGCATCTTAACAGTGCCAAATGACTTAGTTGTGGTTCAGACTTCGGTTGATGATTTATTCTTTATTCATTTTTAACGGGGGGGAGGGGGAACGCAAAGCCATTCTCTTGCAGAGATTTGTGTTGCTGCTGTTGTTGTCGTCGTTAACATTGTGCATGAGAACATATCGGATCATAATTTTTTTAAAGAAAACATCGTACATTGGTTGGCTTACGTATCACGTGCATTTGCTATCGACATTTAAACCGTAATTTTATTTTATTTTCAAAATGAACAAAATGACTAAAAACCAAATACGTTCTTTTGCTTGCTTGCCAACTCAATGTTGCTGAACTCAATTTTCTTGCCGCCTAACTTGCGAGATTGAAGGTCCTGACTTTGAAATGAAAGGCCATGTGGTCGTTCAGTGAATTAATAACGTAATGTTCTCAAAAACATTGCTTTTTCATTTTAATCGCCATGCCCTTCCATGAGTAAACCGGTTAAACCTTGCAGACAAAGCAAGGCACCGCCTCCCTCTCCGCAGCTCTCGTTCTTGCGGCCCAATAAAGGTTTCTGATTTGACATTTAAATTACGTATTCACTGTAAAACTCCCACCCTCCGTGCCGTGCTGTGTGGGCTGGATGATAGATAATATGTCCACGGAAACAACGCAAATATGTTTTAATACACTGCTCTAAAAGTTAATATATAACGAACACCCTTTCAGGCAATGGCCTTCATCGTGACAGAAAGTACATCGCCTAATTTATACATATTTTGTATAAGGACAGTGTTATTGGCGAACGTTGTTTTGTTTTACTTGTGCTTGCGTACCACTGCTAATGCAGCATCGCAGTTTTGATGTGCAAGGGAGATCGCCGCGATGTACAGGAGGATGGAGATTGTCGTAGCGGGGAGTGCAGAATAGCGCACAAGACATGGACGCATCGACTCTATTTCCAGCTGTAATCCTCCCAGTTACCGTTTTGCGTCGACAAAATATTCTCATACATGGACACGGCAACATCCCACCCTCGATCGGTGGACAAACAGAGATGTCACCTTTACATTAACGCTTAACACGTTATCATGCGGTAGGTGGGGAGTAGAGAGGAGGCATGCCGAACCTTGTGCAAATTTCAGTTGAAGTATAATCGTCGTCGTCATCAACTCTAAATATTTATACCGCCACCTCCCATGCCGTACGTCTCGAGGCGCTGCGTGGCAGGGGACCCTCGGTGGCAGCTGTCCCTGTGAGGCGCTGGGTAAACGCAGCACCAGCCAGCAAGTGGGCGTTAGTCTGCCAGTAGGGGGCGATGCTGCTATTTGGCTTCCCAGGTAAGTGCTCTGCGAACAATTGATCAAATACCGACGCTTACTCTGTGCGTTCAGATTCCTTGCGCTGTAATGTAAATCCGCATCGCGATGCAAGCTCTGGTTGCCTGTGTCGTACAGCCAACCACGTGCAACTAGGGCCGTGTGTCTTGAGCACACTTTGAAAAAATTCGGATGCAGGGACAACGTGGCATGGGGCTCTAACTCGGCGCCTGCAGCTCCAGAGGTGCATCATCCACCCCGCGCTGTGCCATCGTTGAGTTGACGTGGACAAAAAAATCGATCTTTTTCCCATGTCATATTACGTATTCTTGTTGCAATCATAAAAGTATTGATTTGCTCCCGAACCGAGTGTACATATTTATGGTAGAACAAATGAATAATAGGCCTTAATAATATACTTTCTTAAAAATGTTGATGGGACCTGCCAAGCAGAGAAGTTCGACGTCAAATAAATGTTGTAGGTGAATCGGACATCCAAGGACCTTTTGCCATCGTTATGTGTTTGTTAAACTGCCAAAATTTATTTAGGAAGCAAAGCGCTAACATTTCAGTCGATTGACCTTTTTCGGTTTTCTGAACAAGGCCAGTCACCCCGAAGGTCGCTTCTCTTTTTTTTCTCTCTCTAAATCTATGTGGCAGTTTGACTACGAAACGACACGAGTCATGACGCACCCAAAGCCACCGCAGTTAAAACTTTAAAATCAAAACTCTGCGGCTGGCTCCTGTGATATTAACCGTTCCGTAGAAATTACTTGCATTGACCTCCGAACCGAGGTTCTGTAATTGACGGAATTGATCTCAAGTTGCCAAATGTAAAATGCGGTGCTGGCCCTGCATGAAAATCTGCTGTTTTTTGCGTAATGCTCCATCTTAAGTTAATACACATTTTTCGCGTGCTTCTACTATTATTTATCTGAGATGTCCTGTAAAATTCAGGGATAGTCAATGTTCTTTTGGGATTGAGAAGCCCATAGCAGCCACGAACACAATCTCTTTGACTTGACTCACATTACAGTGAGCTGTGATGCGAAAGTGGCACTGCAGCCAAATATCTGTAATTGAGAAACGTTTCAGAGTCACATTGCCTGCAACTTCTTTGTAAGCCTAGATTTCTCGGTCAAATGAATCTCACCCAGCAAAAATCGCATTGGCTCCACCGTTGGTAAAACGTGCGTTACGTGATTAATTTCAACATGCTCACAACTGTTCTATTATTACGATGAACATTTATATTCTACCACTGAACCCACCAAAAAGCAGTTGGCTTGTACTACAGGGAGCAGTGCTGAACAGTGGGAAATGCTGGTTGAATACCAGACTAGCAGGGTTATTGTGTCGGGTTCTCACTCCTTACCACTGTGTGGATCGACATTAATTAAGGCTACATTCTACGGAAATAATCCCTACCTGAGCTAAAGTCACACCTCTAATGCCATTTTGGTGACACACCCTGGTTAACAAAAGGCGTGGATATGTGTAACGCAAGCTGTGTGTCGGATTGACTGTTTTGTTTGATTTTATTTGTTGTGATAAAAGACCTGGTACCAACTTCGACGATTAACAAAAAACACACACACACACGGGACATTGCGACCCCAGTGTGGAATTCATAAACACGAGTGTCGTGCACGCGTCGCTCAGACTCCTCTCGTAACAGCCGTCGTGTGCGTACGTTACTTTACTTTCAAGATGATATACATGTACATAACTGTATTGTTGAACAAAAAAAATACTGTAACCTCTTGCCGTATCTCCGTTTACAGATTCCATGCAAAAATAATTATACGGTGACATGCTTCCATGCATAACTCGTTCTTTATAAGTACTTATTCGGTGTCAAAGGTCGTTCACTTATCGCATGCTTGTAAGTCTCGTATTTTAATTGGGCTTCTGGAATATATTCACCACACATCACCTGGCCGTAGAGTTAGAGGGGGTAGGAGTGCAGGGCTAGAGGGGGTGGGCAGGCAAATGGAACCTGCTGAGTATAAATGGGACCTGCTTTACGCATTTTTATTATTTGTTCGGGAATGGCGAGTGTTGGCGCACCGTGCAAAAACACAGTTGGTCCGAGGCCCCGCGCGCTCCGTAAAGAGGGGACGGTCTGTCCCTCTGGCGCTGGAGGTTCCTTGGCCTCTAGCGACACTTAACGCCCATTCGGACTTGAGAACAAACAAATGAGGGGTGGGCTTGGGTTTAAACAAAAAAATGAAAAAAATATTTTTTAGAACAGAATAAAATTTAGCACAGCGCGTGTCGTTTTTGTGTTTCCGTTTGTGTGTTGAGACTCGTCGTGTATGGTGTATCTGTAGTATGTGCTGTGTTGTCAGTCCTAAAGCACAAGGCTCTGATCTGCAGCCTGTCATTGCCAATCATGAACGAGGGGCAGGGCCGGCTTTCGCTGAAGCTGTGTCGGAGCTGGTGGGAGTCCACGTTTTGCATCATCACCTAATTAGGTCTCGTTACCGGGAATTTCTCAGATCACTTGTAACGCGATCATTTAATGGGATTAAAAAATAAACGGGCGTTAGTTGAAAAAATAAAATAAAAAACGAAACAATGTACTTTTTTTCTCTCTGATAGAATATCGGTTCATGAAACTGCAGCCTCCGAGGTTCTTATCTTGGAATACAAACGGAACGAAGAGTTTGTGGAAAGCTCACGTGTATCACTTACAACAGCCAATCAAAGTGTTATATCTTCTGTGCGGTCTCTGGCCATCCTCTCTCGTAGTGCAGTCTCCGGTATATGTAGTTTATTACGCGTATATTTGTAACAGTTAGCAGTGTTTTCTATATTTGACTATTTACCATCTTGATTGTTTTTTGGTGTTCGTTAGTTGACGACTGGTTTAATCAAACACACAAAAAAAGAGTTATACATAAGTGTTTTTTGGTGTTCTTGTGTGTTTGTTCTGTTATAAATTAATAAAGCAAAACACTCTGCCTTTGACATTCTGTGCCCTGCAGTAATGCCTTGCACTTAGTGTGTCTACACTCGAACTTGCAATACATACAGCAAACCACCAGTATTACAATGCACTCTCAACCCTATAAACACCCCTCCATCTCCACCACAGGCCTTGTGCCCTAGTTTTTCTTTGTTAAATTTTCTATGACTTTCCAGGGCTGGTTGATCTTCGTGTTCAAAGTATTAGTCCTGCCTCACAGCACTCAATATTTTGTCAATATTTGTTAAAGAACAGATGCACACACAAGTCTGTGGTTTCGTCATTTATCTTAGATTGTTTTGAAACAAGACAAGAATGACCCACATGCTACAGAGATGCCAGTGCGGGGAAGAAGGATGCGGTGGATGAGATGAAAGAAAAGGCGCATAATATAAAAGCTCATGGAGCCAGCAGCTGAGGACCGTGCAACAATGGGACTTCTGGCTTCGAAGAAGAATGACTCGGATGGGGATGAGTCATGAGGATCCTCCACTTTCCCATGGCGCGCCACTCTTAAGTGTGGGTGGTCCTCGTAAGGATTGTGCAGTGTGCTCTCAGTTCAGGTGCGTGCGGCTCAATAATGTAAATCACAATGAAACATTACATAACATTTCTACCGGAAATGTCACCGATTATATATTTTCTCTTTTTAAGGCAGTAATATTGACGAATATGTTACCCTTTCCTTCCTTGATCATTGGAATCAGCCAGTGAATTTGTCATCAGCAGAAGCCTTGATCTACCACTGTTGCGTGCCCACCCCCCATCCCATCTCTATAAGTTCTGAAATGTAACAATCCATCTAACATCTACAAATAAGCTGATCCCTTAGCTCCATCTCTACGCTTGTACGTCCTCTTGGGCGTGTTTCCTCCATTGGCTGCCACTGCGGAAGATGTGCAAATAAGTATGGAGAGATGATGTATGCTTGGAATTACTCTGAGAGGCAGAAAATGTGTCAAGGTAATACAATAATACATCACATAACAAACACGCCGTTAAGTCAACCCATTAAAGTAGTGTCAATTTTGTGAGGCCATTCAATTGTACAAATAAATGTGCACACAGTTACACAAATTAACGCGTGAACTTACACCCACGCACAAATATCTCCCGTATAGCCTTAAAAGACTGTTGGGGCAAGTGCTGTTAGCGAGCACCTATGAAAGCCGGCACGGCACATGAGAAGATGGGTGGGCAGCACCGCACCTGGCTGTCTTTATCACCCCAGTGGCAATGTTTACAAATCACACTATATAGTCATTTGAGGTTGAGTCGACCTTACGCAGGCCCAGAACTGGTTCAGATCATCGTCACTGGTGTTCTCCATGGGCGGGAATCGAACTCGGGTCACTGGGTTCATAGCGTAACGTGCTAACCACTGCACTACCGCTCCCCACACACACGTTCTTATGCACATATGGTAATGGCATTCGTACAGAACGTACAGACATGCCACCAATAGTTAATATTGTTTTAGCATCTAAACACGACCGTATCGCAAGACGTTAAAAAAACAATATTAAAAAAATACACATACTGTAATTCCCCCAAAAAATCTCAAATGCACGTTAATAAAAAAAAATCTATTTCCATTGCTAATCTTTCCCAAAGGCTGAGCACTGCTGTCACTAAGGGTATACCACTTAGCAGTACATTGCTTCCCTTAAAAATACAAGTCATGCAGTATGCAACATGATTTTAATTGGACAGGAACAGTGCACTTAAAGCACACAATTGTGTTATATGTTCGGTCGGGGGAACAAAGCGTGCGATGCGTTGG
Organism: Petromyzon marinus; assembly: GCF_048934315.1. Lineage (NCBI taxonomy): Eukaryota > Metazoa > Chordata > Hyperoartia > Petromyzontiformes > Petromyzontidae > Petromyzon > Petromyzon marinus. The sequence goes on along the minus strand of NC_133690.1, from coordinate 17,318,626 downwards.
GGGGGGGGCAGCAGTGGGGGGCGTGTGGTGGGATGGGAACAATCCATATGCAGTACCCCCTTTATAACCTTTATAGTATCCCCTTTATAACCTTTACACCACCCGCCCCCACCGTACCCTCGACATTTGCCCCCCTCAGATACGTTCCTGCATTTCCAAAATCGTTCAATGCCACTGCATTGGTAGTAAAAATTATAATGATTATTATACGAGTGCAGTCTTTTGCCAAAAAATATTTCGTGTAGCTGCAGTACACCAGCAAATATGAATGTGTACAGGCTGGAAACATCAGATAATACAGTACTGTATACACGAAAGGTGTATCGCCCCCTCACCATGGCAGATTGGATTGTCTACCAATGGTGCAGGGCTGTTAACATCAAAACATCCACGTAACTGACTATCTTGATTAACATTTGCTGTTCAATATAGTAATGGCCCAGCGGTATCGCTGGAAACGAGTGGTCCAAATTTGCAAAGGTAACAAAAATATACCTGGCAACTGCGTATTTGAAATGGCTCACGGCAATTAAATCGCCCCTTACTAGCAGACGAATGCCCATTGTCAAGCTGGCGCTGAGTCACCTCGTGCTGCATCGGGACAGCTGCCACTGGGGGTGCCCTTCGACTTGTTTGAGATGAGGTGTTGAGTGGCTTTTCATTGCTGAGCTATTTAAGCGCCATATAAATGCAATGATTATTATATTGTCGAGTCAATGCTTATCGCTAGATTAATATAAGGATTTTTTTTTATTTTGGGGACCGCCAAAATTAGACTTGATTTTACAAAATGTAATGCGGAGAAGCGATATTGGTGAACTATGTTGTTTAAACTTAAGCTTACAAAATGCGGCATCTTGTGGTTTTTAAAAGTTGTGAATGCAATGTGTCTTGTTTACAATTGCGAATCCCCTAACAACTTCCAGCGAGGCTTTGACAATAGATGTGGCTTGTTTGATGTGCAGTCCACGTGACCAGATCGGACATTTAAATGATCGGAATCACCTGAGGTCGTGTAACTTCAGTAGTTCGAAATTATGTCTGTGGCCAATAACAGTGAAGTATGTGAAATGAGGATGCTATCAAATTAATCACTCATATTCGCCGTTTAAATAAAACTACCCTTTTTATTTGACCAGGTAAGGCCCACTGAGCTATTAATAGCTCTTTTTCAGAAGCGACCTGGCCACACATGATATAGCTCAGCGAAGTGGCTTAACATGATCGTGTAAAATTGTATCGCAGCCACATACTCTAAACGCGTGCTGTTGATTCTAAATGTGGAGGAAAAACGCGGAGGAACCGGAGAAAAATCAACACGACCAGGGGGACAGAGACAGAGAGAGAGAGACACGAACTCCAAATATACAGCAGCAGGCGGCGTCAGGGTCGAGATCGAACCCACGACCTCCTTCATACCAGGCGAGGTTCACAGCGTTGGCGTACGGTGATTTTTTTCTGCAAGACTTTGCAGTTTTTTCCTGGATTTTTCTGTTAAGATGTTTTTCTTGTTCATGTCTTTTGTATGTTCCGGTTGCACCCGATTCAAGAGCCGATTGGCTCACAGGGCTATACCAAAGAAATGAAAACTGACATGAAAACGGTGGTGCAACTTTCTGCCGTGGCCCATGGTCTAATAATTAATTAATCTGTGGGGGGGGGGGTCCATGGGCAGTCGTCATGGCAACGATGCCTGGGTTCCTGGAGTCCGAGGGCCTATCGGTAGCTTGGTTACGGGAACTGGGTTCGTGGGGACCCGGGTCTCCGGTGCCATGGCAATGAGGAGGTGGCCACAGGGAACCGGATCCGGCCTCGCTCCTCGGCCTAGCGGCGTTTCGCGGTCACCGCGGAAGCCAGAGTGAGAGCGAAGCCGCGGTTTCTTTTCATTTTAACTGAGGGGTAATAATCGGGCGGCTTCTGAGCGGCAGAGCGCACGTCGGAGTCGTCTTCGTCGGCCGGGAAAACCGATGACCGCGCGACGGCCCCGGGACACCGGTCTGGCCTAGCGCGGCTACCGGCCGGGACGTGGCGCCCAGTCGTCCAAGTGGCCAGGCGAAGCCGGTCCCCTTCAGGCTGCACGCAGGCGTAGGCCGCAGCAAATTGCAGGTGACTTGTGGCTCTTAACTTTTAGGTAATTAAGTATTAGACTATACCTTAATGTGTAGATAGTAACTGAAGTTGTAGATAATAATTTGAAGGGTTGAGGTTATTATTAGGATGACCACTGAGGGCCAGTTGGGATGGACTTTGTCCAATTAATCGTACTTGCCGTCATCATCAGCATGATTCGTTAAATACATAGCCGTGATCGGCATAGGAACTCAACAATTTGACATTTTACAGCGTCACATTGTTACCACATATAAAAAGGCTGTCGTCGATATCACGTGCAACTTAAAAGTCGTCATTATTCACGCGACAATTACCTGTATCCGTGCTTTATTGCGGACAAGAGGAGTACAGTCTTCTTTGGTTCTTTCGGTAAAGTCACCACGTAGAATGAGAATAAAATAATAAATTGATAAAATAACACAATAATATTCTCACGACGTTTCGGCCACAACACAAGCGGCCTTCATCAGGTGAAGGGACGAGACTGTCTGGTAGGACAGCGCTGGAGTACAGTCATTTGTTCTGGGTGGCACATAAACCCTTTTATCCGCGCTTATCCACATGTAAGAAGATCATTTGATCAGATAATATATTCTAATATATCCGGATGCAGGATATGGTGGGGACTTTTGCCCCGTAGATAGCTGTCAATTGGCATTGGTCGCTACCAGCAAATGCATTGTTATTCACGTTTAAACCGTGCTTTGTGCGCATAACATGAATAATGTTAGCGAATAGCGCTCAAAATTCGTGTAAATAGGAGTTTTAGTTTGTAATATTTTTCACCATCTGATGGCTTAAGTACTTGTTTAGCAACCACTGGTTTCGCCGTGTACTGGATACCTATGGGAGGTTTTTATTACCCTTGCATGTAAGAAAGCCGCCGTGTTTTAAATCTGGTGACCCGATTTCAAATCTTGGCTACAACTAATATCAGCGGAGAGGGTTGTTTGAAATGCGATTGGGCACACTCCCCCACCACCGACCCCACTTTCACCGCGAGTGGATTGACAAAGGGCTGTAATTCTTTTTTCATGTTGACCCAGGGTCCCATTACCCAGTTGTGGATGCCGTTTGTACTATTATTTGGCCCCCACAACTCAAGACTAGATGGTCTTTAGCCGCCACTTTCATATAAATCCCACTCGTGATTTTTTCCCATCTCCAACGATGGATTGACAAAAATGGCTGTGTAATGGCTACTCTCATATTTTTTAGATGATTATATTGGCATTCAGAGGTGAGTAGGACATTTTATATTTACAGACGGACATTAAAACTTCCACGCTGCTGGGGTATACACAGCACAGATATGTTGTTTTATTTTGCATCTTTTATATATGTTTGTTGAACTTTCACACCGTACGTAGCCAACCGTGCTATTCGGAGGTGCGCGTGAAGACAACAAACTAAACACAATACAGTATTACCTACCATTATACTTTTATATTTACTGTCGTGATGCACGTACATGGTTGGGGGATAGAACGAAATGATTGAAATAAACTTACACAATTAAAGTGAATGCAGAGAGTGTAGTTTACGTAGCGCTATGCTTTTTGAGAATGTAGTCGGTGCGAACTTTACAGGTTTTTTCTTAACATACGCTGAGTTTGAATGTTAAGTATGCTCATTAGGACTTTCCAAAGTCTTTCAATTAAGTCATTAAAACCGTATGAGCCGCACTGTGTTTGTAGGGCATTAATGCTATTCTACACTGCAATGCTTTAAAAGCACGTAATTGACCACGATGTAGGATTGCTTTAATCCGGTCATGGTCGAAGGATGTTGATTACAATAATTGGTGTTTGAATTTTTAACCATATTAATAAACACAATTGCTCGTAAAATTAACTGCATTTGTAGACAAGCGGTAATTATAAAACTCAACAGTGTATGCGTGATAAGAATTATATTTAGTGGATGCATACTAATACGCACAGTGGCATGATAGGTTTGAAAATGTCATAACTTGCAAACGGCTAAACCATTAAATGTTGTTTGGCTTCATTATATATGGTATTGCTGTTGGCGTATAATTCAGTTTATTTCACTGGCTCTGCATTTAAGGCTTTTTGAGCCTCAGGAGATTTTTTTTTCCTCCCCAACGAACCGAAAAGATCGTGCTGCCGAGGGGCCCAAGCGGGGCCCGCGCCCGGCGCAGCGTTCGAGGATGGTGGTGACGGACGTGGTGGGTGGCGCAGGGCCCAACCAGGCGGTGCGCGACGTGGTCTTCGTGGTGGAGGGCACCGCCAACCTGGGGCCCTACTTCGAGAGCCTCAAGAAGTCGTATCTCCTTCCCTCCATCGAGTAAGCGGGTGGTTTCCCCGTCGCACAACGCTGCCCCCCCCCTCTCTCTCGTCTTCTCCGATGTCTTTGCTCGAGACGCGCTTTATGTTTTGCCCAAAACACCCAATAAACACACAGACACGCAAGTATAAAAAAATGTAAGTATAGTTTTTTAAATAAAGAAAACTGCGAAATGCCCGCGGTGATGCATTTGTGGAATTCTTAGTTGTTTTTTTTCTCCTTTTATGTGTGTGCTGCTGAAGCTGAAATTTTGACATGAAAAACCTTTGCGCTAAGCAAAAACTTAAATATATACAGTATAACATTTTACAATGTGGAGTTATAGTGGATGAAAACAACATAAAGCCAAGCATAAAGCAGTTTAGTATTCCTTGAACTATTATTGAGCATTTTAATGAAGGTTTGGTTGCAGTGTATTTCCTTTCATTTAAACTTTCATCTTTTACGATTGATTTACTGCTGAAGGTTCTTCAATGGCGGACCACCTGCGGAGACCGACTTTGGGGGAGATGTAAGTGTTTACTTCTTTTACTTTTAAGACAATTCATTAACTTTTAATTATACTTTGAAAAGCAACATTAGCGTTTGTCCACATCAGCCGTTACACCACAGATGGTGTGTGCGCTGGTCTCAAGCAGAGTCGATGTAATGCCTACATTAAATCAGCCTTGCAAGTTCTCCTTCTTTTCAAGACCTTCGATAATTATCATGTGTTTTAAAACCCTGATTGAAAACATTAAAAAATAAACGAGATTACCGTATAAATTTCCCGCACATGTTGACTGCTTTTGTGCATATCGATCCTTGTGCGATCGAGCGCACAACAACAAACATTATTAAATCAGGTGTGTATTACAGGTAATTTAATTATGAATGGTATTACACAGTGTTCACAGCTGTATTGAGCACGCTCGGTGTGAATGCTCGGAGATGCAAGTCGACGGAGGTTTTTTTTAACACTACTTGGACAGTGAAAATGAAAACCCACCATGGTGCTACTTCATTTGAACAGGAAAGGCTGCCTGCTGTGTTGTTTAGCCTTGTCTGGGGGGTGCAGAGACAACTGCTGCCGTGTTGCATTTGTCTCATTGAACTGAGCCCTTGACACTCATGGTCACACAGTGCACGCACCTACGTAACCTTCCGCTCCTGAATATATTCGATGTAGATAAATCATTCAATAGTTTCCTTTTTTTTTCAACATAAAACCGTTGACATACAGAAATCGTGTGATTGTTTAACATTGGTCGTTACTCATGCTGATCCCTTACAGAGATATTGTAATATCCTGGAATCTTGATTTAGTATGAATGGCAGTACGTTGTAAGTAAAAATTGTGTATAATGGAGTAATTACAGGATTCAGTTCAATGACACTTCATACCAGATCTACTTTTCCAGGTTTATCCTTTCACGTGACAAGTGCTCTTTAAAAAAATCAGTAACTCATCGTTTTTGTTAAGCTTTTACAGCCTTATTTTTGTTATTTCATGTTTACCTTTTAAACAAATATATGGAAATAGTGTGCTCTTGACGTTATGTAATGAGATGAAGAAATGTCCTTCGCAAATCTTGCACTGCGTTGCATCACCCTGTGTGTGTGATATCACAGAACTACTTCTGAGATCTCTTCAATTTGACCTTTTTTTCCACACTAGGGTGCTGGACTTTCACATTCACACAGCGACAGAGATTTTCAGCGCATGACATTTGAAGATTTTTTTTTATTCTCAGAGCTGGAGTTCTGCTAAATTAAGTGAAAAAGCAGATTTAATATAATGGCATTTTGTTCATAGATACTGATAATAAAAACTAGAACAAAATATTACAAGTTATGCAAATAAGCATAGAGACCATATCCATTGCTTTTTAATCCGTGACTTTGCTTTGTGATAATCATATGCAGATATGATATTGGTTGTGCTTTCGCACATAGCAGGGGAGACCTTGAGAAGGTTGTCAACACCTGCCTGGCTGAGAGACAAAAAAGGGGAATGTGTGGATCTCACAAAATGCTAATTTAGAACATCGTATTGACTTTCGAAAAATAGGTGGGCCCTGAGCAGGACACACCGGATGGAAGAGACGGTGGCCAATTTAAGAGGCTGATCACAGAATGGCAGCCGAAGGAGAAAATACACCCGAGGGGAAGTTCACCAATGAGATGTGAGAGATGAGGGATGACGACGTGAGAAGGCCTTCATCCATTTCATCCAGCATTGAATAGATCAGAGCTGATGTCTTTTTTTGTACAGTCATTGGTGACCAGGCTAATACCATCATCTCAATTAATTTGTGAACCCAGCTTAATCATTGGGTGGCTGCCTGAAATTGAACCCAGGCTCTCATTGACCCATGAGCCACCTTCTTTATGGTGTTATTTTTAAAACCCGTTTTTTTTTTCGCCATGTTCCGCAGTACGGGGGCACGCAGTACTGCCTGGTGGTGTTTAATGCGGTGGATTGTGCCCCGGACACCTACGTGCAGTGCTTCGCTCCTACCAGCAGCGCCTTCGAGTTCGTCACATGGCTTGATGGGATCCAGTACGTGTGTTTCCACCACCCTAAACTTTTATCTCACGCCAAGGGTCTCACAAAAGCTGTCTGTGTTCTGTCATCACTGTCTTGCCTTAAAGGAACATGCAGCTCTAAAAAAAAAGTAGCTCTTGCAGATATGTACATAGGCTGTGTGTTCTGGGCTGTTTGACATCCGTTTGAAGCTTTAGTTCTGACAATAAAGGATTTTAATTCACAGCACTCCAGTTATATCACTGTGGTGTCACTCCTGTACTGTACAAAAAATTGCAAAACCTTAGAGTTGTCATTGATCTGGAGCTCTCGTCTCTTCGCACACATCTCACCTGTTCAGGACTTCATACATCTATCTGCGCAACATCTGCCACATACGCTATTTCGTTACCCCAAGTGACGCTGATTCGCTCATCCATGTCTTCAGATCATCCCGATTCAACGATTGCAACTCTCTCCTTTACGGCCTTCCCAACTCCCAGATTTCAACATTTTAGATGACCCATCATAACGCTGAAAGACGCTTCACCCGTAAACTAGGCCACATCACCCCAAATCTTCATTGCCTCCACTGGCTCCCAATCAAATCCCGAATCAACGTCAAGGTCACACCATCATCAAGAACCTCCATGGACTTTCTCCGACCAACCTCTCATCTCACTATTTTATTCCACCCACACACACACTCTGCACGAGAAACCAAGATTTTCTATCAAAACTTCCTTTGCTCAGTGGGAAATCACTAATTTTCTGCTGCCCCAGTAGTCTGGAGCTCCCTTCCCCCTGCCATCTGTGCCATCAAATCCCTGCTTAAGCATAAAAGGCAAGGCTGAAGACCCTCCTTTGTTCCTCTGCTCATTGATTTTGTACAGCATCTTAAGATGTAGTTGAATTTACAAGCTATATAAATCCACATTTTATTTCATGAACAATTCAACATCACTGGAGTGTTACAACGAGCGCGCATGGACAGATCACAAGACTTGGACTCTTAATTTTTTTTATTTTCTCATAAGCGAAGCTGCTAAACAATTGACAAGACACGCATGCTAGGTACAAATCTACAAAATAAGAGCAATTTATGGATTGTATCTTTGTTTAATGCTGGTCTCATTATCAGTGGGAAGGCCTCTGGCTGTCTAAACTATGGTAATAAGATTTCCACAATTTTAACACTTTTGAGTTGGTGGTCTACAACAATGCAGTTTTCCCATCTAGATATCATGTATTTATGCCTATTCCTGCCATTGTAATCCCTCTGGTATATGGTTGTTGTGTGTCGTCTTCTACTCCATCGGCAACAATTCACTGGTCACGTGACGTGCAACTCTCCCCCGGAGTGTTTTCATAACACATGAGTATAATTGTGATGTTTCTCCCGGTGTGTGTATATATATGTGAAGTCTGTTTGGCCCAACGGTGCATGTGTTCCTGTCAGGTTCATGGGCGGAGGTGGTGAAAGCTGCAGTCTTATTGCCGAGGGGCTCAGCACGGCACTGCAGCTCTTCGATGACCTCAAGAAGATGCGGGAGCAGATGTACGGTTTCACAAAATAGTGTGTTGCAGTGAGCACCCATACGCCTAACACAAACTAAACCACTCCACACGTTCATCAATGAGACTGCCTAAAAAGGACAAATATGTCATTGGCGACGTTTTGAGCAGTGGGCCCCTCTTCATAACACATTAAGAGCACATCATACATTAAAAAAATATCTTCCATATAGCTGGATAACCTCACCAGCAAGCAAAGCGAGTAATCACCTCTTCAGTTATGGAGCCCAGTGTCCATGTGACCGGGATGATGACTTTGGTATACATGTTACAGGCTCTTGCAAGACCTTATACAAAAATATATCTTATTGCATAAAGGGATCAATATTTCATCTTCCGTGAGCAAATGCTTATTACATTATTGCTCATGCCGGTCCTCTAGAGCCGACCACTGGAATTGTGCAGAGTATTTGAGGGCTGCATCCTAGGGTCAAGGCCAGCGTGGCTTATGGTGGGGTGGTGTGGTCAGCACACTGCTCAACCTATTTTGTCTCCCCAGTGGTGGTGTTCACACACTGCATCTGGTGCTCAATTAAAGCAGTGAGCCAAGGGGGAGATCCAGGACAGGTTTAGATACCACTTGTCACTGATGTCAGCTACAGTGAGGGAAAAAAAAGTATTTGATCCCCTGCTGATATTGTACGTTTGCCCACTGACAAAGAAATTATCATTCTATAATTTTAATGGTAGGTTTATTTGAACAGTGAGAGACAGAATAACAAAAAAAATCCAGAAAAACGCATGTCGAAAATGTTATAAATTAATTTGCATTTTAATGAGGGAAATAAGTATTTGACCCCCTCTCAATCGGAAAGATTTCTGGCTCTCAGGTGTCTTTTATACAGGTAACGAGCTGAGATTAGGAACACACTCTTAAAGGGAGTGCTCCTAATCTCAACTTGTTACCTGTATAAAAGACACCTGTCCACAGAAGCAATCAATCAATCAGATTCCAAACTTTTCACCATGGCCAAGACCAAAGAGCTCTCCAAGGATGTCAGGGACAAGATTGTAGACCTACACAAGGCTGGAATGGGCTACAAGACCATTGCCAAGCAGCTTGGTGAGAAGGTGACAACAGTTGGTGCGATTATTCACAAATGGAAGAAACACAAAATAACTGTCAATCTCTCTCGGCCTGGGACTTCATGCAAGATCTCACCTCGTGGAGTTGCAATGATCATGAGAACAGTGAGGAATCAGCCCAGAACTACACGGGAGGATCTTGTCAATGATCTCAAGGCAGCTGGGATCATAGTCACCAAGAAAACAATTGGTAACACTACGCCGTGAAGGACTGAAAACCTGCAGCGCCCGCAAGGTCCCCCTGCTCAAGAAAGCATACATGCCCGTCTGAAGTTTGCCAATGAACATCTGAATGATTCAGAGGACAACTGGGTGAAAGTGTTGTGGTTAGATGAGACCAAAATGGAGCTCTTTGGCATCAACTCAACTCGCCGTGTTTGGAGGAGGAGGAATGCTGCCTATGACCCCAAGAACACCATCCCCACCGTCAAACATGGAGGTGGAAACATGCTTTGGGGGTGTTTTTCTGCTAAGGGGACAGGACAACTTCACCACATCAAAGGGACGATGGGCGGGGCCATGTACCGTCAAATCTTGGGTGAGAACCTCCTTCCCTCAGCCAGGGCATTGAAAATTGGTCGTGGATGGGTATTCCAGCATGACAATGACCCAAAACACGGCCAAGGCAACAAAGGAGTGGCTCAAGAAGAAGCACATTAAGATCCTGGAGTGGCCTAGCCAGTCTCCAGACCTTAATCCCATAGAAAATCTGTGGAAGGAGCTGAAAGTTCTAGTTGCCAAACGTCAGCCTCGAAACCTTAATGACTTAGAGAAGATCTGCAAAGAGGAGTGGGACAAAATCCCTCCTGAGATGTGTGCAAACCTGGTGGCCAACTACAAGAAACGTCTGACCTCTGTGATTGCCAACAAGGGTTTTGCCACCAAGTACTAAGTCATGTTTTGGAGAGGGGTCAAATACTTATTTCCCTCATTAAAATGCAAATCAATTTATAACATTTTTGACATGCGTTTTTCTGGATTTTGTTGTTATTCTGTCCCTCACTGTTCAAATAAACCTATCATTAAAATTATAGACTGATCATTTCTTTGTCAGTGGGCAAACATACAAAATCAGCAGGGGATCAAATCAAGTCATCAAGATTGTTGTGCAGTGCACAAACCACCTCACCTAACACACGAATATTTTTGCAGTCGGGCTGAAATATAGTGGAAAGTACATTAAAATGTTTATATAGGTAATTAATGTAGATGTCATCATCTACATTTTTCTCTATCCAAGTGTTACACATGTACACTCTTTTGTTGTAAAGTTGTATTTTTCAAGGGAGATCTGGGTTCAATGTAAGAACAAAATATAACAAGCGTAACATCAATCTACAGATATTCTTGGTTATTTTGGTAAAGTCACGTAGAAGGGAAATAATAAATAAAAATATCAAACAATCAAATTCTCACGCCGTTTCGACTGCAACACAAGCAATCATCATCAGGTGTGAAAACAACAGCGAGAAACGTCAGGTATCTTACCACCAGGGTTCTGGCAATAGTTGGCACCTTGTTCTTGTTCACTGCCATTGTCCTGTGATTGGTCGATTGTTGAGGAGTACGTGCGGGTGTTTTTGTGTTGGCGATGAGCAGCGGGCCGACGCACAAGGTGTGCATCCTCGTGTGCAACTCCCCGCCCTACCAGCTGCCAGCTGTGGAGAGCATTGCGTACTCCGGGCTCACAGTCGACCAGCTTGCCACCATGATTGGGGAGGTATGCCTACACCTGCACCCCCACTTGTACACACAAAGTCTTCTCACAGACTATAGAGACAGGTGGTGTTAGATGAGCGCCTACGGCCGGTACCACATCCGGCTACTTTTGTTTCTCACCAACTTTGATGTTTCCGAACTGTACCAGTTACTTGGTTAAGTTTTAGGGAAATTATTTAAGGTCAAGTCGATATCAGGGGGAGGCCCACGAGAGGTTCAGATACAACTTGCCACCAATGTGCATTGAATCTGAGTACAAATGTTTGGGATCGTAGTGGATTGTGCAAACCACTGTGCACACAATGCATACACAATAACAGCGATCCCCCGTGTGGACTTTTGAGGCAAGTGCTGTTGGGGAAGACCTATTATGAACTGAATGGCACAAAGAGGGAGTGCTGTTTGTTCAGCACCATGCCTGGCTTCCACTGTCTCCTCAATGCTAATGATGACGTACGACACTCGGTATTTATATCAGGCTGCGTTATCAAAGCGGTGGGCCAGGACAGGTTCAGGCACCATTTTCCACAGATGTTAGATGTGGACAGCAGTCTAACCTAGGAAGCCAGCCAGGTGCATTCGTCACTACCCTATTGCTCCCCACTTATACACATACACTATAAAATATGATTTAGAATTATATGTCATCAAGACAATACAGCAACATTGGGATTATTTATTTTTTAGGGGAATTCAGTTGCAAGCTGCAGTAATAAGGCAGGCTTTAAGCCTGAACTTGAACAGGGGCTGGAACTGGACAGCACGGTGGGGGGGGGGGCGAAGATAATTCCAGACCATGGGGAAAGCAAAGGAGAATGAGTGACCTCTCATTGATAGAAATTTATTTTGGGATTTGAAATAAAGCCGTGGCTGCTGGAGTGGAGAGTGCATGCAGGGGAGTAGAGTGAAATGAGAGGGGAGAGATCGAGTCTACGGAGGATCTTGAAGCCGGCAGGTGCGATCTTTAAATTCATCTGGGATTGAGTGGAAGATAGTGGTGGGACTTGGGTGTTGGGGTGAGGTGATCCTGTTTGTGGGTACAGGTGGGGAGTTTGGCAGTGAAATTTTGAGATGAGAGATGTAGCGAGACAGAAGGCGAGGAATATATAATACACAGAAGCCAGTCAGAAATATTAAATCACAAGCTGCCCAAGTTCCATGACGATGTGCAGGTTTTTTTTTTTACATGCGGTGTTTTGCACGTTGTTTTGATAGAGGGGAGTGCACTTCTCGGTGATCGCCCCACGGAAGGTGCCGGCGCTGCAGTTCCTCTTCGACAAGGGAGGGCCGCTGGTGCCCGAGGCGGCTCTCAAGGCCTACCACCAGGATCTGCGGCACATGATTTTGGTCCGCGGTCTCGTGCTGCCAGGTTAGCATGGCTTGTTGGGAGAATGAGCTCCGTCCGTTTGGACGAGGGGGGGGTGGGGGGAATATGGCTCAGTGGTAGGCATGCAGCGCTTACTTGATTCATCGATCGTCGAATTGCGTGTACAAGAATATGTTCGTTTTGATTCATATATGTTGCGGCACTAAATGTATCATGATGTTAAAAACATTTAGGTTGATTTCTTTTTTATTCAATTGTAACGAGTAATTGACTTGTGAATTGTGACATTGCCTACTCGGTAAGCTGAAATACGTGAAAGAATGATTTTTGGTTTTAAGTGAAATTGTTTTGGCTCAAAATGTTTCAAATAAATTGAACACCCAACTTGATATAGGGTTATAGTTTATATAATGATCTGAGAATTGTATCTAATAAACATAGTTAAATGCACTGATTTATTTATTTTTACATGAAAAGGGCTCTTGTAATAAACATAATGTCAGTACATTTTCCGAAGGTTAACTGGCACACATTGTTGAATGGTGTGAAGACATCCTAATTGTATCTAATTGTTAGTGTCAAAACTGTCACATTCAAGGTGGCAATATCCTTGGTGTTATTGTGATTTATAAATAATTTGCGGGTGCTCGTACAACTTTTTTTATGACTTTGTAAGAACCAAATTAAAAACAGGATTATATTTTTTAAGCAAACCCTTGGAATAAGTACAGCAAGCCTGACTGACAGAATTCCACAATGTGTCAATGTAACAGTACAGAAAATCTGAAAAAATGGATGAAAATGCATTTTTAAGTTTTCTATTAAAATAATAACTATTAATAAATAAATACTTTTAATGAACAACCTATGGGACCCTTTTGCCAGTATCGAAGATGATGAAAAAATAAGAATAGGTACTGTTCGTTTTTTGCCATTCTCTTGTCTAACACTCATGAGACAAGGGCATAAAGAAGGCTGGTGGAGGCTAATCAGTTTTAAAGGCAATGCATATATTATCAGATCATGTTTGTTTGCATGTTTTGCCACAAGTATGTGTGGTTAATGCAGACTTGATGCCTTGCAAAAGATATGAATTTCGTGTTTGAACATCTTAACACCAGTTTTATTGCCAGAAAGGGTAAAACCGATTCTTCCTTTTTATTGACTTTAAATGTTGAATTACGTGGTCAAACATGCATTCGTAAAGGTCAAAATAATGCCTGTTATAGCAGGTTGATACCCGGCTGACTAAAGGCCGTGTAGTTGTGTACTGTTATCCTTGCGCGAGTGGCATCATGACGCCAACTTTGGAAGCACATGAAAACCGGAGCCACGCTGATTGCCATGCCCTTGTCGGCTTGCCACGCGATTGTGCGTTCATGTCACTTGTCCGTGTGTGTCGGTAGAACGCGAGTCGATGCACCAGCTGCCGGCGGTGATGCCGGGGAGCGCCTTGCCTGCCGGCGTTGGGAGCGTCTCGGGTTCCTCCAGCTTGGCCCGAGCCACGCAGCCTGGCGGGGCCCAGGCCGGCCCCACTGCCGGACCCGGGAATCACCCGCAGGGTGACTCAAACTGCAGCGCTGCTCTAGGGATTTGGGGGTTGAATATAGTGTAGGATGGAATTCGAGCTTAAATTGTTGGATGGTGTTGAAAGAATATTATCTTGATAATTATTCTGGAAGAATATGATCGTGATAATAATTCACAGCCCTTTGTCAATCCACTGATGGATGAAGGGGGGGCGGCCCTTACACCTAGTCCATCTTGGTGATTGTCTGACCATACTTGGCGTTGGTAAATACGCACTGATAAAGGTAGACATAGAGGGACATTTCTACAGATGGATAAACACATCGAGAGACAAACATTTAGATGGGGCACAAGAACATACATTTAGAACCATGAATGACACATGGACAGAAATAAGAATAGATTGACCAAAAAAGTCGGTAGTGAACTTAAAAGCAGGTAGTACTTATTAATTATATGCCGGGAGATAGGTGGATACACATATGAGTAGACACAGAAGAAGCAGGGGAGAGATGAACAGACACGCATGTATTCAGACAGACAGGATTAAAAGAATGAGATTAAATTAAAGTTAGGGCCGCAAGTAAAAGTTGGTTTTATATTCCTATGTTGGTTTGTTCGTGCTGCTGGAGAGTTGGTTGATATTACAGAATGATGGCGACTGCACTGGCTGAGATATTGATGTCAGCATGTTCCAATTTTATTTCACAGGCAGCCCTGGTAAAGTGTGGCCTCGGCAGCCGCCTCCATCTACAGCAGGTAACTCCCAACGTTTCCCCTGAGATCCTTGTAAAGCAATTTACATCAGAAATACTAAACATAAGGGGTGGGAGGTGGGAAATTTGGAGGGAAAGAATGAAATAGGAAAATATGAATAAAATTAAGACAATCAGAATGTGTATTTATACTGGAAGAATCTGATGAGCTAGAAAGCTTTTTTTCGCAGATGTCCAGTAGGGACAACACTTGGCAATGGAACCATGACTAAGCGGTGCCTGCACATAAAAAAAAAACATTTGCACAACTGCCACCAAAACCCAAATAACTAGTGGACTCCAAGGAGAAAGTCCAGTAACAAGGCAGAATTAAAGGCGCCTTCCCAGTCCAACCACCGTTGCACCATCACTCAGACCTTCGCGTTGTCACCAAGGCCGCCGACCCAGCTCGCAGACTAGCCCCGAGAGAGTTTCCACAGCACCACCTCTCAAAAAACAGGTCCCAGGAAAGTTACTGCACCGCCGCACAGTTCCTCAAACAAGCCATCGGAGAGTCTCTACACTGCCGTTTGTGCACAACGTTAAAACACAATTGTACAGCGGGTTACAGCTTGAGAACATCCTGTATGAAGTGGCGGTGTGCACCATTTATTTATGCATTTATTTATGGTGTGATGTTCACGCTGTGTCGGCTGTCTTGTTCCTGTTATTGACACTATCATCCATTTGACATTGTTTAAACATATCCTGTGTGTGTTTTATATTTTAAAATATCATATACACGTCATTATGTGTTTGCTATGTGTCACTTGACATCCTTGGGCACCTTTGCAAACAAGACATTTCTATCTCAAGGGGTTATCTGAGTAAAATGTGCTTCGTTAAAACAAAATTGTCTCAAACCTAGGCCCCACGGAGAGTACTGGCACTACCCATGGTGTCTCAGTGGAAGGCCCCAGAAAATTCCCAACGTTGTGTCCTCAGGCAAAGCCCCAGGATCTTGGGCACGTCCAAGGGAGGATCTTCGCACTGTCACTTTGCCTCTTAGGCTGGGCTCAGGAGAGTGTCCACGTCAACATCACAATGCATAGATTCAAGCAAATGCCAGGAGAGAGCCCAGGCAGGTGGTGGCGATAAGAGAAGGGAAATTTGGGTGGGGGGGTAGTAACAAGGAAGTGCCCGGGGATAGAAGAACAGGCTCACTGCAAGGGAAAACATTTATACAAAATGAATGTAAACAAAACTGATGAGATCACCATCATGCTTAAGGGTAATAGGGGTAAATGTAAAGCAAGTCAACAGTGCATTGTATCTGCACGTTGCACCCTGGCCAATTGAAAATGGGTGGACGGGAAGATTGCAGCGTTAAGTGCACAAAACACGGCAGCCGTCGTCATTGATGTATGAGCGCACTGTGGCTTTGCACTGCTAACTCGCGGCATTGCCACGATATAACTTCACGGTTTGTCATTCTACTCATGAATTATTGTTCTTACCTCGATAATCAACCTGCTCGACTCTCCATGATGTTGGGTTTTGCTTTAAAATTGTTATACAGTCCCCTCGGTTACATTTACAAATTCTATCCGTTCATCTTAGTCTCTGTCTACCTCTATTCACCCATGTTCCTTTTTTAATTAACTTTACCAAATGTCAACACTTTCTCTCGGTATTTCCCATCACATTTAGCTATGCGTCCAAAATACTTTTGTTGCTGTCTTTCCATCATTGTGTACAGATCAGCTTTTGCACAATTATCTTATTGTACACTCTCATTGGTTCGTCTTGCTGTCCACGGGTTACGAAATTAGTCGTTTCCAATTCAATAGCAACCCTGGCTCTGAATCCCACACACTGAAATGGTGGTTGCGACTGTGTGACGGGCAGGGGTTGGAGGACTGCAGACTCAGGGTTCGCAGCAGCAGCAGCAGCAGCAGCAGAACAAGTTGGCCATACAGCAGCAAATGGGTGTACAGCAGGGCCCAGGACAGCAACCCCAGCCGGGGCACCCCATGTACCCCATCCCATCGCAGGTGGGCACTGGCAAGCGGCGTGCCGCGCCAATGCATTGACACGCTTCATTCTTTACCGTGCTGCTGCTGCCGTGGGCTGTGACTCACCGCTCGTGTCGCGATGGCGCGTCCACGTTTCCCTACCTCAGACGGGAGTGCCGGTCCTCACTGGCGCTCATTCGGCCGCTGCGGAGGCCATAAAGATGGCTGCCATGCAAAAGGGCTACCCTTCTCCAGCAAACCCAGGTACTCGTCATAGTGATGCCTTTCCCCAATTTCATCCCAGATGTGCCTTCGCTGTTTTTTTCAAACACGAGATGAAATGCCCCTTTTCAATCTTTCACACCTATGAAAATCCCAGGACACGGTCAGCTATCGCCTGCCACTGATGTTATGCGTGGCCAGTAATCGAATCTGGGTCGCTGGGTTGATTAGTATGGTTCGCTAACCACTGCAACCCAGACGTGCGCTCTGACACAAAAACACAAGCTCCAGTAGAGTTGAGTTATTTTGTAGGCACACTTTTTATTTATTTCAGTCCACTGATTCATATTTGCATCCCATTGTTAGATTACTGCTCAAACAAGTGTTGTTAGTCCTGCTGAGAGTACAGATCACAGCGTGAGAGGGCTCTCAATGGCGCCTTGAACAATGCAGGAATTGTTACACGCGGTAGCATAAAGGCTGAACGTGAGTCAGGTCTTGCTGTGTAATGGCTGTAACTCCCACGTGTTGTCAGTGGGTGGTGCCAAAGCATAACGCATTCTGCTTCTCTGCGAAACTTAACTTTGAGCCTTCCCCTGCTTTTGTGAGTTTATGCATATTTTAGTTACTTTTGAAGGATTTTTTTATGTTACTATCTACACTTAAGGCTAATCGTTCATATGCCTATTCAATACTGGTTATCATGAAACATTCTTAAAAGTAAATGAAAGTCTCCAATTGGACTCTACTAATGAAGAAGCTTCCTTGCCTGAAATGTTACCTGATATATTTTTTCTTCTTTCGCCAGTTTAATTGACAATGGTGTCGAGTTTTTGTCCTGGTGATGAATGTGCGATTTCCTCTGTGTGCCATTTATGTACGTGCGTATGTTGAACTTCTTTCGCACCGTACGTAGCCAGCCGTGCGCGCTAATCGGAGTTTCCATGTGCTTACATGCAGGCATGGGCCCTGGACCCCAGGTGCCATCAGCCGTGGCTGGCCCTGGTGGCCTCGTGCCGACCTTCCCTCCGGGCCAGGGCATGAACCAGTCTGCATCTGCAGGGGGTTCCCAAGGCGGTCAGGGGGTACCCTCCTCCATGCCACCATCCAAACTCCCCCCCAATGCGTCTCAGGGTGGAGCGCCCATGTCCCAGGTACACGAAGGGAGCCCATGGTTTCTTTTCCTCATTTTGGGGGTATGTTTTCACGCTTTTCCGGCTAAGCTTTAAAACGTTTCCGTATTAGTCCACCTCAGGATGGGGCCTCGATTCCTCTCATAAAATAATCCAATATGAATTTAATTTTACTTAAATTACGTTACTGTTGGGGACTTACCCTTGGCCACATTAATTTCAAGGGGTTACCCAAAATGTGGCAATTAAGAAATCGGCATTAAACAGATAAATGCAACAGCTAAGGTGGTCAGGTCACATGCCATAAGCAAATTCACATCCCCATGACATAATTAAATCATATCATTGTGTGGCTTGAAATGAAATATCACTGCTAATTAAATACTTGTGATAACAAATGCATGTTTGAAATAATTTACAAAATCCATACATGTGCATTATTTTGATCTCTTGTCAGTTCATGAATATATGAAGCAATTATGTGCAGAAGCTTCAATGGTGCAATTAAAAAATGCCTTTGCAAATCTTGTGCCTTCCACAAAATGTATGATCTATGTTCATATTTAAATTTACATTTTGCAGTGACTTCCAAATTTGTTTCAGGAGTTTATTTTTTGTGTCTGATGGCACTGATGGGTAGGTATGCATACAATAGACTGGCAGAGTAATCTCTCTTGTCTGTAAAATTGCATTGAGAGATTATTAATCATATTTCTTCCAGGACCATGTACACACCACAATAACAACAACAATCCATGTATTATTTAGATCTTGGAGTGACAGCCTGTCTCATTGACTTGGCTCCAGAGAGCAAGCTGCTATCGCACAATTCCTCTTACGTTCAGATATTCCGCACAGAGATAGTTTTTTTACAGTGCTGTTCTGAGCTTGTTTATCACACATTACGCAGGTTTGCGACTCGAGACTCCGGGTCTAGCATGTCGGCAAACGGCTTGGCAGCTGACGTGCGACATTAAAATTTTCCGTTTCTCTGCTGCAGTCTTGAAGTGATCTCTCATCACTGGCCCCTGATAAAGAAAATGCCATCGCACGGCTCAGCAGACACATTACACGAGCATGCCTGCTCGCCTAACTGGATGAATGCTGATATGTCACTTTCCACCGCTATACATCAGGCCAATAATAAATGTCACCTGCAAGGCTCCTTTAATACCCACCACAGACTGGAATGCGTAATGTTGCTGGTAGAACCACGTTTGTACGAATGGCATCCTGAATCCCTGCTTAATCTGTGTGGGTTAAAAGAATATTGAATGCACCAAATTAATCAAAATTATAATAAATCAAATAGTTGTTTTTTTATATATATATTCTCTTTTTAATTAGCTGGTGCACATGTGAGTATCCAATTCGCCATGCTGCCCATTGTTCAAGTACAATAATGAAAAGGGTCGAATCAAGTCCTGAAACCACAAAGATGGGAGTAGAAGCAAGAAAGCTTGTTTGGTCCATACATTTATTTGCTCAGAATCCACACCAGCAGTGGAACCTTTTTGCGCATATTACGTGGTCGCTTTGTTCGAACAATAAACATGTAGTTTGCGCTGAATCTTTGTTCACCTGCCTGCTGAATTTATGCAAATATTGTCGTGAAATTGTCTGACTCTCCCCAGCCATTGGCGATCCTACTGTGTTAACACAAGAAATCCGATTCTTTCCCAAACAAGATATGGCAGAAACTCACACGTAACACTAATTATGTTTTTACCCCAGTTTTTCACAACACCTTGTGTGCGTTTTGTAATTGTCTACGGCTCGGGTGTTTTTAAGTTGGAATCTCTCACTTCGATTCCCCCGGGGCAACCCCTCGCGCTCACTCTTGCCTTGGTCTGCACACCTGCCCGCCCGCCCACCCGCCCTTCCCGCTGTGGCCGTCACAGGCCGGTGTCACAAACGTCCCCACTGTGGGGATCGCGGTGGCAAAACAGCCGCAGGGACCACAGCAAAACCCCACGCAGCAGCTGCAGCAGGGGCTCGGCATGCAGGCGTCGCAGCAGACGGGAGGAGCTGGGGGACAGCAGCAGCAGCCGCAGATCACCGTGAGTTGCTGTGCCGCTCCTCTGGGGGCTATTTCTGCAACGCAATCTCAACTTCTTCCTGTCTTTTTTGTACATTGTGTAACAATGCGCATATATCGTCAATCCACTCCATATGTTTACAACACACTGACAGATATACACCCTATAGCTTTAGTGACCTTGGGCAAATGTTGCTGGTGACCACCCATTAAGGTCAGCGCAACAAACGAGCAGGTGGTATGCACAGCACCATGCCTGGCCACCTGTGCCTCCCCAGTGCTGATATATATACACCGCACCAGGTCGTCACTTAAGGTTAAATATATACCACATGCCATAGCACATGCCCTTATCAGTGTGTGTGCGTATATATGTACAGTGAGGGAAAAAAGTATTTGATCCCCTGCTGATATTGTACGTTTGCCCACTGACAAAGAAATTATCATTCTATAATTTTAATGATAGGTTTATTTGAACAGTGAGAGACAGAATAGCAACAAAAAAATCCAGAAAAACGCATGTCAAAAATGTTATAAATTGATTTGCATTTTAATGAGGGAAATAAGTATTTGACCCCCTCTCAATCAGAAAGATTTCTGGCTCCCAGGTGTCTTTTATATAGGTAACGAGCTGAGATTAGGAGCACACTCTTAAAGGGAGTTGCCCCTAATCTCAGCTTGTTACCTGTATAAAAGACACCTGTCCACAGAAGCAATCAATCAATCAGATTCCAAACTCTCCACCATGGCCAAGATCAAAGAGCTCTCCAAGGATGTCAGGGACAAGATTGTAGACCTACACAAGGCTGGAATGGGCTACAAGACCATTGCCAAGCAGCTTGGTGAGAAGGTGACAACAGTTGGTGCGATCATTCGCAAATGGAAGAAACACAAAAAAACTGTCAATCTCCCTCGGCCTGGGGCTCCATGCAAGATCTCACCTCGTGGAGGTGCAATGATCATAAGAACGGTGAGGAATCAGCCCAGAACTACACGGGAGGATCTTGTCAATGATCTCAAGGCAGCTGGGACCATAGTCACCAAGAAAACAATTGGTAACACACTACGCCGTGAAGGACTGAAATCCTGCAGCGCCCACAAGGTCCCCCTGCTCAAGAAAGCACATATACATGCCCGTCTGAAGTTTGCCAATGAATATCTGAATGATTCAGAGGACAACTGGGTGAAAGTGTTGTGGTCAGATGAGACCAAAATGGAGCTCTTTGGCATCAACTCAACTCGCCATGTTTGGAGGAGGAGGAGGAACGCTGCCTATGACCCCAAGAACACCATCTCCACCGTCAAACATGGAGGTGGAAACATTATGCTTTGGGGGTGTTTTTCTGCTAAGGGGACAGGACAACTTCACCGCATCAAAGGGATGATGGACGGGGCCATGTACCATCAAATCTTGGGTGAGAACCTCCTTCCCTCAGCCAGGGCATTGAAAATGGGTCGTGGATGGGTATTCCAGCATGACACTGACCTAAAACACACGGCCAAGGCAACAAAGGAGTGGCTCAAGAAGAAGCACATTAAGGTCCTGGAGTGGCCTAGCCAGTCTCCAGACCTTAATCCCATAGAAAATCTGTGGAGGGAGCTGAAGGTTCGAGTTGCCAAACGTCAGCCTCGAAACCTTAATGACTTAGAGAAGATCTGCAAAGAGGAGTGGGACAAAATCCCTCCTGAGATGTGTGCAAACCTGGTGGCCAACTACAAGAAACGTCTGACCTCTGTGATTGCCAACAAGGGTTTTGCCACCAAGTACTAAGTCATGTTTTGCAGAGGGGTCAAATACTTATTTCCCTCATTAAAATGCAAATCAATTTATAACATTTTTGACATGCGTTTTTCTGGATTTTGTTGTTCTTTCTCTCACTGTTCAAATAAACCTACCATTAAAATTATAGACTGATTATTTCATTGTCAGTGGACAAACGTACAAAATCAGCAGGGGATCAAATACTTTTTTTTCCCTCACTGTACATATGCTTGAAATCTGGTGCCAATTTTCTGATTAACATTCTAAAATCAGGCCGATGTGCGAAAATGTATGTTTGTTTATAATTTATCCTACAACCAGAAGTAGTGTAATATGGCATCCAAAAAACCCCTGACATTTCAATTAAACCCTAAATTGGCATTTTCAGATCTGAAAGTCATCCCTGATAAATATATACATACATTGCACAATTCACATGTTGGAGGAAGGCCTTGTGTAAGTCTGGCAGGGCATATTTTTGTTAGTTTTTCCATCACATTTGCCAAGATGGAGCATCCCAATAGGCTTGCATGCACAGCCCTTTTGTAAGTCCACTGCTATAAGAGGCCCCCCCTCCCCAAGCTATGCAGGTCACGGGGGTTATTTGATCATAATTCACACTCGTGGGTGGAGCATCGATTCAGGCGGGGAGAATAGACATAGACATTCCAGTGAATAAATTAATTTAGCTGCCCTGCCCTCTGCTGTCCACCACGTAGCTCCACAGGAGCCTGGCGTGCATTATTTATCACCCAGCAAAGTACTATGCAGGCTCAACCTGCTTAGCTTCTGAAATCTGATGAGAGTGGGCACCCGCATTCTTGGTGATATGCTCATAAGCAGGCTCAAGTAACCTTCTGCCAATACGTGAATCACACCGGACAGGAAACAATCAAAAGTCAAAAGGTTTGCGCTTAAACAATCAAAGGAGACTCTAAATCTCCTGTTTTCAACCCTGTGCCAGTTGTGGAAGTTACATTTTGTCGTGGGAAGGTAAATGCATTTCGAAGGACAAGCACTGTTAACTTCTCACAAAGTGGTACTCATTTTATCAACCCCAGAGGGATTAATTGCTGAGTTTATCATCAGCTGAAAATTTATTTTTCAGCCTTTTGAATGTTTTAAATGTGCTCTAACCATTGCAACATACTCGTATATACTTTGGGTGTCTGAAAAACAATCACATGGCAATATCATTACCATGAGAGGACACTGGCCCTGATTAATATTCGGATTTTTGCCAAAATTGTGATGACATTTCCCTTGTGAAAAATTGTTCCTATCACTGAAGTCATGTATTTTTTATTGAGTGTCAAATTGCTCATTGGTTTTTTTTCGGTAAAGTCACGTATGTAGTAAAATTCGACAGCAACACAAGCGATCTTCATCAAGTGTAAAAAACAAATAGCACATAGGGTGACATCAATGCAACACATAGAGAGCATTAAACTGCACGGAGGTAAATACAACAAGAAGATGAGAGACGAGAATTCAACAAACCCTAAGAAAAATTTTCGTGATGCAAAACCAGTCGGCCAACGACACAGACACTTGCCTGGCAGACCACAAATTTCAGAAGAGTGCTAAATTTCGTGTTCATCCTCTGGGTTGAACATACCAGCATAGACAGAGTGAACAAATACGAGGTACAAGGCAGCAGAAATACATATACAGGGACACCAAGAGGCAAGAAGAGGAAAGACGGACAGAGAAGCAAGAAAAAGGGGCCGGAGGGATGAACAGACAGAGGCTTAAAATAAGCAGTAGAGGTGGGGGGAGGGGCCGAAGAAAGCAAGGGGGCACGGCAGCAGCACAAGAGGGGGGAGGGGCAGGAAAATGTAAGGGGGCGCAATAATTTTAGGACAGAATTGTAAAGGTAACTTCCCCGTAGAAGTGTGTTAATAAAGAATTAAAGCTTTCGTGACTGCATACATTACTCATTGTTTTTTTCGGTAAAGTCATGTATGTAGTAAAATTATATTAAAATAAATAATACGTGACTTTACCGAAAAAAACAATGAGTAATTTATGCAGTCACGAAAGCTTTAATTCTTTGTCAAATTGCTATTGTTTTTTTCCATATCAAAAAATAATATTTTGTGATGGTTTTAAATACTCTTTGACAGTGTTAGAAAATAATGTCTTTACCCAATGTTTAGCACTTGCTGGCAAGTGCAGACCCTGCTTCTATCTGCGTCATCATCAGGGAATACCTTGCAGTGCTTGCATGATCAGGTCCAGAGTGTCGGAACGGGAAGTGAGGAATAAGGCCCTGTGAGGTTATTCCCAGGGCTAAGTGCTTATGCTTTAAAGTTCCATGGTCATCACTCTGTATTGTCTGTCCATCTACCAGTCCATACATCTGTCCGTCCTTTTGTCAAAATGTCCCGCTGTCCGTTAAATTGTTCCGTCTTTATGTTGGTTTGCAGCTGCCCGGAGCTCAGCCCATGCCTAGTGGGGTCCCTGGTGCAGCAAACAAGGTGCCCGTGTGGTCAGGATCTTTGGAGTGGCAGGAGGTGGGTGTTTGTTTGCTTCAATCATCAACTGTTAAAAAGGCAGTGAATAAGGCTGGAAACGATCCTTGCCCATGTATAGCCTTGCGAGGTTGTTTTCTACAAACTGTGCTATGCATGCATACATATGTATGTGTTATTTATGTTTGTGTGTGTGCCTTGAGGAAGCAGTGGCGCAGTGATTAGCGCGCTCTGCCATGAACCCGGCGACCCGGGTTTAATTCTCGCTCACGGTCAACACCAGTGGCGATTTTCTGAACTGGTCCTGGGCCTTCCCTAGGTTGACTCAGCCTCAAATGAGTACCTGGTGCGGTTTGTAAAAATGTCGCCACTGGGGAGACAAAGGCGGTCGGGCGTGGTGCTGGCCACCCACCCCCTTGTGTACCGTGCCAGCCTTCGTAGGTGCTCATGGAACAGTACTCGCTCCTACAGTCTGTTAAGGCTATGCAGGGGGGGAGGGTCTTTGTTCTTGTGCCTTGTGTATGTATGTGTGCTTGTTTTTGTGTATAAGTTTAATTGAGAACAGTCGTCCAGTGGTTGGACGACTGTTCTCATCCGGTGAGCTCGGTTCCCAGCCGTGACTAGCATTATTATTGGCGAGTGACATCAGAACTGGTGCTGGGCCACTCTTAGGTTGGCTCAGCCTTAAATGAGGACTCGCCACGATTGGTAAACGCAAGCTGTGGAGACAAAGACGCTGGCGTTAGCCATACCACCCCCTTGAGCAATACACCAGCCTTAATAGGTATTCACT
This sequence comes from Petromyzon marinus, assembly GCF_048934315.1. Taxonomy (NCBI): domain Eukaryota; kingdom Metazoa; phylum Chordata; class Hyperoartia; order Petromyzontiformes; family Petromyzontidae; genus Petromyzon; species Petromyzon marinus. Next base: position 17,293,329 of record NC_133690.1, on the reverse strand, counting down.
CACAGCATTTGCTCGAACAGCCTTTTAAGTATAAGCAGGGTATGTTTGCCTTTGTTGTGTGTATACACATGCACTGTATAGTGTAGCATCCTGCAAATAACCTGCAATGCATGATGCATGGATTTGGAGTTGTACATTCCAGTCATCTTTGTTAATTGTGGATTCGTAACCACCATCTACATCACGATCACTACCGCCACCACTACGATCATTGCCGTCACGTCTGGAAACCTCGGGCTGTCCTTTTTCAGCCCTTGGTTGTTTTCTTTAATGCCTTCACATTAAGAGGGAGCAGCACACACACAAAAAAAAACCTTCCCTTCGGAACGGGCCCGTCGGAGGTCGCAGCAGTCGCTGTCAGTCGCACATCATTGCCGAGCCCACGGTTATCATTTTCATCATCATTACTATTCTCCAACACAGCCGCCAAGTGAGATGTCGTGTTCTGGGAAATCAGATGAGGCCATCTGTCCCCGAGCAAAGATGCTCGCTGCCTGCAAACGCAGAAACTCTAAGCCAGCCTTGGGAATATTACACCCGTATTTACGCTGTCAGGGTCGTCCCGAGTATTGGATGCTTTGAATTTTTATCTCGCCGGATTAAGGCTGGTGGCTGATATTAGTCTTTACTGTTGATATTGAAGTGTGGGGAAAAAAATTATGGCGAGAACAAATTTCAATATTTCATACGTATGATTGAAAGATGGCGATGAAGAGTAATTGGAGAAAATTTAGGCAGTGATCGTTTTATGTAAATTTTAGCACATGCATAATTGACAGACTGACAACAATTAATCCTTATTCCAATCTTTAGTGTTTTACTTAAATTTCATTATTCAGTTGATTTGCCATTTAAATGCTGTATATCTACACTAGGTAAGCTTAAGATATTGCATTAAAACTTTGCAGATTCAGTTTTGACGGAAGGTTAATTAGCTAAATTACTTGTTTATTTTGTGTTCATTAAGGCTTGTCTTTCAACAATAAAGCATTTTAGCATTCACCACAGAATACTCATGGCTCTGCTTAGCACTACATTTGAAATATGTATTCCACATACAGCACTGCCATTGACTGAATGTGGCTTATGTATTGTTCCAGAAAAGTTAATTTTTTATTGTTTCCATCAGAAACCAAAGCCTGCTTCCTTGGACCCGAATACCAAGTTGACCCGGTCTCTCGCTTGCCACGTGTTCATCAGCCAGGGCGAGTCTTTGTACGTAATGACTACTGTCTTGCGCTGACACACTCACTTGTTCCAGTTTTTCAAAAACCACTTAACTGAGCAGCATTCGCCAAGGCATTACCCTTATACGATCACTACTAATTGCTGTCCATACAACCTTTAAAATCGACCAATGAGTGCTCAATGTGGTTTTCTCTCAGTGCAGCAGCTTGCAGTGACATTTTATTTGCATTTGGAATAGCGCTTTTGAAAAACAGATGGCTCCATTGGCTTCCAGACAAAGCTTGAATCCTTTTGAGATGGGCTCTCTATTCACTATTATGATGGATAATTGTTGTCTTTTTATTTAATATATTGCTGTTGATGTTATCTTTATGTACAGTGAAGGAAAAAAGTATTTGATCCCCTGCTGATTTTGTACGTTTGCCCACTGACAAATAAATAATCAGTCTATAATTTTAATGGTAGGTTTATTTGAACAGTGAGAGACAGAATAGCAACAAAAAAATCCAGAAAAACGCATGTCAAAAATGTTATGAATTGATTTGCATTTTAATGAGGGAAATAAGTATTTGACCCCTCTGTAAAACATCACTTAGTACTTGGTGGCAAAACTCTTGTTGGCAATCACAGAGGTCAGACGTTTCTTGTAGTTGGCCACCAGGTTTGCACACATCTCAGGAGGGATTTTGTCCCACTCCTCTTTGCAGATCTTCTCCAAGTCATTAAGGTTTCGAGGCTGACGTTTGGCAACTCGAACCTTCAGCTCCCTCCACAGATTTTCTATGGGATTAAGGTCTGGAGACTGGCTAGGCCACTCCAGGACCTTCATGTGCTTCTTGAGCCACTCCTTTGTTGCCTTGGCCGTGTGTTTTGGGTCATTGTCATGCTGGAATACCCATCCACGACCCATTTTCAATGCCCAGGCTGAGGGAAGGAGGTTCCCACCCAAGAATTGACGGTACATGGCCCCGTCCATCGTCCCTTTGATGCAGTGAAGTTGTCCTGTCCCCTTAGCAGAAAAACACCCCCAAAGCATAATGTTTCCACCTCCATGTTTGACGGTGGGGATGGTGTTCTTGGGGTCATAGGCAGCATTCCTCCTCCTCCAAACATGGCGAGTTGAGTTGATGCCAAAGAGCTCCATTTTGGTCTCATCTGACCACAACACTTTCAACCAGTTGTCCTCTGAATCATTCAGATGTTCATTGGCAAACTTCAGACGGGCATGTATATGTGTTTTCTTGAGCAGGGGGACCTTGCGGGTGCTGCAGGATTTCAGTCCTTCAAGGCGTAGTGTGCTACCAATTGTTTTCTTGGTGACTATGGTCCCAGCTGACTTGAGATCATTGACAAGATCCTCCCCTGTAGTTCAGGGCTGATTCCTCACCGTTCTCATGATCATTGCAACTCCACGAGGTGAGATCTTGCATGGATCCCCAGGCCGAGGGAGATTGACAGTTCTTTTGTGTTTCTTCCATTTGCGAATAATCACACCAACTGTTGTCACCTTCTCACCAAGCTGCTTGGCAATGGTCTTGTAGCCCATTCCAGCCTTGTATAGATCTACTATTTTTTCCCTGACATCCTTGGAGAGCTCTTTGGTCTTGGCCATCATGGAGAGTTTGGAATCTGATTGATTGATTGCTTCTGTGGACAGGTGTCTTTTATACAGGTAATAAGCTGAGATTAGGAGCACTCCCTTTAAGAGTGTGCTCCTAATCTCAGCTAGTTACCTGTATAAAAGACACCTGGGAGCTAGAAATCTTTCTGATTTAGAGGGGGTCAAATACTTATTTCCATCATTAAAATGCCAATCAATATATAACATTTTTGACATGCGTTTTTCTGGATTTTTTTGTTATTCTGTCTCTCATTGTTCAAATAAACCTACCATTAAAATTATAGACTGATCATTTCTTTGTCAGTGGGCAAACGTATAAATCAGCAGGGGATCAAATACTTTTTTCCCTCACTGTAGATATTGATATCTATCACCTCTTTTAATCAAATTTCACCGGTTAAATTATTTTAACGCGTGTTGGTGCTGCACTTTGCGGTGATATGCTTACCAATGGTAAGTTGATAACAATTATCACTGGGCGGAGTGGTGGCAGGGTGGTTAAAATATCAGTTTCAAGGCTCACATCAGTGGCGAGTAAATGTCTGAACCAGTCCTAAGGTACCCTCTCTTCACCACAAACCATTGCGGCTTAGTGTAGTCAAGCAATAACCATGGTCGTGATAGCGTGGGGGGGGGGGGGAGGCTTTCGTCCAGCAGTGCATTGACAAAGGGCTGTAGGCTTTACTTTAATATTTTAGTCATTATCACAAATCATGGCGGTTCATAATTGATTGTTTGGTGTTAGGCCACTTCATAATCTGACCAAATATTTTTTTTGTATCGTGAAGACCCTTCACCACCAGACACGGACAAGCAAATTAAATTGTCAATGTTCAAGCACTTAACACGTGAAATATTATCCTTTCAGCTCACCGGTAAGTTAAAAAACAATTCTCGCAATTAAGAATTATCCTTTTCTCACAATTGAGAATGTTTCTTTAACTAAAACATACAAGTTATAATCATGGTACCTCTTGTCATTGCAGCAACTGCAACTGGAAGGAGACTAACAATGGGTTTTTCCTTGCTTGTTATTTAATTAGCTCGATGTTACTTTCTCTCCGATTTCATCATCCTGCGTGTGTGGGTGTATTGTGTTCCTCCAACAGGAAAACGGACCAGTGGCCTCCAAATCTCATCATGCAGCTCATTCCACAGCAGCTGTTGGTGAGCACCTCTGTAACTATGGAATTCAGTTTTTGTTTACACTGTGACCTTTCAACAGAGTGCAAGCAAGCATTCTTTGTGCGTTCATCCTCGTGCAGAATTGTTTCCATTGTTTTCTCATAGCAGTGAAAGAGAAGTATCATTCCTTCATTACTTCGCCGATGAGGTTATTTAGATAATTGTTTTTTTACCCTTTTATCTGGCAACAAAACTGACACCTTTTTTGACAAGGAGTCATGTTTACATTGACCACAATACCTGCGGTCGGAACACAAACAAAAAACAACAACTCTGATAATGTATGCACTGTCCTTGAAATTGATTGGTCCACATCCGAGACAGCTTTCTTTAGAGCCTCGTCTCACATGGTGTTGGACCAGAAGACGCCAAAAGGTGTGGACCAATCAATTTCAAGGACAGTGCATACATTATCAGAGTTGTTTTTTGTTTGCGTTCCGACCGCAGGTATTGTGGTCAATGTAAACATGACTCCTTGTAAAAAAGGTGTCAGTTTTGTTGCCAGATAAAAGGGTAAAAAACCAATTATCATATTTTGTTACTGGCAAATGAGGTTTCCAGTGGTGAGGTTATTTAGCTTTGCTTTTTCATTTGTATGTTATCCACCTGTCCAACATACTCGCCCCCCTCTCACCATCTCCTCCGCACACACACCGGTATTGTTGTACACTCCGTCATCGTGTTGCTAAATCGCAGCGAATGTGTTTCTAATTTTAATGGTCATGTTTTAATTTTACATGGAAACAAAAAAACCCAAACAATTTATAAATTCTCATTGCAACTCGTTTGATCCGTCCGGTCAAATCTTATCACCTTGCAGTAGTCTTGAGCGTTGAGCCCAGTCTTAGTCCCAAGAGATGCTCGTGTAAAATATAAAAGAACGTATCCACGCCCTTCCTTTTGACCAGTCCACCTCCCTGTCTTAAATCGCAAAGTTCAACAACCTCTGATTCATTCCGAGGCTGTGAGAGCAACACAAGGCTGTGTTTCACCGGAGAGCATTGTGACAACTGTGTGATACAGCTATTTTGAGGGACGAACGCTCTTTTTAAGTTAATGAACAGATAATTTCTGGAAGTACGACTCAGTGGTGGCAATTGTAGCTTTTATTTTACATAGTCTTGGTGACACATACACAATAACTGTAAGGCATATTGAAGCTAAATTGCTTTTCAAAATAAATCCATTGTGTATTGGTGGCTGTGTGTTAACTTGCCTGTGATGGATGAGCGGTGAGTATTCAGTGCTCAGAGCTAATCAGTAAGCAGCTTCACAGTAGAAATGCATGCAGTACATTGACTTAATTGAATACAATGTGTCAATATGCCGAACCACATGATTGGCCTCTTAGCTAGCCCATGCCTCATTACTTATTGCTACAGTTCATCGCTTCGACAGAACTCTCTCATTCCGAGTGGCATATGTGCAAAGCGAGCACATCATTTTATTGACACAGCTAAATTCCCGTGTTGGCTGGGATTTTGGATTGAGAGGATACAGCTTTTAGCCGCAGTGGGGTTACAATTGAAGTTATTTTGTTGAAAGACAGCGGGCAACCGCTGGGTGGTGACCTGGTCCCTATGGGATGAGTACTTGGGCACAGGCAAGTGATGCAGCCTTCTTACCTAATGACAAGAAAAGTGTTTTTTTGTTGGCGTTAAAAAATTGAACCGGTGACATTGTAATGTACGAGAGGCCTTGACTACATAGAGGGCCATGCCCTCTGTACTTGAAGCTGTGTTGGCTAAAATCGGGACACACACACAGGTGTCAACTCTTTTCTCAGTTGTTCTGATAACAGCCCTCGTACGAGTTCAACTTTTATGCAATTTGATGGCTCTGAGTTTCTGGCTGTGTGTGTGTGTGAGCTTGTGGTGTAGCATTTAGCGTGCTGCGCTACGTACCTGGCGACCCGGTTTCGATTCCCACTCACGGCCAACACCAGTGACGATTATCTGAACCGGTCCTGGGCCTCCCCTAGGTCGACTCAGCCTCAAATGAGTACCTGGTGCGATGTTTAAATATTGTCACGAGGGAGACAAAGGCGGCCGGACGTGGTGTTGGCCACCCACCCCCGCGTGTGCCGTGCCGGCCTTTTTAGGTCCTCGCTAACAGTACTTGCCCCGACAGTCTGTTACAGGCTATACGGGGAATTTTTGTATTTTTCACTTGTAGAGCGGTAGTGTAGCCACTTAGTGGACTGTGCTATGGACCCGGCAACCCGAGGTCGATTCCCGCTCACGGGCAACGCCATTAATGATTATCTCAACTGCTTCTGGGCCTCCCCTAGGTCGACTCAGCCCCAAATGAGTACCTGGTGCGGTGTGTAAAACATCACCACTAGGGAGACAAAGGTGGTCGGGCGTGGTGCTGGCCACCCATAAATACTCGCGATCAGCACTTGCCCCAACAGTCTGTTAAAGGCTATACAGAGGATCCTTGACTTTTTACAACTATATAAATGTATATATGAGTTGTGGTAGTATACAGTGAGGGAAAAAAGTATTTGATCCCCTGCTGATTTTGTACGTTTGCCCTCTGACAAAGAAATGATCAGTCTATAATTTTAATGGTAGGTTTTTTTTTAACAGTGGGAGACAGAATAACAACAACAAAATCCAGAAAAACGCATGTCAAAAATGCAAATCAATTTATAATACTTTTTTCCCTCACTGTAATTCGCACACAGTTCTTTGCTATACACAATCCCAGTGGAAAATGCAATTTGCACTTCGCATAACCTTTGCTTAGATTACCCCAGCTTAATTAATGAGTACCCGATACAATATCAGCATCAACACGGGGGAGACAAAGGTGGCTGGTGTTAGTGCTGGCCACTGCAGTGCCTTGTGTCACACTATCCTGCATAAGTGTTTGCTAAAAGCACCTACTTCAACGATTTAAAAGACTGAACTATGGATCTCTCCCCTTGTTCGTGTGTTCAAGCGTTTGTGTACGCATTACTATTTTTTTGTGTAGCACTTGGTGTAGGAAACATGGTGCAATGACAAAACATGTCCATTCGCGTGGATTCTGCTGTGCTTTCGCTGCAGTTGCTTTAATTTGGATGCTAGCCTGCCCCTGCCATGGAGACGGCATGATAAGCTAATCATAGGTCAAGGGTTTAATTGTTCTTTATATTTGCACGTGTGAGTGTGTATGTTGAATTTCTTTCGCACCGTACGTAGCCAACTGCCAATCGGAGGTGCGGGGGAAGGACCACAAACTAGAGCAGTTCAAAGAGCAGTTCTAAACAAATGAGTTAGATGTAAAAGTGCATAGCTCCAGTGACTTCGTAATATCGGAAGGAAGAGTTGTTCCAGACGGTCACACCTCTGCTTAGCATGATTGGCTACATACAGTGCGAAAGAAGTTCAACATACATACCAGCGCATCTGGAACGGTATGTGCTTATGTGTACCACACTACAAACCTGGTGACTGATGTCCTCTGTGCGTGCGTGCATGTGCGCGCATGTCTCTCTGCGTGTTCCCGTACGCGCAGTCCAGCCTGGGCCCGCTGTTTAAGAACTCACGCATGGTGCAGTTTCAGTTCAGCAATTCGGACGTGGAGTCCCTCAAGGCGCTCTACCGCATCATGGCCACGGGATTCGTGAGTAGCACATGGTTCCTTTGACGTGACGGCTCACTTGGAACAAAAAAATCTAAAACGCCGCCAAAGACAATTACCTACTTGAGTGTCAGTTGTCACATTAACACACGCGCGGGGGTGGGGGGGGGGGTGATTTCCTGTGGAAGTGAAACGCTTTCGAGATGGGGGAAAAAAAATCTGCACATGTAAATTTACATGCAGCTGACGTCGAGGCTTGGAACAGTGGCGGTTCTTTTTTTCTGTTTACAGCGTGTGGGAGCCGATTATTCTGTGAGTCTGATGAGGTATTTTTAGCGGTTTGTGGATGCTACCGGCTATGTAATGGGCTTTCTCTTGGAGTAAAAACTGAGGGTTATAGATTGCAAGATTGTTTAAAATGCAAGCTACAATGAATATTGGGCAAATAAAAAAAAGTACAAATGAAAGCATCCCATCCGAGGAATAAAAGATGCTGATAATCCTTCAGAAAGTCTGTCCTGATTATGAATCTGATAGGCTCAGCTTATGAATGCTTTGGATAAAAAAAAAATCCCTATAATCATAATTGGTATTTCTATTTAATTGGATGTTAATCGGCTGAGAGTGTGAACAGAAGCATGTCCTATCTGCCACGGCAGTGAGCACATGCTGTAGTTTTCCAAAGCATCTATCTTTACTGTAGACTGGACATTAAAAGCCTGTGGCATCATTTGTAAGAGTAGAGCATTGTGAACATATTTAAAGATTTTGTTAAATAACCTCTATTGAGATTGTAATTTTAATCCGTTATAACAAAATGCGGTACAAACTGAACGCACATCGGAGACCCGCACAGCACAACTGCAAAAAAACCTACGCGTAGGGCATAGACTCTCGTTATAAGTCGCTCTACAACATCCGGGCGTGCGCAAAGACCCAGAATCTTGTCGCTCCATTCTAACGCCCCTCCCGGTGCGCCGTGCCGCGTTCGACCCTGACAGGCGGGCTGCGTGCACTTCCCAAACAGCGCGCCGTGCGAAGTGCGCGTGCTCATGCTGCTCTACTCATCGCGCAAGAAAATGTTCATGGGCCTCATCCCCAACGACCAGAGTGGCTTCGTCAACGGCATCCGCATGGTCATCACCAACCACAAGAAGGCACAGCAACAGCGAAGCGTACGTCCACCACCTCGGCCCACCCCCGCATCCCCACGATCCCCTTTTCCTTGCCTTCCAATCATTGCGATCATTGGGCTGCTGTCACAGGCTGGGTTGAGAGGGATAGAAGGAGAGTAGTGGAAGGGAAGATGCATTCATCTGAACGGCACGGTGGGGAAGGGAGGGGGAGGCACCCTTATACTTGAGAGAGGAGGTCATTTCTGTAAGCACAGAGGGTGCACCATTTTGCCAAGCAAGTGGGGCACATGGCTGATAAGGCTTGCCGGGGCTTAGGCTAAGCGAGGAGAGCTTTTATGCTGCACGTAACCGCTGATTTAGGTCGTTTCCAAAATGACAACCAAATCTGATTTTAATGGATGTTCCCTCCAGGGGCATTGTTTGCCATAGTTTCCCTGACATGTGAGCTGCAATTGGCGAGTAGTGTCAGTTTGAATCACCGTGTTGCAGCCTCAGGCAATTCATGTAATTCGTAAAAAAATTGCTCCCTTTTTTTGTTCAGTTTCGTTGAGAATGCCCCCACAGCTCCACGCGCGGCCATCGAGGCGAAGCGGCCGCACACATCGCGCTCGTGCGGGATGCCGTCGCAGGGCCTCGGTTTGTTGCCAACGTCGTAGCTCTCCGGCCGTTGTCGTCTTGCAGCTGTCGTTTGGGCTGTGTAGCCAGGGCGACCGGCGCGGGGGCCTTCCGAGGGAGGCGGGGTGGGCACCGGTATCGGGGGCAGCTGCAGTCCTGCTTAAGCAGACGACGGCGACTGAGGAGGGGGGATGCCTTGTTCGCTGATCGCGGCACAGCTCGTCTCGGCGTTCATTCCACGCAAGCGGACATCCGGCCGTTTGAAAGCCGAGGATGTCGGCGATGCACATAGTTTGGCTAATTCACTACAGTGGCTGCTGTGTGTGGGAAGTTCTGCTTGTTTTTATCCTCCTCTCTATTCAAAACGTAGTTAAGTTTGGGAGTCCCTTTTCCTTTGGGCAGTCTAGGAGGTCCTTGGATTGAGCAACAAACGCTGTTGTGCTGCATGCAGGGAGAAGAATAGTGGCTCTTAGCAGTTGGAACCCTTTGCATGAAACAGGTGGTGCTTTAGATCTGAGGAGTGTGGGCCCTAAGGCTAATCAATTGGGTGGTTTATCGTACAAGGATTGCTTTCTTGCAAAGCAAAGAAAAAAGGAGTCGCTCACATCCGTTGGCATGGCTTTATTTTTAAAAATAATAATATAACCTAAAACTAGCTCATCTGGTTAAGCTCTTTCAACCCGCTGGCCCAGTTTATTTATAACTGTGTTCATTCATGTCGTGAAAAAATATCAACAAAACACGTTGCTCAAACGGTGCACCAACACACAAAGATCCAGGGTCGGTGGGTCAGTCGGTCGGATGGACGGTTGGCGATCCATATCACACTTCTGTTTAAAACGTTGGGTTGGATTGGGCTGGAATTGTCACGGGAACTGCGCGTTGTGAATCTCCGGGTGGGCTCCTCCTCTCTCTCTCTCTCTGCTCGTGGATTCTGTTCTGTGCCGAGCGACGCGTGTGATATGACGGTGCTGTGGTCTCGGCGGTGCTGTGCTGAGTGCAGGCAGATATCAAAAGGAGATGGACCCACAGCTCTGTTGGTATTCCCAGATGGTCACAGTTGTATTTTTTTTGTCTGCGTGTGGAAATGATAAAACGTTATTAGAAACCGGAGTGACGTGCGAAAAAGGGTAGCGCAGCATATGCAGAGGGATCACTACTGACCCAAAATGCTATAATTTAATTTTGCATATAAAAAAATTGTAGTCTTTAATAATCAATTTGCCGTATTTTAATGATGTAATTGTAAACCTGTAATTCCACTGTCAGGTTATTTCAAGTTAATTTTAATGTTGTGCACAAAATTAAAGAGGAAGCCTGAGCTAATGTGCTTTGTTCCCGAAAATGGGAATCTTTAAATGTTAATTGCAGTTCACTTTGGATGTTGGGCTGAAGCAAAATGAGCAAATTTGCATTGCGGGAATATTATGGGGCTTGAAACAAGAGTCAACATGCTGTGCGCGTGTGCGTGTCTGCGTGCAAATGTGTATAACATTATACTTGCTTTAGAGTGCAGTATTACTACTAATGTCTGTTTAACACGTAGGCTTCCGTGGCCAATATTATCCATAATAGAGGTTTCATTGGGTTAGATCGCGTCAATATAAGTGTGTCGTTTAACCCTCCACCACCCGACACAGCCAATTAGCAAGGTTTTTCACGTAAACACACCGGTGTGTTGCACTTGTAACGAATTGGAATGTTCTTTTACATGACAAACCTTACTAATTGGCTGTGTCGGGTGGTGGAGGGTTGGATGACACATTTATATTTCCGCGATCTAACCCAAAGAAACCCTAATGGACACTCTTGTCTGTTTACACACAGTTCAGCCATCCTCAGTTGTCTTCTTACATAGATTATGCCCTTATCATTGTGTGATATGTTATGCTTTATCTATATACCTGTCTCTGTATTTGATTTATGTTTTACTTTTGTTCATTCGTATTTACATTTGTTATATATGTGGATATATAGCCTGCTTATCATTGCATGTATGTACAGTACAAGCATGCAAGATAATTTTTAACACATTTGTGCTTAGAAATAGATCCCACAAATAATAAAAGTAATTTCCTTTTCACACTTGACTTCATAGCATTTAATCTCAACTCATACATTTGTAGAAGAGCATTATGTCATGCCAAATACTCATTTATAAAATTGGCCAAACTTCAACACCAATCCTGAATGAGTCTTGAGACTCCATGTGGCTGCCCTGGGTAAGGAAGTCATTATTAATGCCTTTCAACTAATATTGAAGGCGTGTATACGTTACCTCTGGCCATCTGTCTGTAAACTGCAATATAGAACTGTGTTGCTATTTGGGACTGTTGAAAACCTGCCAAATCCATCAAAGGGTTAGCTCAGGACTTAGAGACACAAATTCGAGCACGATCTGGAAATTTGCAGCTGAGCATCCGTGGGATTCTGTACTGCCGTGTGAAATACTTCCAAACACAAACACGTTGGAATGCAATACGTGAACCCTTGCAATATCCGAGTTTTTTTTTCTTCACCAAAAACTTGTTAATATTTTAACTGTAACTGACCTGCCGCATTGAGTTATCCTTTTTTTTTTATCGACAACAAGGTCCCCCGTCGTTCTAAAAACCCCAGTGGTCGTGTGTTGCTCTCTTCGACAGCAGCAGCAGCAGATGGGCGGCGGTCCGGGGGGCCCCCAGCAGCCAGGACAGGGGGGCGCTCAGCAGCAGGGTGCGGGGCCACAGCCTGGGGCTTCGGGGCAGCCCCCCACAGGCGTTCCAAATTCTGCGGGGTTCCCCAGCCAGCCCGGAGGGCCAACTGGACAGCCCACTGCCCAGCAGGTATTGCCGGTGTGCATAAATACATGCCCACTACCACAGTCCCCTTTTAACTCTTTGCTTTGTATTCTAAAACCTCGCGCGTGTTCGTTTTGTATGCAGGCCTTGTCGTTGTTTTGTTGAAGCACCGGATGCCTGTTTTGTTTATTGTAACGCGATGAACCATTGTGTAATTGTGTGCATTGTATCGTATGCACGAATGCAGCAGTAACCATACGAAGAAAGTCTTAAAGATTGTTTTTGATGTTTTGGTCTTTGAGGTTGGGACATCTTCGGTCAGTTCTTTCTTGGCACTCAAGGCCAATGGGATGTGTTCCATAAGCGGTTTTCGCCACGCAGTTGACATGGATCAGAAAGAGAGAACCGAATTTGTTTGGCAAAAAGACACTTATCATGCAGTACTTGGGCCTCTCTTGGCTTGTAAAAAATAAAAACAATAAGAAACTAGCCAGGAGCCCAAAGCAACAAGGCAGCTTGTGACAGCAGAAGGGAATCCACTAATGGACTTTGTATTGCTCATTGAATATCACGTGCGCTGTTTGTTTAGCACTGATGAGCTCTATGTAGCTGGAGCAGATTGAAGTTAGCTTTCTTTTGCGAAAAACGAGGCTTTTGTATCTACAATTAGGGTCTGGCTCAAGCAAGGAAGTGCATAAAAGCCACTGGAAGGCAAGCGGCCGTATTTTGAATAGAGCATCTTAATGCAGTTGTTCTCCAAACTTATGTACGAGTGCAGACCTTATAAGGGGCACGGAGGGCGCACCTGAATAAAGGGAACATCCTGATCACGGCCTGTACCTTTCTCTTCACGTTGCTGAGTATCGAGTGCTTGTGTGTGATCGGGATTCAGTCCTCATTCATTTTCGTTTGCGCTTTACGCACGTCGTCCGACATTGCCGTATGATGCAGGTGCCACGTCAAGCCCTTGTAGCACCTGGGGAGTCCTCCTTGCATCATCACCGTCTGACTTGTCTTCCCCCACGGCGCTTGCTTGCACAGGAAAACCCGTGCCCGTGGGCTGCATTTAATGGTCTTGTGACGCGTCCCTTGTTCATGCAGATAGCGCCTTATCAGGACCCGCGGCACCTTCACGGCGGACATATCCGAGTGTGGCGCACGACCGAGTCGGCGCCTCCTTGCCTCTTAATGCAGCGCGTGTTCTTTCAGGCGTCTGCAGCCACCGTTTAACTTCCGCTGTTGGCCGGACGCAGTTTAACGAGACGTTGCCGGCATTTCCCCCTCCTCGGTCGTTTGGATTCGCGTTCGTTCCCTCAGGTGCAGTCTTCCGGCTGCCCAATTGCCATAACCTCCTTGCCACACACTTCCCGACACTGCTTCTGTGTTCGGCGTGGCTCCTGCCCTTGCCCTTGTCATTTTTTTTTAGTTCCTTAAAATTTCAACGGTTGCGTTTTTCGTTGGCGGCGCAGTCTGGCACGTGCCATTAACGCGAGCTCTGTTGCGAGACGCGTTGCGGTGCAACGTCGTACAGTGATGTCAACAATAATTCCTCGCCTGCCTCCTTCTCAGCGGCAGAGCTCATTGCGTCTTTTAACCGAACACCTGGTGCCCTATCCCCCTCCTCCACCTGTGTTCTCGCAGCTACCAGGTGCAGGAATGGCGAACCCTCCGGCAGTAGTGAACTTGGAGGAACAAAGGCAGCAAAACCTGGTGTGTTTTGTACGCTTCCTTCCTTTTAGTCTGAGACTGACCGTCACTCAGGCCCCCCCTCCCTCTGACGTTAGCATTTGTAATACCATTTAGTATCATAATGGCATGGTACTGTTTTGCCCATCTGTGACTTGGGATTTTTGATGATGACTTTCTGCAATGTTTACAGGTGATCATTTACCATTTTGTTTAGTGCTTGCTCCTTTTTTGTTGTTTTGTTCGAGGGCCTCTCTGTCTCATTTGTTTTCCACGTGCACTTGACGTTCTCATTCCCCGACTGTGTGACCCTTTGTTTGCGTGCCTAGCGTCACATCCAGGCCCTGCAGCAGACGCTGGAGGCAGCGCAGAAGAAAGAGCAGGCCCTGAAAGTTCAGCAGTTGCAGATGCAGCAGGTGGGGAGTTACCTCCGCTCGGGAAGCCCCTCCGTCCACTCCGAATCGCTTAAGGATCTGGGCTGACCCTCGAGCTCTCTAAGCCATTGGGTTTTACATAGGAAGTGTGTGCCCTGGTTTGGTGCCAAATCTACACCGTGCCCTTATTCCAGCAGAGGATGGATGAAGTGATGCTGATGGCCATTAAAAGGAAGATAAAGACCTGGGGATAGGTAATGACTCCCACTGAATGGGTCGGATGAAGGGTTAACATTTGAAATTAGCAGGAGCGCAGATGCTACATTTGGCTGTTTAGCCTGGTCCCAATTAAACTTGAAGTGAAAATGCAACGGCTGTCTCCCAAATGGACTTATTTTCAGATACTGTAATTTAAATGGGACAACTTGCATAAATATGCTAGGGGATTACTTTTGGCTATAATCTCATCCCTGATAGGACCAATAATATGTGCTCACTCAGTGAAAAGGAAACTATGAGCGTGTACACGTGGGTATGTAAACATAATATGCAGATTTCACGTGTAGGCACAAGCATGCACGTATACACACAAGCATGCACGTATACACAGACACCTGTATAATGTCAAACTTAGATGTTTTTGATTATTTGTAACATTTTTATTGCAGAAAGTTGATTATATAATGCATTTTTTTAAATCACATTTTCACAAATGATTCATGATGTGTAACTGTCATACATCATGAAATTGATCACAGTGCAAAATGAGGTGGCAGGGACCTCATCCTGACAAGGAAACCATGTAATTTACCTTGGGAATTGTGAGATTGAAATGTCTGAATCATTTATTGTGTATGTTTTGTAGCAAAGGGAGGGGAAAAAATATCACAAGACCTAATCTTAATAGTCATTAATCTTTTTTTTGCACAATCTTTTTTTAATTCCCCATATTTAATATAAATGTGAGCATCCCCTTTTTAGAATTTGGATATATAAATCTACCCCCCCTCTAAACAAACAACCCATAAAACTAATGTCGCCCACAATTGTGGGCGCTTCCGTGGATTATGTTTCACCATACCGATCACCTGTCTCGGTCACCAACCACTGTGGTGACATCGCGTGGTGCTGAGTGTTCTTGAAAGTGTCCGGGCAACACCAGCTGTGTCGCCACAATGACGCGCGTGTTTGTCCGTATGCTGGGGTAGCAGCACATGAAGCAGCAGCAGCAGCTGCAGCTGCGTCCTCAGCAGCCGGCTCAGGGGCAGGGCCAGGGCGCACCGATCCCTGCCCAAGCAGGGGGCATGCCCCCTCGGCCACCTAACCCCACAGCGAACCCACAGCTACGCAGCCTACTTCTCAACCAGCAGCAGCAGCAGGTGACTGACCGATTCATCGGCACGTGTGTAAAAGCCAGGCTTATACGATCATAAGCCTGGCTTCCACACAAAAGGACGACTCGGTGTATGGAAGTGACCCATGGCTGCCTCGTGATTTAGCCATTTGTATTTCGTCAGTTAATCAGCATAGGAATTAGGTGTGGTCCACTTGGTCAAAAATACCGAGGACTGCAAGTAGGACCTGCGCTCGTGCAATAATCCGAAGTGGTTGCCCTTTGTATGTACGCCATTGGCAGCCTTAACAATCGGTGGTCATTAAGTCTTCCCTTTGAGTTGATAATACATGACCGTTTCACGTAAAGGACAAGCGCCGATTGAAATAGGTCAGACTTAAATTGCAGCCTTAAATCAATTGCCATTTTTTCGCACTGATCGCATCCAACGCTGACAAACGTGCGGGCTGGCCCGACGGGAAAGGGAGCCCCGTTCCTCCCGAGTGGTCGGGTGGCCGAGTAATCGTCGCTAAAATGCCCGCAGCGCCGTCCCGCATGCTTGTGCCAAGCCACAGATCTGTGTCGACTACAGTAGGCGGCACGTTTTATGCGAGATATTCCCGTGTTGAAGTTATCCTCCTGCACCCCCCCCCCCCAAACATCACCTCTCTTGTTGCCCCCCCAGCAGTGTCTGTCTGGTGCATTATACCATGTGCTGTGTGCTCACCTTAGATAACTTGGCTTGTCGGTGCATGTTCCATTCATTAAGCGGAGACTTGTACACGCCTGCCTGTAAGATAGCTCGGCATATTGGCGTGCGCTCTATTCAGCCACGTGCGCACACCGCATGCCTGCCTAAGATAACTGGGCATCGGTAATGTACGTTCCATTGGGGGACAGAGATGTACACTTTGTGGTCGCCCTCCTTTTCGGTTGGCCGCAGCCTCTTGGCCCATTCCCCGTTGGCCTTGTGTTATATTTCTATTCGCTGTGTGCACTAAAGAGATTGCAGGTGACTCAATGTAAATAAATCTACAGCAAGAGCTAGCTCGATCGTTTTACTTGGGGTCACGATGCACAAGCCCATTTTTGCCGTCTTGGCGCGTAACAGATTTTCTGTAGGTAAAATCAGGGTAGAGTTACTTTGTTGATCTTAGAGCAATGGATGGAGTTTTGTTTAAGCTCATGGCAGATTAAGGATTTGAGGCCTAACTTTCCCACTTTTTGCCAGGTGCATTGTCCAAAGGCACATTCTTTACATGCTCAATATTTTTCATTCCCATTGTCTTGTATTTGAAGGTGCAGTGTCAAAGTATTGCCTTTGAAGCTGCGTGTAAAGACTCTGGAGAGAATACCCATTACTTATTGGCAATGGGGTATTTGTTGAAAAAACTAGATGGAACAGAACATGAAATGCTATAAGTTTGTTTTGGTTTGACACAGCATTCCAGAGTAGCAATACTGCTCATACTTATCCTCACAGTAGCTCTCTTCACTGGTGTTATTGGGCCTGTCATTCAACACTCATGATTGGTATAGAGTTCATGTGTATGATCAATATCACTGTGCTTTGCAAGCAGACTTGTAATGCCACATCGACTGTGCCTTTAGACATCTTAGCCATACAAAACAACAAAACATAGCGCAACTGTTTACTTCCCGCACTCATTGCATGACAGGACTAAAGTGCATTTTTGTGGCATGATCTACTTATTAATGTATTTGTTTGCCGGTCCCCCAGCAACCACATCACCGTGCCTGTTTCTTCTGCCCTCCTGTCTTCCAAGCAACCGCAGCAGTCTCAGCAGCCTGGCCTGATGCCCATGCAACAGCAGCAAGGCCCGCAGATGATGTCCCACCAGGCCCTGGGGCAGCAGCTCACGCACCAGCCTCCGGGCCAGCAGTGGGGGGGACAGATGGCCCAGAGGCTCCCCATGCCCGGTGAGGAAGGAAACAGGCGCTGTGTCGCCTCGACCCGGAAGCACGTTTTTGGGGGGGAATTAAGCTACAGGCACCTAGGGTGGGTGGAGGGGTGGGATGAAGTGCGCACACGGGGCTGACCAAATGAAAGCCTGCCAAGAGCGATCGCCTCTCGTGATCTAACATCGAGCGCACGGGCTGCATCGGATAAAGCGGCGCGCGTGAAAAATTTGCTCACTTCCCGCAGGACTCAACGTAATTGTTTACGTGCTAAAAATAGCACGCTCGGTGCAGGGCCACTCCGTGGAGGTGTACTGGAACCCACAGATGACATTAGCAGGGAAAAAAAGTAATGATCAATCTCCCGTTACAGCTGGGCCTGCAGAGCGGTGACCACAGATGGTTCATCCATTGCCGATTTTTGCCGAGACATGTGGCCCCCTGAGGATGGTTGGTGCGTATGGGGTTAAGCAAATGTTCCTTTTGAAGGTTCGCCTGCTACCGCGTAGATGGTCACGGTTGCGCCGCAGATCCCTCCGCAATGTTTTCAGGTTGTACTGTGTGGATGTCGTGCCGAACAACGCGAAAGCGCGTCGGAGAGCCCAAGATCCAAAAGCCGTTTGGCCCAGGTGACCCTCCTGTACGTTTAGGTAGTATGAACCGAGGGAGGTTTTTTGTTTGTTATTTAACCACACTGTGCACCGAGACAGCCCAACCATGATAAAGCAAGCCCTACCCTCGCAAGAGTCAGACGTGCCGCCTCACACTTTGCTCTCGTTAGCAGCAACTTGCGGGCGGACGGTCGTGTCCCACAAGGCGTGGAGTGTGCAGTATTTTCTTGGCGCCGATGTTGGGCCCGGGGTATAATGCGCGCGACAATCCCTCCTCCGCTGTGTAATTTGAACGCCACCGACCGCTGTTCTTTGATGCCTAACCGTGCCACCTGACTTTACCCTCCTGACCACTCCTCCCTTCTCCTGACTGGTTAGTAATGCGTGCAGTTGAAAATCTCTTTCATGAATGCGCACACACAAAGAAAAGCCACTTGGGAAATTCCGTGAACCAAAAACCCATAGAAATGTATTGTATTTTTTTGTACTTCAGCCAGTCGTGCAGTGCATTACAGCAGCATGGGCACAGAGCAATAGTTCAATGCTTACACAAAGGAACGATTGGTGTACATTAATGATCAAGGCGTGGTGCTTATGTTTCTTTTTGAGAGTGGAGCAGTGGCAGGTAACACGAGTCGCCAGATACGCAATATAACTGGGATGTCAAACGCTTGTCTGCCCAGGGCAGTGGTGTATCACATAATCAAGACTGCGACACGTGCGTTTATGACAGTCATATTGCACAAAATCTCTGCGTACTTGCAAGCAAAATGGGAATAGTTCTTGGATTAATTGTTCAAATTATTTCGTCTGTAAAAAAGCGACATGGTAATCTGGATTATTTTGTCACATTTGGGTCGGGAGTTATTTTTGTAATTGTATTTTAACGTCACCATTTCCTTCGAGGTATATTGGTGCTTGGTGGAAATGATGCGTGCTAATTCCATTTAGCATCCGAGAAAGTGGTGCAAAATTGGCTTAAAGCCAACATTAAACACTAAAAATGTTAATTTACACATTACCGTCGAGAAATTTGACACAAATTGCGTATGAGGTACTCTTGCATTGGATTATAATGTGTGTAATAGTATTCTCCAAAAGCACATATAATCTTGAAACGCGGATTCAAGAGTATAAACTTAAATACACAATGGGCCCTGCTAGAAATCTGAACACGTTAGTGTGTGCTCCTGGATCAGTACTAGTCCACGGATTTACATATGCACATATTCATGTTGTAGAGTTTCCCTTCAGCCTGTACATTTTTTTGTATGTACATCTGCCAGCTGAATTTCACTGGCAAGAACAATATTTCCCTGATTGAACGCCTCCGTATTGAACAAAAGTTATTTTTTAAAATAAACTTTGGCCCTGATCTTAACTTCTCAAAATGTTGGTTCATGAATGAAAATGCCATTTTCTGACTTCATAGCATTTGCCAGGCCTGCCTGTATCCATTTTATTTGGAGGCAAGGATTTGTTTATAACATTAACAGTTATCTCCCAGCACCTGTGGGCTCTAATGGGACCAGTAGATGGCAGTACAGCACATGCATCCAAGAACCCATCTGTCCTGACCTCCTTTGAGTATATTTTTTATATGTATACATAGATTTACTCTGGATTCTTACCACATGCAAAACACTCGTTGAAATATAATTGGCCAAATAATCCCTGTGCCAGGACCCTCTTGAAAAAGGTTCTTGAGCCACAGTGAGTTTTCTCTATCCGTGTATATATGTAAATAACATTACTACGTAGGTTTTCAGTTGTGCTGTACAGCTCTCTGATGTCTTCGGGTTGTACCACGTGTTGTTCGGCATGATGTCCGATATATCCGAAGAAGCTGCCAGCATGTGGAGTATAAACGTCGGATATCATGCTGAACATCACGTGGTACAGCCTGTGAACATATTAAGAGAGCCATGACATCATGATTACTTTTTTATTTAGATTTAACTGGGTTGTACTCGTCGGCAGTGGAGATCCCATAAAGTGAACTTGCTGTCGCCTTGCTGATAAACCGCTGATGTCGATCTTTTTGTTTGTGGTTTTGCAGGTCAAATGATGATGAACCCAGGAGCCCGAGGACCAGTGCCCCCTTCCCAGCAGCCCATGTCCCAGCTGGGAATGCAGCAAGGTCCAGGGACGAGCATGATGTCCGAGGATGACATCATCATGGACCTCATGTGACGATGCGGGCAGACTTTGACGGCCAGCGCGTTGTCATCGGAAGAGTTGAGCTACAGGGCCCGTCTTATGTCACTGTAAACGTAACCAACGAGAGACGCTGTGGGGGAGCAGCAAGTCCCTCCCGTATGTGGGGAGCAATAAGTCTGCTCCATTGCACGAGCACACCATAGCAACCGCTCACGAATCACGTAATTAAAAAAAAACGAGCTCCAAAATATGAGCAAGTTGCTTCACCATGTGTTTGTAACATCATGAATTGTTGCTGGGAAACCAGTTGCCACTTATGGGTCTGAGTATTTATTTTATGTGCTAGCAAGTGACTGCGTTTGTTATTTCCAGTCTTATCCACGTTTCTAATATTGTTTTGTACACTTGAAAGGTCTGCGAACAGGACCAGGCATATTTAGTGATGGATTTGCATAAAAAGAGCTCCTGGGTTGCCGCACGGTTTCTCAAGGGCAGCTGTAGCGGAGTGATAGCGTGTAACTTTGTGTGAAAACATTAAGAAGAGCGCCCTTGCTGGTATCCATCGTGGCATTTCTAATGCAAGCTGTGGTGCACGGTAAGTGCATTGGAGAATCATCCCCAATTGTCGCTTTCACAAGCGCACAAAGAGCAGCCTTTTGCTTCATCCCTCATGCCCACCCCCTGCCCAGTCTCCCACCATCAAAGCCATTTTGTAAATAATTGTCACATTTTTCATGATGTCATCACCTACTCTTTGCACGGAAGGTGCACTTTGTGTGCTCTTGGCAGTGACCGGAAACCACGAGTGGACCCATTCCTTGAATAAACAATTTTCAGACTGCACACGATCACACGAAAATTAATGCAAGGACACAAGTTTGCCTGTTAACCTCACGAATCGAGTCGAGTGTTTTTAGCGAGCACCTATTGCAACGAGCACACCGCAAGTGTGTGTGTTTTGTAAGCGTTAACACTTGCTCTGACCTTTATTTCCTCAGCATAATTTTCAACACACCAGGTCGGGGGTGGTAATTTTAGACTTGAGTGAACATGTGGACGAGGCCTACACCAGGGTATGGTTACCAGTAGTCACTCGTGCATGGACGGGAGATGAACTGAGATGTCAGTTGGAAGGGTATTGTACCATGGGGCGTTTGACAACTTACTGTGTTACACTTGGCTCTTCCCACACTCCTGCACACTTTCACCCGTTCCCACTCGCACACATTGATCTGGGACTTGAGCGTATTTGTGTTTATACATTGATATCACTAAAGACTTGTACGGAGGGCATGGCTCACAGTGATCTATTTGTGTTTTTTTTCCAATTGACGGCAAAAGTTTCTGGCTGTTTTATTTTCTTTGCAGATCATGGTGCAAACAGCGCCCTTCAGAACGAGGGGTTAAGCAAATATTTGTCATGAAACATTCATCACGTACTGGAATTTACCTTCTGCCCTGTATTGATCATTGGGACGCCGTTGAATGTCTCTTTAAATATTAAACATTGCAAATGCCATCGCATCTGTGTCCACTGCTTGTAGTGGCCAAGACCAAACGATTATAGTGCTCCTGTTCTCCTTGGAAACTAAATTGGCACAATGTGCTCAACCACTTAGTGTGTACGTACAATAAATGTATTAATCATCCACAAAGGCTTTACTCGCTGTGCCAATGGGCATTCCCCTTCGTTCTTGTGGCTGGTACATGTGAAGCCCTTTGTGTCAATCCACCGTTGGATCAGGACCTTCCCACACCTTTCGGGTGGTCGTGGGGTTATTTGACCATGCTGCACCACACTGGTCAGTGTGGGTTGTTGAAGGCAGGGAGTGGAAACGTCAAAGCACAAGTACAGCAGGACAATATATTTTATTGAACTGCCCTGTACTGCCAACCACGCAGCCCCGCGATCCCATGGCAACTTGTTTGTGCGTGCTGGCCACCCATCCAAGCACTATGAAGGCTCAACCATGCTGATGATGTTGGGTGCATTCTGGGTAATTTGGTTATGGCTTCTGCTGCATCTTAAACACTGACAATTAAGGGTTGCATGTGGATTATAATTTGTCTTGGCACATCGCTGTGATGGTGTTTTTGTACACTTGTACGTTCTACAATGTGAAACTGGTCCAGTGTAAAATAATATGCCGCCTTAGATAAATAGAGCAACTTTTAATCGGATGAGGTTAGCTTGCTGTATTATACATCGCTGTATAAACATATTGGGTTGGCGGGGGAGGGAGATCACCAAAAATAACCAATATTTTTGTAAGTAAAATGATGACATACGCTGCCTTGGATATGCCTGCATGTTAAAGAAAACAGTATAGTATTTCAGCATACTGTATGACATGGGCAGTGCATGCGCCAGCCTATTGTGCCACTCTTGTTACGTTCTCTGCAGTACCCCGCTGTTTTTTGAAGGGTAGTCATAATTAGTGTTGGATCATTTACTTCAAATGTTCCATTGTTTATTTTAAATTGTGGTTTTCACGGTACAATAACTGCAGGAACATAAATGTTGCTGATCAACTCCCCGCCAGTACGAAAGACGAAGTCTGTAGTTGCTTGACATTGGATTTGCACGCGTGCTGCTCGTGTGTGGTGGTGGTGGATGCTGGCCGTCCCCAGGAAAATACATTTTCCACGATAAAAACCGACAACTCGTTAAAAGCCTAATGAGTCAATACAGTTCTGGGTTTAATTATTGATCACGATCTAAACCTCGAGAACATATCTTGGAATTTCACGGTGCTCTACGGTCCAGCGGTTAGTGCTCCTTGGTCATTTAAAGTGGCGTGTTTAATAGAAAGCTATTTAAGGTTCCATTATACGACCAGCCACTTCAATAATTTTGAATTCTGACTTAAGCTTGTGGAAATGCGTGCTCGCTGAACTTTTAAAGCAACAGTCTTTGTAATAAAGCAAGGTTAGAAACCACTTTGCCTGCTCCGAGTAATAAGCCTTGTAACCTGCTTGTTAACATTTTCCATACACGCTACTAACGACTTGCGATATGCCTATCTCTATAAGTTATTTGCTAACATTTATCACACTTTGGTTTTAATCACTCTGTACACTTGTGACATTTCGAATACATACAAATATATACCGTGATGAACAGTCTTGTCTCTCCGATGGCAACTCGTCAGGTGGAGCTTAGATAAAAAAAATTATAATTCCGGCCTTGGATGGTATTTTACAGACCTTGAAATTATCTCAATGTCGCGACATAATCTGAATTTGATAAGTAAAAAAAAACTCATTGTTAACATTTAAAATATCCAATTGCTATCGTATGTCATTCAATATCACACGTATTCATTGGAGGCCC
Source organism: Petromyzon marinus (assembly GCF_048934315.1). Taxonomy (NCBI): domain Eukaryota; kingdom Metazoa; phylum Chordata; class Hyperoartia; order Petromyzontiformes; family Petromyzontidae; genus Petromyzon; species Petromyzon marinus. Next base: position 17,269,816 of record NC_133690.1, on the reverse strand, counting down.
AATTGTGAATTGTTTGCCCGTCAATCTGGCATTTAAATCGGTAAACGATATTCACCATTAGTCCATTGTGCTCGGCGCCGTGGCAGTTCAACTGAATCAACATCTGATAGAAAGTTTCATTTGCACATCCAAGCGGCAAGCACGTTAAAAAGTAAAGTTAATCATTTGAGAACAATTCGACAATGACTTTACTATCCGTGAAAAATGCTCCCTGTTTGTGAGTTTACACTTTCACCGATCACCGCTGCAGCTGGGAGGCGCCAGTCGATGGCATCCAAAAGTAAACACCCGTTCACCTTTTTTTTAATGTGTTCAATCCCAAACACACGTCTCGCACATGTCCACGAAGCGGCACGACAAACTCTGCCAGGACTGTTCCTGCATTTCTATTTTCGCTCGCATTTTCACCTGTGGGTTCTCCATTTGGTTATCTGTGATCTCGCGCGGGAGGTTGTGAAAACGTCAACGATGTCGACGGCTATTTGACGTGTACTGAGCAGGAAAATGGTTCGTCTCGTGTTTGGCCCATTGTATACTTGTATGAACCTGTAGTATAACACTACCCGTCTTTGTCTGTCGGGTGTGGTGCTGGCCACTCACCCCCTCGTGTAATACAAGTACCCCTCTCACAGAACTTGCCCCAAAAATATGTTAAGGCTTTATAGCAGGGGGATCTTTGTTCATGGCGGGAGTGGTGGTGTAGTGATTAGCGCGCTGCGCACGCGGCCACCCGAGTTCGATTCACGCTCACGGCCAACATCAGTGCGACAATCATCTGAATCGGTCCTGGGCCTCCCCTAGTTCGACTCAGCCTCACATGAGTACCTGGCGCGATGCTGAAACATCACCACACGGGAGACAAATGTGGCCGGGGGTGGTGTTGGCCACCCACCCCCTCGTGTGCCGTGCCGGCCTTCATAGGTGCTCGCGAACAGCACTTGCCACCACAGTCTGTTAAGGCTATACGTGTGATATTTGTTCTTGCGCTATGATCTTAAAGGTGTTTTTTTCCAACAAGTGTGCCTTTATAGGTGGGAGCACAGGGCAACGAAGGCATTGTGGCCACGTGGCTGTTCGTTGTGACAATCCACATAGCATGTGATCCGACAGATGAGAGATGTTCTATCCGCTCGACACTGGAGTGGGAGGCTGGGTATGGCAGGGACATGCAGAATCCCCCTGCCGCAATGATCATTAATTTCCATAATGATCATTCATTTCCATAATGAGACAGACTGGCTGCACAGACGCACGAGGTATGTTGTTTCCGTAATGCGCATGATGCCGCTTAAACTAATCAAACAAATAGAGATTCTGACAAACGCGAATCTCTTTAGTAGTTGTACACGGTGCATTTTACCACTGCACATATCCTCTTTCTGACTGCGCATTGTCTCGGCTTCGGGCGTGGTGGCTGGCAGGCATTGTATGGTTGTGCGACTGCCATTCATTCTGATTCTCTGTCGAACTTTCTTCTGCGAGCTCACCTTCTGCATCGGTGTGTATCTCTATATCTGTCCCCCCCCCCCCCCCCCGTGTGTGCCTGGTGCGTGTGTTTTCGTGTCCATCTCACCGCATATCTCAGTCGTCTATCTCTGTGTATCTGCCTTTCAGTTTCCGTCACCACTCTTTGGGTGTGTTTATGCGTGCGTGTTGGTGGTGTTGTTTCTGCCGCTGTCGATTTCTGTTTCTCTGTGTGGTCTGTGTCAATCCTCACGCGTGTGTGTCTGTATGTGCATCTGGGTAAGCCAGTGCACAAGTGCCGTGTGTGTTCTGTAAAAGCCTGTGTGCACGCGTATACCATAGTGTGTGTATATACCTGAACGTTTAAGGTCGCTTTATACATTATTATACAGTATACGTACTGGCTTGAATGTGTGTACGCCTGTGTACGTGCGTCTCTGCGTACACGTGTCTGTGTGAGGACACTAAGGCTATAGGGGGATCTTTGTCTTTGCACATGTGCGCAAGATTACATTTGCACGTGTGCGTATATGTATAGTACAGTACATGTACAGTGAGGGAAAAAAAGTATTTGATCCCCTGCTAATTTTGTACGTTTGCCCACTGACAAAGAAATGATCAGTCTATAATTTTAATGGTAGGTTCATTTGAACAGTGAGAGACAGAATAACAACAAATTCAGAAAAACACATGTCAAAAATGTTATAAATTGATTTGCATTTTAATGAGGGAAATAAGTATTTGACCCCTCTGCAAAACATGACTTAGTACTTGGTGGCAAAACCCTTGTTGGCAATCACAGAGGTCAGACGTTTCTTGTAGTTGGCCACCAGGTTTGCACACATCTCAGGAGGGATTTTGTCCCACTCCTCTTTGCAGATCTTCTCCAAGTCATTAAGGTTTCGAGGCTGACGTTTGGCAACTCGAACCTTCAGCTCCCTCCACATTTTCTATGGGATTAAGGTCTGGAGACTGGCTAGGCCACTCCAGGACCTTAATGTGCTTCTTCTTGAGCCACTCCTTTGTTGCCTTGGCCGTATGTTTTGGGTCATTGTCATGCTGGAATACCCATCCACGACCCATTTTCAATGCCCTGGCTGAGGGAATGAGGTTATCACCCAAGATTTGACGGTACATGTTTGACGGTACATGGCCCCGTCCATCGTCCCTTTGATGTGGTGAAGTTGTCCTGTCCCCTTAGCAGAAAAAAAAAACCCCAAAGCATAATGTTTCCACCTCCATGTTTGGCAGTGGGGATGGTGTTCTTGGGGTCATAGGCAGCATTCCTCCTCCAAAAATGGCGAGTTGAGTTGATACCAAAGAGCTCCATTTTGGTCTCATCTGACCACAACACTTTCACCCAGTTGTCCTCTGAATCATTCAGATGTTCATTGGCAAACTTCAGACGGGCATGTATATTTCCTTTCTTGAGCAGGGGGACCTTGCGGGCACTGCAGGATTTCAGTCCTTCACGGCGTAGTGTGTTACCAATTGTTTTCTTGGTGCCTATGGTCCCAGCTGCCTTGAGATCATTGACAAGATCCTCCCGTGTAGTTCTGGGCTGATTCCTCACCGTTCTCATGATCATTGCAACTCCACGAGGTGAGATCTTGCATGGAGCCCCAGGCCGAGGGAGATTGACAGTTCTTTTGTGTTTCTTCCATTTGCGAATAATCGCACCAACTGTTGTCACCTTCTCACCAAGCTGCTTGGCAATGGTCTTGTAGCCCATTCCAGCCTTGTGTAGGTCTACAATCTTGTCCCTGACATCCTTGGAGAGCTCTTTGGTCTTGGCCATGGTGGAGAGTTTGGAATCTGATTGATTGCTTCTGTGGACAGGTGTCTTTTATACAGGTAACAAGCTGCGATTAGGAGCACTCCCTTTAAGAGTGTGCTCCTAATCTCAGCTCGTTACCTGTATAAAAGACACCTGGGAGCCAGAAATCTTTCTGATAGGGAGGGGGTCAAATATTTATTTCCCTCATTCAAATGCAAATCAATTTATAATATTTTTGACATGCATTTTTCTGGATTTTGTTGTTATTCTGTCTCTCACTGTTCAAATAAACCTACCATTAAAATTATAGACTGATCATTTCTTTGTCAGTGGGCAAACGTACAAAATCAGCAGGGGATGAAATACTTTTTTTCCCTCACTGTATACCCGTATAAATTGTACGTGTATGAATGTGAATGCACACAAAGACAAACCCCACCTATTGGCCTTTCACAAACTGTTCGCGAGCACCTTTGTCTCCCCAGCGGCGATGTTTACTACACACCGCACCAGGTACTGTACTCATTTGAGGCCCGAGTCGACCTAGGGGAGGGCCAGGACCGGTTTAGATAATCGTCACCGGTGTGGTGACCCGTGAGCGGGAATCGAACTCGACCCGCCAGCATCGTAGTGCAAGCGCTGCGCTAACCGCCACACCACCGCTCCACACTCCCGCGCGCGCGCGCGCACGTGTTCACACAGTTGTGATGCGTGTCGCGTTCCGCCTCCCATTGGGCACACACACAGAGAGAGAGAGGCGAGGAAGGGGACCTCCCTCCTTCCTCCTCCCCTCGCCGCGATCTCATTCGGCAGCCCTGGCAAGCAGCAGGTGATGCAGCAGCAGCTTCCCTTGCCTGCCGGTGCCCGCCAGTGTTGACCGGTCGCTGGACCTGCTGCTGCTAGGTCAATAATAGCCCGGGTATCGGGCGATAGAAGAAAGCATTGGTGTGGGCTGGTCGCAGTGCAAGTGGGAAAATGCTGATTTGTTATTCGACGTTAGCGTAAATTCTTTTGCCCTAGGTTTTTTTTTTGGGGAGGGGGGGGTGAGGGAAAGGTAGGATTGATCAGATCTCTTATTTTGTTAGCCAGCGTTTATTTTGTTTATTATCGTCGCCGTCAATATTTTAGTTGTTGTGTTGGAGCTATGCCAAGTTGTTTGTGTCTTAGCTTGAGAGGCAGCCGCAGCTGAAATCGCGATGTAAGATCGCAAGGACACGGGCGTTTACCACCAACAGCATCGTGTTAATTTATTATCATTGCCAATTATACATGGTGCGTTAAGTTTAACGGATAGAAGAAGATGGTCTTCCTTCCTATCAAGAAGATACGCAAAAAGGCCAAGACGTTGGCTGCGATCGCCGTGCTGACGCTGGGAGTGTTGGCCACTTACCTCGGCACTCGCGCGGGGTCCCGCCCGCACACAGGTAGGCCTCGCGGCTGGGACTAGCGAGCCCCGCCGGGCTAGGGTGCGCCTCGCCCGGCAGAGCCCCCCGCGGTGATGAGGGTCGGATGGGGTGTTGATAATAATGTGTGTGGGGGAGCGCTGGTGTAGCGACACGAGTTCGATTCCCGCTCGTGGCCACCAACACCGTTGACGATTATCCGAACTGGTTCCGGGCCTCGCCTAGGTCGACTCTGCCGCAAACGAGTACCTGGTGCGGTGTGTAAACATCGACGCTGGGGAGACAAAGGCGGCCGGGCGTGGTGTTGGCCACCCACCCGTGTGCCGTGCCGATCTTCATGGGTGCTCGCTAACAGCGCTCGCCCCAACGGCCTGTTTGTGGCTCAGTGTGTAGCAGGACATGTGATGTGTGGGTAATACAATGTCCTGCAGACGTCTGCAGTCGCCCATGTACACATTTCTGTGTGTGGAGTGCAGCTACACATGTATACATGTGCACACGCGTGCGGGTAGTACATGAACACGTGTAAAAAGGGCGTATCTTCTTGATGTGTGGGTATGACATGTGCATGTGTGGAAGGACACAGGTTGTACATACGTGTGTAGTACAGGTATGTGTCGATGCAGGTACCCGTGTGGTCATAAGTGCACGGAATGTGTTGCACATGCATACCTGTGTATGAACGCACACTCATTTGCATAGTATGTTGAACTTGTTTTCAGTTGCATTTATTTGGTATAGCCCTGTGAGCCATTCGGCTCTTGAATCGGGTGCAACCGCAACAAACAAAAACACGAACAAGAAAAACATCTTACAGTGATTATGTGACTGTGCAAACAGAAAATACAGGAAAAAAACAGCAAAATAATCCTTGAAAAGCACCGTACACCAACTCTGTGTGCAAAAATCCCAGTGGGATGCAAGTCAAACAACAACCACAAGACAACTTAGATTAAGATATTTCGAACCGTACGTAGCCAACCACGTGTTAACATTACACGAGCTGTACCGTGCACACCTCTAAAAAAAACACGCATTCGTCTGTGTTATCCCTCGATCCTCACGACCGCAGCAATTCCAGTCCACCAATTCTCACGCATCACATGGGCGCGATTGGGTCGGCACTTTTAATACAAACCAACATGAATTCCTCACGCCTCCAAACCCCATCCATCCTCCCTACGGCTCTCACGCCTCCACAAAATCAACCTCACACGCTGGACCAGTTGCCAATCTCAGGCATTGCCCCACCACCGTACAGCATTGGCAGTTTTTTTAATATGTATAACAGTCCCTAGATGCAACGGAGTAATTCGATTAAATTGATTCCCAATCAACGAGCTTGCAATCAAAATACTATCCGGAGCCACATCACGGTCATCATCTGTACAGAAAATTAATCGTGTTCATCAATGACACTGTGGCCTTAAAAGGAAAAAAATATATATTCGGCAACGTTTCAGACAATGGCCCTTCTTCATAGCACACCTTCCATAGAGGGTAAGTAAAATTAACATAGCAACTGGTAACGCTATAACCTGTGGTTGGGGTAGTAAGCAGCGGTTTGCTCTTGAATAGATGGGTTCCTGTAAAACTAACGTGGATTTTCCATCACTGGCTTCTGGATTGTGCTTGGATGATGGGTGGTCACCATGCATGATAGGCTGCGTTGCTATGTGGCTACGTGTTTAATGTTCAAAATATGCTGGATATATGGTACAAGTAACTGGCAGTGGTTAGACACAACGCTACTTGGTTTACTGATGATCGGGCATCATGTATTTGTAAGTGATTAGTGTGAGGCTTGAAATGCTGTGTTGAACTTAAGGCTGATCCTATTTTAAGAGTGAACTGATCAACCTTCTAGCATTATTTTTGGGGACCCAAGTTCAAACATTTAGTTAATCATATATATTTGCAGATATAAGCATGAACTGTAGTTTATCGTGATAAATTTCAGATTGATTAGCCCTTCTAGAACATCATTAGAAAAATGGTTCAAACACTACACTTAAATTGATGTACGTACATACTTTTCCTGCAAGCAAATATGGTCACAACCCCACCAACCAACATGGAGTGGAGAGGCCTTGGCCCAGCAGTGGATTGACAAATGTCTGAAAATCAATCATACAGCTTTAATATAGATGCATGAAGCTAATAATATACACTCATTTTTACTTTATATAGTACACTGCTGCATATGCAGAACATTCAGTAACATCACACGATGCTGCAGATGTCACAAAATCATTCTGATTGCTTACTGGTACAAAGTGCTCCTGCTTAGCTGTACAAAGGGATCTCTTAGCCAAATTTCCATAAGGCAATACTATAACGATCCATTATGCCCGACATAATTAACGTCAAAAAATATTTCGTACTCAAATGAGAGCAGGGTGTAGAGCGCTTCTGTTGTTACTCAAATTCTACATTTCTCTGGATGGGAGCATTCTATCCAAGGGCAACAGCTACCAGGGATCTCAATGTAAAACTCGTGTTGCAGACACCACAGCTAAAGTGGGGCTGAGTTGACCACGACTGGGGTTTGAACTCAAAATCGAATGATTTGAATCCGTTTTCACTTCCCACTGAGCCATATACCGGTCAACATCATCAGCAACAGTGGCAATGATTTGTCTTTTGCGAGATAAAGTCCTCCCCGAGATAGAGTCCTCCCCACACCATCTCCAGCCCTCAAGGTCTCGTGAAGTGACAATCCATATCATTATTGCACATATGGTTGAGTCTCTCCTTTGGCTGCTGTTCAATTTTCGGTCTCTTTCATTGGCAATCATCTCTTCTATTGATGTGTCCTGTCCATACCCACGTGTTGAACTATCACACTTGCCATGTTGGTATTTCAGAGGAAGAGATATGTCGAGAATCCTGAGGGTTGTGGATGAGAATGAAATCAGTTTTATCTCCAATTTATCCACGAGGGATACTCCTTGTCCTTTTTTTATTCTATTAAACATATGATTGCTGTTTTCATATCCCCACTGGCTGCAAACTGTAATGGATGTTCTCCTCTTGTTCATCTTTCCAATGCAAAATTTACCAATCCTCTCATCTCTCGTATTGCTTTCCCCCACATTGAAATTGAAGTCTTCCATGATGATGCTATTGTCTGTTTTGTTCTCATTCAGAAGTTGGAAAATGCCTTCTTACGTTTTTGTCAAATTCTACTTCACGTGATTAAACACATTGTTTGGTGATGCCGCATTTGCGGTGGTGCACAAAGCACAATTGACAGCAAACTCAACAAATCAATAACACTGGTCTTAAATAAAAAAATATAACAAGTGACAATTTGGGCAATGGCCCATCTGAATTAGGGCCATATCCCGAAACGTCACCGATTAATTAACTTTTTCCTTTAAGACCACAATGTTATCGACGAATTAGAGGGTTTTTAGTCTTTTCAGCTTGTTTTGGGGCGTATACTGTCATTATCTTTAATCGTATATTGGTTGGAGAGCCTTAACTTTAGCTGGGAAACTATTTGTGAAGTACTCTTTAATTTTCAAACTAATTCCCCGAGCGACTAAAAATCCACGTGTCTGAAATTACTGTCAACTCTCCTATGATAGGCTTGCCACGATTTAATGGATTTATTTACATTTTCGTCTTTTATCTGCACCTCACAGAATACCTAATATGTTCCAATGTATTTTTCAAAGTTGTCGCCAGTTTGATAAGGTTTCGTTCATTAAAGAGTCAGCATATTTGTGCGTAGCTAAGGGTCAAATCCAGATGGCACGTTTTTTATAGTAAGTGATTTTGTCCCTCCGCTTTCTCAGATAATGCCATGGCTATTGTTGGGGTGAAATTAATTTGGCTGGCCACATGCCAATGAAGCTTGAACTATTGACAACATGGGCGCTGACGTGGCCTTAACGTTAGCGCTTGCCGCCTGTCGCGCAGAGGTTCACAGTTCGAATCCACCGACCGGCCCCTGATTATCACTGCAGGTGCATTAACCGTAAAAACAAATTTTACACGCTTCATCGTAGACGATCAAGAATCCCGTAACCTTGTTCGCAAAGGGTAGGCCATTGTGATGCCTGCGCCGCGGTCAATTTTTTTTTAAATAGCCGCAAATCACTCAATTGGGATTATTCGTGGCAATTATTGACCCCGACTGCAACACCTTAGAAGGACCCCTCCTAAAAATGAGTCACAATACTCAGCCAGACTCTGCTGGGCAACCGAGAATAATTATTATAATAATGCAAGGTCAGCGTATATATTAACGAATAATTATATCGTGAACGTTGTGCGTGTTTGTGTTATTCATGGCTGTTAGACGTGCCATGTAAAGCCATTTTAATGATTTATTGCTGCTCAGTACGTTTCCTATACGTGACATTTTATCAGGGTGGGTACATCTGTGCAACGCCCAAACTCTGCTTTTTCCCGTGGATAAATAATGAGAAACGATAAGACGGCTATACCAAGATACCAAGTCTAAGTCCTATTAAGTATTCAACCATTCCGGTAATTTATATTTCAGAGTGCAGTATATTATCAAGTTTCTCAGATTTTATAACATTTCTGACTTCAGATGAGAACTTCCCACACTCCCAGACCATGTGGGCTCTTATACTTCAGGTGCGTCTATATATGTCAGCCTGTCTCACTCATGTACAAATCATATGACGCATCTATTGCTTGGTAGACATTGGTGACATGACTGCAAGGGATGAGAGCTGGTGTCGGGATTAAATGTCTGGTTTGCAAATAACTGCTCTTTAAGTTACTGCATTCCTTCTCCACCATCCTCCCCCTCCACCGCACCCCTCAGAGTAAAGATGACTCGATGAATTGTCATATTTCGGGTCTGAAAATCTATTCAAGCATCGCTTATTTTTGTCTTTTGTTTACACTCTTATTAGTATTTTTTGTTTGTGTTTATAGATTGTGCTGCCTCGTGTGTACACATGTGTTCACCTCATTAGCTCAAATGGAACTTTAGAAGATCAATTTAACAACATTCGCTGATGATGATGAAAATAATGATAAATTCAGTTTGGGATTATTAAGCAGTGATGTTCTGAATTCACATTTTGGGCTATCCGACTAAACACATATGTACAAATGAGTCTGAAAAGCTTGAGAAACAAAAGAAAAGACTGGCTTATGGTTTACACACATTGAGAAAATGTTTTCATACGCACAATCCATGCGCTCTAAAGAAAGGCCATTGCCCAAGACGTCACCTGTTATATATTTTTCCTTTTTAAAGACAGTTTTATAGGCAAACATGTAAAATGTTTAACTCTTATGCAATTCGATGCACGGCTGCGCTCATAATTTAAACTAAAACCTAACAGTGCACTGTTTCTACCTGCAACACATTTTTTCAACACCAGATGTCTGTTTAGTTTCTCTATTTAAACCTTTTTTATTTCTCCAAAATTCCACTTCGAGTAAACAAAAAATATCCTCGTCGAAAGAAAAATGTAACTCCACACCCACCGAGTAAATTTAAACATTTTTTTTACTTTATTTATCTTAGTACAGTGCTGCCCCCAGGGTCTTATTTTGATAAAAATGACCGCGCTATATATGAAGTAGCCAATGTCAGTTGTTGTCGTGGCACTATAGGATGTGCTGTTAGCCCTCTCCATGCTTCCTGGCAGAGTGCTTTCAAGCACTGAGCAGGCATGTCACACGCCCACCCATATTTCCGTGCATATACAACACGTGCAACGTTAAAGGTTGTTAAGATAGTTATTTTAAAAGAAGAATATACAAGCCAGCAGAAACGTGTTGTAATGTTTCTTCGACGATTTTTTATCCTTCGACCGACGCTCCCGCCGGTTAGTTTATTTGTCGCGATTCAGGTTGACAAATTCGATCCAAGAATACTTAACTTTATTTTCACGTTGTAGCAGCACCTGGCAGCTGGAGGGGTCACCTAAATGAATTCATGCACGTCTTCGGACATGATCAGTCCGCTGATGGATGAAGGCCTCGCCATAGCCGTCGCTATCTTTCACTGTACTGCGATGCAGCCATCCATCCGCCGCCTACACACAAGCTGATTTCATCGCTCCATCTCCACGGTGGACGTTTTATCGGACATGACACGTAATTTAGCAATCTACAAACATCTCTTCCTTCACACGTCATTTAATGCATGTATCGCATGCTTAACGATCAATCCTCATCGATGTATCGATGCATCATTACACTGCTAGTCTTAAACAACTGCCCACTGTCATTATGGTTACCAAAAAAACTGGAATTATATAATATAAACCACTTTTACAGTACCGACTTCGATTTCTAACCAGGGCTAAACATCCGTGGCGAGTGATATCTGAATCAGTCCTGGGCCTGCCACCTTCACCAGTGTGGCAAAGTATGTAAAAAAAAATAATGGTAAAAAAATTTACCGTAATTTTTTAATGCAAAAAAAACCACAATCAACCCATGGTGTGAAGCCTTCATCCGGCAGTGGATTAACAGTGGCTGTAAATTACTTTCACATTATTTTTTTTGTGCCCAATACGTCTGATAAGAGCGGCAGTAGAAGCGCGCATGGCGGATGTGCGAAGCGGTCGCCTGACGCGCTGTGGGATGAGCGCGTCACCCGGCGTTCGTTCTGGCAGTGAGGCTTCGGACGCAATCTGCACCTTTCCGCATAGCAGCGAGTCTTCAGGTTTACACACACGGGTCCCCTTTTTTCTGTTTAGTGTGCAAGGGAAAAAAAAAATCGCGTGCAGGCTCGTCAGCACAAAAGGATCTTTGTGGCCTCGCAAGCAGACCGCAGAATTCGCGCGTGTGTGTGTGTGTGTGCACGCACCCCAGTGGGCTGCCGAGATGTGGCACCACTCCAATGTACCGTACAAATATTAGAGCTGCAAAATCACATTGACCGTTTTGATAATTATTTCTGTTATCATTGCTTCTTGGTTATTTTTTTCATTTCATTTTCTGACAGTGTTTTTCTAATAAAACGTAATTAAAGGTCCCAATACCACACGATTCTAAGGTCATAATAAATAGCAGTTACCCATTCAATTAGTGCTGTGCAGAAAATATATTCCCCGAGTAACTGACGCACAGCCATAATATGACGTTCTAATTTTTTTGAGGCCGATTAATTACTTATGTGTTTGACAGTTGTGTGCATTATAAGGGTTATATAGGTGTTTAAAGGTGCAAATGTGAGAAGGCCTATGGGCAGGCTTATGTTGGGTGAATTGCAAGTTAAATAAATCAAATAACTCAAGATGTCTTTTTGCGCTGGAAAAATACGTGAAAGTGCGAAAACAATACCACAAAAAACATAGTTAAAGAGCAATTGGAAACTGACGTGGCGATCATCGTCATGTCGTGAAACTTAATCATCGTATCATTTTGTAGAGAAAGATATTGCGGCAAGCCCTAGGTGCACTGATGCATACTTGTGAGTTATCGACACAAAAAATGTGAGAATGCATATATTGACTTGCACTTGGCCAGACTGTGTACAGCCCCATGAGTCAATCCACTTCTTGATCAGGGCCTCCTCCCACACCTGTGGGTAGTAGAGGTTATTTGACCATACTTCACGCTGGTCAGCACGGGTTGCTGAATGAGGGGAGTACAGAAGTACAGTAGAACAACGGACTATTCCCGCACTGGCTCACCAAGTAGCCACGAAGCCCTGTGACAAGCTATTTGTTCACAGGTTCCCACCCATCCCGAGCACTATCCAGGTTCTTACCCCTCTTAACTTCCGAGATCTGACGAGATTGGGCGCATCCCAGGAGACCTGGTTGTGAGGCCTGCTATGAACCTGCACGGTAGCGGTAAGAGCTAGGAATTCACACGCCTGGTTCAAATGTTACATTAGCCCCACGGCTAGACACAGCCCCATTGTGTGGAAGTCCCACTCGAGACGCACCGGGAGTCTCGTTGTCAGGCACTCGTAAGTGGGGAGGTGTGCTCTCCCGCCGATGTGGGTTTCAGGGATTGACTTGTGTCACGCGGCGCAAGACTGGCAACAGTTGTCAACGGTCGTTTTAAACGGGACCAGTTGACAAAACGATTGTTCACGAGGTTCACTTGGGCAACGAATGGATGGCGGCTTCCCAAGGTCGCATGTTCAATGGGATCAATTGCAAACACCGTTTCGCCCCCCCCCCTTCCCGAAATGCCTACTTGCATGACTGAATGTTGGGTATGCACGAAGGATTATTGTTTAAATAGTGTTGGTAATTTACTGAGCTATACAAGCACGCGGATAATGATTGGCTCGGAGAATCAGATAAAAATAAATGTTTGATATATTCATGTGCTATATGCTTTTGCATTATATTTTAGCACACCACCCCTGCATCTCATTTAATAAATATCTGCCGGTTCGGAAGCAATGGATTTTTTTCCCTAAAAGTCTCGCACACGTACATGTTATGTTTGTGTAGTCTTGTACAACAATTTCGCTAAATATTTAGAAATGTCTGTTGAATGGACATTAAATATATATATTCCTAGGACAGCCAAAATAATGAAATAAAGATGTGGATGACGATGGTTTGGAGCGCTTTCATAAACCAGAACATGGTAATGACAAACAACACACCGGTTGTCTGAAGAATGCATTTTACCATCGGCGTGTTCTACATGTGATGACAGATTAATAAAAAAACATGGACATTGATGAATAAAATGGAAGAAAAGCTGAAAAACGTGCAAAGGAGCATGGAGAGAGAGAGATGCATCCTTACAATTACTCTGGTAGACAGACGGCGGAGGAACACGTGGATTATTGAACATGCCCCAGACAGAGAGCATTCCATTGACTGTAAGTGGCGCTTGAGCAGGACACGTTTCTAGAAGAAGGGATGATAGCCGGTTGTCAGAACGAGCAACGGAGTGGCAGCCAAAGGAGGGAATGCCGTCAGAGGGGTTTACTTTAACACGGAGGCTTTCGAGACCAATATAATCCATAATAGAGGGTTTTTTGGGTTAGATCGCGTAAATATATAAATGTGTCGTTAAGACCCGCCACCACCCGACACAGCCAACTAGTAAGAGTTGTCACGGAAACAGAACATGCCAATTCGTCACGAGGACAGCACACCGGTGTGTTGGAGAGCAAAGCCACAACATTTACAATCTGAGTACGACGTTTCGCCAGTAATTACAACTCGCTTCATCAGGCGACACCCAGAGAAAAATCCACACGACCACGGGGAGAGAGAGACATGCAAACTCCAAATATACAGCAGGTGTCAGGGTCGTGATTGAACCCACGACCTCCTGTATACCAGGCGAGGTAGATAACATTTCAAATCCACCATGGCGCCCCAAATGGAATGATCATGGCTGATGATGATTGGGAACTTAGTTGGCCAGGTACTGCATCGGCGTTCACACCAGAGCACCTTGCGTTCCCACATCAACCCGGCCCCGCCGAGACAATCCCATTACACCAGAGCCCCTGGGCTAGTGTCTCGACCCGTGGCGCACGCCGAGCCCTGTGGCCGACTTAATCAGAACCAAGATTTTTTTTTTTCCAGCCCAATGCCAATGGAGGGCAGCGCTCGGTTGGGCATTGGGCGTGGGAGGAAGGGGATGGAGCAGGAATTATTCACCGAATCCTGTGGTTGATAGAGGAGAACAGGAAGGTGGAGCCGAACTTGTGTCATCACCATCATCTCACCATCGGCTCCAATTCTCTGAGGTCGTGGGTTCGAGTTCACATCGTGACGCAGTGGCGAGATGTTAACTCCCTTGCCTGGTATGCAGGAGGTGGTGAGTTCAATCCCGACCCTGACACCTGCTGTATATTTGGAGTTTGCATGTCTCTTTCTCCCCGTGGTCGTGTGGATTTTTCTCTGGGTCCTACGGTTTTTTCCCTCCACATTTATAAACACACGTTTAGAGTATTTGGCTGCTATACATTTCCATTTGATTAGCCACTTTGTTGAGCTATCACTTGTGGCCAGGTCATTAATAAAAAAAACTACGTAGCTCAGTGGACCTTACCTGGTTAAAATAAAAAAAGTTTAGCTTAATTTTAAATTAGTCTCACAGTCTCGCCGATGCAAAAATCCACGCAGCCCCTGAACATACCAACTGATTTCACCGCTCCATCTCCAACGGCGGTAATTTTAACGTGCGTGTTCCTGCTTTGGCTGCTCCCTGCTTTTTTTGTTCGCCTCGTTGCACGAGGTGGAGGGTTTGAGGGAGGTGAGTATAGCAGGAGTGGATTAACCTACCACGTGGCTTTTATAGAATGGGTGTACGGAACCCCCGTTTTGTGGGTTGTTCCTGGACCAGTAACTAGGCCAGCAGACTAGTCCCAGGTCAGTTCTCGTGCAATCGAGACGGCCCGTCTTATCCTGTGTTACGAGTGATATCTGGCAAAAAAAATTACTTGCGAGTTTTTCTGGCGTGACCTTTTAGGGTGTTTGTGCCTGGTGTCTTTGGGAAGCAACTGGCCAAGTGCGATGCCGCTTTAATTGCCATTTTAGACGCCGTCACATCTTGCTTCTCTTTCCAGCGCCCCCAAATGCACTGTACGTCGACTGGTATGCAATTTGGAATTGGCGAACATCCCAATGCACGAGGACTGCTCTGAAAACGAGGGGACCCGGTGAGACTTTCTTGAATTTAAAAGGGCATAGTTATTATGTCACACATACGTACAATTGAATTATTATACAAAAACATCTAATAGTGCTAATTTAAAATAATTTAGCACCACGAGAGGGGATATTGGCCTACTCTTCCACACTGGCCAGATTTCTTGGAGTACCCACACTGGAGCCCTCCGCTACGCGACCTCCCGAACAATCAGATGAACTTGTGGCCTTCCCCATAGCTCGGTGGGCCTTAACTGGCAAAATAAAAATAGTTGATAGTTGATTTACATTGCCGTGCGGATCGAGGCAGAGCCCGTGGGCTCATCAAACTTGCAGCATCCCTTCATCTTCAGCAGTAAGGAGATCGAATCGGCGACTTCTGGACTGCGGGTCCAGCGCACTGGGCGAGAAGGCCATGGCAGTGTCCCCTGCACCTTCAGGGTAGTGCTCGACACACCTGGGCACGTACAACACACATTGCAATTGGCTTGAAGGGTCCCTGGGTTCGGGTAAATTTTTTGCATTTTAACTCCATTGTGAATCACCACGGCAGAGAGAGGCCACTTGTGAAACCGCAGATGGCTTTGGTGCTGCTTTGCCAAAGATATGACATTGCTCGCATATTTGTGTTCGCTTCACACAAAAGCACGCCTGATTGGATTGTGACGCTTTGGCATGGCTGATAGCTACCACAATTATACGCATCTTCAGACTGCCGACACGCGAATTAATTCAGCGGTTGAACTTAACATAAATATACAAAGAAGACAAAGACCCCTTGGATAGCCTTAACATACCTTTGGGGCAAGTGCACCTTTGAAGGCCAGCACGGCACACGAGGGAGTGTGGGTGGCCAGCACCACGCCCGGCCGCCTTTGTCTCGCAAGTGACGATGTTTAAACATCGCACCAGGTACTCATTTGAGGCTGAGTCGACCGAGGGGAGGCCCAGGATCGGTTCAGATAGTCATCACTGGTGATGACGACCCGAGTTCGATTCCCAACCATTGCAAACATGTGTGGCGAGCGACATCCGAACCGGTCCTGGACACCTACTTAACTTCACCAGCCCCCACTGACCAACGTGAAGTGCGGTTTGCAATCGCCGAGACTGATGCGGCGTCGGGAGGCCTTCACCCAGCAGTGGGTGGGAAAAGGGGCTGAAAATGTAAATTAATAAAGACGCTCCGAGCAGCGATGTCAAAGCTGCGGTTCACAGTTTTTATTGCGGCTTCGAGGCAGGCCACAGCACAGTAATTAAATTTGCCCAAGCAGAGATTTTCATGGAACATGGCACATTTGTTGGAGGTCAGCGGCTCAGATGCGTTGGGATACGAGCATGGCCAGAGGTGCTATTGCCTGTCTTTGTACCTCTGCGCGAGCCTAAAAAAAGACCTTGCCGTGCCTGGATTGGCACCGCAAGTGTTGTGGGAGTCTCGTGTGTGAGCTCTGGCCGTGATGTTGTGACACCGCGTGCTGCCTTTGCGTTCACCCGTACATTTCCGCTCGGATACGTGATTATATATTTTAAGTGCTTAAGACTGTGCATGATCGAACCCTCGAGTGATTCCGAATACGATCCCCGTGAGCGATTTCTCGTCATGCTCCGAGCCCACACTTACGTTTTCTCGCTTGCAGAACGTGCGTGGTGGATTCGCGTAACAAACTTTGTATAGAATTAATAAATAATAAATAATACGAAGAAAAGTTTTCTCCCTTTTAGGATGGAAGGTGGGAGAAGTTGGGACTGGCTCCGGCTCCCACTTGCATTACCGTATTGAGACTCGCTAAAAAGTTCAGAAGCGTAAACTGGCGATGGAAGCGCGTGGTTGGGTTCGTTGTATCGGTGGCTGTTGCTTCCTCCGAGCGCAGCTACACACACACAAACAAGTTTGTTATTGACCTTACGAGATACGACGGTAGAGTTTTACGGTGCCTCTTCCATTATTCCCACGGTAATTTGCGTGCGAGTGTCGTTCACACTTTTTGTGGCCGGCGTAATATTTTGAATGCGGGCCACTTGCCGTTGAGTTTTCTTTTTGTGTTTAGTTTTTTTATCCTTCCCCTGCACCTCCGATTATCAGCACGGTTGGCTACGTACGGTTCTAAAGAAATTTCAACATGCACACGTATGTTGCTGCGAACGCCGAGGAAGCCGCCACTCTGCACGACATGCTGTCGCGTTTCTTTTGCAGCTCGCGTGCTCGCACCGTGCCAGAATGTTAAAATGCGGGCTCGTGAATTACCGCACTTCGACGGAAGGTGTTGCAGTCGGGAGAAATTAAATGCTTTGGCGCTGCTGAAATGATTGCCCGTCCCCCAAGTCGCGCGCGTGCATTTTGTCCGTGTCACCCGCGTGTGTACATATTCGGAATGCATGCACACGAGCATATCCTGAAACACGCCTGTAAACGGACATGCAGTGCGTGTATCAAGTGTCTGGAACGATTCACCCCCTTCCCGCCTCCCCCACCTCGCAATTCGACGAATTGCCACAATTCAGGATCGCAATTCGATTAAAACGATTCCTGTGTTTTCATTTATTTTTGCACAAGCACTAAGGTATTTTTTTTGTTGTTGAAAAGATCCAAAAACATTTTTTTTGAATAATAATTGTAGGTTCATTAGTAAGCACAACACTCGCGCATACAAGGGTGAGGGCGGCGCACACTTTTTAGTTTGGTGGGTGTTGTTGGCTGAGCGAATGCGCAAACGCGCGTGGACGAGTGGCATGCGACTTAACATTCGACTGATATCATTCGACTGCTATCTAATGTTAAGACCGCCATGTACGCACGTGTGTATGTACGTTAAACTTTATTCGCACCGTATGTAGCCAACCGTGCTGATCGGAGGTGTGGTGCGTGCATCGTTACGCGCGCGCGCACGTAACAGGCTGTGCATAATTGGCTCTCATGATTGTCGACAGCCACTGTAGACCGCTGCCTTTCACTGTAAAAAAATATAATTTATTGTGGAATCGGATCGCGACCCTGAATTTCTATAATTCATAGAATCGTTGGGGTGGGGGGGGAGATGGGGGTACGTGGGATGAATCATTACGCTTCTGCGGCGCACAGTCAGCAAATCATTTTAATACATCTATGTAGGCTTTTTCGCAGTTGTGCTGTACAGCTAATCAAGTGCGTTTTCGGGTTGCACTGCGTGTTGAATGGGATGATGTCCAACGTTTTTCTCCGAGTGCCGGGAGCTTCAAAACCCGAATCGTTTCTGAATACTTCCTGAAGAAATTCCCAGCATGTGGAGCAAACTTGTCGAACCATCACGCGAGCTCCGGTCATCCTTGTAGCGGCGGCTTTTGGCCGGCCATCGAACAAAGACGGTGGTCACCGCATCGTCATGTTCTTTGAGACGCGGTTCTGCGGCCGTCTGGAACGCTCTTCCTTCCGATATCGGGAAGCCACTGGAGTTGTGCACTTTTAGATACACATTGAAAACTCATTTATTTAGAGTTACTTTTTTGTGTTTAGTTTGTTGTCCTTCCCCTGCACCTCCGATTTAGCACGGTTGGCTACGTCCGGTGCGAAAGACGTTCAACGTACATACGAGCAACACGCGGCAAGACCTGAAAACGCATCGGAGAGCTGTACGGCACAATGACAAAAAGATAATTTTGTGTTTTTATGTTATGGAGACCAAGCCCCTGACTCTCACCGCATCATTGGTGTAAGACTGCACCACCAAGAAAGGGGTTGTGGGGGTTTTTGATGGCACGTGGCTGAACGTCTCGCTTGTGGACGCCACAAGTCCACTTTCATAGTTTCCTGCAGTCAGCATCGCACTTACAATAATTTGCAGCTACATCGGTGACCTTACCTTATAAAAAAAACTTGTGGCTGGGAAAGGGTATTTTATCTTTCGATTAGCATGGTTTGGCAACGTACGGTGCGAAAGAAGTTTAACATACATACGTATATTTATGCTGAAATGCTGGGCTGATTCCTTCGTAAGTTGCTCGTTATGATGTACGGCAACCCCCGTATTGTTGGTATTTAGGCTATAAACTGAATAATAATGTAATACTTTACTGTTTGCGCCATTCTTATAGCCCCAAAGCTATCACGAAGGTACTATGGAGACCCACCTGTGAAACTGCAGGAAGTTTCACAGGTGGGAGCGATGTCCCTCTATGTGTGCAGTACTTTTTGAACTTCGCAAATTTGGATTATGACGCCGGAGGGGGGGGGGGGGGGCACGAAGGCCGACCCCATTTTTGAATGACATCATCGGGGGATCTCAAACATCCATTGTTGGTTAATACACCCACAACAATAATCAGGGCTGCCTGCCGGATACAAGCTCTAAGCGCCCCACAGCAAGCTGCAAACGCCATAATGCCGAGGCAAATCACCTCCCTATTGTGGTGATAAAGTCCCGGCGAGGGGCTTGAAGAATGGGCGATTTTTTTTGCACTTTATAAAAATCTGTTGTCAAATGTGGTTGAGAAAAAATATACTTTTCACGAACTTTGGTGTTTTTATTGTAATCCATTTTGGCAAATCGAGTGAAATGTGGCTCCTTTTGTCCACAGTTGTGGGTGCTATTTACTCCTCCACCCGCCTCAAAACCAAATATTTTCCAACCCTTAACCCAGGGCCTGATTGCCAACCGTGTACGTATTCATCATCATCACGAGTCACTATCCACTGCTGGAGTGAAGCGCTCCCAAAGCTGTCGCCATCTCTTGCCGTTTCTCGATGCCAACGGTTTGTCTGGCTCGTTTGGGTCGGCAACCAACATAACAAGAAGAGCCATTTTTTTCCTTTAGAATTCGGTACAAAACTCGATATCTCAAGGGCCTCAACGCGTCGGAACGCATACGTGTACGTTACGTCACGAAGCAGCCTGTAAAGAGCCTCGTGCTCCTCCGGAGCCACCGGGTTTACTGACCCCTGGTCTAGCTCACGCACACAAGCCGATCTCACGGCTCCATCTCCGCCGTGCTCTTCCTCCCGTGGGTGCGTTCTCTTCCTTTTGACTGCCGCCCTCTGGCCGTGTTCTCGACCATCGCCTCTCTTCCGCACGAAGAATCGTGGCCGATCGGAATCGACGCGTTGTTTCGTCTCGTGTTTAGTTGCCGTCTCTTTGGAACTGCCACTTGCGTGTCTAGTCCTGTCTACTGCTTTCACGTGAACATGATTAGGATGCACCCTAAATAATTGATTGTCACGCGCATGATGTCGTGCATGCATCGCGGATGTAAAGAGTCTTATCTGAATAATTGAATTGTTGCATGAAGCCTTCCCGGCCCGAGTAATTTACCCTCCAATGTTGACACAATGTGACAGAAATGTGTGCATTTTACCCATGTGTGCATTACCGTATCTGTGGAGGACTCCACTTTACTTACACATAGTGTCAAGATTGGAGTTGAAATTTATTTTCATGGGCTAAAGGGCTAAAAGCGACCCTGAATGTATGAATAACTTCGAGTAACGTTAATGAATACTGCACGGTCTTCACTGCCAACTTATTGTGTATGCATAAACGAGACGCCTGACATTTTTACCGCAGCGTTACTTTGAAATACTGCGCAGAAAAAAATGGTGACACAACTGCACAAAAACTTGGTCTTGCAAACTCGAGAATGTTCCTCAATGGGAATCATTACTAAACTTGTTATTATTTCAAAGAATATATTTTTATTTATATCCCAGCGAGAGAAATTAAACTTGGGCACTGTGGTTTTAATGGTGCGAATTGCCGAAACGCCTCCCTCGTGAGCCCCGAGGGTCACATGACCACCCGCGTCAGTTTTGTTGCACGTAATTCATATATATATATTTTTTAATGCGTAACAACGCTCGGTCCATCTATCCACCAGTGCAGATAGGGTATCACTCGCACGCCGATGTTAGCCATGTTTGGGAATCAAACTGAGGTGTCTTGTCTTCAGAGTGTGCGGTGGCTCTCTAACCGCTGTGCCACTACTCCACTCACAACAGTGTTACTCAGCTTATCTGGGAGTGCTGGTGACATACGACGAGTGTTTACCCATCGAGCAGAGCGCTTTCTTGCCCGTGTGTCTTTCATAGCTTTCGAGGAGCATCAAGCATGGAAAACAGCACCAAAATATGCCTCGGATTTAGCTCGAGGGCCAGCCTGTGGCTGCAGATTTTGGCTCATTGGTGAGGCTGCCATTGTTTAACGGGCTAAGTCAGCAGCTTACCGCAACACTGGAGACCTGCGCTAAAGGATTGGGAAAACGGGAGGAGCTCGCTGTGATCTGCCCGCTGCTGGATGCGGCACGTCCCCAAGCCATCGACATCTTATCACGGCCTCGCAGTAAAACTATCTGTCTATCTGGCGCACCCTGCACGCGAGTTGATTTCATTGCTCCGTCTCATGCAGCGGACGTCCTCCCCCCACCGTGGGGTGCCTCATCTCTTTCGCTGCAGCGCCGTCGTAACCCACCAATCCCTTCCAGCGACGTGCGCCTCCCCAAGCTCGCTTATTTTTTTGTGAATTATTTTTAGTGATCCAACCACGGGGGGTTTGGGGGGCGGCCGGTGTACAACTTTCGCAACAGGTGAAGTGGTGCACAGCGCGATAGGCGGCTCGGACAGACAGCCAACACGGACGTGTAGGACCGTGGCTTTCTGTGGCACGTGCGTCAGATCCCTTTTCTTTGGGGAAGGAAGGGGGGAAGTGGGAAGTCAGTCTCATTTCAAGTTCAGTCAAGTCAACTCAGGGTCTCTGGAGTGGCATTCACTCCCCTTCCCTATTCCTCAGTTTCAGACTCAGGTGTTTCTAAAGCTGCTCGGGCGAAGAGGGAGTTATGTCAGAGGGTGAATGAAGGTGCCCCATGCCCGCTTGTCTTTCTTAATCAATGTAGCAGCATCTTTCACTCGGCACGTGTTTGATGAATCGTATATATTTTCCTCTTCCTGTCGCATTGACTTCTGGATAAAGCGTGTAATATTGGAGGCTGGTGTTTCTCTTCTCAGCTCTGAAGACGGACCAATTGGCCAAAACATGAGCCTGAAAAACATGTTTCGCCTTTGTAAATTCAAAGGTCATTTTCCCGTGCTGGGTGATTATCAGAACGAAGTTTGCACAGTTTTACTGTTCAGTGGCAACTGGTCAAACAATATATTTTGAATAATCACAGCCTGGTGAAGGAACCCCGTTGAGTTACATTATCTGTTCTTAAAGGTACACCTGTATTTAAACATATCCGCTCAAAAACAACATCGACGAGAATTGGCATCCTGCAGTTAACAGCGCACCGAGAAAATTGGCTTTTTTTATTGCCTCGTTTAGTTTTCTTGTACTCCCCTTATAAATGTGTTGGCCAGGTGTATTGGTGTTAATTATTAACGCAAAGGACAACAACTACAAAAATCCCTCCCATCGTTTGTGTTGAGCTCCACTTGGATCCACCTGGGCCCATTATCCATCAAACGCTGCTCGCAGATTCCCCGCACCCCCAACGGCTTTAATAGGCGCTCGCTAACAGCACACGCGTGAAGGGTGATCCTTCTGCCTGCAAAAAAAGACAAAGATCCCCCCTATAGCCTCAACAGGCTGTTGGCGCAAGTGCTTTTAGCGAGCGCCTGTGAAGGCCGGCACAGCACACGAGGGGGTGAGTGGCCAGCACCACGTCTGGCCACCTTTGTCTCCCCAGTGGCGATGTTTACACGCCGCACTAGGTACTCAACCTAGGGTAGGCCCATGACCGGTTCAGCTAATCGTCACTGGCCGTGAGCGGGAATCGTACTCTGGTTGCTGGGTTCATGGCGCAGCGTACTAACCACTGCACAACCATTCCCCACTACGTGCACACGCACGTGAAAATCCCTCTGTGTGCAAAGTCGTTGAACCGCCCTGTAGCCCTATACACCATTGGAGCAAATGTTGTGAACAAGCACAAATCAAAGCCCGCACGGTGCAGGCCCGATCTCCTCTATCTCAGGACTGGTTTGGAATATCACTCGCTACTGATGTTGATCAAGGCCAGGAATCGAATTTTGGTTGACTGGTTCAAAGCGACGTGCGTGCTAATTCTCCCATACCACTGCCCGCGATGTGCAGATGGCCACGTGTTTGATCGCAACCCAGGATCTGTTTCAAAATGACTGGTTTAGGGTCGGCATGATAACTCATGAAGATGATCCGAATAAAAAATGTTGTATGTGTGTTTAGC
This sequence comes from Petromyzon marinus, assembly GCF_048934315.1. Lineage (NCBI taxonomy): Eukaryota > Metazoa > Chordata > Hyperoartia > Petromyzontiformes > Petromyzontidae > Petromyzon > Petromyzon marinus. The sequence goes on along the minus strand of NC_133690.1, from coordinate 17,246,420 downwards.
TTGTGTTTAGATAACCCGCACGTGTTATCTAAACCGACCGCCTTTGTCTCCCCAGTGCAGCTGAGATGACCCATGCTGGTCATCTCAGCTGCACGTTTAAACTCTCGCGCAGTCTAAAGGGCACTAAAACCGCGTTATTTTTTCGTCACGTTGCGCAATTTGTTGGCAACTAATGCAGGAGTATATAAATATTTGTAAAGCCCGATTTTGAGGTGAGCTGGCTGAAAGGTGAAGCAGTCACATGAGCGGACGCAAGAGAGGAGAGATGCCAACCGCAGATGTTGGGCAGAGAGTGGCTCATGTGCAGGCGCTGGACGTGTGGCTTGCTTCACAGGAATGTACAAGATGGTAATGGCTTTGGCTGAGGGCTTTCATCCAGAAGTGGGTAAATCAAGTCCGGTGATGATGGCGGCGTCGGAAATCATCGCCTTTGTTAAATGGTCACGCAAAAAAAACTCTCCATAAAAGTCACTGTCGTTTTGAACCGAATTTTTATGTTATTACCGAATAGCAGAGGCAGTTTTAATTAATTGTACGGGCATTCCACACTTCGCTTTGTGCAAGTCTGAAATGCATTGCATTCGTATGCACATGAGCTGCCACGATTGATACAAATTCAAGAAAACGTACATTCTTGTGTGAGCCGGGACTAGTCTGACCGGTTTGCCCCCCCCACCCCACGACGAATCTGTAGTTACAGCAGTTGGGCCAAAAAATGTGTTCACGACTCGAGTACTCTTGTGCCAAAGGGGTTACACATTCCTGCAGAGCCAGAGAGAGTGTTTGGCTTTGGTGGCTACAGTGGTGACCGTCCTGTACTGGCGATTCCCAATGAGGACACACCTCCCCGTGATAGACCCCGGCGACGCGGAATATCCCCTAGCTTTGCTGCTTCGCGAAGCTTCTGGGGGCCACAACCCAAAAACCGCATTGGCAGACGCGGATACTCGAAGCACGAATGGAAAGGTTTAAAACTCTCCGTTGTGCGACTGTGGGTCATCACCCACAACCGTGTGGAACAAACAAACGACTCTGCGCCCGATTCACAAGCACGAATGACGCATCGGAGCAGTTCACCACTCCGCTATGCTTGATGCAATTATCTGCCTCGAACACTGCAATGTAACAATACGGTTGCATAAACCATCAAGGAAATTCCGATCATCCTCCTAGCGGCGGCTTTTGGCTAACCATCGAACAAAGACGGTCACCGCATCACATGCTTTTAGATGCGCTTCTGTGGCTGTCTGGAACAATATCCGATATTAGGCAGCCACCGGAGCTCTGCACATTTAAATCTAAATTGAAAACTCATTTCTTTAGAACTGCTTTTTATGTTTTAGTTTGTTGTCTTTCCCCCGCACCTCCGCTTAGCGCGGTTGGCTACATACGGCACAAAAGAAGTTCAACATACACACGTTGCTCTACATCAACGTCAATCATACGGAGGAACAAGAAGGTGGCCTTGTTGGAATGGTCGTATTACCTTTTGAGCAGGTGACCTAAAGCAATAACACGGCCACACGTGTTCAACTTTCCGAGCTGGTGGTGTGAATAAAGGCCGAGAGCGTTGTACGTGCGGCGGTGCTGTCTGTGAGCACACCGAGTCGCTGAATCTACGAAGCAGCAGGAGGTCTCTCCGGACCTGACGGTGAGACACTGCTTGCCACCTTGTCCCAGTTGAACCAATATCATCCTCTTTTCTTTGAAATAGCTGGCCTTGGGAAATGTGCAAGTATGTCCAGATAAAAACTGGAGGGGAAAAAAAGGTATTTTGATGTCCTTAGGAAGACTTATCGATTTCCCATGACATTAAGAGTCCCGGTTTGTGTTATAATTACGCACCACCCAAGACATTGCATTTCAATGTAGTTCTCCCCCCTTCTGGTTTTGCGAGATAAATTATTGTTCCCGTGATATGTCCCTACTTGTTTTTGTACCGAGCCTAGGTGAGCACCGTCACCCCGAGCCAGCCGTCGCTGCGATAAGAGCCTTGAGTGGACACTCGAGCACGCACGCACGCACACGCGAGCACGCACGTACTCAATGGCAGAAAAAATCCCTTGGGGGTGAAATGATGTGGTGGGATGATACATGCGCCTCTCCGAGTTTACATATCAACGATCTAAAATGGTTGCACGCGCGCGTCGGGATTTCTCGTTCGTCCATAGAATGGGGCTTCCATCGTCACACAGCCGGGGGGAGCGTGGGGCATCGCCCGTCTTGCCACTCCTCGCTTTCCTCCCGAGTCGTCGCGCCCCGAGAAATATTCAAGATTGGAATTTTAAATAAATAAAAACATCGTCGTGTTAACATCACTTGACATCGCAAAGGAATAAATCCGTCTTGTGTATTTCTTATTACTCTATTTCTTATTATGTATCCAGACATAAGACGTCTTGACCTTTGTGCGAACGACGTCGGCCTGCCGTTCATTTGGCTCGCTGGAGTAAAATAAAACCTCTTCATTAGGAGACAGGCAGCAGGGGCAGCAGGCGCAGCAGCAGGAGGAGCAGGAGGAGGAGCAGCAGGCAGCCGCGCGTTCGCGTTTTCTGTTCGAGTAGCGTCGTCGGCTCTTCCGCGCGCCGTGATGCACAGCGAGCCGGGCACTGCCCACGAGAGTGTGGCCCGGGCTGCTCGGGGAACAAACGCACGGCTCGCGCGCAAAGGGGGGGCACCGCTCGCCGCCTTGAGCCGGTCCCATTGACTCGCACCGCGTTCACGCACAGCTTGCGGCGGCGAAACGTTTGCCGGTTTCTCGCATTGAACTGCCCATCCCCCACTCTATTATGATTTATACTACTCATGACGAGTTTCTGCACGTGGTCACCGCGTTTCATTTTACACGCGCGAACACCTCAACGCAGTCGTCGATAACGCTACCTTTAAAGGAATAGAATATACCCTTTGGTTATTTCGGTAACGTCACGTAGGTAGAAAAAATAATAGATCACGACGTTTCGATCGCCACACAAGCGATCGTCACACAAGCGATCGTCACACAAGCGATCGTCACACAAGCGATCGTCACACAAGCGATCGGCCTCCGATGGGATAGAGAAAAAAAAATGTGCTTGTTTTTTTTATTATTACCATTAAAGTATTTCACTCGGAATGTCCCTTGAGATAGAAAATCTCGTTTGCAAGGGTGTCCAGGCTGTCGATTGACACGAGGCAGCGAGGCCACGTAATGACACGTGTACACGCACTGTAAATCTACGATTTGTACGGTTTGCTAATATATCACAGACGACGTTTTGGGCAATGGACCTTGTTCAGAGATATTCGAGGACCTCGCCAGGCTAATAGACCATGCCGTATCATCATCACGTGGCCGATACTGAATAAGCCCCTGTGTTGGCCGAATACAAGGTGATACATATTGACCCGAAATATTGCCTTACATAATTTTTCCTTTTAAGGCCACAGTGTAAATGATAGATGTGTTGAGTTTTAATCTCTATTGTGATTGTGCACCGCTGCCGACGCAGTATGTGCCAATTAATTTTGTGTCGTCTCAACGTGAGCCAGTGCGTGTATGTTCTCCTCTTGTGAAGGTGATGCAAGGTTCCAGCAGATCTTATTAGGTGGTGGGGCAGCGGGTCCGCACGCTGTTTGTGCTCTCTAACTCTTCATTAAACATTCATTTGCTCGCTGTAAAGCGCAGTTAATATTGCATTGAGCCTTATTAAAAGAGGCCCAACTCAAACACCATTGTTAGCCTGGGGACTTAAACGCGCATTTGTTCACGTGGAAACACAACAAACGTCCACGCCGCGCTCGCTCTCGCGCGTTTGTGTCCGCACTTTGAATTTTTTTTATTGAGCGGAAATTAATTTTCGCCACAGTCATTAACGCTCTAGTGCGCACGTATTACTTTTGCAGTATTATTTCCAGACGCAGGTAAAGGGATTTTTTTTGCTGTCCTTATGTATTGAGCTCCGCTTGGTCACTCCCAGAGCGTTAGTGGAGTGGGGGGGGGGTGTGTTGGCGGAAAGAAAAACATTAGTGATAAGGTAGTCGAGCCGCAGGAGAGGGCACGTTTCTGCTCCCTGGCATTCTTCATCGGGCACGTTCGCATTATTCACCGGCGAGGCCGAGCGCTGCACGCGCGTCGAAGCGCACGCGGCGCTCGTGTTCGTCGTGCCCAGCATCCGTGACGCCGGCGATCACGGCGCGCAGCTCCTGTCCACAATTAATTGGTGTCCCAACGAGCGGACCCGGCCTCAAGTGAATTACCGCCTGCCAGCTTTGCCCGCGGGCTCGCCGTAATGGTTGTCCGCCGACGCGAATTGGCCGAACAGCCCCGCAGACTCGGCTAAGGGAGAGGGAGTCGCGCCGTGGGACGAGAGGGTTTGTCCGTCGCGGAGATGGAGCGATGAAATCGGCTCGCGTGCTGGGGGGGGTGGGGGGGAGGTGTGCCGGCCGGGTGGATTGTCGCGTCGCGTTACCGCAAGCGAAGGCGACGGCTCGGGGAGACCTTCGTCCAGCAGTGGATTGATCGCCTGGACATGCTGTGAGAGACCTGATCTTAAGCACCTCCGCGCGCGTGTATATATGCACACACGTTGATGCAGGACAAGTTATTGGTAAGTAATTGGATGGCTTCGACATTACAAAGGGCTGAGCGCTTACGTAAATTGCCGTGGATTGCTCCCTGCTCACTGAGATAATATCGTAATTAGCGCGGACAACCGCAACAAGAACACCAACGCACGATTACAGATGCAGTCACGATGTAATTGGCAATATTCATTCCGCTGAGCAATTGGTGCTAACTGCGCGGGCGTGATGCACACCCGTTCGTGAGGATCGCCCAGAGAATTGCCGCACATCGCCGACTCGCTGACGAGGCCGCGGAGGCGAGCTGTTGGTGAACCGGAAAATAAAAGAGGGCTCCCCCCGTCTCCGCTTGGGGTTAGAGGCCACTGCTTTGGGGTGGGGGGGGTCAGAGGTTACGGGCATGGGCTGGGGGCCAGTAGAAATGGCGAGAAGGGGTTTGTTGTGCTTTCCAACTGAAGCTGAAAGCGTGAATTCACGAGCCCTTGGCCGTTGGTCTGTAATAAAGGGGACGCAATAATTATCGTCAAGTTGATCCAACACGAACCGAACATTTGCATCGAGTTGTGTTTTTGCGTTGGGGTCTTGCTCGAGTTCAGAACTGGCCAAAATCATCAGAGCGGTTGCTCAAAACTTGCAGGCACAAACTAGAAAAAAGGACGATTTGTAAATATGCAACAACAAAAAAAGTATTTCCCCTGACAGCTATCTGTCGGCTTGTCGTGCTGCTGATTAAATACATGCGAGAACAAACGCGCGGCAGAAGGCATTGCAAATCCATGCCCATGCATAATTTTTCCCCTTGTATTTTTCAAGTGGAGACCACCCCACTCGTGGAGAACTGCGCTTCGTCCCTGCAGTCATTGTCTACGTGTCTGCTGCGTAACAGCGCCAGTTATTGAACAACAGCAGCAGCAGGCATCACAATAAAGCACTGTAGGCCGGTCTCGACTGGCTCGGCTTGCGAGTGCGCACGCAGGGGGAAGCTCTGCCTACTGGAGCAGCTTTCATCATCATCCTGAGCTGTGTCCAGCCATGATCTGTCCACTGCTGGATGAGCCCCCCCCCCCCCCGCCAAGTCACCGCCATCACTCAGTCTTGCGATGCTAAACATTCACCCAGGTCCTACACATGAGAACTGATTTCATCACTCCAACTCCTGGGTGGATGTAGCCTCGTGTGAGCTCGCCTGTTCTTCCCTTGGGCTGCCACTGTTTGACTTATCAACTGCAGGCCATGAACCCTTCCAGTGTCGTGTTCTGCCCAAGCCCGCTTATTTTTCTCAAGAGTCGGTATGACGACAACGTTAACTTACGCGCGTGTTCCCAATCCCGTCTGTCGATGTAATTCCAAGCGCGAACGACTTTCTCCACTGGAACATTTGCAACTGACGCTGTTGGCTACAACAAACGACTGAGTAGGCTGCAGGGGATTTTGCTCTGCACAATGCTGGCAGGCCGTGCAATCATAATGCGAAATACATCCGAGAACAAACGCACGATTAGGGGGACAAACTCTGCGTGCTATGATTCACGCCATTGCAATTCGGCACATTGTCTCGTTCCATTCTCGCGATTAAAATCAAGAGTCTATTTTTGTTTTACATTGTGGTGAATGTAGTGTGGCCTACAGTGGCATTACTATTCACCCCCAATCACTGATACCACGAAAGAACCGTCCGGGATTGAATCTATGAATCTATACCGAGTGGAAAACTAAAAAAACGTCCCCACGTCTTGCGGCTGGTTCCGGCCACCGTGGCCTACAGGAGTGGAAAATTCACAGGAAGCGCTGGAATGCGATTGCAGAAAGCCATGAACACAACGCACTGCACGTCACCTTGAAGCGAGCTCTCGGCTCACGAATCTGCATGGAGACATAAGTGACTGCACTCGCAGCCAATACACAACACTGTTCCTGCGGCCGATACGGATCACTGCGTGGTGGTGGTGGTGACGGCTAATCACGTGGCCTGTAATCCAGCACTGTGCAGGCGAGGGTCGGTGGGTCACACAATTAGGCGCCACGGTGGCAAAATGTTAACTACCTCGCCCGGTGAACAGGAGGTCGTGGGTTAGATCCAGACCCTGGCGCCTCTATTTTTGGAGTTTGTGTTTTTCTCTCCCCGTGGTCACGTGGATTTTTCTCCGAAGCCTCCAGTTTTTCTCTCCACATTTAAAATCAACGTGCATTTAGTGCTTGGCTACTATCAATTTCCACATGTTAAGCCACTTCATTGGGCTTTCATTTGTGGCCAGATCGCTTCTGAAAAAGAGTTTTATATAGCTCACTAGATATTTTTGCGCGTCCAAGGACGGGTGTATATTGCAGTAAATCTGAAATATTCAATATAAAAATTGTTCAGCTCATGATTATTAATGAGGGGGGAGGGGGTGACCCATGTGGAGTGACGTCACCCGCTAATGGTTATTGTGGAGGGGTGCGGCATGTGGAGTGACGTCACCCGCTCATGATTATTAATGAGGGGAGGGGTGGCATGTGGAGAGTGTTCGTGTAAATTTACACTCGTGCATGAATATTAATAAAGGGGGGGGGGGGCTCTTTTGCAGTGACGTCACGCACGGATGTAGCACTGTGCTGCGTAGATTATTTGTTTTACCGCCACTTTATGTAAACAAACGTCATATTTTAAACAATTTTGCGTAATAAGTTATTAAATGCAGCTCGACCTGAGTTCGTGTAAAAATCCACCCACTCATGAATATTAATGAGGGGGGGGTGGGCCTCGTGGAGTGACGTCACGCTGGACACATTCCTGGCTCATTTTAATCGTAATTTTAATAACTTTTTCAATAAAAAACGTCAAATTTTAAAACGTCAAAATTTGCGTAAAAATATTTGTTTCCGCTCGACCTTCTGCGGGAGTGTAAAAATCCACCCGCTCATGGTTATTAATGACGTGGGGGGGGTGTCCCTATTTTGCAGTGACGTAACATACGCATGTAGCAGTGTGCTGCGTATATTTTCTACCGTAACTTTCTGTAAAGATCTACATCATTAGACCTCCTTTGCCAGTACCAATATATAATAATAGGGGTTTTCCCCTTCTGGCAACAAAACTTAAACTTTATTTACAAGGAATCATGCCTGCATTAACCACAATACTTGTGGCCAAAATGCAAACAAAAAACACACTTTCGTGACTGCAAGGATTCATCTTCTTTGGTTCTTTCGGTAAAGTCACCACGTAGAATGAGAATCAAATAATAAATTGATAAAATAAAATAACACAATAATATTCTCACGACGTTTCGGCCACAACACAAGCGGCCTTCATCAGGTGAAGGGACGAGACTGTCTGGAGGACAGCGCTGGAGCGAACACAGCCAAGCTCAGATCACGACCTTTAAGCTGTGTGAGAAGAAACAGAGCGCCTTGACAAAGGAATTAGCATAGAATTTAGCATTTAATTGGCTGAGTGATTAGCTTGTGACTGGTCACAGAAATGGCTATGTTAAAGTTAAAGCATACACATCTGCAAAGGCACCCCTTGACAAAGGAATTAGCATAGAATTTAGCATTGAAATAGCTAAGTTAAAGTATACACATCCGCAGAGACTGTGACCAGTCACAAGCTAATCACTCAGTTATTTCAATGCTTAATTCGCCTATTTATTTCAATGCTAAATTCTCCTGTTTGATTTGTACTAGGTGCCTCTGTGAATGTGTATGCTCTGACTTTAACATAGCTATTTCTGTGACCAGTTACAAGCTAATCACTCAGCTATTTCAATGCTAAATTCTTTGCTAATTCCTTTGTCAAGGGGTGCCTCTGCGGATGTGTATGCTTTAACTTAGCTATTTCAATGCTAAATTCTATGCTAATTCCTTTGTCAAGGAGTGCCTCTACGGATGTGTATGCTTTAACTTTAACATAGCCATTTCTGTGACCAGTTACAAGCTAATCACTCAGCCATTTCAATGCTAAATTCTATGCTAATTCCTTTGTCAAGGCGCTTTGTTTCTTCTCACAGCTTAAAGGTCGCGATCTGAGCGTGGCTTTTTCACTCCAGCGCTGTCCTCCAGACAGTCTCGTCCCTTCACCTGATGAAGGCCGCTTGTGTTGTGGCCGAAACGTCGTTCTACGTGACTTTACCGAAAGAACCAAAGAAGAAAAAAGACACAATATATGCATTGTCCTTGAAACTGATTGGTCCACACCAGAAACGGCTTTCTTTTGAGCCTCGTCTCAATTGGTGCTAGGCCAGAGGACGCCAAAAGGCGTACAGATCAAAGACAATGCACTATCAAAGTAATGAGGGCTCGGGGTGAGCATCTACATCATTAGACCTCCTTTGCCAGTACCAAAATATAATAATAGTTTTTTTCTGGCAACAAAACTGAAACCTTTTTACAATAAATCATGTCTGCATTAACCACAATACTCGTGGTAAAAATGCAAACAAAAAACACACTGATAATATATGCATTGTCCCAGCGGAACTGCTGTATTATATTTTTTCCACCTGAGGACGACCGCTTGTGTTGCGATCGAAACGTCGTGATTTATTTTATTTTACACCTACGTGACTTTACCTAAAGAACCAAAGAGTATGGATTCCTGCAGTCACGAAAACTTCAAATCAGGGTTGTACCTAATAAATGAAACTGAAAAGCTGAAAACCAAATCACCCCAAATGCCCCCAGCCTTGTCAGGGCTTGGAAGCTAAGCAGCTTCGAGCCTGGTTAGAACTTGGATGGGAGACTTCCTGGGAATAGCAGGTGGGCTGTGAGATTAGCCACGGGCAGGTATTAGAGTAGCAGATGCTTAAATCTATCTGTGCGAATCTTTGAGTATCACACCTTCTTAAGTGTTACATCAATGGCAGTGACCAAAGAGTCCAATGCAGAACTATTCTGAAGAAATTTCGAGACTCTGGGAGGCTTTTCTGTGAATATCATTGACATTGAGTTTTTTTCCATCATTAATTATAACTGAATTTAACGTGTACATTATTCGGAGCCAAAAACTCACGAAGCATACGCGAATTACATTTTCGCTTTACTTTTCTTCGGCAAAAACAATCCAGATATGGCATAACGCCCCGTATGGCAAACATTTCATTCAGACACAACACCTCATTGCTGTTGTGAGCGTACGTTGCCCCGAACATGAAGCACGTGTATTTGTTGACAATGCTGACTATGCTTGCACACTAACCTTGACTCAAAACACTCAATAACATTGAATTGATCAAACATCGCAACGCACGCTGCTGCCAGGTCTTCCTAGCCAAAGCTTTTCTGACGATAATGAAGATGATACCGATTTAATGTTTATGTAACTTAATTTTGAATTGTGCAATGATCGACCTAAAAATTGAGCCAACTTACGCTGCAGGTAACGTATTTCGTAACAGAATCAGAATATTTATACCGGAGGAATCTGATGAGCTGTAAAGATTTTTTTCACAGATGAACAATGCAGACGTCCAGAATAAACGCCTCATTCGAGACTAAAACATCCCACCCCTTGGTGTTGACATTCCTCCTTGAAGACACTGGTGATGTAACCATCGACCGCATCAGAGCATCTTCAGCAGACCCATGCGCAAACATCTCCTTCATAACTCGAACATTAAAGACACAGCCACATCTTTAGCATTTGTATTTTTCCCAGAAATGGTAATGCCTTTTATTTTTATTTTCATCTTAACACTGCAAAAAAGGGTTCCGTAGATAAGCCACGGTGTGGCCACGCAACCCAAACTTTGGACCACGGAGTAAACCACTGCGGTCTGCCCTCCTTCAATGGAGGAGGATGAATAAAACTACACCAACTCTTTCTGAAGCCCTCCCGTGACTAGCAGATCTCGACATTGGCATATAGCTCATTAACGTTTTGCCATGCCTAACAATATAATTACTTAACATTGATTTATCTTTGTGGCAAGAAGTTCAATTTCTCACGCCAACGACACGGCATGGGGATGCCTTCATCCAGCAGTGGAGTTATGAAGGGGCTGAAACTCTTATTTGTAATATAACTTCGGTTCATTCACTGTGATAATTGCATTGCAGACTTCCCTCGCGAATTACGAGGGAATACTGCGCGTCTTAATATCAGCGTTCTGAAGAAGTGCATGTCGCAGTCCCGTTTATTTACAATGATAATGAAGCTAATACGGACCCCTCCCGCATGTTAACGGTCATTCATTGGCCAATAACACCTTTATATATAGAGGACTGCAGAGCTTAGGAGGGGGGTTTGTTGCTGGCTCACCGCCTGGCTGCTGCTTTGTCTTTGGTTCTTCCCCGAGTCGTTCCCTCTGTTTGAGAGTGAGCAGCGAATAACAGTGCGTGCGAAGTCGCATTACAAGTTAAAATGTGTTATTATTAATCAATGCTGCAGTAGCAAGTGTTGACGCACAATAGCGGCCACATCTTGGGCTGGGCCTGATGGCTCGGTGGTCAAGAGCGATGATCTGGCATCGCTGATATTTTTAGTTCGAATTGAGGTTTCAACCTCCTGTAGTTAAGCCGGGTTCTCAAGTGGAGTCAGTTGATGGTGTCGGCAAGTGGCTCTACAAACAAACCCATCGCAACGCAAAATGTAGTTTGGTGCTTCATTTGGCTAGATTCTAGGCGTGAGAATTAAAATATCCATTTTAAGTTCCGTTCGTTCCCTTCGCAGCGTGCACGCGCGCTTGTGTGTAAACGTACGACCCATGTCACATGAAGGATTTGTTTGGAAAGAGTCCGGTGTGAGGCCTCTTCTGCAGGCCGCTCTGCGACACAAAGCCTTTAGCGCAATTGGAATAAGATGTTGGGGTGGGGGGGAATAAAACACATTTTAAGCAACCCTACCCCAGAAAAAACATTGTCTTGTCTAAAGACATATCGGTCAAAATCCCACCAAATCCCGGTATTGGTCGACGAACATCTCTATCCCTGACAAACTTTTTGTTTCAAGACCCATCTCGCGGAATTAATTATTTATCTTTTTCGTAGCCGGGGCGGCACGGTGAATGAGATGTATTCATCAGGGTGGAGATATCGAGCGCAAATACGTTCCCAAATAAAAAATAAATTGGCTGGCCTGCGCCGCGCGCCCGTCAAGGTTGGCGGGAATGGGCTGCGATAGGCCCTTGGCTTCGTCGCTACTCGCACAGCTTACCAAAATACAATTGCACCAGAATTGCGGTTTTCATAGCGAAGGCTACTTTGTAATGTGTTGCCGTTGCTCCTTAAGCTTGTGATTTATCTCTAAGCCTGCCCACAGTTGCGCGCGCGCGCGCACACACAGACACGCACACGCACACACAGACACGCACACACGCACTCGCGCACGCCCGGCCGTCCACTTGAGATGCTCTGCTTCCCTAAATCGGGCCGTCCTCAAAGGCTGCCTATCCGCGACATCTCGGCCACGGTCTCGGAGATTGTCTCGTGTGCAGGCTTGCGCCGAGTCTAGGTTCGCGCTGCCGTTGTATAGCAGTCGGCGTTGCTGCACTTGCAGTGGCAGAGGTCGCCGGTTCGATCTCTCCGTCGGATGAAAAGATGGGGTAGGGGGCAGGTGTCTGAAATGGCCCTGCATTTGTCCTCCCCAGCAGTCTAAATGGGCTGCACCACAGTTAATCAATCGGCAGGTCGCGTGTGGCGGAGCAAGGTGTGGGTACTCCCACCTCTTAAAAAGATGACTAAACTATTTTGAAAGACTTTTCTTTTTTATTTAACCAGCTAAGGCCCACCTGAGCTATGTAGCTCTTTTTCAGAAGCCACCTGGCTGTCGCAAATGATGGCTCAACGAAGTGGCTTACCATGTGGAAATGTATAGCAACCGAATACTCCAAACTCGTCATGTTGATTCTAAATGTGGAGTGGAAAAACCGGAGCACCTGGAGAAAAATCCACGTGACCACGGGGGGGGGGGAGAGACACGCAAATTGCAAATATACAGGCGTAGGGGCCGGGATCAAAACCATGGCCTTCTGCATGCCAGGCGAGGTAGTTAACATTTCGCCATCGTGGCGCCTGTGATAAAGTGTGAAAGAGTCTCCCAAAATAGCGACTTGAGGCTCTCGCGAGTAGAGGGCCCTTCCTCCAGCAGTGGCATGTTCAAGCAATTGCAGGGCTGCACCTTTAACCTCTTTAGAATTCATATTGAATTCAGTTTGTAGCAAGTGCTCTTTGAAGTGTGTGTACGCTTTGGTGTGATGCACATCGCTCGAACAGAGTAAGCTCGCGAGCGAGCAGGTAATTAGAAATGTAGGGGCTGACTTTACCGCACGTTCGCTTCCGATGTAATATTAATTAAATACGAGCCCACCGCACACCGCACAAATAATTGGCGCTAGTGTCTAACTAAATTAAACGAAACAGAACCGATCCCCACCGCCCCCCCCTCCCCCCACATTTATGCGCGAATCATCTTGTTGTTTTTTTCATCACCGCTCCCGCGGTTTGCATTCATTTCATTTTAAATTCTAAATTAAATTTTAGCTATCGTTTACACGTTCACGGCGGGGCACGTGAGGTGTCCGCCCGGCGTGTGTCGGGGTTGACGATGATTAGCGCGGGGGCTAATTGCCGTCGAGCGCGACGAGTAGGAGCGCGCGTGGCTCGGAGCCACTGCCCCCCCCCCACCCATGCGTGACCACTCGCGATCGCCCCCCCCCCCCGGGGGCCCGTCACGGCTGACAGGGCCCCACGCGGCGCTTTTGTTCCCACTGGACCCTGGCAAGCCCCCCGACAGCTCGAGTTGACAAATTGGGATTCTTTTTTAATGTGCGGGAATTTTTCCCCCTCCCCCCCCCAATTTTTTTTTCCAACTACGGTGCTTACCGTAGTCGTTGTGACGTCATGAGACGAGAAGCGCCCATTCGAAATTCTTGCAGGGCAGTGCATCGGTCAGAATCATTATTTAGACTGGAGGAGGAATACGATGAGCTTTGGAGCTCTTTCTCACAGATGTCAGCTATGGGTGGATCGGCGGGTTTGAGGACATCCCACGGAAGCAAATATCGTAGAAAAGAGAATCCCAACAAGTCAACTGTTTTTAATCCACATGCTTGGGACGCTGTATTTCTGTATTTCCCCGCATGCTCTGCTGTAGAAAATCTTCTGTTGTAAGGTAGTCAAATTCCAGAAATGGAATTTTTGATTAATTAAGATAAAAGTAATTGCAATATTGCGAAGTATTTTGCCCAATCATTTGTTATTGAGCTTAAACCCTGAACTCACTACAATTGCGAAACTGAATTAACCACGGGTGGCTGAAACCTGGATTTGAACCCAGGTTATCTGTGGTACGAGCTCACCCCTAAAGCCACCCGGCCACCTCCATCTCATCTCCCTTCCCATTCGTAACCCATTCCCTACCTCTAACTCGGGATTCATTTCAGTGAATTTTTTCCTACTGTGGGTATCATACATTCTCGTAACTCCTGCCAATGTGAATATCGAATTTCCAACACTGGCTCACGACCACCACTGAATGTCGAGCGCCGCCGTTCCACATTCATTCCAGGGTGGATTCTTACGACGCGTTAGACGGGAGACATCGCGCAAAACGTTGCTCTCGATCGCTCGTTCGGTCGGGGCGCTTCAAAGGAGACCGGTAATGAATCCGGTGCGCGATTTGGCGGCGCCCCCCGGAAACCTGGGGGGGGGGGGGAATCCTTTCGGCACCGCTGAGAGTTCGCGCTACAATCGCACGTCTTAATTGTGTCCGGGCGCAGCGTGTTGCCTCCGTGTGGCGGTCGTGTTTCCCGCGCAGCGGAATGCCCCCGCGCGCGCTGCTGCGCGTGGCCGCCGTGATTGCTCAGACGACGCGCGAGGCCGTCTGGAACGCTCTTCAAAAAAGAAAATTGTCTCCTGGCAACTGAGCTGCCACGTCGCCTTGTGACCCACACCGCAAAAAAGGTGTTGATGGTGCACCTCCACCACCATCACCATTAGCAGCAGTAGCAGCAACTATAATCTCTATCCACTGCTGGATGAAGCCCTCGCCAAGCCGTCGCCGTATCCCACGGACCTGGAGGAAACCGATGAGCTATATACAGCTCTTCACAGATGTCCAAATCAGGATTGTGTAGCTCCTGCAGATGAGCTGATTTCATCACTCAACCCTTCATCACTCCTTTATACATTGCACATGCAATTTCAGTTGATGATAATAGGCGTGCCATTGATTGATCCAGGTAGACTGCTTTGCTGCAGGATGATCATGCATTGCAATGTTTAGCCAAACGCTTTTCTATAAACTGTAAAATACCTAGGAAGCAAATGTTGTGGAAAGCTGTTTATTTGCCGGACAGACAACGCAACTTGAAAACACAGCAGAATACCTACCCCGGTCAGTTATTGAATGAATCGATCAATCCAAGATTTGTAACGCGCCACCATGTTCAGTCAAAGGTTGAGAAGAAGCACCGATGGCACAGGGACGAATGAAACTAAACAAGAAGAGAAAATAAGTATTTTTCTTTAGTCCGGTCTATAAAAGTACCGATTTGCCACGGCTGAGCAGACTTCATGTCGAGAAGGCTGCTGCAGACCACGGGGGCCTGCAGTTGAAAATCTCCGTTCTGGAGGTCCGTGGCAGGGGAGCGTAGAGGAAGGCCTCGACGACATCAAAATGGTGAAATAAAGAGGCAGATGACAGCAAGTTGGAAGTGCTTTTGGGGCAGCTGAACTTGATAGTAAATAGTTCAACGTACCAACGCACTAAAAAAGGCAAAGGTTTTTTTTTTTTAATGAGGGCACGCTCCCTTGCTTTGAAATGAGGATCAGAAACGTGGACATCGACAAAACCAAAATGGATGCAAATTAGCGTGGAGTGATGATGCACGCTTGGAGTTGCATTGCGAGGCGGAGAGAGGTAGTGCGTGGACTCGAGAACGTATATGTGGGTTAGAGAGATCGTCACTTTAACCGGGAAGATAAAGCGCACGTCCGCTTGGGTAGGACGCGTCATCACTCCAAGTGTTGACGCACAGCAGTCAAGACTAAAGACGGAGTGGCAGCCAAAGCAGGGAACGCGTCCGGGAATTAAATTGCCTCATTGTTCACACGCACTCGGTCAGTGGTGGTCAACCCAGACTATAGTCGGCAGGCCACATGAGTGGCCCTCCTTCACCTCAGTGGGCCTCAAGCTTGATGTCGTGCTCGTGCGCTAATCATGATCCCCCATGCATCAGCCTAGACACACCGAGACCGAGCCTAAACATGCCGGGATGGGCCTAGACACGCCGAAACCGGGCCTAGACACGCCAAGACCTGGCCTAGACACGCCGAAACCGGACCTAGACACGCCAAGACCTGGCCTAGACACACAGAGACCTGGCCTAGACACGCCGAGTCCGGGCCTAGACACAGAGACCTGGCCTAGACACGCCAAGACCTGGCCTAGACACGCAGAGACCTGGCCTAGACACGCAGAGACCGGGCCTAGACACGCCGAGACCTGGCCTAGACACGCCGAGTCCGGGCCTAGACACACAGAGACCTGGCCTAGACACGCCAAGACCTGGCCTAGACACGCAGAGACCTGGCCTAGACACGCAGAGACCGGGCCTAGACACGCCGAGACCTGGCCTAGACACGCCAAGACCTGGCCTAGACACACAGAGACCTGGCCTAGACACACAGAGACCTGGCCTAGACACGCCGAGACCTGGCCTAGACACGCCAAGACCTGGCCTAGACACACAGAGACCTGGCCTAGACACGCCGAGACCTGGCCTAGACACACAGAGACCTGGCCTAGACACACAGAGACCTGGCCTAGACACGCAGAGACCTGGCCTAGACACACAGACCTGGCCTAGACACGCCAAGTCTGGGCCTAGACACACCGAGACCTGGCCTAGACACGCCAAGACCTGGCCTAGACACGCAGAGACCGGGCCTAGACACGCCGAGACCTGGCCTAGACACGCCAAGACCTGGCCTAGACACGCAGAGACCTGGCCTAGACACGCCAAGACCTGGCCTAGACATGCCGAGACCTGGCCTAGACACGCCAAGACCTGGCCTAGACACACAGAGACCGAGCCTAGACACACAGAGACCTGGCCTAGACACGCCGAGTCCGGGCCTAGACACACAGAGACCTGGCCTAGACACGCCAAGACCTGGCCTAGACACGCAGAGACCGGGCCTAGACACACAGAGACCGAACCTAAACATGCCGGGATGGGCCTAGACACGCCGAAACCGGGCCTAGACACGCCGAGTCCGGGCCTAGACACGCCGAGACCTGGCCTAGACACGCCGAGACCGGGCCTAGACACACAGAGACCTGGCCTAGACACACAGAGACCTGGCCTAGACACACCGAGACCGGGCCTAGACACACAGAGACCTGGCCTAGACACGCCGAGACCTGGCCTAGACACGCCAAGACCTGGCCTAGACACACAGAGACCTGGCCTAGACACACAGAGACCTGGCCTAGACACACAGAGACCTGGCCTAGACACACAGAGACCTGGCCTACACACGCCGAGACCTGGCCTAGACACGCCAAGACCTGGCCTAGACACACAGAGACCTGGCCTAGACACACAGAGACCTGGCCTAGACACACAGAGACCTGGCCTAGACACGCCGAGACCTGGCTTAGACACGCCGAGACCGGGCCTGGACACGCCGAGACCGGGCCACTACGAGGAGGGGGGGAGGGGGGCTCCGCGGGACGCCTGCGGGGCCGCAGGTTGCCCACCGCTGACTCGGTGGATTGCGGGTGTGTGAGAGAGAGAGAGGTGTGTGAGAGAGAGGTTGTGTGTGAGAGAGGTGTGTGAGAGAGAGGTTGTGTGTGAGAGAGATGGTGACAGCCTTCAACGGTAGGAAGAGGGAGAGAAAAGGCAGAAGGATATGACTCATCACGGTGGCGCTGGGTGCAATGTGTAATTCAGCCTGGTATTGTGCGATGTGTTTTGCTAGTCTTGAATATTTTATGCTGACAGGTAAAAAAAAGTAATGTGATAACAGGTGCTTAATTATATTCAAAGCAGCGCTATCATCAGTTTAATTAACTTACTATGTAACCATTTGTGCATTTATTGTTTCAAAATAAAAAATATATTAACTTGAAGAGATTATTGCCGATACATTTTCACCGAGTTTCAGAGTACTTCAAAGGGGTCGTGCGTTTTGGGTGTTTATTCATGTCCAAGAGTAGTGAGAGTTTGGCTTCGTATGGGAGGAGGGAACCGGAGACACTCAGCACTGTTATCTCCAGGCCACTCGTAAGTAGCCCCGCGCCTACAACACCTGGCAAGCCCTGGTGGTTACTCATCCAAGTACTGAGCAGGTTCGGTTCATTTTTAGCTTTTGAGATCTGACGAGATGGAGCTCCGTCTATGGTGATTTGGACATGAGCAGAGTATATTACCACGCGTGTTAACATCTAGCTCGCTGTAAATATATTCAAATATTCAGACGAGTGCACAAGGTTCATTTCAACTTTGGCTACAACTGAAAATGTCTTTGAATAGCAGGTTAGTGCCATTTAATCTGCCATTCCCATTGTCGGGAATAATGAGCTCTATCTTGTATTCATGGGCTGCACTGCGGCGTACAATTACAAAAACTCCGATAATGAATGGGTCTTTTGTTCTTTACTTGTGTTGGGGTGCGTGTGTGTGAATATTTGTTATATCTTTGTATCGTCTCAGTCGTTCGTTAGCACCAGTCTCTGCATGACAAAGGTCAACGTGAAGTTCAACGTGAAGGTCACCGCGTTGATGTGGCCAAGTGGCTCCCGAGTCAGAGCACTGAGCAGTCTCCGGCCCGTGGGCCTGGAGAGAGATCGGTACCACGGCAAGGTGGCGGAACTTTAGCAGAGCACCGATTCATTTACACGGCCAGTGAGCGTGAATGAATTTAACACGTAAAAAAAATTCGTTAGAGATTGCGGAAATGTAAATGTGTCGTGGACCCCCCTCCACCCAACACAGTAATGGTTTTTGATTGGCAATACAGTAATGGTTTTTGATTGGCACAAAACTTGCCAATTAGTGATTACTTCAGCACACCGGTGTGTTGGAGAGTAAACTCGCACAACATTTACAATTTGTATACCCACATTTACAAACAGTAAATTTACAAATTGTAAATGTGGGTCTACTCTGAAGCAAAACACATGTCGGTGACCCGTACGGCACAACCACGAAAACCTCCAGAATATAAACTTGGTTTTGACGACCATGCGACAATCACCTCTCGAGCAGAGTGCATTGGAAAGAGATCTCCGAAGCACTTCTGTGATATCACCTTCTGCGGGCCACTCTCTGTCACGCGGGGGTGGGGGGGGGGTGGTGGCGGGATGCCCTGCTCCACGAGCAGTCCCAAGAGGACACTTCACCCGGTGGCAACGTGTTAGAAGGTGAATACAACCCCCCCCCCCCCTGAGCTGTCGTTTCTTCCTACGGAACGCCCGACACCCCTGACAGGTCCCGACGGACGAGGCGGGCGGCCGGAGGGCGACGTGAAGAACACCGGCGCCCGGTGGGGGGGGGCCGGGGCCGGCGATGCCGAGGACCCCCCCATCTACGGGGAGGTTCGCGGGGAGCTGTCCAAGGGGGGCCCAGAGGAGGCTTGGATGAGGGGGGTGGCCGCGCCCGAGGAGTGGGACTACGAGGAGGATGCGTGGAGACAGGTGGGTGGGGGCGGAGCGGGGGGTGCTGTAGTTGTGGAAGGGGCTGCAGTGGTTATGCAGTGCGTCGAGCAACTGCCATGATTTATGGATCTTTTTCGGCGGCGCGCAATGGCTGGGTTTGCCTAGTAGGAGGTGCGACCATGTGACCTTGCAACTTTGCGACCGTGTGACCGTGGTACTGCGTGACCGTGTAAATGCGGTACCGCGCGGAGCGCGCGTGAGTGCATCCTCACGGGCGCTGTCCTTTGGTAGCGAGACATTCACCTTCCACTTTTGGGACCTTATGTTGACTCTGGGGTGCGAGCTGAGTGGACTGTGCCCCACTCTGGGCCGCTGACTCATCATTTTGCCTCTCGAGGCCGCAGTTTGGATTTCGTCGCACACGGCTTTTGTATTTTCTCTTTATTTCTTCATCGGCATCATCATTGTGAGCCGTGATATATCCACTGCTGAATGAGGGTCGTCTCCATCCCTCGGTGTCCCGCGATGTTGCCATCCATCTCCCTTCATGCTCGTGAACCGATCTCATCGCTCTATCTGGACGGCGGTCGTCTTTCCACGTACGGTTCTCTCCCTCCGCCGTGGCTCCGTTAGTCTCGACCACCACCGCCGCCGAAGAATTGTCACGATGCAGGGCTGCGATGTGGTTTCAGAATTGATTCTCTCCTTTGGTTGTCACCACTCTTGTCCATGAGCCATCATCCCCCCCATCACCATCGTGAGCCCTGCCCCATCCAACTTACTTTTCTTTCCAGTCAATATAATGTCTCTGAATTGTCCTCTGTTCTTTGACCAATGTTTCTTCTATTTCTGTCTCTCGGGGTAATAATATTTTACGAGAGCGCATATTTATCTGAAACGTCGCCAGAGTGCATTTTCTGACTATAACGTTGCACGTGACCATACCCCCCCCCCGTGTGTGTGTGTGTGCATGTGTGTTTAACAGCAGAGGTCTCACTCCGAATCAGTTGAGCGGCAATATATTTTCATCGGTTGCGTAACGCTGTGTGGAAGCTACCTGGTCTGTCGCTCCGCACTAAGCTTCAGGTCTTCTCGGCCACGGTCATTCCCTCCCTTCTCTACGCTTGCGAAACGTGGACCCCCTTAATGGAACATCTTCGCCGGTTAGAAACATTTAGGCTAGCCTGCCTACGATCCATCCTGGGTTTAACCAGGCTGGATTGTTTGAGGAGCTCACAAATCCTTGAAAGATCTGGGCAAGGTCCCATCGGTGAGCTCCTCCGGCAGGAAAGGCTGCGTTGGCTGGGTCATGTAGATCGCATGCCCAGCCACCGCATGCCGAAACAGCTTTTGTTCGGCCGGATCGAGGGGGCTAAACGGGCGCGGCACGGGCTAGAGAAGAGATGGAGTGATGTGGTACAGGAGGACGTGAAGCTGAGTGGACTTGCCGATGACTGGTACCAGCGGTGTCAAGATCGGCCTCTGTGGAGGAGGCTCGTGAAGGACGCTACTGGGCAGTTGGAGGCTGTCGCCCTCCAACAACAACGGAGGGCGGAGGAGCGACGCTCACAACAACGAGCGGAGCGCCGGGTGGCTAAAGCACAGCAGGTTGGCACAGTAGGGGGCACAGGTGGTGCAGCAGCCAGTCATCTCAGTCATCTCAGTCAGTCGACCCGTGGCACCTGGGTCTGCCCCTTGACCTCCTGCCAGCGGGCGTTCGACACATTATGTGGCCTCAAGGTGCACATGGCCTGGCACAAGCATCGTGGTGATGTCACCGCCACTTAGTGGCCAATGGCGGTTGTTGTTGATGTGTGTTTTTATTCAGTATTTAAGGTGCGGCATGTGCTCCCAGTGAGCCTTAACAGCGAAAAAAATGGTATTTAAAAACCTGCTGTTTAACTGACGGCCGTGGTGTATAATTTATTCTATGCACACCACGGTGTCACTTTTTTTTAAAATGCGTCATATGTATGCATATGTTTTCTTGCCCCCGGGGGGAAACAAGTTAGATTGAAAATTATTTTTGCGGAGAACGAGAAAGCGAGCGTATGACGCCGCGTCGCACGAAACAACCCCCTCGGAAATTGTATAAAATTACCACGAGGCTAACGACTTCGAATGTCTGAGAAGCGGCGCGCGGTTTTAACTGCACGCCCGGCCACGCAGCGCCGCGGTTGGAGCCGCCACCGCCTCGCCCTACGGCGCGCGCCCGCGAAGTGGCCGGGAATTCAAATGACACCGTAATGAGCGAGCCTCTTAATTGCTTTTCCTGCGGCCGCTTTGCAAGCTGCGGCCAGCCGCGCGTGAACCAAATCGGGGTTATCCAAATCGGTGTTCCCGGAGGATCGCGTTGCCCCTCGCATTTTGTTGGTGCCCTGAACACCCAGAGGCATTTTCAGCAGCTTCTGATTGAAGTGTTGGTGGAGAACTGGGCGGGGGCGGGAGGCTGGAGGGGGGAGGAGGCAGAGGGGGGGGGGGCGGGTGGGGGTGCTGACTCGTGCGAGACGCAGAAATACGAGGTGGTAGAAGTAGGATACATATTGTACTTGGAAGGGGACATGATGATGCAGGCAGTGATGAGAAGGGAACTGACACATGTAGTCGGACGGACAACGACATGAACATTTAAAGCGTGTTATTCAAAAGAATTGAAGGAACGAGAAATAAGAGAGATTGGTGCCAGAAGGATGCCGCACTGCTTGAGCATATTGGCACAAGGCAGAGGGAAGTGGAAACATGACGAAATGTGCAGTGGGCACTTACGGGGGGCTATCTGCCCCCGGAGCGTGATGACGATGATGATGATGGTGAATGGGGGACAGCCATGGCGGAGTGACCTCCCGCAAGCGTTTGTAATCGGGGTGAGAGGGATTTCACGAAGATGCGGACGCAATAGCGATCGTTGGCTAATGGCTGTGGCTGTGAAAGTGATGATGACGATGCTGCTGCTGTTGTTGTTGCTGGGCTTGGGTTGTAATGGGGCACCGTGCATGGTACGATTCGCATCCCGCAACCCGGCGATTCCATTCATTTTTGACGAATAAATGGTCGGGATTGGATTCGAGAATCAACGATTTATTTTGTTTCGTTTGAATGTGGGGTGTTGTTTTTTTAGCAATATTTCTTATGCCTTCTTAGCCTGGATCATACAGTGAGGGAAAAAAGTATTTGATCCCCTGCTGATTTTGTACGTTTGCCCACTGACAAAGAAATGATCAGTCTATAATTTTAATGGTAGGTTCATTTGAAAAGTGAGAGACAGAATTACAGCAAAAAAATCCAGAAAAACGCATGTCAAAAATGTTTTGAATTGATTTGCATTTTATTGAGGGAAATAAGTATTTGACCCCTCTGCAAAACATGACTTAGTACTTGGTGGCAAAACCCTTGTTGGCAATCGCAGAGGTCAGATGTTTCTTGTAGTTGGCCACCAGGTTTGCACACATCTCAGGAGGGATTTTGTCCCACTCCTCTTTGCAGATCTTCTCCAAGTCATTAAGGTTTTGAGTCTGACGTTTGGCAACTCGAACCTTCAACACCCTCCACAGATTTTCTATGGGATTAAGGTCTGGAGACTCACTAGGCCACTCCAGGACCTTAATGTGCTTCTTCTTGAGCCACTCCTTTGTTGCCTTGGCCGTGTGTTTTGGCTCATTGTCATGCTGGAATACCCATCCACGACCCATTTTCAATGCCCTGGCTGAGGGAAGAAGGTTCTCACCCAAGATTTGACGGTACATGGCCCCGTCCATCGTCCCTTTGATGCGGTGAAGTTGTCCTGTCCCCTTAGCAGAAAAACACCCCCAAAGCATAATGTTTCCACCTCCATGTTTGACGGTGGGGATGGTGTTCTTGGGGTCATAGGCAGCATTCCTTCTCCTCCAAACACGGCGAGTTGAGTTGATGCCAAAGAGCTCCATTTTGGTCTCATCTGACCACAACACTTTCACCCAGTTGTCCTCTGAATCATTCAGATGTTCATTGGCAAACTTCAGACGGGCATGTATATGTGCTTTCTTGAGCAGGGGGACCTTGCGGGCGCTGCAGGATTTCAGTCCTTCACGGCGTAGTGTGTTAACAATTGTTTTCTTGGTGACTATGGTCCCAGCTGCCTTGAGATCATTGACAAGATCCTCCCGTGTAGTTCTGGGCTGATTCCTCACCGTTCTCATGATCATTGCAACTCCACGAGGTGAGATCTTGCATGGAGCCCCAGGCCGAGGGAGATTGACAGTTCTTTTGTGTTTCTTCCATTTGCGAATAAACGCACCAACTGTTGTCACCTTTTGATTTAAAGCTTTCGTGACTGCAGTAATTCATATTCTTAGTTTTTTCGGTAAAGTCACGTTGAAGATAAACAACAAAATAATAAAATATATATAAAACAACGTGACTTTACCGAAAAAACTAAGAATATGTTGTCACCTTCTCACGAAGCTGCTTGGCAATGGTCTTGTAGCCCATTCCAGCCTTGTGTAGGTCTACAATCTTGTCCCTGACATCCTTGGAGAGCTCTTTGGTCTTGGCCGTGGTGGAGAGTTTGGAATCTGATTGATTGATTGCTTATGTGGACAGGTGTCTTTTATACAGGTAATCTCAGCTCGTTACCTGTATAAAAGACACCTGGGAGCCAGAAATCTTTCTGATTGAGAGGGGGTCAAATTCTTATTTCCCTCATTAAAATGCAAATCAATTTGTAACATTTTTGACATGCATTTTTCCGGATTTTCTTGTTGTTATTCTGTTTCTCACTGTTCAAATAAAGCTATACTCTTTGGTTCTATTCGGTAAAGTCACGTAGGTAAAACCTACCATTAAAATTATCGACTGATCATTTCTTTGTCAGTGGGCAAACGTACAAAAGCAGCAGGGGATCAAATACTTTTTTCCCTCACTGTAAATGACAACATGATTTGCATACATCATAAATATATTAAATTCCCCCCCCCCCCCACAGAAGTGAAAGCAGGCGATTGTATTTAAGTCGATGCATAATTACATGCCTCGCTGTAAAGCAGTGGCGGTACGCCTTTGGGTTTGGAGGCAACCAGACTTTTTGACAAAAGAATAAATTGCAGGTTTCATGTTTTTTAAGCAAACCGAGCAAGTGCCAGGAATATATTTTCGGTCACGAGCTCGCGCGTCTTTCCCAATCAGATTTTTACGTAAATCATTTCTTTTTTAAATGGCATATTGCGCCTCTGCGGAACATATGGGAAACAAATATTATCTTTTGATGGCCATATGTGTCGAATGTTCCGTTTTATGTTCGGGGACTTTTATCTTGAAGTGTTGGGAGGACGTTGGGGGGGGGGGGGATCCTTATGCCGCATTATGCGAAGTCACGTAATGAAATAAACAACGCTATTAATTACAGAATTAACGGTAACAAACGTATGCATAAATAAATCCCAAAACTAATGACGTGTAAATAATGCACAAAAACCCATCGCAGACTCAATTGGCCCTCGCCCACTGCTGGAGCGTCCGCGGCACAGGGCGGCGTCGCGTTTTTGTGTCGGAAATTCTGCCGAGAGGGCCGACCGCAACGTCAAGGAAACCCCAATTCCTTTTTGGGGGGGGGGGGGGGGGTGCTGCGCGTGTCTTTCTGTTTTCGGTGAAGCGCACCGAATGTAATGCTCGCCGCTGCCTGATTCCCTGTGCCCCGACCCCCGCCGCCTCCCCCTGTTCAAGTTTTCAGGCTCTCAAGTCCCCTCCCGCTCTTTCCGTCCGCCTGTTGTCCGAGGGTCTCTGGTCTTGTGAAGTGTCATCACGCGTGCCTTTATCGCGCGCCATTGTCTCTTCGGTCGCTCGCTCCACGCCCCGCAGCGTTTCACTTCTTCCCTGTCTGCTACTTCTGGAACAAACATTTCTGAAAATCGGCCCCCCCCCCACCCTATCATGAAGACCCCCCCCACCGTCTCCTCCACTGTACCACTTCCCATTTGTGTCTTGAAATGGTTGCATTTCTAAAGATTTAATCATCATCGAGGTCAGCTAAAATATCACACACATAATGTAGCCGACATTGGCCAAACATCCCAATGCTGAACCCCCCTGAAAAATAATCTTGAGGCTCCACGAGGCCTTTCTGGGTAAACAAGCATAATAACAATAATAGTCTCTATCTACTGCTATTAAACTGTTTTATTTTACCAGGTAATGTCAACTGAACTATACAGCTCTTTCAGAAGCAACCTGGCCACAATTGATCGCTCAACGAGAAGTGGCTTATGTGTAAATTTATAGCAGCCAAATACTCTAAACGTGTGATGTTGATTCTAAATGTGGATGAAAAAATGCAAGGTTCCGGAGAAAAATCCATAACCACGGACAGAGAGAAACATGCAAACTCCATTATTTACAGGCGTCAGGGTTGGGATCGAACCCACGACTTCCTGTATACCAGTCGAGGTAGTTAACATCTCACCACCGTGGTGCCCTACTGCTGGATGAAGGCCTCCCCGATCCGTGGCCATCTCTGCACAGTTTTGCGATGCGGCGATCCATCTTGGCACACCTTGCACATGGGCAGAGAAAGTGTCACGGAATCGCAAAGTCTCGTCGTCGCGTTACAGAGCGGCAACGTTGTCAAACTCACCGTTGCCCGTGTGCCGTTGAGTTTGCTGGTGCTGCTGCTGCTGCTGCAGTGGCAGATGAAGAAAAAAAAAACGCGACGTCAATTTCTTTTACAAACAATCGCAGGCGTGCTCGTGAACGGGAAATATTTGCAATGCGATTTTAAGAGGGCCCCCCCCCCCTCTCTGCAAACAGCCCCTGCCGGCACGGGCAGCCCTTTTCTTTTAGCACCGCTCCCTGGTGTATAAATGAGCTATTCTCTTTAACCTTTTGCGTTGTAAATGGAGTGCCAGCAACTCGCATTGTAACCTTTCTGCAAGGCACAACTTTTTTTTTAATGGAATAAAACATTGAAATGCCAGAGAGTAAACAGTTTAATTCCGCCGGAATTAAAAATGCTGCGCAAACGCTTTCGAGGGGATTAATTGTGCACGAGGAGGAGTGATCTGGGATTTGAGCGTGCATCTATTCCGCCTGTAAAGCTGCACCTATCGAAGTTTTAAGAGAGTGGAGTATTAGACAAGTACGCACGCACGCACTCGCTAAATTCCTTACCTTCGTTCTATGGAGTAAGCCCGCACATCGTCGGAACCTACTACATTATTTAAAATAATTATAATCTTATCGTATTTACATTACTTGTAAATTTGAATGCTGATCCTTCCCGTTGCGTGGGTGGTCGTGGTTGTGCTGCTGTGTGGCTCTCTCGACCTGTTATTTTTCGGGCGGTGCCGCTCGTTGTTGTTCGGCACCATGTCCGACGTTTCGCTCCACGTGCTCGGAACTTCTTCAGGAACTGAGGAAAATTTGATTCGGTTCCTCAAGACACTCCCGAAAGAATATGCGGTGCAACTGGAGTGGTGGCGCAGTGGTTGGCGCGCACCGTGGTACGAACCTGGTGACCCGAGTTCCATTCTAGGCCACTCGTACTGACCAGCATGGTTAAGTATGGTCAAGTAATCACCTTCACTGACAGTGTGGAGAGGCCTACATCCAACACCTCCGATTAGCACGGTTGGCTACGCACGGTGTGAAAGAAGTGCAACGTGCACACGTACATACAAAGGTGTTTTTGTTTTATTTTCTCGTGTTACACTTGGGAAATTGCTTTTTTGCTGAACTTATTGAAACCCAAGTCTCCCTTAAGAAAGAGACTCCAGCCTCTGTGGGCTCTCACCTGGTTATAAAGGTCATCGGGGTTCACCCATGTCCTCTAATTAGGCATTTAGCAATGACTCCCTCCACCCCCGCCCCCAGCAATACAATAAATTGTTTCGGTTCAGGCCCTCATTCAATTCACTTTTGCTTGTCCGACTTTCCCTGCCTTGTTTGTACCATGCCCTCATTGCGCGGCGTCTCGGTGGAGTTTCCTTCGCTCCATTAGCCCAAATGTATCGTTAGCGTTTAATTTGCACGCGATTTGCGTAAATTGTAAATAGTGGATTCTGACGCGCGCGATGTGATGCGCGCGTATTTACGGGCGTGCGAATACATTGCTGGCCCACGCATCACGCCGCTGTTGCTTGCCTGCGCCCCAAACACGGGTTTCTTTAAAGTGTCCCCGCGTCCGTGTGTCCGTGTGGTTCCCCACCTCCACCCCCCGTGCTTTTGGTAGATACACGGCGTTCCACCGGATGAGGGGGTCAATGAGGACGATGAGGGGGGCCCTGGGGAGCCTCCGGGCGTTGGTGGGGGGCCCGGTCGGGGACTGGGTGGCGCTCCGCCCCCCCAAACCTCGTGGGAGCCCCAGGTGGGTGCTGGCAATTTCGCCAAGTTAATTGTTTACGTGGCTTTTTTTTCGTGTGTGTCCCCGTCAGGGTAAAACGGTTGGGACAAATGAGGTCAACAGATGATGACCGTAGATGAGAGAAGATCGAGTGCAGAGGGGACAGAGGGAAGAACAAAGCGGGGCAGGGCAGTCCAAGCGAGAGGCACAGCGCAGATACGGCATTACAAACGAGAGACAATAAAACGAGAGGCGGGTTCGATAAGATGAACAGCTTCGATTTAAAGATTTCGTGACTGCAAGGATTCATCTTCTTTGGTTCTTTCGGTAAGGTCACGTTACCGAAAGAACCAAAGAAGAAGATGACCAGTACAAACGAGTCGGCTGCAAACAAGACGAGACAGAAGAAAGAAATGAGACTGGGCAGTGTAAATCGTGCTGATCAAACAAAGACCGTCGAGGCAGTCGGAACCAAGGAGTCCCAATGATAGCTGGAAATGAGGCAAAGTGGAATCCTTTGTCGAATCCAACCGTGACCCTGAATTTGGACGATTTGGCGATTTAGCGATTTGGCGTGGCTCGGCGGCATGCGTTGCTTTACGTCTGCCCAGCGACGGCACCGGCGCAAAGCTCGCCGTCGCTCGCGAGCGTCGGAGTTTGATAAGTAACGAAGAGCATTAGCGCATCGTGAAAGTAAGGCGTGTCACGTGTGTACGTGTTTAAGGGCACTGCGTGCGTCGATTGACTTTTCTGGAAAATCCTGCGTTCGGGGAGGAAACCGGAGTGGCCGGAGGAAACTCACAAATCCAAACTGAAAACGTTCAGTAGATCGACACGAACACGTTAGCAGCCTACTTGCCGCCGTACATTTAGTTTTGTTTGCGACGAAGAAAGAGCCATCGCCCAAAACGCGTCCCCTATTATATACGTTTATCGCGTCGAGGCGGCAGAGTGTGTCCGGTTTGTCGTCAGTCCTGCTGCACCACTGTGCCGCCGCGGGCAGAGGGGCGGACCCCGTTCGCCCGTGGTCGTGACCTCTCACCCGGCTGCCACGGGGTCTCGGGCTCACGAGCGGGCGTAGCAGCGCTCGCCCGCCCGTAAGCCCGCGACCCCGCGAAACCGCACTACGGGAATTGGCCAGCGGGCGTAGCAGCGCTCGCCGGCCAATTCCCGTAGTGCGGTTTCGCCGTGAGTGAGGCGAGAGGAGGCGGGGCCTCGGTTGGCTGTGCCCGCGGCGTGACGTCGCGCATTTAGGAAACGGAGAGAGTGCGGGTGGAGCTCGGAGCGCCGAGCCGGTGCTGCCGAGATCCTGGTTTAAAATCCGAGGTTCAACCGCCCGTAATTAAACCGCTGTCTCAAGTGGAGCGAGCGAGTGGATGGTCTCAGCCCAGTCTCCAAATACTACGTAAAAATAAAATAATTGTAAAAAAAGAAAATGGGTTTTCAATGAAGTTGGCAAAAATTCCATCCAAGAGTTAAAGATAAAATAAAAATGCTTCGATTTCCATGTCACACAAGCATTGCTTTGTAGCACGGTGTTGTGGAAAGTGCTCCCGCTCAGGATAAATAATGTAGCTTGAAGGGAAGTAGTTCTGTGATGTCACACTCCACGGGTCGCGATTCACTGCTGTGCGAGAGTTTCGAACAGATACTTTGTCTCCTGACATGACGCTGATAGTACAAGTGGAATAAAATTGGGTGAAAACAGAAACGCACATTACATGTCCGCAGGCCACACGCCCAGGAAAAGGCAACCGTGGTTTGCTTTTCTTTTTTTTCTCTCCATTTCATGGGTCGGCGGTAAAGCATCCACAAATGACTTGTAAAAAAAAAAGTTTGGCGGCGTTGGCGGCGGCGACGGCGGCACCGGAGCCAGGACTTGGGGGGACGCGGACGCTTCACCGCACGTGATTCATCGTCCAGAAACTTGGGGAAGTGCGTGGCCGTCACGGTTCAGGCGCTTGCCGAGAAATACGACCGCAGTGGCGGTCGCTCGCCGCCGTTAAATACCCAGCGAACACCTGGGGGCTTCACATGGGCGTTAACCCTCGCGCAGGTGCTGGACTGCAGTGACTGCCAACTATTAATAAATCTCGTATGGAGAGAGAGAGTGTGTTTGTATGATATAGTACCGAAAGTCGATCTACCCTTGTAAATATTGACATTTGACAGAGATAGAAGAAAATTATTACTCAATTACATGGAATGACTCGCAAACGATTAACTCCCGGAGGGGGCGAGGGGTCTCGGCTGCCATTGCTGACGTGCAAACTTCCGTGACGTGGTGGATGAAAACGGCCTTCCTCAAACTGTGAATGAATCTCAAACTGACGAGAGAGAGTGAGAGAGACCGTTGAGGTGGCCCCACGTGAACGACTTTGGAGTGGGACACGGAGATGCGCCGAGACGGAGGTGTTCCCTCTCGAGCGGAATCACAACGTGGGTGACGCCGTGACAGCAGGGTTGGCCTGGGGACGGTAGGGGTGGGGGGGCTAACGCTGTGTCGGTCGGGGGCGCCGAGCCGGCACCGGCGACAATCTTTGGTTTATATCCGAGGTGGCCGCCCCCGCGACTGCTCCGGGGTTCCCAGCGGAGCGGATTGATGGCCTCGGCATGGTCGGCGAGGACCGAACGGGGAAGGAAAATCGCTACGAAGAATCTTTTGCCTTTCGGTTTGGCTGAATCCCGCCGTGTGGATGATGAACGTGGAAGAACCGGGGCTGAGGCGGGAGAGGCAGGCCTGAAAAGAGGTGATGATGATGACGCTATGCCCGTCACATTGGGTGTTAGTGGTCCTGCCGCCGTGCGGCGGCTCTGGAGAGTTTCCTGGTTGTCGTCGCATGTTGTTCGGCTCGATGTCCGACGTTTCACTGCAGCCCCGTCAGCCAGCACGCGAAGTGAATCGTCGGACATTGTACCGGACAACACGCGGCAACGACTCCGAAACCACATCGGATGGATACCAAAAGGCGGCTCGAAGAGTGAACCAGAATTTGCAGGACTCTCGAGTGGACGTGGAGACGGCCCAGGAAAGGAATGAGTGGAGAACAAGGGTCAGCAAGGTAGACTCCACATGAAGCGGGAATTGCCCAGAAGAAGGAGAGTGCTAAAATGATTACGAAATTTTTCATAATTATCGACGAAATTAATTGAATGTTGAATAAAATATTTTCTTTTTTTCTAATCGATTAATATGGCAGACGCCAGGCAACCGGCTTCCAAGACGGCGGCGCACACGCCCAGCGTGATGTTGTGGCCATCGGCAGTGATGACGACGATAACCTCATCAATACAGCGGTCCTGCCATGCGAATGTGGAATTTGCATCCACTGCTTCAAATGCCGCCGTACCAACAACGAAGAAAGCCACCACCCAGAATTTACGATCACGGGAAAGCCTGTTTTGTTTTTTTGCAGATACGCGCCCATGCATATTTCACCGCGGCACATGCACTCCAGCAAATGTTATGCGCATGCTTCTGTACGGTCCGTGTGTGTGTGTGAAATTCCGTGCGCAAAATTCGGAGAAGGTTCCACCCTCATTACATTAAAGCCCCCTCTGTAAGCGAGGGGAAGGGCGAGTGCCTGCTGGGAAGAAGGAGAATAAATAGTTGTTGTGCCGCAGTTTGAAGCACAGAGTGAGTGTGTGGGGGGGGGGTGGTGGCGGGAGGGGGGGCGAGGGTAACGAGTGGCAAGCTCGGGGGCAGCAATGGAATGCGAAACGCAACAAACACTTTACGACATCACGATGACGTCGCAGCCACGCGTTGCACTTTACGTGCCGTTTTTTTTTTACACGAGAGGCCGTTGTGTGCAAGCGCACAGCATGGCACGACTGGCAGCGCAGAGCAGGGATGTATAATTTATGCCGAATGGATTCTCAGTGATCTCCGAGGACATGTTTGTTGCGTGGCCACGAGGGGCTAATGGGCCTGCGAGATCTTCAAAGTCGGTTTCGTCGTCGTTTTTGACTGCAGGAATGAGGCGTCGTTATGTGGCCGGGGTGTTTAATTTCCGTGTGAACGTTTCGTGAAGCGGCCCGCTAATTTTGTTCCAACAACCGAGGTTGTGCTTTTGTCTTGATGCCCACGGTTACGCCGCCTGGTCCAGGAGCTCGTCCATTTCTCAGACCGTGAAGGGTAGAGTCGAGTCGGAGTCGTTAAAAGTCAGAATATTGACTTCCTGCTGAAATCCATCATCGGGGCATTGCTTGTCTGCTGTTTACAGCCCTGAGCCAGGAGCAGAAATTCCACATTCCCATGGCAGGGGCGAGTCTAAACCAGATGGGAAACCACTTGACTTTCCCAAAAAGTGGTCGTCACTTTATCTACTTTATCTACCCCGATAGGTTGATGGGCTGAGTCAACCCCCAGCCAGGATTTGAACTCACAACAGTCTGAATTGCTCTGCCACTGAGATGCCTGGCCAGATAAATGCGGAGATTGCTTCAATAATTTATACGCTCAGAGTAATGACTCAAAACACTGGCACCGTTTTCCATGTATGTATAATAATAGGGTTTTTTCCCTTTTTTCTGGCAACAAAGCTGAAACCTTTTTACGAGGATTCATGTCTGCATTAACCACAATACTTGCAGTCAAAATGCAAACAAAAAAACACGCTTATAAAATAGGCATTGTCCTTGAAACTGATTGGTCCACACAGAGACAGCTTTCTTTTGAGCCTCGTCTGTGGTTAATCTGTGGTTAATGCAGACATGAATCCTTGTAAAAAGGTTTCAGTTTTGTTATATTTTGGTACTGGCAAAGGAGGTATAATGTATGTATGTTGAACTTCTTTCACACTGTACGTCGCCAACCATGGTGATCGGAGGTGCCGGGAAGGACAACAACATGCAGTTGTTCGAAATGTTAACCAGCATGTGATGTCAGGGTATGAGTCATGGTATACACCCTTACAGTAAAATAAATCTGCCAACGCAACAAAAACTATTTATGTCGGCAGACCAACGTACATTGTGCGGAGAATATGACACCCAAAAGACAGCAGTTCTAGCACACGATTCGTAAATAAAGATCGTGGCTTCAGAATAAACATAACCCTCGGTTCGCTAACATTTTTTTATTTTGTACAGAACATTTTAGCCCCCCCCCCCCCTTGCGTAGACTGTTGTTGTTGCCACCTTGTGCCAGACACAATGCGTTAGCGCGCGTGCAGTCGTTTTGAACGTTGGCACACACCCCACTGGGCGACCTCCAGGGTTTAAAAAAAAAAAACATTTGCCTGCGAACTCCGGCCGCCCAAAGCGCCAGGCTGTACACACAAGCGTCATGTCATACGGCAGCACCGCCAGCGAAGGAGAATGTCTCTTGTGACATTCTGTCGCGTGCGTGCGTTTACTCGAACGCAGCTCGTTGCCCAGGGTAACTTGTTTGCTGTAAGCAGAGTG
The DNA here is from genome assembly GCF_048934315.1 of Petromyzon marinus. NCBI lineage: Eukaryota > Metazoa > Chordata > Hyperoartia > Petromyzontiformes > Petromyzontidae > Petromyzon > Petromyzon marinus. Next base: position 17,213,556 of record NC_133690.1, on the reverse strand, counting down.
CTGTTTGTTCATAGCTGGGAAAAAGTGAAAGCCAAGTAAAGATATTGCTATGTATTTGTACACTTATGAGCAATCGGGCTTAGACTGATAGTTCTGTTTGGTGCCCACGATAATCATTCATTGAATTTGTGTGCCAACCGTGCTACTTGGTGCCACTTGACCGAGCTGACATGTTGGCTGTGCCGTGCCTCCCTTCCTACCACCACCCCCTTCCCTTGCGTGGGTGCAGTTCAAAGGTCGTGCCAACCTGCACGTTTTCGAAGATTGGTGTGGCTCGTCCGTGGGACAGCTTAGGAAGAACATCCACTTCCCCATTTTCCCGCACGTAAGTCGGTGTGTGGGGCGGCTGGCCGGTGTCACCAGCACCAGGCACAACAGGCAGGGGGAACATGGGAAACTCAAACAGAATTATCGCTGCGGTGCCACTGCTGTTAGATAGCGGGGTGTTTGACATGGTGTGGATGACACACGGATTGTGTTTCCGCATCAGCCAATCGAACAGATACTGCACATTCTGCATTTATTGAATAAATAAATAAGCCGTGCTCTGATTATTTTCTTATATATTTATAGTCAATCGTTCAAAGTCCATCTCGAGATTGCCAGACAATTCGTAAAGCACGCAGTTTTAAGCACGGAGGCGCAGCAAACCACAGACAACCAGGAAAGCGGAGAGAACCGATGCTATCAACAGTTACCCAAGCTCTCTGTGGTTCTATATTGGGACCTTAGTTCAACTCCATTCATGAAAGCATGTGGGAGGAAACTGGAGTACCTAGAATAAAGCCACATCTACGAGGATGGTAACGCTCAACCTCCGTAAAAAATGAAAATTAATCTACTTGCTGTACTGCCATCATAACTTGACAAGCGAGGAGATGGCGACCTCTACCCCTTCTTTCACACCATACATAGCCACACGTGGTAATCGTAGGTGGAGAGAAAAACCGGAGGACCCCGAGAAAAATCCACGCGACCACGGGGAGAGAGACACACACAAACTCCAAATACACAGCAGGCGTCAGGGTTGGGATCGAACCGACGACCTCCTTCATACCAGGCGAGGGAGTCAACATCTCGCCCACGGGTTCGGAAGTAGTTTCACAAATCCTGTGACCCAGTGATCCTCGCCTCCACGTGCTGGGTTTAGAGGCCTCCTGCTCCACGAATAATGATGTGCACCTCGCGCCCCTCCCCCCCCCCCCCCCCGCATCATCCACGTACTGCCGACCCTCGTCATTCAACGAGTTACTGGAAAAAATGTGTATCGAGATGCAATTCAAGAATCATTTGGTTCACGTTGTGTTTAAAACGATTCAAGATGAATTTCAATAGATTCAGAAATCAATGGAAATCAAGAAAAAACGTGGGTTTTACTTGGTGCTGAATTTAGCGCCTCTAGTGCCTGCGGGGGGTCACTTGACAAAATATTACATAAGATACACATACGAACAGAAAATCATCCATTCTTGCTTGATGAGTGCATGGTATAACTTGTAAATCTATTTTTAATGGACAAATCTGTTACCACATGACCACCGCTCATTGCGTTGCTCGCAAGCGAGGTGGTGAGACTGGTAAACCTGGAGAGCTGGTTTGCATAATAACCTTTAAATACGAGATACAAGCATCGCGTCTGCTGGGTTTTTTGACATTCCTCATAGACACCGGTGTAGCTGTCAACCGCATCAGAACATGGGGTCAGCAGGCTGATGCGCAATTGTGGCCACGCAACGCAAACTCTAGACCACGGAGTAAACCCACGGTCGTCTGCGCTCCTTCAATGAAGGAGGAATAGCAAAACTACACCGACTCTCTCCTGAAGCCCTCTCGTGGCAAGCAGACCTTGACATTGGAATTCAGCTCCTGAACATCTTGCCATCACAGGCAAGGATAAAATTGCTCACACTACCTCACCCAGCCAGTTGTGTCTACAGACAATTTTAGCTCCGTTGCCTCCGGCCAATTCTGTGGGATACCGGCAATTAAACTACGCGTAGAGCATAAGTCACGTTGATTTATACGACGTATACTGCCTTGTGGCAATTTCATCCGAGGAAGTCTTGTCAGCCCATCATATAGGGCGTAGCGTTTAAAAGTGATGGCTTTTTAAGTTGTCGCCATTCCGGCTCATTACCCCGTGCCGCCACGGTAAATGTGGAGCTCAGCGAGCTTTTGCCCGCTCGGGATGGACTGATGCGTCGGTTCATCGATCAGTATCGATTATCGAGCTAGTAATGCACGCCTGGGGATCACGCGCGTATGCAGTCCGTTGTCGTAGATCCATGTGTACGTTTCGCAATCGCGCGTATGCATTACCTCCACCCCTTGGTGAGGAATACATGCGTGGGTCAGAGAGCGCACGCAAGATATCGACAGCATATTGACGGTTTAGGGAAAAGTAAGTGGTCTTGGGCGGGGCGCGTCGATGGAAAGGGGGGGAGCGATGGCCGGTGGTTGAGACTGACGGGAGGAGGGGGGGCACGCAACCGAGAGGACGTCCCAAGCGGAGGGTGGTGCGGTGATTAATATTGTCTGGAGCGTGCGGGGGAGCCGAGATGAATCATTGCGTCATCAGACAATGAGAGATGGCGATTGCTTTGGTGGGGGTGGCGGGGACTCATCTAGCAGTAGATAGATGATAGCCGACGAAGTAAAGGCCTACACATCCACAGAGCTTCAATGAACGCTGTTAAGATTCGTAGCACAGAAATAGATGTAGGCTTTGACTTTAACATCTATTTCTGTGACCAGTCACAAGCTAATCCCTTAGCTATTTCAATGCTAAATTACTAGTTGCCTCTGTGGATGTGTAGGTTTTGACTTTAACATAGCCATTTCCGTGACCAGTAAGAAGCTAATCCCTCAGTTATTTGATATGCAAACCCCCTTTTGTCAAGGGCCTCACTTCTCCCAACCAGCTTAAAGTCGCTACGAATCTTAACAGCGTTCATTGAAGCTCTGTGGATGTGTAGGCCTTTACTTTAACATCTATTTTTGTGACCAGTCACAAGCTAATCCCTTAGCTATTACAATGCTAAATTACTAGTTGCCTCTGTGGATGTGTAGGTTTTGACTTTAACATAGCCATTTCTGTCACCAGTCACAAGCTAATCCCTCAGCTATTTGATATGTAAACCCCTTTGTCAAGGTGCCTCACTTCTCCCAACCAGCTTAAAAGTCGCTACGAATCTTAACATCGTTCATTGAAGCTCTGTCGTCCTGACAGGTCTGTTCCTTTCACCTGAAGACGGCCGCTTGCGTTGTGGCCGAAACGTCGTGAGAATTTTATTGTGTTATTTTATTCTCATTCTACGTGACTTTACTGAAAGAACCAAAGAAGATGAATCCTTGCAGTCACGAAAGCTTTAAATCGAAAGATGGTGATGATGTTTTTGATTGTAACCAGTCGGCATGACCCCCACCCCGACACCCACAGGCGGTGCTTTCACTTCCCACAGTGGAACAACAATGAATTAAAAACATAATTTCTTGCGTTTTATCGGGAGTCGTGACAATTAATCAAATTGGCAGCGGGGTGAATAGTTCACTCCCAAGTGTCGGATGACATTAATTGCTTACAAACCTCTCAAACTGCTTCAACTTAATTCAGCAATGGGTTCTTTAATGGGTTGCTCTTTTATGGCCATGTCTCTATCTTTAGACACTTAATATTCTCCTTTTCCCCCAGTTCATTATACCAAATGTATCAGGGAGGACACAAAAAAATTCTCCCCTCTTTTATATTTATTGCAGCCGGTCTTTTTTTCACGTTTTTGCTTTATTTTTCTGCATGTTATCTTTTTTGTGTTTTTTGTCGTTTTGTGGCGGGGGGGGGGGTTATGAAACGTAATGTTCCACTTACCTAGCAGTCTTATTACCTAGTCATCTTACCTAGCTATCACACCTAGCAGTCACTGCTCAGCAGTTTTTGACACTTCAGTGCAAATATAGCAGATTTGAAAACTATGAGTGTAGAATATTTATTTATTTTTTGCAAAGTGATAATTTAAAGGGAAAAAAAGTTAACTTTTCGGTTGACATGCCATCATTCCTTCTAATATCCACCACGGACACTGTGAGCATCCAGAGGAATGGGTAATGCGATTACGGAGCACTAGGCCTTTATTGATTCCTCATCGTATAAGCTAGACACACAACGATTTCCCACACTGGTGATTCGATACATTGTCATGCTTGGGGGGGGGAGGGGGCATTCCATTCATCGTTCAATTCTTTTTAAATTTCGATTTGGCCATCTCATTTTTATCATTTCCTGGTTTGTCCTCTCCCGTTTGTAATGTTTTCTTCTCCCCGTTAGCCCAAGTCGCACACGTCGGCGTATCCCTCGCAATGAATTCGCTCATATCCGAAAACAACCGGGTCTAAACGCGCACTATTCGACGCACATATTTACCACGCGGTAATCCATCAACACGATCGATCTGCGCGTCGTTAGCATACCCCGGCAAAGGGCCCCCCACCAGCCGTTTTGAGTGACGGTTTGCCAAAAAGAACACAGCCGGTGCCTCTGCCACACAGATCAAAAAATCCGATTGGCCGCCGCTCGTTCGCCGGCTTCCCCCTTCCATCGCCGGCTCCCCCCGACCACTCGGCGCACTCAAATGAATGGCCGACCATGCTGGACACCTGCTTAGCTGCTCTGTTACCGCTTCACAAAAAAAATACTCTCATTCGAATTACTTCTCAGTCCGACCGATGCGCTCCCATTAGCCCCGTAGCGATAGCTGGATCCACCACCTCTATAAATCCGTCGGTAGAATAAGCGGAATTTTTTTGCGATTATTTGTAATAATGTAACCTTGAATACTAACGGTTCCATATACCCCCTCCGCTGTGGAAGGCGCGGTCGGGAATATCTGCGGTGCCGGTGCCGTGAGTCCATCTCGCTGTTTCAAGGACCCGCGCAGTAGACCTGGGCACAAATCCAGGTTTCAGCCGCCCGCGATCGAAACTGGGCTCTCGGGCGTGGGCGAGGGAGTCGTCTCAGCCCGGTCACCGATGTCCTGCACAAAAATAACGCATAAACATTAATTAGCGTTCCGAACATTCGGCTAAATTCTAGCTCTTAAGAATTAAAAATAAATATTGCTTTGACTGTCCGTGCATTGAAAATTACCCTCAGTGGAAGAGTGGGTGGGAGAGTGCTTTGCCCCTACTCTGTGGACTAGAGGCCACTTAAAGGGTTCTCTTACCACCAAGGGCTGCAACTGCTTTGTGAGAGATCCTCGTGGACGCTTCATCTCATGACGAGAGGGCAAATGGCACTTTTTGGGATAAAATATGGAAAAATACAATCAATTTTATTTATTGAAGGAAATTACACGGTATTCGCATCTGGCTCGGCCATACTGGGCCCTTCCTTCCTTTCCCAGCCACCTAGGCCACAGAGCGGCGGTGGCGGGCACACAATTATTTCAGCCGCCGAAATTGAAACAAATCTCCACTCTGTTTCGGCACTTCCCCTCTCGCAAGCGGCGCTTAAGGAATGGCGAGAGGCCACATCAATTTAAACGCGCCTTCCCTCCGCCCCCCCCCGGCTCGTGAACAAATGTAATTTCCTGTCGTACAAATTGCCGAGAAATATCGCCCCGCCCGGCCCCCCACCCCCACACCCCACAACGCGCTTGCGGGGATGCGTCGTGCGCTATTTCCTCCACGCGCGAAACCGAGCGGGCCCCATAAAACACCCGCGCGCGGGTCAGCCGCTTACCAGCACCGCGCACACACCTAGCCGGGCAGAAAATTGTGGCCCAATTAGCAGCTGGGGATGCGCGCCGTCCTATTATCGTTTTTACGTTGCGCCAGCGTGGAACGCGGCGCGGAGGTAGATGTTCCGTGTCGTGCCGGTTAACGGCCGCGGCTGGAAATTGCACCGGTCGGCGCGTCACGGCTCGTGCCAATGTTCTCGCTAAATTACAAGAGGCGTTAATAACAACAGAGGAGCAGCTTACCCGTACAAAATTGGCAATGCAGGTTCGTTGTTGAATGGTTGGGGTCTGTTCATTAAAATGTAAATGTGATATATTTTTTTTGAATGTATTTACAAGTTCGACTTGGGCATACTCGTACATGTCACAGTCATTTTGCAATCAGCAGCTCTTGCGTTAAATAAAAGTGTTCATGTTTATTTTTTCCAGCGTGACCTGTGCCCACCCAGTCAATCCATTCAATCGTGGGCCAATAAAATAAAAATTACTTGGCGGTAAATGAGCAGCGATCGTGCATTTTTTAGACCATTGCACACTCAGGTTAAAGACGTCATTCAAACTTAAGACAAGTAAGCGGGCTTGACAGGACACGTCATGACAAGAAGGGGCGACGACCGATGAACAAGACTAATTACAGAGTGGCCACATAAATCTTTTACATCATTCGAGTGCTCTCTGTGCATCAGCTGGCCAACTTTGTCTCCTCGGTGCTTACATTTACACGCACATACGAACACTGCACCAAGCTCTCATTTTAATGACGAGTCGATTTGTCAGCACACGGATTGATCATGAACGCCGAATTAAATTAAATGAGATTATACTCTTTTTGCGGTGTACAAGCTGTGTGTTTTGTCGTGCTGTGCTTTTGCAGAGTCGAACGTTTGTTAGCAAGCTCGCTCTGACACCAAAGTGGAAGAACTACGGCCTCAGAATATTTGGCTACCTGCACCCGTCCACCGAGGGTACGTGTTTCCCCCCCCCCCCCCCCCCAGTGCCTCCCCGTGGTGTGCCGTCCCGCTGCCAAGATCGCGTGCATTTGCTGTTTCGGTAAAGATTTTTTTCCAAATGCACTGGCCGAGAGTCGTGCACGTTAATCTAACGAGAAGTACGGGAGACAGCTCCCCGTCATCTCCCGTTCCTAGCTCCTCGTCATCTCCCGTTCGTGGCCTCGCACCGTCTGTACCCATAAATGCACCAGCGTCAGTGTGGTCCAGTGGGTGTGCACGTGAACCACCACCACTGTCACTCATTGGTTTTTTCGGTAAAGTCACGTATGTAGGAATAGCATAAAATTATATTAAAACAAATCAATCACGACGTTTCGACCGCAACACAAGCGATCTTCATCAGGTGTAAAAAACAAATCACGGAGGTAAATACAACAAGAAGATGAGATACGAGAATTCAACAAACCCAAGAAGAAAAAATGTGATGCACAACCGGTCAGGTCAACAACACAGTTAGGCACTTAGCTGGCGGACCACGAATCTCAGAAGAGTGTTAAATTTCGTGTTCAACCTCTCGATTGAACTTTCCAGCATAGACAGAGTGAACAAATACAAGGTACAAGTCAAAAATACATATACAGAGACACCAAGAGGCAAGGACGGATAGAGAAGAGAGGAAAAAGCAGTTGGATGAACAGAAGCCTTAAATAAGAAGTGAAGGTGGGGGGAGGGGCCAGAGAGAAAGGGCTTCTGTTCATCCAACTCCTTTTTCCTCTCTTCTCTGTCTGTCCTTGCCTCTTGGTGTCTCTGTATATGTATTTCTGACTTGTACCTCGTATTTGTTCACTCTGTCTATGATGGTAAGTTCAATCGAGAGGTTGAACACGAAATTTAACACTCTTCTGAAATTCGTGGTCTGCCAGGTAAGTGCCTAACTGTGTTGTTGACCTGACCGGTTGTGCATCACATTTTTTCTTCTTGGGTTTGTTGAATTCTCGTATCTCATCTTCTTGTTGTATTTACCTCCGTGATTTGTTTTTTTACACCTGATGAAGATCGCTTGTGTTGCGGTCGAAACGTCGTGATTGATTTGTTTTAATATAATTTTATGCTATTCCTACATACGTGACTTTACCGAAAAAAACAATGGGTAATTTATGCAGTCACAAAAGCTTTAATTATTTATCACCACCACTGTCGTCATCACGACCGTCGTCATCATGACCATCATAATCATCACGGTCATCCTCATGACCGTTATCATCATCACGGTAGGCCACAATCAACCTCGCTGCTGGGTGAAAGCGTCTCAAAGCTATCGTCGTTCCTCACGCTCCAAACGATGCAATAATCCGCCCCGCGCCTGCACACGAGACGATTTAATCGCTGCGTCTTATCGGAGGACGTCCTCACGGACGCTTTCCATCCCTTGGCTGGCGCTCCATCATAATGCTTGTCCATTGATCGTCATCTCTGGTGACGTGTCCTGCCCAAACCCACTTAACTTTTCTTACCAGTTAAAAAAATGTTGCGTTTGACCTGCGCGTGTTCTCTCATCTGCACCTTCCTCTGTCTGTCTCGCTTTGTAAATTCGGGCAAGCATCTGTGCACCTTTCGTTTTTAATTCTTTGTTTCAATTCCCTTGTTAACTTCCCTGTTGGTGATTCATATACCGCAGTGGTTATTGCGCACTGATTAAAAACCTTCCGCATACTTACGCGGCTGTGTAATATTTAACTTGTACACAGAGGTCATTCGTATTATTGCCACCGCGATGAAGCATGGGAAATCCCTTAGGCCATTTTCAGAGTCCATAATCCCCCCTGTTCTCGACATCTTGTCAGTGGTTTGGCCTTTTCTGTGTTAAATGTTTGCATTAAAACCGACGGGGGGAGGCTCTTGCCTCGTAACGTGAACTATTGTCCTCGCCTCCATATGTCTCAACAAGTTATAATATTTATAAACCACATGAGATGACGAGGGTCTGTGTCGCCCTATGAAAATGAAAAACGTTGTGGTCAGTCCGTTTGCACGCTGCCTTTTTGCCCAGGTAGGCAAACTCTGGACCCGTCTCCACTTTCTAGCGTCATTCGTCAAGTGATGAGGCACAAGTCTCAACCGGTCTGCACTTTGCCTGCCTAAGCAACTGCTGTCGAATAACATTGGTCCTGGAGACCCCCCCCCCCCCATCGACCAATGAAGCCGTGCGATATTTTCTGTTTTATAATTTTCACACGATGAACCCCGCCCCCCCACAGCCTCTTTATCCGTCGTCTTTTTTTTTTAATTCTCCACAACGCACCGCGGCAGTGGCGGCGCGCACGCTTAGCGTCGGATGTTCATCGAGCAGCTCGTCGCACTGGCCCTTGTAGAGCGCGAGGGCTCGGAGGCTGGAAAACGATCTCGCCTTGTGCCACCCCCCACCCCCTCCCCACAAATTGTGCCGTTGCGTTTACACGTTCCCGGCATGGCCTAGGGAAGCAGGTCGTGGGTTCGATCCCAACCCTTGACTCCTGTGTATTTGGAGTTTGCGTGTCTCTCTCTCTCCCTCCCCATAGTTGCGTGGATTTCGCTCTTCTGAAAAAAAGCTATATAGCTCAGTGGGCCTTACCTGGTAAAATAAAAATAGTTTTAGTTCATAGTTTAGCATGGCGCTTGCATTTGCTGTCATGTCGGAAAAGGCAGTGCAGTCGGGGGGAGGTGGGGCAACAGAAAAAACAAAGAATAAACATCATGCGCACGCATGGATTCTGTGACGCTCTCCAACGCGCGCCTATGCTCGTAATTCTTTAACGGTGATGGTAACGCCGCGTTTGAAGGTGCACAACGAGGCATCGTCTCCCGGCGACGCGTGAAGTGCGACACGGCCCCGTCGTGCGGTTTCACACCGTGGCGTCTGATGATGGCATCACCCCCTTGGCCGCCGAAGGATAACCCTTTTTTAGCACCAAATTTTGGACGCCGTTTTTTTCTTGGGTTAAGTCCCCCATAGCAATGCGGCCTCCAGGAGACAAACGGACAAGGGCGAACGCATTCACACGTTCACGCATTCAACCCCGGTTTGAAAGTTTGTGAACGAGTTTTGGCGAAGAACTGGTTAACATCTCGGGCGTTGCACGTGCGCAGACACGGTGGCGGGATCATATAGTGGCGCACACGCGCGTACATACGCGCACGCTCGCGCTAACACATAGTGTTGTAATCTAAGGAGGCACTGCAGTTGATTTTTAAATGGGTGTTTGAGTTTCATGCATTTTTCATGTAGAGATACATTTCACCGCACGCTTAGCGGCATTTTAATGACTATGCCTCTGGTTTATTTGTTTCGGCTGCTGTTGGAGGGAAGAAGAAAAATCTGATAATGGCCGCGTTACATCTCTCTTTCCCATTCATTATCGTTATCAACGTCAAATCGCCCCGAGGGAAGGTGCGGGATTTTTAGCAGTCAACAGGGTGTTTACGAAGTTGCTCCCGTGTAAATAGAATTTCCGCGAGGATGCCAATGTGGCTGCGACCGCTCGTTGGGGTGTGGTTGAGTATGAACGCTTTACCGAGGCTCTCAGAGCTCCCTCGCTCGCATCTCCCGATTTGTGTTTTGGCGACGCTGCTCGGCAAATGACGATGCGCGCGCTGGTGCGCATGCATCACGCGGGCAAACCTATTGCGTTGCCAGCAGCTCAGCGTGCGCGGAGGCTGCGCTCAGAAGCCATTCCCCCGTGGTGAGGAGTCAGCTGCGGGTATTCCACCCTGTAACATCGAAGTGTGTGCCCGGACTCTCCTCTGGAGGTCAACTGGTGCTGACTTTGGACACGTGTGTGTGTGTGTGTGTCTCTGCGCGTGTGTTGTGTTCGTGTGCTAGCTGTGTGTTTGCATGCGTGTCCGTGTAGTAATTGCGTGTGTTTTCTGTTTGCGTCTGTGTATTTTTGCGTGCGTATATGCATGTGTGTTTGTTCACGTTTGCATGTGTGTGTTTGTATGTCTGCATGTGTTTGTTTTTGTACGTGCGTTTTTTACGTGTGTTTGTCTGCGTGTGTTTGTGTGCGTGTATATATGTGTTCGTGCGTGCATCCGGGCTGTGTGTTTGCATGTGTGCGCGTGTGCAGGTGAGTTTATTTTCACGATCGCATCCGACGACAACTCCGAGTTTTGGCTCAGCCCCGATGAAAAGCCTGCCAACTTGGCGCTGATGGCGTACGTGGGCAAGGTGCGCTATTTCCAGCTCTTCTCCGCGTTTTTTTTACTTTGTTTACAACACGATGCCGCATCTGCCACCCCACTGCGTCTTCGCGCACAGTCCAAACACGTGTTTTAAACGTGCAACTGTGGCCCGCTCCACGTATTTTTGTGGGCCGAGCGAGTGGACATCGGGAGCCGTGGCGCGGTGCTTAACGCACTGCGACGGGTAACCCGGCCCACCCGAGTTGGTGGCATGGTGAGTTTGCAGGTGGATGAGTGGGCGAGGGCATGAGTGGGCAAGTGAGTAGTGGGTGCTTGGTTGTAATGATGGATCGGTTTGCGAGTTGGTAGGTGGCTGATGAGTGGGTGTGTGGGTCTGATGGTGGGTTGGTTGATGAGTGGGTTGGTGAGTGAATAAGTGGGTGGTTATAGTGATGCGGTGGGTGGTGAGCAGGCAGGTGAGTGATGGGTGGGTGTATGAGTGTAATGATGGGTTGGTTGATGAGTGGGATGGCGAGTGATTGGGTAGATGAGTGACTGCGGTCCCTATTCTCATCTGGCCATGCAGAACCGAGTGCAGGTGCCGCCCGTAGCCGGCACGCTCTTCTCCTCTCGGTCCACTCCGTTCAAACCTCTTCACACGCTCACCACACAAGGCCCACTGAGTTATAGTGAGGGAAAAAAGTATTTGATCCCCTGCTGATTTTGTTCGTTTGCCCACTGACAAAGTAATGATCAGTCTATAATTTTAATGGTAGGTTTATTTGAACAGTGAGAGACAGAATAACAACAAAAAAATCCAGAAAAACGCATGTCAAAAATGTTATAAATTGATTTGCATTTTAATGAGGGAAATAAGTATTTGATCCTCTCTCAATCAGAAAGATTTCTGGCTGACAGGTGTCTTTTATACAGGTAACGAGCTGAGATTAGGAGCACACTCTTAAAGGGAGTGCTCCTAATCTCAGCTTGTATACCAGTATAAAAGACACCTGCCCACATAAGCAATCAATCAGATTCCAAACTCTCCACCATGACCAAGACCAAAGAGTTCTCCACGGATGTCAGGGACAAGATTGTAGACCTACACAAGGCTGGAATGGGCTACAAGACCATTGCCAAGCAGCTTGGTGAGAAGGTGACAACAAATTTTGATTTAAAGCTTTCGTGACTGCAGTAATTCATATTCTTAGTTTTTTCGGTAAAGTCACGTTGAAGGCAAACAACAAAATAATAAAATATATATAAAACAATAAAAAATTCTCACGACGTTTCGACCATAACTCAAACGGTCGTCTTCAGGTGTGTTGGTTTGCATAAATTTATTTTCCTGTACCTGACACCATTGCAATCATTGAAGACTTGGTTCATCAAGGACTAAACACTGAGGTACCCCCCCTGGTGAGACACTGTTTAACCAATACATACTTCACTTGGAATGGAACTTTCTACAAACAAACTGAGGGCAACCCAATGGGCTCCCCCCTTTCTCCAGTTATAGCGAACATTTTCATGGAGAAATTTGAGACTGACGCCATCCAGACTGCCACTCTGCGCCCAACCTTATGGAAGAGGTACGTGGATGACACTTTTGTCATCTGGCCACATGGCCGGCCTGCTCTAGACCAATTCTTCGACCACATCAATTCCATACACCCAGCCATCAGATTTACCATGGAAGTTGAAATAGATGGCAAGATATCTTTTTTGGATGTCCTAATAAAAGAGACCTGATGGTTCAATGAGCCACTCTGTCTACAGGAAAGCTACCCATACGGATGCTTATCTGAAACCGGATTCCCACCACCATCCATCACAGAAGAATTTTCTCATCAAGACTCTGTATCATAGAGCCCAATGCATATCCGACCAGGAACACATAAGCAGTGAACTCAAGCACGTACACCAAGCTCTTAGGGCTAATGGTTACTCCGACTATACAATCCGCAAAGCTATCACTCAAACCATGAAGAAGAACCCTCTGGAGGAGCCTTTCAAAACCATCACTTTACCCTACATTGCGGGGATCACAAAAAAGATCTCCAAAATCTTGAATAAACACAAGATCCAGGTCCGTTTCAACACATTACATAAAATCCGTGATCTGGTTCCGTCTGTAAAAGATGTGATTCCGGACATACAATACCCTGGTGTCTACAAACTAAGTTGCCTCTGTGGTAGTAGTTACATTGGAGAAACCAAACGCCATGTCTCGGACCGCATTCGTGAACACAAAGCAGACCTTAAACACGGTAGGACCAACACCTCGGCCGTGGCAGATCATTGTTCTAATTCAGTAGGCTCACATGCCATTGACTTTTCCAAGACAGAGGTTCTTTGTAAGCCATCTGGCTTCCATGAGAGATTCGTTCATGAGGCTATCCACATATACAAGCACAGAGACAATTTCAACCGAGAAGATGGATTCTATCTTAGCAATCATTGGAAAGATTTGATAAACCATTTCAGGTCTTAATTGATTGTTCACGCTTACAGTGGCTTTCAGACAGCATACATTATAAAAAAAATTGTCTCCCCCCTCCTTTTTTCAAAATATAGATGGACTAGTCCTAAATAAACTGCCAAATCGTTGCACGTGGCGCTAACGTTTGTATAAATAAATAAATGCGCCGTTTAAAAATACATTTATGCAAACCAACACACCTGAAGACGACCGTTTGAGTTATGGTCGAAACGTCGTGAGAATGTTTTATTGTTTTATATATATTTTATTATTTTTTTGTTTCCCTTCAACGTGACTTTACCGAAACAAACTAAGAATAAGGTGACAACAGTTGGTGCGATTATTCGCAAATGGAAGAAACACAAAAGAACTGTCAATCTCCCTTGGCCTGGGGCTCTATGCAAGATCTCACCTCGTGGAGTTGCAATGATCATGAGAACGGTGAGGAATCAGCCCAGAACTACACGGGAGGATCTTGTCAATTATCTCAAGGCAGCTGGGACCATAGTCACCTTGAAAACAATTGGTAACACACTACGCCATGAAGGACTGAAATCCTGCAGCGCCCGCAAGGTCCCCCTGCTCAAGAAAGCACATATACATGCCCGTCTGAAGTTTGCCAATGAACATCTGAATGATTCAGAGGACAACTGGGTGAAAGTGTTGTGGTCAGATGAGACCAAAATGGAGCTCTTTGGCATCAACTCAACTCACCGTGTTTGGAGGAGGAGGAATGCTGCCTATCACCCCAAGAACACCATCCCCACCGTCAAACATGGAGGTGGAAACATTATGCTTTGGGGGTGTTTTTCTGCTAAGGGGACAGTACAACTTCACCGCATCAAAGGGACGATGGACGGGGCCATGTACCATCAAATCTTGGGTGAGAACCTTCTTCCCTCAGCCAGGGCATTGAAAATGGGTCGTGGATGGGTATTCCAGCATGACAATGAGCCAAAACACACGGCCAAGGCAACAAAGAAGTGGCTCAAGAAGAAGCATATTAAGGTCCTGGAGTGGCCTAGCCAGTCTCCAGACCTTAATCCCATAGAAAATCTGTGGAGGGAGCTGAAGGTTCCAGTTGCCAAACGTCAGCCTCGAAACCTTAATGACTTGGAGAAGAAACGTCTGACCTCTGTGATTGCCAACAAGGGTTTTGCCACCAAGTACTGAGTCATGTTTTGCAGAGGGGTCAAATACTTATTTCCCTCATTAAAATGAAAATCAATTTATAACATTTTTGACATGTGTTTTTCTGGATTTTGTTGTTGTTATTCTGTCTCTCACTGTTCAAATAAACCTACCATTAAAATTATAGACTGATAATTTCTTTGTCAGTGGGCAAACGTACAAAATTAGCAGGGGATCAAATACTTTTTCCCTCACTGTATATCTTTTTTTCCGAAGCGACTTGACCACAAATGGTCGCTCAACGAGAAGTGGCTTATCATGTGGATATTTAAAGCAGCCAAATACTCTGCATGTCTATTCTAAATGTGGAGGAAAAAGGCGGAGAAAAAGCCACGCGACCACGGGGAGGGAGAGACGCACATTCCAGATGTACAGGCGTCATGGTCGGGATTGAACCCACGCCCTCCGGCATATCGGGCGAGGTAGTCAACATTTTTGCCAGAACCTTGGCCACCCATTAAAGGTCATCCATTAAAAGGCAAAATCGTCGCAACGATCTTTGGAGAGCTCTTCGTGCAGCGCGACCGCTCCATTAGGGCTGCCCTCGACTTTATCTGCCAGGACACCGTGTGATCCTTTGGGAGGGGGTGGGGGAGCGGAGGGACGCGACCCGCGGCGTGGGTGGTTAATTTGCGTGCGGGGCTCACTCCCGTCGCCAATGGGAAAAGTGTCGCCCGGCGCCGCCGCGCTCGCTCACTCTCTCCTGCTCCTGCTCTCATTGTACCCAGCGTCCCTGCACTGCAGCGACTCGTTTGTTGACGTGGGAGTAATGGGTGGGTGGGGGTGGAAGGGGGAGGGAGGGAGGGAAGGAAGGAGGCCTGGTTGCCATGGAGACCTGCATCTGTTTTACAGTCGCTTTGTCTCTCGCCTTCAGGAGTTTCCAGTCGACTTGTAAAAAAAAAATCAAAACTGAAAGTGAAAATCCTTTCACGCGGGGGGGGGGGGGGTTGCAGGGGTGTGGGGGCACGTGGCAGGAGAGAGGGGAGGATGCTGCTTGCTCCGGTGTCACGTTCTCTTCAGGAAATGGGAAACCACAACACTCCCTTCGCTTCGCGTGGAGAAGTGGCGGAATCCCCGAGTGAACAATGCACGCGCGATTCCGACAGCGGGATCGGTTCACGCGCACACGGTGCGCGAGCCCCGTTTGTCGACGAGGACCTCCCCGCGCCGTACGGTTGGTGGGGGTGTTGTTTGACCGTACTTCACCACGCCGGTCTGTGCGGCTTGGCTTGGTGAGGACAGAGTATTGACGAGGGAGCATAGAAGTGCAGTGCAAACATTGATTCGTCTGCACTGCCTTCTCTGCTGGCCATAACATAACCCAGCCCCGCGACCACATGTGACGACCTGACCTGCGTCGTGGTCACCCATCCAGGCACCAAGCAGGCTCAGCCTGCTTGGGCGTCGGCGATGTCTCAATGTGCCGGCCAGCTGGCCCAGCCATAGAGCGGTCGGACGGTCCTCCGGTTAAAATCCTGTTTTGGGGATTCTGCTTTGTCGTCATCTCGTCGTCTCGTCGTCATCATCGTCATCGTCGTCATCATGTCGTCGTCATCATCTCATCATCGTCGTCATTATCGTCGTCGTCATCGTCGTCATCATCGTCATCTCGTCGTCATCATCTCATCATTGTCGTCATCATCGACGTCATCGTCATCTCGTCGTCATCATCTCGTCGTCATCATCGTCATCATCGTCGTCTCGTCGTCGTCATCATCGTCTTGGCATGTCGTCGTCGTCATCTCATCGTCGTCATCACGTCGTCGTCATCACGTCATGTCGTAGTCGCCGTGTCTCCTGTCCAACCTCTACGGTCTCTATGTTCTCTGCACAGGCCACCGCTTCTGGGCTTGGCATTGCTAAATATTGAGGAGTCATGACATTGTGCTGCAGTGCCTCTCAGGAGATGGTATCACGTGGTTTGCCTTTCCTGACAAGCACATTGGTCGGTTGTGTAGAAGCCCCCCCCCTCCCCCCCCCCCCCCACGATTTCATGAGAGAGTTGCATCTGCTGAGAGCCACTCAGCCTGTTTAGGCTCGGCCATGTGAGCCATTTGGAATAGAGCCAGATGCGAGCTCCTTTGCTGGGGATTGACTAAGCCCATCATCCCCCCCCTCTGGGGTTGATAAAATAGATACCACTTTTGTGGCAAAGTCAGCAGTGGTTGTCCTCTCTCCATCACACCGGTGTGCTGTACTCGTAACGAATTGGCACGTTCTGTTTACGTGACAAACCTCACTAATTGGCTGTTACGGGTGGTGGCGGGTTTAACGACACATTTATATTTACGCGATCCAACCTAAAAAAAAACACTTATAAAGTGGTTGTCCTATTTGTAAACTTTTCCCCGCCAAAGAAACTTAAGAATTTCCACCACGAGGCTTGGGGGCTGTGTACATCGGCTGGGCATGTGATGCCTAAGTACTCATTTAAGTGGGGGAAATCGACGACTTTTTTCTTTCTTTCACTTCGAAGTTCATAATTGTAGACGCTTAAATAACACTCAGAAGGGGTGGCTATGCAGTCCCCAAATGATCACGTGACCAATTTCTCCCGTGACCTTTCCCCCCCCCCCCCCCACCAGCGACACCGTGTAATCTCGACTTGAACGAGCGAGCTGCTTGCACGCTTCCTGCCGTGCGCGTTTGGCTCCCCATTATTCCCCGTCGAGGCCCGGGAGTGCGAGGGGTCGCCCATTTCATTGCACAAGAGGCAATTTGAGAACCCCCCCCCCGCCACCTTTTTGTGAGGGTTTGAGTCAACGGGGGGGGGGGGGGGAGTGGCGGAGGGTTTGGGGGGTGGCGGGTGGTGACTTTAATCAATGGGCCGTGCTGGGGAGGTCCCGTGCGTGCATCGCAACGTAGCGCAGGCCGGAGCTGGCGAGCGACCCGATTGAGATGCGTACGGGGTGGGGGGACGCGGCGCAAGGGGGGGCGGGGTGCGGAGAGCCTCGTTCGCAACATTTTGCACCCCCCAAAAAAAAAAACGGCAGCCGTCTCTCCCATCTGTTTTGACGCCTGAATCTCTCTCCCATCGGCCCCGTCGTATTTTTATCTGGCTACAGTTCACGAATGCCTCCCCTGCCCCCCCCCCCCCCATTCAGACTGTAAATCTGCACCGTCAAAGATTATTGGCCAGGTTTAGACTTGCTTTATGGCCAGAGTGTATCTCGGCTCGCATACCAGCATAGTACCGTCCACTGATGATATCACTCGTATAGATTGTGTGGCCGCACTTGACATCGTGATCGTCGTCGTTATTCTCAGGTCCGTAAGATGTAGAAAGCCAACAGTGGGCGTGCTATGCAGAGACAGATCCATGCCATAGGAATGTGGAATTTACACCATTTGCTCAGGAGTTGAGCCCAAGCCCCCTGCCGTGCTACAGTCAAAGGGATGTTTTTACATTTATGTTGACTTACAGCACAGGGGGACCTTGTACTTTTATTTTTTAAATGCAAAACAAATATCCACATACTAAGCTATTAAGTATTCCTTCAATGAAGCCTTTGGTATAGTGTGAGGCGTTTTTGCTGCGCAAGTCATTAGGAACGAGGGCTCCTTCATATTAACTGAAAGCCCACATAGCTAGAAAGGTTTAACGGGATCTTTATACCCTCCGTGATTATTTTTTTTTCATCAATGCCCATGACAAACTATTATGAAGGACAATCATACAAATAAAACTTGCGAGCCATTGTCTTGATAAATGAATCCACGCTATGATTCGTTCGAAGGTTAAAACATAATCTATGCCTTGAGTTTCCTTGCTGGCTGCTGGCTGAGCTCCTCTGCGCACCCCACGCGGTGATGAGATGTAATCTTCCTCGCCGAGTGTACAGGAGATCGGGGTCCGACCCCGACCCCGACACCTGTGTATGTGGAGTTTGCGTCTCTCTCTCTGCCTGTGGTCGCATGGATTGTTTTTCTCCGGGTCCTCCGGTTTTGCCCTCCACTTTTAGAAACATGCGCTTAGAGTGTTTAGATTTCTTTCGCTGCTATACATTTCCAAATGATGGGCCACTTTGTTGAAGTTTATGGGGATGGTTTAGTGTTGTAGTTGTGTGTGCTTGGGTGATTTGTTTACCTTTCTGGTACTTTGCACAACTATCGCGTGTTGTTGTAACTCTGTGTTTGTTGTTGTAACGTTCTTACCCCGTGCCTCGACTGGACATCTATGAAAAAGAGATTTATAACTCATCGGATTCCTCCAGTATAAATACATATTCTGATTCCGAGTAACTCTGTTGTTAGAGGCTGCGGGGCCGTTTGCCACCGAAGCTAGCTGGGTAACTGGCTAAATAAGCATTGTAGTTTTTCCGTGTAAGAAAAACAAACGTTGAATTCAAACGGCGGAAGAAGTTTGGAAGACGTAATCGCAGGTAGCGACGCTGAAGAGGTGGGGGTCACAAATACAGAAGACACCACGATTAATTTAATATTGCTCTAACTTTTCAATTTGTGCACACAGTCGTTTAATTACTTTGACAGAATATTCGATAAATCCTAGAGAATGTAAAATCAATCCTCACAATAGATGTTATCTTGGCATTTTATTGTTATATAAAAAGCAGATTACTCTTAGTGCTCTGAGTACAGGAGGACTGAGAAGAGTGGAAATGAGAAGAGATCCCATTTCAATGGGATCTCTTCTCATTTCAATAAATTGAAACAATTACCACAGTTTGTAAATCTTCTGTTAGATAAAGCCCCCCCCCCCACTCTGCATCAGTCATATGGGTTGTTTGACCATACTTCACCACGTTGGTCTGTGCGGGTCGGTGGAACGAGGAGGGGGGTGGTGCTCAGAACCAACTGGTTCAGATGCCGCTCGCCACTGACGTTAGACGTGGGCCGCGGGTTAGTTGGTTCTCAACCCCGTCGTGGCAGCCGCTCCTCCGTAAACACATCGCCAGGGCAAAAGCCTGGCGTGTGTTCGTGTGAAATTGGCCCAGTTAAGTAATTACTATCGTAAACGTTGATGTCGCTAAGTGGAATATCATAAAAATGTATATAATGGGACAGCTGGCTCTCTCCCGTGAATTATTATTATTTTTTTCATCCCTCACACAGGTTAGCCAGTCGATTTATGTTTCACTTTCCATCTTGGTGAGAAAACAAAATCATTCGTAGCGGAGCCATGTTGGGATAAGCGGAAGCAGCTTGCCGCATTATTGCAACGTTGAGTGCCCTCCCATGTATATTTCGCCAGCGTTCAATTTCAGCACGCTGTGCTGCGGCTGGTGGTGGCGTTGCCTGCTATAGCAAACGAGGATTGCTTTTCATTAAAGGTGTAAAAAACAAAAAAATCATCTTAGAGCGAAGGGAAGCGTTGAGATGGGGAGACGATGACGCGATGGCGGTGGGGGTGGTGGCGTGAACGTGGAGTGGCGTAGCTTTTATTTTTGGATGAGCTTGTTAAACACGACGATGAACGGTTGTGTGTTTCCGTACCGTTTCAGTCAGGCAAAGAGTGGACGGCCCCGGGAGAGTACACCAAGTTCAGGACCCAAGCATCGAGCCCCGTCAGGTAAAGCGATTTTTATTCGCGGCACGCACGCACGCACGGACGGGTGGACGGTGTCGGAGTTGAGGGGTGGGTGGGGGGCAGTGGTGGTGGGTGGCGGCTCTCAGAAAACGATGGATAAAATAAACATCACCCCGCCACCGAAGCCGCCCACACTGGTCGCTTGCCCTTGGCTTGCCCGTCAGGGCTCCTCTGCAAACATCCCAGTGAGCATTGAGATAAACTTATTACACACACACACACACACGCGCCCCTTGCTATTTGTGTGCTCTCTCCCATGTGTGCTCTTTCTCTTTCTTAATACAGATAAAGCCGGTCGTGTTTTTTGGAGCTTTCGCGCACCCCGTGGTTTGGGGGAGACGGTGGTGTGAATTGCGAAAGGCGACCGTTCATTTTGTTTTTACGCCTCGGCTCTATCTAAACGGGCAGCCAGCTGCTCGTGGTCTTAGAGGTTTTTCACCGCTGACTTGTGTTGGGTATGAGCATCTGTCAGCCTTTGCTTTGAAGGATAATGTGCCTCATGATATTCAGAACCCTGTTCGGGCCCAATTTGCCCTCACTTCAAACGAAACTTTTGGTATTTTAACAGGTAAGGCCCACTGAGCTTTATTGCTCCTTTTCAGAAGCGACCTGGCCACAAATGATAACTTAACGAAGTGGCTTATCACGTGGAAATATATAGCAGCCACATGCTCTTAAAGGCATGTTTCTAAATGTGGAGAGAAAACCGGAGGACCCAAAGAAAAATCCACGTGACCACGGGGAGAGAGACACGCAAACTCAAAATATACAGGCGCCAGGGTCAGGATCGAACCCATGACCTCCCGTACACCAGGTGAGGTAGATAACATCTCGCCACTGTGGCACATAGGCCTCTTTATTTTTAGGAAGGGTTCCAGCTTCAGGATATTTGGGCAGTGACATTGATGAGCGTACGGCTTCACGTGGCAGGAAGCCAGCGTGTCCCGGAGAAAAACCCCATGACGGCACAGGGAGAGGGAGGATGACGCTCGGCACACGACCGCCTCTCCGTCACACCTCCGTTCCCCCACGTACATCAGCTGGCACACTGCGGCTCACACCATCCAAGCACTTGGCAGGCTCAAGCGTTGAGCAGCTTAGCCTCCGAGATCTGACGAGAACGGTAACTTTTGAGGTGGCTTGCTCGTGGGCTGCCCGCGTTGATCTTCTGATCGGTGCTGGCGAGCGGAAATCGCTTTGTTCGCTGCAGTAGCCTGAGCGCAACGGGTTGCGTGTAATTTGCATAAAATCGGAGGTGATTGATTGCCATGGGCTGAATTCCCACGTGTGCGTCGCGAGAGACATCAATTAAAATCGGGAGATGGCTGGCATACCTCGAGTTTGCCGTTTTAGTCACGAGGTCACGTCAGTTTGCGGCCTGACAAACCATGACCTCTGACCCGGACTAATCAAGATTTTCACTCTGCCATGAACTCGGTTGTCGTCTTTTGTTGCGGAATATTTTCTCCCGAGTTGGGCGAATGGTATGGGAACAGCATATTATAACGAGACAAAGTTATTTTTATACTTCTTTGGTTCTTTCGGTAAAGTCACGTAGAATGAGAATAAAATAATAAAATAAAACAATAAAATTCTCACGACGTTTCGGCCACAACACAAGTGGCCTTCTTCAGGTGAAAGGAACAGACCTGCCGGGACGACAGAGCTTCAATGAACGTTGTTAAGATTTGTAGCGACTTTTAAGCTGGTTTAGAGAATTTAGCATTGAAATAGCTATTTCAATGCTAAATTATCCTGTTTGATATGTAAACCCCTTTGTCAAGGTACCTCACTTCTCTAAACCAGCTTAAAAGTCACTACAAATCTTAACAACGTTCATTGAAGCTCTGTCGTCCCGACAGGTCTGTTCCGTTCACCTGAAGAAGGCCACTTGTGTTGTGGCCGAAACGTCGTGAGAATTTTATTGTTTTATTTTATTATTTTATTCTCATTCTACGTGACTTTACCGAAAGAACCAAAGAAGATGAATCCTTGCAGTCACGAAAGCTTTAAATCGAAATTTATTTTTATACTCTTTGGTTCTATTCGGTAAAGTCACGTAGGTAAAAAATAAAATAAAACAACAAGTTATTTTTGTGAGTATTCTTTGATGCCAGCCATCTGCCGATTATAATGATTCCTCAATAGAGAGAGGGGTGTTTTAGTCTGCCTAATTTAAATAAGGATCACACACGCGCAACTCTTGCCCTCAGATATTTTGTTGTTTTGTTTTTTTTTGGTTTGGGCCCAAGCACTTTCATCTCCACACATACGCACGCGCACCCACGTAAACATTTGTTTACTCCCATCCCACTTATTTCATGATGATGAGGAAAGTAAATTAACCGGCGGCAAATGCTGTTTGCGGTCGGAAACTTGAGTTATTTATTCAGAGCGCTTTGTCAAGGTGCTGCTTTACAAAGGCCTTCCCCACGTCTTTGTCTTTCTTGAGGGGGTGAGGGCGGGTGGTGGGCGGTTGTTGGCCAGTGCGGATTAGCCGAAGGGGTTGGTGGCCCAGGACCGGTTTGGATAATAACACGCCACTGATGTTAGCCGTGGCAGGGTTATCGAACGAGGGTCGCCGGGTTTGTAGCGCCGTACAGCAACAACTGCGCCACCGCGTCACCGTTGACGTGAGTTTTTAATCATCACCGTGGTAGCGAAGGATATCGTGGAAATTGTATTATAATAACGTGCAAATGAAGACGTGCTCTCTGGGGCACTGGCAGCGTCGCATCGGTGGGTTTTTTTCCCGTCTCTTCTGGAGCCCCACTGCTCTGCAAACACCATGGGTTAAACACTTTCCCTTCTTGGCAGCACAGCCACTGAATGAATAATGAATGAATTGCCGAAACCCCCTTTTTTATTACTGGTGGGGGGAAGCGGAGGGATTCGCTCTCTCGTGCAATGAAGATTTTGGGATCCTTGTGCTTTGAGATTCATGACGTCTTTCCTTCCGAGCGTGCCGTCTCGCCGCCGCCGCCGCCACACACAACAAAGGGGGGCCCGCACAGCAGTCGAGCCGCGTTCTTAGAGGCTCGATTTCAGTCGACCTCTTTGAACGACGAGGTGGCCCGGTGGCCCCCGGGGAGCCAACGCCGCCGGGTCAGAGCACCGAGCCGCCCGGCACCGTTGAGATCCTGGGTTTGGATCCTGGGTTCTGGTTTCGACCGCCGGTCATTAAACCGGGGGGCGGGGGAAAGGGGGTGTCAAGTCGCTCGTGTCGATGGGAGTCAGCACCGTCACCGATCAATCCCATCCATCAGTGTCATCTCCCGGGTTCAGAGGCCAACGGTCAACGTGTGGCCGCCCTTTCTCTCGGTGCAAGCGCTCGTGATATTCCACCGTGACGGGATGCGTCCACCCCAGCCCCCCCACTCCCCCACCCCCCACTACCCGCGCATGTCCAGCTTTGTCTTGCTCTTCTGTCTTCAGGTTTCCCAAGGAGAAGGGGCGGCACCACATGACCGCAGTGCCTATCTCCTTCCGCTGGCTACATCCGGCATCCTTCTCTGCAATACCATTATTATGGACATCTGTCACCGACAGATAATAAACAAATTAAAAAACACCCCACCTTGTTAATTGTTTTCACATAATTTCGCTTATCCGAACATTGAGAAGTATATCACTTGGTTTGATTGACATGCGACAAGCACGCTTTGAAGGACATGAAAGAAAGGGTTGCCCGTCATGAGGTGTGGTAGAGTGGGGAGTTGTTCCAAGGTCGTATTCCAGGAGCTTTCTCTGACACCGGGTGGTGCACTGATTGCTGCGAGAGATTCCAGGATAGGAATCGTGACATGATACCGTGAGCACGATTTAAATAGAATCTAAGGAGTGAAAAAATTCGAAAATGTTTTTTACAATTTTTTTACAAATCCTCTCAAAAGATGTTGAAGAATGATATCGTTAACCGTTTTTTTATTTTTATTTCCCCGTGGTAAGTGAATCGATGTACTGTACTGTCGTCCGCTCGGCACGTTTATGCCACCAACGCTTTTTGAATTGAAGGGAATTGCAGGCGTGGAAGAATTAAAATGGTGTTTCTGTGCTGCGAGACATTTTGTACATGATGGGCGCAATATAATTCCAAGTATTTGCCCGCTGTTTACATTTGGCGTTGGGCACTTAGCTTCTTTTGTGTTAGCGTGACTGTGTTAACGCACCCCGAGTGCACTCAGGGGAATGCATCACGACGATAACAATAATAAGTGTATTAGTGCAATTATTCACCCGGGAAACGCTCAGCACTCCTTCACAGGAGGGCTATGCATTAGTGGCGGGATATTCTCGTCAATAGGCACCAGGTGGATTATTGCACCGCGTGATCATGAAATGTGGCAGCGGGCGTGCAGAGGAACGTCATCCAGCAGTGGATTGATCGTGACTGATGATCCCGATTCTCATGATTCTTAAGCCTGGAATTGCTGTTACGCTCTCAAATGGAATACGATTCCTCGCGGGATCCCCATATCGGCGGAGTCGTGGGCAGGTCGGAAGTGAGGGCCCTTGTGGGGCCTAGGCTGGCCTAGTTGAATCACAATGGATTGTACGGCTGATGGCTATTAATATGTTTCAATGGCTATATTGTTTGTGACTGGCTGGAAATGGCATAGATACTAGTCTGCTTATACATTTAAGTGGCGATTCGAATCTATAGAGCTTGGCTGGTATCGATCAGATATTCCAATAATGCATTGTATTAGGATCAACCGCCAGGACAACCAAAGTTACTCCTGAGGCCTCACAGACTACCGCTTGGACTACCAGGACTACCGAGACTATAACTTAGACCACCTGGACTACCTTTGAATACCTCTGGGACTATTGGGACGACCACTAAGGCCATCCGAACTACCACTGGGAGGGACCTCAGACTAATGCCACGATGTCGAGATGTTAACTACCTCGCCTGGTACACAGGAGGTCGTGGGGTCAATCCCGACCCTGGCCCCTGCTGTATGTTTGGAGTTTGCGTGTTCTCCCCTTGGTTGTGTGGTTTTTTTTTTTCTCCGGGTCCTCCGGCTTTTCCCTCCACATTTAGAAACACGCGTTTAGAGTATTTGGCTGCTATAAATTTCCACATGACAAGCGACTTCGTTAAGCTATCATTTGTGGTCCATGTTGCTTCTGAAAAAAGAGCTATATAGCTCAGTGGGCCTTACCTGGTAAAATACAAATACATTTTGATTTAAAGCTTTCGTGACTGCAGGGATTCATATTCTTGGTTCTTATGGTAAAGTCACGTAGAAGGGAAACAATGAAATAATAAAAATATAAAACAATAAAATTACCACGACGCTTCGACTGCAACACCCCTTCTACGTGACTTTACTGAAAGAACCAAGAATAAAAATACAAATAGTTTAGTTTTTGACTACTCCGCAGATTACTCGGACTGTGGGAATGAGGCATCAGTGGTGTTGGAGCTAGAGTTGGGTTGTTGCAGCGACATTTTAATTGGCCGGGGCTAAATTGGTGGAATGGGAGCCGCACAGCCCCGATGACCATCTCCCAGTGGTTCATCACAAGCATCACGTCGCAGCTTTTTTTTGAGCTGGAAAAGTTCCTTTTAATCTTCATTTTAATTCAAATAACACGTGCGTGGGTACGTGTCGGGTCACTCCCTTGTCCATTATGTAAGCAGATGAGATAAGAGTCCATTTATATTCGTGTATATATATAGATAACGGGAGCTCTCATAGTTATAAAGTTGAGTTTCATTAAACATACAGAAATCGGTCATTTCATATCTTCTGTGTATAACCAGGTGACTGACCGCTGAGCAATGGTGAAACTTTGAAAAGGAGATATTATTAATGTCAATAATACTCAGTTGTGAAATGTAATCCGTCACTCCCTGTAACGTTCTTACCATTTATTCTACGGCGTTTTCTCCTGCCACCAAACTCGACACAATCGTCAGCAGCACTGCCTTTAAGATGGAAAGAAGCGGAATCGGCGATGTTTCGGGCCGATGGCCCTTTTTCATAATCCCTTCGCTACGAAGACCGGCCAGCGGCCCATGACGTCGCCCACTAACATGTATCCCCCCGTGTTGGGGCACTATGATTGACGAATGTGTTGACCTTTTCGTCTGTTGGTGCTAATGCACCGCTGCCAACCCGGGCGTCGCGGTGCCGGCACGCAGCTCGCCATCGTAAGCTTGCGAGTTAAAATCCCAGTCAGGGAGACGACTCAACCCCTGCACCCCCCTTCCTGTTATGCCTCACATCCCCCCCTCCTTCGTGTTAAAGCCTCCACACCATTTGAAGCGGCGTTTTGAGTTTCTCAGAGGCCAGAGCGTGCGGTGTAGCGCGATCAAACCCTGGACCCGCTGACCTGTGTGGTGAGGCCATTGTCCAGCCGTGGTCTGACAAAAGGAGCTGTCTGTGTGCGTACAATGCACCTTCGGTTCAATAATAAACGCTACGAGTAGACTGATAATGACAAGTGGCATGCCCGATGTGCCTGAAGAGGACAGCTTTCAGTAATTGCATATTGCCGCATATGACACGCGTATCAGAAACGTGGGCACCGGCAGCAGTGAATGGCGACAAAAGCCGAAATGCGTTCAGAGCGGCGTGGAGATACCGCCACGCTCAGAGTTGAGCCGAAAGACAAAAAGCGGAGGACGTCGCGTTGACTTGTCGAGGAAGGTTGAGCGGCGTGCTTGGGAAGGACGCGTCGTTGCTCAGACGTGGGGGACGATGGTGACGGCCAGGGGGAGGTGACGGTGCCCGACAGAACGCAAACAGCGGGGACGGAGCCGTGAGACGTTGCTCCCTCCGTGCGCAGGTCTGACGCGGTCTCTGTGTGCCTGTGTGTGGCGTTGCGGAAAACTGCGGGAGGATGTCGGCACCCTTGCGCGTCTTTCGTCAGGCAGTGGATAGGCACCGGCTAATGATGTCGACGATGAGACGTACTATATATCTGTAGTTAGTGGTGTTCAGCCCAAAGAGGGGAACCGCGTGTGTGCGTGCGTGCGTGTGCACGCAATATCTTTTTTTTTGCTCGCAGCTTCCTGCCTTGCAATTGGATGAACTGTTGCATTTGAAATGAAAAGGGTATCTGAATGTGGACGCACCTTATGACACTGTGCAGCTATGTCCGCTCATCCCAATTCGGGAGCATTGCTCCTTACCGGCCCCCTCTCCCCACCCACCGCTTCAGTCCCTTGCCTTTTGTTTTCCGAAAACCATTTCGCAGACTACAGGTGTGGCCCCGGTTGCAAGGTCCATCTGTCTTCCCCCGCAGAAGAGATAATGAATCTCAATTGCCTCTCGCCAATCTTAAATAAAGGAACATTGGATGTAATTTAATTTGCTCCCGTGCTTTCAAAGTCCCGTAACGCGTTCTGATGATCTGTAATAAACACGAAGGGATTGCGTGAAATGAATGGGTTCCTACAGTCGTCAGCGTAATTATAAATAATAACATGCTGAGTCGGACAAAGCTGAGCTTCAAAAATAACGATGGAACAGACTGGCTAAAGACACATACGCATTCTACTGATGCAATAAGTGGGTGCTTTATAACCTCTGGTGTTCCTTAGCCAGCAATGGAAATTCCGTATTCCTCTCGTGGATATCTCCATAGGGCAAGCACTTTGGGCTTTGACCATGTGATGGGCAACTCGGCTACCCAGAGAGATGATGGGCTGAGTCGGACCCTGACCAAGATTTGAACTTTGGTAGAGGTTAGTCTCGCCACAGGACCATCACCGAACCTCTCCGCTTTGCCTACCTCTCCCCTCTCATCTCACTCTCCTCCCCTCCGCGTGATTCTTCCGCCTTCGTCTCACTCTGCTCGCCTACCCACCCTGACCACGAGCTATCATCGCTTCCAGAAAAGTGTCCTGTCAATGACTACTTACTTTTCTGATCAGTCAATACGACTTACTTGACGAACGTGTGTTCTCCAATTAATTTGTTTCTCGGTCTCGTCGGAACTCCCAGCATGCTCGTCTTAATACCTCATTTTAAACTTTTCAGCTTTATCTTGATTGTCTTTGTCAAAAGTCCGTATTTCTGATCCACCTGTCAGAGCAGGCAATATACACGTCTTGACAACTTAACTTTTTCGGAACATTGCTACGTAAAATTTTAATGAAGTTCGATTTCCAAAAGCTACTGGATATTAGCCGCTCATAGATAAATCCAAATTTGACATTCTTGGATTTCGGCAGAGGAAAGACAGCGGGAGGCACTGCGGTCGTGTTGCTGCGATGCTCACAGGGAGCATTGTTGCTCCCCTCTCCACCTTGGGGAAAACCTGAAGGCAGAAGAGGAAAGAGGAAGACAAAGATGGACGCGGGGGGGGGGGGGGGGGGGCGGCGGGGATGACATTTGTGAGTGGACCAATCCCGGCACGGGGACTTTCACGAGCGCTTGTACCGAGAGAAAGGGCCGCCACACGTTGACCCTCTCGGCCTCCGAACGCGGGAGCTGACACTGATCGATGGGGGATGGATCAGTGATGGTGCCGACTCCCATCGACTCGCGCCACTTGACATCCCCCCCCTTCCCCTCGTGGTTTAATGACGGGCTGATGAAACCGAACCCGGGATCCGAACCCAGGATCTCAGCGGTGCCGGGCGACTCGGTGCTCTGACCCGGGGTGGCGTTGGCTTCTTGGGGGGCCACCGGGCCACCCCGTCGTTCAAAAAGAGGTCGAGTGAAATCGAGGCTCAAACGATGTGAAACGTCCGATGGCTTTGTGTTGATGCGCGAGAAGGTCCGGCCGCTGTCGCCCGCTGTCGCCCACTGACGCTCGCGTTTTGTCCCGTCAGGCTCTCCGCCTCCTCGCGCTACTACTTCGAGGTGCTGCACAAGCAGAACGACCGCGGCACCGACCACGTGGAGGTGGCGGTGAGGATTCGCACGTCAGAATACAACCGGGTGGGGGGGGGCCGTCAGCG
Organism: Petromyzon marinus; assembly: GCF_048934315.1. Taxonomy (NCBI): domain Eukaryota; kingdom Metazoa; phylum Chordata; class Hyperoartia; order Petromyzontiformes; family Petromyzontidae; genus Petromyzon; species Petromyzon marinus. Next base: position 17,184,572 of record NC_133690.1, on the reverse strand, counting down.
CAGAGTTAACACTCGTGACCCCCACGGCAAGAAGGGGGGACCTGGGTTTGATTGCTGAACCAGGCGCTGACATTGGAACAACTGCGGGATCCTGGGGTAGAAAACGACGCAACAGCGGCATTGGCCTTGATGGCCTCTTGACCTTGAATGGGTACTGAATTCACTGTATGGGCAAGTCGCCAACCTACTTGCTTTACTGCCAGCCCAAGTGGATCCGATAAAGCCAACCTAATCGATGGATTGTTCACGGGTAAGGGAGGGAACCAACGCCCACCGCTGCCAACATCAAAGAGCTCAATGACGAAGCAACCATCGCAACCCGAGTGTAAAATCAAAATTAAAGCTTAACCCCCCCCACCTCCTTTCCGAGCTGGGCCCAGCTTTCCTCACCAGCGGTGGCGGGGGGTGGGGGTTGGCGTCTGAGCCCTGTCGCGTTAGCCGCCCCCGCTAACAGGATTCGCTCCGAATTAAAAAGCGCACGCCGCCTTTCAAATTCACTGCCCCGGAAAATTACGCCACGTTGCGGTATTGACCCGGGCTTTAATTTCTTGCCCCAGCCACCCACACCCCCGCCCCCCGCCCCAACACTCTCCATCCGCCGCTGCCACTGTGGAAAAAACAAAAAAACTCCTCAAGCAAACGCTCTGTGATGGTTAAACGAAACAGCTGCCCGCTGTGCCCAACCACGCCGCTTTGATTAAAGCTCTGCCCGTGTTTTTGCCGTTTACAGTGGCGACTCAACGTCCCCAGCTCCACGTTCGCCATCATCGACGCGAGACACCTTTCCCTGTACACCGGTAAGCACCGCCTCATTAGATTTCCACCACCCCCCCCCCCTTGCCCCATCACAGCCGTCGGATGAGTTGTCGCCGCCACAGATCCATTTGTTTTTATCGTCTCCTCGGTGTGGTCCCTCGTTTCTCGCATCTCATTTGCACGGTTCCCTTCTTCGCCGCCGCGTCAGCCTCGATGCAATGCATATCGCTTGCGTTCGAATTGCAAGTAGGTGCGGCCTTTGTTTCTATTCACTGCTAGGTGAAAGCCTCTCCACTGCTAGATTAAGGTCGTGGAGGATGTTTGACCACACTTGACCGTGCTGGTCAGTGCGTCTTGGCGAAGGGGAGGCTGTGACATGGGCTGGTTCAGTTGTCAGCTCGCCCACTGATGTTGTCTTTTGGCCAGGAATCGAAGTCAGGTTTTTCCACGTTCACCGCGCGGTGCGCTAACCACTGAGCCACTGGTCCACCCATAATGTTTTACTCATCGACAACTTATCGCCCGCATTTAAACGTGTGTGTCGTGAGGGTAAGAATGAACACGCATCGATGAATCGACGTGAAATTGAACTCCTACTCATTCGCTACTAAAACTACACTTGAGATACGGGGGGGAAAGAGACGAGTTAACTTTAGTCATTGTCTCTGATTAAATATATCACATAAGTTTTTTAGCTTACCGCACATCTTGGGCTGATATGATCACTTCCAAGAGGTTCATGAATGTAAAATGTAATTTAAATTAAGCCTTACTTCTTCTGTCTGGCTGTAAAATATATAAATGTATACGTTTTTATCCCCTTTAGCTGCATGGCTGTGTCTGCGCCTCATTCTGTCAGCGTCTCTGCGTGTCCCTTCCATCTCTAATCCATTCCGCAAACACCCCCAGTGCCACGTTCCTTCGTGTCGATTAAACGTTGCAATAAAACCAGGTGACCTTCGGTTCCGGTCGTATTTACCTTTTTCTCATCGTCGCCCCCATCGTCAGCCACGCTCTCTCCGCTGCTGGGTGACGGGCCTCCTGCTCCCGACACCACCGTGGTCATCCTCTCGGGCCTGTTTTCCCACCTACAGGCTGCTATTCCGCCCGCCCGCCTTGTCAATGCGAATGTCGCTGCTGCTGTTGTTGTTATTATTACCCTGGCCGTTCTCATTGTGCCCCCCTCCCCCCCCCCCCCGTTTTCCTCGTAGACGACTCGTCGTTCAAGATGAACGAAGTGGAGTACATCCCGCAGTCCCCCGCCAGCCACGTGGGCGGTCTGGAGAAGGCGTCGCTGCCGAGCCACTCTGCCGAGATGCTGCACCCCGACGCTCGTGACTCCCTCTACCTCAGTACGACCCCTGACCCTCCGCTCCCCAGACCCTCCACTCGCCCAGACCCTCCGCTCCCCCGAACCTTTCAAGCTGGAGCGTGCACGGGTGCCTTTTGGTTATTAAATCGGAATCGGAATATTTATACTGGAGGTGTCCGATGACCTCTAAAGCGCTTTTTCACAGATGTCCAGTAGAGGCGGGTCAGAACGTTACAACGATAAACAATACAGAAACACTACAGGAGTGCAATGTATAGCCAAGGTAAACAAATCACTGAAAAAAAATATACAAATTAAACTCAACAATTTTTTGTTATCTTACCAAGTAAAGCCCTGTGAGCTATTAGCTTATTTTTCAGAAGTGACTTGGCCACAAACGATAGTTCAACCAAGTGGCTTATCATGTTTGTTAGCCAATTGATGCGGTAACACATCCTGCTTGACATAAACGGTTACATTGCAGTAGCATTTATTCCCATCTGCAATCGACCAGAATCGCCGTTTTGACCAGCCGGTTTTGGCAATGCTTAGCCGAAGTTTAGTTCATCTAGATTTGCGGTGAAATCATGATGGGATCCCACTCCATTACAGGAATATGCCATAGCAGAATCCCCGTTAGAATCCCATGGAAAGTGAATGGAGATTTTTTTTTTTTTACAAAGCAAAAGGAGAATCTCTACTCTTGCAGGAATCGCTCTGGATGGAATCTTATGAATCCAATAGAATCCCTATTGGAATCGTGCGAGGTAGAATCCTAGGACTTGGATACGACTCCCAGAGCAAACCACCCAGCTGTAAACCAGGAACACGTGCACATACGTCAGTGTTCAGCTGCGGTTCCTCCGCGAGGCTCCGGCGCGCGATTTCGTCCGGCTTGACGTTTCATTTTTGCCGCTGCGATGCAGCTCCACTGGTGGAGGCGACGGTGCTGAAGGGGATCCTGCCGGACTGCGAGTACCGCCCGTCGTACCTCCTGCACGGCTACGACCTCGACCGCTACCAAGGCCTGCAGTTTGTGAGTACCCCCCCCCCTCTCCGATTGACAACCACCCCCCACCCTCACCCCATCCCCCACCCCGTGCCACCTCTTCAGTGCAGATTCAGTCCGTTGTGCTGTCACGCGGCGGTAGTTGCGTTCTCGAAGGTTGCCGCATTATGGAAACATTCCTGTTGTAATAAACAATTTAGGGTAAAGCAAAAACTCGCGATAACACGTGAGAGATGTGTACGCAGGCTGAACAAGAAGCATCCAGCAGCATCCCAATGCCCTGTGTGATGCTACGCCGAGGCAGCCGTACGACCGCTTATTCCTACTCGCGCGACGTAGTTCCGTTCACTCCATCGTGTTAAATCCAATTTGCATCCGTGTTATAAAAAGTGTGTTCCTTAATGAATTCACCGCATTATATCCAATTCGCATCATGAAAACAACACACGTTATAGGAGAAACAGGCTGTACTTGTCGCCAGCCGGGGTATCTGCTTGTACTGGGTTATACCCACAATGGCAGAGCCAGGATTTTCAGGTAGGGGGGGCAACCCCTCCAGCAATGAAAAATGATAGGAGCTAGTAAATAAGGACTTGTCCCTTGCTTTTTATTCGACGCATGTGCGGTGATGGCGCAGCCATCCATCGAGGGTCGGATTCGAACCGTGTGTGATCGGCATCGCGCTCGCTGAAGGTGAATGCCTTCAGGGAAGTCGTGTACTGGATACACAACTGCGCACAATTCTGAGTCACTTATAACTGCTTTTCCATTACTTATTGCCAATTATTGTTCTATCATCTCATAGAGTCCCTGGCACGTAATAATATGCTACACAGTGGCAGTGGGGGTCGCAAAATGCCAATTTATTACTAATAAACCCAATGATCCGATCGAAATCACTAATTTCGATCGGATCATGGGGGGGGGATGTGCCATCCCACCCCCCCCCCCACTGGCTCTGCCAGTGCTTACCCAATTGGGGATCACACACGGCAGAAATCATTGCCCCCCCCCCCCCCTTACTGCCAGGCTAATGCTCGTCTGTAGGCCAGGCGCTGCGTCACCTTGTGCCACACAGAGACAGCTACCACTGGGAGTGCCCTTTCAAATGTGCTGAGATGCCCCGGGAGCATATGCGGCGGTTGCATCAAAATCAAATCGTTATCATTGTAATATAGCCTATAATTAGTTTAAAATTATCTTTCCCAGGGTACATTGCTAAAGTTATTTCAAACTAAATGACTTGTAGTTTATATATTTGTAGTTGTTGGGTGTACATTGTAAATTCAGATTTATGCCAAGCAATCTGAGACACCATTTCCGACTTGGTGTGGAAAGATTGACTCATCCTCTTCTCTGACAGCCTGGGTTCGACTCCCGGTGGTGGAATGCGTCATTCTGGTTGGTTTGGTCATGGCCTGCGGTGTCTGGGCCTCCCTGTAAAATGACGGAGCCCTTAGTGTGTGTACGTTGAACTTCTTTCTCGCCAATACGTAGCCATCCGCGCTAATCGCAAATGCGCGCGACAAAAAAGCGTGTGGATCGGTGAGCTCCTAGCCTCCCGTGTGGACAGGCCTTGGCTGTGAGCGGTGCGGTAACCGCAGTGTGGCCAGCCAGGCTTTGTGTCGGCACGCGTTACTTTGTTATCGAGTATGTCGTGGGGATCTCTGCTCTTCGTGTCCAATCCGGATTATGAGTCGGGAGCGTTGGTGAAGCCCCGACGACTTGCCTGGCACGGTCGCGCCGACTGCAGCATTTTGGGCGTCCCGAGTTTATTTTCTGCGACCGGGGTGAGAACTTTAGAGACGAGGATGAGCCTCGTTTGTATGGTGTGGCCTGGGTTTACTAAAATTCCAAAAGAAAACATATATTTCAAGTATAGCAATGGAAATCGGAACAAAAATAAACCGTGTTATGATGTGAGAAATCGAAAATATTGTACAAAGATAAATCATTGTTACGTAATACATTTCCTGTTGTGCAAGTTGGCGTGGGCAGATTACAATTCAGATTGATCTTAGCACAAATAAAACAAAACCACAACACAATTTGTCAATAACACTGCAGCCTTAAAAGGAACAATTTTACAAAACGCGAGGTTTCGGAAAATGGCCCTTCCTCAAAGTGGATAATGCCAACGCAGAATCCGCAAATTGTATTTGTTTAATAGTACAACTACAATGAAATTACAGAAGCATGAAACTTACATAAGCTGGACCATTGTTACGAATGCATCAAGCGACTGACCGCTGTGTCTAGCTGCTCCTTGGTTCACCCTGCCATGGGGTGACCATTGTTGCTACTGCGTCGAGCTACTGACTATTGTGTCCAGCTGCTCCTTGGTTGACCCTGCCCATCAGGTGGCAGAGAGATGCTGGTAAGTGGCGGGGCAGGCTAAGTGAAAGTCACTGACCTGGTGGCGGCAGCAGCAGCACACTGACAGCTGAGAAGGGAGCTTGCTCGGGCAATTACCACGAGCGACTCTTTTGAGGTTGGTATCAGAGAGGGAGGATGCTGCTTGTTGTTTGCTCCCACGGTTGACGACTGACCTGCGACCGCTTGTGTGTGCGCGCCCCTGCTGCTCAGGTGAGCGGTAGTGTCGAGGTTAGCGCTCCGCTGGGCCTCCCCTAGGTCGACTCAGCCTCAAATGAGTACCCGGCGCCGGTGTCTAGTAAACATCGCCACAAGGGAGACAAAGGCGGCCGGGCGTGGGGCTGGCCACCCGTGCCGGCCCTTGATAGGTGCTCGCTAACAACACTTGCACCAGCAGTCTGTTAAGGCTATACGGGGTGGGGGGGGTCTTTGTCTTTGCTGTGCAGGTATACCTCTCCTACATTTACCCCAACGACTACACCCGGCTGACCCACATGGAGACAGAAAACAAGTGCTTCTACCGGGAGAACGCCTATTACCTCGAGAGGTACTCGCGACAACCCTCTCCTTGAAGGTTTTTTATTTACCCTTTTGCTCGTGTTGCCAGTTTAACTTTCTTTCAGCCATTCATTTCAATTTTTTTTGTACTCTCGTTGCCACTCGTGTAAGAAAATACGGCCCGCTCGCCGACCGCCAAAATTGATTTTTTTTCGCAACGATTGGGGGCTGTGCGTGGGCTCCGAGCGCCCAGCGCTAACCTCGTCGTATTTTTGGATCTCGAGGAGAAAGCGGTGACGCGACCGTGGGGGTTCTCGATGTTTTAAAAAAGCCTGCCGCGGCAGAAAGGTCGGCTCATCGAGCACGCGACCCCCGCGTTCAACGCTGGGACCCCGGGCCTCCGCGCTTTAATGAAGAAACTCGTCTTCGCTTGTCAAAAGACGTCGAAGAACTTTTCCTGCTGCGTTGTCATCATTGCCGTGCGTTTTGTAGATCTGGCTGGCTGGTTGTGCACGTGCTCTTGCGCGCGCCTAAGTTCACGATCTCCTCAAACTTTTTCGGCAGGATTAAATTTATTGCTGTCATTTTTCCATGATTTTACGCTGATGTTGCTACCGGTGGTCGTGGTACGGGATGAAGAGTTTAAAACGCTCCACGGTAGTGGACATTACCTCTTTCAGTGACCTCTGCTCCATACGGTAGAGGTCAGCAGTTTCCCACCCACTCTGCCACTGAGAGTAATGCTCATTGCGCTAAAGTCAGGCTAACATAACAATTCTCAGAGGTGGAATTTATCCAACTACTGTGCAGGACCAAATTCAACGGGGTGATTTTTTTGAGCAGTCATTGGTGGCCTTGCTGAGACCATCAGCTCACTCAACTCGAGAAGGCAGCTTAATTTCTGGCTGCTGCCTGGTATCGAAATTCCAGGATCTTGGCGGTGCCAGCTTGGCTCCCTGACATCTGAGCCGCCTTGGCCACCTCCTCAGCAGGTGATCCCTACGGTTTTTCCCAGCCCGATTCGGTGTTGCTGGGCTCACGGTCGGGCTGGTGGTGACAGTGCCTAGCTCTGTGTGCGCGCTGGACCATTTGCTTCCCCGTCTTTTTCCCTCGACTGTAATTCCACTCCTACTTTCGGCGTCGTATCGCAAGACGATCGCTTTTCATTTTGGAACTCTCCTGGCGAGCAATGCAGCATCCCGTGTCAGCCCCCAGAAACCTGGTTCTCCCACGTTCATCATCCGCACGGCTGGATTCAGCCAAACCGAAAGACAAAAGATTCTTCGTAACAATTTTCCTTCCCCCTTCGGCCCTCGCCGACCATGCCGAGGCCATCAATCCGCTCCACTGGGAACCCCGGAGCAGTCGCGGGGGCGGCCACCTCGGATTTAAACCAAAGATTGTCGCCGGTGCCGGCTCGGCGCTCCCAACACGACATGAGCCCCCCCAGCCACCGGGCTATCTCGGTGTCACCCACGTTGTGATTCCGCTCGAGAGGGCACACCCCCTCCCCTCTTTCGCTGGGCTCCTGCAATTCTCGCGGTTTGTTTTTTTGCTCCCCCAAGTGACCAGTTCTTCATCAACTTCTAACACTCCTTGTTCTTCGCTCGGACACCGAGCCTCACACGTTCCCTGTGAAGATTGGCTCCAGGATATCCATGCCATTCTTTCTCTACTCACTCACAACCGAATAATGTTAGCGGCAGTCGCAGCAGCCGCAGCCATGATCTCTCTACTGCTCGGTGAAGGCCTTCCCCGTCGCCATCTCTCACGGCCTCGCAGCAATCTGTTTAGCGGCTGCACAACGGGGCCAATTTTTATCGCTACGTCTCCGCGCCGGATGGCCTCGCGAGCGCATTTCTTTGAGTGAAATAAAAGTGGTTTTGGCCATTAATCGGAAACCTGGCTCGGCTTCGAGGATGTGAAAAGGTGTGCTCCTTTACCAATACTGTAAACCGTAGGGCAAATATGTAAATAGCTTAGGAACAAACACAGCTCTTCCCCTCGATGCTGCTTTTACATTTGAATTGTCAACCTTGTTTACTTTTGGTTTGAATAACTCGTTTATCAGGACCGCTCGCGCGAGCGGATAGCCGTATTCTAGTTATGCCGGTTCGTAGTACACCGCAGGACGATCAAATACAAACCATCACGAAACGTGGCCACGATCCGAATCGAGTATCGAATGTCGTCTCGTCTTTACCGCTTCGTTTGTATCGCGTTTGCCGTCATGTTCTCGTTTGTGTGTGGTCGTGTTGGCGGCAAAATAATCATCGGGCCCCCCCCCCAAAGCTTGCTTATGTTTTCAATCATAGTCTCGGGTTTTCAACTGGACATTTTTAGTTGTTACACACATTAGTGTATCCTTTTTTATGGAGGAGGCCACTGTTAAATTAGTAAACGGGGCAGGTGGGTTCATTTGGCGGCCAGATCAATACGCGGGGAGACAGCCGTTGTCAGTCAGCAGTCAAGCAGGGATCGGTGGGCAAGTCAGCGGGGTCGCCAGGGTGGACAGGCGGTCAGGCAGCAAATGGGTTAAACGGTCTCCAAATGAGAATTCAAGTCACACCTTTGAATCAACAGCAATCATTTTGTTTCAAATCAGACACGGACCGATCTATGCGTCGGTTTATATACGTGTGCAGGTATTTATTTATTTATTATACGTGTGTTGTTTCTTTATTATATTTAGGATTGCTTTTTTTTGTAACCTCGAATCCTGAGCACCCAGCTGTAAAATTGTTGAAACAAACATCAATTTTAATTTATTGGAAAATGTCAACGCTTTGAAGTAAAAAAAATATATATATAAAAATCGATTTCCTTTGGCCACGTGCTCTGCGTGTGGTTTAGCTGCATGGGCCCGTGGTTACACGGACGTGTCACGATGTGTGGGGGGGGACGGGGGTGGGGGGCAGCGTGGAGACAGACGTCTTCATTTTTAAGACGTCTTCATTTTTTCTTTCTTTAACCCCGCGGGAACGACGGCGACGGGAGACGCGCGCGTCGCGCTATTTAATGAAGCGCGCGGGGACGCCATCGCATAACGGCCCTCGATTATTATTTTGGATGTGCTGCCACTGTGGCGTAGCGGGTCGGCGCGCTGGACTTGCCCATCCCAGAGGCCGCCGGTCAGGTTCGATCCCCTCGTCGTGGCAGTTGAATCGGCGGCGCACGATTGTTAAATGCCGCGGCCGGCTCAATCGAGCCGGCCGCGTAAATGGGTGTACGCCACGGATGGTCGATGGGTCGGTCGCGTGCGGTTCGTGTGATGCGCGGCTGCTCCCACCTGTGTTCCGAGACATCTGGCCAGCGTTGGAAGAGTAGGCCAAATACCGTTTGAGAGCTCCCTCGAGAGTCCTGCGTGGTTTGCGGGAACCGACGAGATCAGGCACATTGAAGGTGATTTTGGTCAAATGACAAATCAAAGTACGTGTTGATATTGTTTCTGCAGTGTATGAGCATTTATACAATACTGTACATTTACAGGCATAACATTGGTTAACCTTGTTTTATGGATAAACTGGCCTCTGCCATAGCAATGTGGACTTTCTGCAGCCTTAGGGATGCTTTTGGTCATGAAGACCTTCCCGATGCCTGTTGGAGCACGGGGAACGACAACGATGATGACGATGATGCGCGACTGTTTTCATATTTAATACTTGGTGTAAATTCTGCACGAGACCTGCGAGTTACATCGTGTCGTTTTTCTCCTCAATTTAAGGACACGGTTGATCCCAAGTCAAACGTGGAATGCGCTACATAAGCCGTAAATAATATTTTCCCCTGCCAACCTCCCTAAACAAAACAAAAGGGCGACTTATTCTTCGCCACGTTTGAGAGCTTCTTTAGGAGTCGGAAGCCTGGGCACTTGCCCGTCTTCCCTGCAGTAATGCACGGATCGGACTCGTGACTGCATTGCAAAGAGCGCCAACTCAAGGTTCCTGAGACAGACCACATCAAGAGTGGGGAAAATCTACAGCTGGGCTGGGTGGTTCTGAGTTCAAATCAATGAGCCATCGTCACTGAGATCCTGAGTTCAAATCTGGGTTCCTGTCACCAAAGATTAAACCTTGGTTTCAATTGTAGCGAGTTGGTGGTCTCAGCCCTGTCACCGATGAGGGCAAAAGAAAAGTCAAGAACGTTCAGTGTTGTTTGCACTGTGATAAAGGTGCATATCCTAGTATGTGGTTGAAATAAGTCGGAGGGAGCTCAGATGTAGTTCTGTCATATTCGATTCTGCGGGACGTTCTAAAACAAACGAGGCTCTGCACTGCTCTGCAAGAGTTCAGAATAGCCGTTCAAGTCTCACGTGACACCGATAGTAAAATCAGAACAACATTGTTCGTTCGTTTCTCAATCCGCTTGCCCTGGTGAGGGTCACGGTGGCAGCATGTTGAGTAGGGGCAGTCCCAGACCTCCCTTTCCCTGGCGACAAACTCGAACTCTTCCTTGGGAATTCCCAGGCGTTCCCAGGCCAGCCGAGCGAAATAGTCCTGCCAGCATGTCCTGGGCCCGCCCTGGGGTCTCCGTCCATAAAACTAAATGAAAACAGCCACAGATGACTGATAAGCTCAACTCCAATGCTGCTACTCTTGCACACAATGAGAAGCAAAGGAAGACCAGGACGAACCTTTACTTTTCCCAATGCAACCGAGCTGAGCTGGGGCTGTACCAAGCCAGTCCCGCGTAGCTCAGGAGCCAATACCATGTATTTTCCACTGCAGAACCGGAGCCGTGCCAGTGAAGTCACACACGTCGCATATTGAAGTGTACTGACGGAAGCAACGGTTAAAAACGAAAATTAATTAACGCCACCCCTTGCCCTGCTTGGCCTCGAGTTAAATGAAGGGTCGGCAGCCTGCAGCTCCAGAGCCGCGTGCGACTCTTCAAGGACTGCTTCGTGACGTCATTTATTAAGGACGCACCGCCTCGTACTCCGAGTGCATTGCCTCTCTTGAAATATTGAGGGTTTTTTCACTGAACTCTAATACAAATGGCTGCTCTTCTCGTTATTATATATTGGTTTGCCGACTCCTGAGCTTGATTCAGAAGCCTTGTGAGCCTTGCGAGTTTCACGGATCCGTTGAGGCTCGACTCGGCAAATAGCCAGTGGAAAGACAACCCGAACCGCCGGGGCCACCCACGCACCGTCATGGCCTGAGTGGGCCGGTGGGAAAGGGCGGTGTTGGACACGTTCAGCATGGTCGCTTGGATCGGAGCTGGATTTTGAACAGGAGACGGTCAACGTCAACATCACAGAAGGACGGGAAGCAGCGGGCAGCGTGCCCCATCTGGCTGTCTAACCTCTGGAATTGTAATTCGTCCTCGTGTTTGTAATCCGATGTGGAACTCCGAGGGCAAGATGCTCCATTACTTACGCGTCGGACGGTGCTCATCTGTGTTGTTGATCCGGAGCCAGGAGTTGAAATTGCATGTTCCCTCCAGAAAGAGCCCCGCTCGCTCGCTCGCTCCGTAGTGAACACGAAGGCAGCCGGTGTTAACTAGCCAGGCAGCCGTGCAACAACCCACCCCTCCCAGCGACGCGATGAATCATCACGATTTAGGACCGCGCTTAAATTCATATTTTTCATTTTTAACCCTCTTGTTAATGTTGTTTCTCGGCATTTGGTTCATTGTTGTGCCCGTTTTATATGTTTACTGCATTGTTCCAAGCGTAACATCGATTTGGATAAACCCAAAGTAATTGATGCTTACGCGCACACAGTCCGATGCGTGTGATCGTGAGTGTACGAATGTCTTTGACTTGATGCGCTGTTGCACACCTATTGCCTTACTTGCGGTACAACGGTGGTGGTGGTGCACCGAGTCAACTTCGACCTAGAATTGAACTCGCAACCTGGCACTCGTGATGTGCCCGGCATTCCAGTGAATAAGCGCTCCGGGCGTCTATGTAGGCAGGAATATGTGCCCGGTCCTGATCGCTTTAAACGCAGGCATTTGGCCTTGTCAGTGCCGATGCGAATTCAAATGTAAACACACGGGGACAGCAGGAGACCCGCGAGTGTGAGGTTTTTGGTTGCGTTGAGGATGGAGTGCTGCCCTCTCCAGGCCAAACGGAGCACAGTCCCCGCCCCCAGGAGCCAGTGTGGAATGAATCGTTGAACAATGGCGGCATTGGCGGCGGGGGTACAAAAACACAATTCACAGCAAACGTGAACGCACTCGTCGACAACGATGCCTTCAAAATAATATATTTTATACATAATATATGTAATCGGCAACGTTTCAGGCATTGGCCCTTCCGTGCCCTGTGAGCCATTGCCTGAAGGGCCATTGCCTGAAACGTCACCGATTTTCTTTTTTTCTTTTGAAGGCAGTGTTGTTGACAAGTTTGGTTGATTTCTTTTAGTCGGGAATTTAAAATGTGCAACGCACCAACTGAGGAAAAATCGCTTTCCAAAATGTGTCCCACCTGCTTAAACATATCAATGACTCGACCTGGATGGGCATTACAGCGACCAGCTCCCATCAGCGGTTCACCCTCGGCAAAAAAAAAAAAAACTGCGTGCAGTATAAACGAAAGCGTCGTTATCGTATTGTGACGAATGCGCGAATGCCTTCCGCATTAGTTGGGACAGCCTTGAAACCGCACGCACAAAAAGAGAGCTGTCCAAGTCATAAGCTGGCGCTGCCACACCCGCGCAGGTTTGGCTTCTACCGATACATGAAGATGGACGCGCCAGAGCAGCGGCCGGGGCTCGCAGCTCAGCAGCCGCAGAGAAGGGACGGAGAAAACAACGGCAGCCTCTGGGAGGACCGGGGCTCGGACGGTGAGGCCCACGGCAGAGCCTGCGGCGTTCCGTTCCACCACGCGCTGCTTTCCCCACACGCGTGCCGTGCTCACACCCCCCAACCCCTGCCCCCCCCCCCCGGGGGTATTTCTTACGAGCCACTTTGCGTCTTGGTCAGCTCTCGCCTCTGATTTGGAAGTTAAAATGAGCGATGTTCCCCCCCCCCTTCCCTGGTGTTCAGCGCCACGAACTCAGCCCCACGAACTCAGCCCCACGAACTCAGCCCCACGAACATGTTGAAAGCTGTCCGATCAATCCTTTTAGCTCCAAGAAGCGTTCTCAATTTAATCTCGGGACTGCTTCTTCTTCCGTATGGTCTCCGCGCAGTCCCTCCAAGCAGATTCAATATGGTGGCGAGATGTTCACTACCTCGCCTGGTATACAGGACCTCGTGTATTTGATCCCCACCCTGACGATGCCTGCTGTGTATTTTAAGTTTGCATGTTTTCCTCCCCGTGCTCGCGTGGATTTTAATCCTGGTCCTCCAGTTTTTCCCTCCACATTTAGAATCAACATGCGTTTAGAGTATTTGTCTGCTATAAATTTCCACACTTGATAATAAGCCACTTCGTTGAGCTATCATTTGTGGCCAGGTCCACTTCTGGGAGCCCTATAGCTCAGTGGGGCTTACCTGGTAAAATATATATTTTTTATCATTTAGTTTTAGTTTATGATCGTTGTTCTCCCGCTTCTTGACCCCTGTCACCCTCAGCACTGGACCCCAGGGACCAGTTCTACGATGACGACGGCGGCGGTGGCATTGGCGGTGGCGTTGGCATTGGCGGTGGCATTCACCCCGACGGTCTGCCCGACCGCGCCGCGAACGAAAACAACGAGGAGGAGGTGGACGAGGAGGAGTACGACGACGAGGAAGAGCAAGAGGAGGAGCCGCAGCAGCCGGAGCTGGCCCCGCCGGACCGCGTGCGCCGCCATGCGCCTCAGCACGGCGCGGTCGACGTGGAGAACGACGAGCGCGAGCCGGATCGACAGCACCGGCGAGAACGCGGGCGAGAGAACCGGCGAGAACGCGGGCGAGAGACCGGAAGGGAACGCGAGCCCACCGCGGGCCGGCCAGGCGCGGGGGGCGATCAACACCAGGCGGAGCAGCAGCACGCGCTCCCCCCTCGCAACCGCGCCTTCCCCGTGCAGTGGTTTGTCGCCAATCACGATGCCGGCGCCGTGCTGGGGGAGCCGGCCGCCGGGCCCCGTGCCGGCGTCACGGGCGGCAGGCGCAGGAAGCACAAGAGGAGGAGGAGGCCCGAGCAGCCGGAAGTCCGGGAGGCGGGCCGCCGGGCGGAAGCGGCGGGGGCGGCGGTGGCGTGGCCGGCCGCGGACGAGGGGCGCGCCGGGCCGCGGCACAGGGACTACGGCGACGATTTTGACGACTACGCGTTCCAACGCCGGCGGAAGCTGTTCGGGCTGGACGGCAACCCGAGCCCCGCGGTGCCACGGGGAGCGGTGGAGAATGGGGGGGGCGGCGATGGGTTCGCTGCGCCCGCCGCTGCCGAGGTCGGTGAGCCGCGGCGTCGGTTCGGCGACGGCGGGGATGATGACGACGCCGCAGCCGCCGCTCGGCTTCGCGGCAAATCGCGAGATTTGCGGGAAGCGTTTCGCGGCGCGGGGAATGAATCCGTCGAAGCCGCGGCCGCCCTTCTCGCCTACAAGGAGGCACACAACGCAAAGAGGAGGCGCAAGAACGTGAGGAACCAGAGGGACGCGAGGGAAGACGGTCACGGTTTGGCCGCCGCAGCCCAAGGAGGGGATGGTGTGGTGGTGAAGGACGTTGCCAACGGCGAAGTGGCAATCGGTGATAAGAAGCGTCGGCCTTCAAAACGGCGCGGTCTCGCCCGGCAAGGAGGAGCGAACGACGTGGATCAAAAGCAGAAGGTGGCGGTGGACCTCCCCCTCGTCAATGCCGGGGGAGTCGGCAAGAACGCTTCCCGCGAAATACCCACGGGGGCCCCCGTCCCCACCAAAAGCAACGTCGTGGCGGGGCGCATCCGAGACGCGGATGACGCCGCGGGGGCAGCAGTGGCGAAGGTCGGCGAGGCGCCGGAGAAGAACGGCACGCGACCGCCGCAGAGTGCCAACGCCACCGACGGCGCCGTCAAACCCGCCGCCTCCCAGGCCCCCGCACCGTCGAGATCCACCACGCCCCCCACGCGCGCTGCCGACGAGGAGCCACGTAGGAACGAGGCCAGCTCGCGGACGAAGGCCAAACGGAAGCGGGATCGCAACGGCGACCGCAGGTCGGAGGTCATCTTCGCGAACCACGCGGGCCGCGGCCAGGAACGTGGGCACGGTCCGGGTGACAAGGCGGCAGCCGCACCGGGAAACAACAACAACGACGACAACGACAACAACCGCGGCTCGCGGGTCGAGAAAAACGGGTACGAAGCCTCCCCAGGCAATCGTGGGGTCCAGCGCGGGACGACCGAGTCGCAGAGGGGCTACCCCCGTGGCGACCGGGGCCGGGGCGGCGTCGAGCCGCTCGTAGCGGCCGGGGACGACGGAGACGCCGCCGCCGGCAGGAACGAGGGGCCGTGGAACTCGCTGTCGTCCTTTGACCCGAACGACGACGGCGACGACGCGCGGGTCGGCGCCGGAGCGGTCGAGGACAACGGCGGGAGGGCCGACGACCTAGGCCGCGGGATCAGGGACGGGCGCAGGCGCCGGGGGCGCGCAGGAGGGCGCGGGGGCCGCGGCGGGGGGCGCGGAAAGTGGAGCTGGGCCGTGGAGGAGGAAGAGGAGGCGGACTGGAAGCGCACCTTCAGCATCGGCGAGACCGACTTCCAGTTCCTGCGCTCTGACTGGATCGACCTGCGCTGCAACGTGTCGGGCAACCTGCGGCTGAGAGAGGAGGAGGCCCAGGCTGTGGCGAACGTCATGATGGAGAACCTGGGCCGG
Source organism: Petromyzon marinus (assembly GCF_048934315.1). Taxonomy (NCBI): domain Eukaryota; kingdom Metazoa; phylum Chordata; class Hyperoartia; order Petromyzontiformes; family Petromyzontidae; genus Petromyzon; species Petromyzon marinus. The sequence goes on along the minus strand of NC_133690.1, from coordinate 17,168,902 downwards.
GTGCATCCCGAGTGAGTGCGCGCATGTTCACAAAGACAAAGATCCCCCCCGGCCCCGTGTAGCCGTTAAAGACTGTTGGGGCAGGTGCGGTTTGCGAGCACCTACGAAGGCCGGCACGGCACACAAGGGGGTGGGTGGCCAGCACCATGCCCGACCGCCTTTGTCTCCCCAGTAGCGATGTTTACACCGCACCAGGTACTCATTTGAGGATGAGTCGGCCGAGGGGGGAGGCCCGGAACCGGTTCAGATAATCGTCACTGGTGTGGGCCGTGAGCAGAAATCGAACTCGGGTCGCCGGGTTCATTGAAAACCGCGTCAAACTGCGACACTTCCGCTCCCCGCACACTTGAGATGAACATTACTGTCAGGAGTAGAGTGAGTGGGAAAGTGCTACCCGCTCCTGTGTGGATCAGAGCTCGCCCTATGACATCCCCTTCCAATGGGGCGTTCCGCCACACTGACCTGCGAGAGGTGTTAAGTGACACCTGGCCCCGTGACATAACGCCGATACCACAATCGGGATGCTCAAAAAAATGTTGAACCCAAACCCTCGGCTTTGCCGATTCGGTGCCCCGACCTCGGAGCCGGCTCGGCCACCGTAAAAAATGTCCAGCATCCCGGGTGATTTGGTGATTCTTCTTCACGGGATTTACCTGCACCCCATCCCACTCCTCCCCCCCCCCCCCACGCGCAGCCTGTACGAGCTGCGCCGCGTGGTCAACGCAGAGAAGCGCCGCGACCGCGTCAAGGGCAACCGCTACCTCCTGGAGCTGGAGCTGCTGCACCGTCCGTCGGGGCGGCTGGCGCGCCTCTCCCAATACGTCTTCGCCCCGCTGCCGGCGCGCACCTCGGGCCAGGTCGCCGACGGCGGGGGCGGCGGCGCCGGCGCCGCCAACGTGCCGGCGCTCTCGCTGTGCCTGCCGCGGGGCTTCGCGTGGAAGCCGGATGTGATGGTCTACTTCGTCGTGCCCGGTGAGGGACGCGCGGGGGTGCCAGCGCGCTGTGCGAAACGCGGTTTGGTTTTTCTCTACTACCGCCGGGCAAATCGATGGGTTTATACTCGAAACCGCGGTTGGAAAAGCCCGTGGTGGGCGAGGGATTGCTGCATGCGTCTACGGAATATGATTATTGTGAGCTCCTCTGGGACCTCTCCAACCTCCTGTTGAGCAGTGGGCACAGCAGGTGGCAGCATTCGTCTTTGACGGGAGCAAACACCGAAGTAGCTTATGTAGCTCCCTCTCTCTCTTTCCACGAGGGTGTGGCCTCCTCCTCCACCTCGTCCGTTGCCGTGTAGTCTCTTGACTGAAACCTCACAATGCCTCTTGGGAACAATCGGGGAAACATTGTACAGTACAACACATAAACCGGTTTCAAGGAATGGGTCGTCTCTCGGACCACTCTGCATCCCGACTTTCTATATGCTGAGCTGGTAGCCCCGAGATCCTGTGTTGGATTCCAGGCAGCCGCCTGTCATTAAACCGGTTTGTCAGATGGAGAAAGTTGATGATCTCAGCCCAGTCTACAGTGACTGCACACACACACACAAAACCCCTCATCACGTTCCGTTCGGGCGAACACCTAATTTGGCTAAATTCCAGCACTAAGAATAAAAAGAAATATCAGTTACAATCTCACGCGATGAACATTACTCTCAGGGACGGCGTGTTGGAAAGTGCTTTGTTGACTAGAGGTCACATTGAGGGTGCCTCGGAGCTATTTCTGTGATCTCTGCTTCTGGGGGTCATTCTCGAACATTAAAGTTTGCAATTAGTTGAAAATGTTTTGTCGTCTCACGGACATGACCCTTCAAGAAGAATCATGAAAAAGGCAAAGGAAGAGCGAGCTGACAATCCAGTCCACGGATGGAGCCTTCAGTCCTGCTTTAGGGGGTTTGTCCGTACACAGAAACGTGCATGTGGGAAGGAACACACAAACGGAGGAAGACACTCGCATTCTAACTCGCACAAATCCCTCGTGCTGTTACGAATCTGAATGTAATTTTGTCATTTATTAAGTTAGTTTATACAGATGTTGACTGCAATGCCGCGCTGTGCTTGACCTGCCCGTCGCGCACGTCCGTGCAGTGAAGAACCAGGGCCGCTGGGTGCAGCAGTTCATCTGGGACATGGAGGCGCTGCACCGCGCCACGGGCGACCAGCGCTTCGGCGTCGTCATCGCCGACTACTCCAGCGAGGACATGGACGTGGAGAAAGCCCTGCTGCGCAGCTCCCTCCCCCGGTGGGCGTCCTCACTTCCTCATCATCCACCTCATTCTGCTACCCATACTCATCCTCACTCCCTCCATCCTCATTCACGTCCTACTCACCCTTCTCATCCTCCTCCACGTGCATCCTTTTCCCGCACCTCCGATTAGCACAGTTTGCTACGTACGGTGCTAAAGATGTTCAACATACAAACATCCTCCACCACCCCCCACATCCTCCTCCAAGTGCTCCTCCACCATCCTCCTCCATGTCTTCATTCTCCTCGTCCTCCTCTTTCTCCTCTTCACTCACCACCATCTCCTCCTTCCTCTTGCTCCTTTTCCTCCCCCTTCCCCATCATCCTCCTCCTCTGCTCTTCAGCCACTCAACACTGCTTGAAGAATCAGGGATGGCGACCTAATGTCCCCTTCAGTTCAGGGGACGTTAGGGAAGCGTTCTTACCGAAGTGTCGCTCTTTCCATCCATGGTCACCATGCCCTGACTGAACATTACTCCTGCTGCAAAAGAGTCAGGAGATGGGAGTCTAACGGCGGAATGTTGAATCCATCTGTATGGAGATTTGAGTGTCACCACCTACCGTGCATAGGTTTTCTCCAGTTTACTTCCGCATGCAAAACGGTCAAGAAAATCGGTCAAATAAAATCCCGATTTGTGACCCTCATACAAAGAGTCTTGAGACGCAATGAGGCTTTTCGGTATACAGGGCTGAGCGGTATGTTACAGTACGTGGAGTGATACAGTAACGCGGCGGCGTACACTCACTCATTTTACCCGCCATCTCGCTGGTTGTGCGTAGTAGTGGTACATCGTATCTCGACAAACTTTATCGTTACATTGTTTCCGTGCAAATTGTTTTTCGCTTAACACGGCATTTTTCGGGAACGCATCTACCACTGCCGCTTCGTTAAATGAGGACCTGCGGTACTGTCCTTCCCCCCGCACCTCCATTTAGCACGGTTGGCTATGTACGGTGCAAAAGACGTTCAGCATACATGCAACATACATACTATCTTTCCCATTTCCACCCCTGCTCCCGTGCCCCAGGTATCACTACGTGAAGCTGCAAGGGAACTTTGAGCGATCGGCCGGCCTGCAAGCCGGAGTCGACGTCATCAAGGTAGACACGCGTGGCCGTGAGCACCTGACATCGCCTCCGGGCGAGGTGGCCTGGGTTCGCGTCCAGGCTTCACCCACCCGTGGTTAGACCCGGGTTCTCAACTGCAGTGAGTTGATGATATCAGCCCGGTTACTGCTAATTGCTCAAAACAAACAAAAAATACTACCAAATTTGTTTCTGCGCTCAATTTGCCCAAATTCCAACGCTGAGATCAAAATATCGCTTTGACTGTCACATGACAAACATTGCTCCCGTATGCAGAACAGGCAACGTCATGTAAGCGAGCTCAGGAGTGGGTCTGCGGTGTCCACTTCAAATGGGCCCGTTCTGGAACGCGCGTGGACGGCCCGTCTCACTCGTGACGCGATCCCGATAGCGTCGTCGGAACAAATTGGTGAAACGCGACAGTAGCCACAGTGCCATTGGTGCAGAGCGCGAGCCAATCGCTTGCTCGGCACCACCAAAGAGCTGCAGGTAAGAGCGAGCAGGTCACGAACTTCCCCGGCCGATGAATTCCTCCGAATCCACGGGTTCCCTACGTGTACCTCACCCGGTCGGCAAAATAAAACCAGCAACTTGTGTGCGTCACGGTAACGTGTGCGGCGCTCGCCCCCGGGGACGTTTGGAGACGTTGGGAGACGTTGGGGAGACATTAGAGACCCTCCCCCCACCGCCCCCGCCCCCCGTGGCACTTTCACAGAAGCCGGTTTGCGCCCGCGTCGTCATCGCGGTCGGATTCCAAGCCGCAATTAAAAATAGACCAAGCGAAACGCCCTGTGTGTAGGTAACACAGCGGGCACGCCTGGCTGGAGGCACCTGTAAACTCAGCGCCGCAATCGCATCAGTGCGGTGCAGATAGCCGCTGTCTAAGTGGCGGTGGGCATATTGTTGGTGATCGAGCCTGACTGGCTGCGTTGTTTATGTGTGTGTGTGTGCACGTAGGTGCTTCTGCCCGTCTGTGCGCTGTGCGTGTGTATCATTGATGGATGTTCGGGCGTCTGTGTGCGACATGCAAAGGCTGCATTCCATCAGCTACACTCGTGCAATGTGTTCGGGGGCAAGGCATACCGCTCCTCCCGATGCCCATAATAAAGAAAAATCGAGAGTTCAGCTTGCGTGACAGGTTTGTTTAATCGCCTTAAAAAGAGGTGAAAGTGGAAAAATGTTTAAATAAACCCCACACGGACGAGGTTTGGTTGCGCTTGTTCCAGACTGCTGCGGTGCAAGTGCGTTTCGAATCCTCCGGCTCGTCTTCACCTTAAAGTTAAAGGTTGCTTGGCAACCGTGGGCACATCTGCTTGGCACGTGTGTACGTGCGACGTCGTTAAACGTTTTTTGTAGAACTGAAGAAAGAGAGGAACGGGGAAGGTGTGCTGTGGGGCGGGAGCAGAGGTTGTTTTAAATTACTTCAGCAGTTTTCTTTCTTTCAGTTGCTGTAATTTATTTTATTGCTTTGGTGGGATGGAGAAGGAGTTCCTGTGACCCCGATGCGAGCGCCTCATCACGCCACGCCCTAGACATTCCCCAAGCCCCGCCGGCCGCCGGCTAGAGCCTCTCGGGTTTCTCCGCATTGTTCCTCCTTGAGTCAGTCGTGCCAGACGCAATCCGCGATGCGATTTAAAACTTAAAAACTAAACTTTTAGCGGGCTTTCAGTCAAGTCACGTAAATAGAAATAATAGATCACGACGTTTCGATCGCCTGAAGACGATTGCTTGTGTTGCGATCGAAACGTCGCGATCTTTTATTTATGTTTACGTGACTTGACCGAAAGGCCGAAAGAGTATGAATTCCTGCAGTCACGATAGCTTTAAATCAAGATTTAAACTTTTAGCATCGTTTAAGACTTTAGCGACTAAACTAAATTATTTTATTTATCAGGTAAAGTCCATTGAGCTATGAGCTCTTATTCCGAAGCGACCTGGCTATCACAAATGATGGCTCAACGACAGTGGTCGCTTATCACGTGGAAATCCATAGCAGCAGCGAAATACTCTAAACGCGTGGCGATGTTGCTTCTAAATGCGGAGGGGAAAAAACTGGAGGACCCGGAGAAAAATCCACGCGACCACAGCGAGAGAGAGACGCGCAAACTCCAAATATACAGCAGCAGGCGTCAGGGTCAGGATCGCATCCACGACCTCCTGTATACCGGGTGAGGTAGCTAACATCTCGCCACCGCAGCGCATAAGAACGTCTGACGACCGAACAGCAGTGCGAGCGATAGAGGGCAGCAGCAACACAGCACACCCCATTCTTCAGTCGCGTGAAAGGAAAGGTTATTCAATTAGCGAGTGGACGGAGGAGGACAGGGGACTGGGGGGTGGGGGGAGCACGTTTTTTGAATTCGTGCAGGGAGGTCGAGTGGATTTACGTGGATTTGAGTCGAAGGTTTAGAGGCAGTAAATCCAGTTTCTGTGGAATTCGATTGGGTGGTGGGAAATGTGGCTGACCGTTCTGCCTCTTCTGTGGCTTTCTACCCGTGTTGTTGTACATCAGATTTTCAATCGGCTTGTTTGAGTGTTATCCCCTCCGATGCGTGGGTGTTCTTCGAGTGTTTGCGAAACGTCGCTCTTGGCAAAAACACTCTCTGTGGTGTCAACTGTGCCAAGATGATGACGACGACGATGATGACGATTATGATGATGAGGACGATGATGATGATGATGACGACGACGATGTGGCTGTGCCAGTAGACGTCCTGCTCGACCCCCACAACGTTCCGTGGTGACCACATTAATCGCAGCGCCGCTCCTGACGTCAGCGGTGAAATCGGTGGCAGTGGGCGGCGGCGGCACAGCCGCATGCCATTATAGCGGCAGCCGGTGATCCTACCCCGGCAGGCCCGCGTAATGCGCCGATCCCCGTAATTACCGCGACTTAGCCGTGGTTGAGGTTAAGTTCTGGGACCGCGCCCCTCAACTCTTCCGTGTTGCAGCTTTAGCCGGGCGTGGCAGCGCATGCCCAGAAGTTGGTGGATTTGTCCAGAAACGATCACGTCCCATCGAGGTGGGGGGGGGGGCGAGCCCTTGGCGCTGGGTCGTTTGGTGGGAACGCTCGACGTCTGGGGAATACTGGATGGTGTCAGCGCGGGGAATGCAAGGAGATGGCGGTGCAAGCAATGGGCTCGCGAAACCGCCTGTGCGAGGCGTCGAGTGTTGCCCGCCCGTACGAGAGTCGGTTTTGTACTCTGGTTTTGTCCCACTTGAAGCCTCACGCTTATTAATAGCATTGGCCAAACACCCCGAGGCAGTACGCTCAGGAAAAGCAGCATTGAGACTCATTGAGGCTTTCTTGGATAGAGGAATAATTATCTCAGCGTGAAATATTTGTGATCGCTTAGTTGGCGGCACATCCCTCCGACGTGTGTTCGAGTTTAAGACCCGTGTGTTGTTTGGCACGATGTCCGACGTTTCGCTCCGCGTGCTGAAAGCATCTTCAGGAATTGGATGCACCAGCAGCAGTAGGCAAACGCTATTTACAGGGACTCTTCTACTTACGAACGAGTTAGGTTCCAGAGGTGTTTGTTCGTACGTCGATTTGTTCGTAAATCGAACGTTACTCCTGTCGATTCCAAACACGTACGGCATGTACACTAAACACGGGGAATGGCTTTAAGAGTTGTATCATCTCCTGTAGATGTAAATGCCACTGGTTCTGCATGTTCTGCAGATGTAGATGCCACCACCACCGTCTATTGCGCGGCGGTTGAACTGACGACTCTCGGTCTGGACAGGCAACTGGACATACCGACAGGTTTGTTCGTAACTCTGAAAGTTCGTAAGTCGAATGTTCGTAAGTAGAGGAGTCCCTGGAATCGAGCACATGCGACGAAACCTCGAGCGTCGGGCCGACGAGCACGCGCTACAATCCGAAAACACCGCGCTGAGCTGCGCACGGCGCGATACGCAATAAAGCCATTACCTCTGTAATGGCACAGTTATGTTAATTTGGCGGAGCAGCGGAACGTTGCTTAAACTGGCCGACACGTCGCGAGAATTAGACTATGATGTCATTTTGGCGCAGGGGCTTACGGCCTGTGAGGCAGCGCATTTTAGATATTTACTGAAATGCGCTGCACATGGGCACTTGGTTGAAAGTAAAGGATATTTTGACCCATGTAGGTAAGCCTATAATTGTTATTACTATTAATTATTATTTTTACCAGTCTCACCCGCCCGTTAGCAGTGCGCCAGAATAATTTTGCGCCGGCCGTGAACGCCGAATTAAAATAAAATTGCTCGTCGCAATTATCGTGGGATTATCCCTTAATGTGCCGATGATGGCATTATCATTAGGGTAATGGGCCGCTTGTTTCATCTGTGTACGCGCGTGCGTGCACCGAGAGGCTCTCGGAGCAGCCATCGCCCACTCTTCTCTCCTCACCGAGCCACCGTCATCGCCAGCGAAACACCCTTCTCTGTGTGTAATCCATCGCTAACGGCTTACATCAGGTTAATGAATGTATCTGCGATTACCGTGGCGTAAGTTGCGACACAGAGAGTCGCGTACGTCGCCGCGGCCTGGTGACAGGCTCGTGTCGGCCATCTTGAGGTTCTGCCACCCCGCCGTGTCACCCCGAGAGGCCTGGTCGCCAAGGGCTCGTGCCGGTTTCTCAGCTGTTGTGGAGTTTAAGCGATTGTGTTTCGAAGATAATGAACGTTGTTATTGTGCAGCTTCTTGAGATGCGGACACAGTTATGCACATTGTCACTCCACATTTATGACTTTGTCGTATTTGCATTTCCTAAAAAAACATATTTTCGTAATGAAGTGTAAGTAGAGTTGAGCGTGGATCATAGCACTTGCATGGGTAACCACCGTGCAATACAGGTTGCTCAAGTTTTGCAGGGATATCTGGTGGGCAGCAGAAGACAGCGGAGCAACATCAGTTGTTCTACTTATATTTTGCCAAACACACACCACTCGTTAATTGCAGTGGCCAAACTTCCCAACACACCACCCTCCTGAAACTCAATGAATTGCACATCGAGTCTTGAGTCTTGAGACTCGATGTGCATCTCCTTGCTATAATCGCCTCATCATTACAATGAACCCACACTCGAAGGTCTGCTGTGTACCGATAATAATCTTCAGGTCTTCATCAATCCATTACTGTACGAATGCCGTATCGGTCACGGGGATTGTTTCAGCCCGTGCATATTTTATATCGATCTCCACGTGATGTTGATATTCCTGGACGATGATGCGTTGACTGTGGCTTGCGTGGTGCGTGCGTGTGTGCATGTCGCTGGCAGGACCCACACAGCATCACCTTCCTGTGCGACCTCCACCTGAGCTTCCCACACGACATCGTGGACAACATCCGCAAGCACTGCGTTGAGGGCCACATGGCGTACGCGCCCATCGTCATGCGCCTGGCGTGCGGGAAGTCTGCCCGCGAGCCCGACGGTGAGAGAGCCGGGCAAAGCGTGGGGGGCTGGCACACGGACAAACGAGGGGGCGCACGTGAGAGACAGACGCCTTACGACTGGGAGAGTTGGCGTGCGCACAAGCGCACGAGCGAGCGGGCGAGCGAGTGCGTGATCAAGAGGATTGGCAAGAACTGAGCTGGTCGGTTGGTAGGCTTGCAAGCGAGCTGGCTGGTTGGCAAGCAAGCGAACGGGTTAGTTTATGGACAAGTGAGAAACCTAGCGAATGGGTGAACATGTGATCATGCTGCAAGTAAGTCAACAGTCCAGTGAATGAGCTGGTGGATGAATGCGTGAGTATTAAGCAGGCTGGTGAGTTGGCTGGTGGGAGCAAGAGTGAGCGAGCAAATGGGCGACCAAGGGAACGGGCAGCTAGGCAACGGAGTTCGGCGATCGGGCGGGCTATTGGTCCATCAAGCGAGTGAGGTGACTGGGATGATAGGCAGGTGAGCGAGTGAGCGAGCGGTCAATCACGAGCGTGGCGCAAGGGGCAATCAAAAACTCTTTGAGAACAAAACGCGAGGCGGGGCGTGGGGGCGGACTGACACCATCTTACGCCGCTCTTCCACATATCTGGCCCGCCCGCACCCACTGCCCTGCTGCCAAACAGCGGCCGCAGCTCCCGATTCGGGCGTAGATGCTGGCAGCGGCCAATTTGGGATGCGGGGCAGCGCGACCGTTTTCTTTAAAAGTGAGCGCGCGAGAGTCGGCCGGCCGGCCGGCCGGTACCCAATCGGGGAGCTACCGGGGAGTTTGGAGGAAAGCATGGAGCTCACTGGGGGAGAGCACGGAGCTCGGTTGGGGAGAGCGCGGAGCTCACTGGGGGAGAGCACGGAGCTCACTGGGGGAGAGCGCAGAGCTCACTGGGGGAGAGCACGGAGCTCGGTTGGGGAGAGCGCGGAGCTCACTGGGGGAGAGCGCGGAGCTCACTGGGGGAGAGCGCGGAGCTCACTGGGGGAGAGCACGGAGCTCACTGGGGGAGAGCGCGGAGCTCACTGGGGGAGAGCACGGAGCTCGGTTGGGGAGAGCGCGGAGATCGGTTGGAGAGAGCACGGAGCTCACTGGGGGAGAGCACGGAGCTCGGTTGGGGAGAGCGCGGAGCTCACTGGGGGAGAGCACGGAGCTCACTGGGGGAGAGCGCAGACCTCACTGGGGGAGAGCACGGAGCTCACTGGGGGAGAGCACGGAGCTCACTGGGGGAGAGCACGGAGCTCATTGGGGGAGAGCACGGAGCTCACTGGAGGAGAGCGCGGAGCTCTGTTTGCGTCCGGGGCTGAGCCTAGTGTGCGCTCGTTAACCGTCGTCTAGACCGAACTGTGCTCGCACGCGATTGCTCATCCGATCAATGAGGCAATAGCACACCGAGAGCTCAAAGCGGTGACACGCTCAAGGTGTGGTAACGACGCGTCGATTAGTGACATTGTAATTTCAGCTAACATCACTGCTGTACATTTAACTGTGACCCCAGGTCATGTTTGGAGCTTGGTGGGACTGCGGGTTGGTGGGGGGGTGGCATGAATGGTTACCTGCTCATTTAGCGGGGTGATTTTAGAGGGGTGAAAGTGGTTTAGCCAGTGGAGCGGTGGTGCAGTGTGGTTAGCACACTGCACTATGAACAAAAGCGGGCGTGAGTGTGAATCACGGCCAGTGGCAAGTGATATCCGAGTCATTCTTGGGCGTCCTCCGCCCCCTTTCACCGACTTCGCGCTGACCAGCTTTGGCGAAGTATGGCCCAACAATCCCGTGACCAGCAAGGTGTGGGGAAGTCTTCATCCCACAGTGGATTGACAAAGAAACAGAACAGATGCAACCGTTGTCATCTTAAAGTCTAATTCCATGTTGAAACAAGGATTGTCGCGTGTACACATGGATTCTGTTTACTGTTTAACACCACTTTCTACCAATGCACCCCTCTGAACCTTCACCCCACTTCCCTCTACGTGCCCCCCCCTCCCCCCCCCCCCGCTGTATCCATGGCTCTTGCCTGTCCCCCCCACCCTCCCCCGACCGTAATGCCGAACAGGCTACTGGGAAGTCAACGGCTTTGGGCTCTTTGGGATCTACAAGTCGGACTTCGATGGAATCGGGGGGATGAACACGCAGGAATTCCGCGACCACTGGGGCGGCGAGGATTGGGAGCTGCTGGACAGGTGCGGACGTTACCCCTCGCATGGCAATTAAACACGCGCACGAGTACGCACACTCGCTCGGATAGACGCACGCACGTACGCTGGGGAACGGTAAGTAGCCACGCACGTTCATGGCACAGAAGCTCTGATGTCCTTTTGGCCAGCCTGCTCCTATCCGAAGAGAAGGGGCTTCAAGTAGGGGACCCAAGTCGTTTCGTGGGCGGTGCTTATCTCTCAACTTCACGGCCTTCCCGAGCCAGTGTTGTGTGAAATCCAACATTCGTACGGTTGAAAGCGAGTCGTCCGCTGACGTCCACCAACAGGGAATTTTGAAACTCGCAACCTCGCCGCTTGCTCCGACTGCTACGCACGTAACGATTCGACCCGCGAGCGGTGCGGGGGTCATTATTCAAACCGAGATGAGGTTTGTCGAAATATTTTGCCGTTAATTGTAGCGCTTCCAGTGGCTTCCCAGGGGGTCATGTAAACCCGTTGTGTACAGCGTATGCGAATCGAACGGCGTCGATTTCCTGCTCGGAGCAATTTGACGCACGTACAGTAAGCCTAAGATTGTTTTAATTGAGCAGGCAGGTTAATTCAGGAACGCCCATGAGATTATTTGCTTCTTGGAGGAGTTAATTAATTAATTATTGGAGGCACTCGCACTTTTTTTTTCTTATCCGGGAAGATATTTGCGGCGTGCAAGGACACGGGCGAGGTGTAATGCTTCACAGCCACCTACGTGACTCACTCACTTTTTACCAACCGCAACTTTATTATTATTTTCATCATCATCATCATCCCAATCATCGTGAGCAACCACACCCTTGCAAGCCTCAATGAACAATGAGACCACTCTTATCCATCACCGAGCCTATCAGTCAGTAAATAGTGTACGAGTTGAACGCCCGTCTACACTTAGGGCCTGAGGAGCGAATCACCCAGAATTCGCTTCAACCTCATCACATTGCAGAAGCTAAGCAGGGTTGAACCCAGATAGTGCTTGGATGGTTGAATACCATGCAGGCTACTGTGGGTGTGTAACCCACATGGGGAGCGGTAGTGCAGTGGTTAGAGCCCTGCACCATGATTGCTGCTCACAGTCAATACGAGTGACGTTTATCCAAGCCGGTCCTGGACCTCCCCTATGTCGACTCAGCTGGACGTGATGCTTGCCACCCCTCGTGTGCCGTGTCGGCCTTTTTAGGTGCTACTCACTAACAGCACTTGCTCATATTATTGGTTCTTTCGGTAAAGTCACGTAGAAGGGAAATAATAAAATAATAAAAATTAAACAAAATTCTCACGACGTTTCGATTGCAATCATCATCAGGTGTGAAAACCACACCTGATGAAGATTGCTTGTGTTGCAATCGAAACGCCGTGATAATTTAATTGTGTTTTTTATTATTTTATTATTTCCCTTCTACGTGACTTTACCGAAAGAATCCCTGCAGTCACGAAAGCTTTAAAACGAAATTTAGCACTTGCTCAGACAGTCTGGTGAAGGCTATGCGGGGGATCTTTGTCTTCATCTCGTAACCCACGTGTGCGTGTCTGGCACGCGATGCTGCAGGGTACTCCAGGCCGGTCTGGAGGTGGAGCGCCTGCACCTGAGGAACTTCTACCACTACTTCCACTCGCGGCACGGCATGTGGAACCAGATGAAGGGCGCGCAGGATCGGGAGTGATGACCCGGTGTGACCCGGTGACGACCCGAAGTGACCTACAGTGACCCGGCATGACCCGCCGACTCCGAGCCCAACCCCTTTGCTCCGTTTCCACGACTCAGCATGTCACTTTTCTCCATCGTTTAGGAGCCTGCGGTTGGGAGTTTTATTTTGTTGCTTTTGGTGTTTCGTTATTTTCAATATCGTCCGCAGTTGGGTCGTGGGTGGGGACCCCGGGAAGGGTGGCGTGGGGCAGAGAGGAGACGTCCTGGAAGACCTGAAAAAAAAAAACACGCACGCAAGGGACAAAAGGAGAAATGTTTTAGATCCTATGTGTGGGCATTTCAAGGAATGCCAGCAAGCGGAGAGGGCTGACTTGTACGAAGTATATATTGTGGACGATTATTGCAAAAGGTATGAAGATGGATGGGGGCGGCTCTTCGTCAACCGTAGAGCGACATTCGAGCATCGTTTGCGGTTTGTTGCCATCACGTGCCGTAAAATAATGGGCGTGCGCCGAGCAAAGGGTAAACACTCCTTACTTTTACTACCTTCGCTGCAGCGATAACCTGGAACGGATTGATGAACGACGGCACTGCGCAGCACAGCACCAAAGGCAGTGCCGAGGAGACATCGTCAGCCGCGCGTACCTGATCGGAATCAAAGATATCTCGCCCGGATAGTTCTGGGTGAGCATTTTAAGAGCAAAAGAAGTGAACTGAAACGTGGAAGGCGAGGGCCGCCGAGCTCGTGAGTGTGGCACCCTGGCTCTTGGCACGTCCACTTTGTTGACAATTATTCAAACATTTTTTTTTAACGTTATCGTTTTGTTTTCCTTTAACCTATTGCCGTTTTGGGTGTCGTTCGGACGTGTCCGTTTACCCATGCTTTCTTGTGGGTCACATTGGCATGGTTTAATTTGTCTGCAAGCTCTTCCCCGGTTTTACTTCACTGTGGATTTGCATTCGCCATTCGTTCCCCGGTTGTGCGTTTTTTGTTCTCGCGTGAAGGGTTATCAGCGGAGGCCCTGTCCTCCGCTTTGGGGCGACTCACGACGAGCCGTCCGTCCGGTGTAGCTCTAGCAAGGCCGCCCATCGACGGCCAGCAGAGACGTGTGCCCCCGTCGTGTGTGAATGTGAATTTTGTGACGCTAAGGATTCCCCCCCCCCCCAAACAGTCTGAAGTAGAGAGAAATTTTAAAAATTTGATGAATTGCTCGCACATTACTGAATTGGAAAAAATCACGAAGCAAAATCCGCCCTTACCTAGTGGCAGACCGATGCCCGCTTGCGACGTTCACTTTGGCTGCACGAGGACAGCAGCCACAGGGGGAGTCCCCTTGGCCAAAATGCGGCAGAGCATCTCGAAATGCGCTGCATGGGAGGAAACGGTATGAATATTAAGTTGTAATGACGATGATGAAGAAGAACCCAGAGAAACGAGAGGTCAGGGGACATGACGAGTTCAAAGGGCACGGCTTAATATGGGGCCGCTTGCGGTGATGTCAACGCTTGGCCAGCCAGTGTTCGGTGGAGTCCCCGACCCGCGTTTCACTTTGTCGTCCGTGACTATCGCACAGTGCTCGTAATGATTGGCGCACGGCAACTTGAACACTGAGCACACACAGGCACACACATGGCGAGAGCAGTCCTTCGAGGTCGTGTGTAGGGAATGCAGGGTGCGAGACGTGGGCGGTTATCGGCCAAGCGGGTAGGTGACGAGCTTGGAGTTGTTATATGTTGATGGTGCGCATGCGATGTTAACTACCTCGCCTGGTTTGCAGGAGGTCGTGGGTTCGATCCTGACCCTGATGCCTGTATATTTGGAGTTTGCGTGTCTAATCTCCCAGTGGTCACGTACATTTTTCTCCCGGTTTTTCCCTCCACATTTGAAATCAACGCACAGAGTATTTGGCTTCTATAATTTTCCACGTGATAAGCCACAATCGTTGTGCCACATCATATGTGATAGCAAGGTCCCTCCTGAAAAAGAGCTATACAGCTCAGTGGGGCATTACCTAGTAAAATAAAACAGATGAGAATAGGTTTTCCCCTTTTTTCTGGCAACAAAACAGGTGTTGAGATGTTATAGCACCAAACTGAAACCTTTTACAAAATAAAACATAGTTTTAAAAGTCCGTGGCCCATGTTCCACAGGAGGAGCACTAACAACTCCATTGCGGAATGACCACGGACTCTTGTATCACTGCTCGTGACTTTCTATTATAGATCGAGGGCATTGGAAATTCATAGCCAGGAAGCCTTGGATTTGGCGAAGGCTCTGCAGTCCGTTGTGTGAATGTCATCGGTTGTTCCCTAAGGTGGTGCAGGAGCTGCTTTGCCTCTATTCATTTGCGTAATAGGCGACGGGTAAAAATGTTTTAAAAAATTGGGGTGGGGGCTGAATTAACCTTTGAAAGGAGTTCATCATTTCAGATTTTTTTTGGGTAAAAAAAAACGAGCGTCCAAATATTAGAGGGCACAAAATCGCCGATAGCAAAGAACGTGATCACGGGGTCACCGCTCGCCTCGGCCTACCACGCGCTCGCCTCGTAGAGATCCCGCGAACCTCGTTGTTGGACAATAATCGTCCAAACAAATTAAAATATTTTTCCTTAGTGATGAAAATATATATAAATATATAAATAATTTTGCCACTTTTTATGTCCAAAAAAACAAAAAGAGAGCCCCGCGTTTGCCACTCACAGGGCCACGTGATACAGACTGAAGCGTCCAAGGGCGCACGTGTTGACGTGCCGAGTCCGTGTGCTGTGTGGTTCTTCAAGTGCCGTGCGCGCGCTCCGAGACTCTGCGAGTCCGGCTTGGAGAGCTTTCGGCCGTGTAGACTGCGGGCTGCGAGCGAACGCGAGAGCCGGGTAACTCGTCTGAGGTGGCGAAGGAGAGTGGGTGGGGTGGGGGCGCTGAGCCCCCTTGAGCGGCACGTGTTCACGGTTTTCGCTTGGACCAAACTGGCGGGGCGGAGGAGGCTGCGCCGTCGTCTCGGCTGAGAGCCCCCAACGCTGGTGCCGCCCGCGTTCACAGCCGTTGCTGCCATTTCGCTTTCGTTCAACGGAGAGGATTTTTATATATATACGTATACTGTACAGACGTTTCTACGCGTTATATAACGATGCATCAATGCCAGGGCGCCATCTCTTAGGTCACCGAGGGGTTTTTGTAAAATGTGGTCGCGCTGCGTTTTTACTTGTTGGGTTCTGTTTTTTCTTGGCACACTTGACGGCATTTTATTTAAAAGTTATTTAACGTGCTTTTCTGCCCGTTTAAAAAAAAAAACTACTGAACTAGCTGGATTCTGTCGAGGAAATCCTTCACATTTTTAACTTATATCTTGAGTCGTTATCATTGCAAACACTGGATCTTTAAGGTATATTTGATCGATATTTTAGTTTTGCTATTACGTAATCACGCCTTATTCCCCCCCATTCGAATTCCCGCCCGCTTTGGATTATCGGGGTCGTGGTCCTCCTGCGCTCCGTGTCAGTCGCCACAATCGTCCCGATGTTTGCTCCCCACCCCCCCCCCCCCCCCCTTCGGCCCGCTGCTCGAAGACGTCCACACGGTCCGGGTTTTGGCGTTCGGTTCGCGTAACGAGAAGTGGCTCATCGGCCAAAGCAGTGCGATGGGAAATCTCCGTTCCGCTGATTGACATCGACTCTCGGAAGTGAGCGGCGCCACGCGTGCTGCCGCCACCACCACTGCTGCACCAGGCAAGGCTCTTTGAGCCGTGACCCTGTGTGCACGTTGACCTTCTACCGCACACCGTGCGTAGCCAGACCATGTGGGAGGAAGGTAACGGCGGCATCACACTCTCTCCGCCTTGTTTGGGGGAGTTGGCACCTCGGCCATCGGCGGACAACGGCATTCTGGTTTTTTTTGCGCGACCTGGTTGCATTGCAATTGAATCGCTCATTTGCGGGACGCGTCTCCGTTGCCGGTTGCGAGCGGTTGGTGCAACCCGAGTTGCTGAGAGTAGAGGCAAGACTCTCGAGCGACGGTATCGATCTGCTCGGCGATTGGTGGCGATGCGGCTTCGCCACGTGCACAACACGATCGTCACAGTCTAACACTTGGGAGGAGGCTTTCGCAACCAACATTATCCATGGTAGAGTCTTTTTTTAGCGCAGATCGCGTAAATATAAATGTGTCATTAAACCCGCAACCACCCGACAGCCAATTAGTAAGGTTTGTCACGTAAACAAAACATGTAAACCCACAGCATTTACAATTCGAGTGGGTTCATTCTCCAACACACCGGTGTGCCGAACTAGTAACGAATTTGCATGTTTTGTTTACGTGACGGGTTTAACAACAACATTTACAAGATGCAACTCTAAAAACCTCTGATGGACGATCGTTTGCAATGTCAACTTGGGGAGGGGGGGGTATCAGAAAAGGGGCGGGGGCTGTGCTGTAGAGGGCGTGGCCAGACATGCCCCTCGTGCGCAACTGCTCGCTCGGACGCGCAACGAAGCCACTTTTAAAACGTGGGGGCCTTCGCCACCAAATATTACCCGTGGGTTTGGAACATAGTCGTTTGCAAGGCCAAGGCGATCGCGTTTCGGCGGCTCGGGAGAGCGATTGTGGACCGCGTGGCCGATGGCTCGGGCTCTAAGAATACTGAAAACATTGCTACTGAAATGTCAACGTGCTGTCACGCTCTCGGAAGATGATCACAGCAATAGGTTAATTTTAACTTATAAAAAAGTTTTATTTATATGTATCGTAATGCTGTCGACTGCTGGATTTTTTTGAGTCATGTGTCCACTTGTGGCCCCACGTCACATGGTCAGCTGGTGAAATATTTTTTTGCGATCCCGAGATATTGTCACGAGCATTTACGTTGCGCGTGCTGCCTCTGTAAAAATGTTGAAAGTAATGGTTCAGGTTTTATTTGTTTTTTTAATATCTATCTATCTATCTCGAAACAACCCGGCAAAGTGAAGCAAAAACCTCCTCTTGAAACGAAGTAAACCGCACTGCGTGTGGAGCGCCACGAGAGCGTTTTCGCGACGCATTGTCTGCGTCTTCACTCTTGCTTAGTTCTGCACCTAACCCGTTACACTCGTCTATATTGTGTTCATGATCGAGGTTTTTTTTGGGTTAGATGGTGTGAATATCAATGTATCGTTGAACGTATGTTATGTTTTTCATATTCAGCTCGGGTGTAATGTGTATATTTTTTACCGTTTTCTCTCCCGAATTTACTTGAACAGTTATTTTTATTTCCCCCCTCGTGGTTCCCAATAACCGGTGTGTGTGTGTGTGCGCGGGCGTGTGTGTGTGCGTGCGCGCGCGTGTGTGTGTGATTTCATTCGCTGCCGCTTAGCTGCCAATGTCTTGGGGACTCTTTCGTTTTGCACGTCCCGTGATCACGGCGGCTTTTGAGGAGGGGTCGACGGAACGCCCGGGGATTGCGTCGTTCAACAAGCGCCGCTCCCCACCTCCAGCGGAACGAGCTGGTGGCCGTAGGAAGGCAGGACAGCAAGTCGGTTTGATAGGCCGTCTGCTGTGTGGAGATTCGAGCGTTCTCCCCTCCTCATCTCTAAGCTTTCTCTGGTGTATCCCGGATGCCTCTACGTGAAAGGATGTACCCGATTAGCAATTTGACATTCAACTGAAGCAAATTAGTTGGTGATGCGGCATTGGCAGGAGCGCACGAACGACAAAAGCAAGCTAAACACATTTGTCAACAGCAATAACATTGCCTTTCAGAGAAAAAAAGTATGTTATAATAGACGACGTTTCTGTGCAACGGCCCTTCACAGCACCTGGAGAGGCCAGAGAGGCAGAAGTCAAACTTTTAAGAAGTTTATTTCAAAAGTAAAGCCCATTGAGCTATGAAAGCTCCGTTTAAAGGGCGACACGGCTGGCAGATGATGACAGCAGTAGCAGCAAAGCGTTAAAGTGCCTCCATGTGCTGTGAAGGAGGACCATTGCCCGAAACGTCATCTATTTGTTTTCCTTTTCTATTGCAAGGCGACAGTGTTATTGACGAATGTGTTGAGTTTATATATTTAAATATAAAGTAGGACCTTGCTGATAACAAGCCTCGAAGACTTGACGGAGCACTGCTGCGCCAAGGAAATAATAATAATCACGATAATAATGGGTGAAACACTTGTGGGGTGCAATGTAGGAAGCCTAACAGGTTGCCATAAAGCTTCTGGGGCTGTGGTGGGTAGCAGAAGGCAGTGCTGCAGTGGAATCCATTGTTGTACTGTACTTTGAGCGCTTCACGTCTATGCTCCCCACCTTCACGTGGTGCAGTTTGGTTAAAAAAATCCCCCCCCACGACCCCATATATATGCATGTTGAACTTATTTCACACCGTATGTAGCCAGCCGTGCTAATTGGAGGTGCGGGGGAAGGACAACAAACTAAACACAAAAAGCAGTTCTAAATAAATGAATTTTCAATCTAGATAATGATTTCAAAGTGCATAGCTCCAGTGGCTTCCTAATATCGGAAAGGAAGAACGTTCCAGACGGCCACAGAAGCGCATCTGAAAGCGCCACGCGATGCGGCAGTAACCGTCTTTGTCCGATGGCACGAGAAGGCCCTCGTCGGGGCCTTGAGTTGACAACAAATGGCCGTACAAGCGTCGAGTCCCGTCATGAGGACGGCGTTCCACGCCCCACGTGGAACCCAGAACGGACGCGAAGGCGAACGCCACGCGTCGGGATCCGTCCAGGCGGTGGGGGGGGGACCTCTCCCGTCCTCCCGACCCCACCTTTTCCCCTCTGGCCAGACCCCCTGGACGCAATTACAAATTATTCTTGCAAGCGGCGTTGCTAGGTGTAAATTCCAAATCGTTGAAATGACAAGGATTGCGGTTCATTTAGCAGTTACGCAGTCACAGTTGTAAGTGATCTCTGGTGTGTGCGTGGCTTTCTTTTTTTTCTGGCCCCGAACTCCTGCACTTTCTCTGGGGTTCACACTGGGAGGGGGGAAACATTGTGTGTACACTCCTAATCGGTGGCGGTCAGTACATAACACTCGGATGCTTGTGTGCGGAATATATTTTACAGTTTATATTCTTGTTTTGTCCCCGGATGTGAACGGGTTGTATTAGGTGATCGCACTACTAAAATTGGAGTTCCTCTTGCCCTCGGGGTGTCTGTGATACCCTGCGGTGGGTGGGTGTCCGTGGTATTCTGGTCGTGTTGGGAGGTCTCAGATAGGGACGGCTCCATGGTGTCCTGGATATCATCGTCGTGTCTCAGATATATTTGGTGTGTAGGATGTTCTTGATGCATGGAGATATCATCGTGAGCGTTCGAGTGTTTGAATGTTTTGGGTAAATCGTCACGGGTGTCTTTAATGTTCTGGTTGATTGGCACTCTGGTTGTCGATGATGGTCTGTGTGACCTGGCTTTGTCTGGCCCTGGGTTTCTTGGATGTTCGGCGCATCCCCTGGGTGGTTACGCGTTGAGATGACTCTGGCCTGTGGTGAATATTCACACCGGTAAACCCCCTGTGCAGCCCTCTTGCGCTGCTACTAAGAACATCTGCTGCAATGATGGAGGATTCTTTTATATATATCCCGGTAAACGTTACGAAGCAGAATTTGCCTTCACGTTTTTATGGACTTATCTGAAATAGGGATATTAATAAATATATAAAGACCTATTGATGATGTTAAAATTGGAGTAACAAAAAAAACTAAAGTGTCCATTGAGGCAAGGTTTCTTAACATCGCTCGTGTCACCCTCTTTCATGTGCCACCTTTCCAGGCCTGCCAATCTCCCGTGAACAAATAATTGGGTGCACGTGAGAACGCGGCGTTTGAGATGCCCCCCTTTTTGAAAAGAACGTTTTCACCGTCCTCAACAAACGTCGGCTCGTTTCCTCGTCCGCTGAAAACCACCTCGCGTTTCTTTTTTTGTGACCGCGGTGGTAGATGCCGGTGATCCAGCGCTTGCAAAGGCAAGGGTTGGCGGATCACGTCGGTCTGGTGACACTGCCAAACCGTTTCTTGGGATGCGACGTGGCGGTACGGCAAAAGTGGGTTTGTTCACCCGTCCTCTTGAGCGTTATCACCACCCCGCTTGCGTGGCAAGAAGCCACCTCCGGCTACTCCGGAGACAGCCTCTAGCACGCAACGTACTCAAAAAAGCAATGGAAATCAATCCTGATGTAGCAGGACCCCACCCCCCCTTCCCCCCGAGACACGGTTAGGCTTTCCTGGATAAATAAATGGCATTATAATTACCATTACATATTTTATGGGTTTGTTGCAGTAGAGTGGACATGAGGATCTCGGTGCAGTTGAGTTCTGGGTATCCTAGATGTTGCAGGTGTCTGGTTCTGGGTGTCTTCTGTTCTGTGTGTATGGTTCTGGGTATCCTCTGTTCTGTGTGTATGGTTCTGGGTATCCTCTGTGCTGTGTGTATGGTTCTGGGTATCCTCTTTTCTGTGTGTATGGTTCTGGGTATCCTCTGTTCTGTGTGTATGGTTCTGCGTGTCTTCTGTTCTGTGTGTATGGTTCTGGGTATCCTCTGTTCTGTGTGTATGGTTCTGGGTATCCTCTGTTCTGTGTATATGGTTCTGGGTATCCTCTGTGCTGTGTGTATGGTTCTGGGTATCCTCTGTGCTGTGTGTATGGTTCTGGGTATCCTCTTTTCTGTGTGTATGGTTCTGGGTATCCTCTGTTCTGTGTGTATGGTTCTGGGTATCCTCTGTTCTGTGTGTATGGTTCTGGGTATCCTCTGTGCTGTGTGTATGGTTCTGGGTATCCTCTTTTCTGTGTGTATGGTTCTGGGTATCCTCTGTTCTGTGTGTATGGTTCTGCGTGTCTTCTGTTCTGTGTGTATGGTTCTGGGTATCCTCTGTTCTGTGTGTATGGTTCTGGGTATCCTCTGTTCTGTGTATGTGGTTCTGGGTGTCCTCTTTTCTGTGTGTGTGGTTCTGGGTGTCTTCTGTTCTGTGTATATGGTTCTGGGTATCCTCTTTTCTGTGTGTGTGGTTCTGCGTGTCTTCTGTTCTGTGTATATGGTTCTGGGTATCCTCTTTTCTGTGTGTATGGTTCTGGGTGTCTTCTGTTCTGTGTATATGGTTCTGGGTATCCTCTGTTCTGTGTGTATGGTTCTGGGTATCTTCTGTTCTGTGTGTATGGTTCTGAGTGTCTGGTTCTGGGTGTCTTCTGTTCTGTGTGTATGGTTCTGGGTGTCTGGTTCTGGGTGTCTTCTGTTCTGTGTGTATGGTTCTGGGTATCCTCTGTGCTGTGTGTATGGTTCTGAGTATCCTCTGTTCTGTGTGTATGGTTCTGCGTGTCTTCTGTTCTGTGTGTATGGTTCTGGGTATCCTCTGTTCTGTGTGTATGGTTCTGGGTATCCTCTGTTCTGTGTGTATGGTTCTGGGTATCTTCTGTTCTGTGTGTATGGTTCTGGGTATCCTCTGTTCTGTGTGTATGGTTCTGGGTATCCTCTGTTCTGTGTGTATGGTTCTGGGTATCCTCTGTTCTGTGTGTATGGTTCTGGGTATCCTCTGTTCTGTGTGTATGGTTCTGGGTGTCTTCTGTTCTGTGTATATGGTTCTGGGTATCCTCTGTTCTGTGTGTATGGTTCTGGGTATCTTCTGTTCTGTGTGTCTGGTTCTGAGTGTCTGGTTCTGGGTGTCTTCTGTTCTGTGTGTATGGTTCTGGGTGTCTGGTTCTGGGTGTCTTCTGTTCTGTGTGTATGGTTCTGGGTATCCTCTGTGCTGTGTGTATGGTTCTGAGTATCCTCTGTTCTGTGTGTATGGTTCTGCGTGTCTTCTGTTCTGTGTGTATGGTTCTGGGTATCCTCTGTTCTGTGTGTATGGTTCTGGGTATCCTCTGTTCTGTGTGTATGGTTCTGGGTATCCTCTGTTCTGTGTGTATAGTTCTGGGTATCCTCTGTTCTGTGTGTATGGTTCTGGGTATCTTCTGTTCTGTGTGTATGGTTCTGGGTATCCTGGATGTTCTGGGTGGTCTGGTTGAGTGCCTTTCAGGGTGGGATCGCTGCTTTGTTGGAAGTTTGTAGACAATGGCTCGGGGTGTCCGTTTTTCCTGATTTCTGTGAAATTACATATTTACTGTATTATGATGGTTATTAATACTACTTTGGGAGTTTTGTTCCTTCTGGGGTTTTTTTTGTTAAATAAAGTTAGTTTAGCATAACACGGAGTGGTACGTGTCCTTTGTTTTTTGCTGTCTTGATGAAACACCAAGTCTGCTCTCTTTTGCCCACTTGCTTTCCCAATTGTGCTGTCAGCAACATGTCACCGGACAGTTGTCGGATCTCGAGCAGAGCAGTGCATCACCCTGTGAGTTGTAGGAGGGCCCACAGAAACCAAGGTTAAAGTGAACCAAGAAGATATCTCCTATCCACACACTGGGCACACTTGCTGCTGCAGATACACATGGTAATAATACGAGTCAAACGAGTATTTTTTTTCCCAATTTGCAAAGCCGGAATTTTTCCGATTCGGTGAAAAGTAAAATTTTATCCGATGTTTTTTTTATTTGTGTCGCCATTGGGTGACCGTGCTAAGCCCATAAACCCGCTGAACACGAGAGAAGCCTGTTTAACCTCTGCGCCGTTCGGCCGCCTCTGCTGCCCTGAGTCCTCAGTCCGTCCCATGTCAGTGAGACGTCGGTTTAGCCAGTGGCCCATATTCGTCACGGTCTCGTGCCGCTCCGTGAGCCGAAACACTTCCCAGGTGACACCTGTCGATGCTACGACCTGCGCTGGTTCCTTTAAGCCAGTGGTTCTTAACCTGGGTTCGATCGAACCCCAGGGGTTCGGTGAGTCGATCTCAGGGGTTCGGCAGAGCCCCCGCCACGGAGGTCCGGACACACTTGAATTATTGTGTAAATTTGTGATGACACACACGGCCCGATTGGCCATCACTGGCTGCAGATGATCATGCTACACTGCTTGGCCAATCAGCGCTGCGGGGAATTTAGTGCGTACTCAGTAGTCAACGTGTGACTGTTGTTGTCGTACGTCGTGTGATTTCTTTAATATTTTATCCATACTAACTATGTCGGGCAAAAGAAGAAAGTGGTCGGACGAATATGTACAACATGGATTCTCATGTATCACGGAACGTGATGGGAGTGAGCGTCCTATCTGCATGATTTGCAACGCCAAGTTGAGCAACTCTAGTCTTGCACCGGCAAAACTAAAGGAACACTTCTTGAAGCTGCATGGAGACGGGGAATACAAGAACACAACACTTGCTGAATTCAGGGTGAAGAGAGCCAGATTCGATGAAAGGGCCACTCTGCCTGCTCTTGGATTTGTACCTGTTAACAAACCGATCCTGACAGCATCGTACGAAGTTGCTTACCTGATCGCAAAGCAGGGCAAGCCACACACCATTGGTGAAACACTTGTGAAACCAGCTGCATTAAAGATGGCGAATCTGATACTCGGAACAGCGGCCGAAGGTAAATTATCCCAAATTCCCCTTTCAAATGACACCGTCAGTGACAGAATAGAAGACATGAGTAAAGACATCTTGGCTCAAGTAGTCGCGGATCTGATTTCAAGCCCGGCAAAATTCAGCCTTCAACTCGACGAAACCACAGACGTTTCTGATCTAAGCCAGCTTGCTGTTTTTGTACGCTATGTGAAAGACGACATGATAAAAGAAGAGTTTTTTATTTTGTAAGCCTCTTACAACAACAACGAAGGCAGCCGATGTGAAGAAGCTTGTGGATGACTTCTTCAGAGACAACAATCTTTCATGGAATATGGTTTCTGCAGTTTGTACGGACGGAGCTCCAGTCATGCTGGGAAGAAAGTCTGGTTTTGGTGCGCTAGTAAAGGCCGATGCACCACAGATCATTGTGACGCATTGTATTCTGCACAGGCATGCGTTGGCAACAAAAACCTTACCTCCAAAAATGGCAGAAGTATTAAAAACTGTGGTGGAATGTGTGAACTATGTGCGAAAAAGTGCTCTGAGGCACCGCATCTTCAGTGAGCTGTGTAAAGAAATGGGCTCTGAATTTGAGGTACTTCTGCTCCATTCTAATATTCGGTGGTTATCCCGGGGACAGGTGCTGAATCGTGTTTTTGCCATGCGTGTGGAATTAGCCCTGTTTTTGCAAGAGCACCAACACTGCCATGCAGATTGCTTCAAAAATCCTGAGTTCATTCTCATTTTAGCGTACATGGCTGATATATTCGCAGCTCTCAATCATCTCAATCAGCAGATGCAGGGTGGTGGAGTCAATATCATGGAAGCGGAAAAACACCTGAAGGCTTTTCAAAAAAAGCTACCGTTATGGAAACGACGAACAGAGAACAATAACTTCGCAAACTTCCCGCTTCTGGACGACTGTGCAAGTAAGATCGAAGATGTGTCTGGAATCGGAGATATTTCTGTATCCACGGAACTGAAGCAAACAATTGCCACGCACTTAGATGAGCTTGCAAAGTCTCTCGACGGATATTTCCCTACAAGAGAGTCATATCCAGCATGGGTGAGACAGCCGTTCACGTTTGCTGTTGAAACAGCAGATGTCAATGATGAATTCCTCGACGAAATCATTGAAATTCAGCAGAGCCAGGTTCAACAGCAACTCTTCAGAACAACAACGCTCTCAACGTTTTGGTGTCGACAAATGAACAAGTATCCAGTTATTGCTAAGAAAGCCCTGGATTTTTTAATACCATTTGTTACAACATATCTTTGTGAGCAATCCTTTTCGAGGATGCTGGACATAAAAACGAAGAAAAGGAACAGACTTTGCTGTGAAAATGACATGAGAGTGGCACTTGCCAAGGTGAAGCCACGCATATCTGAACTGATCTCTCAAAGGCAACAGCAGAAGTCACATTGATTTCCAGGTATGTAATTTGTTGTGAGTTTATGCATTGTGTTGGTTTTATTCTTTGAACAAGGTAATGTTCATGCACGGCTCATTTTGTGTACCAGTAAAAAACATATCTACGTCTTGAATTTGAAAAAAATCACATTTTATTTTTCACTAAAGAGGGGTTCGGTGAATGCGCATATGAAACTGGTGGGGTTCGGTACCTCCAACAAGGTTAAGAACCACTGCTTTAAGCTCACCCACGATCGTCTTCGTTGCATTAAGTCCTCTGCTTATTATTTTTCAGGTGACGCAGCGGATTTGCACAAATCCCTCACTCAACCCCCATGCGATGATCGATCAAGACTTTATTTGTCACCAACAGTTCCGTGTTGTCCTTTTTCGTGTGTCCCGTAACCCAAGTCGGCCAGAATTGCACCCGAACCTCGTGAGATCTCAAGATGCCGCCTGCTCGGTTGGGCCGAGATTGCACTCCCGACGAGCGACCAATTGGGTTGGCGACGCTGCGCTCGAAAGGGGTGCACGACCACAAATAACAGGAACCTCGACACCTTCAACAACGTTGCCCCCTAGGAGAGACGATTGTACAACACGTGACCCTTCACGCATTGGCCCTGCGTCAGGAGCAGTAGCGGAGTGTACCGCTGTGATGTCTCCTTCGTATTTGTGGATCGGGGCATCGCGTCGTTACAAGTGGTGGTGGTGTAGTTATGGGGACAGGAGGACAGGTGGGAGTGGTGACAGGAGGTATATGGGTAGTGATAGGGGTTGGGGTAGGGGTAGCGTTAGGGTTGGGATAGTGATGGGGATAGGGCTAGACCTGGTCGTAGCTGGGGGGGGGGGGGGGGGAAATGGTTTAGGGAGTAGCAGCAGCAGGATGGTCTAGGGGAAAAGCGATGGGTGTTAAGAGATGAACGGAAGCAGGGTGGTGAAGGTTAATGTTTTAGTCATCCGGCAGTGGATTATCAAAAGGGCTGTGTACGTGCACAATGTTCTGATCTGCATCCCTGCTCGCTGTGTGCGCGCGCGTTCTTGACAAGGTGGTTGTCGTCCCGTGGCAAATCACCCCCAGGACCGTGGCGCTCCTTTAAACTCCCGTCGTCTGGAGCCACGTGCCTTGCATGGCAGGCTCGGTTCAGCGATCAATAATGGCCGAGGCCTCATGCGGTGGCATTTCGACGTTGCTGTGCGCGCGCGCGTAGACGTTCACCACGCTGCGCTCTGCGGAACCCGGCCACCCGAGTTCGATTCCGTCACTGGTGTTGACCGTGAGCGGATTATCAGGACCGGTCCTGGGCCTCCCCGAGGTAGACTCGGCCTCAAATGAGTACCTGGTGCGATGTGTAAACATCCTCACTGGGGAGATGAGGGCGGTCGGGCGTGGTGCTGACTACCCATCTCTTATTCTTAGTTCTTTCGGTAAAGTCACGTGACTTTACCGAAAGAGCTAAGAACATGAATTACTGCAGTCACGAAAGCTTTAAATCAAAATTTACCCACCTCTTCATAGGTGCTCGTTCACAGCACTTCCCCACCAGTCTGTGAAGGCTGTGAGGGAGATCTTTGTATTTGTGGCTTTAACCGCACAAATACCTAGACATAAATTACTTTTAAAAGTAACAGACAAGGTTATATTTAACCTTCAATAATTAAATTACTATTCACCCCCATCCGCCTGTGGGCCTTTGTGAAACGATTTCTTTTTCTCAGCAGCGTCTCAGGCGATTCTGCGTGAGCTCATCGGCAGAAAGAATGTGACGGGATGGGGGGGGGGTAGTGCCAGAAAGCATATAAATGTGATGCTTAATGTGAATACCACATGTGTGCCATTGAGGAAATTGTGAATGCGAACAAAAGTTCGTGAAATTTTGGAAATGACCGGAGGTGGAAATGGTGGGCGACACGGCCACACTTTATCCGTGACCTTGCCTGCGCGGTTTTTTTTCTGTGGTGATGATGATGATGGTTTTTTGTTCGTCATTTCCAGATTTAATTATTTTTCGTTTCAGGCACGCGGGGCCGGCAAAGGTTCAGCCGCCCATCACCGTTTCAGCTCTAGGAACCAGGGCGTCTCGCCTCGGGCCGCTGCTGAACCCATCGGGCGGACACCAAACCGCCGCTGTGCCGACAAATGAGGAGGGGTTCACGTGTTCACTTAAGGTCAGACGAAGTTGGGGGTAGAGGCGACTACGATGGCGCGAGGGAATTCCAAAGTCGGGCAGCGCTATGGGAAGAAGCAGAAAGGGAAGTGTTGTGCCCTGCCGTGTGGTGAGTGTGTGGGTGAGTGTGTATTGTGGGGAGCGGTTAGTGTTACGCTCTGCTGCAAACCCGGCCACCCGAGTTCGATTCCCGCTCACGGCCAACACCAATGACGATTATCTGAACCGGTCCTGGGCATCCCCTAGGTCGACTCAGCCTAAAATTAGTACCTGGTGTGTAAACATCGATACTAGGGAGACAAAGGCGGCCGGGCGTGGTATTGGCCATCCACCTCGTGTGCCGTGTCGGCCTTTATAGGTGCTCGCTAACAGCACTTGTCCCAACAGTCTGTTAAAGCTATACAGGGGATCTGTCTTTGTTGTGGCGTGAAGTGTGGTTGGTGGTGGTTGAACACAGTGTGGTCGAGACCGAGTCCTCCTCAACCCCGGAGGAGGAATCGACGAGTGAAGTGCACGGCAAGAGTCACCATTGTGGTAGCGATAGCAGAGTGACAAGGAGGCGACTGGGAGGCGACTGACAGCCGGTGAGCGGGCGAGTTGAGTGAATTGGTGAGTGAGCGGGCGAGTGGGGCGATTCGTTGAGCGAGTGGGGTGATTCGTTGAGCGAGTGGGGTGTTTCGTTGAGCGAGTGGGGTGATTCGTTGAGCGAGTGGGGTGATTCGTTGAGCGAGGGGGGTGATTCTGTGAGTGGGGTGATTCGTTGAGCGACTGGGGTGATTCGTTGAGAGAGTGGGGTGATTCGGTGAGTGGGGTGATTCGTTGAGCGAGGGGGGTGATTCTGTGAGTGGGGTGATTCGTTGAGCGAGTGGGGTGATTCGGTGAGTGGGGTGATTCGGTGAGCGAGGGGGGTGATTCTGTGAGTGCAGCATCACTGCCCTGCCTCTGTGCAACCGACGTCAGTAAGTGTCCACGCCCTAACCAGACACCGGCTCTCTGGACACTATTTTTTATCTTACCAGGTAAGGGTCCACGGAGCTACGTACCTCTTTTTTTCAGAAGCGACCTGGTTATCACAAATGATAGCTCAACGAAGTGGCTTGTCACGTGTAAATTCATAGCAGCAGCCAAATAGTCTGATAGCGTGGCGATGTTGTTTCTAAATGCGGAGGGGAAAAAACTGGAGGACCCGGAGGAAAACCCACGCGACCACAGCGAGAGAGACGCGCAAACTCCAAATAACAGCAGCAGGAGTCAGGGTCGGGATCGAACCCACGACCTCCTGCGTACCAGGCGAGGGAGTTAACATCGCCTCGCCACCGTGATCATGATGGTGAGAGAGAGGGAGACACGCAAACTCCAAATATACAGCAGGCGTCAGGATCGAACCCACGACCTCCTGTCGGCCAGGCGAGGGAGTTAACATCTCGACACCGCGGCGCCCATTCCAACGCCGGCCTTTCGACCCCCCCCCCCATCCCCCCCACGCTAAGGACCGAATGCAGGAAAGGCCAAAGAGGCCTTCCACTGCGACTCTCACTCAAGTCGCGTCGTGCCTCGTAGGGGTGGCGCTGTGAATTCCCGGCGTGACAGACACGGGCGGGGCTGCTGCGTGAGCGGTGGGGTGGTGGTGGGGATGGTCGTGGTGGTGGGCGTGGAGGGGGTGGTGGTGGTGTTTCCTCGATCCAACACCCCCGGGATTGCGTCCTTGTCTCGTACACTGACTCCGGTGTGTGTCTGCGTGTCTGTCTGTAGTCTTCGAGGTCATGCCCGTATTCTCCGGATCGTAAGACGCCGCGGGACGTAAAACGCGCCCCGCAAATGTGTGCCCAGATGTCCATAAAGTAATAAAAGACTAAGATCTCCCTTATAGCCTTCACAGATTGTTGGGGCAAGTGTTGTTTGTTAGCGAGCGCATATGAAGGCCGGTCCGGCAACACAAGGGAGTGGGTGGCCAGCTCCACGCCCGGCTGCCTTTTGTCTTTCTCATGTTGATGTTTACACACCATACCAGGTACTCATTTGAGGCCGAGTCGACCTAGGGAAGGCCCAGGACTGGTTCTAACAATCGTCACCAGTGTTGGTGGCCGTGAGCGGGATTCGAACTCGGCTCGCCCGGTTCGTAGCGCTCACCGCTCGCCGCTCGCCAATAAAGTTACGCAAATATGCTACGTAGCCATCCGTGCGAATCGGAGGTACCAGGGGAAGGGCAATAAATTAAATATAACAAAAGCCGCACCCTCCAACTTTTGGTTTAAAAAATACAGGGTTGGAGGGATGTGCATCTTAAAATCCGGACTTTCCACCGCCAACACGTGACCTTCAAATCGATCAACTGCAACGCACCCACTGTCACTCCTGGGTGGACAAAGACGGAGGAGTGGGGGAGGGAGGGAGGGAGGTGATTCACGTGCCTGGGGCTTCAACCGTCGAGTGCCATGAGAGATCGAACCTGCGAACCCCCACGGTGCGAGAGCAACTGTGGCACATGGAGTCGGTGGCACATGGTGTCAGTGGCACATGGAGTCAGTGCACATGGTGTCAGTGCACATGGTGGCAGTGCACATGGAGTCAGTGGCACATGGAGTCAATGGCATATGGAGTCGGTGGCACATGGAGTCGGTGGCAAATGGTGTCAGTGGCACATGGAGTCGGTGGCGCATGGAGTCGGTGGCGCATGGAGTCGGTGGGACATGGAGTCGGTGGCACATGGAGTCGGTGGCACATGGTGTCAGTGGCACATGGTGTCAGTGGCACATGGAGTCAATGGCATATGGAGTCGGTGGCACATGGAGTCGGTGGCACATGGTGTCAGTGGCACATGGAGTCGGTGGCACATGGAGTCGGTGGCGCATGGAGTCGGTGGTACATGGAGTCGGTGGCACATGGAGTCGGTGGCACATGGAGGCGGGAAAAAGCCCCCCTCCCCCCCCCTATTAGAATAGTCAGGATGCTATGAACTGCATCCCCGGCCAAGCTGGCTGATGAGAGCTCACTGCTTACCCGAGCAGGATACCGAAGGGGCTCCATCCTCCTGCGCTCTTACCACTGAGCTTGTCGGGAAACCAGCCTCGGATTCACAGCGGTGAAGTTGCAAAGCCGCCGGGGGCATTGAGGAACGGGATGAAATAAAAGCGTCACTTTTTTGCGTATAGGAGCTGAGGGTCCTGGCTGGAGTCCCAGATTAAATTAGCCCCCCTCCCCTTCCTCCACCCGCATGAAGTCTCCACGGCCATTCGTGCGCGCACGTTGACGTCTGAATTCACTGATTTTCTTTATTTTTAAACCGAACTGGACATACGCTCGTCACTTCTGAAGTGCCACGTGTACCAGCAGCAGCATCTTCATAAGTCTACCGTACACGAGTGTGTGTGTGTGTAAACAATGTTGTGTCGAGGTGTCGTGGTGTGTTGAAGCAGTGGGCGCGGCCACGCCTCGAACACGGCACGCGCGCGGCAGGACCAAAATTGTCGCCATTTCGGCCAAAGGCTAAGACGGATGATGGTTACTTAAAAATAAAACTACTACTACTACTACAGTGAAGCGAGGATTCGTGTTTCGCATTGGTTTAGAGAGAAAGCCCCTTGGAGGTTTCTCGATGAGTTCACTTGTGGAGATAGGTGGCCGTCCATAAATGACGTCACGCACCTAGGGGTGGGGGGGGGGGTCAGACATTTGTGACGAGGTGTGACGAGGGGGGGTTTGAGAAATGTGACGTCACATCAAAATGCGCAACTTTAAATAAATATAGACAACACATTCTACTTAATTAAATAGACTTTTGAACAAATGTTTTGTCCTATATCAGAGTGCAGCGCCACATTAAATACGCACTACAATGACAATAGTTTAAAGCGATTTGAAGCATTTTTTATACAAACATTTGGGGGGGGGGGCAGAGCTTTGTGACGTCATATTTAAGGGGGGTCTGACTTTTTGTGACGCCGTGTGACGGGGGCGGGGCGCGTGACGTCATTTATGGACGGCCCCAAGAGAGTAAAAATAATTCGGGAAAATCCGCGTTTCACTGCGTTGCATCTCAAAATACCCCTCGCGAATGTCGCCGCTGTGGCAACGTCGGCGAATCCCGCCCGGGGAACAACCAGAGCGCAGGGGGCGAATGTCACATCTGCAACAACAACATAAAAATATAAATTGATTTTCATCTTGATTTGAAGCTTTCGTGGCTGCAGGAATCCATACTCTTTGGTTCTTTCGGCAAAGTCACGTAGGTATGAAATACATTTATTTTATTTATAAAATATTTCTATTTCGGGGTCATCACTCAGAAGCGGCAAACCACGGAAGGGAAAGGAGCCCAGAGGTTTGCGTACCGCGGAGATGGCGCGCCGATGAGAGCGCTCCAAGTGCTCGGTGGATTTTTGCATCGCAGGATCATGAAAGGTGGCGGCTTAGAGAGGCCTTCATCCGGCAGCGGATGGACCATGGTTGATGATGATGATGATGGTAAATGTAAGAAAACGCTTCCGATTTCGATTGAAAGCTTTCGTGACTGCAAGGATTCATCTTCTTTGGTTCTTTCGGTAAAGTCACGTAGAATGAGAATAAAATAATAAAATAAAACAATAAAATTCTCACGACTTTTCCGGCCACAACACAGGTTTTTCGGCCACAACACAAGAAGGCCACTTGTGTTGTGGCCGGAACGTGGTGAGAATTTTATTGTTTTATTTTATTATTTTATTCTCATTCTACGTGACTTTACCGAAAGAACCAAAGAAGACGCTTCCGATTATTTGAAATTGCCACTTTTTACGAGTAATCGATATTCGTTGTCTCACGGTACGGCTAGAGCGAGCGCAGTGAGGGTTTAAGGCAAGTGAAAGTGCGTCGGGGTGATTTAAGCCTGTCACACACCCGTCGGGGATTAGAGTGAGAGCGATGTGTGTGGGTTTATTTATGCCCCTTGTGTGGTTGTCTCTGGCAGTTAACGAGCTCAGATTGACGCAGATGCAGTTGGTCTTCTCCCTCCAGGGGGTGATCGCGGGTCAGATTTTTTTTATCCGTATTTCACGAGATGACCGCTGGGGGTTTCTCTTAGAAGTTTGAGGAATAACTCAACTAAAGTCACAAAGCCACACAACAAGTTTGATAACTTAATATTTTCCAAAAAACAGATTTGTCGCAACTATTGCTTGTTGCATGTTCTGTAATTCATAAATGATTTTTTTTCAGTAACGTCATTATTATTGTCCTAATGCTTGTTTATCCAGGAAAGTGTCACTGCGCCTCAATACTCTTTTTGTAGGAGGGCCTTGACAAGTTTTCGCAGTGGGTGCGATGTGGCTGTTGCTGTGTAATCCCAGTTGAGTAATTTGCAGGTAAAGTTTTGAGTATTGAGATGTTTTTGGCCAAAATGAGAGGAAATTAAATGAGAGGAAATTGGGAAACCCATTTAGAACAGGGACAGAACACACATTCTATGCAGAAAGGTGCCCGATTGTGGGATTGAACCCATGTGCTTCTTGCTGTGTAAGGCACAAGTGTTACCACTACGTCACACGGCTGCCCAACCACTGCACATCTCTCGCAGTCTCCAATTGGGATGGAATTTTTGAGGCTTTTTTATTTTCACGTAAAACTCGTTCACTGCGTCATAAATGCACTGGTGTTGTTTTTTTATCACCATTTTCTGATCGGCATCTTTTTCTTTCATCGTTTACAGACCATCAAGGTTTACTCTTGCAAATGAGGTCTCCGGGTCTCTTGAATTTCCCTCCTGGTGAAACAAATGAACTACAATCAGAGGCGTATATGATATCCAAACTGTAATTATTTTCACGAAATGTAAAATACATGTAGACTTTTTGATTTAAAGCTTTCGTGACTGCAGTAATTCATATTCTTAGTTCTTTCGGTAAAGTCACGTTGAAGGGAAACAATAAAATATATAAAAATATTTTAAAACAATAAAAGTGATTTGTTTACCTTTTCTATACTTTGCACTCGTATCGTGTATTTGCACTGTTTGTTGTTGTTTTATATATTTTATTGTTTCCCTTCAACGTGACTTTACCGAAAGAACTAAGAATACATGTAGACTTGTTTCGGTGTCCATTCTATTGACATCATCCCAATTGTTGGCGAGGTCTTCACCCTTCTGAATCAGAATATGTATTCATACTGGAGGAATCCGATGAGCTATAAAGCCCTTTTTCACAGATGTCCAGTCGTGGCGGGTCATAACGTTACAACAACAAACAGTGCAAATACACGATACGAGTGCAAAGTATAGAAAAGGTAAACAAATCACTTTTAGAAATGTACAAATGTAACTAAATTATTTTTAATCTTACGAGGTTGAAGGCGACCGAGCTATTAGCTTATTTTTCAGAAGCGACCTGGCCGGTAATGATAGCTCAACAAAGTGGCTTATCTTAACGTGGACATTATTTTATAGCAGGCAAATACTCTTAAGCGCGTGTTGATTCTTCACGTGGAGGGAAAACCCGGAGGAACCGGATAAAAAAAAACCACACGACCAAGGGGAGAGAGACACCGCAAACTGCAGCGCGCACCCACTGTGGTCACGCCTGGGTCGATAAAGACAGGATGAGGAGCAGCAGCCACACTTTTCCCGTGTCTGCCTGAGCTGCCATGGCCGAGAAAACGAAAGCGGTCATCCCCAGCCACGGTGGGAAAGGGCAGACAACCAGACTGGGACAGAAATTAAAACAATTCTAATAATAAGGTGTTCTTTGGGAACAGGTGACTCCCCGGTGAGTCGCGTATGATTGTTTTAAGACGGGTGGGGCCCGCGTAATAATGATGAACGTTCGCGTGAATTTAATTCTGCGAGTTGTTTTTGTATCATAGAGATGACCCCGAGGGAGAAGTAAAGTTTTGACTTAAAACTTTCGTAACTGCAGGAATTCATATTCTGTGGTTCTTTCGGTAAAGTCACGTAGATTTTTTTTCTAATAAAGTGACTTTACCGAAAGAACCACAGAATATGAGAAGTAAAGTTTTAATTGTATATTATTATAGACGGAGTGAGTAGTGTTATGGTATATTTAAGAACACTTTTTATCTGCACCTCTGCATTGGAAGGTTAACTTTCGTCTTACATAATGAATATATAATCGATGGTGCACACCGTACTATGAACTCAGCGACCTGAGTCTGATTCCCGGCCACGGCTAACATCAGTGGCGAGTAATAACGTAAGCGAGTCCTGGACCTCTCCTTTACCAACCCGCACTGACCAGCGTGGTGAAGTATGGTCAAACAGCCTCTCGAACTGGCAGTGGATGGACGAAAAGCTGTAAATTATTTGTCTTTATGTTTAAAATAATATAAAT
This sequence comes from Petromyzon marinus, assembly GCF_048934315.1. Classification (NCBI taxonomy): domain Eukaryota; kingdom Metazoa; phylum Chordata; class Hyperoartia; order Petromyzontiformes; family Petromyzontidae; genus Petromyzon; species Petromyzon marinus. The sequence continues at coordinate 17,134,026 of NC_133690.1, read as the reverse complement.
CATTAGCCGCTGATCTTAGCCTGTACGCTCCCGGCGAAAAGGTGACAAATGTTGGGCCCTAATTTGAGCCAAAGGGATGCATGAATGTGTCATAGCGCTACAGCTCGCTGGGGTGGGCTACAATGACAGGTGAGATTATTTTGTTGAGAACTCAAGGTGAGAATCGGTAGGCGCGATCCCCTTGCAGGTGTGGTTCCACCTTAGCGCAGCCGATGTTACCGTCGCATTTGGATGCCAAAAATAATGTAAGTGCCCTTTTTTGTTTTAACGAATCTCACGACTTGTTCTCAGTTGTTCGTCATGCGCATTCTCAATCTGATTTCTGGCGAATGAGTGAAGTGTGCTTTGAATAGCAGTGGTGGTGATAACCAAGTCCAAGGCTGAGCAAAATGCATTGGTCCAAAATAGAGGGGGGGTTTTTTTTGGGGGGGGGGCTAGATCGCGTAAATATAAACGTGTCGTTAAGCCCGCCACCGCCCGACACAGCCATTTATTAATTCGTCACTAGTTCAGTACACCGGTGTTTTGGAGAGTAAACCCACAGCATTTTTTTCAATTCGTGTACGACGTTTCGTCAGTAACTACAGCTAGCATCGTCAAGCGACATCTACATTTGTGGAGACTCGTCCTGGTTCGCATTGGTACCACTACGTAGGCTGTTGAATTCGGGTTCCTGAAGAAGCTCCCAGCAGGGTGCAGCGAAACGTCAAACATGAATGTCTAACAACGCACGGTGCAACCTGGGACACAGCAGAGAGTAAACAGCCATTTATTTACATATTGACCTTGATAATGATATATTGTACTGTGCTTTTTTCGTTTTCTAGGTCTCTCTTGTTGAAATAAAGGAAAGGCCTGAACCAATACTCACAGTGACAATAAAGGCAGCGTGCCCAGTGTTTATGTAGTGACATCGCTGGATGTCAACATGCTGGGTGTAGTGCCGGCCAGAGAGGGGCCCGGTGAGCGCTGAATGATCGCGCTGGATGGCACCACGCTTTGCGTGCAGTGCCGACCCTACAGGACCGGCTGTGTGGGTGCCGGCCGAAGGATGAGGGTGTGTCAGGCCATGGCACTCTGCTTGACCCGGGAGGACACGTGACCGGTTAAGTTGACAGAGGGGCCCCAAGAGGGGGCTAGGGGTGGTCACGTGATTGGGACCCAGATCCTTCCCGAGGATTCTGGAAGGTGGACGTGGCCAAGGGTGGAGCAGGCCATGCCACAGAGAATATCAGCCGGGTCCCGAGAGGGACCAGGGTTGTTGTTGCTCATCCTGAAGAAACCCTTCGTCTACGTTCTCCGTTCAACGAGTCTCCAACAAGTGGACCCGGGCCGAAGCTGTTGGTCCCGGTCCGTAGTAACAGTTACGTAGTGACTAGTGTAGTTAGCCTGGTGGTCACCACCTGGCTAGCTACACCAGTTACGTGATAACTAGTGTAGTTAGCCTGGTGGTCACCACCTGGCTAGCTACACCAGTCACGTGATAACTAGTGTAGTTAGCCTGGTGGTCACCACCTGGCTAGCTACACCAGTCACGTGGTAACTAGTGTAGCTCGCCTGGTGGTCACCACCAGTCCTAAATACACTAGTCACGTGGTAACTAGTGTAGCTAGCCTGGTGGTCACCACCTGGCTAACTACACTAGTCACGTGGTAACTAGTGTAGTTAGCCTGGTGGTCACCACCTGGCTAGCTACACCAGTCACGTGGTAACTAGTGTAGTTAGCCTGGTGGTCACCACCAGGCTAAATACACTAGTCACGTGGTAACTAGTGTAGCTAGCCTGGTGGTCACCACCTGGCTAACTACACCAGTCACGTGGTAACTAGTGTAGTTAGCCTGGTGGTCACCACCTGGCTAGCTACACCAGTCACGTGGTAACTAGTGTAGTTAGCCTGGTGGTCAGCACCAGGCTAAATACACCAGTCACGTGATAACTAGTGTAGCTCGCCTGGTGATCACCACCAGGCTAAATACACTAGTCACGTGGTAACTAGTGTAGTTAGCCTGGTGGTCACCACCTGGCTAGCTACACCAGTCACGTGATAACTAGTGTAGTTAGCCTGGTGGTCACCACCTGGCTAGCTACACCAGTCACGTGGTAACTAGTGTAGCTAGCCTGGTGGTCACCACCTAGTGTGGCTAGCCTGGTGGCCACCACCATGGGTTGTTATTCTGTTAAGGGGAAAGTTACCGCGTGTGTTGGAACTGAATAAATGTGTTGCCTCCAAGTCTACGTCTGCGACTCAGTTGAACCCATTACATTTATATTCCCTTCTGCAAGGGGCTAAGCGACTACAAGATGGAATACCATTATAACATTTTATTTAAGCTTTAATAAATCAGGCGTATCTGGCAAAAACAGCAATACATTCTCGTGTGTAAATATATGTTTAATGTTTTAAACGTGTATTGTGAATGAAGAGACGTAATGGACTGTTAAATACGACGATGGGAGTGTCGGTGCATGTCCATCGCGGAGATGGAGCGATTAATGATCTTGCCTTGGTGGTTTCAGCTCCATCTCACCAGGCGCTCATCGTACCCAGCATCAGAAACTGCTTTGGCTGGGCGGCGTTTCTCCTGAGCTGGACAAGTAGCCGTCTGGAGTAAGGAGCTCCACGCTCTCATCCTTTCAGGCTCTCACCTGGTGAGGCTCAACACCTGTGCAGGCTCTCACCTGGTGAGGCTCAACAACTGTTGAGGCTCTCACCTGTTCAGACTCTCACCTGGTGAGGCTCAACACCTGTGCAGGCTCTCACCCGTTCAGGCTCTCACCTGTGCAGGCTCTCACCTGGTGAGGCTCAACACCTGTTGAGGCTCTCACCTGTTCAGGCTCTCACCTGGTGAGGCTCAACACCTGTGCAGGCTCTCACCTGGTGAGGCTCAACACCTGTGCAGGCTCTCACCTGGTGAGGCTCAACACCCGTGCAGGCTCTTACCTGGTGAGGCTCAACACCTGTTCAGGCTCTTACCTGGTGAGGCTCAACACCTGTGCAGGCTCTCACCTGTGCTGGCTCTCACCTGGTGAGGCTCAACACCTGTGCAGGCTCTCACCTGGTGAGGCTCAACACCCGTGCAGGCTCTTACCTGGTGAGGCTCAACACCTGTGCAGGCTCTCACCTGTGCTGGCTCTCACCTGGTGAGGCTCAACACCTGTGCAGGCTCTCACCTGTGCTGGCTCTCACCTGGTGAGGCTCAACACCTGTGCAGGCTCTCACCTGGTGAGACTCAACACCTGTGCAGGCTCTCACCTGGTGAGGCTCAACACCTGTGCAGGTTTGCTTGCGAGAGACTTGGAGCTCCGGCTCGATCGAACGTCGCGTCCGATTCGCGAAATGTGCGTGAGGGGCGGTGGCAGCTTGGGAGGGGAGCCTTCATCCAGCACTTTATCGATCACTACTGCTGATGACGAAGGAGGTGATACAATGATATTGTTGTTAATAACGTGATGAACATTGTCAATAAAAGTCGACTGAGAAGGCGCTTCCCCTTGCAGGTGTGGGCAGGTGTGGCGTGGCGATGACGAGAGGGCTGTCTGCGCCGGGCACGCCGCTCTCGGCTCGCAGCCTGCCCGGACAGCGAGCATGCGAGCTGGTGTCGTGTCAGTGCTGGTCTGACCCCCCACCCTCCCCCTACTCTTCAAACACCGCCCCCCACCACCACCACAATCCTCCCCGGCCCGCCCTGTCCTGGACGCCAGCCAAGCGCACACCCCATCATCTCCTGCGATGCAGAAGGCACGGCGCTTGCTGCTGCTGTCGGCTGTCGTGGACTCCTCCTTCCCCTCCCTCCCCTCCCTCCCTGATCGTCGCCCCCTTCCCTCTCTTCTTTCCACCCCTGCGGCTTGTATTCTCCACACTCATCAGAGGTCATTGTCGTCAACAACAACAACAGCAGTGGCAGTAAGCAGGCATGATCTATGAACTGCTGGATGAAAGCACTTTCGCCGAGATATCGCCATCTGTCGCGGTCCTGCGATGTTCTAATAATCCACGCAGCTCCCGCACACGCGACCTGATGCCGTCGCTCCACCCAGTGGCGGATGATCCTCGTAGCAAAAGTAGCATAACGCTCGGGGCCCCGCGCTTAATGGGGTTGTACTGCTGTTCCAGGCTAGGTGCAGGAGGAGGTGGTCACGCGACAGACCCAGCAGGTGCCATGTGCTACACATGTAGTAGTAGCTACGGGGCCCGCAACTTTCAAGGGCTCAGCGCTAAATGCTTTCAAGCTGTCAATTCCGGTTCAGTGATTCTGCACTTGCTCTATTACTATAGTACTATACTGCCTTCAACTTTTACGAACAACTGGGTGTTTAAAGTGAGCGATTTGTCGTATTATCTGGCTGTATATCAAATGAAAACATACAATTACTTTACTATTCAAGTAAAAAATTCGTGTTTTAATATTTAAGTGTTTTTATTTATTTAGGGCCCCTTTATAACAAATGCTACAGGCCCCGCACGAGCTTCATCGGGCACTGGTTCCATCTCCCACGGTGGACGGAAACTCTCAGGGACCGCTCCCAGTCTTTGGTTGCTGCCACTGACGGAGCCAGTGGGGGGTGGGGTGGCACGTACCCCCCCCCCCCCCCCCATGATCCAATCGAAATCCCTAATTTCGATCGGATCATTGGGGTTTATTAGTAATAAATCGGCATTTTGCGACCCCCACTGCCACTGTGTAGCATATTATTACGTGCCAGGGACACTATGAGACGATAGGACAATAGTCTGAGTCCATAATTGGCAATAAGTAACGGCAAAGCAGTTACAAGTGACTCACATAATTGGGCGCAGTTGCATCTACAGCACACGACTTCCCTGAAGGCACTAACACCTTCAGCGATGGCGATCACACAACGCGGTTCGAATTCGATCCTCGATCGATGGCTGCGCCATCGCCGCACACGCGTCGAATAAAAAGCAAGGCACAAGTCCTTACTTACTAACAAGTCCTTACTTACTAACAACTCCTTACTTACTAACAAGTCCTTACTTACTAACAACTCCTTACTCACTAACAACTCCTTACTAACAACTCCTTACTAACAACTCCTTACTTGATAACAACTCCTTATCTTCTTTGGTTCTTTCGGTAAAGTCACGTAGAATGAGAATAAAATAATAAATTGATAAAATAAAATAACACAAGCGGCCTTCATCAGGTGAAGGGGGCGAGACTGTCTGGTAGGACAGCGCACTTCAGCGCTGTCCTACCAGACAGTCTCGTCCCTTCACCTGATGAAGGCCGCTTGTGTTGTGGCCGAAACGTCGTGAGAATATTATTGTGTTATTTTATTTTATCAATTTATTATTTTATTCTCATTCTACGTGACTTTACCGAAAGAACCAAAGAAGATGAATCATTGCAGTCACGAAAGCTTTAAATCGAAACAATTCCTTACTTACTAACAACTCCTCTATAATTTTTCATTGCCGGAGGGGTTGCCCCCCCCCCCGCCCCCACCTGAAAATCCTCGCTCCGCCATTGGTTGCTACCACCTGCCCCGCGGGGAGCACCATTGTTGTTTGCATTGCGTTTGTAAATGTATTTTGATCTCACTCAGCTTTCAATAAGAGCCTAGATTCATTATTCGAACGGTTCGATATTTAACAAATATAGCTCTCTCTTCATAATTTCATTCCAGATGTTAGAATTGCTTCGTAAAAAAATAAAATCATCACATTGTGCGTCCCTGTCTGTCCTCATTGGCATTGATTTGCTGTGGACATTTAAAAAAATGACACCCAGTTCGCTGTCCTTACTTAAACCCATGCCTCCCTGGCAAAGAAAAACCTCAAGGTCTCATATTTTTGGAACGCATTTGATGAAGGCGTTTGACACGGTTAACACGCGGTAAAAATGAAGACGTGATTTAGTTGGGCAAGGGGCCGTGCGAGGGATGAGGAACGGGTGGCCACGTTTGAGGGGTGCGTGGGGTTGAGGAGAGGGCAGGGAAGAGGAGGGAAGGAGTGGAGGGAAGAGAATGGGCCGTGGAGAAAGAGGCGAGGCTGTCAGGGAGGAACGGAAGGAGGTTCAGGAAGGGGGAGCTGCTTCACGGAGGAGCTCTCTCACCCGCTCATCAGCACGGCGCTGCAAGGTAGAAACGAGGCAGGTTACGGCGCGGCCTCGCCTGCCTCCCGCAATGCGCTGTGGCCCCGCGCCGTCCACCCGTGCAGATTCCTGCAGTCTAAATACAGATTCTAATTCCGTACTCCGAGTCGTGTTGCTCGCGAGAGGCGTGAGAAAAGAGGGGGGTGTGGTGGTGGTGCTGGTGGTGGTGCTGGGGGTGGTACTGGTGGTGCTGGTGGTGATGGTGGTGGTGCTGGTGGTGCTGGTGGTGCTGGTGGTGCTGGTGCTGGGGGTGCCGGGGGTAGTGCTGGTGGTGCTGGGGGTGCTGTGGGTGGTGCTGGTGGTGCTGGGGGTGGTGCTGGTGGTGCTGGGGGTGCTGGTGGTGGTGCTGGGGGTGCTGAGGGTGCTGGTGATGCTGGTGGTGATGGTGCTCGTGGCGGTGCTGGTGGTGGTGGTGCTGGGGGTGCTGAGGGTGCTGGTGGTGCTGGTGGTGGTGCTGGTGATGCTGGTGGTGCTGCTGGTGATGCTGGTGGTGGTGCTGGTGGTGCTGGTGGTGGTGCTGGTGGTGGTGTTGTGGGTGCTGGTGGTGGTGGTACTGGGGGTACTGGTGGTGGTGGTGCTGGTGGTGGTGCTGGGGGTGGTGGTGGTGCTGGTGGTGGTGTTGGTGGTGGTGCTGGTGGTGCTGAGGGTGCTGAGGGTGCTGGTGATGCTGGTGGTGGTGCTCGTGGCGGTGCTGGTGGTGGTGGTGCTGGGGGTGCTGAGGGTGGTGCTGGTGGTGGTGCTGGGGGTGGTGGTGGTGCTGGTGGTGGTGCTGGTGGTGGTGCTGGTGGTGGTTGTGCTGGTGGTGGTGGTGCTGGGGGTGTGAATGCCTCTTGTGCGGCACCGGGAGGGGGGGGGGACCCCGCGCGCGTTCTGCGCCGCCTCGCTGCTGTGGGGGTTGCCACCTCTGAGGACAAAGCATCCATGCCATGGGGAGGAGAAGAAGGAGAATATCTTGCAATGTTTAGCAGAGGGGGAGAACTCAATGTAAAAGGCATTGTCAGGAGTAGTAGCTCAACAACATCATCATCAACAGCAGCATCATCGCCATTATTATTACGCAGCTGACAACAACTGCCGCTTGTAATGTCCCGGGATGATTTGCAGATTTCCCAAGACGACGGTCGCCCCTCAACAGGAGGATCCTGACAAAAATCGGGACGGGTGGCAACCTTGGCTTCAGCGTGGTGCGTGGCTCTACGGAGGGTCAGGTGCGGGTCGTGCCTCTGTGTGGGCAGCGGTAGCGGAGAGGTTAGCGCACTGCGCTACCGTCGATTCCCAGCCACGGCTAACATCAGCGGTGGGTGATATTCGCATCGGTCCTGGGCCTCGTCTTGGTCGACTCAGCCTTAAATCAGTACCCGGTTACAGTGTGTAAACATCAGCACTCGGGAGACAAAGCCAATGGCGGTATGGTGGGGAAGATGGCCATACCACCCCACCTCGTGCGTTGTTTCCGGTCTTCATCGAACTGATTTTGCGTTTAGTTTTGTTGTTCTTCCCCCCGCACCTCCGATTAGCGCGGTTGGCTACGTGCGGTGCGAAAGAAGTGCAACGTACATGCTCACTGACAGACATTGCCCCAACAGTCTACACGGTGTGGGGGTGTCGCTGTGTTTGTAAGGGGCTGCGGGGCGAGGAGAGGGCTTTTTCCTGCTCTGGTCTCCCAATAGGCAACGGGACTTTGAATCCAGCCCCGAGTCTTCACCCGCCTCCTCAATAGCTGCCAGTTGAGCTTGGCCATGCGGAACCGACGGTTTGCCACCAGGCATCGGCATTCAAATTCCAGGCCACGAGGTCGCCGGGTTGAAGTGGAAGGGGGAAGGCGGGGGGGGTAGAGAGTTCAGAGGTCATCAGCAAAGGTTTACACGGTCACGGCGTTGGAATGCCATGCTCTCTGTCGGTATGCAGGTGTCTGTGTGGGGGGGAGCGGTAGTGTAGTGGTTAGCACGCTGCACTACGAACCCGGCCACCCTAGTTCGATTCCTGCTCACGTTCAACATTATCTGAGCCGGTCCTAGGCCAACTCTAGATCGACTCTGTCTCCAATGAGTAGCTGGTGCGGTGTGTGAACATTGCCGCTGGGGAGACAAAGGCGGTCGGGCGTGGTGCTGGCCACCCACCCCCTCTTATGCCGTGCCGCCCTTCATAAGTTCTCACTAACAGCACTTGCCCCAACAGTTTGTTCAGGCTATACGGGGGATCTTTGTGTTTTTGCGATGCCCTGGTGCATGATTGGAATTTGGAACTCTCACGTTGCTTACTACCGGCCGATGAGACTTTATTTATCAGATGAAGGGCACAAGGAGATGAAAGTTGCGTTGCTGCAAGGGGAGACCTTGGAAGTTGAGAATGCAGCCAAAACTATCTGAAACACAGCCGTGGAGAGGCAGAGTCCCACATGGGTGTGGGACTACCCCCACTCCCGTGAAAATCGTGGTCATTTATTTATCCAAGAAAGTCACGATACTTCTGTCGAAGAAGGCCCTGCTATAATGTTTACCAATTCCCTGGTTAAGGAGTTTGTTTTGTGGTTGGAAATCAAAAGTACCTAGAGTAAATCTACTTGTACGAGTGGGGGGGGGAGGACGAAACGGACCAACGGTCCGCACAGCCGGATCCACGAACCCCACTCGCCGCACCGCCATCTCCATGGATCACAGCCGAGATTTGTCAAGGGCCATTTCGGCGCTTTAAAAACCTAGGCTGTGATCCACCAACCCTTAACCTCGAATGCGATGAGTCGCACGTGTGCACTGCCACAGCCGGTTTAAAGGCTGGCCCGTGACGAGGATGCATTGATAATCTCCCAAATGGGGGAGGGAGGGAAGGGCGGGAGGGGGCATAACAAGGACCGAGATAAAAGCCCCCAGCAATCATTGCTGGCTCCCCCGAAGACGAAGCAAATCAGGGCCAGTGCAGGGCGGCGTAACGTATAATTGTTTATCCATTGAACTGGATCTTTCATGTCCTGTAATTTATTTTTCTTCGGTTAATGGGACTTTGAAAAGAAAAGGGGGAGCAAAAAAAAAGCACGTGACAGAACAAGTTTTGTTCCCCCGGGTCACGGTGACCTACACGTGGGAATTAAGTGTGGTCAGACTTCGTTGGGGCGCCTCTACCACTCACTGCGTTTGGAGTTTGCGTGTCTCTCTCTCTCCGTGGTCGCGTGGATTTATCTCCAAGTCCTCCGGGGTTTCTCTACACGTTTAGAATCAACGTGCGCTTAAGAGTATTTGGCTGCTGTACAATTACACACGATGATATGCCTCTACGTTGAGCAATCACCTTGTGGTCAGGTGGCTTGTGAAGAATATCTATAGAGCTCAGTGGGCCCTTACCTGTTAAAATAAAACATCGTTTAGTTTAGAGTTCCTCACTGTCCCACGGCACACTGGGCATTCACGTTGAACGCTTACCAACTAAGGTTCATGAATTTACTCCATCCGTTTGCAACGGGGTGGGGGGGCTGTAGGGGTGATCACGATAACGCTCACGATCAGGATAATCCAAGACGGATTTCACGTGAGTGTAACGTTTAGCTCATTGTTCGGTGACGATGCTGCTACTGCTGCTGTTGCTGCATTGGCAGTGGTGCACAGAGTCAACAACAACAACAAAGCCTCGACAACATTCGCCGAAAACAACACCGCGTGTGTGTGTGGCCTTAAAATAAATTTATAATAGGTGACGTTTCGGGCAATGGCCCTTCTTCATGTTAAATTAATGTCCGTTCCGGGCTCGATGTGTACCTGCTGCGAGGAAGAGCCATTGCCCAAAGCCTTGCCTATATTATATCTTATTTTATACTCATAGAGCGCCTTAGCTCGAGGCCCTTGGAATTCTTAAATGTGGCCAATTTTGTCAAGCGTTTTGAGATAAAATTTAATAAATGAAGCTATGTAAACTTAAACTCGTGTTATTAAAATGTGCGAGGTGACCGGTGGTGTAGTGGCCAGTGTGCTGTGCCATGCACCCGGCGAATTGACCAGCGTGGGGAAGTATGGTCAAACAACCCCCAACCCTGGAAGCGATGCTAAACTGCATCCGAGTGATTGTGTCACTTGGCAAACGCTGAAGAGGAACCCGAGGGGAGACATCTCGCCAACGCGTCTGTAGTTAGTCCAGGATGAGGTGAAGCAGAGTAAGGTCAGATGGTGGTGGAAGGGGCTTGCGCCAGGGAGCTGGCCTCGGGAGGGCAGAGATCTTGAGAAGAATCATCCAGCACACCACAAACATCTCTGGCCCCAACAAGAGCGAGTGATTTTGATATTATGATGATACATTGGAGAAATTAGTGTCAGAAGGAAACGGTTTAACTGCCTCTCGAATCGCGACATACGGGAACTTCGGGTGGATCCGCGCCAGGTTTCTGAGCGGTGCACGCGTGGTCGACACCCGTGGTGGACACGTGTGGTGGACACGCGTGGTAGACACGCGTCGGGGACACGTGTGGTGGACACGCTGGGATTTTTGCACACAGCGTTGGTGTACGGTGCTATTTCATGAATATTTTGATGTTTTTTCCTGGATTTTCTGTTTGCACATGCACAAAGTCACTTTAAGATGTTTTCTTGTTCATGTTTTTGTTTTTTTGTTTGTTGCGGTTGCACCCGATTCAAGAGCCGAATGGCTCACAGGGCTATACCAAATAAATGAAACTATGAAACTAAACTATGAAACTATGGTGGACACGCGTAGTGGACACGCGTGGTGGACACGTGTGATGGTCACGTGTGATGGACACGCGTGCAGTTTGTTGTCCTTCCCCCGCAGCTCCCATTAGCACGGTTGGCTACGTACAGTGTATAGCGCACTGGGTTCCACACGAAAGAAAGTGGTAACAAAAATCAGTTTACCAGTTTTCCGCATACAGTATTATATATATAAATGTGTATATATAAATACATATACAATGTACTATGTGACCTTTTAACTGAGAAACGAAGAGGAAGCTGCCGTGGCGTCACAGCACAAGGGGGACCGGTAAACCAGAGTGTCCCGGTTCGACTCCATCTCCAGGTGCTGCATGTGAAACAATGGGGAGACATTTCTTAACCCCCCCTCCCACCCTGTCCACCCAGCACAGTCAATTGGCATATCGCGTGTGGTGGAGGGAAGCCTGGGTATGCCCAGCTCGTTCGAGACGTCTCGAGGGGCTCTCTAAAGCTCACTCACGTGGAGGCCCCTTTCGCCAGCGGTGGCATGAGCGGGCAATTGCAGGGCTGCGCCTTGAGCTTTTTCAATTGAGACGCGAGGGCAAATGAACCACGCGGTGACTGGAGCCGCCGTGCGGTTTGTGCGTTCAACACGTGCCCATCTCTGCGTTCATCACGAACATCGCACTCATGTCCGGTTTTCGAGTTCCTGACTGTCGGTAACCTAAGAATATGTCGGTAACCTGTGATCGATTCTGAAAACGGTTACCGGTTCAGCAGTTGTTAAACAGCCACGCTACAAACCCAGCGGACCCCGAATTCAAATTCCCGCTCGCGAACAACATCGGCGACGATTATTGAAACCAGTGCTGGGCCTCCCCTAAGTCAACTCGGCCATAAACGAGTGCATGGTGCGGTGCGCGTGTGTATCAGCGCTGTGAAGACCAAGGCGATTGGCCGGGCGTGGCTCTTGTGGTCACGCCACACTGCGCCCCCTCGTCCTACCGTGACGGTGCTCGCTGAAAGCACTTGCTCCTCCAGGTCTGTATGTCTATACGGGGTGGTGGGGGACCTTTGTCTTTGTGTGCGTGAGTGTGTGACAGCTGGTGGTGTAGCGGTTAGCGCTGCGCTACGAACCTGGCGACCCGAGTTCGATTCCCGCTCACGGCCAACACCAGTGACGATCATTTGAACTAGTCCTGGGCCTCCCCTAGGTCGACTCAGCCTCAAATGAGTACTTGGTGCGATGTTTGAGCATCGCCACTAGGGAGACAAAGGCGGCCGGGCGTGGTGTTGGCCACCCATTCCCTTGTGTGCCATGCCGGCCTTCATAGGTGCTCGCTAACAGCACTTGCCTCAACAGTCTGTTAAGGCTACACGGGGGATCTTTGTTTTGCATCGGCCGGTCATCTCAGTCAGTCAACCCCATGGCACCTGCTGGGTCTATCGCGTGACCTCCTGCCAGCGGGCGTTGGACACTTTACGTGGCTTTAACGTGCACCTAGCCTGGCACGAGCGTCGTGGTGACGCCACCGATACTTCGTGGCGAATGGCGGTTGTTGTTATTGCTGTTGACGTGTGTTATTGGCCCGTGGTTGAAGTTTCTTCTTTTCGTTCATGAAAATCCGTTGTATTTATTTCTTTATTTGGGGAGGATGGGGGGGGGTCGGAAATCCTCCCGCGGGTGAACTCTGTGACGCCTTCCAGTGGCATTGCAGTTCGTGTTTGTATTCAAACCCCGGCCAACACGAGCGCAGTGTTTGTCGGTTGCCTAGGCGCGGCATTATCGCTCCGCCGTGTGACCTGGGAGTGGTGCGTTAGGAGTGGGTAAAAAAAAAAACTCCTCGTAAATATCAGGGGTTGTGTTTTTTTTTCGTTGAACAATCAGAATCGTTCACAGCGGTAAGTGCACCGAGGCATCGCATCTGCAAGTGAAGAGTATTCAATTTGTTTTATTAATGGTGAAATGCGGCGGTTAATAACCCTTGTACAGCCGTGTCGCCGACACACTTCTATCGCTACAACCCATGAATATATATGCGTTCATCTGTGTGTCAGGAAAAAAAGAGCACTTAATTCATGTTCGTTGTACAACTATTTGTATTTTTACCAAGTAAGGCCCACTGAGCAATGTAGCGCTTTTTCAGAAGCAACCTGGCCGCAAAAGGTAGCTCAACGAAGTGGCTTGTCGTCATGTGGAAACTTATATCAGCCAAATACTCTAAACGCGTGTTTCTAAATGTGGAGGGAAAAACCGGAGGACCCGGAGAGAAATCCACGCGACCACGCGGAGAAAGACACGCAAACTCCAAATATATGGCAGGCGTCAGGGTCGGGATCGAAGCCACGACCTCCTGTATATCAGGCGAGGGAGTTAACATCTCATAGCCACCGTGGCGCCCATTCTTACCGGAAAAAAACAGGGACTTATGCCAACGATGATAAGAGTCCAGTTTATGACCTTGGTTTTAGACCGTGTCACTCTCACTAACTCAACAGACCATAACAATGCCTCCACTTGTTACAGTCTTGTGCAATCACTCGGAGCACTTCCCATGTTAACGCCTGCAGATGCGATATCCTTCTGCAGCATCGCTCACTTCCAACCCATCCACGATCCTCCAGCACCTTTGGTTCATATTTCTGGAACCCGCGGACAAAAAAGCGCCGTTCCATCTCCACGTCTATCCACATCCAGCAGTGGATTTACACAAGGGCTGCACCTTGTCAACAATCAGACTAAGAACATTTATTTATTACTCGAGGAATCGGATAAGTTATAAAGCTATTTTATTCACAGGTGTCCAGTGTGGCGGGTCAGAACGTTACAACGACAAACTGCAAAACACGATAGGAGTGCAATATCACCAAAATAATCAAATAAAACTAAACTATGTTTTTTTATCTTACCAGGTAAAGCCCACTCAGGTGTGAACTTGTTTCTCAGAAGCGACCTGGCCGACAAACGATAGCTTCAACAAAGTGGCTTCTATCATCTTGCGGAAATGCATAGCAGCGAAATAATGCAAGAGGGACCCGGCTGCGACCAGCTAGCCGATGCCACGTGGCCTACGCGTTCCGGCCCACTTCAGGTGGGCCTCTTTGGCGAGCCGGGTGATCGACGGTGCGCGAGTTGTCCGTTTGAGCAAGGTTCAAAAAAAATAAACCGAGCGGATGAAAACAGGTGATGCTGTTACACCGCAACTAGAGGGCAGCATCGGGGGGGTGGGGGGTTGTTCGCTGATGACGAGTGTCACACAAGCGGGACGCCACCGTCACAAAGGGCTCGGACCGCCTCGTGCTATCTCGTTTCATTGAAGGATTGTGTGACCGGCTGTGACCAACTTGTCTTCTGTCTTGCGTGCATTAGCACGTGTGTGCACAGCCAGTTATTACATGAACACATCACCATCCTCATGTCATGATCGACGTATGCACCACTGACTTTCTGATCTAAAGCATGCGCAAAGGAAATGTATCCATGCTTCAACATTGTAATAACTGAGCGATGGATGACGGACGTGCTGCAGTGGTTGGCGTGCTGCGCTATGAACCTAGACCCCTAAATGCCCCCCCCCCCATGGCCCCCCACCCAAGTTCACCCAGCGACGTATCAATAGGACGGTGCCCCCCCCCCCCCCCCACACACACAACCGCTCGACTGCCTCCTCCCCCATCTGCCATCAGAGGACCTGCAGCTGGGTCTCGTACAACTCTCGGTCTACGGTTCACATCAGTGGCGCGGGATATCTGAACCAACCCTGGATGCCCCCCACCCCACTTCGCCACTGATTGACCATTGTGATTAATTATGTAGTTATGTGATTTGAACTTCTTTCGCACCGTACGTAGCCAACCGTGTTAATCGACCGCCATGGTATGGCACGGGTGGCCTTCACGCAACAGTGGGTTGACATTGAGCTGTACATGTATCGTTTATTATACATATAGAGTTAATGATGGTGGCTTAATTAACCAGAAACGCCTGAACAGACGTAAAGGATTTTTCATTCAGGAGGGCTCGACCACTGGGGGGGTGTTTGTCGCACAGTCGTAACGAGTCGTTATTTGGCGCTTGAGGTGCCGTCCGATCCGAGTTCGTGGGCGCACCGTGACGACTTGAGCAAGGGGCGCAGCAGCTCGTTCAAAAAGGCACGGCCGCCTATTGCGATTATGTCTGTCTGTCTGCTCCTCCGACTGTCGGGTTAATTGTCCTCCACCGCACCCATTTAACCATGGCCCAGCTCCAGGGGCCAAGCGGCTTGCAAGAGGCACCGCCTTTACCTCGAGCCTGCAGATTAAGCCGTGAGTAATCGCAATCTTTAGTCAGACTGCTTGGAGGTGACGTAACAACCGTGGAATTGAGTCTGTCTGCAGTGGCTGCCGAGATCACGTGTTGAATGCATTGTTTGTTTGTCTTTTAACCCAATGCCGCCCGCCTCTGCTGCCTCCGCCGCGTGCGGCTGCGTTTGAATCGTCGCAACGATAACACAAATCCAAAATCTCGGTTGTTCAGACGTGCTGACGTCTCGCCGGAGAACTTCGCGCTCCTCCATCGGCATCTCGGGGTTGGGACGAGTGTCCGATGAAGGGGGGTCGCCGGTTGGGTGTTTGACAGCCTCAGCGCCCCTGTCCGGGTTCAGCACCGGCACGGGCCACTCTTTGCGAGACGGCTCGGACCCCCCAGGAGATTTCGAAGTTAAAACCAAAAACTATATATTAAACAATTTGTTGTTGTTATTTTAACAAGGTAAGGCCCACTGAGCTATGTAGCTCCTTTTCAGAAGCGATCTGGCTATCACAAATGATAGCTCGACGAAGTAGCTTATTGTTACGTGGACATTTATAGCAGCCAGATTCTCCAAACGCGCGATGTTGATTCTACGTGTGGAGAGAAAAACCGGAGGAGGACGGAGAAAAATCCACGCGACCAAAGGGAGAGAGAGACACGCAAACTCCAAATATACAGACGGCAGGGTCGGAATCGAACCCAGGACCTCCTGCATACCAGGTGAGGTAGTTAACATCTCCTAGCCACTGTGGTGCCCCAAGTTTGATCAGGAATCGAGGGGTTTCGTCTAGGAGAGTAAAGAACAATAAGAACTATCTTGGCTCACGGCCAGCTCGTCCCCTGCGTTGAATGTCTCGGGAGAGTCCACTTCCTCATCCCTCTTCTCTTCCACCTCGACTAATTAATCGGCAGCTAGGGCCGGTTTAAGTTCGACGGGAGCCCAGGGCTGTTGTTATACGTTTGTGGGCAGCCCCTCTGTGTGTATTCACTTCCTTCCCTTTGCTGTCTTACCACCACCGCACATGCCCACTGCTAGCGGAATGGGCTCGAGAGGAGCCCTCTAGTGCAGGGTATTTG
The DNA here is from genome assembly GCF_048934315.1 of Petromyzon marinus. Taxonomy (NCBI): domain Eukaryota; kingdom Metazoa; phylum Chordata; class Hyperoartia; order Petromyzontiformes; family Petromyzontidae; genus Petromyzon; species Petromyzon marinus. Next base: position 17,117,887 of record NC_133690.1, on the reverse strand, counting down.
GCCTACTCTTCCACGCTGGCCAGTAAGTCTTGGTGGGTGGGTACCCACACTCTACCCCACCACGCGCGACCTGCCACATCGACGAGCTGGCGTCACCCACTTACAGTGCTGGGTGAGCAGTGGCCAAGTGAGTGGTGGAGGGGGGGGGGGCGTTCAGAAACGTGCCCTCATTGTTTCAATTGCCGCGCCTGCAGATTGAACCGTCGACCAGCGTGCTCGACGTTCCACCACAGCGGCAGCAGCAGCAGCAGCATCTCTTCGATCGGTGTTCGTCATTGCAAGGCCCGCGGGCCACTGGCGGTCCCTGGTGGCCTTTAGTGCGGCCCCTGACATGCGCACCGACTACGATATTGAAATTGTGGAAACACTCCCCCGCCATCATCATCATCGTGCTGCTGTCAAACCCAACGCAAGATACGTGGCGGCACCCTCGCGCTGACGATGTCTTATCGGCGAGGGTGCCCCCCTCCCCTGCCTTAGAGGCCCTGCGCCATTAATCATCGAGCCCCGACTCCATCCGTACCTCAACAACGACCACCCCGGATGACCTCACCGCGTGCTCCTCTCCCCCCTCCTCCTCCTGCCGCCGCCGTCACCTTCCAACCAACCCCACGTGCCCCCCCCCCTTTCTCTCTTCGCCCCCCCCCACCACCACGCGTTCACGTCGCCGCTTGGGCTCATCGCCAGAGCCGCTCCCTGGGCGCTGGGCAAAGGGAGTTGTTGAGACAAGTGCTCACGAGAGGCGCGCAGCAGCAGCAGGGGGAGGAGGAGGAGGAGGCTGTGGGAGTTCACACACTCGCCGCAAGCCTCTCAGTGCACCACGCTTCGGGGGCTCTGTGCGGGATCGGCCTCCCGTCAGTCGACCCCCCCCCCCCCAGCCATTTTCCCTCCCCCCTCCTTCCATGCACCTCGATTCACTCAATCAATGTTCTTCACTCATTTTCAGGGGGTGAGGGGGGGGGGGATACTTTCGCCGATAAGACATCATCGGTGTGAGGCTCCGTGACCTCCAAGCTCAGGGAACCCCCCCCCCCCCCCGCCAAAAGCGCGGGGCCTGGGGCGAACGCCCCGATCGCCGTACCCCAGGGACGGCTCTGTCCCCAAATGTTAGAAACCGGCTGGTGATGGAACAAAGATGACCTGTGTTTACGTTCTCCTCGACTCTGTACGGTACACGTTTTTTGGGTTTCAGTTCATGAGGATGCTGGATCGACCACTTACACGTGAAATTGTAGCTGTTGCTCTGCGTCGACTTCAGCAGTCGCACGGAAGACGGCGGGGCAAGCGAGCAACGCTTTCCCCCGTGCCCGCGTGCCTTCGTCGTAGCTTTAGTTGAGAGCGGCGATTGCCACCGCGCGCGTTCTTGAACGGTGTCCGCCACGCGGCGACTGACCATCGCATCAGAGAGAGAGACAGAGCGAAAGGGTTTGATTCGATGCCCAGCGTCGCTTGCCAAGGCGCCTCCACTTCAATGCTTTTAAAAGTGGACAGTGGTGTATTTATCGATAGTTGCACCTCGCCAGGGTCGCGAGATGTTAACTACCTCGCCAGGTGTACAGGAAGTTGTGGGTTCGATCCCGACCCTGACGCTTGCTGTATAGTTGGGGTTTGCGCCTCTCTTTCCCCGTGGTCTCGTGGATTTTTCTCCGTGTCCTCCGGGTCTCTCTCTCTCCACATTTAAAATCGACAGAGTATTTGGCTGCTTTACATTTCCACATGATCGAGTCACTTAATTCGGCTATCATTTGTGGCCAGATCGCTTCTGAAGAAAGTTGTATAGCTCAGTGGGCCTTACCTGGTAACATACACATCGTTGAGTTTTCGAGGGATGACAGACGATGGGATAGCTGGGGGGGGGGGGGGGGGGGGGTAATGGTCACGGTTCTCTAGAGTCTAGGCGACTGCTGGCATTGTGCGGTCTTTTGCTGCAAGTTTTTTCGGCGAGGAAAAGGCGATAGTTGGAGGTGACCGTTTGATCCAACCCGCTGACCCCGTGCCCCTGAGTTGGACATCTTTTAAAAAGAGCTTCATAGCTCATCAGATTCCTCCTCCGGCCTAAATAAAGATTCTGCTTCTGAAAACAAATGTTTACGTCCAGCGCTTGCAGCACACGTGGTGGGGAACCGTCTGTTATTTCAAGTAAATATTGCGCTTTCAGGCTGGCCCATACTTTACGAAGCCATTCATTACCTGGGTAATGAAAGTGGTAAGGCCCTCTTGGTATGCTGATGGAGTGTGGGGTGCGGCGGCGGAGAAGGGCTTTACTGCTTCTGTTACCTTTTCCGTTTTATCTGCATTGTTTGCTCAGTCAGGCGAGTTCATGGGCCATTGTAAAGCAACGATGAAGAGGGACGGCTACCTGAGGATGAGTTTGTGGTCAGGCGGCAGCTTTTTAAGTCGTTTGTTAGCATAAATCTGCGGGTTGGAAATTAAATCCGACAAGAGGTGCAGCCGTCCTACCGAGCGTGTGTTTACGACTGCGTCGGGTTTTTCGCGGTTTGTGCACCGCGTGCTGTCCCACACCGATGTCCGACGTTCGGCTCTACGTTCTGGCAGCTTGTTCACAGGGACTTAAGCCCCCTGCACATGCAGTGAAACGTCGGACACAGTGCCAAACAACGTGTGCGCCAAACGTGAAAACGCGCAGGAGAGCTCGGCAGTCGACGTGCGTAATCCTCCCTTAGCTTTGCTTTTGACGGCGCGATTCCTGTGGACTCCACTGGCAGTGTCACTGCCAGTGTGCTGGCGTGCGTGCAGCTCAGCGCTTGAGCTCCTCAACCTCAGCGTGCCCACGACCGTCGTGCACACTCCAATACGAATTAGACTCCGAGGAACGTTGCAATTTGATGAACATTGTTGGCAAGCACTTGGCAGCCCTTCGCTCGAGGCCATGGTCTATATATCACGGCCTCGGCGATGCCAGGTGATGGCATCGCAACTGAGACGCTGGCAAGCACGGCCGTCGATGATTCGTCATGAGTGTACAGCTCAGTCTCGAGCATTCACGTCCAAACCACAGGAGTTTGGGTCTCGGTGTTGGAGAATTAATCAACACGGGTTCGTGCGTTCCTCGGTTAAATGAATTAACAGCTGGCCGCTGAAGGCAATCGGGTATCTTGACACTGTGATCATAACCACGCGCTGGGTATTTGTCCCGTGGTCTCCAGATGCCATTGCAGGCGGTCAAGAGCCACTCTGTAGCCCAGCAATGTGGGGAGATTCTGGTGTTAGTTAGGTTTTGAATGTATTTTTTTCTTCTCCCAGATTCATCCCAATTGTGCTTTCGGCATCATGTCATGGAGACCAAGTACCGTATCGAGCAGGGCGATTCAACCGATTATCTCGAGTATTCTAATACTCGTTGAGTCCATGAGATGAAAAATACATTTGGAACATTTAAAACCCTTCGTGTTAGAGAGCAACCCATGGAAATGGATATCAGAGAGCTACCTCTGAGATCCCCTCTTGTAACCTCGAGTCTACACGGTAGAAGGCAGCACTTTGGGAGAGTCGTGTTCGTCGCATAACGGTCATACCGATATTCCAATTTTCTTAACCTGGAATTTATCCAAATTAAATGCAGAACCAAATGTAATGTGATGTTTTTTTTAATGCGGTCTTTGGCGACTGACTCAGTAGCTTTTGAAAACTAATTTATTTAAAACTGCTTTTTTGGTCATTAGACCTCCTTTGCCAGTACCAAAATATGATAATAGGGTTTTTCCCCTTTTTTCTGGCAACAAAACTGAAACCTTTTTACAAGGATTCGTGTCTGCATTAACCCAAATACCTGCAGTCAAAATGCAAACAAAAAACATACTATGATAATATATGCATTGTCCTTGAAACTGATTGGTCCACACCAAGGAACGGCTTTCTTTTGAGCCTCGACCCAATTGATGCTCGACCAGATAACGCCAAAAGGCGTACAGCTCAAAGACAATGCACTATCAAAGTAATGAGGGCTCGGGGTGAGCATCTACATCATTAGACCTCCTTTGCTAGGTATTGTGGTTAATGCAGACTTGAATCTTTGTTAAAAGGTTTCAATTTTGTTGCCAGAAAAAAGGGGAAAACCCTATTATTATATTTCGGTACTGGCAAAGGAGGTCTAATGATGTAGATGCTCACCCCGAGCCCTCATTACTTTGATAGTGCATTGTCTTTGAGCTGTACGCCTTTTGGCGTCCTCTGGCCTAGCACCAATTGAGACGAGGCTCAAAAGAAAGCCGTCCCCAATCAGTTTCAAGGACAATGCGTATATTATCATAGTATGTTTTTTGTTTGCATTTTGACTGCCGGTATTGTGGTAAATGCAGACATGTTTCCTTGCAAAAAGGTTTCAGTTTTGTTGCCAGAAAAAAGGAGGAAAACCCTATTATTATTATTACTACTGCTTTTTTGGTGTTTAGTTCGTTGTCCTTACCCCGCACCTCCGAATAGCACGGTTGGCCACGTACAGTGCGAAAGAAGTTCAACGCACATACAGACATGCATGTGCTTGCTTTGCTGCTGCTGCGATGTTTGCTTCACTCCATAGTGTTCTGGCTGCAGCCCCAGCTCCGTGTCTTTCGGGGTCACTAGGAGACCGTGATATATTTGGAAGCCGGCGCGAGCCCCCGCATGATCCAAGGGGCTGAGAATTTGGCACGTGGGAGTGACATGTCGCGGGTGTTTTTTAAACACGAAGCGAGGCATTGCCGTATTCTCTTAGAGTGTCATTTAATTGTGCTCGAATTCGCGTGTCAGCTGCACATTGCAAACGTGCCCGCGATTGTCTGCGTAGCGGAGTTCTCAACCGAATCTAAGTGATCTCATCATCCCGATTGTGGCTTTTCATCGTTTGAGTTGTTTGCTCGCGCACGCGCGATAGGACCGGAATGTCGCGAGCCGTTGGTCCAACTTCTCGGTCTTAAAAGTTTAAACTCCCACCGCTGGCGATGCCACAGTCGCCGCACAGCCGATGAGCGCCCTTTCCACGTGCGCTGGCAATGATGTGACAATTGGATGTTAAAATATATTAATATTTAGTCAATAAAAAAACAAGTGAACTGAACACGTGATGATTCAATCCATCACGTGTCCAGTGGACATGTGATCTTAACTGCCTCGCCTGGTATGCCAGAGGTCGTAGGTTCGATCCAGACCCTGACGCCTGCTGTATATTTGGAGTTTGCGTGTTCTCCCCGTGGTCGCGTGGATTTTTCTCCAGGTCCTCCGGTTTTTTTCCTTCCACATTTAGAAACGTGCGTCAAACGAATTTCGCCGATATACATTTGTACATGGTGATAAGCCACTTCGCTGAGCTATCATTTGTGGCCAGGTCGCTTGTCCGTAAAAACAAAAAACAGAGCTATCTCGCTCAGCGGGCCTTACCTGGTAACATTACAAAAAAAATGTTCGTTTAGTTTCTCTCTGCAGCAGGAAGGGATGCTGAAGGTGCCCCCCCCCCCACTCCGCAGGCCAAAGGTCACTTGGAAGGGATTTGAGGTGGCGCTCATTCCTTGTTCACAGCCTATAGCCAGTGGTGATCGCAACAATGTTCCTCCGACAGGGGCGAGTCCACTGTTGACGTCCCCACACGGTGGTACTTGATTTTATCTACCACGGAGGGACGATGGGCTGAGTCAACTCTGATTCGACCTGCTTACTCGACTGCTGAGCCACCTGGCCGTGCCCCACAGAGGTAGCTCCGTAACATCCGCTTCAGTGGACCATTCTCCAACACGGTACATTATTATGCCCGTGTGTGGCACCGCGTTTTCTGAATTACGGAGGAAGGAAGCAACCTCGCTGGCCGCGAGCTCGGACGGACGAACTCTCTCCTCCGTGCCGTTCAGTGGCCGAACCCGCCACCTCGTCGTGCGGCAGCAGGCAGCCGTCAACCCCCAGCCCCGGTCCTCTCAACCCCCTCAGTTGCAGGGGGCGGGGGAGGGGCGCCCCCCGCCCAGCCAACCCCGGGCCCACGGTGATTTTTGGGTTCGGTCCGCCGAGCGGGCTGAGTTCAGTTCATTTATTTGGTATAGCCCTGTGAGCCATGCGGCTCTTGAATCGGGTGCAACCGCAACAAACAAGAACATGAACAAGAAAAACATCTTAGAATGGCTATTGAGAAGGGCTGCTCTCACACAAAGGGTTGTGCGTGACATCTGTGGGGAAAAAAAGAGCTTCGTAGCTCATCGGATTCCCCCTGCAGTGTGAACACGCACACGCACGCACACACACGCGTACACACACGCACACACACGCACACGTCCTCATTCTGCACTGCTACACGAAGATTTTTTTTAAACGGAGGTCTTCGCGTCCCGTGACGCGACGTCGATGGCACGATCGGGATAACAAACACGAGTGGGGAAGAAAGCAGGACACCAGCAACGACACAATGTAGAGTTGGGTTGGACCGAGTTGTGCCTGAATCGGGGTAGTAGCTTGGGGCGGGTTCCCCCGATTGCCCCTCCCCCTCACTTACAACCCCGACGCGTTTAGACAAAGCAATAGACGTGATGTCACTTAATGGGGAAAAAAATACGTGTGTGTGTTGCCACAAGTATGTATGGTGAATGCAGACGTGATACCTTGCAACAAGAAGCTCTCTGGCTTGGCGCTTGAGCATCTCAACGCCGCCTGTTTGATTTGCCAGCAAGGGTAACGGCCTATTCTTATTTTTCCCATCATTTTGATACAGGCGGACAAAAACAATATCCCATAGATATGTGATGTCACTTGTTTTCTCAAACAGCACGAACAAGCTCTTGAAATTGGAACGACTGTTTAATTATTAAACCCCATTGCAGATGAAAGTGAGAGATGCTGCCACGACATCACGGGGTTACATTTCCAGACGTCGCCCCTCTGTCGGGCCGACAGACGTGACGCATCAAATCTTTTTCGGTTCCCTTTCGTCAGTTTTCAGACGTAGCAAGGCGTTCGCGACCAATATCATCCATAATATATAATTTTTTGGGGGGGGGTTAGATCCCGTCAATATAAATGTGTCGTTAAACCCACCACCCGACAAAGCCAGTTAGTAAAGGTTTGTCACGTAAACAGATCGTGCCAATTCGTTACTAATACAGCACACGGGTGTGTTGGGGAGTAAATCCACAACATTTACAATCTGAGTACACCATTTTTTTTGTGTTCGCGACGTCTCGTGAGCTGAGCGGATCTATCGTGGAAGTGGTCGCGATGACATCAGCTCGCGTGCGTGTGCAGGTCTTCGGTAGGTCGGCTCAGCCTCAAATGAGTACCTGGTGCGATGTGTAAACATCGCTACTGGGGAGACAAAGGCCGTCTGGCGTGGTGCTGGCCACCCAACCCCTCGTGTGCCGTGCCGGATTTCATAGGTGCTGCTCGTTCACAGCGCTTGCCCCAACAGCCTGTTGAGGCTACACGGGGGGATCTTTGTCTTTGGTGGGTCGATATTTAGCAGTGGATTGACAAAGGGCCGTCCGTGTATGGTACACGACGATGATTGTCACACGTCGCCTCTCTCTACAATCCAGATCTCAAACTACCCACGTGCACACATTACGTGAGACTGGACAAAACGAGATTGGCGTCAAAGACAAGTTCAAGTTTATTTGCTTAAACCAGGTCAAGAAACCGCAATATTGTCATTTGCAAGAGTGACCCCGGGGCATTGAAATGACAAAAGCAAAATAAATAAACTAAATCAAGAATAGCAATGAAGCAAATAGACATCTGAGAGAAAAGCGGAGATTGTTTAAGATTGTTGTCACATCACACTGTCATCGTGAGCCCGTTTGCTCCTTGGGGAAGAAGGCCGGGTAAGGCCTTACGAGATGGGCCGCTCTCTGGCACACATGGCGGGCCTTAGGGATGTGGGGGGGGGGGCAGCACTTTGCAGAGTTCAGTTGCATGCCCCGAGTCTCGAGGGTTTTTTTTACGAGGGTTCTGTGACATTGGAACGCGTGGTGAATTCCAGCAATGGTTGGCTTCACGCGGAAAGAGCCCCCCACTGCGCATAGGAGACGGTTAGGGCTCCAAAACAACTCCACACAGAATGGATTCAATAATCACTTCCATCTCACGGGCCACCTTCCAGCTGGGTTATTCGTTACACGATTTACAATACCCGAGTATTTATAGCAGACCTGTTTTTTTTCGTGAGCCGGGCAGAAAATCATCTGCTGCCGCGGCTGCGTTGACAAAATAAAAATTGCGGGGGGAGGGAAGCCAGCGAAGTGGACAAACCGGTGGGTCTTGTTATGCATGAGTAACCACCGCGTGGGTGAGTAATGCAACACCATTATCTTCTGCTGGTGTTGGTGCTAGTGGGAGGATGAGGTTTATATATATGTGGGCTGCTGGTAATGTGCGGAACGTCGCTGCTTTGATGTACGAAGTGGTGGAGTTCGCTTGGTGACACCCTCACGGCCCAGCAACCGGTCACCCCTCGGCACATTCTTCCTCTCTCCTGCATAAACGCCGTTTCTGTGGGCCATGTGGGCAGACAAGAATTGTTGTGAGTTTCATGTGCGGTGTAATAATAATATTGATATATGTGGGGGTAGCGGTGGTGTCGCGATTAGTGCGCTGCGCTACCAACCCAGCGAGCCGAGTTCGATTTCCGCTCACGGCCACCAACACCAGTGACTATTATTTGGACCATTCCTGGGCCTCCCCTAGATTGACTCGGCCTCAAATGAGTACCTGGTGCGGTGTGTAATATCATTGCCACTAGGGAGACAAAGGCGGCCAGGCGTGGTCTTAGCAACCCACCCCCTCGTGTGCCGTGCTGGGCTTCATAGATGCTACTAGCTAATAGCACTTGCCCCAACAGTATGTTAAGGCTATACGTGGGTTCTTTGTCTTTTGTAATAAAATATATGCACTGTCTGGAGCAGCAGACATTTGCGAATATAACACGTAGGCTTTCGCGACCAATATTATTGATATGGCAAATCGCCTGATGAAGCTGGTCGTAATCACCAGCGAAACGTCGTACTCAAATTGTAAATGTTGTGGGTTTACTCTCCAACACACTGGTCTTGCTGAAGTAGTGACTAATTGTCACGTTTTATTCATGTGACAACCCTTATTGTTTGGCTGCGTCGGGTAGTGATGGGTGAACGACACATTTGCATTTACGCGATCTCACTCAAAACAAACATCTTTATTACCAAGACACATTTGTATTTTGACTTTCAGAGGTGCTCACTTGTATTATCCGAGATGTGGGCTCGCGTATCCACTCACTGCATTATTATGATGAGGTCAATTACGTCTCTCACTTGCTGTCGGTCACAATATACAGACGTGCTTCCCATGGCTATTGACCTGTCTGTCTCAGATCTTCACGATCTTCTGGGAACTTAACCAAACTTAAAGTATGTTGCAAAGCTTGCTTGTTGAGTCCAGTATGGCAATTCCCGTGATAGAAGGTACCGTTTATGGCAGGTGTTCCATCTCGGGATGTATATTTCAAGTGAGCACCAAATGTGTGTGTGTTTAAACTGCCCCAACGAGTGGTTTCGAGTACATTCGCATTATTTTGCCTCGTCAGGTGGTGTGACTGCAGCTTTGTGTATACAGTAACACATGTTTGCATAACCAAGTCAACATAGAACGCTGGGCAAAAGTTGGTGGCATAGCGGTTCAAACTCCATGCCCGCGTTGGCCCACCGCTCCCCACGTGTATTGGGTATCTGTCATGGAATATCTTGGGACGCAAGTCGGTCTTTGTTCTGTCGTCATTTGAATGCACGCTCTGCTCACGGGTTTAGATGCAATGCTAAAACCCCAATGTTCTCGTAGCTCTGTGATTTCAGTGCAGTAAATGCCAAAGGGGTCTTTTTTTAAGGAGACGCGCGCCCGGCACAAAAAAAACTGCCGAGGGTAAAAAAACGTCAGTTACGTGTCATCGGCAAATACTACATCAATAAAGTACGCCCTTGCTGTACAGTCGAGTGCATAACTGACGATATTTCCAAGTGGACATGACTCCTACTGGAAAAAGAGGTATCCCCTGATACTCTATAGCTGCTCACCCCGAGGTATAAATGCCCTGATAGTGGCATTGCCTTTGTACTGTTCGCCTTTTGACGTTCTCTGGTCTGACACTGGTGAGACTAGGCCCTAAAGAAGGCTGTCTCTCTGGTGTAGACCAATCAGTTTCAAAGACAATGCATAATGTATTATACTAGCATGTTTGTTTGCATAGATCACGACGTTTCGATCGCAACAACAAGCGACCATCTTCAGGTGAAGACGGTCGCTTGTTGTTGCGATCGAAATGTCGTGATCTATTGTTATTTTCTACCTACGTGACTTTACCGAAAGAACCAAAGAGTATGGATTCCTGCAGTCACGAAATCTTCAGATCTAGATATTAACACGTTGCATTGGCAGAAAGAGCAAAATCTGTTGCATTGGCAGAAAGGGTAAACCCCCTTATTATTTGTTATACTTTGAAACTGGCAAAAAGTTGCCGTGACATGACTCTCCTACGTTGGTTTGTGGTGGGTGACGGCGATGGGCGAGGCTGCATGTGAGATTCACCACGTGCGAGGTTCACCACGTGTGAGATTCACCACGTGTGAGGTGCGAGATTCACCACGTGTGAGGTTCACCAAGTGCGAGATTCACCACGGGTGAGATTCACCACGTGTGAGATTTACCACGTGTGAGGTTCACCAAGTGCGAGATTCACCATGGGTGAGATTCACCACGTGTGAGATTCGCAAAGTGCGAGATTAACCAGGTGCGAGGTTCACCAAGTGCGAGGTTCACCACGGGTGAGGTTCACCACGGGTGAGGTTCACCACGTGTGAGATTCACCACGCGTGAGATTCACCACGTGTGAGATTCACCACGTGTGAGATTCACCACGTGTGAGATTCACCACGCGTGAGCAATGAGCCGCGTGTGAAATGTGGCACGAGTCAAAATTCCCAGCTCATCTGCCACCCCGTGTGCATTGCTGCTGCTTCCTTGCTGGCCACACGCAGTCTTAAATGGGACTTGAACACGGGTGGCCCGTCGTTTAGACAGGGAGTGCTCTTCCCAATAACATCTGGTAAGCCAGCATCGTATGTTAGAACCAGACGGTCAAAACCAATCCAAAGCTTGCTTGCTGAAACAAATTCTGCTGGATGTAATATTGGTCTGGAAAAAGTCAATAACCCGTTTGGATTAAACAGGTTTTTATTCACACGTGGAGATACAAAACGGAGCTCTGCTTGTTTACGATTTTATATTTCTCAGCTTGTTTTTAACCTTAAAATCAAAAGAAGTTGCTGCAGCTTGGTGAGGTACTTCGTCCGTTGCCGGCGTGGATAACATCAGATGCGTGCATTGTGAGCTTTAAATCATTCACATAAATTGTCTTGCCGACTCTACTTATGTCAGCGCTCGTCTGCTGATTGGTAAATTCATGTTTACCGCATCACCGATTACCGAATGAAAAATTGCACCAATTGTCCCCCCCCCCCCTCTCAAACATTGCGATATGGCTTTGAAAATCGGTGTGCAATTATAAAGGTTTAAAAAAAAACAAAGTTGACTAGCCTACCTCTTAATTCGGTCAGGGTTTTGGCAAAGCAATTTATAAAATATAAAATGTCTTAAGCTCACCGATGATTAATGCACGCGCCCCTCACGCTCGTGTGCGTGTGGGGTACGGGACGAAGCGTTGCTCGCCCTCTCCCTCCCCAAATTAAAGTCTCAAACGGCCGCTTTCAGAGCGAAGCTCAAACACGCACGGTCAGGCCCGGCCACGAGGCTGCCTCCTAGCCCGGGGCTGCGAGGCTGGGGAGGTGGGTGAGGCGTGGCCCTCTCCTAAGCCTCCGCTCTCTCCGCCGCACATCGCCCCCATTCTTTGTTGTGCGTTTGTACTACGTTTAGCTTAGTGCGCACCGTACGTCGCATTAAAGAGGCCTTTGTCAATCCACTGCTGAATGAAAAACCTCCACACGCCATACTTCACCACGCTGGCCAGCGTGAGTTGGTGAAAGTAATTTGGGGGAGACAGACCCAGGACTGGTGCTGATGTTAGCCGTGCTTGGGAATTGCCCAAACATTCCATTGCGGGAACCCTCCTGAAAATCATTCTCGGTTCACCTGGTTCACCAACCGCCGTCCGCCCACCAAATAAATGATTTATGTTCAGTTGAGTGTTTTTTATATATTGTTTAGCCTCTCATCTCCCACCACCTCGCGCACCGGGCGTGGCCCAAGCCAGGATTTATTTATTTATTTTTTCAAAATCTGTTTTTCAAAACTTCAGACGCGAGCGTGAAAACTGGCGACGCTCAACGATTTGGGCTTCGGTTACCGCTGGAGTCCGCCCCCTCACCCGTGCCCGATCGCGACGGGTGTGGAGGAGTGGAGGAGGGGACGATGGGGTGGTGACGGCACTTGTTTGTGTGTGTTTGCGGGGAGCGGTGGTGCAGCGGTTAGCGCTACGAACCTGGCGACCCGAGAACGATTCCCGCTCACGGCCAACACGGGTGACGATTATCTGTAACCGGTCCCGGGCCTCCCCTAGGTCGACTCAGCCTCAAATGGGAACCTGGTGCGGTGTGTAAAAACATCGCCACTGGGGAGACAAAGGCGGTCGGGCATGGTGCTGGCCACCCACCTCCTCGCGCGTCGTTCTGGCCTTCATAGGTGCTGCTCGCTAACAGCACTTGCCCCTACAGCCTGTTAAGGCTACACGGGGGATCTTTGTCTTGTGCTTTAATTTTTTATTGTGACCTTAGCGTTGAGGGCCACAGTGAATTTCTTAGAGAACTGATGGGGGTTTATTTTTACGCAATGCCAAAAGGCTGGGTGTGTGTATGCTTGTTGAACTTCTTTCGCACCGTACATAGCCAACCGTGCTGATCGGGAGGTGCGGTGGAATGACAACATGTCGTGTTATTTACAGGTTTCCTGCCTTAACTATTGGTCTGTTTACGATGGGGGGGGGGGGGCGGGGGCTTTCCTCAGCATTATCAGGCTCGACTTAACCTGCTGCTGCAGCGTCCTTGATTAACTCCACGCTTCGTTTGACCACAGACAAACTGGCCAGCAACAGTCGGAAGGGACTGAACAAAAGTGATCTAGTAAGCAACAGTGGGTCTTTCCCCTCTCAAATACCTCAATAAAACACGGCGAGTGAGATCGAGAGCAGAATTCACGACAGACAGCAGCAGATTGCATTCCGCTTAAGCCTTCGTACATTCTGGAGTCAGGCCACGGCCATCTGACCACACGTCTCGTCTGCCATGGGCAAGCCCCCCCCCCTCGCCATTCAGGGGCTACGAATCGTGAACATTGGCCGCGAAAACACCGCGGAGTCTGTGACGCACGCGTGGCGTGATTAATCCCGTCCAGCGTCCGACATTCGTTTCGTCTTTCTTTAAGCGTCGACTCTATGGTGCGTCGTCGTTGTAATCGTCATCATCATCATCGTCGTCATCATCGTTGTCATTATCGTCGTCGTCGTCATCATCGTTGTCATTATTGCCTTAGTCGTTGTTATTATTGTCGTCGTCATCATCATCGTCGTCATCATCGTCATCATCGTTGTCATTATCGTCGTCGTCGTCATCATCGTTGTCATTATTGTCTTAGTCGTTGTTATTATTGTCGTCGTCATAATCGTCATCATCATCGTCGTCATCATCGTCATCGTCGTCATCATCGTTGTCATTATCGTCGTCGTCATCATCGTTGTCATTATCGTCGTCGTCGTCATCATCGTTGTCATTATTGTCTTAGTCGTTGTTATTATTGTCGTCGTCATAATCGTCATCATCATCGTCGTCATCATCGTCATCGTCGTCATCATCGTTGTCATTATCGTCGTCGTCATCATCGTTGTCATTATCGTCGTCGTCGTCGTCATCATCGTCGTCGGCTCAGTGCGACGATGCTCGCTCGGTTCCCGCATGCGTTGCCCCCCCCCCCCCACCGTGGCCACTCTCTAGAAGGTTCCGCTTTGTTTTGGGAAGCGCGGCGTTTGTGTTTTCACGGCGCTCACGGGGGGGGATGGGAGGGGCACAGGGGGGAGGGGCGGGGGGGATGGGGGGGCACAGGGGGGAGGGGCGGGGGGGATGGGGGGGCACAGGGGGGAGGGGGGGCACAGGGGGGAGGGGGGGCACAGGGGGGAGGGGGGCACAGGGGGGAGGGGAGGGGCGGGGGGGATGGGGGGGCACAGGGGGGAGGGGCGGGGGGGATGGGGGGCACAGGGGGGAGGGACGGGGGGGATGGGGGGGGCACAGGGGGGATGGGGGGGCCTCTGTTTTGACACTGAGGTGTCCACTCCTAGCCAGGGCTTGGAGGCTAGAAATGTGTTTTTTTTAATAAATCACAGAATGATAAGAATAACAACATGAAGGGCTTTTACTACTATTGTTATTGTATAATTTAGAATGTATAGTTTCTGATGTGTGGCCAGAAAGCAAACAAAAGTGAGCCGCAGGAGCTTGTCCCGTGAAGCCAAAGCAAGCGAAGTGAGAGGAGCGGAGGATCGCTTCGTATTTGCACCGTCGCGTGAGCAGGCCGACGAGACAATGACCTGGAGCGTACCCAGTCTCGCCACATCTCGGAAGCAAAGCAGCCTTGAGCGTGGATAGTGCTGGTTGGATAGTTCTACGCGACTGCGTGATACAGAGCAGGAGCGTAGCTGGCATGGGCCTTGGTATAACGGATACACTCAGCCCCCCCCCCCCCTTGTCTCAATTCCCTCCATTCAAAATCCCCCCCCCTTCCATCCGGCGCAGTTGCATAACCTGCACACTCAGTAGCTACGTGACTGATAACAAAGCAACGGGACAATAGCACACGGGAGGGATTTGTGTCAAACCTTCCGCAGATGTTACATCCGGGTGCATGGTCACGACACGCGAAGCGGGGCGAACGCGTGCCGAGTGTGGTTTTACGACGGTGATTTTGCATCTTCCGTGAACTTTACGGTGCCAGAAGACGCACCTGTGCGGTTACCTTTGGTCCGGGCTGCGGTCCGCTGAGCCTAGACCTGATACAGTGAGGGGAAAAAAGGATTTGAGCCCCTGCTGATTTTGTACGTTTGCCCACTGACAAAGAAATGATCAGTCTATAATTTTAATGGTAGGTTTATTTGAACAGTGAGAGACAGAATAACAACAACAAAATCCAGAAAAACGCATGTCAAAAATGTTATAAATTGAATTGCATTTAAATGAGGGAAATAAGTATTTGACCCCCTCTCAATCGGAAAGATTTCTGGCTCCCAGGTGTCTTTTTATACAGGTAACGAGCTGAGATTAGGAGCACACTCTTAAAGGGAGTGCTCCTAATCTCAGCTTGTTACCTGTATAAAAGACACCTGTCCACAGAAGCAATCAATCAAGCAGATTCCAAACTCTCCACCATGGCCAAGACCAAAGAGCTCTCCAAGGATGTCAGGGACAAGATTGTAGACCTACACAAGGCTGGAATGGGCTACAAGACCATTGCCAAGCAGCTTGGTGAGAAGGTGACAACAGTTGGTGCGATTATTCGCAAATGGAAGAAACACATAAGAACTGTCATTCTCTCTCGGCCTGGGGCTCCATGCAAGATCTCACCTCGTGGAGTTGCAATGATCATGAGAACGGTGAGGAATCAGCCCAGAACTACACGGGAGGATCTTGTCAATGATCTCAAGGCAGCTGGGACCATAGTCACCAAGAAAACAATTGGTAACACACTACGCCGTGAAGGACTGAAATCCTGCAGCGCCCGCAAGGTCCCCCTGCTCAAGAAAGCACATATACATGCCCGTCTGAAGTTTGCCAATGAACATCTGAATGATTCAGAGGACAACTGGGTGAAAGTGTTGTGGTCAGATGAGACCAAAATGGAGCTCTTTGGCATCAACTCAACTCGCCGTGTTTGGAGGAGGAGGAATGCTGCCTATGACCCCAAGAACACCATCCCCACCGTCAAACATGGAAGTGGAAACATTATGCTTTGGGGGTGTTTTTCTGCTAAGGGGACAGGACAACTTCACCGCATCAAAGGGACGATGGACGGGGCCATGTACTGTCAAATCTTGGGTGAGAACCTCCTTCCCTCAGCCAGGGCATTGAAAATGGGTGGATGGGTATTCCATCATGACAATGACCCAAAACACACGGCCAAGGCAACAAAGGAGTGGCTCAAGAAGAAGCACATTAAGGTTCTGGAGTGGCCTAGCCAGTCTCCAGACCTTAATCCCATAGAAAATCTATGGAGGGAGCTGAAGGTTCGAGTTGCCAAACGTCAGCCTCGAAACCTTAATGACTTGGAGAATATCTGCAAAGAGGAGTGGGACAAAATCCCTCCTGAGATGTGTGCAAACCTGGTGGCCAACTACAAGAAACGTCTGACCTCTGTGATTGCCAACAAGGGTTTTGCCACCAAGTACTAAGGCATGTTTTGCAGAGGGGTCAAATACTTATTTCCCTCATTAAAATGCAAATCAATTTATAACATTTTTGACATGTGTTTTTCTGGATTTTCTTGTTGTTATTCTGTCTCTCACTGTTCAAATAAACCTACCATTAAAATTATAGACTGATCATTTCTTTGTCAGTGGGCAAACGTACAAAATCAGCAGGGGATCAAATACTTTTTTCCCTCACTGTAGTAGACAGTGGGGTCTTTGTAAACGTCAGCCGGTCGGTGTTAGAGGCGACTTGAGAGAATTGTGCAAGGCGTTCCGTCACCACCCCCCCCCCCCCTTTAATCTCACTTTATTTTGTTATTGCGCCGCTGTTGTGCGACTCGCCAAGATTCGCTGCACCCTTGTTGTTGGCAGAAGCGCGGAGGAGTCGGTCAAACACACCTCTTAGAGGAGCTCTCGTCTCGAGATGCCCTCTCGTCAGTAGTGGCACGAGAAATCTATTCAGGGTTGCACCTTTACAACTGTTAACTACCTCGCCTGGTCTACGGGAGGTCGTGGGTTCGATCCCGACCCTGACGCCTGCTGCTGTATATTTGGAGTTTGTGTGTCTCTCTCCCTGTGGTCGCGTGGATTCTATCTCCGGGTCCTCCGGTTTTTTTCCCCTCCACATTTAGAAACATATTTTTAAGAGCATTTGGCTGCCATATATTTCCACTTCGTTGAGCTTTCAGGTGTGATGCCTGGTCGCTTGTGAAAAAGAGCTGTACAGCTCAGTGGGCCTTACCTGGTAAAAAAAAAAAGTTCAGTTGAATTGCTTCATGCGAGCAAGCAATAGAAGGGCTGCTCCTGTACTTTTACCACCGTGCGTCTAAAGGTTGTTATTTAGTCACTGTAGAACGCTGGCCAAAGTAGCAGCGTGGGTGGCCCGACAGTTAGAGCGCTCGACTTGCAATTGGAAGGTTGCAAGTTCAAATCCCGGTTGGAGTGGGGCGTGGGGTGGGGAGTGTGGGGAGGGTGGGGAGTGTGGGGAGGGTGGGGAGTGTGGGGAGTGTGGGGAGGGTGGGGAGGGTGGGGAGGGTGGGGAGGGTGGGGAGGGTGGGAGTCGTCTCAGCCCATTATCCCTCTGGGGTTGGTGAAATGAGTGCAGCACAAGTTATTGTGTGGAGTCTCCTGCGGATTAAATGCACCCTGCCGTGGGAATATGGAATTCAAATACCTAGCTCAGCGTTGTCAATGGGGGGAGATGAGCGCTGGGTGTATATAGCGACCCGTACGGCATTCATAGCCAGTAAACATGGAACATTGGGCCAACTTTGGACCAATATTGGACAAAGTTAGCCCATAGCTGCATGTTTGCTCGGGAGGCCCTCATCCAGCATTGGAATGACACGTGAAGAAAGTACTTTGAGGTCGAGGCGGAGACGGGGGGTACTGTGTGAGCATTGTGATTTCTGTATCTATGGAATGTCTATTTGGTGTCATCCTCACAGCTCAGGGTTGATTCCCACGGCAGATGCTTGCCAACTTTTGTGATCTTCGGCATTTCCCACGGAGATGGCTGTCCAACTGTCTCTCACACTGTCCCACCATCTGTCTCTCACAATGTCCCACCATCTAATAAATGTCCTTCTTCTTCCCGTCTTCAAATTTCCCTTGCATAATCATCTTCACCGAATCTCCAGCTCTGACCCTCTTAAGGATATGCCCTGCATACGCCTGCTTCATTCTCATCTCATCATCAGACTGCTCAGGTCACCATCCTCTCTCAGCACATCTTCATCATCATCTTCATCTTCTTCCTTATCTCACCTGCCGCTGGAGAGGTCCTCGTGGAGTTTTCCTCCCATCCCCATGAGTAAGTTAATTTATTTTGAATTACCCTGTGAGCCAAGAAGCTCGTAAATCGGGTTTCATCGACAAAAAACAACACCGCTTCTCCGACATACGCAACAAATCACAGTAAAATCAAATCAATAATATACAATAACAGACAAGCGAAATAAAAAAAATAGATATAAAATCACGATCGCAATGGAACATTTTTCCTTTTTAAAAATAAATAAAATATACGGGGGGTCAGCAACCAGCAGCTGCGAAGCTGCATGCGGCTCTTTAAGGGACTGCTTCGTAACGTTCTGTGTTAAGGATTGGAATGACACGTGAGAGTGCATTGTGGCTCTTGAAAGAGTTTTTTTTATACCAAATTCTAAACAAAAAAAATATCTTCGTGTGATTTTTGGTTTCCGGCCTCTTGCCCGTATACAGACGTCTCGACTCCGACTGTGGCACACTCCCACCCAACCGGTAACATCATTCACGATTAGTCGGGCAGAAGGAAAACGTGGCACGGAGGAATTCCTGGGGGAGTGAACATGTTGTTTGACAGTGTATATCTCTCAGACGGTGTACCGCGTAACCTCGGTGTTGTTTGTGCATACCTCTTACCCTAGCTCCGTATTGTAATGGTTGGGAGACTGAGCTGGAGCAAAGGATTGATGGGTGGGTGGGTAGGTAGGTGAGTAGGTGTATGGGTAGGTAGGTGAACGAATGTGTAGGTAGGTCGGTCAGGAAGGTAGGTGGGTGTTTAGATGCGTAATTAGATGTATAGGTAGGTGAGTGTGAAGGTACGTGTGTGGATATGTGGGTGAGTGGATAGGTAGGCGGATGGGTAAGTAGGTGGTTAAGTGGTTAGGTAAGTAGGTGTGGATGTGAGTGCGGGGGTAGTTGGATGAGTGGATATACGTTTAAGTAGGTAGTTTGTTAGTTACATTTATTTTGTTTAACCAGGAGTAGAACTCAAGAGAGGATCGTGACATAGCACTCTCCGGCAAGACGAAAGGCGGTGGTATTTGTTTTTACATTAACAGTGACTGGTGTGTAGATGTCACAGTGATTCTGCAACATTGTTCTCCACTCCTTGAATCAATTTTTATAACTTGTAAACCGTTTTACTCGCCTCGCGAGTTCGCGTCGCTCATTTTGGTCGGAGTTTATTTGCCGCCTTGTCCTCAGGTTAAAGAGGCCCAACGCATGCTCGCCGATCAGATTCTGAGTGTGGAGCGAGCAAATCCAGATTCGTTGGTTATCGTACTTGGCGACTTTAACAAAGGTAATCTCAGCCACGAACTCCCCAAATACATACAATTCATTAAATGCCCAACCAGAGAAGGGAACACTCTGGATCACTCCTACACTACAGTCAGTAGAGCCTACCACGCCGTCCCCCGAGCAGCACTAGGACACTCTGACCATGCCATGGTCCACCTGATTCCTGCATACAGGCAGAAACTAAAACTCTGTAAACCTGCTGTGAGGACATCTAAAGAGTGGACCAGTGAGGCTGTGGAAGATTTGCGGGCGTGCTTAGACTGTACTGACTGGGATATGTTCACGACTGCTACCAATAGTCTGGATGAACTCACAGAGGCTGTGACGTCCTACATCAGCTTCTGTGAGGACTGCTGTATCCCAACACGTACCAGGGTGAACTTTAACAACAATAAGCCCTGGTTCTCAGCAAAGCTCAGAAGGTTGAGGTTGGAGAAGGAGGAAGCGTTTAGGAGTGGAGATAGAAACAGATTCAAGGAGTCGAAGAACAGGTTTAGCAAAGCGGTGAGAGAGGCTAAACGACTGTACTCAGAGAGACTAAAACACCAGTTCTCTACAAACGACGCTGCTTCTGTCTGGAGAGGGCTCAGGCAGATCACCAACTACAAACCCAGAACCCCCTACACCACTAACGACTCCCACCTAGCCAACGACCTGAACGAGTTCTACTGTAGATTTGAAAGACAATTGAACTGTCCTGAACCACCCCTTCCCACCCAAGAGGCCCCATCCCCCACCCATACTACAGAGACGACTCTCTCCTTTCAGGAGGGAGAAATTAATAGACTTTTCAAGAGGCAGAATCCACGCAAAGCAGCCGGGCCGGACTCTGTCTCTCCAGCCACCCTCAGGCACTGCGCTGACCAGCTGTCTCCGGTGTTCACTAACATCTTTAACACCTCCCTGGAGACATGCCATGTACCAGCCTGTCTCAAGTCCTCCACCATCATCCCTGTGCCCAAAAAGCTAAGGCCAACAGGACTAAATGATTACAGACCGGTCGCCCTTACATTTGTGGTAATGAAGTCATTTGAGCGCCTGGTCCTGGCACACCTTAAAGCCATCACAGACCCTCTCCTGGACCCCCTTCAGTTTGCCTACAGAGCCAACAGGTCTGTGGACGACGCAGTTAACATGGCCCTCCACTTCACCCTACAGCATCTGGACGCCCCAGCATCCTACGCCAGGATCCTGTTTGTGGACTTCAGCTCTGCCTTCAACACCATCATCCCTGCCCTGCTTCAGGACAAGCTCTTCCAGCTGAACGTGACCTACACCACCTGTAAATGGATCACAGACTTCCTGTCTGACAGGAAGCAGTGCGTTAAGCTGGGAACACAAGTCTCTGACTCCAGGTCCATCAGCACCGGAACTCCTCAGGGCTGCGTCCTTTCCCCTCTGCTCTTCTACCTGTATACCAACAGCTGCACCTCCAATCATCTGTCCGTCAAACTATTGAAGTTTACGGACGACACCACCCTCATTGGGCTGATCTCTGGTGGGGATGAGTCTGACTATAGGTGGGAAGCTGGCAATCTGGTGACCTGGTGTAGCCAGAACTTAGAGCTAAATGTTCTAAAGACAGTTGAGATGGTTGTGGACTTCAGGAAGAATACAGCCCCACTCACCCCCATCACCCTGTTAGACTCCCCAGTCAAAATTGTAGAGTCCTTCTGCTTCCTGGGCACTATTCTCTCCCGGGACCTCAAGTGGGAACTGAACACCACCCTCATTGGGCTGATCTCTGGTGGGGATGAGTCTGACTATAGGTGGGAAGCTGGCAATCTGGTGACCTGGTGTAGCCAGAACTTAGAGCTAAATGTTCTAAAAACAGTTGAGATGGTTGTGGACTTCAGGAAGAATACAGCCCCACTCACCCCCATCACCCTGTTAGACTCCCCAGTCAAAATTGTAGAGTCCTTCTGCTTCCTGGGCACTATTCTCTCCCGGGACCTCAAGTGGGAACTGAACATCAGCTCCCTCACCAAGAAAGCTCAACAGAGGATGCACTTTCTATAGCAGCTGAAGAAATTCAACCTGCCAAAGACAATGATTGTGCAATTCTATACAGCGATCATTGAATCCATCCTCACCTCCTCCATAACCATCTGGTACGCTGCTGCCACTGCCAAGGACAAGAGCAGACTGCAGCGTATCATCCACACTGCTGAGGAGGTAATTGCCTGCAATCTACCAACCCTCGAGGACCTGCACACGACAAGGTCCATGAGGCGAGCGAGGAAGATTATGGCCGATTTCTCCCACCCTGGACACTCTGTTTCAGCTACTCCCCTCCGGCAGAAGGCTTCGGTCCATCAGGACCAAAACCTCACGCCATAAAAACAGTTTCTTCCCATCTGCTGCTGGCCTGTAAAAACAAGGCCAAGGGCTTACACTGTTTTTAACATTTTATCTACATAATGACACCTTGCCGATATTAACTCTGTTAACCTATTTGTATTTTTTATTTTTAAATTATATCTTAAAGCTATTTTATATTCGATATTTATTCAATTTTATATACTTCAGCCCCTTGGTGTTAGACTTTTAACCCTTATTATAGTAAGACTTGTTTAAAACTTATTTAAGATTTTAGATTCCTATATGTTGAATGTATGCACCATCCTGCCAAAGTAAATTCCGTGTCGGTGTGAACTTTCATGGCGAATAAAACCCTTTCTGATTCTGATGTGGTTAGGTATGCATGTGCAGAGTTAACAGGGCAGGCAGACAGCCTTGGAGTGACCAAACATTGACTAAAATAACTTAAATTGTGATGTGTGCAACGTGCGCCTACGACCTTGCGTGACTACAAAAAAAAACCACAGCGGGTATAAACACTTTCACGAGGTCACATTCGTCACTCCCTCAATGCCGCCACACCGCTCCACGCTTGCCGTCGGCAGAGACAGTTCACGCGGAAGACGCGAACCGTAAAATCTTTTTTGAACGACTTTATTTAGCTTTTTTTTGTTTGTGTGCGTGCGTAAGCGTACAGAGCAACGCGGCGTCGCGGGCGGCCACGGCGGCGCGTTTTTAAGTACTCCGAACGTCAGCCCCAGGTTACAAACGAGACATCGCCGAATCTCAAAGGGCCTCTCGCCTGGTTAATGAAAGGGAGAGAAGCGGGCACTTAACAAGATGCGTAGGAAACCAAGCCCGTAGCAACAACAACAAAATTATATTCGTAAAAGTTTTTTTTTCATGCCAGGAACCCAGGCACTATGGCCAGACATTGTAAAATGTCCTCATTGTCACACATTCTCAGAGCAGAAAGGTAAACTTGATAGCGAACAGCCAATCACGTGCACACGCGAGTGTGTTTTAAGCCAATCTGATCAGTGTTGGAACATCGATCCCCATAACGAGGCTTGTACATATGTAACTTTTGTAATCCGGTAAAATTTCAGGCAAGGGTCTTTCCCGATATCGCGATTCCTGTGCATCCTGGCCACTGGCGATGCCGACCATAATTTTTTGTGTGCATTCGATTTAAAAATATTTATCGACCAAGCGAGCGACTGTCATTGCTTGCACGTGATTGGCTGCATGCCCTCTTTGACAGGACACGAAAATTAAAGGTTTTTTCTCTGACTCAGCCATTTAAATTAAGGCTGAAAACCTAGATCTAAGCTTTAACAAGTCATAACAATTATTACGCATACACCTTAACATATCGGTAACATGCTATACATTTTATGTTTAATTGACTTAAAGTATATTTTGCGACATCTTCCTACAATTTACTCTTTTTTTTTAAGCAACTCGGGAAGCTACATTCCGAGATAGCCACACATTTAACTATAAATAATGTTCAGTTAATGGTTTCCATTCCCATTAGGTGATGGGTAATAAAAGGACACCTCTAGCAGAGCATTATGGGACCATCACTCCCAACCATCTTTTGCATCCAGTCCCTTCCATCGCCATTCGCTTGAGCTGCCCTTTAAATACTGAGCAAGGCTCCTCTGTTGTAAGTTAAGGCTTTTAATTTGAATGCGGTTGATAAAGATTGGACTTGTGTATAGTGTGTGTTTTTATTCCTGTGAGTTCAATTCATCTTTAAAAAGAAACAATAAACCTCCGCCTTGCCTTACCCACGAGCGAATTCGATTGAAACACACCATCGGGAAAAATGTCAAAAATAGGTGAATAAAACACAACTCGTCAATATTAATTCATTAATCGATCGACCAATATTATAGACTCGAGCAGGCATTCAAGGCACGATGGTGCTGTATGTGCCGTAGATGGCGTCGCGATCACGTCCGCCAATAACGACCCGGACCGTTCGGCCCCCCATGTGCACTCGTTAGCGAATGCCTAATTAATTCTACATTGCGTCTGCGAACCCGGAAAGGCGTCTAAAATAATGTTTTAATCTACGCGCAAAAAAATGTTAGCGCAAATAAAACCGCGGGGGTGAAACGAGGCAAAAATGAGAAGCAAAGAAAAAGTATCAATGAAAGAGCTAACATTTACTTTACGAGACAGCTTCAGGACTGCGATAACGTATGCGACATATTTGACTCGCATTTTTATTTTTTTTATAAAACTCAAATATTATTAACCGAAGCAAAACACCAGCATTTAGTACTTATAGTCATATATTTAAAAAATTCAACCCATCCTATCAATGAGACTACACCTGTGTTCCTACTCGTTACAGACACAGACACTCCGCTACCACCGCACGACCACGATGCGCTCCACTCTTCCCGCCGAAGCGTCTTCGGATTGTGCCGTGGTGCTGTCGTTCGGCACGATGTCCGACGTTTCGCTCTGCGTGTTGAGAGCTTCTTCAGGAAACGTCGGACGTGGCGCCAGATAAAACCAACATCGGCACAACCCGGAAATATGATTCGTCGTTGCTACGCAGCACAACCGCACAAAAACCTACGCAGGAGCTTTACTTTTCTGCTACTACACTGCCCGCATTATTTATATCTCACCATTTAAGCTCTTTTTTGTAAATTACATGATACGCTCACCCCTCCCACGCTCTACCGATATGCTGAAGGTACCCGATTGCTGTCTACCACGACCATCCCCGCTCAGTAGTGGCAGTGACGGCGGAGGTAACGTCACGTGCGGGTCCACTCACGGCGCGCAACGACGGAGGCCCTGTCCTCTCTGCGATGGTTCCCTGTCCGGGCGGCTTAAATTCCTCACCGAATATTTTCCCCATGGCGGCTGGTGGAGTGGAGAGGCTGGGCACGTGAGCTAGGAGCCGTCGCCACGGCGAGAGGTGTGACCGGATGTGGTGTTGCCGGGTGCGGGGAAATATTTTCCGGGTCACCGAACGATCTGGAAAGACTCGGCTGCAATGAAGCCCTGTTGCTTTTCGAAACCGTGGGCAAGATCGAACCGTTGCATGGGAAGTTCTTGAACAATAGCGGAGGAGAGGTTCCACGATTATTACGATCGATCGTTCCCCTGGCGATTCGATGAATTGTCGCATTTAAGAGTAACGATCCTGTTCAAGAATCAAGCCGGGGGCTCTTGATCTATTCGCCAAACTTATCTGGTCCAGCATTGTTTTGTTATTGCTTTAATCCCCGTGAAAATGTAAAACAAAATATTTGGCAAAAACGATTCTATAACAGAATGCGAACAGCAGCAGGTACGCGAGCGTCTAAGATCGATGTACATTTAGAGACAATGACATCCATCGCAGCCGCCCGCCGCCACCAAAGATTTCCATGGACGGCATTGTTTTGTGAACTTTGAACACCACTTGGCCCACGTCTCAATAAAACATCTCGTCGTCAATTACAGATTATTTTCTTTGCTCTTTCGCTTCCACACACAGGTGCATGAATTCCCACTTCCTCACAGTAACAATTGCTAGAAGCCTCGCCTACCCTGCTACCTTTTGACGTTGCATTTTTTTTCTGTCAGGGTTTTTTTTTGTTGTAATCAAAAACATTTTTTTTTAAATAATCGTTTGCCTACTTTTGTCAGCAAGGAAGGTGCTTTAGAAATTGTTTTAATGCTATCTGTTGTACAAATTGTAAAGGAAATACTGTTTGCATCTACAGCTACGATGTCCATCCATAAGTAACAACCATTAAAAAAATATACAATGCGTGGCTTTCAGCATAAAACTAATGAAACCTCTAACCCTCTGTCAAAGCCTGCAAATAAACTCTCCCCTCCTTAACAACAATCATCCATAACTCTTCCACTGCCTCACAATGTTTTATTAAACTCTCCGATGTGTTTTGGGGGTCGTTCCGTGGTGCTGTTTCGGCACGATGTCCGACGTTTCGCTCCACGTGCCGGGAGCTTCATCAGGGAAACGTCGGACGTCGCCGCCACGATAAAAACACGTGGCACGACCCGGAAACGGACCGGAGAGAGCCGCGAAAACCCCACGTGGTGCTGGTGCCTCTCAAAGCTGAGTCAACCCTCTCCTAAACACCCACTAAGTGAGAATGGAGCGTTCCACGCTTGTATGCGTTATGCAAGAGCCGCGACTGTGCGGCGGAGGGGGGTGGGGGGATCATCTATGGACTCTTGAATCCGCGCGGGGTGAACCGAAGCGTCTCGCGCTCAGGTGCCGATCGGCACGGCGGCACCGCCTGTGTCGCGTCGCCGCTGTTGCCCTCTTCGTCGCCGCCTAGTACCTCAGTGTACCGTCCTGGTAGCGGTCCGAGTTGCTGTCCCGGCCGTACAGGTTCTGCACGGACCTCACCGTGAAGTTGTTGATGAAGTCGTCCTTCTTCAAGCCATCCTGCGGTGAGCACGACAGCACGAGGGCGATGTCAGCGGTTGGGGGAGTTTGGGAGTGGGGCACCCCGGTGGGGAGATGTTATCTCCCTCGCCTGGTATGCGGGAGGTCGTGGGTTCGATCCCAACCCTTACACCTGCTGTATATTTGGAGTTTGCGTGTTCTCCCCGTGGTCAAATGGAATTTTTCTCCACATTTAGAGACATGCTTTTAGTTTCCTTATCTACTGATATAACTTCCACGTGATAAGCCACTTAGTTGAGCTTTCATTTGTGGCCAGGTCGCTTCTGAATAAAAGCTAAAAGCCCAATGGGTTTTACCCGGTAAATAAAAGTTTAGTTTGTATAGAGTGGCCGAAAATGTCGCTAAAATCTTAAACGATGCTAAAAGACACGTGGATAGATTTATATGTGTACATTTTACATCTGTGGCAACGTTTAATTTACATTAAAATTAACGTGAATAAAATGGATGAAAAATCAAAGGTCAGCAGGTGCAAGCCACACTTCTGCTGTAAACTTACAATTATTTTTGAAATGCGTACAAAATCGCATTTAATTTCTTTGTTGTTGTATATATCAGCTGAGAGCCGTACGCCAAAATATACTTTTGTCTTGTACTATGGTCACGCATTTATTAGGCCATACTTCGCCACGCTAATCCACGCAGGTTAGAGAATGTGCGCTGCTCCGAACTGAACTAAACAATTTTTTACGTTACCAGGTAAGGCCCACTGACATTTTCATAGCAGCCAAATACTCTAAACGCATGTTTCTAAATGTCAAGGGAAAAACCGGAGGACCTAGAAAAAAATCCACGCGCCCACAGGGAAAGAGAAACGCAAACTCCGTCAGGGTCGGGATCGAACGCACGACCTCCTGTATACCACGTGAGGGCGTTAACATCCACCACCACGGCGCCCACTCCGGTATAACTCGCCAGGTTCCGAGCGCAATTGCCCCGTACAAGAAACAACAAACACATCAAGTTCGCTTCTCAGACACGCGGAACCACGCAGGCATCACAAGATCAAGAGCCGATATGAATCGATTGAGCTGCGCCTCGTTACATTCCTAACCTCAGCACAATGACAAGGCTCTGGCCAAGTGAAGCGTACCTGTGTACGTATGCAGCTATAGAGAACCGATTGACAGATAAGCGCGCCTCTGTGCCACCGGTAGCCGAATTCTGCCATGAATTTACAGGTGCGGCCACACCTGTTTTTCTCCTGACTTAGGTACATAGCCAACCGCCCTAATGGGAGGTGCGGGATGCTGATCGGAGGCGCAGGAGGCATTCGTACAGACATCCGTCCGTCCGTCTCTTTTCCACTGCACAATGCTGAGCTGCCACCAAGTTGTTTCCCCCCACTGTAGAACCCGAGCCATGTCGCTTAAGTCACACACGCATACCCCCTTAAGTCGCACACGCATACCCCGTAAGTCACACACGCATACCCCATAAGTCGCACACGCATACCCGAGTAAGTCGCACACGCATACCCGAGTAAGTCACACACGCATACCCCATAAGTCGCACACGCATACCCCATAAGTCACACACGCATACCCCGTAACTCGCACACGCATCCCCGAGTAAGTCGCACACGCATACCCTATAAGTCGCACACGCATACCCCATAAGTCACACACGCATACCCCGTAACTCGCACACGCATACCCCGTAACTCGCACACGCATACCCCCTTAAGTCGCACACGCATACCCCGTAAGTCACACACGCATACCCCATAAGTCGCACACGCATACCCGAGTAAGTCGCACACGCATACCCCATAAGTCGCACACGCATACCCCATAAGTCGCACACGCATACCCCATAAGTCACACACGCATACCCCGTAACTCGCACACGCATACCCCCTTAAGTCGCACACGCATACCCCGTAAGTCGCACACGCATCCCCGAGTAAGTCGCACACGCATACCCTATAAGTCGCACACGCATACCCCATAAGTCACACACGCATACCCCGTAACTCGCACACGCATACCCCCTTAAGTCGCACACGCATACCCCGTAACTCGCACACGCATACCCCATAAGTCGCACACGCATACCCTGTAACTCGCACACGCATACCCAATAAGTCGCACACGCATACCCCCTTAAGTCACACACGCATACCCCGTAACTCGCACACGCATACCCTGTAAGTCGCACACGCATACCCCGTAAGTCGCACACGCATACAGTGAGGGAAAAAAGTATTTGATCCCCCGCTGATATTGTACGTTTGCCCACTGACAAAGAAATTATCAGTCTATAATTTTAATGGTAGGTTTATTTGAACAGAGAGAGACAGAATAACAACAACAAAATCCGGAAAAAAGCATGTCAAAAATGTTATAAATTGATTTGCATTTTAATGAGGGAAATAAGTATTTGACCCCCTCTCAATCAAAAAGATTTCTGGCTCCCAGGTGTCTTTTATACAGGCAACGAGCTGAGATTAGGAGCACACTCTTAAAAGGAGTGCTCCTAATCTCAGCTCGTTACCTGTATAAAAGACACCTGTCCACAGAAGCAATCAATCAATCAGATTCCAAACTCTCCACCATGGCCAAGACCAAAGAGCTCTCCAAGGATGTCAGGGACAAGATTGTAGACCTACACAAGGCTCGAATGGGCTACAAGACCATTGCCAAGCAGCTTGGTGAGAAGGTGACAACAGTTGGTGCGATTATTCGCAAATGAAAGAAACACAAAATAACTGTCATTCTCTCTCGGCCTGGGGCTCCATGCAAGATCTCACCTCGTGGAGTTGCAATGATCATGAGAACGGTGAGGAATCAGCCCAGAACTACACGGGAGGATCTTGTCAATGATCTCAAGGCAGCTGGGACCATAGTCACCAAGAAAACAATTGGTAACACACTACGCCGTGAAGGACTGAAATCCTGCAGCGCCCGCAAGGTCCCCCTGCTCAAGAAAGCACATATACATGCCCGTCTGAAGTTTGCCAATGAACATCTGAATGATTCAGAGGACAACTGGGTGAAAGTGTTGTGGTCAGATGAGACCAAAATGGAGCTCTTTGGCATCAACTCAACTCGCCGTCTTTTGGAGGAGGAGGAATGCTGCCTATGACCCCAAGAACACCATCCCCCCCGTCAAACATGGAGGTGGAAACATTATGCTTTGGGGGTGTTTTTCTGCTAAGGGGACAGGACAACTTCACCGCATTAAAGGGACGATGGACGGGGCCATGTACCGTCAAATCTTGGGTGAGAACCTCCTTCCCTCAGCCAGGGCATTGAAAATGGGTCAAGGATGGTATTCCAGCATGACAATGACCCAAAACACACGGCCAAGGCAACAAAGGAGTGGCTCAAGAAGAAGCACATTAAGGTTCTGGAGTGGCCTAGCCAGTCTCCAGACCTTAATCCCATAGAAAATCTGTGGAGGGAGCTGAAGGTTCGAGTTGCCAAACGTCAGCCTCGAAACCTTAATGACTTGGAGAAGATCTGCAAAGAGGAGTGGGACAAAATCCCTCCTGAGATGTGTGCAAACCTGGTGGCCAACTACAAGAAACGTCTGACCTCTGTGATTACCAACAAGCGTTTTGCCACCAAGTACTAAGTCATGTTTTGCAGAGGGGTCAAATACTTATTTCCCTCATTAAAATGCAAATCAATTTATAACATTTTTGACATGCGTTTTTCTGGATTTTTTTGTTGTTATTCCGTCTCTCACTGTTCAAATAAACCTACCATTAAAATTATAGACTGATCATTTCTTTGTCAGTGGGCAAACGTACAAAATCAGCAGGGGATCAAATACTTTTTTCCCTCACTGTACCTCTTCCGTCCTTCTCCCGGCTTGGGTGTCCCAATCCAGATTTGGCTTGGCTCAGATGTGCCGGTGGAAACATTGTTTCTCGAGCAAAGGTTGGACCCGTAGCCCCACGCTAAAGCCGCCAGTCATGGAATCGGTGAGTTGTCGGCCGACGATAGGATCAAAGGGGGGAGACTGCCCAAGTGCCATTGACGGACGCACTTCCACAACTGACGAACGCGATCATTATCTTGAAATTGCTTTCCGTACCCCCGGCGCACCACCTCCAGTGTACTTCTCGCTATAGCAACAGCTAACGGTCGTGCACAGCTCTCTTCGATGCACGCAGCGCAAACCGCAAAAGAAAACACGCGCCGGTGGTACAAGTCACGTGCCTGCTCCAGTCTACCGTGTCGGTGAGACTGTCGTGTCCTGGTTCTACCATCCCCATCCGTTGGCCAGATTCGCCATTAACCACGACGGCAACGATTGCGGCATTGCCAGGGCAGGCACGCCCAGCTTCGTTTGTCAACACTGCTGTGTTGATACTGCGGGCTATAAAACACCCCAAGAGATGATGATGATGGATGAATGAAATGCTGCTGCCAAACATTGATCTTATCGGCCGGCGATGAGGGCGGAAACAAAATCGAGCGGAGAAAGGGAGCTCAGCAAATCGGCATTTTTCGGCGGTGCTACGCCCTCAATGAAACAAATAAGTGTGGGGGCGCAAGGGAATTGTGGGCAGAGAGGGCACTTGCAATGATTTTAAACCGTGATAAACAAAACAAACATTTGAATGGGAATTCACAAGGACAGAGACCCTGTTGTGGACCCTGGCCAATCTCAGAAAGGCTTCACCGACATGCAACCCCTATTGGGACGTTTTGCATTTTACAGAAAAACGCCGAGGCCAATGAAATGAGCGGCGGCTGCGGACGTCGGCGCCTACGGCCACATCGCCTGGACGCGCCCCATCTCGTCAGTTATCAGAAAGCTAAGTAGGTTGCTTTGGCCGCCGCCCCGCATAGCAGGTGCCGTATAGGCCGCAGGCCTACGTTGAGGGCCGCAGAAGGCAAGTCCTTCGCGCTGGCCAGCCCGGTGAAGGATTACCAAAGTAACCCTCACTGGCCTGCACGGCTGGAGAAGCGAGGCCCTCGTCCAGTGGTAGGCTAATGAAGGGCCGCATGGCGTTCCTCCTCGAGGCGCGCGGACAGCCGGCGGGCGGTCCGCTACCTCGAGGCGACGCGGAGTGAGCGAGACCAAAGCGGAGACGAGAGAATGTGGAAATGCCAGCGTTGTTTTTCGAGAGGAGGGGCACGTCGTCGTGGCGTGCACGCGGATCTGGGGGCTACGTGTTTACGATCCGGGACAATGGCCTCATTGTTAATTTACGAGGACGAGCAGGAGGATGATGAGGAAGGGGGGGGGGGCAAGGAGGAGTGACACTCGCAACGCTCACGCGTTCATGATGGAGTCTGCAGGTGAACCCGACTCGCTGTGGAAAAATAAAAGCTTCAGTTTCCTGAACGCAGGAACTCGGCCCCTTCGCACGCGTTCGCAACTCCGTGCCGTGCATCGCGCCGACCCCGTGTGTGGCCACGCCGACCCCGTGTGTCGCCACGCCGACCCCGTGTGTCGCCGAGTAGGCAGCGAGCAGCGCCAGTTGTTCATTAACCAGGGTAAACGGTCGGCGGATGTTGCCAATGGGCGTAATGACAAGTGAACATTTACCAAAGTTGATTTCGCCAAACCGCAGTTGACCTGATTTAAAAGTTTTAAATCAACAACCTCCCTGGACTGTGGCAGACTTTGTAAACGACATTTTCATTGATTCCTAGCTAAGGTTGAAAGTGTTTTTTCGATAGCTCCGTCCATTTGTCCGTCTGTCTGTTTTTAATGGAGCGAGCAGTATAACACTTGTAAAGATGAGCCAATACGAACCAAACCTTACTATGATGGTGTGTTGCTGTTAGGAACTTATCCTCCTGAAAACCAGAGACAAACTGGAGCAAAGAGGAAGTTTTTCCATTATGCGAATATTTGTTTTCCTTGAGAGCTACCCATCAGCTTCCATGATGCCAATTAAATCAATCCGAAGAGAGGCGCATGTCAGAACGTGCCACAGGACCCAGGCGTGCGCACAATTATTCCTGGCCAGTGTAAAAGTATTGTGACGGAAATGCCGATGAATAATCAGTGGCCACTCACCCGCTTGTAGTCCTTCCTGAGGTCCTTGAACTCCCAGAACTGGTGGAGTAGCAGAGAGGAAGCTTCTGCTGACTTTGGATAGGCCCTGAAAACCCAAGAGATTGTTTGCAACGTTAACAGGGTTATGTCTGTACGTCATCGGTTTGGTGGGTCCGTCTATCCCTCTGTCCTAAACGGGACAATTCTTCCTGTCGCCTGATGATGCTGGTTGTTGCAATTACCGGCGAAACGTCGTGCTCGAATTGTAAACGTTGTGAGTCTACTCTCCAACAGACCGGTGAGCTCAACTAGTAACTAATTGCATACCTTTTGATTTAAAGCTTTCGTGACTGCAGTAATTCATATTCTTAGTTTTTTCGGTAAAGTCACGTTGAAGAGAAACAACAAAATAACAAAATATATATAAAACAATAAAAAATAAAAAATTCTCACGACGTTTCGACCATAACTCAAACGGTCATCATCAGGTGTGTCGGTTTGCATAAATTTATTTTGAAAACGGCATATTTATTTATATATATAAAAATAACGTTTGCGTCACGCGCAACGATGGCAGTTTGCCAGGACTAGTCCATCTATTTTTTTGAAAAGAGGAGGGGGGAGACGAAATTTGTTTTTATGTATGCTGTCTGAAAGGCACTGTAAGCGTGAACAATCAATCAAGAACTGAAATGATTTATCAAATCTTTCCAATGATTGCTAAGATAGAATCCATCTTCTCGGTTGAAATTGTCTCTGTGTTTGTATATGTGGATAGCCTCATGAACGAATCTCTCATGGAAGCCAGATGGCTTACAAAGAACCTCCGTCTTGGAAAAGTCAATGGCATGTGAGCCTACTGAATTAGAACAATGATCTGCTACGGCCGAGGTGTTGGTCCTACCGTGTTTAAGGTCTGCTTTATGTTCACGAATGCGGTCCGAGATATGGCGTTTGGTTTCTCCAATGTAACTACTACCACAGAGGCAACTTAGTTTGTAGACACCAGGGTATTGTATGTCCGGAATCAAAAGATGTGATTCCGGACATACAATACCCTGGTGTCTACAAACTAAGTTGCCTCTGTGGTAGTAGTTACATTGGAGAAACCAAACGCCATATCTCGGACCGCATTCGTGAACATAAAGCAGACCTTAAACACGGTAGGACCAACACCTCGGCCGTAGCAGATCATTGTTCTAATTCAGTAGGCTCACATGCCATTGACTTTTCCAAGACGGAGGTTCTTTGTAAGCCATCTGGCTTCCATGAGAGATTCGTTCATGAGGCTATCCACATATACAAACACAGAGACAATTTCAACCGAGAAGATGGATTCTATCTTAGCAATCATTGGAAAGATTTGATAAATCATTTCAGTTCTTGATTGATTGTTCACGCTTACAGTGCCTTTCAGACAGCATACATAAAAACAAATTTCGTCTCCCCCCTCCTCTTTTCAAAAAAATAGATGGACTAGTCCTGGCAAACTGCCATCGTTGCGCGTGACGCAAACGTTATTTTTATATATATAAATAAATATGCCGTTTTCAAAATAAATTTATGCAAACCGACACACCTGATGATGACCGTTTGAGTTATGGTCGAAACGTCGTGAGAATTTTTTATTGTTTTATATATATTTTGTTATTTTGTTGTTTCTCTTCAACGTGACTTTACCGAAAAAACTAAGAATATAATTGCATACCTGTCAACCCCTTACCA
Organism: Petromyzon marinus; assembly: GCF_048934315.1. Lineage (NCBI taxonomy): Eukaryota > Metazoa > Chordata > Hyperoartia > Petromyzontiformes > Petromyzontidae > Petromyzon > Petromyzon marinus. The sequence continues at coordinate 17,083,973 of NC_133690.1, read as the reverse complement.
GTGCCTACCTTCTTTCAGACCTTATTGGTCACCCCGTGTCGTTATAAATCCTACAAAGTACCATCACAAGGGAGAAACACAAACATTTTTTTTGCCCTTATTAAAACGGCTGTACGCTGTATGGCCCTGAAAATTAAATTTCCCTGTACAATAATACGGGTAAACCGTATGGGTTGACAGGTATGCAATTGGCACGTTTTGTTTACGTCACAAACCTTACTAATTGGCTGCGTCAGGTGGTGGCGGATTTAACGACACATTGCAATTTACGAGATCTAACCCAAAAAAACTCTATTAGGGACATCTCTCGTATCCATGATTCGTTACGAACGAAACTTCAGTCGTAAGTCGTGTTGCGTTGCCATTATGTAAAGAGTCGCCCTCTCCGTTGTTCTGTGAATTCCACGATCCGGGGTCCTCATCGTAAATCAACTGTTAAATTGCAAATTCGCAAACATAGGCTACGCAGTGGCTCCGTTGATGAAATATACCACGACCTGAAACCCTTGTACTGCTTACGACAGTCTGGGGGGAAATTATTTCATTACATTGTGACTCACGGAGTGACTCGTTCACTGACGCAAAGAGCTTAGTAAAGCAAGCGATCCGATAATTTCAACTCATTTTATTTTAATTATCAAACACAGTTTTGTGGTGGGGTTGTATATACGCTGTACTCGCTTGTATATGGGAGGTGTAGTAACCTAATATGTATGATAGTAGCCTATTACATATGTCGTGTATGTGTTTAAGCACGGTTGGCTACGTACGGTGCGAAAGAAGTTCAACACACACACACTTGTGTGTTTCTACGGAGCGAAGGCGGCAAGCTTCTTTTGCATTTGGACAATGCAGCCGACACTGTCCCCAACTCACGAGCGTGTTTAATTTATGACTAGAAATGAGATCGTGTTTAATTAATGCGCTGCCGCGGCTTGTCCGGTACCGCGCGAGTTCACGTTGTAGTCCCCCCGTGCGTGTCATCCCGTCGTCGGCATCTGACAATTCGAGCCCCGACCACACCATCGTTTCAGAGTCTGGGGTCACTGTTCGATGCCTAGCCTTGTGGCCGTTTCTCTCGCGTGTCCCCCTCGTCGATTCCACCTCATTGATCCCGTGCGCATAGAGATAACTTAGTCAGCATCATTGCCCGTGATCGATGCGTTGCTGGATGGAGGCCTGTGTTTTCCCGATTGAACTTAGAGGATGTGATCAAAGTACGCAACAAAGAGGGAGGCTGTCAAAGTCGAGCTCAGGGTAAATTTGAGTAAAACAAAGAACACTTGTGAATATAATAGAGCCTATAATCACCATACACTTTACTTACATTGCAGGCTCCTTATGGATGCCATTGGAGCGTATGAACTCGTATACAAATCGTTACAATTCTAGATTTCAAGTTTTCGTGACTGCAAAGATCCATACTCTTTGTTTTTTTCGGTAAAGTCACGTAGGTAAAAAAGAAAACAAATAAATTAAATCACGACGTTTCGGGCGCAACACAAGCGTCCGTCTTCACGTTACAAGTCTCATATCAACTGGTTATCTCCATTGTACCATCCTATCCTGCACCGTCCTATCCCTGTTCCATCCCTGCCCCATCCCCCACCTCATCCCCTACCCCATCCCCTATCCCATCCCCATCCCCACCCCATCCCCTACCCCATCCCCTACCCCATCCCCTACCCCATCCCCTACCCCATCCCCTACCCCATCCCCTACCCCATCCCCTACCCCATCCCCTACCCCATCCTCTACCCCATCCTCTACCCCATCCTCTACCCCATCCTCTACCCCATCCTCTACCCCATCCTCTAACCCATCCCCTACCCAATCCCCTACCCCATCCCCTACCCCATCCTCTACCCCATCCTCTAACCCATCCCCTACCCAATCCCCTACCCCATCCCCTACCCCATCCTCTACCCCATCCTCTACCCCATCCCCTACCCCATCCCCTACCCAATTTCTACCCCATCCCTGGCCCCGCGAGACCCCGGCGAGTCCCCCCGGCGCCTCCGCTCACCCGGCTCGGTCTCGCACGAGCGACACGAGGCTGCGCACGGTGCCCAGGCTCTGGTAGCGCCTCGCCGCCGCTGGGTTCGCCTGCACGAGGTCGAAGATGGAGTAGCAAGCCGAGCTGACTGCCTCGTCGTCCAGCTGGGCCGACGTGACGCGCCCGGGCAGCATGCCCACGAGCGTGGGGGCCAGCTTTGCGTCTGCACAAAGAGATGAGTGGCGGAGAGAGATGAGGAGAGAGGCAAAGAGGCGCTGCCGGGTTGCGGGGATGGGGGCTGCTAAAGTGTGCGATCCCGCCGGTGACGACGGCGGTGTCGACGACGACGACGATGACGATGACGACATATGGGCGTTGATGATGATTAGAGAGACCGATGGACGAGCTATATAACCAGCTGTGAGGATGTTTGGGATCATCTGTCTCTTATGCAGACATTCATTTAGACCCATACACTTAGACAGAGGACAAAAGACTTGTATGCGATTACATTGACACCCATAGACAAACATTGAGACCCATTGATTTAGAGACGCAGATACTTATGGCGATGGTGATGATGATGACGGCGGCGACGTTGATGCTATCACGAGTGTGTAGTTTTGACTCGCGTACGTGCGCACACGTGAGGTCGTCCGTCCTGGGCAGACAAGCTTAATAATCAGAATCTTTATTTAGACTGGAGGAATCCGATGAGCTATAAAGCTCTTTTTCACAGATGTCCAGTTGGGGCAGATCAGAACCTCACAACAACAAACAATACAAAAACATGATAGTGCAAATTATAGGAAAGGCAAGCAAAAAAAATACAGAAATAAAACGAAACTATTTTATTTTAGCATACAAGCCCCACTGAGCTATTAGCTTTCAGGAGCGACCTGGCTATCACAAACGACAGCTTAACGAAGTGGCTTATCACGTGGAAATTCATAGCAGCCTAATGATCTAAATAATAACAACAGAGGTCACGTACTCATCTCAGCGTGGTTCTGCGGGTTGCGAGACAGGTTCCGCAGCAGGAAGGCGAGCGCCTTGGTTGTCTTGGCGTCGCTGGAGCGGTGCATCGCGTCGGCCAGCGTGGCAGAGCCGTCGCCGTGCATCAGCGCCACGTTGCCCAGCGAGCGCGCCGCCTGCACTCGGGAGGGAGCCAGCCGGCGAGGCGAGTGAGACGCGACAATGACGCGACAATGACGCGGCCTGGTTAGGGGCCGTTGACGTGGCCCCAGCGGTTCAAATCTGGAGGCCGCCCTGGTTATTACTGCGGCGGTGTAATCGCCGCAAGAACGCTACGCGCTGTGATGCTTCACAGTGGACGTTAAAGACCCCCCTCTAGGCCGTTGTGTGCCGGTGGAATCGGGGTACAAATTTTACTAAAGTCATTGCGTTGCGTGTAGTCAGCGCAATGGGTCGGACTCTAGGAGGTCAAAAAACCATTTACCCGACTATTTTAATTTAGCAGGTAAGGTCCCCACCGAGCTACGTAGCTCTTTTTCAGAAGCGACCTGGCCACAAATGATAGCTCAACAAAGTAGCTTATCGTGTGGAAATCTATAGGACCCGGAGGAAAATTCCATGTAACCACGAGGAAAATGTGCACGACCTCCTGCATACCGGGCGAGGCAGTTAACATCGTCGCCCCAAAACAACCCGGCTCCTCCCAAGCTGCGCCCAACTGGGTTCGGCACGGCGCTTGGCGAGGCTCAGTTGCGCAATGGAAAACGTGGTTAGGGGGTGGCCGTCGCTCAACATCGCCCGGCCGCCGCACCTTCGATCCCCCGGCGGTGATGTTCTGCAGCGCCCCGGCCGCGCCCTCCATGAGCGTGGGCTGCTTGGCCTTGTCCAGGACGCCCATGTAGGCCTTGATGAGCTGCGGGCACCAAAGCCACTCCATCCCCTTGGGGTTGGGCATGGGCAGCGTGTACTGGTCGTAGCGGTAGCCGCCCTGCCGCGCGTCGCGAGGATCACAAAAAAAATAAGTTATTACTCTGTGATTGAATCATCATGACCACCATGTTCAATATTCTGCTGGATGTGTGTATGTGTGTTGGACTTCTTTTGCACCGTACATAGCCAACCGCGCGAATCAGAGGGGAAGGACAACAAACTAAACACAAAAAGCATCTCTAAAGAAATGAGTTTTCAATCTGGAAAGGTGGATGAAGGCCTCCATAAAGTCGTCACCACCTCTCGCTATTCTGCGATTCAACGATCCACCGAGTCCCTGAACGCGAGCCAATTCCATTGCCCCAACAGTCTGTTCACGCTGTACAGAGGGTATTTGTGTATTTGTCTTCGTCTGCGGGAGTGGGGGGACGCCGTCGTCGAGTCGGGATGCGATGAAGGCACGGACGGATGAGGGTCTCGGTCGCAGCTGGGGCAAGGAAACGATGGACGGGGTAGAGGTTGCAAAGATGAATATACGAGGGCCTGCAGGGTTCAGATATGCGGTAGGAGAGTCCAGAGCCCCAGGGGCCATCTACCATTGGCAGGTGTGCATTACTTGCTAATCATTTCGATCACCTGGACCAACGACATCTGCCTTCTCAACATCGGTCACGAGGCAGACCTTGCCTGACATGACCGTCCGCGTGACTACCGTGGGTGTGGCCGACGAGATTCGTGCCTCGTCACAACGGTGCCCCTAAGGCGTTGGTGCAGTCGCCGTAGTACGACAGCGCAACCGTGAACAAAATCACAAGCTGGATTGCGTTTCTAGCGTACTTCATCATCTGCGCTGTGCTGTGCCCCGTGCAGTACCCAAGCTCCTGAGTCTCCTCGTAAGGAATCGCGATGAGGGTGGATCAGGGGTTAGAGATGGTGAGCTGGCACCGCCAAGATCATAGGTTCAGTCGCCTGTGATTAAAGCTGGGTTTTTGTAGTTGATCATCTCACGCTTATCACCAATAACTGGCATAATATAAAATGTAAAAAAAAACAACAACCCCATAACATTAAGATGTGTTCGGCACTTTTTTTTGGCTAAATATTGTTCAAGATCGCTTGAAGGGGTGTCTCAAAGTAGCTCTGCGATATCTGCTTCCACGGGCCACTCTAGAAAATGCGGGCATGGTTGGATTAAAAACTGTGGGTAAAGAGACAAAACTGACGACTCGTTTTAAAAACATAACCACAATGCTCTTTTCTTCTACGAGCAGCCAGATTTCTTTGTCCCCACCACCATTTTAAATTCCCGCACACACACACACACAAGCAGACACGGACACACCGACACACCAACACGCTCGCTCGCACAAAGATGAGGGCCGGCCCGAGGCAACTTGCCGTGGAAAATTAATAACTTGACGGACCGGTCCTGGGCAGCCCCCCAGCGGGCGTGTCTCAGTGTTCGCGCTCTGAATGTTCTGTTTATTTCATATTTCATCTCACCGCCCGCATTGGCGATCAGGGCTGTCACAGGACGGCACTGCTGTGTGTGGATTTGGTCACGGAGGGGATTTGGGGGGTTGGGGGTCGTTGGAAGGGTGCCGCGGTGGCAAGATGTCAACTACCTCGCCTGGTACGCGGGAGGTCGTGGGTTCGATCCGGACCCTGACGCCTGTTGTATATTTGGAGTTTGCGGTGTCTCTCTCCCCGTGGTCGTGGATTTTTTCCCGGGTCCTCCGGTTTTTCCCTCCACTTTTAGAATAAACATCACACGTTTAGAGGATTTGGCTGCTATAAGTTTCCGCACGATAAGCCACTTCGTTCAGCTATCATTTGTGATAGCCTGGCCCCTTATGAAAAAGCTATACAGCTCGGTGGGCTTTACCGAGACAAATAAACAAAGTTCAGTGTTGAGTTTAAGTGGTTTAGCCTCATTCCCACCCACCTGACTCTGCCCCCCCACCCCCCTTTCTAAAAAACTGTTGGTACAATATCCAACAACAGGAGTGGGATAAAATATGAGTGCTGGACTCATTTAAGTCAGGGACAGGCGTCGTAGCCTCAACTTATACACCGTGGGTGAGGGCCGGGGCAGAATCCGTGATAGGCAAGGGCAGTTCACCACCCTAACGCATACAGTTTAGCACTTAACTAATGTTGAAAGTTTATTGAACATCACTGACTGTCGTGTTCCTTCTGCCCCCCCATCCCCATGAGTTGTTCTCTAGCCCCTGCCACCCGTGTAGACGAGACCACGTTAGACGCATGTAGCCCCTGCCTCCCGTGTAGACGAGACCACGTTGCACGCATGGCACGAAGCGTGAATGGGCAAGGTGAGAGATGGGGAGGAGGGGAAGCCACGAAGCTATTTTGTTCTGTTCATTCGGTGGCCAAAGGTATTCTTTACTATTTGCGGTCGTGAATGAAGTTCCTTGACATTGTGTTTGTTAACTGCTATCGCATTTATAGTTGGCAAAGGCAATCCCACGCAGTTTCCCTTAGGTAAGAGGAGAGATCGGTAACCACCGAAGGTAGCAAGATGCGAGTCGAACCGATTTCCTTACACAGCCAATGAAAGTGACTCGCTGTACTCGATACACCCCCACTCATTGGCACGTGGAGAAATTGTAACCGCTAATAAATAAAGTTATGCCACTTCAGGCGGAACCGATAAGTGACGTATCTGCTCTGGAATCGTGGCAGTGTTGTGAGCAAACATCACGATGCAGATAATTATTTCGCTGCTTTACATTTTCACGTGATATGAAGCCACTTCGTTGAGCCATCATTTGTGGCCTGGTCACTTCTAATAGCTCAGTGGGCTTTACCTGACAAGATAAAGAATATATATTTTTAAAGCTTTCGTGACTGCAGGGATTCATATTTTTGGTTCTTTCGGTTAAATCACGTAGAAGGGAAACCAAGAATATTAGTTTTATTTGTATATATGTTTAAGTCATTTATTTACCTTTACTATACTTTTCACTCCTATCGTGTTTTCGTACAGTTTGTTGTTGTAACGTTCTGACCCCGCAGCCCCTACTGGACATCTGTGAAAAAGAGCTTCATAGCTCATCGGATTACCCCAGTATGAATGCATAATCTGATTCTGAGTACTGTATCTCATGTCCAGCTGCTTTTGTCTCCCCACTGAACTGGCCACTTGGTTTATCCTTGAGTAAACTGAGATTGAGGGCCAGGTGAGTGCCGAGTAACATCTACCACCAGTACTGGGCTTGGTCAGGAACTCATTGCAAAGACTCCAATATCATAGCATCATGCCAACTAACCACTGCGACACTACCTCCCCATCGACACACAAAAATTCAAACTGTTCGGAGCAAGGTGCAGTTAGCGAGCGCCTATTCGGGCTAGCACCATGTCGAGCCACATTTGTTCACGCAGGGCTGATGTTTACACAACACATCAGGTGTCCGGATACCTTAGACGGGTTAATATTTGCCACAGGAGGGTGGAGCGGTGGCACAGGGGTTCGTGGACTGCGCTACGAACCCTGGCTTGAGTGGTGAAGTGGCTCTGAGCCATCGCCCTTCACCGACCACGCCGGCCCGCGTGGTGAAGCAGTCAATCAACTACTGCACATGAAATGGAGGTGTTTGTTCGTCAAGAGACGGCAAGAGGTTGCTCCCCCCCCTCCGACGCCCCCAACGTGCCGGGGTGCAACCTCCACCACTCTGGAATTGCAAGACTGTGGGAGCTGCCGGAACGCGATGAGCAGCAGCAGCAGCTGAGGGATCGGCGGCGCGTTTGGGCTTGCCAGGAAATGTCTGCGCATGGCTGCCTCTCAGAAAAACTCCACGGCTTGCCGTCAGCCGCCCACCATTCTTTCGGCGCTATGCACTTTGACCCCAGGGGTCGCGTAGCCTTTGACGAGTTATGTTATTGTTTGTTTGTTTTGTAGCGGGTTTTGTGCTGTCAGCATCCGGAGATGAAGCGTTCGTCCCGGACGTTTGTGAAGCGTGTATGGCGGTGCATCAAGTTAGAAGAAACTATTTGAAAGTGATGGAAGTTTTTTTTTTGTTTACAGTCATGGGCAAATTTGTTGGGAAGCCAGTTTAATCACGGGCGGCTGAAACCCGGATTCAAACCCAGGAATGCCAAGTCCGAAGCACCTGGGCGATCTGAGTCACGTGGCTAATCACCAACGTAATTCTTTCTCTGGAGCAAGGTGACAGTACTATCCGTGGTCATGCAATCCAAAGTTCAGGTGTCCTAGCTTTACCTCGATATCTATGAGGACAAAGGCTATTTGGTGAATGACCCAGGCTATTGCTGAGCAGTGTTTGCAGCTCTTGCTGCCAATTGACGCCTGCGTCCAGGTAAACACTTTGGCGTAACCCCGGCCCATGCCGGCGCAGGGCAGCGAGCGGGAAAACAATTCGCGCCTTTGTCCCCGCTGCTGATGTAAAATTAACGAAACCGGAGAGGGGCGACGGTTACACGGCCCCTCCCCGAAGCCAGCCCCGAGGCGACTGCAGGTGCGAGACGTCAATCGGGAGAGTTTGTCAAACGTGGCACACCCACTGGACTTGCAACCCAGAGGGTCGCCAGCTTAACAAGTACATGGGCAGGTTGATTAAATCCCCCCCTCCCCTCTGCTGCTGTGCACCAGCGGTATAAATGGGTTGACCGCAGTTATTAAATCGTCAGGTTGCGTGCGGTGGGGTTAAATGTGGGTAAATCCCACCCCTTCAGAGATGTACCAGAGAGCGTAGGCAGGGTAGGCCAAAATACCCTCCACTAGAGGGGGCTCTCTACAGCTCCCTCTAGTGAGGAGGCTTCTTCCAACAGAAGGGGAGTGAGCGAGCAATTACAGTGCTGCGCCTTTACCTTCGTTAAAGAGCGCACCACCTCATGAGCCAGACCTCGTTCCTCGGTGCCTCATTCCTTTAGCAGTCTCAGGCCCCACACCACAAGCCAGCCTGAATTCAAATCAATCTAAATGGTGCTCGCTGACCCATTACAACCGTCAACAGCTTGGTGGTCCCTAAGCCCAGAGGTGGAAAAATCCACCCGTTGCATATTTGCAAGCGGCCAAATATACAGCAGGCGACGTCGAGGGTCGGGGATCGAACCCACGACCCCCCGTCCCCGGGCCGCGAGTCTCACCGGGCCCGGTACGCGGCGGCTCTTGCCGCTGAAGCAGCCCGTGGTGTCGTCGTCGGGCCCGGCCATGTTGCGGGTGGGGTACGAGGGCGGCTCCTGCAGAATGTCGGCGTAGCGGTTCGGGGCCTCCTCGCCCAGCTGGTAGGAGAGGTTGCGCAGGGTGCAGACGCAATTCTCCACCGTGCCCAGGGTGCGACCCACGCGAGCCTGCTGCTCCACCCGGACGGACGGACGGACGGAGGCGCCACCAGGTGGAACGGGAAGAGCGGCGGGAGCGAGGGCGGAGGGCGTGAGACGGGACGGGCGGAGACAAAAAGACCACGGGTTAGTTGAGAAAATAATAATCGTCGTTTTATCAAACATTTACAGGTACACTTTGTCACGATGCTACCGACTGACTAACTGTGGTGCACCCATTTAACCTGCTTGGGGGGACAGGGGCGGGAGGGGGGAGGTGGAGATTTAACAAACTTGTTTGTGCGTACGTTGAACTTCTATTGCACCGTACGTAGCCAGCCGTGCTAATCGGAGGTGCGGGGGAAGGACAGCAAAAACTTGCACAGTTGTTGCAAATGTCGTGTCCGGGGACACTCTGGCTTGCGGGTTTTGTATCTCGATTTCTAATCGCTACTCAAGCCAAACCCGCACGTCGACGACAATGAAGAAGACGCAGAAAGAAGAGGCAACTGACCCGCTCCTCGAGCTTGCCGGACGTGACGGCATTTTCGGTGAAGAGCGAAAGCGACTCGACCAGCCCCTCGCACTCGCGCATCTGCTTGCGTGCCTCCACGCCCGCCGAGCTCAGGTTCCTGCGGCCACGACGATGGCACACAACGTGCGGCACGCGACATATGTGCGTCACGGGCAGCGCGCGTCGCGAGCCACACTCGCACAAGCCCTCCTGCGCCCCTCGCTAAGCAAGGTGGCGGGTCTTGAGTCATCCAGGGTGCTTCAAGTTTCTAGTGCCAGAGCTTTCGTGACCTTGGGTGCGGTGCCGGATGGACACGTGGTGGTGCAGAGGTGACCGCAACGGCCGCCCTTTTCGCGCCGCTGCATTGTGCGTCACGCACCTCAGGCATCCCGTGGCGTTGTAGAAGATCTCGGGGTCACTGTTGAGCGTGTTGGCCACGTTGCCGACGCCCGAGTGCGGCACCACCCCTCGCTCCACCAGCGGATCCAGCACCTCGTGCAGCAGCTGCTGCTTCAGCTCCTCGCACGACGACAGGTTCCACAGGGCGCCTGGGGTCACGCGCCGGGGGGTCGGGAGGTCGGGGAGGTCAGGGCGGTCCCGGGCGTGAAGGATCAGGGGTGGGCGGCAGTATTTTGTCGAGGCTCTTTGCAGGTGGCGGAACATAGTTCATGCTACACGTGTGTAGTAAGCTGCGTGCCGGCCGTGTGAGGTATGTATCACGCGATAGTATATCCCGATGTGTTCCAGACGTGCCCAAGGAATTGTGTCGGCGTTTCGCAAGTGAACACTCGGTCGTCGTCGTCGTCATCGTGACCAGTCCACTGCTGGATGATTGCTCACCCGTGGCCTGCCGCAGCACCTCCTTGTCCTTGCTGGCGCCCAGCATGCCGGCGAGCGCCGGGATGCCTTGCACGTTGCGCAGCTCCAGCTTGTTGCGCTTGTCCTCGAAGATGACGTTGCGCAGCGCCCCGCACGCCGCGCTCTGCACCTCCGCGCTCCGGTTCTCCTGCAGCAGCTCCACCAGGTCCCGGATGCCCATCAATGTGTAGACCTGCGCGCGGGCGACACGAGCGGCGACGTCACTTCCGGCACCGCACTCGCAACGGCAACAAACAACAACAGACTACAGCAAACGATAACGGTAACAGTTTAACACGTAGCAAGGCTTTCGCGATCAATATCATCCATAATAGAGGTTTTTTTGGGGTTAGATCGCGTAAATATATAACGGTAACGGCCACCATTCGCGGATAAGCGACGGTGACGTCGCCCGCTGAGCGCTCGTTCTGGGCCGGGCTGCTCTTGGTGCCGCGTCAAGCGTCGGAGGCTCGCTGATAGGAAGTCACAGGAGGTCATGGGACAGAGCCAAGTGTCGTGGGTTAAGCGGCTGAGATGACTGACAGACGGGCCGTCCGCGCTAACCGCCATGCCGCGCACCGCACGCACGCGAGAGCGCGCCGTGTCACGCGCGCCTGCGAGACCGCGCGCGCGTTTGTGAGGTGAACACGCCCGGGCGTGTGTTCGTGCGCGCCGGCGTGCCTTGTCCTTGTTGGCCTGGTTGCGGTAGCAGGCGCTCTGGATGAAGGCCGAGGCGTAGGCGAGGTCCTGCGGGTCCCGCTTGGTGCGCAGGATCTCCACCGCCTTCTCCAGCGTCATGCCCTGCGACAGCATCCTGCGTGGCGGGGGGGGGGAAGCGCCGCGTCAGCCCCCGCCGCCGCCGCCGCCGCCGTCGTCGCGGCACGAGCGAGACCGTGAGTGTTGCACTTATTGGGGGGAAATTGTTCTTTATAATTCTGAGCTCGAGGCTTTTCCTGACCTCCACTCGTGCCTTGTCGACATCGCACCTCCGACTAGCACGGTTGGCTACGTCCGGTGCGAAAGGAGTTCAACGTACATACGTGCGTCATATAAAGCGGTGCGAAAAAAGGTTCAGTCGTGCGTACTGTCACACGAGTCCTCTTGCTGTGGGGTACACGTCACAGCTGACGTCCCACTTAGCGGGACGTGGGACCCTCCAGGGTAACCGAATGTCACAATGATCTGCTACGTTATCTATTCTCGTGCATGAAATATACCTTCTACACTAGAGAACACATTCTTGCATATTTAATGTACGTTATACACTACACAACGGTTTTTTTGTGGATTTAAGCTGTATATTAAACACAGTACACATCCCGATGTTACACCTCAATTTCCCAGCACGTCATCCCGTCTGCTTTTTTCTTACCCGGTATGCGCCCACCCCCCCACCTTTAACCACTGCAATCAGCGACCTCCTGACCTCGCCTGCCTGCCTGCCCCTTGCCACAATGCCCCCCCCTCCCCCACCACATTCCCACTACCAGTTGGGGCATCAGCAAAGCTCTTTGGAAAGTTCGGTGAAACCTCAGAACGATGCGTGTTAAACGTTGTGTGGTTTGTAATGACGTGGTCATTATTAATTCATCTCCCACCGGTCCGATGAACTGTCACAAATTGAGATGCAACTTTTATTTATTTATAATCTCACTCTTATTCCCTCATTTGTATCGTTTCTCACGTTTTGTTTTCTTTATCTCATGCGTCCAGTTTTCTCTTCTCCAGTAGCTCGTATGTAACATCTACAACAATGTAGCAGCCCTTTGTCAATACACTGCTAGATGAAGGGCTCTCAACACCATGTGAGCACACTGGTCGGCCTGGGCAGGTAAAGAGGGAGGGCCCAGGAATGGTGTGGACATCGCGTTCCACTCGTGTTAGCCACAGCCCGGGAATTGACCTCAGGTCACCGGAGTGACAGAGCATTGCGCAAACCGCTTCACCGCCGCTCCACCCCTATCATCATCATTATTGTATAATTGTGTTTGTGTAAATTATATTAGTACTAATGTAGGCGCGAATGGTGAGTTAAGAGTGGTTCAGCGGTTTATGGTGAGGACAGTGAGGAGCCTGTCGGAGACAGTATGGCAAGCAGGATTGTGACCTATCTGACCCATTCTTCCCTGCGCGAGTGGATATTCTGTGGACGCTGCAGTTTCATGCCACATGTGAAAATATTTCATAAAAGGGATCGGCCAATCGCGCTAAAAGAAGGCACGTACCCAAGAGAATCTCGAGACTCGGTGAGGCTTCCTGGGTAAATAAGAGACTTGGGGAAAAATTCTTAACATAGACGGGGAATCTTAGCCCGTGTTCTCTGTCTCTGACTGTGCCTGCAGACAGCCTCACGCGTATATTTGCCCAGACAATCTTCATGGCCATTCACTTGTAATAATATTATCTCTTCATAGTGCTTTCGAACGAAGGTTGAAACTGTCAATGCATCGGCTCTGTCATCTGTCTGCCCCTCATTGTCTGTCAGGCAAATGAAGAGAGCTACAACTCTCGTAAAAGGTGATCCTATATAAACAACAAGAGCTCAGTATAAAAGTCGTGTCGCTTATCAGGGATTTAACCTATAGAAAACCGGCGAAATGTATCGAAGCGTTGTCCAAAACCTTGAGAGACAACCTAGAGTAAAATACTGTAGAACTGTTAGCAAATATGCAAAGGCATTTTGCTCTGACAGACACGCATCAGCTTACGTAACTGCTAACCAAATATGTTTGAGGTCTACCGCGTACCTGTAGCTAATGCTTACTCCTTGCATGTGCATGATTATATCTTCCTTATCTTTTTTAAGTGTTAGTCACGTCAAAGTGTCTCTCTGTTCAAGGTCAGTTTTTTCCTCATCTTTGAGCCAGTGGCAGAAATTCCATGTTCCTATGGAACAGGTCAACCTGGACCCAGGTCTCCCGTAACAATATACCCGTATTCTCAACATCCCATCACCTAGTCGTAAATAATTACTACAGTACTACACGGGTCTCTGCATAGGACAACTAAAGTTGACTGCCACAATGCGGCATTCCATTTTAATCACCCCCAAAGGAATCATGGATGGGCTGAATCGATGTCGTAGCTGTTAACCCATCACGGTTTAACTGTATTCTTGTACAGAGAAATTGAGTTTTCAGATCCATACGGCATACGGCCGTTTCAATATGGGCAAAAGAAATGTCTTTGTTTGTGTTTCTTCCTTCTGATGGGACTTTGTAGGATAAACATTGAGATTTATGAGGGCACCAGGTGACCAATAAGGTCTGAATTGGTCTGTAATGCGGTAGGGCACTGATCAGGGGTTGACAGGTATGTGTATAGTAGTGTATAGTGTAGGGTATAGTGTAATGTATAGTCGTGTATAGTGTAGTGCATAGTAGTGTCGAGTGCAGTGTAGTGTATAGTAGTGTATTGTATAGCAGAGTGAGTAGGATGGACGTTGAGGTGTATAAGGGCATGGGGTTGACTGGTATGCAATCAATCTACAAAAAAATGTTATAAAAAATAAAAACAACCTCCACCAAATTCGCCGAAAGTAAAACGCTTAAAATGAGGAACACGTTGGTTCGATATTGAGGTCGGCTCAAGTCTTGCTGGAGGAACGCAGTTTCGGTTCGGTTGACGTCGTCGAGGTTTTAACGGCGTTATCAGCGGACGCGCCAGTGGAGTTCCCCGCATCAACGGAGCGGCGTCAGTTGTGTCGGTGATTGCACCTCCGCAAAACGAGATTATATCTCTCCCGCACCCGCAACGGCACACATTTTAAGGCCCCAGCAACCACCAAACCACCATCGTGCAGGTTTGTCACGGATGTGCATGGGGTACAGCTCTCCACCGTGTTTTCAGGCTTGCACCGCGTTTCCTTTCGCGTCATAACCAATTGAATTCACATCAGTTCCTGCGCACGGAGTGAAACGTCGGACACCACGCCGAATGGCGCGTGACATAACCCCAAGAACGCATCAGAGATGTTGAATTCCAACTGACCCCAAGAAGCATCAGAGATGTTGAATTCTAACTTCTCCCCCCCCCCTCCCAAAACCGCAAAGCTGTGGTACATTCCAGGCCTCCGTCTGTAACTCTACCACCTCCCACCCCTACGACCGCCTCATGTCTTGGTACGCTCCAGATTAGCAGCTCAAGGTGGCTTACAGCTCGTGTTTACCTTGAGAGTTGCCAACAGGACAGGGCGTGTTTTTATTCATTATTTTACTCTTTGCCCTCGTCTACTGTGCCCACATCTTTGCCTCCACGTTGCCCCAGGCAGCCACAATTTGGATGAATTCGTAATTAAGCCCAACTTCCATAACGTTCTGGCGAAACTGAGTTCGGGTGGTTAGTAATGACTCTGTAATGCCCATGCTTTATAAAAACATATCGGATTTTTACACTTGGCTTAATGGCATCAATAATCTGTGTTCTTAGGTTCTGCGCATTCAGGCAAGGCCTGCTCAGATATCGCTCGCTGCTGCTGATAGTCACGGCTCAGAATCGAACTCAGATTGCCGGTTTGTAGCACAGTGCGCTAACCATTGCGCCACTGCTCCTCCGAGACAATATTATTCCGATGTTAGTTTTATGGGTCATTCATAAAAGCCTTGCCTGTTATTTACTTCCCACAGTGTTGTGCAAGTGGTAATATCTTCCAAAGTAGAGCCAACATATGGTAGTAAGGCATACAGGTTGCCTGCGTGTTAATCTGCTCTGGGTAATCCGACTTAGAGCCACATGCAGTAAAACATGGACGAACGGGTAAAACATCTCAATCTAGAGCCCTCCTGAAAGAGAGTCTGGAGACGCAGTGAGAATTTCCTTAACACGTGTGAGGATGACATTTTTTAAAATAGCTTTTTGTTTGCCAATTTTACTCTGCTTGCCATTAGCCAAAGCATCCATTCGGAACACTGACAGGGCAGAGCAATCACATGTGTTAGAGAACGACCCGTGGAAGAAGATGTCACAGAGCTACTTCAAGTGATTTCTTAGTCACACTTCCGGGTGCTGCTTCACTTTCTCACACACTTTACAGATAATTATTGCATAACAAACCACATTTTACATTTAAAATCTCAGAGCTTGGAATTGAATTGATTAAATTTGGCAAAACAAATCCAAATTTTGAATTTTCTCCTTGCAGTCCATGGTTGACCGGTCTGAGACCATCAACTCACAACACTTGAGAATCAGGGGCATCTTAAAACAGGAATTGAAAATCAGGATCTCGATGATGCCGGCTCAGCGGAGCACATGGTACGCCACCACATTCTGTGGCGGTGACGTAGGCCTCGCCGTAGCGCGTTTCGTCCGCTTGCTGCAGAGGTGTTGACGGCTTTAACCCAGCGGCTGCCCTGATTAACACTGCAGGTGTACGAATTGTAAACAAAAATAATACATGCGTCGTCTGATTAACAAGTTAGACCGTTAAGAGATTTCTGTGATGTCATTCCAAAGAGTAGGCCATTGTACTTGCGAGCCTCATGGTCCAAATTTTAAAATGACCTGCATATCACTGAATTGGGATTGCACATCAGGGCAATCGTCACCCCCCCCCCCCCGCCACTGCCAAAACGTGACAGCAACGTTAAAAAGCCATGAGAATCTACGAGGCTTTCCTGGGTACACAAACATAACATTGCCTGTACCATCCCCGCCACCACAACGCCCCAATGCTCGCCCACCGCTCGCCCACCGCTCGCCCACCGCTCGCCCACCACTCGCCCAACGCTGCCGGGACGTACGTGTTGAAGGACGCCTGCGCCGTGCGGCCCCATTCGGCGCCACTCGACGTGTGCTGCATGGTGGAGAACTGCGACGCGGTGCTCTGCGCCGGGCTCGGCGGCCGGACCTGCTCCTGCTGCTGCACCTGCTGCAGCTGCTGCACCTGCGTGGTGCGCACCATTGTGCTTGCGGTGGCGCTCGATCCGAATCCGCTGCGGCTCTCTTCGGCCGCCTGATCGGCTCCGGCGTAATCCAACTGGTCGTAGCTCGGCGCGGTGGTCGGGCGTCTCAGAGGCATCGTCTGCTGCACCAGCTGCGGAGGCGGCAGCTGCTGCAGCTGCTGCTGCTGTTGCTGCTGCTGCTGTTGGTAGCTCTTTGACATGGTGCTGCTTTGCTGATGATGGTGGTGGTGGCGGTGCTGCTGCTGCTGACCCATGTTGGGCATGGTCTTAGAATACTGCAGTGGCGGCTGTTGGGGCACCACATACTCCTCGTAGTAACCGCCGCCGCCACCGCCGGCCATCGAGTAGTGGCCGAGCGTCGTGATGCCATTCGCAGGCGGCGCCGGTGCGGGCGTTACCACCCGCGACATGGTCGTCTGCCGACGGTTCATCGACTGGAGCCCGCTGGCGCTCTGCGACCCGTACATGCTTTGCCGCTCGAGGACCACCCTGGGGGCTGGCAGCGGCTGCTCGCCGGGGCTCACGTCAAGGCGCAGGGACGGCGGGCCGGGCAGCCGGATGTCGTCGTACACTAGCGGGCGCGCCACCGACAGCGTGCGCCGCCCGTAGCTCGTGTAGCCGTCCACGGCCGACGAAGCGGTGCCGGGCCGCCGGTAAGTGTCGCCACCGTTCTCCGCCCGCCGCATGCCGTCGCCTGCGCCCGCCGTGCGAGGACGGGAGATCTGGGGTGGGCGGAGACGGAGGGGAACGTGGCAACGCGAGCAGTGGTGGGTTAGGACCTACGGCTGGAAAGATTGGTTGAGGCCGATTGGGGTGGCTCGCGTTTGTAACCGACTGCTGTGGTTTAGCCGTTGAGCTTGAAATGCAGAGGTTGCCCGGTTTGAATCTCCCGGAGTGACGGATGGAACGACGAGGCAACTTTTTAAAATCCGTCTGCCCCTGCCCACCCAGCAGTATAGACGGGTGCACCACAGTTAGTTCATCGGCACGTTGAGCGTGGCGAAATCGTGTGGGAACTCTTCTAAGATGTCTGGCCAACGTGGAAGAGTAGGCTAAATTACCTCTCGAGGGGCTGTCTAGAGCTCCCCTTAATGGAGGCTCTTCCGACAGCAGCGGTACGAGTAAACGATCCTTGGGGTTGCAACTTCACAATTTCCCTTTTAATAATGGTGTCCGCGAGCGCCTATTGAGTGAGGCCAGCACTCCACACTGTGACCACACCACACAGTACTCATCTTGCACTTAATTGACCGTGATGGGGAAGGTGAAGTCTGCTCCAAATATAATAATCCATTGGTAATTACCATGGCCAGGGATTGAACCTAAGGTGGGCCAGGGTCACAGTAGCAGTGCTCTCGCTGTATATGAAACATCACGACACCACTCGGCACATGACACATCGCAACACAACTCGGCACATGAACATTGGGACAACAACACGCATGCGCGGTGGCGCATGTGCTGGATTGCCGTCTCCATCTGCCGCTGACCAGCCTAAAGCGATTATCAAGGTTTTGTAAAACTCCCCACCCCGCCCCTGCACAGTGGCATGTTAGTGACAAGAACACGGGACTCATCGGAGCAGTAGCGCTGAAACCGCCAAACATCCTGCTTTATTAATAAGTGATTACATTTGGAATTTGCGCCACTGTCATGGTGCGCGGCTATCGTGAAGGCGCTGCGTTTCGCAGGCGAGTGCAAGTCTCTTCCAGCGGGGGGTATAGATATGTGTAGCTAAGTGTAGTCTCGTCCAGCGAGGGGAGTAGCTATGTGTATCTAAGTGTAGTCTCTTCCAGTGGGAGGCGGTGTAGTTATGTGTAGCTAAGTGTAGTCTCTTCCAGCGGGGGGTGTAGCTATGTCTATCGAAGTGGTCTCTTCCAGCGGGGGGTGTAGCTATGTGTAGTCTATGTGTAGCTAAGTGTAGTCTCTTACAGTGGGGAGGTGTAGCTGTGTGCTTTGACCCAAATCAAGTAATTTGCGATTGATGGCCAAAAAAAATGTGATCATGGTGCCGAAACAACATGCGGCCCCGCTTGTTTTCAAATAACGTCGTGGGATCTCCCAGCGTCCAACGTGAAGCAGACGACGAGGCACACGCAGCTGTGGTTCATACACCCCACAGTGTTAAACAGGGCAGCCACTGGGGCTCTAACTGCAAGTCTCTGCAAACAAAAGAAGCAGTAAAATCACGCCGCCACTCGGCCACGTCACCGCCGGCACAGTCCCTGGAGGTCTCAGAAACTGTCCTAGTGTGTCCGCCGATGCATTTGCGAAAATCTGGATATTCTTCTCGGTTTAATATATTCTCGCCTCATCCTTGACCCACAATACGGGCAAAGGGTGGGGGGCACCATTAGAGACTACCAGTAGGGCCACTCACCCTGATCCGGAGGCTAGTGGTGCAGTGGGCATGGCAATGTAAAAGTGGGCGGTGCCAACAGAGAGGGGCGTTGCTTCCAGCGCTCACCACATGTGCCGGTTGAGCCTCCCAGAAATGCGATAGCCGCGGCAGTCTCGTGCTGTTTGTTTAAAACACTGGCGGTGGTGGTAGTGGTACACATACCACCTCTACGATACGCTCGTTAGGCAGCACTCTGGCTTGACTCTCTCTCTCTCTGAACCTCCCGCCCTGCCCAGGTGTTGGCTCTGTTCCCAACCTCGAGCAGCATAAGGCTGAACACGTGGCCCCCTCCCTCTAACCCTCCCCCACCTATTCATCTTAAGTTACAGCTCGTCTAGAAATGCACGGAAGTGCCAACTACGGTTCTTCTTCTGCTCCTATGAGAGCGTTAATTGATGGAGACGAGGACAGAGAGCCGCGGGGGCGCCAAATTGTAATCGCAACACAGCGCACAGCGCTGCACGCACGCTCCAAAACCGGGCAAAGTTGCTCTCGATATAAAGTCAAAACTTCCGCAGATTTCCAATCGCCCTTTGGGTACAAATGTACTACAAACACGACCCCGGCCACACCCTTCCATTGCTTGTGCACTCCTCTACGTTTGATGCAGAAGTGCTGCTGGATGAACTGTCAGTCATGCTGTGATCAACCAACCAGTAATTACAATCTGGCTGCCGCCTGATGACACCGGCTGTAATTACTGGTGAAACGTCGTACTCGAATTGAAAATGTTGTGGATTTGCTCTCCAACACACCGGTGTGCTGTACTAGTAACGAATTAGCATGTTCTGCTTATGTGACAAACCTTACTAATTGGCTGTGTTGGGTGGTAGCGGGTTTAACAACACATTTATTATGAACACATTTGTATTTATGCGATCTAACCCAAAACACCTGTATTATGAACATAACAGGTTATTTGCTGCGCCGATATTTTCTAACGACTTAAGTCTACACTTAAACATTTGAATACACGTTCAAACATCTTTACATTTCCATAATGGGGAGTACTGCTTTGCATGTGCGTATGTAAGTTGAACTTCTTAGTGCCAGTTCCCTTCTCATCACTGCCTGTATTGTCGGGGTCTTTTTTCTATGTGCAACCTTTTTCTGCGATTACCTAATTAAATTGGCCTGAGGTGGCCTGTGGCATGGGAAACTGTTGCAGCTGCATCGCTCCTTGGAACAGACGGAGACAACGCCGAAGTATGCAGCGGCGTGACAGTCGACTGATTGTGTGAAGGCGCGGCTGGTAATGAACCCACCGAACAGAATTTGATTTCCGGCTACGGCTAACACTGGTGGCGAGTGACCTATGACCCGGTTTCGGGCTGCCTCCTTTGCGAGCCTGCGCTGACCAGCATGGTGAAGTATGATCAAACAACCTTCACAAACGACGCGTCACGAGGAAGGCTTCGTTCAGCGGGGGACCGACAAATCGGCTGTAAACACAACTACCTCTTCGGTGATAATGGTGATGACAAAACATCGACTGCTTAATAAGCTCAACATCCACACTCCAACGCTTCCCCCACCTCCATGGTTGGCGTCATCATAATTTATTATTTATAGCGCCGCCTCCTATGCAATCCATCTCGAGGCCTCGGAACAAAGTGGTTATCTGAGATAATAATAAAGTGGTTATTTGAGATAACGAGATAATTGGGATGCTGCCTTGGTGTGACGGTTAGCGCACTGGATTTACCATCCAGAGAAGGCCAGTATGGCCTCTTGGTGTGGCAGTTGGACGGCTTTCTCAGTTCTTAAATCCCCTTACCTCTGCGAATCACCATTATGAAGGAGTATAACGCCGTTATGCGATCGGCAGGGAGATTGCGGTGGGGTAAAGTGTGGGTAAGTCCCACCTCTTCCAAGGCATCTGGCCAGCGTGGAAGAGTAGGCCAAGCGGAGACCCTTCCGCCCACAGTGGCATGAGAATACGAATAATGGGCTCTGCCTGCACCGTTTTAACAACAGGATCGCAATGGTAAGAAAGTTGCCTGTAGACCCAAAAGTAACGTGACCTGGACACATCCTTGCTCACCTTGGTGTCGAAGATGTATCCCTGGGACCTGGACGAGAAGTTCCGTGTCGGGGTCTGCGCGAAGGACATGGATCCGCTCGCCTGCGACAGAGTCCCTCCGTTCATCGTCTGAGCGAAGAATTTCTCGGGCTGGCTGGCGGTTCGCTGGAGCCGTTGCGCCCTCGACTCTGCGGAACACACGTGCGTGGGGTTTGCTCGATCGAACGTTCACGATGGCACCTTTTGGAACTTGGTACTCACAGTCGGCGCTTAGCTTTAGCCAGGTCTGTTCGGGGTTGGCGACCCAGAAAAAGAAATCTGCGCCCAGCACACCACATCGAATATAGCTCTCGCCATGGCTTAGGCTACTAGTCACATGCCACCTACTCTAGTCTTCAAGCGGCCCAGAAAGTATTCCGTGAAAGACAGTGCTGCTGCCATCAATCCATAGCCCTATCTCTAACCTGGACTTTTATTTGTGTTGCTATGCATAGCTATGGCACGGTGATTTTTGAGGCCAGAACTTTTCTAACTTTCACCACGAATGTGAGAGAATGGCCCCGCAGAAGGAGATATCACAGAACTATTTCCAAGATCCCTTCAAGAGACTTCTTATCCACGCATTTGAGGCAGAGCGATTTCCCACATGCCCTGTGGCTGAAGGCCTCCCTGCACACATCGTGTCGTCTGTGGAGGGGTTGTTCGGCCATACTTCACCACATGAGCCGTGGCCGGGAATCGACCTCGTTTATCAGGGTTCATAGCACATTACTCTTTGGTTCTATTCGGTAAAGTCACTTAGGTAAAAATAAAATAACAAAAAATCACGACGTTTCGGCCACAACACAAGTGGCCTTCATCAGGTGAAGGGACTGGACTGTCCAGAGGACAGCGTTGGAGTGAAAACAGCAAGCCCAGGTCGCGTCCTTTAAGCTTTGTGGGAGGAAACAAAAAAACGCCTTGACAAAGGAATTAGCATTAAAATATGTACTGGACCGGCACGGTGGGGGGGGGGGGGGAGTTTACATAATGTTGGTGTGAAGGGAAATAAGCTGCTGTGAAAGTTTGGAATACCACTACTTGAATAAATATACTATACCATTGAAAATTAGTTTAATATTTGGTTTGATTTAGAACATCTTTCCAATGATTGCTTAATTTGAAACCATTCTCTCGGTTGAAATTGTGTCTGTGTTTGTAAATCTGAATTGCCTCGTGGACAAATCTCTGATAAAAACCCGTGGGTTTGCAGAGAACCTTGGTATCGGAGAAAACTATATCGTGATCACCCACAGCGTTGTAACAGTGATCAGCTACGGCAGAAGAATTCATTCTGCTGTGTTTCAAATCTGATTTGTGCTCGCGAATTCGGTAAGAGACATGTCGTTTCGTCTCCCCGATATAGCAGTCACCACGTACAACTCAATTTGTAAACCCCGGGGTACTGTAAAGTCAGGAACGACATCCTTCACGGATGGGATCAGGTCACGGATTGTGTGTACTGTATTGAACCGGACCAGAATCTTGTGTTTGTTTAGAATTTTGGAGATCTTTTTAGTAACGCCTGCTATATATGGTAGTGTGATGGTTTTGACCGGAGTATCAAGTGGTTGTTTCTGTATGGAGGGAGAAACAGCTTGGCGGATGGTACGGTCAGAGTATCTGTTTCTCTTGAGGGCCAGGTGTACATGTTTTAATTCACTGGTCAGGTGGTGTTGGTCCGAAATGCAATGTGCCCTGTGGTATAACGTTTTGATGAGAGAATTCTTTTGAGCTGGGTGGTGGCGGGATTCAGGTTTAAAGTAGGAATCTGTGTGGGTGGGTTTCCTGTAGACAGAATGCCCCAGTCACGAAAGCTTCAAATCTAGAATTCATTGCACATTGCGAAAACCACCTCTCCGCAAGGATCCCAGTGTAGTAGCAATAATAATAATAACAGTGAATGCGGCTGTTCGGTATGGTTATAGGAAACGTTTGCAGAGTCACAAGACTCATTTTACAGGAGGGTACTGCTTTGAGAATTTTTGTTACAATTACTCCCGAAGCTTGATTATAATTATCTCTTGTGTATGAAGCCAAAGTGGCCAGTTGAACACCCACTCCATCGGAGGGGATACGACTCGAACGATGCACAGGTTAATATAGACTCAGCGTACAGGCTGTTGGTAAATGTATTTTGTTTCAGTTTTCAGTTTATATATATTGGTATAGCCCTGTGAGCCATTCGGGTCTTGAATCGGGTGCAACCACAACAAACAAAAAAAACCGGGTAAGAGCTCAGAGACCAGGATAAGTCTCATCTGCAAGAGTGATTCTGGTCACCAACATGATAAAAATGAAAACAAATGGACTAGCGTTCACCCATGAAGCTGATAGAAGTCAAAAACAATTTGGTCACGTGAATAATCGAAAACGGAGCACAAGGACAAATCGATGTGAAATGATACATTCTCTATAACGTCGTTGGCTTGGGTTGATAATGTTTAGATTGATCATAGCACAATTAGAATGATGTTACACAAACTTACAGGTATGGTGTGTGTTGAACTAGTATGTAAAGAAACTACGATATATGACGTCAAATGCAACTGCAAGTGAAGTTATCGTGAAGAATCGACAGCGTTCAGCTGTTCATGAACAGTGACCAACATACATTGACAACCTGCATCTCCATCCACACGTTGTCAAGTGTACACAAAGCAGTGTGAGGGTGCGTGCGTGTTTCAGAGCGTTAGTGTGTGTGTCAGGGAGCGTCTTTGTCTCGGAGTTACGTGTCTATAAGTGTGTATGTGTGTCCCAGAACGAGTGCGTTTCTGAGTCTGTACTGCGAGAGACTGTTGGTTTGTGTGTTTCTGGATGTGTGTGTTTCTGGATCGTGTGTAAGTGTGTCTGTGCGATGAGTCCGTGTGTATGTCCGTGTGTCTGAGTGCTAGTACGTGTGTAAGTGTGTCTGTGCGAGTGAATCCGTGTGTATGTCCGTGTATCTGAGTGCTGGATCGTGTGTGTGTGTGTGCGAGTGAATCAGTGTGTATGTCCGTGTGTCTGAGTGCTAGTACGTGTGTAAGTGTGTCTGTGCGAGTGAGTCCGTGTGTATGTCCGTGTGTCTCAGTGCTAGTACGTGTGTCTATGCGAGTGAATCCGTGTGTATGTCCGTGTGTCTGAGTGCTGGATCGTGTGTAAGTGTGTCTGTGCGAGTGAATCCGTGTGTATGTCCGTGTGTCTGAGTGCTAGTACGTGTGTAAGTGTGTTTGTGCGAGTGAGTCCGTGTGTATGTCCGTGTGTCTGAGTGCTAGTACGTGTGTCTGTGCGAGTGAATCCGTGTGTCCGAGTGTTGTATCGTGTGTAAGTGCGAGTGAATCCGTGTGTATGTCCGTGTGTCTGAGTGTTGGATCGTGTGTAAGTGTGTCTGTGCGAGTGAGTCCGTGTGTATGTCCATGTGTATGTCCGTGTGTCTTGAGTGCTAGTACGTGTGTCTGTGCGATTGAATCCGTGTGTATGTCCGTGTGTCCGAGTGCTAGTACGCGTGTCTGTGCGAGTGAATCCGTGTGTCCGAGTGCTGGATCGTGTGTGTGTATGTGCGACTGAGTCCGTGTGTATGTCCGTGTGTCGTGGGGAACTGCAGCATTTAACGCGCTGCGCGATGATCCCGGCGACCCGAGTCCGATTCCCACTAGCAGTGTTGAATATTTCAAACGATCGTGGGTCTCTCCCCTAGGTCGACTCGGCCTCAAATGAGTACCCGGTGCGGTGTGCAGTGAACATCGCCACTGGGGAGACAACAGCGGCCAGGCGTGGTGCTGGCCTGCACAGGGTGCTACTCGCTCACAGCACCTTACCCCAACAGTCTGCTACGGCTTTGTGTGTGAGCTCGTGTGTGTACACGCATGAGCTTTTGCCCGACTCGCGTCGCTAAAGTCTCACGCGCGCGTCTGCTTTTAATTACCCCATCGACTCATCGATGGGTCTTTAGAATAATCATAAAAAAAATTGTTGTTGTTAAAGTTGAATCGACGCTTCTATTTGTTAGAGCCACCAACCCTCCGTCGACGCTACGACGTGTCAAAGCGCTAGACAAGAGGTCGCGTCGGCTTGCCCCCAACCGACAGGGGCAGACGACGCCCAAAGCGCCAAGACAACGCTCGACGCCGCACGGATGGCTGCTCGCCTCCTCGCCGCGCCCAGAGGCCCCCACCGCTGTAGCACGGATGGATAATAATAATAATAATAAAACCTCCGGGCCCCCGCGGGCTTTTAATCCGTTCAGCGACTTCATTTCACCATCTGTATGTTTGCTTGCACGTTGAACTTCTTTCGCACCGTGCGCAGCCAACCTCGCTGGTGCGGGCCAGAACAGACATTGTGACCACCTCCAGCACGAGTAGTAGTAGTAACAAGTCGTTTGCATGGCTAATCGGATTGAATTGTTCGAGAACTCCACTCGTAATAGTTTTTTTTGGGGGGTTAGATCGCGTAAATATATCAATGTGTCGTTAAACCCGTCACCACCCGACACAGCCAACTAGTAAGGGTTGTCACATAAACAGAACGTGGCCAATTCGTCACTAGTACAGCACTAACCGGTGTGTTGGAGAGCCTAGCCACAACATTTACAATCTGAGTACGACTCCACTCACTGCAAATGGATATCCACATATCCACATACTTCACCATTGTTGACCGCATAAAAACATTGCGACCGCCTCAGGCGGTAGCTCTGGTCTGTGCTAATGGATGATAGGAAGAGACTTCTTTTTTTCGGAGTCACCTCATTTTCTATCTTTTAAACTTCGAGCGAAAAGACAAGGTACGGGGACGGGAACTAAGGGACGTGGGAAGGATGACGGGACAGACGAGACAGATGTGAAATGAGAGAGATGTGGACAACACAGACATGGGATACAAACAACAACAACAACCACCATTCGCCACTAAGTGGCGGTGACGTCACCACGGCACTTGTGCCAGGCTATGTGCACTTTAAAGCCACGTGGAGTGTCGAACGCCTGCCGGCAGGAGGTCACGGGACAGACCCAGGTGTCATGGGTTGATTGACTGAGATGACTGGCCGATGCACCATCTATAAATCACCTAGTCATCAAGCAAGACGGTGATGACAGGCATTATTTTTTTTAAGTGTTACCCATTAACTACTATAATGAGCCAAGAATGTCTGTGTCCCGTGCGTGACGTCACTCCACGTCGACCAGCCCCCCTCATTAGTAATCATGAACAGGTTACATCCTCCACATGGACCCCCCCTCCCTCATTAACAATCATGAGCAGGTGACATCACTCCACATCGAACAGCCCCTCTCATAAATAATCATGAACAGGTGACGTCCTCCAAATGAACACCCCCCACCATTCATAATAATTAGCGACTAACGTCCCTCCACATGGGGGGGGGCGAGGCGCCTCCTCCCCCCTCCACAGCGTCAACTGACAACCCTCACTACAAAGGCAGAACCCTCACGTCACGTGATCTCCGTAACTCGCCACACAACTCATCAACACCAAAGCTAAACTTGGCACTCAGCTAACGCCAATACTAAACTCACCACACAACTCACTAACACCAGCGATAAACTCACCACACAGCTCACACCAATACTAAACTCACTACAAAACTCACTAACACCAGTGATAAACTCGCCACACAGCCCACGCCAATACTAAACTCACTACACAACTCACTAACACCAGTGATAAACTCACCACACAGTTCACGCCAATACTAAACTTGCCACACAACTCACTAACACCAGTGATAAACTCGCCACACAGTTCACGCCAATACTAAACTCACCACACAACTCACTAACACCAGTGATAAACTCACTACACAACTCACTAACTCCAGTGATAAACTCACTACACAACTCGCTAACACCAGCGATAAACTCGCCACACAGTTCACGCCAATACTAAACTCACCACACAACTCACTAACACCAGTGATAAACTCACTACACAACTCACTAACACCAGCGATAAACTCGCCACACAGCTCACGTCAATACTAAACTCACTACACAACTCACTACACCAGTGATAAACTCGCTACACAGCTCACACAAATACTAAACTCACTACACAACTCACTACACCAGTGATAAACTCGCTACACAGCCCACGCCAATACTAAACTCACTACACAACTCACTAACACCAGTAATAAACTCGCCACACAGCTCACGCCAATACTAAACTCGCCACACAACTCACTAACACCAGTGATAAACTCGCCACACAGCTCACACCAATACTAAACTCACTACACAACTCACTAACACCAGTGATAAACTCGCCACACAGCCCACGCCAATACTAAACTCACTACACAACTCACTACACCAGTGATAAACTCGCTACACAGCTCACACCAATACTAAACTCGCCACACAACTCACTAACACCAGTGATAAACTCGCCACACAGCTCACACCAATACTAAACTCGCCACACAACTCACTAACACCAGTGATAAACTCAGCTCAGCTGCACACAGTTCACCTACAACAACCACAAGATTTGTGGGCAGGTGTGACAACGCCATACTTCAAATAGCGAGTTATATTCATGTGAACTTTGAACTCGCCGTTAGCAGCGTGATTAGTGAGTGTGTGCGTTAGAACGCACTGCAAAATACTGCATCCGTGTAAGTCTGTGGATCTCCAAATACTGTAAGTGTATGGGTCTCTGTGTAAGTCATTGAATATCTGTGAGTCATTGGGTATTTATGTAAGCCTAGAGTTATCTGAGTCATTTGGGTTTCGGCCAGTCTGACTATCGGTGTAAGTCAATGGGTCTCTGTGTAAGTCTAAGGTTCTCTGCGGAAGTCTATGGGTTTATGTATGCGTCTATGGTTTCTACTTGAGTACTGGAGTCTGCGTAAGCCTGCAGATATCTACACGAGTCGATGGGTCTCTTCGAATGTGTATGCAAATGTCCGAACTGAAACCGAATATCTGAACTGAAACTGCATCTCTGTTGAGCGTCCATGGCATTCCCGCGCAAGTACACATTTGAGACCCGCGCGAGTCTCCGCACGGAATCTCCGGACGAGTCCGTGGAGCTCTGCGAGTCTGCACTCGAATGGCCCCGAACTCTGACGTCAAGAGGAGGGACGCGCCCAACGGCTCGACCCTCTTTGCCATGCCCGACCGATCTCTCGTTGCCGGCATGTAAAAAAGAGAAATAAAGGGACACACGCACTGTTCTTGAGGCTCGCCACGGTGTTGTAGCCCCGGCTCCTCTCCATCATCATGGACACCTGCTGGTGCACGCGGTCGCTCTGGCCCCGCGAGCCCCCCATGCTCCGCTCGAGCTCCCGCTCGGGCGGTAGGGCCAGCGTGCTGGTGTGCAGCTCTCCCATGGAGGGCGTCACCGTGCGCAGGTAGCCCTCCGACATGCTGCTAGTGCTGAGCATCACTGTCATGGAGAGGGAGAGGGAGGGAAGGAGGGCATCACCGCCATCGTCAACATCGTCATCAACATCATCGACGTGATCATCTGATTAGCACGGTTAGCTACGTACGGTGCAAAGGAAGTTCAACATACATACGCACGTCACCACCCTCATCGTTATCACCGAGAGAGAGTAAGCAACGGAGCCACAAACTGCGAGACCAACACCATTATCGCTGCAGCATCATCATCACCGCATTACTACTATAATGAGCCAAGAAAGTCTGTCTGTGTGTCCCGCGCGTGACGTTACTCCACATGCTGCACCCCCCGTCATTAATATTCATGGCACTCATGCAGAAGGTCGAGCGGAATTTTTTTTCGCAAATTCGCTTTAAATTTGACGTTTCTTTATTGAAAGTGAATCTAATAATAATTCTACGCAGCAACAAAGTGGATTTGGTGTCTTTATTTATTTCTTCAGCATCTGAGACAAAAGGTAATTTATGCTTCTACATTATGGTAAAATAGACATTTCTCGGTGATTTTCCAGATATTGTATCGATTTCCAATTTATCTCAACCCCAGCGACCGAAAGAAGAAGAGAATAAAGTACCAGAGCAGTGAATTTGAACAAATTGAAGGTCAGTTATATACAGTGCTACAGTGACATGAATTTAGATGTTTTATGACGTAGATTCACTGCCATTAACACAGTGCTACAGTGAAATGCAGTGAAGTGTTTGATGACATAGTTTTGTGCAAGATTCACTGCCATTAAATTTGCACAATATACAATTTATACTCTGCTCAATTTTTTCATAAACATTACAGCTTCCATCCTCGGATGGGCAAAGCTAGTCAGGAATAGGAAGATGGAACCGACCAACTTTGAGCCACAATCATTATTATCGTAATCACCAACCATGATCGCAACATCAATACCAATGGCTGTCATCACCATGTATGCATGTTGAACTTCTTTCGTACCGTACGTAGCCAACCAAACAACCATCCAATTGTGAGACACGGCCGTCAATCAAATGGAGCAAAATGTCGACTTAGAAACCAACCACGGGCATCATCATTATCACCGCCGCCACCACATCCGAACCTCCGATTAGCACGGCTGGCAACGTACGGTGCGAAATACATTCAGCGTGCATACAAAAGTACAACGGTGAAACACGACACCAACACACCAACATTGCCACCATCGCCATCAACAGTAGATGGTAAACAAAACAAACCGACTGCGAAATCCGACACCACCGCCACCACATCACCATGAAGGACAAATAGACCAACCGAGTAACCGCCGCACCACGCGAAGCAGTTTGTGTTCGTGACCAGTGCACGAGTTACTTGTCGCTTGAGTGGAGGGAGGAATCGTTTTTAAGACTCGTAAATTAGTGTACGAAACTTGAGGTGCATCGGTGTTGTCACTGATGAAAGTAAAGACGATGATATCCGTGATATAGATATAAGTACGACGCTGATAATGGTGGTGGTATTATTGATGCAGATAGTGATAGTGTTATTGATATGTGATTGCATTGGTGGTGTCACTGATAAAAGTATACTGTAGACGATGATGATATCGATGGGATTATCGAGACAACCATTGACGATGACATTGATAGAAGTGATAACCACGACATAGAGGAAGATGGTGACCACGACATTGATAGCGGTGATAACCACGACATAGAGGAAGATGGTGACCACGACATTGATAGAGACGATGACCACGAGATAGATGAAGATGGTGACCACGACACTGATAGAGGTGATGACCACGACATAGATGAAGATGGTGACCACGGCACTGATAGAGATGATGACCACGACATAAATTAAGATGGTGACCACGACATTGATAGAGGTGATGACCACAACATAGATGAAGATGGTGACCACGGCACTGATAGAGATGATGACCACGACATAGATGAAGATGGTGACCACGGCATTGATAGAGATGATGACCACGACATAGATGAAGATGGTGACCACGGCACTGATAGAGATGATGCCCACGACATAGATGAAGATGGTGACCACGGCACTGATAGAGATGATGACCACGACATAGATGAAGATGGTGACCACGGCACTGATAGAGATGATGACCACGACATAGATGAAGATGGTGACCACGGCACTGATAGAGATGATGACCACAACATAGATGAAGATGGTGACGACATTGATAGAGATGATGCCCACGACATAGATGAAGATGGTGACCACGGCACTGATAGAGATGATGACCACGACATAGATGAAGATGGTGACCACGGCACTGATAGAGATGATGACCACGACATAGAAGATGGTGACCACGGCACTGATAGAGATGATGACCACAACATAGATGAAGATGGTGACGACATTGATAGAGATGATGACCACGACATAGATGAAGATGGTGACCACGGCACTGATAGAGATGATGACCACGACATAAAGGAAGATGGTGACCACGACACTGATAGAGATATTGACCACAACATAGAGGAAGATGGTGACCACGATATTGATAGAGGTGATGACCACGACATAGATGAAGATGGTGACCACGACATTGATAGAGATGATGACCACGACATAAATGAAGATGGTGACCACGACATTGATAGAGGTGATAACCACGACATAGAGGAAGATGGTGACCACGACACTGATAGAGATGATGACCACGACATAAATGAAGATCGTGACCACGACACTGATAGAGATGATGACCACGACATAGATGAAGATGGTGACCACGACACTGATAGAGATGATGACCACGACATAAATGAAGATGGTGACCACGGCACTGATAGCGGTGATGACCACAACATAGAGGAAGATGGTGACCGCGACACTGATAGCGGTGATGACCAACGACACGTAAAAACAATGTTTACACGATACTAGTGTTATCATCATTATTACTTTTGCCGCAGTCGCTCCCGTCAGCGCCGTGTGCGCCGCTGCTGCCGCTCGGAGTGACAACGCTGGAAGGAGATCTCGCCTTGGAGCAGAGACGACGGAGCGACTCGCTGGGACAAGGGGGGGAAGAGCGCGACTGGGGAGTGGCGGCCGTGTGGTGGTGGTGTGTGTGGGTGGTAGCGGTTGTGGAGGGTGCGGGGGGAGGGTCAGGAATCCGAGGCAGCTAATAGGAACAGGGCGGGGTGGGTTCGGCTGTAGGTGGGAACGCTGCTGCAGCGCCTCAGGTGTGGTGTGGGCACGCCCCGTGTGCGGATGATGATGGTGGTGGTGGTGGTCGTGATGAAGGTAGGATGATACTACGTCCTGGGACGTGGGTGAGCTGAAAGTGAATGAGTGCAGGTGAGAGTCCACGCCTCGCCCTCCGCAAACTCTGACACATCGATGTGTGAGATAATTTTATTCTTAAATACCCTCGACTTGCAATCGATATGGTATGTTCGGACACTTTATGAGTAGCTCCGGCTGTTTTTTTTGTGTGCCAAGCTGCGCTCTTGTGCCTGCAGCAGAGAGTGGGCACGCATAGCCCACATTTGTCAATCCATTTGCTGCATGAGGGCCTCCCCATGGTTTGCGGGTTGCCAGGGGGTGGATAACTTTACCTCCCGCAGGTTCGGTGCGTCGTGGTTGACGAAGGAGAGTGGAGGGAGGGGAGTGCAGAACAAGAGATCTTACAACCGAGGTTTCCGAAATTGTGCTGTATAAGCCCTTCGATTCTTATTTGGAAACTGAACGTGGAGCGCAACGTCGGACATCGTGCCGAACAAGACGTGGGTTCAACTCGAAAAACAAATCTGAGAACAATGGATTTTACCACACTGCCCTCTCGTGTCCATAATCCGTGTTGCTAAGCGTGTCTCTTTGCCGGCGGTGGTCACCCACTTCCTAGCACGTCGCCTGAATTCGTTCTTCAACTCTTCCTTTAACCTCTTGAGATTTGATAAGGTCATAGGCGCAGCCACACGGCCTAGTACACCTCGTGAAATGTGTTTCCGGAGCTTAGGCCTGGACGGCTCACGGACCCATGCGTGGCGCAGCGAGACGAGCGCAGCCGACAGAGAATGTGTTTGGAGGAAGATTAGCATCAGCCGAGGTCGCAGTTGCAGACGATACACACAAAAACGAAAAGCGCCCGTGGAATGCAGAGATGTTTCGAGGGGGTTAAGGAATTGTATCGCCAGTGGTACAGTCAGCGTATACCAGTGTGGTGAAGTGTGGTCGAACAACCCTCACGTTGGACGCGGAATAGGAAGGCCGTCATTCAGCAGTGAATTGATGAAGGGCTGTGTAAGATACACCAAATACTAAACTCACCACTCAGCTCACCAACCTCAGTACTAAACTCACCACACCGCTCACCAACCTCAGTACTAAACTCGCCACAGCTCACTAACACAGATACTAAACTCACCACGCAGCACACCAACACAGATACTAAACACACCACACAGCTCACCAACACAAGTACTAAACTCACCACTCAGCTCACCAACCTCAGTACTAAACTCACCACTCAGCTCACCAACACAGATACTAAACTCACCACGCAGCACACCAACACACCACACAGCTCACCAACACAAGTACTAAACTCACCACTCAACTCACCAACCTCAGTACTAAACTCACCACTCAACTCACCAACCTCAGTACTAAACTCACCACTCAGCTCACCAACACAAGTACTAAACTCACCACTCAACTCACCAACCTCAGTACTAAACTCACCACAGCTCACCAACACAGATACTAAACTCAGCACTCAGCTCACTAACACAAGTACTAAACTCACCACTCAGCTCACCAACCTCAGTACTAAACTCACCACTCAGCTCACCAACCTCAGTACTAAACTCACCACTCAGCTCACCAGCCTCAGTACTAAACTCACCACACAGCTCACCAACGTCAGTACTAGACTCACCACTCAGTTCACCAACACCGATGGCCAGGGCAGTGTAGCTTTAGAGCAAGTTTGGCGACGCAATAATTGTCTTGTAAACAAAAAAACCCCAAGTTTAATTTGAATAAAGGCAACGTTATCATGCGGTTGTACATTAAGCCGCGCGTAAGTGCGCTAGCGCCGCGTGAGTGTTAGAACGCGGTGCCTCCGTGAACGAATTAACCACCGTTAGGCTAAAACCTCCGCCACAAGCGAGGCTCTCTTAACAGACTGGCATGTCGGCTTGGTTTTGTATTTTTTTTCTCTTAATCTTATGTTACTAGCCTATAGTCCGTCCAAGGACGGGTGTATTGCAGTAAATCTGACACATTCAAGCGAACAGCACACAGTAACATCATATTCAGTGCATCCATTGGTGTGCCATTTGTAAGGCCGGTAACACAGACTTTGTTTTATTTCACGGTTATATCCAATGTTCATCACGACGACCTTTTTCCTTTTACGGCTCAATAGGGTTACAGAGTTCGCGTGGCATGAGGGTTCTGGCTTTTTTAATGAGGCTTAAGTTCTCGGTGAGGAGGGCCCCCCCATCCCCAATGTGGAGTGACGTCAACCGCTCATGATTATTAACGACAGCGTCACGGAGTGAGCGGGACATCAAGGCTCTGGATTTTTATATATTAATTATTTCTTTATTAGCTTTACTCTCCATAAAGAAAGGTCAAAATGAACGCTAGCTTTCGTTTCCGCTCCACCTTCTTCATGCGGAGTGACGTCACCCGCTCATGATTATTAATGAGGGGGGCTGGTCGACGTGGAGTGACGTCAGGTGCGTTACACACAGACATTCTGGGCTCATTGTATTAGTGATGAATGCACTGAACAAACGTGAAGTCGCGTCACACTTTGGAATGTACCAGCGGTACTGTACAGTATTGCGCTTTATCCTGCTGCGTCTAACCCACACTATCGTGGTGAAGTATGGTCAAACAACCCCCACGACCCGCATGGTGTGTGGGTGGGGGGGGGCTCTCATCCAGCAGTGTGTTGACCTTTCCATTCGCTTTCCAAGTCAATGACCACCAGTCACTAGCGGAGGCACTGCTGGATGATCGCCACCCCACACTGCTGCGGGTCCCAGAGGTGATTTGACCACCGTACGCTGGTGGCCATCGCGGGTGGCTGAGGGTGGGGACATAGACGTGGGAACAGGGGAGTACCACAAATTTATGTAGCTGCTTATAATAGCGATCTGTGTATCCTGCTCATCTCGCGAGACTTGACAGGCGCATTCCAGGTAATTCGGTCAAATGCATGTTGGGCTCTCACGTGGTCACAAATAAAGGCTTGGTCTGAATTACGAACGTAAGATCATCTTTTAAACGGCGTGGCTGGTTTGCATTGCATATTAGAGTGGGGACCGCTGCTGTCAGCCGCGCGTGTTGTCACTATTAGCACATTAAACGAGACTTATACGAACAATTAACCATATCATAGTCCCATCAGCCTATTGACTTTCCACACCAATTATTTCCCCATTAGCATTTGCTTAAAGATGCACACTCTGGACCGATTTCGACCCACCGGGATCTCATCGGCAGTCAGGCGTGTTAAAGCCAATGCTGCTGGATAAGCCACATTATAATCAAGAGAACTGCACGTAAACTATTGGACCATGTTGAAGTGAGTCGCTCCACCCTTGTACGTGGAGTTAAATGACTCACCCGCATGCTCATAGAGGTGTGTGTGTTACGAGCGCCAGGGTAATTGTTGCGAGATTGAGGTTTATCTGAAACGGGCCAACAAAAAGAACAGAAGCTTCGTTTTTAGCTTTTGCTGTCATTTGCGGTTGAAGCTAAATGCATAAAAATGCCCGTGTTTTTTTAAAGAAAAAAAGTAGGGCAGAGGAATTATATTATTAAAACAGAAAAAAAGACATTCACCGAAGTCTATTGGTGAAATCAGGATGGTGTATATTCATAATCATCCTTCTAAGCCATGATCAGTCTACTGCTAGATGCAACGAACCTTCCTCAAGGCGTGGTCATCTCTCTCACAGTCAAATAATCCGTCTCTGTTTTTAGTTCATCCTCCCGCAGGCGTTTCCGACAATACTGTATTTGGTTAAGCAAGAAAACGCTGGACCGGTGTAGACATTCTGGGCCTCATCAGCAGAGTGGGGCTTGCTAGACAAATCCCCGTTGGGTTATTAGATATTATTGGCAAAAAAACACTCCACCTGTTCATATCATGTGTGCAGCCAATATGGAGAGATAGACTGAGATGCTGTGTGCCGTTGTGCGGAATTAGTTTCTAGTCCGTTGGTAAACCGGGAGTTGTCACGTGGTGAGGCAGCCACGGCCACAGCAAGAAGTATCCTTGACGCGGTGTACCGAGTGCTGAGTGTTTTTTGCCAGGTCCCAATCAACCCGGAGACACCCCGGGGATAATGCCAGCCCTGTCTGTAACTGAGGGACACGGGCGTTGGTATTTCCCCAGTTCGTAGCCTCCCCCCTCCCCCCCCCACTGTTATCAGGTCCAACCGGCTCTGGCCAGACCTGAACCGGACGAAGCTTAAGTCTGCGAGGCACGGGTCGTATAATGTTTGACACACAAGCCTCAGAGGTGGCCAGAGGTCAGAGGGCTTAGAAACCTGGGTTCGAATCCGTGTTAAGCCTCCTGACATAAAATCGAGCATGTTAAGAAGTACTCTTTGTTTTTTTCGGTAGAGTCACGTGTTTTTTAAGTGGTTCACGCGACGTCTCTATGGCCCCTAGAGGCCGCTATGTCCACCGCAATGTTGTTGACTTTAAAGAATTCACGCTGTGTAAATCGGAGGTTGTTTCTATTCCCGTGGCTGTGTTGCCCTCCAGTGGCTACACGGGACTCTGGATAGGTTTGTTAATTTAGACACGTGAAGGGATTGGATTATGTTTTAGACCAATATGTGAAAAGTAAAAAAAAACATGAATTTATCCATAGGAACTTCACCGAGTTTCAAGGCGAATTTTAAAGAGGATCTTTTATTCGGATGCTTGGTCATTTCATTTTAATCAGTTGTTGTGCTTCGTGAGAACAGAAACCGGGGTACCCCAAGAAAGCCCATCATGGGCCACATTGGCAGACACATTGGTTGTGACTATTAAACTATAAAACTATGTTTTATTTTGCCAGGTAAGACCCACTGAGCTATATAGTTATTTTTCAGAAGTGACCTGGCCACAAATGATAGCTCAACGATGTGGCTTATCACGTCGACATGTATAGCAACCAAACACTCTAAAACGTGATGTTGATTCTTAAAGTGTAGGGGAAAACCGGTGTACCCGGAGAAAAATGCTGCCATCTTCTGGCCATCGGGTTTATTATTTATGCAGATCTATAGGTGATCCACCAACCCTTGCCTCCACGGCGCTGGATCACATGCGAACACAGCAACCGAACGAGTCTGAATGAATGGGTGAGAGAGATGTGTTTGAACCAGGTGAGATGACAATATTGATCTAACTCAGGGGTGTTCAAACTTTTTTTCCCGAGGGCCACATACAGAAAAATATACGAAAGACTGGGCCACTCACTAGACGTGAGGTATACTGCCTCACTTCTCATGCACTAATATTGGCAAAATCAATCAAATGCAGGTAAATTACGTTTGATAATTGAACATGTTTGAAGAAAAAGCCTCCATCATAGCTCTCCATTAGTAGATTTTCATTTTATTTTTTTACAAAAAGGTTGGCAGGTCATTCTCTCAGTGACAGTCTCAGATTAGTTCTTAGGGTTCTGATCCCCCTTCATTGTCCTGTATGAAGAGAGAGACAAGAAGAGAAATAGGGGATGTGGATATTTCAAGCTTATTACACAAATAAATTATTGGGCTTGTTAACACATCAACTAATGTTTGTTAAAAAATTGTCATCAACTTTAATTGACTGAATTGATTAAGTATTTGGGCTTATTAACAAATAAAAACTGCGTGTATATTTTTAACTTACCTGTAATGGGAAGAATGTTGCACTCAGTGAGATCAGTGATGCTGCGCTTTGGTGTGAAGGATAGCTGGCAGGTCAGGAGTAAGTTTGGTGGTTGAGATGCGAAGGACGTCACGGAGATGGCTGTCGGTCGTTCTGGTTCTCAGTCTGCTTTTGTTCAGCGTTAACAGAGAGAATGTCTGCTCACAGATGTATGTTGAGCCGAACAGACTCATCATTCGTTTTGTGTGGCGTCTCATCAGAGGAAACTTGGCCTTTTCCAAGCTCCGGTAGAAGTCAGGTAGGGAGAGAAGCTAATGCTGATTCTTCATAGAAGCATCACACTGAATTTCGATCAGTTCTAATTGCACACTCTCCTCCACTTCTTTTGCATCCATTGAAAACGGAGCCGCAAACAGTGTGATTTCCTTCTCAATAACAGAAAACTCTTGGAAGCGCTGACTGAATTCTGTCATGAGAGATGTGATCACAGACACATATTCTCCCATTTTTGCAGAGAGCTTGGCATTTGGAAATGCGCATTTGATTTCGGTCAGCGTGGGGAAGTGCGCTACATTGAAGTTGCACAGTTGTGACTCGAGACGGAGCTTCGCACGGAATGCTTTCATGTGCGCATACAGCTGTAGTACCAGCTGCTCTTTGCCTTGTAGTCTCTTGTTCAGGGTGTTGAGATGATCAGTGAGATCAACTAAAAAAGACAGGTCTGCCAACCATAAAGGGTCACTGATCTCATGGAGAGGTCTGTCCACCGAGCCTGAAATTTTCTGCACTCGCTTGCAATCTTGCGTCTCTTCGGTTCCGGCATTTCTGGTGACCCCGAGCATTTTTTTTCTTCGATTGCTTGCTTTATGGAGACGCTGCCTTGTCCAAGACAATAGCGCCACCTAGTTGTTAAACTAAGAAGTGCAATACAGTGGGCCATAGTCCATTATATTTTTAGACTTTGATACGGGCCAATTAAAAATGGATGGCGGGCCGCAGTTGGCCCGCGGGCCGTAGTTTGGACACCCCTGATCTAACTTATCTTTTTTCTTCACAATCTTATCCCCATTGTGCTATCATCGGTGTCTCGTCACGCGATGAAGAATCCATTCGGAACTCGCACAGGGCAGTCCAACATTGGTGATGAGGAACGGTCCGTGGAAGCGTGTGTCATAAGTACATTTAAAATACGATAAGCAAAATAAATGTTCATACAAACGTCGTAGGTTTGTGGATAAATGTAAGCATGTAATTTTCTTTGTCAGAACTGGTGAGTACATTTAGTAATGTATACATTCATTACGTAAAGGATAAAAGTACATTATTCATCATAAAATATAGATTGCGTGGTAACGTTGGTAATACAAGTCATGTTGGATAAGCTCGCGTAAATATAAATGTATCTTGATTTAAAGCGTTCGTGACTGCAGGGATTCATATGCTTCGACTACAACACAAGCAATCATCATCAGGTGTGAAAATCTGATGATTGCTTGTGTTGCAGTCGAAACGTAGTGAGAATTGTATTGTTTATTTTTTTATTGTTTCCCTTCTACGTGACTTTACCGAAAGAACCAAGAATATAAATATGTAATTACCCACCAGCACCCGACAGACGATCAGTAAGGTTTGTCACGTGAATAAAACATGGCTATTAAATTATTACTTCAGCACAAACATTACTAATTGTGTGTCTTGGGTGGTGGTGGTGAGTTAATTACACATTTATATTTACGCGATCAAACCAAACAATACTTGTATTATGAATAATATTGGTCGCGAAACCCGACGTGTTAAATTGGTAACGTTTAGTTCACTGGGATATACCAAAGTGCACAAAAGTCAGACTAATGCCCAATTGGAGTTCTAAATGTTCCAAGTTAAGTAATTTAGACAAAGACACAGATTACGAGTCTGCGTATTGTAAGTGTTTGTCCGAGGCTCATATATCCAGACTAAGGATTCCAACTTAATACACGCGACTCGCCTAGGCAGACAGGCACCAGCTGCAACAACAAAAAACCCCACCCGAAATTAAAGACACCGCGCGCCACGTGTAATTACGGTGGCCACGCAGGTCGCTTGGGTGAACTCTGATCGATGCGCATTACCACGCGGCACGGACCAGCCTCGCAGCTCACAATACCTCGGTTGGACTCCGGGCCGCTGTGTTCGCTAAGCCTCCCCCAAGAGAGCAGAGCGCACCTGGGCAGGTGAGAAGGCCTGGGGCGGGATATGGAGGGTGGAATGTCGTGTGTACCTGGGGTTTCCGATTCAGTACCCAGATTCCAATCCAGAATCATGGAGCTTGGGATGCCTGCGACTGGAACTATAGGGACCCAGTGTCCAGAGCTGAGGATCCAGTGACCCGAATCCGCAGCTCGAGTTGAATCAGAAGGCCGTGGTGTTTTTTGTGTTAGGGAGCTGAGTGGCCACGATGAATGAATACATTTAAGCTGTTATCGCATCGCACCAACTAACTCTTTAAGTCAATCAACCAATAGAGCATTTAGATCAATATATTTATGTTCGGGCATGTTTTCAATTGTATGAGTCTCATCAGCGGTGTGGCTAGTGGCCACCTCTAGTCTGTGTCTGCAGAACTCCACCCAGAGCACTCTACCAATATAATTGAATGAGGTATCGTTTAAAAGCGTGCGCTTTGTAGTTTATGCAAACGAGGTGAATATTA
This sequence comes from Petromyzon marinus, assembly GCF_048934315.1. NCBI lineage: Eukaryota > Metazoa > Chordata > Hyperoartia > Petromyzontiformes > Petromyzontidae > Petromyzon > Petromyzon marinus. The sequence continues at coordinate 17,044,093 of NC_133690.1, read as the reverse complement.
CGGAGGGAATGAATGACATTTTACCCGATAATTCGGCTTATCGGTTCGGGCGCTGCTTTTCTGCTCTGTCGTTAACAATAGCAAGCACGTGACGCGGTCAATCCGTTTCAATATCACACGACGTACAGGCGTGTGCCATTGAAGTTCAATTATGAATATTTTCATTTACAACTCAATGGAAGGTACTTATTAACCATTGAATCTGCACCGGCTTCCCATCAGCAAAAACAATTTGCATATTTGCACCGTATTTGGTTTGCTAGTCGTTGCAGCCCTCCCCAGGCGATGCAGCTGATCCACAGTTTCTTCACAAGGCCGTAGCCATGGAGTCAACATTGGGGGGACCAAATCTTCCAGGGGGTCTGGGGGTCCCCCCCCCCCCCCCCCAGAAAAAATCAAAATTTTTAAACGAATTTCCTGCCTAAAGTAAAAAAAAACATCACTAACACAAAGGATGGACTTTTTATTTATTTTTTATAATAATGTCTAATAGTGTATTGTATTACATTGCACTGTTTCATTGTATGTAATGTCAGAGATTAGGGATTAATAAAGTACAGCCATAACCACAATCATATAAACAGAAATCTATTTTATAGCAATATATTGGGTGGGACATTTTGAGTATATTTGAATATTGGGGGGGGGGATGTGTCGCCCCCCAATATATTATAATTACGACCTTGATTCTTCAGCATTTAGGACTGAGTTCTGTACTCGCATAAGAAGGCGAGACTGATTTAGAATTAACTATTCATATTCCTATTTAAAAACTGCCCATCTGAGAAAAAAAACTTTCTCATCAGGCTCCAAAGTGTAAAACGTAGTCTCCAACTCTTATTATCCACTATCCGGCCTCTCTGTATGTTGTGAATAAGGGCCATTGCCCGAAACGTCGCCTGTTCCATATATTTTTTCATTTTAAAGCAACAGTGTAATTGACGAATGCGTTGAGTTTTGTTCATTGTGCTTGTGCGCCACCACCACCAACGCAGCAGCAGCATGACCAGATTATTTGTTTAATTAAGACGGAGTTAATTCCACGGACAGACTGCTTCTCGGCATAGGAACGAGGAATGGCCCCGTTGATGTGAATGCCACCCAGTGGTGGCTTGCTCACAGCTGGGTGGCGGTGGAGGTTATCACTGATTGAGATGTGACCCTGTAGGGTTATGTAGGGTTATCGATCAATTAGGCGCCACTGCCGAGATAGAGCGCAATGACCCAATGGTTACGATGAGATGATCATGCTTGGTGATAGTCGTATCTCGGTACCAATTATTGAATGACGTGGAATTATAGTGTAATTTTTAAAGCAGAGACACACACATACAACACTCAGCAAAAATGCCCCTAAAATAAAATAAAAACGAATTAAGTAGGAGAGATGAAAAAGACTCATTGATGACAACCTGAGACCAGTTACATATTTTAGTGGTTGATTAACGGAGAATAATGAAGAATCATTCCGGAAAAGCCAGCGTGAAACACATAATGGGTACTGCACAATTAATCCTTAACCGTTTTCTGCAGAGGTTTCCATCGCAATGAGTGCAGTCAAAACTTCACTCCGATTATCACGGTTGGCTACGTAGAGTGCGAAAGAAGTCCAACATAGACATACATATAATAGGTGGTGAGGGAGAGATTGCTTGAGTTGACTGGAGGGATAAAAGGAAGTTGTTGGAGAAAGGTGCTGGCTGGTGGTGGTGGTGGTGGAGGGATGGAAGGTGAGGAAGGGAATATGGGGAGTTATAGAAAGTGGGATGAGTGGAGGATCTTCTTTATTCTTTCGTACAGCTGATGTAGATCCAGAGCAACAACTGATCAAGCCAGACAACCGCTTCAGGAACAGCAAAGTGTATCGCTGCGATGTCTTGCACAGTTATACATTGTATGATCTGTTCTGGATGACCACAGTCGCACACTGGAGAGTTTTCAATTTTACATTTGTGCATCAAATATCCGCATCTGCAATGGTTTCTGCAGATGCGGTTTAGGGTGGATCATGAGCTTCGTGAAAAATCGAAACCAGGTTTCTTCAAGCGATGATGAGGGACGCATGTATATTGAACATACATGTTGAACATACATACATAGGCCCCTCGCAAACACAAAACGCAGTTCTAAAGAAATTAGTTTTCAATCTAGAGTTAAAAGTGAAGTGATGATGAGTCTTTTATTGAGGTCCTGATGAATGGGAATGCGACTGATTACCTCGATTCGCAGGACTTCCCCGCGGGTTGCGGTGGCTGAGTGACACACCGCATCGCAGTTTGACATCAACAAGTCGAGTGTGACGACTTCTGGTCCATACTGGAGCACAGGGGCCATCGTTGATGTCCGTAGCACTGAGGGTGCTGATGGCTCCCCAGATTGTGCTTGCCAGTTAATGGACCAGGTTGACCCTTGTATTTGGTCTTGGCAGATACATTATTCAGGTGGTCATGGAAGGTAAGCGTGCGGTCCAGCTTCACTCCAAGATAGGTTGGATTGGGGTCGTGTCGCACAGTGTTGCCGCAGAAGGTCACTTTCAGAGTGTGCTTGGCACCCCTATTTTCAAGATGAAATGCAGTGACTGTTGTTTTGTGGGGATTTGACTTGATGCTCCATTTCCAGATATATTCCCCCATGGTGTTTAGGTCTCGGTTCAGCGTGTATGCAATGTCGCTGAAAGTTGCTGCTCGTGTTGCTAGGGCAATGTCATCCGCATATACACGTTTGCATGAGCCGGTTGGCGGCACGTCGCTCACGTAGACATTGAAGCGAATTTGTGCAAGTACTGAACTTTGTGGCAATCCATTGTTGAGGAACCGCGGTGAGCTGGCTTTGTCGCCCATATAGACACACAGTCGCCTATTGCTCAGCATTGTCCATAGCAGGCGTATTGTTTGGAGGCAATGAATTGTCTTTGCAAGCTTCACCGTCAAGCCCTTAATCCAGAATGTGTCGTAGGCCGATGACAAGTCCACAAAGGCTGTGCCATTCTTGGATTTCATCTGAAATCCAGCAGCTGATGTCACAGCAGCTGCGTCCAGGCTGGATGGAGGATAGGGAGATGTGAGGAGTGGGGAGAAGGCGGGAAAGGGACGTTTTTGGAGGGTATGAAGGAGGAAAGAGTGATGCGATGGTTAGTGAGGGAATGATGGCAGTGCACGGTGTGATGGCAAGAGCTGAGGTTGAGCAATGCTTCAAGAGCTGGCCCCACAACTTGGGTCCACTAGGGGGCAGAGTGGAGTACTGGGGTAGTTTTGTTCGTATTTGAAGTGCGTGGTGCGTGGTGATATATTCAGGTGGGAATGCGCGAACCTGGACCGTGTTGTAATAAATGGAGGAGAGAAGGGAATGTGATGGGTCGTGAGGCAAGTATTGGTGTGAGGAGTATTGTAGGTCTAGAGGAATGTGATTGGAAAAAAAAGTTTTAGCGTGGTAATGTGTGTTTTATGTCAGACTTCTTTCACACCGTACGTAGCCAACCGTGCTGAATCGGGGGTGCAGGGTGATGGCGGTAGTGGTGAGGGAAGGTGAAGATTAGAGGTGAGGGAAATGGGTGCTTATGAGAAGAGAAAATGTGATGAGGGTAGGTGAGCAGAGTGGATCTGCTGGTGCAGATGTGATGTTGGGGTGAGGATGTTGATGTTCGAATATGGCGATGTTAGAATGGCGATGTTAGAATGTCTAACCAAAAAATAGCTCCGTCAGCCATTGTATTTTAAACGGGTGAAATTATTTTCATACTACGAGACCTATATCACAAGAGAAAATACCACTTCTCACACTGTTATTTTTAGCCTTCAAATGTTTTATTGTAATATTGTTTAAAGCACAAATCATGTTTAATGCTCCCTTAAACCTCGTGTACTTGTTTAAACCCATACTTTGCCTGACATTTTGATGCCAAACTATTTCAAATAAGTTTTGAGATTAGTTTAAAATGAATTTCGCGTTTGTTTCGTGGGGGAATTCAGTTTAAACCTCGTTTTGCCCGCTACCACACGGTTTTAGACCATTCATTAGCACGGAACCAGTTTTTAAACCAGTTTTTGCGAGAATAAATGTTTAAGTTAGGGTTTTCGTTGCAATAGTGCCCCTAGTGGCAGTTTGTGCGTGGAAACCGGGTTTAACCCCAAGAAGTTGGTTTAAACCCATATAGTTGCAACAGCGCCCTCTAGTGGTGAGATTATACACAAAACATTTTTTTTACTAAAACAGTTTTTGTTTAATCGTATTTCTCTCCACGGTGGCTCTCTTTCTCACCCACCACCCTCACATCTACAGCGTCTCCGTCTCCTCACCCATGGTCACACCGTGGTCGCCATCAATCCCGATCCAAGCATCGCTACACCCAGGCTCATAGCCCAGGTGCGTTCCCGCTGCGCCACGAAGCCACACACTGAGTGAAGGTTGTGATGGCAATTATAAGGCGTCAACGTTGCGTGGCTGGGCACTCTTCGTACGTGATGACGTCATGACGTTCCTTCCTGCAAGTCTAGCCCTGGCCCGTCATCGCGCACGCCGGTGAGGTCATCACGCACGCCAAAAATAATTACTAAAAGGGTTGCGAGAGAGGGATTCGAACCCGGGGGTTGTAACTCGAGCAGCGGGCGCGCTGTGGCTTAAGCTACAACGACTCGTCCGTTAGAATGCTCTGGTTATTATATAATTGATATGATTTTGCAATTATTTTTGAACAAAATTTTTCGATATTTTTAAACGTAACAAAAAAAATATAAACCCTTGTTTAATGAAAGAAAAAAATAATGTTTACGACTAAAAATGTTAAACATTTGCATTGAAATTTGTTCAAGGTTCAAAAACAAAATGCTGGATTTGAACCAAAGGACTACCAACTTACAATCCCACGGCGCTCTCCACTCAACCACTCACTCACTCAACCACTCAACCACTCACTCACTCAACCACTCACTCAACCACTCACTCACTCAACCACTCCACTCAACCATTCAACCATTCCCACCCCCCCCCCCAGCAACAAATGCTGAGAAGCCGTAGCTTATATGACCAGAGACTCGGCTTACACTGTTGGGGCCGTTCAAGACCTATCATTGGTTGACTGGGACTCTAACCCACCCATATGCTGTACTACTTAGTGTGTCAATGTGCAGAACGATGTCTTAATTAAACTTGGTGAGGCCAGTAGACATCTGTGGATGTGCCCGAGGCCATGGTGCAGCATCTCACCTCCGTCTCCACCCATGTAAATGCTCTAACCGAGCTCCCATACACGTGCATTATTTACGCGCGTGCCAGTGACAGGATTTATGACACTGATTTTTGTGTGTGAGCACTCCGCATTATTGTTGATCACGTTTGCAGTCAGTTTTGGCTTGGGTTTCGTGTAATGTCCTGTAACTGCTGACGCGGCTGAGCTCAATAGGGCCTCACCAGCTAAAATAATCAATCCAGTGTTGAGAATGGTTTGCCTGTTTAACTGTTAAAAACTTGAGGTATTTACGATTGGAGCGTGAAACTGGACGAGGATTCAGGACACTCCATGCAATGCAACTTCATGTCGAAATGTAGTTCAAAAATATTCACTTTATGATAATCATTGACACACCAATCGATTACATCGCAGCCACGTAATTGCCTGTGAATGGTCAGTGGTGTGCCAGGGATGCATTTGTGATTTGATAAGCTTGACGAGGTTTTAAGTGGTGGTGGGTGCTGGAGGGCGACGCTTATCAAGGCTTGAGGTTGCCCGGGCAATGCTGTGGAATCGAGTATCTGAATCTCTATTTATACTGGAGCAATACGGTGAGCTATAATGCAATTTTTCACATGTCAGGAGTATTGGCGGTTCAGAAGCAAGATTCGCGCCACCCATAGATCGAGCTGGGATCAGCTTGCATACGATCAACACAATACGATGTGGCATGTATAGGAAAACAATTCAATCGCCTCTGACAACAGTTCACTAAACATTCAAAATGGGCATAGGTGGTGCAGTTGTTCGCGCAATGCACCATGAACTTCCTGCCAGTTTGATTCTCAGCCAAGAATAACGTGCAAATCAATACATTCCTGAACATGCCAGACCTACCCACGTGCCCCTCCTCAGGATCACACAGATGCCTCACGCATTATGCAGTCAGCACCACAACTTTACAGGTAATCATTACCAGGACATCACATCTTATGAGCAAACATGAACAATGATAACTCTGCACACAATAGCAGTGACAGAGTTGTCAACTGAAAATGGTTTGATGAAGAGTGCATTTGATGAACAATGATTTGTCTGCAGAGCACACAACTGCAGGTAGTCATATGACCTATCTGTGATTTGATTGGAAGTAGAAATTCGAGCAGGTCACAAAGAGTAGCAGTGGTCAGATACAACCAGAATTGTGCAAATATATGTAATTTTACCACAGACAAAAGTCAGAATACTATATTACTATCGGTCACTGCCAACAACGATTGATAAAAAAATGCCCTCATGTATCATGTGTGCACCCTCATTCAGAATTTTCACGTTGGAGAAAAAATATATTCCATGAATGTTCAATAAAATAAAACAAGATGACCTTTTGCGTGAGCACATTTATTAAAATGGGAGGGGGGGTGGCGGGATGGGGTTTGGCAACAATTGTTGCACCACGTGCTGTCTGACCACTACAAAAAACAAAATCAACTTCACTATTCAGAAATGTTAATTAAACCAGTTCACATTTGTAATCAAAGTGAAACTAGTGTTTAATTTTAAGTGCGTATCATTTACATACATTTCTAATTCCAGCATGTCAGACAAATGTGCAACAGCTTAATTATTGAATTACATTCAACGTGTTTTATTGTGCGTGTCAGAAAATGCCTGCCAACTTTCCAAAAGACCATTTAAGGAAATGTACCTTTAAAGCAGAGACAAAATCCATAACAAGTGCTATACAGCACGAAATTAGTTTCCAGGTTCTTCATATACCCTGTCAATGCAATAGCGCTTTCAACTTCAAGACATATTTAACATGATCCATGGACCACCAATGGTAAGAAAAAACATTAAAAGCGCATGTTTTTTACATGATGAATAATAGAGGTGGCCTGGTGGCTGGCACTGTTGATGAGAGCCTGGGTTTAACATTAGGCAGTTGCCTGTGATTAAACCAGGTTCTCCAGTGTATTGAACCAATCGATGGTCTCAGCTCAGTCACCAATGACTGCACAAAAGCAAATGTCAATTGGACCACTGAGAATTAAAACATTTCTCTCATTGTCGAGTGGGTGGTACAGTGTAAAGATCAGGGGTCACTTGAAGGAATCGAAAGAGGTTGTATCCTTGAAATCCGCTTCCATGGGCCGTTAACTAACATGAAGAAGGGCTGCACTGCTCTGTGAGATTTCGGAATGAACTCATCATGATGCCGAATGCACAATCGGGATGGAACTGGAGATAAAAAAATATATCCAAAGACAAGTAAACGTGGAGATCTGTACCATACTAGCGTGTAAGGAAAGGTCTGCTTTTACAAGGTAGGCATGTTATTATTACAAAGGTTGCAAACATATTCAAGAATAAATTTTGCTCCAGCAACATCACATCAGCTCCTGCAAGGGTAGGTGGACGGGCGTGCGGATAGACGTACTCGCTCAGCGGAAATAGTTAGGGCAATCGTGCGCGCTGAGCTCCCAGGCCTGCTGGTAAGCCGCCACCACCGTCTCATCCAGCGGGCCCTGCTTGCTCGCCGCCAGGTTCTGCGAGAGCTGCTCGGGAGACGAAGCGCCCAAGATGACGCCGTCGCCAGCCTCTCCCTGCAAAATCGACATCATCATCACAATTAATGGGCAAATGGCCGATAGTAATTTTTTCCACTTTCCTCTGTCTTGTGCAAATATGCTCAAGTGGTGCAACTTCTTTCTGGCACAAAGTTCGCATGTCATCATCAAGCCATTCATTCTCTGTTTAGTCTTCCTCTCTATAAGGTTCCTTCCATTTTTCTGAACAACACACTTAACATTTTTCTGTTGTTGTCCATCCTACATATGTGTCCAAATAGTGCCACTTTTCTTCTAATCACTGCCTGCATCAGGCATCCTTCTATGTAAAACCTTTTTATTCTAATTTGGTCACTCTTTGGGTCCAGCATAGATGCAGTATCCTTCTGCAGCAATACATTTCAAGTGCCAATATATTATCTGTCAGTCGCAAAATTCACAACACGCTATTAATTTGCAGAAACAATCACAAGCTGAGGAGCCTACACTGCGTGTCTATGTTGTGTCTCTGTGTCTGTGTTGTCTCTCTCTGCTTGTGTGTCTGTGTGTATCCGTGTCTGTGTTTTGTCTCTTTATCAAATTTAGTTATTCCTGATGACGACTGCTTGTGTTGCAATCGAAACGTCGTACTCTATTATTTAATTTATTTTCTTTCTACGTGACTAACCGAAAGAACCAAAGAGTAAATTTTGATTTAAAGCTTTCGTGACTACAGTAATTCATATTCTTAGCTCTTTCGGTAAAGTCACGTTGAAGGGAAACAATAAAATAATAAAATATATATAACAATTGTTTCCCTTCAACGTGACTTTACCGAAAGAGCTAAGAATATAAAAAAACAAAGAGTAATTCCTGCAGTCACGAAAGCTTCAAATCAAGTTTACACTGCAAGGGCTTTAAGGAGACAACATGTAGACACACTTTCTGGGTCACTGGTAGGATGGAATGGGCATGTGCCTGGTATCCACAGCCAGCGATAAATATACTGGATGTGGGTGCAGAAATAATTTCCAGGTCACCAACCCGGACAGACCAAACTGAAAAAAGTCCTAAGATCTGCACGCACGCTCAGCCTTGAGTGGTGGTACATCCAGCGCAGGGCGGCCTCCGTCAGTGACACCTTGCCCTCCCCGTAGGCCGCGTTCAGGGCCTCGCGCACCAGATCGATTCCCGCAAAGTGGTGCTTTTTCCAGTACCTGCGAGAGCCAAAAGCACACCATCGTTAAAGTCTCCCACCCACAAAGGTCGGAACATAGCGGGAATGCAAAGATGCATCGATTCACAGAATAGAATATATTATTACGATTGAAATACATCCATCGAAACGTTTGCTTGAGAATCAACTTGGACATTGGCAGAGAAAATGGGAAAAATCTGAAAAAGTATAAGGCGGCATGGAGAAGTACATGCTTGGAATTACACTGAATGGAGAATATACAAGTTAGACATGTTGACTGTTATGAAAAGTGGGTTTTGTGCAGGGCACATCACTTGAAGGGATGACTGCAGGTGCTCGAGACTAATGATGGAGCATAAGCCAAAGGGAAAAAAATATTTACAAAAGAAATTCACCGCGGAGATGATCAATTCCGTTCATGTGCGGTCGCTACATAGATTGTTACATTGCAATACTATGCGAGATGGATATAATGTAGGGAAGCCTTCATCCACATTGGATTATCCATGGCATATGAGGAAAATGCTAATTATATGCGAACATTACATTTAGACTAATAGAGCAAAGAAAATTGCTCAAACAAGACAAAACACACAAGAAAAACAATACTCATGAAGCAAAAAAAACAGAATTGCTACTGCCATGAATCGAGATAACAAATCAAATTGTCAAGGGGGGGGGGGGGGGGTGGGGGAGAGTTACTTATGACATATGTAGAATACAGGCTAAAAGAGATTTCCCCCCAAGTGGCCAAGCGTACCTGTTGCGGTAAGCTTCGGCCCAGTCATTCCCAAAAAACCTCCCTTCTGGCTTCTTCGTGTCCTTGTCCTCGTAGCAATATTTGCCCGTGAGCAGCCCCCCTGGCGCACAAGCGAGATGAGACCAAACCCGACGTTAAACGCCCGAGCACACAAACAAGCATGCCCAGCACGCATATTGTGCTTATTAAATTTGATGTGAAATGCAGTCAACACTTGATTATCCGGGGTAATGGGAGGGGTGCCCATTTACATTGTAATGAGTTTACATGAATCCTGAAGCCACTAGGAGGCGCTACGATCACCACAATGTTGAAGAAAAAACTTCTTGAATAAAATCACAGCCTCGAATTATGAAATTAGTGCCCAAATGTAAGTTCCACAATTTATGTACAATTCTAATTTGAACGTCAGTCACATTTATAGTGACGCAGATCGGAGACGGATAATACTTGGAGGCACTTCTTTATTAAACAAGCACCATTGGGATATATACACATCCTACATGGGTGCACACTATTATAATAAAGACCGTCTATTTGTTCGGCGGCACTACTTGGTTAGAACAGTTAGTGGGCTGTCTGACTACCAGCACCCCGGGATGGTGACGACGATGATATTGAACAGCACGACAGGGATTCCACTTCCTGCAACAGCCCCGAGCTCCCGCTCAGGGATCCCTCTTATACTCCCAGCGTGGCCTTGCTCCACCCCGGCCACGCCCCCCTTCTGGAACCTACTAGTGTTTCCCGGGGCTTCCAGATTAGCCCCTTCTGTGACCTTTCCCCTAGATGTCCCCCTCTCGTATATATCGTGACCTGCTGACGCGAGTACTGCCGTACACCGCAGTTACCCTTTCCCGCCAGCAGCTAGCGCTATACCACTACACATGCGTAACAGCATAATCATTGAGTTATAGCCTAGACTCTTTGCATGTGCATTTCAGTAAATGTCTGCCAACTTTTCAAAAGACAAATCATGAGATATCCTCTTAAAAAGAGGCATAAGCCACAACAAACGTCCCACACATTCTCCACAACCTCGAATCATGACAATTCATGGAGTCGCCGCGCGATGCGAAGGCGTCACATGCTTGGTAAATCTGCGCTGCGTTCACCACCTTCAATGCCTTGCTTAGTCTAACGGAACAGCCTAAGCGCAGGTTGGGACAAGTGCCCACACACCGACGCCCCGCTCGCGCGTACCGGCCAGAGGATTGTAAGCGTAGAAGCGCATGTTGAAGCGCCGCAGGCAGGGCAGCAGCTCGGTCTCCACCTGGCGCGTGCACGCGTTGTACATGCCCTGGTACAGGCTCGGCAGCACCCAGTTGTTGAAGTGGCAAATGTGCCACACCTCGGCCACCTCCCACGACGAGTAGTTGGACAGGCCTAGCTCTTTGAACTTGCCCTGCAGGAGTTAAAGAGGAATGCATTTCATGTCAGGGCAGCACAATAACGCATTTTTTGTTGTTGTTCATTTCATGAAAATCTTTTTACCAAATGTTATCCTGATTTTGCTGTTGGCATCATTTCATGAGATAGTCTTTATTCAGCAGGGCAGTGCAATCCTGAATGTTAGAGAATGGCCAAAGAAGTGGATATCACAGACTTACCTCCGAGATCCCTTCAAGTGACCTTTGGTCCACATAGTAATAATTATCAACACTAGTTTAGACAAACTAAGTGCAGAACCAAATTTAATATGAAGAATTTCACCCCCCTCCACCCGTGAGTCAAACGACTGTGCAATCATGTGCTCAAATACATTTTTAGGTTGTGCACATTTATGCAAAGCACCCTGTGAGTGGATCTGTGTTGGTAGTTATGAAATTCCTGGCCTTGCACTACACCAAGGGCCAGAAGTTAATGTCTACCAATATACACGTTGCGTGCATATCACCCAAATGTAATGCAAATTATATTTGCATCTTGCCACTGTGGTGGCACCACTATGGTGATATGTTAACTACCTCGCCGGGTATATAGGACGTCGTTGGTTCGATCCCGACCCTGACATGTTCTCCCCATGGCCTCGTCGATTTTTCTCCAGGTCCACAGGTTTTCCCCTCCACATTTAAGAGTATTTGGCTGCTATAAATTTCCACGTGATAATATGGCACTTTGTTGAGCTATCATTTGTGGCCAGGTCACTTCTGAAAAAGAGCTATACACTGAGTTGGCTTTACCTGGTCAAATAAAGAAAAGTTTAGTTTTAGTTACAAATGAAACAGATGGCACCGAGTCCAGACTATAGCAAATGTGATGATGGGTGGAGTGGTGTTTAGCAACTCACTAAACAATACACCGGATGTATCACATAGACTCCAACTCTAGGCGACCCACCAATTTCACAGTCTAAACTCTCTGAGCTACAGATCCCAACCACCACTACATCCAACATAACCAATCACCCTCACCTCCCAAGAGGATGGGTCTCTGTCCTTGCCCGAAGGCAGATTGGTCGATCTGTTACCAACGGGACAAACACAGGTCCAACGTCGTACTTGCCCACCCCACCAATTTAAATAGTGGGCTGCCAATTTTCAAACTCTTTACCGCATACTGAATTTAAAGCTAACCAAATAGTTTAACACGTAGGCTTTCGCGACCAATATCATCCATAAGAGGTTTTTTGGGTTAGATCGCGTAAATATATAAATGTGCCGTTTAAACCCGCCACCACACGACACAGCCAACTAGTAAGGGTTGTCATGTAAACAGAACATTAGAGAATCTATCAAAGTTGAAAGAAATAAAAATTATATTAACCGTTTGGATAGCTACCGCCTTAGTGCTGCGTGGAAGCGAATTACCAAATAATACATTTTTTAAATGCATGCCTACAAAGGGCACCATACTTCAATAGGGACTACCGTTGGAACAGCTATTTTAATGTACACAATAGACAGGAAGGACAAGATGAAAGGGCTCACATAATGCACATCCATAATGTGCATTGACTCATTAATTCCCCCCCCCCACTTTGCGCAAGAGCGCAGAAGTGTGGCCACCACATCTACGCCTCTATATAAGGAATGAAACAGACTTCTCCACAAATCTGACTGCCGCCTGATGAAGCTAGTTGTAATTACTGGTGAAACGTCGTACTCAGATTGTAAATGTTGTGGCTTGGCTCTCCAATACACCGGTGTGCTGTACTCGTGACGAATTGGCCACGTTCTGTTTACGTGACAACCCTTACTAGTTGGCTGTGTCGGGTGGTGGCGGATTTAACGAAACATTTATATATATACGCGATCTAACCCAAAACACCTCTGCTAACCAAACAGGTTCACAAAACGTAATATATGTGTATAGTCAGCAATTAGTTGCTACGTGGCAGGTGACGGCCGTGCCTCCTGGTGGAGTGCGTGGCAGCCGGCGAGCGTCTCCTCTAGCGGCGTGTTGTGGTCGGGCGCGTGCAGATAGAACACATCCGCTGAGGAGCGACGCAGGCGCTGCAGGGACGTGCTGAGCTGAACGCGCAGGCTGTCAGCTTTCAGGGTGTTGGTGCCCCATGGGTTCGCCTTGGTGTCCACGCTCACTGAATGCCAGAAAGACACAACGAGCATACACACTGATAATAATAGGAAGCCGCTGGAACTATGCACTTTTGAAAACTCATTTCTTTATAAATGCTTTTTGTGTTTAGTTTATTGACCTTCCCCCACACTTCCAATAAGCGTGATTGGCTACATATGGTGCAAAAGAAGTTTAACATGCATACACCGAGGATAAAACAGGTATTAATAAAACTCTGTTCAATGTCTGCACTTATTCTTGTTATGAAGGATGCCTGGGTGACTCTCCTTCACTTTTGTCTGTGGAAGACCTCCTCCCTCCCTCCCTTGTTGTCACCTGAGCCACTTTCATGTTCTCCTTCCATCTCATCTTCAGTCTTCCTCAGCCTCTTTTTCCAATCTAATTTTAAGAACTCTGAAAATGTTTACCTCCTCACTCTGCACCACAGGGCCATATGCTCTCAGTCCTGCTTTCGCTTTGTCAACAATACTTCGTATCCCCAGGTATTTTCTGATGCCTCCACATATAAATAAACATTTTCAGTCCAATTTTGTCTCTCCAGACCAATATTGTCCAGCAGCATTTGTTTAAACAAGAAAACTCTGGACTTGTTTAGACCTTCTGGGTATGATCAGCACAGTCACATTTGTTAAACAAATGCTGTAGGATTTTCAGATGTTATTGGCAAGGTCACTGAATATAAACTATGGGATCCCCTTCGTGAAAAGCAAAACTTTACAAAAACTCATGGGTAAATGGCGTAAAATGTTGAAATGAAACATACATTTTTCAACATTTAATTATTTGGCAGCAAAACATTTTTAAATTTGAACAATCATTTATGTTTTCACATCCACATGGAAGAAATGAAGGTGTGGGGGCACTCAGGGCAGTTACCGACCTTGGTTCTCAAACGTCCCGCCGGTGCCGCAGAGAGTGCCCAGGATCTCCTCGGAGCGCCCGCCCGCATACATGAGTGCTGTGTCCAGGTGCCGGTGCCCACCGGCCGCGAAGAGCCGCGTCATCTCACGACTCATGGCCTCGTCGGCCCGCCGACCCATCTCCATGGTTCCCAGCACTGTGCGCGGCAGTGTGGCCACGCGACCTGCCATGGCTCCTGTAGCGGAACATATGAGCTTGATTGTTGTCATATATAGATTGTTGTCATATATATGAGATTGTTGTCATATATATGACAACAATCATAAATCACCCCTTATCTCTGTCTATGTGGGTGGGGGGTCATTATTAGCAGCATATCCTTCTCATGGAAACCCTATAGGCAAAGCTCATGTATTCTCACATATTGTATTCACAAATACAATGAGTCAAGTATTATTTTTCAAGTCATTGTACAAATGAAAATGTAACACCAAGTTGTTGTGGTAATACGTGATCGAATATTACTGTTCAAGCCACAGTGTGATTGTGGCCATACAGACCGAACTACGGATCATGTAGCAAGCCATTGTATTCTGCACTCCTTCAAGGGAGGAATTGAAAAAAAACCACACGAATTCTCTCCTGAAGCCCTCTCGTCGTGGCCAGCAGACCTCGACATTGCCATTTAGCTCCCAAAACATATTGCTGCAACATGCAAGAATATAAGACTGTCCGTAGAAACTTTTTTTTGTAATGTGGTACAATGTGTTTTGCAACGTTACACATTAAATGTTGCATAATAAACATCACCAAAATGGGTCATACTCCTGTCGCACAACGTTGGCAAAGGCTTTCTCTGAAAGGGCCACGTAATTTGACAATACAGTTTTTTTTATTTAAAGATTTCGTGACTGCAGTAATTCATATTCTTAGCTCTTTCGGTAAAGTCACGTTGAAGGGAAACAATAAAATAATAAAATGTGTCGGTTTGCAAACCGACACACCTGATGACGACCATTTGTGTTATGGTCGAAACGTCGTGAGAATTTGTATTGTTTTATATATATTTTAATATTTTATTGTTTCCCTTCAACGTGACTTTACCGAAAGAGCTAAGAATATGAAATACAGTTTGGCTTTATACAGCGCCTGAATGCGACCACACCTACTGTGATGTTGCCTTACTGTGGGTCTATGAGCACTGCACCAGTGCACTATTTCTATTCTCGCCCACGGGAATATCTTCAGGATCGAGATGCTAATGTCCAGCTGTGCTCGCCGCGACGAAGAGGGCTTCAGGCGAGAGGAAGTTCGTGTAGTTTAGCTATTCCTCCTCTGATGTACATACCTGTCAACCCCTTATTAGTGCCCTACCTTATTACAGACCAATTCAGACCTTATTGGTCACCCCGTGCCTTTATAAATCTCAAGGTTCATCCTCCACAAACAAATAGAAAAACATTTTATCATTGGTTCTTTCGGTAAAGTCACGTAGAAGGGAAATAATACAAATATAACAATAAAATTATCACGACGTTTCGATTGCAACACAAGCAATCATCATCAGGTGTGAAAACCACAGCAATATTTTTTTTTAAAGTCGCGGTTATTTATTATTTCCCTTCTACTTGACTTTACCGAAAGAACCAAGACCAAGAATACGCGTAGCTTTTCAACTCCTCCGTTGAAGGAGTTCAGAATAAAGTGGTTTACTACATGGGCCATAGTTTGGTTTGCATGGCCACAGTCTGGTAGTTCGTGCAGGTTTTCCTATCATCCCACCTTCCTCTGTTGAGTGAACGCGGGCTTAGTGGCTCGAGAGCACGGAACACCACAAATCTCGGGGCAAGTGGTCCAAAGGTCGCCGCTTCTTGCCGATATTACTTCGCCATTCGCCGCATCGTTACAAATTCTCACCGCCACCAAACCGCAAGTGAAAACCACCTTTTAACTCGCCGTCTTACTTACACCGCCGAGGTTATATCGCGAAACGTCGCGCAAAGACTTTAATAAGCACAGCGCTCAGTCAAAGACGCGCGTCCAGCCACAGCGTTGATTCAAATCGTTACATTGGAAGCGTGCAATTCATTGCGAACGCGGCCGGTGCTCGGGCGGTAAACGTTTAGCGCGGATTTAAGCACTCGTCTAAATGTGCACGAACGAATGAATAATACAAGTTTTAAAGCGTCGTAAAATAAAAGTTTAAAATCGAACCTCTCAGTTGCGGCCTGCAACGTTGCACCCACGCAGATGAAATCGATTGTAGCGATTCACTTTATGACAAAAAGAGAGATTCTGTAATCGATACGTAACCATCTGTCGACTCCGTCTCGCTTATTCTGTCTCGTTCTCACTACTCTGTTAGACTCAGCCTAACGCTTGTGCTGGATACATGAACGTAAGTGAATTGTAAATAATCGATAGTGACACACATGGTTCGTCGATTCGCGAGACAATTAATAAAATTGTGATACGAATCGTTCGCGCGCGTCGACGAGTTATTGGATATTATTGGCTTGCTCTTGCGCACGTGACTCTCCTTGAATAAATTATGTATTTTGTCACCTTTAAGCTGGCTGGTCAATTATCCCTCAAATACCATATATGGCGATAACTAACATAATATATCCACAATCTAACGTGACGCAAGTTCCTGTCTACCACCATATATGGTAATTAATTAACATAATATATCCCGAATGGGCGGCCTCTTGCACCACGTTAACATAATAAATTTCCCGCTGTTTAATTTATGCGTGACGTCATTTCCGCCTCCCTCTTTCCCCGTACCGCGCCATCATGGGTCGCATGCACGCTCCCGGGTAAGCTCCGCGACACCGCCCGACGCGGCCAATTCCCAGCCGTACAAACACTCGCACACACGTTAAAACATTCTTTATTCACTCACGGTAATGACCGACAGTGAGGAAACGGGTATTGTTAATGTCTTAATTTGGTGTTTAAAGCGGCTACAATGCGGCCTAGTGCAGGCTCTTATCATGGCCGGCGGCGATGGAGGCCTAGCGTGGCTGTTACACATTTTACATTTAATTAAATGTAATAAAATACATGCGTGCGAAGTTGTCTTTGCATTCTAGCTCGCAGGGCGCTTTCCTTTGTTCCCGATTCTTGCTGTGCCTCGGCGCTGCTCACGCGGTCGGTGTGGAACGATCGACTAGGCTTCCACATGGGCGCTTCTTAGGTTTCATTAGCACACGCTGACACGCGGCTATACTCTGTTAATGTAAAAGTGTAACCAAAGTGCCTCACGAAAGACCGAATTGAGGTAGCTTACAACGATATACCTTTTGAGACGTCGCGGTTTTTATCTACTTTTGGGGGTTATTCGACCATACTTCACGCTGGTTCGGGGAGAGGCCCTCGTCTCGCGATTGGGATTGACAGAGAGATGGTGCTTGCTCACCTTTTAGCTTTACGTATTGCACTCAATCATAAGCAGATCGACGAGCGCGCTTGAGCCCAACATCTTTCCGATGGAGACCTGGTGGGGGTGGGGTGGTGGTTTTATTGAACCAGGTTATAAGCCCGAGATTCACATCAAAATTTTCCAAGTATTAGCGTTTTCAGGTTACGGTGTATAAATAACTCGGACGAGAACAAAAAGATGCACAGTCCATGTGCAATACTTTTGTATATCCTCACAATGATCCCACTGTGGGATAATTTATATTTTAAACGAGACTGGGTTGCATACAAAGTACATGGGGCGCGTGTGTAGTGAAGCCAGGTAGTTAATGAGCACGAAACAAGATGAATCCTGGACTGCTGCAATAAAGAATCCTAGCTTGGTACGGATTGCTATCGTAAAGTATGATGGACTGTGGTATGTGTTAATTTTGGTCCTTAATCTCGTACGTCCTAATATACTGATGTGCGATGAACATTGCACTGATGCATAAAGATGAAATGTTAGTCTCGCGTTTGGTGAGCAAATATGATGTACACTGCATGAGTGCATGATATAAAAAGGTCTGGCATACAATGAACATTGGCTTATTACTAAAGTTACTGTTGCATGGTTAACACAAGTTCTAAATGAATTTTGTAAAGAATTACAAAACCTTTGCGGTCCCAAACAACTAAAATATCAATCCAGTTAAAATAATGCACAATTCCATCCCTATTGAACGTTTAGCTCCATACTGCCGAGCTCCAAAATTAGTATTGTGAACGGAGTTGATTTCTTATTAGTCGCATCTCCTTTATCAAGCCACAGTTTAATGAGCATTTCCCCCACACCATGTTGGTCCATGGGTTTGTTAGACCATACTTCACACGACGCTGGTCAGTGCTGTTGCTGAAAAAGGGGTGGGGGGCGGTTCAGGTTAAGTGCTGATATCATTTGCCACTGATGTTAGCCCTGACTGGAAAAAAACTCGGTCGTCAGATTAATCGTGCCATTTGTTAACCCCACTGCGCCACTTCTCCACAGCGTTCAGGCAAGTCATTAACTTAATCTCTGATCCACTGCTTTCTGAAGCCTTCACCAGCTCATAAGCCCTCGATAGAGCTGAATAACTTTCAGTTGGAGTACCATTTCTTAAGAACTAAAATTATGGATATAATTAAATGTTTGTGATAGAGCACCCTTCGTGCAAGGGCATCTAAGCGCTTTACATACGATACATTTTTTTATTGAAGTTGATAAATGCAAATTTCAGAATGGGTCAGAATAGCTTAGGAGATGTGAAGTGCCAGTTAAAAAATATGCACTTTCTAAACGTGTTCATAATTTTACAATTACATAATATCTTGCAACACTTTGACTTGTCACTTAGTCCAATATTAACACTATTGAACACATATTTACAAAGTCAAATAGTGTGTCACCACCTTTCTGTTCTCACCCATGCCAATTGCAGTCCAGGGTGGAAGAGGTAGTTTTTGTGTTGGTGACCACAGCTAAACCTGATGATTGGTTATTGTAAAATGCTTTTTTTCCGAAGGGCAGCAGAAGGGTGGTGGTAACCTTACCTGGCAGACACTAATGCTCACGCTTGACCATGTCGTGTTGTCTGCAGAAAGGGCCTGTCTCAGTCAGCGCTGCCCTATCGCCGGAGTGTGCCAACAGTAAGTCACACAGTGTCCAATGTCCGGGAATTGCCCCCTAAAACATTACATACACACCGGATATATTTTTTCCTCAATAACGTGGGTGGATATACTCTACTTTGTCCTACATATAACAGCGTTTTTGGGAAGGACCACTAAAAATTGAGACATTTGAAAATCCCACTCCGGAAGATCAAAATTGAACACCGAGCAAAGCAATTCAATTTAACGACACAAACGGTCTGCTCGCAAAAAGCAGGAAAGCACAAATCTTTCCTTGGGATAGATGTCATGTGGCCATCACATTGCAATTATAATGCTGTCAGCCTTGCCAAAGCTCCTAGCTCGCTTAGCTGAGCTGTGGCTGGATTGTTCAGACCACCCGACTAAACAGAGAGTAAAAGATGTGGCTGTCTCAACAGGGTGATATTATAGTTGAATCTCCACGATATGCAGACATGTCTCGAGCCACGCAGTCCCAATTTAGTATGGTGCTCTTAAGTACAGTACCATTGGATTGTGTTGCAGATTTGTAATTTGTATTTTTTTACCTTTTATATTGCCTTTAATTTTTGTTTATGAATAGCATTACAAGCTGTGATTGAGCTAAACTTGGTCTTCATGGAAATAGGGTTTTGATAAAAGAAATATATAGATACACCAGGGCACGCAACCTCTTTTATTGTCTGGTATTTCGAGGCTGCATTATTATGCTGACACTTAATGCACATTCCCTGATGAGCTACTTTGTATCAACAGTGGCTCAAGCTGACTTCCGATGACGTCAAGGAGCAGATCTTTAAGTTGGCCAAGAAGGGCCTCACGCCATCTCAGATCGGTGAGCCCATCCAGTGCAATTGATCGTACAACCATTTTCACCACTGTATCCCGGAACACTTGCTGCAATGATGATAGAAGTAATTTTCATATATGCTGATTGTTTTTCCACGAGTGAGTTTTGACTTTGTTTTCTTTTAATAATGTTTTCCCTGTGGCACTTTGCAATGTGTGGGAGGATATGGCCTTCTTTAGAATATGCACAGGCAGTTTGAAGGCTGAAGATTGACCGGTCCTTAACCCCTAACCCCGCAAGTTGGTTCACCGTGATGATTGAGTTCCATATCATTCGTAGTTTCCACCAGAAAGGCATCATCGCCTCATGTTGGCAAACACCTTCCTTGGATGTCTGAGTGAACCAAACCCACAGATGAACATAAGATAAAACATTTTTCTTGATAATGCTTTGGCAATGGTACAGAAGCAGATGTTACAACACATTTGTAAATAACACTGTGCTTGACAAAAAAAATCTAATACATGACATGGGACAATAGCCCTTTATAGCAGACAGGTCACAGATTGAGAGAAAATTATATAAGACTGCGCAGAAGTAATGTAAAATCCTTGCACATCATGTAATGACACACATGAATCTGATACTTAAATAACTTTTGACATGCCAAAACACTTATATTAATTATTAAGGCTTTGCGTAGTCGTTTGATTCAATAATTGATTTACCTTTGTCTAATTGGTTATGATTTTCTGTACCCCAATTGTATAGTTTTACTAACTCCATGAGCCTGAAGGTAACACTTATAATTTTCATTGAAAATTTATGTTATCAGACAAATGTATGTATTTATCATTCACGTAAAAATGATTTGCTACAAACCTTGAATCAGCATTGCAGTAGCGCACAACTGTTGTACATATTTCCAGGTTGTGTATTCCAAAAAGTTTAGTTTTCTCACATTTTATATGTACGGCCTTTTGTCAATGCCCTGCTTTATTGGGGGAGGGTGGAGTGGGGCTTATCGTAACCCGACGTCATGCTGGGTGTTGCGGGTTTGAAGGAAGCTTAAATATATGAGCAAAGGAAATAAATACTCTTTGGTTCTTTCGGCCAAGTCACGTAGGTAGAAAAATAATATATTATGTTATATATTTTTTTTATTTTTCTACCTACGTGACTTTACCAAAAGAACCAAAGAGTATGGATTCCTGCAGTCACGAAAGCTTCAAATCTGAAAGGAAATAAAGTAAAACAATGGCATTTGCCACTCTGCCCTCTGCTGCCCCACCACATATGGCCACGAAATTTTTTCCACCCCCAATTCTCTCAGAAAGATGTGTCAAGACCCGTAAGGTGAAGTTCTCGAATTAATGGCACTGGGCATCCACGCCGCTGACAAACGTGCCTCTCTTCTCCCCGCCTGTGGCAATCAGGCGTGATCCTCAGGGACTCGCACGGAGTGGCCCAGGTGCGCTTCGTCACTGGCAACAAAATCCTGCGAATCCTCAAGTCGAAGGGCCTGGCCCCTGACCTCCCCGAGGACCTGTACCATCTCATTAAGAAGGCCGTGGCCGTGCGCAAGCATCTGGAGCGCAGCCGCAAGGTGCGTCGTGTGGGAGAATGCACCGGCTGCTTGCGCTAGCACCTGGCGAAGGAGGTGGTGTTTTACTTTGTGGGGGTGGGGAACCTACATCCCACCCTCTGAGACTTAATGTCACGTGGCCACATGAATGCCTGTCACTCCTCAGTAGCCCACAAAGGATATTTGTTTGTCACTGCAACCATCTCGGCAGCACTGATGGGGTAGTAAAGGAAAATATTGTGACCTCACAATACTTTCTAATTTCAGCACTCTTGTTAATATAAGGGCCGCATTATACTCGTCGACATGCACATTATTTATTGCTTAATTGTCTCACACCAATTTAGTTGTAATTGTGGTCTGCCAAGGGTTATTTAAGTTCCTTTTCAGCCCTTGTTAAGGAATAGGTTCCTCCATACCTTGCACTATTGGCAAGGTATACCACTCAGATTCGTGGAGTGAATCTGAGTGGCATTTTCGTGCCACTCGGATTCAACCACAGTGGGAGTCTGGTTGTCAGAGCAGCACCTCCCTTCCGTGTCTGCGTGTGCCACAGATTTCTGTTAATGACAATGAAAGTGGAAGTATTCATCTTGGTTCTTTCGGTAAAGTCACGTAGAATAGAAATAAAATAATAATAAAACTTTTTATTTTTATTCTTTTATTTTATTTCCATTCTACGTGACTTTACCGAAAGAACCAAGAAGATGAATCCCTGCAGTCACGAAAGTTTTAAATCGAAAGTGGAAGTATTGTTTAAAAAAACTGCACATTTTCGAGCAGTGACGATTAAGCTTCCTTTGACGAGTTTATTTTACACACACTTCTTTGGCTGTAACAGTGAAACGTTGTGTTGATCTCAATGCCGTGCCCGTGTGTGCAAATGCATGTTGGCGCATGCATGTGATGTGTGTATGTGCTATGCAGGATAAGGATGGCAAGTTCCGGCTGATTCTGATTGAAAGCAGGATCCACAGGCTGGCACGCTATTACAAAACCAAGCGTGTTCTGCCGCCCAACTGGAAGTAGTAAGTATTTTTTTTTTACTTTTGTGGCCTGTTGGTTTCTGGTAACCACTCAAAAAGGTGTGATCTTTAACACATTCCTGCGGAGGGAGCTAGTAGGAGCGTTGGGTTGCTCGGTCAATGGCCAGGGTCAACGGCGGCATGGTGTATTCCGCAAATATGCCCGACTGTGAGGGCGGGCTTGGCGGCTTATAATGTAGAGATTGAGAGCGGCCGCATACTCCAAACGCATGTTGTTGATTCTCCACGTGGAGGGAAAAATGTCGTGAAGATGGCCGGACGTGGTTGGTGGCCACCCACCCCCTCGTGTGTGCCGTGGCCGCCTTCCCCACCCAGCCCCTCCCCACCCTCCTCTCTCCACCCAGCTCCACCCCTCCCCACCCCTCCCATTTTTGGATGCACGACGGACGGACACAATAATCCCCTGTGGGCTGGTGGTACCAGGAGGTTCCTACCAGTATCGTTCATATATCATGCTGTCCTTTGCTTGAAAGGCATAGATGGTATTGAAACAAAAACCACATTGATACTGATAGTCATGCCACCCTAATTCATTTCCCACCATTTGCAATAGCATAGCAACTAAAAATAAACCAATGACCATTCCAGTGCATGTCCTTTTTTGTAAGTCCAATCAGATTAAACACGATGCGGTTCATGGGGGGGGATGAATTGATTACACGAAAGTGGTCAGTGTGTGTTGGTGAAGACCCATAGCATGTACCCAGGGTGCCATAGTGGCGAGATGTTAACTACCTCACCTGGTATGCTGGAATGTAGGAGGTTGTGGGTTCGATCCTGACCCTGGGGCCTGTATATTTGAAGTTTGCATGTTTTCCCCGTGGTCAAATGGATTTTTCTCCAGGTCCTCCGGTTTTTCCCTCTACATTTAGAAACATGCGTTTTAGAGTATTTGGCTGCTATAAATTTCCACATGATAAGCCACTTCGTTGAGCTATCATTTGTGGCCAGATCGCTTCTGAAAAAGAGTTTTATATAGCTCGGTGGGCCTTACATGGTAAAATTAAAATAGGTTAGAAACACAAGTATCGAAGTACATTACTAACAGTTTAGAAGTAGATTCAAGAGCCGAATGGCTCACAGGGTTATACCAAATAAATGAACTAACTTAGAGTTTATATAGTTTTAAGTGGTACATTACAATTACACCACGTATTTGCAATTGACGAAAGAGTTGTTTCTGTGTTGACCTATTTGCCCTTTTTTTTCTCCACAGTGAGTCATCCACGGCTTCTGCTCTGGTCGCCTGAGTCAGGAATTTGTTTCAATAAAGCATTTGGCTCACAAGATCACACCATCTCGCGTCCTTGACCTGTTTCTGTGTGCACTCATGTATGAAAGAAACTTGCGCATTAAGTGTGTTGTATTGTCACTTGTCATTTTGACTGCTTTTATTTTAGCGACATGGAATGTGCAGGTTTTCTTAAGCTTGGCTCTCACCCTCCACAGTTGCAGCTGCCAGCCAGTACTTGCCCCTGACAAGTAACATAGCTTTGCCCATTTACCACCGTGTATCAATTTTACATAAAAAAAAATCTCGTTTGGTCCTGTTTAAAAGCATAAGTGTTGGCATTTCATTGCCACGAAGAAAAATCCAATGTTTGCACGTAGTAAAACAAACCTTGTTATGATTATGGTCAGGTGTGTTGGTGCCAGTTTTGTTCAGGCTTGCATGCGTGTAACAGGGCACGGTGCACTCTGACTTGTCAAAAACCCAACCCACAATTGTTCACTGCCAGTTTTCGGGTAAGTGACTTGAATTGAATTGCAGTTCTAGGTTTCGGGTCGACCAAGTTAAACATTTACCATTTTAGTGTGTACTAATTCCAACTCGGGTGCTGAAATGTTATCTCCCTAAGCTGGTATGCAGGAGGGCATGGGTTTGATCCCGACCCTGACGAGCCTGTATATTTTGAGTTTGCATGTTCTCTCTGTGGACGTTTCTCCAGATCTGGTTTTTCCCTCCACATTTGGAAACATGCTTTAAAATTACGTTTTCTATACATTTCCACCTGACATCCACTAAGTTGAGCTATCATTTGTGGCAAAGTCGCTTCTGAAGATCCAATTGCTCAGTGAGCTTTACCTGGAAAATAAAATACAGTAGAACCTCGGAGATCGAACGCCCCAGAACTCGAACAATTCGCTGAGCGAACAAAATTTTCGACCATTTTTTTTGCCCCGGACAACGAACAAAAGTTTGGAGGTCGAACAACTGGAAAGAAACTATGGGCCGAGACGCGTAGCCAGGGTGACCGAGACACAAAGGCGGATGACCCAGTTTAAGCGTAGCTCTCGTCCTTTATCACTGTAAAGTTCCTGCCCCCCAATACGACTCCTCACATCCAGCCCATGGACCAACAGGTAATTTCCAACTTTAAAAACTCTATACACGAAAGCCCTTCTTCAAAGGTGGCAAAATGGGCCGAGTTACACAAATTTGTAGAAAAATATACAGAACGCACTAACCAGCAGAGCAGGCGATTTTTATAATAATGCATTGAGTCATTTCAGAAACATCTTAAAACGGAGGCAGAAACCTCTCGATCAGTTTTTAGTAAAAAGGCCCTCAAGTGAATTTGCTAGAAAAAAGGCAAAGAAAAGAACCCCAGAAGGGCAGTTACCCAACGTGTTTATGGAGGGGGACTCCCCCATCCAAGCAACACTGACACCACCTTCCACTCAAGCCATCCACTCTCCTTACTATAGGTAAAGTGAAGTTCAATGTTCATTCTATTATAACTTTCATGTACTGTATTTTTGTATTGTAAACTTTGTGTAAAAATGGCCCATAATAGCATCCTTGGGTGGGGAACCAATTAATGCTATTTCCATTCATTCTCATGGGGAAAATTGATTCGGTGTTTGAACAAATAGGTGTTTGAACACGGTTTTGTAACGAATTAAGTTCGATCTCCGAGGTACCACTTTAGTTAAGATGACTGATGGTGGCTTTGGCTGCAGTATCACAACCAGCCGTTTCCTGTAGAAAAGGCCCAATCTATTGACATTTTATTTACTATCTTTGTGAGAGGCCAAGAGGTAGATTGAACACCGTCAAATGTTATTGGAACTGAAATTCCTCATCTGGTTACAGTGTAAAAGCCTCTGTACAATATTAATCTCATCTTGAATCCAACGGACTGCGGTTATGTGCTTTAAACAGCAAGGACCACCTTTTAAAAAAAAATGAGTGTCAGTGTGGACAATATAAACAATCACTGTAAAATGTGGAACATTTCTACAATATGGTAGAACCCGGAGCAGCAATGCTATTTGAAAATGTCCGGAGACCATCTGGGGACATTTTTTAAGTAAGAGACATCGGTCTTCATACCCAATGAACCGTGATGCAGTGGGTTTGATTTCTTGATCCAACACCGATTCGCTCACTATCGGTCCCGTAGCCTCATCCTGTATCGCATCTACCGTGGTAACTTTCTGTGAACGTCTCGACATGAGACCACCCACGTTGACTGTATTCCAAACGATTTCGTCCCGTACATAGTGTTCAACTAGCATAACCCCTATTGTGTTCAACTAGTATGACGCGTCCTGTGTTCATCCATAGAGGTTTTTGGGTCCGCGTAATGTGTCAAAACCCGCCACCACCCGACACAGCCAACTAGTAAGGGTTGTCACGTAAACAGAATGTGCCAATTCGTCACTAGTACAGCACACCGGTGAGTTGGAGAGCCAAGCCACAATATTTAGAACCTTGAGTACGACGTTTCGCCAGTAATCACAACCAGCTTCATGTGTTCAACTAGCATAAGTCATAACATCTATTTGCATCTACTCAGGCACTGCTCGGTCCCATGCAGAAACGTATTATAAAGCGATTACACACATCAGCTATTTTTATTTTATCGGGGCCCACTTTTTCATAAGCTACCTGGCCACAAGAGATAGCTCAACGAAGTGGCTTATTGCGTGGAATTTTTTTTAGCAGCCAAATATTTTAAACGCATGTTGATTCCAAATGTGGAGGGAAAAACCGGAGGACCCGGAGAAAAATCCACGCGACCACGGGGAGAGAGACGCAAACTTCAAATATACAGCAGCAGGCGTTCTGCATACTAGGCGAGGGAGTTAACATCTCGCCACGGTGGCGCCTAATGTTCGTATTTATTATACCTTAAATAGGTATGTGTCAATATCACTCCTATTATTATACCTTTAATAGATATGTGTAAATTTCCGGCCGCTTGACTTATCGTGCTCGGAAATTGTAAAACATTGATATACCTGTAAGCTAACGCATGCAACCCCATCGCTCGCCACCTTTGCAAGAGTCGTGTCAAAACGTGTGGTTCGCATTCCTTCGGTGCTGCGCTCAACGCGGTCGCTTTTGAAAGTAATTGCACAAGACCGTGCCCTGGCACGCGTCCAATGGAACATCAACACCAAAAAAATATACCCATGAGCTGCTGTTGGAAATAGCCGCCGAACGAAAAGGAGAAGTTGAGCCTGAGACGCGAAGTTTCGTTTTAATACGGGAGGGGTTCGCTGGGGTGGTTTGGAGGGGTGTATTGAACTGGGGTGTTTCATAACTTGCGGTTACGCACGAACGCTGTTGCACGAATACATTTTAAAGGCATGTACATAGTTCGCTACTCAACAACCACAAGCCATGATCAGTCCACCGCTGGATGACAGCCACCTCGTGGTTCGATGTATATCGATCCACCTGGCTCGTGTACAGGGGGGCGGGGGGGGGGTTACGTTTCATGTCTCCGTGCTCTGAGACTGCCACTCCCGTCGTCGTAGTCACTCAACCACCACCAGCTCGTCGTCCCTTCTAGCGGCGTGTCCTGTCCACGTGCATTCATTTTTAACAGCGAGGGTGGTGCCTTTTTAGCCATGTCCGGGTTCTCCAATAAATGTCAAGTCAGACGTGAACATTTGTCCACAAAACGTCGCGTGTATTGCCCGAGTTTTTGAGTGCGCCCGTAAAAGTGCGTGCGATCGACAATCCTCTGCGTCTATAAATCTGACGCCTCTGCACTGAAGAAGGGCAATTATTGCATGAAATATCAAGTCTGCTGCAAAACACAATGCGTTTATGCGTTATACGCCAGTGGCAATGATTGATGCGGTGGGGGTTTTTTCTTCGGTCTGTGTGTGCTGTTGTGCACCACTTCCTCCCCAAATAACTCAAGTTGAAGTTGTTCATTGCTCACTTTGCTCGTAACTCTCGCAACAGTTTTGTTTATCTCGCACAATAATTAAATCCGAGATGTACTCTAGCCACGTGCTGGCATGTTCGCAAAAGTGAGCGCACCGATTTATTATTTTCATTTTTTACCTTGGCGCAACAAGCAACACATGGGGATCAATATCCACGGATCGATAACATGAAATGAGTTTCGTAAATGTCAACCACGATGTCGTATGACACCACAAATTATGGCCGGTACGGCTGACTGTTTATCCAGTGCCTCAATTGCCCGTGCAGATGTGAAACGGACAGAGCAGTAAGGCAGACATTTGGTGCTTGGAGCATGGTGCCACATGGCCACCCCCGTCACCACCACCCCTGCTGCGACACCAGCACCGCACCACCAAATATTTAGAGGCACCACAGCCACCGCCTCCGGCCCGCTCCAGCAACTCGCTCCAGCGTCTACGACCAACTCGGCGGGCAGCGCCCCCAATTCGAGGAAGTGCGAACCCCCTCCCGCCCGTCCTTACGCGCACACCGCACACAAAGACGAAGCGTGTCTACTTGGGTCTATGCGTGTGTGTGTGGGGCCTCCACTAGGTCGACTCAGCCTGAAATTAATACCTGGTGCGATGTGTGAACATCGCCACTAGGGAGACAAAGGCGACCGGGCGCGGTGTTGTCCACCCACCCCCTCGGTGTGCCGTGCAGCCTTCATAGGTGCTCGTTAACAGCACTTGCCCCAACATTCTGTTAAGGCTATAAGGGGGTTACTTTATATAATGCGTGAAGGTGTTTGTATATATCTGTCGGAACTCTCCTGCAGCTGTCATTCGACCGGGCGGAATCAGTAACTTGAAGCGGAGCGCTCTCGCATTGCCCTGAACCTTAATTTGGTTATGTTATCACTTCCTCCTCTCCCCTGCTACATTGTCCCCAAATTCCCTCTCCGCTCGTGTACCCTCTGTCTTTATTGGTGCGAACATAAAGCGTGTTTTCTTTAGATACCCAGGTTTAGAATCTCAGAGGGGCAACCGTGATTTGAAACGGAGACGCATGAGGTTAACACTTAACATAACAAAGGTTGTACGTACTATGTTGAACTTATTTCGAACCGTACATAGCCAGCCATGCTAATCGCGGAGGTGCGGGGAAAGGACAACAAGCTGAACACAAAAAGCAGTTCTAAACAATGAGTTTTCAACCTAGATGATTTAAACGTGCATAACAGCTCCCAGTGGCTTTCTAATGTAGTGTTTCTAATGACGAATAAACTTCTTATGATTTACACTGTTTATTGTAATACTTCTCTTTACACAGTCCTTAACACACAGAGGGGTATACGGTCCCCTCACCCGATACCCTAAGAAGGTACAGCCTCCGGACTTAGCATGACCTACACACAGGTCTCTTCCTAACCTAAGGAGGTACAGCCTCCTGTCTTGGCGGGACTTACTCACACGTCTACCGCTATCCTAGAGTCCTCCGGCTGGGACCTAGGGGAGGCTATCTGACCCACCGCTGGCCCGGTAAGTCTTGACCACTGGATACGCCGAGCCTTAGCCCTCAGAAGGGCTGGAAGGCTGGGTCCAGGGTCCTGGCTATCTTCAGCCCGCGCTTCGGTCTTCGTGTAGGGAGAGAACTCCCCGCGCTCTGCGCGGTCACCCTTCTTATACCCGTTTGTGGCCAGGTGTAACCAATCCCACATTCCCACGTGGAACTGTCTGATTGGTTCTTACCAAACTGTGGCTACGATCCACTTCACCTCGTCTGACCCCAACCGTTATTTACATAGGTAACGCTGCACTGCCCTTTGATACCTCGTGGCAATGCAGGTTACCGAACAGTGAGTAGTTAACACCTCTACACTAACATCGGAAGGAAGAGCGTTCCAGACGGCCACAGAAACGCATCTGAGAGCGCCGTGATGATGATGATGATGCGCTGACCGCCGTCTTTGTTCGGCGGACAACCAAAAGCCGCTGATGCTGCGAGGATGGCCGGAGCTCACGTGATTGATGGTTTATGCTGCTTGTGATACGCGAGGTGAGCTTGTACAAACTTGTACAACAGAATAAAACATTCGGTGATGCTGCTTTTGTGTGTTTTGAAGAAGGTTAATTGCCCTAAACGTCGCCTGGTATGTTTCCTTTTAAGGCCAAGGTGTTATTGACGAATGTGTTGCAGTCATTTTTGTAATTGAATTATATTCAACATGTTTCCGTTTACTTCAAACACGAAAGACAGATATCGATTGTTTTGGACGACAGGCCGTCCTTTGGAATATACATTTTAACAACGCATGCATTCTTATGTTATATTTATATAGCGCTTTACAGATTTTAAAAAGGGGTAACAAGAATAGAGGTATTTACATGGCAGGGGCAGTGCAAAGAGCCTAAGAGTGAGTGACTGTAACAGAGGGCACGTGGGGGTCACGTGGGGGCTACAGGGGAAAGATGGGACGGAGTGGAGGGGCGGGCGGAGGGAAGAGGACGGAAGGAGATAAGGAAGGGGACCGCTCAATATACTGGGGCAGTGCTGAGTCGCTGGGCAGTGCTGAGTCTATGGTGCAGTGTTAAGTCTAAGGACAGTGTTGAGTCTAAGGACAGTGCCGAGTCCATTGGCAGTGCTGAGTCCATTGGCAGTGCTGAGTCCATGGGCAGTGCTGAGTTTATAGCCAGTGTTGAGTCTATGGGTAGTGTTGAGTCTATGGGCAGTGTTGAGTCTATGCTGAGTCTATGGGCAGTGTTGAGTCTATGGGTAGTGTTGAGTCTATGGGTAGTGTTGGGTCTATAGGCAGTGTTGAGTCCATGGGTAGTGTTGCGTTTATGGTACAGTGTTGAGTCCATGGGTAGTGTTGAGTTTATGGTACAGTGTTGAGTCTATGGGTAGTGTTGATTCTATGGGCAGGGTTAAGTCTATGGGTAGTGTTGAGTCGATGCTTAGAATATGGGCAGTTTTGAGTCTATGGGCAGTGTTGAATCTATGGTGCAGTGCTGAGTCTATGGTGCAGTATTGAGTCTGTGCAGTATATTCTTGGTTCTTTCGGTAAAGTCACGTAGAAGGGAAACAATAAAATAATAAAAATAAAAAAACAATAAAATTCTCACGACATTTCGACTACAACACAAAACCACAGCAATAAAATTTTCTTTCCGTGGTTTTCACACCTGATGATGATTGCTTGTGTTGCAGTCGAAACGTCGTGCGAATTTTTTTTTATATTTTTATTATTTTATTGTTTCCCTTCTACGTGACTTTACCGAAAGAACGAAGAATATGAATCCCTGCAGTCACGAAAGCTTTAAATAAAAATCTATGTGCAGTGTTGAGTGTATGGGCAGTGTTGAGTGTATGGGCAGTGTTGAGTCTATGGGCAGTGTTGAGTCTATGGGTAGTGTTGAGTCTATGGGCAGTATTGAGTCTATGGTGCAGTGTTGAGTCTATGGGCAGTGCTTAGTCTATGCGCAGTGTTGAGTCTAAGGTGCAGTGTTGAGTCTATGATGCAGTGCTGAGTCTATGGTGCAGTGCTGAGTCTATGGTGCAGTGCTGCTCAATGCACAGGGGAAGTTGATTCCAGTGGAGGGGTGCAATGAGGAAGAAGGATCAAAGACGATATTGGCACAGGAAGAAAGAGGGACACAGTGAGTGAGATAGACAGATAAGATTTGAAACGAAGGGGACGTAAAAATATATAAGAGAGGCGAGATAGGGTGGGGCAAGGTCATGGAGATATTTAAAGACGAGTGCAAGGTAGTGATGCATTAACATTGATTAAAAACACCGAAGGTGCGTGCATTCAATTAAAACAGTATTGGCAACGCTCCCCATTAGCCATGGAGACACCACCACGAAAATTAGCGATCGTCTGCATGTGGGAACGATTACATTTGCTTTAAATCACTTTGTGAGCACAGAACCAACACACCAAGCGCCAACCAACAAACGGCAGGATCGCAGGTACAAGAATAGGTACGAGTTAAACACGTTTCTTGAAGTGAGCAGGGCTAGAGGGAGTTTTGCAGCAACACGCGACGACGGGAGGGAATTCCAAAGCGGAGCAGTGCGAGACAGAAGCAGGCGTGAAGGAGAGGTGACCTGCGGTGGGCGAGCGACTAGTTGTGACCTGTGGGGAGCGGTAATGTAGCAGCGGAGAGCGATCCAGGCGACCCACGTTCGTTAGCACACAAGTGGGATTCACACAAGTCGGCGAGTAGCACCTATGAAAGGCCGGCACGGCACACGAGGGGGTGGGTAGCCAACAACACGCCCGACAGCCTTTGTCTCCCCAATGGCGATGTTTACACACCACCCGGGTATTAATTTGAGGCTGAGACGACCTAGGGGAGGCCCATGACCGGTTCAGATAATCGTCAACGGTGTTTGGTGGCTGTGAGCGGGAATCGAACTCAGGTCGCCGGGTTTCGTGGAGCGCGCTTACCCGCTACCCAAGTGTGTTAAGCACTATTTGCCAAACACCCGCATTTGGCCACTCTGTCACCTGTGTGAGATAGGAGCCCTTTAGGACACGTAGAGCTGTAGCGTTTGACCATAATGTGCGTACAAGAAGCCGTTAACGCGCTGTTCATGTCGCAATCACTTTGGGTCAAGTTGACTTGTTGGCACTGCTGTGAAATCTAAAGATAGACGCATTAATGTTGTTTATCCAGGAATACCTTAATGGAAAGCCATACCGGAATGCCTTACTTGAAAGCCTTACCGAGTCGCCAAAATTCCAGGAGGCTCTTGCAGTGGGACGACCTTTGGCAATTTCCCTCTGCTAAGGAGTGTTTTGAGTTTCTGGGTGAAACCTAACGGCCTGGAGTAGACACGCCGTGAATACGTGTGGGTGGGACTACGCGCATGAGTCCACACGGACGGGTTTGTCTTTCGCTCACTCCATCAACACCCGTTGAGGTTTGTCCGCTTGTCGAAGACATACTCTCGGGGGTTTGACTCCACACAGAGATCAGGATTTTAACGTGAAATAACAGATTTTTTAAAAATCAATTCGGAACACGCATAATTATTCAACAGACATAAAATGACTGCAAGTAACTCGGAGCTCAAAAGCCAGGTGAGGGAGGCGGGAGGGTTGGGTTCTTTAGGTGTCTCTGCGAAGTGGGTGCGGAGTGAAAGCCGCTGCTGGATGACCACGATGACGGTGGTTGTGGTTGGTGGCCGCGTTCGAGACGGTGTCGGCTGCCGTGCCGAACCTACGCCCGGCAGTGGCCACGGCGTCCCTGGTGTAGAGACGAGTTTGTGAGTTTGCGCTTAAATGACACCGCAACTCAAACACGCTGGGTTGCAGTCTTTTATGCACACATTACATATATAAAAAGCACCTGGCGTCGATAAGGCGTGAAGACTGGGTCTGATAGATGTATATATGTATCTGGCACAACTATTCTGCAGCTGTAATTCGACCCAAGGGAATTAGTACTTGAAGCGGAGCACACTCGCATTGCCCTGCACCTCATCTTTGGTACTTTATCGCTTCCTCCTCTTCCCTGCTAGATTCTCCCTAGCCACTCGTCTTTCCTCCCTCTTTATTGTTGATATCATAAAGCGTGTTTTTTTTATACCCAGATTAAGAATCTCACAGGGGCAATGGTGATTTGAAACGGAGACGCAATACGTGAACTGGAACAATGGTTGTACGTATGTACTATGTTGAGCTTCTTTCGCACCATACGTAGCCAACCATGCTATCGCAGGTGCGGGGGAAGGACAACAAACTAAACACACAAAAAGGGGCTCTAAACGAAATTAGTTTTTAATTTAGATGTAAAAGTGTGTTGCTCCAGTGGCGTACTAACAATGGGAAAATGTGGGAGCGGGTCCACGATAGACCCGTGTAGGAGGGCCCCCAATAGGAGCGCCAGGACCATCATGATGGTGCAATCTAACAATACAACAAGCGCTTGTTAGCGAGATTATTTCATTGCGAGCGCCAATGAGGCCAAACGCACCACTTCTATTCTTAAATTTGAGAATACGGTATGTTCCGGAGACACGTGCCAATGTCTCATTTCTTTAGAACTGCTTTATGTGTTTAGTTTGTTGTCCTTCATCCCGCAGCTCCGATTAACACGGTTGGCTACGTACGGTACGAAAGAAGTTCAACATACATACAATGTCTAGGTCTGATAGCTACGGGACCCCCAGCAGTCGTGTAGCGTGGTTGGCATGGATCCGATGGGGCACCCCATCCAATGTCCCCTTCTTTTCGATGGCCTCTGGCCCATGAGGCCCCAGTGGTGCAGTTGCACTTCCTGCACAATCGACAACCAACACGCCACTGGATCCCAGGCCACATCTACATTACTTCTGGGAGGAAGTCCACACGAGTCGTCCTGCAAAGGGAACTTTATTGTTCCAGCACCGCCAACACGAGCACCATGTAGGGCACGCACACGGATGTTTACGGCGAGAATTCTTCCCCGGGAACTCCTCGCGCTCCGCCTCCCGTTCCCTGATATCCCTTCTCTCACTTTCCCACCAACGGGGTCCCCCCCCCACTCCAATCCCCTCGCTCCCTATCCCCACCTTTCTTGCCAGCACCTCCATCGCATTGCCTCTACGGGGCGTGGTGCCGTGTCCTCCACGTGACCCCCCCCCCCAGCCCGCACTCAATCCCAACCACGTGCCCCCCCCCCACCGCCCCATGAACTCCATATCTCACGTTGACTCCGTCATCAACACAAACATCAATGAGTCAAGCACTGAAAAAGCCAAAACATTGCAGTGAGTGTGAGGGCCAGGCAGGTGTTTTTTTTTTGGGGGGGGGGGGCGGTCACAGCCCGCTAGTCAATGCAACTTTCGCTCTACCCCTAACCTGAACGAACCAACTATAGACAACCAGCCACAAGCATTTGGCTTTCTACTCATCCTAACCATAACCAACGAGACAAGTATAGCCACGAGCGCTGTACTCGGCTAACCAACTCGCCACGAACACTCTCCCCAGCCTTTACCTAATGCTAACTGGAAAACCAGCGACTGGTACTAACTAGCCTAACCAAAAAGAACCAGCCAAACGGCCACCCGTATTAGCCTTCTCATTGAGCCTACGCCTCAAACCATAACCTCTTTGGCGCCTCTCTGATTACATCTTGTTAAACTTTTTGGTTCGTTTTACAGTTTCAGTATTCGTAGCGCAGACCTCTCCAAAAAACGGCGACCTGGCAAGGGGGCATCGAAAATATCGTCCAGAATAACCTAGCAGCTTGTGTGGAGGGATTGCAATGAATGGTTGAAATAATAGTAATGGATCATAATGCCCTCTTGACATTGATGGATTGAACGCGAACAGGCGAATTTTTTGTTACAACAGACACCATACAAACTGCTTCACTCATTGACCCGGTCACAAGTGTACATGCTTTGAAAACAGCAGCGGCTGAATGTGAACAAAGTTCCGTTCTCAAAAGCTTTTAAACGCGCGTTGAAAGTGTTCACGCATTAAGCTCCGTCAGACCGTCTGGTAAGTGAAATATGTTTTGAAAAGGAACACAGACTTGAGCATTACGTTGTATTTGCTGGTATGGACTTATTGTATAGAAAATCTGGGGGGGGGGGGGGGGGGGGAAGGAAAGATCGATCAAAGTGTGAGCCAAAACTTCGAGGCACAAACCCAGCGCTTAAAGGATTCTCCCCAGACGCCACGGCGTGTGACGTCACATCGCCGGCGTGGCTTGAAACGGAGACGCAATGTATTTTCGAGGACGAGGGTCACATTGGAAAATGAACGGAATTCATGCGGGCGCATAATTTCCCTTCCTCGTCCTGTTCATCGCCCTGCTTGCGGGCAAGTTGATGGACACCATGTGAACAGAAGCACGTCGCTGCGGATCGATGCGGCGTCACGTCGTCAATGCGCGAGGCTGACAGACGCGCGTGGTATACGATTGCGTGTCACTGCCGAGCAGTGGGGGAGTTGTGTGTGTGTGTTTGTTTAGAAGCGAATGCGAGCATGCTTGCATACAGCAGTGGCCGTTGAAGGTTGCAATATTGGATCAGGGCTGGTTGTGTAACAGTCACCATCGTAATATCAGTCCTCCAAACTGACCCTAACCAACTAGCCACTAGTCCTCCCACTGACAGTAACCAACTCGACAACCGCCCAATAACACCACCCTTATTTCTTATCCCGAATGTCGACAGGGAGCTCCGTGCTAGCTCTACTTAACTAACAAGCCAACCCGCCGCTAGCCCTATTCCGAGACCCTAACCCTTGCCAGCCATGCAACCGCAAATAGTCGTCCTTCTATGATCTACGAGCCATCCGGCCACGAGTACTAGCCCTACTCTGAAGCCGTATGTCTAACAGGCCATTTTAGTACTCACCACCACTGTCGTAACAATCCTGTCCGAAGCCAATACCCAACCAACCACCGGTATTTTGCCCCCCTTCCGATAATATGAATATAGCCACTCCTCTAATCCCACCCACGAGGCTTTGCTGGGGCGGTCTTTAACGTCTCGTTTGCTTTACAGTGGTTGGTGCGCTCGCCGCTGGGAGCGGCGCTTTCAAAGTCACCACTCCTCCCCGTAGGGGATCTGGCTGCGAGCATTAAATTACATTAAACTTTAGAAACTATCACAATTTTCACTTCACCTTCGAGTAATACATTTCCTCCTCACATCTCGCTCCCCCCCCCCAACACCACTAATCCCCGCGCCCCTACAGGCAACGGTGTGGCTGCCGAGTGTTTGGGCGGTGGTGCGAGCGAGCGAACCACCGCCGACACCCGCCGGCCGGAGTGGCCCAGGCGATGGGATATGAAGAAGGGGGAGGTGGAATTGGGCGGAGAGAGCGAGAGAGAGAGGGCCCATGCCACACACCCGAGGCCACTACCCTGAGCCTCTACCCGTCCCTCTCTCAAAGAGACCCATTAATTATCGTACATGTACGTGCACGACTCTTCTAGCGTTGGCGGGGTTGTAGGGAGATTATCCCCCCCCCCGCCAACCCTTCCCCTGCTGTAAGCTCACCCCTCCCTGCTCAATTATAATCGTCAAAAGACGCTGGGGCAATGTTTAACATCGGCGGTGGCCTTTCGAGCTTCGCAGGGAGTGAGAGCTGCAGCAGAACGATGCACGAAAACCAAAAAGAGATCGCATCTCTACCCGGTGTGTCGAGCAGATTTGTTTAAAGTTTGTTTGGCTTTGATGGTTTTCGTGGCCCCCATGAGTCTGTGTGTATTGTGTGCCCCTCACCCCCGTTCCCTTTGTAAAAAGTTCACGCCACGCGGGTCGACGTAAACCAGCACAGCTCAGCCGTGCTCGGGGCAGAATCTCAACACGTGGACTTCACCAAGCCTCACGCACTGGGCTAGCCCCCCCCCCTCCCTCCTCCTCGTACCTTCCCAGTCACTCCGCAACTTTCACCGCATATGAGTTTCTGCGTTGTGTGTGGTGAAGTATGGTCAAGCAACCCCCATGACCAGCACGGTGTGGAAGAGGCCTCCATCCAGCAGTGGACTGACGGAGGGCGAAACATGATTAATGTTGCCTTTGTTACGGGCGATGGTGTTAAACCGTCACGCGAACTCCGGTCGTCATCCTCGCAGCGGCTTTTGGCCGCAGCTATCGAACAAAGACGGCGGTCACCGCATCACGCACTTTCGGATGTGCTTTTGTGGCCGTCTGGAACGCTCTTCCTTCCGATATTAGGATGTCACTGGAGCGATGCACTTTTAAATAATCTAAATTGAAAACTAATTTCTTTAGAACTGCTTTTGGTGTTTAGTTTGTTGTCCTTCCCCCGCACCTCCGATTAACACGGTTGGCTACGTACGGTGCTAAATAAGTTCAACATACAGGAGTAAGTAGGCTTGTGCAGGACACGTCATGGCCAGAAGGGATGACGACGGGCGGTCGAGACTAACAATGGAGTGGCAGCCCAAGGAGGGAAAACAACTCCCAAGAGGCCATTCACCGTGGAGATGGAGCAATGTTGCATCACAAAACCGTGAGAGATGGCCATGGAATGGGGGGAGGCCTTCATCCAGCAGTGGAGTGATCATGGACGATGAGAATGACGAGTCCGGCTGGGCTACAGGGGGCACACGACGTGGCAGTAGAGCAAGTGGGCGCGTGGACCCAGCAGCAGCGGCGGCGGCGTCTTCGAGGATGATTCTCTCAACACGAATGGTGGATTCCCTCTGCATCCTTCAGTTATCTCCCACACAGGAGGCAAAACCCTAATCATATACTGTATATTATTAAACAACAACAAAACATACGCTTGGACAAAAATAAACAGCCAATTCACCTCACCCGCTCTGCCCTGTGGTGGCGTTGGATTTAATGAAGGTTAAAACTGCGTAATTGCCTGGACAAACAACACTTGGCAGGCTGGGCCATGGGGAGGAGTCAGGGTACGCAGCGTCCTTCCCGGCAGTGAACATCGCCGTTGACGTAGGTTGACAGTGAAGCCACCACGCCATATCGCGTGTATTCCTGCTATCGGGTTCATGCAGCACCCGGTAAACCCCTCCCCATAAAACGCTCTCTCCACCACCACCACCGCCGCCGTCGCTGTGGAGATCTGTACAACCTCAGTTGAATTACCGTTAGCGAAGAGAGGACATAGATGAAGACGCAGAGAGAAAGGTCAGGAACGAGAGAGAGACACGCAGAGCTATAGATACAGAGATAGACATAAAAGAGAGATAAGCAGACACATGGAGGCAGAAGTGGACGCAGAGACATGGAGAGAGATGGATGTGAAGAGAGACACAATCACAAAGACCCCCTCCCTACCATATAGCCTTAACAGACTGTTGGGGCAAGTGCTGTTAGCGAGCACCTATGAATGCCGGCACGACACACAAGGGGGTAGGTGGCCAACACCATGCCCGGTCGCCTTTCTCCCCAGTGGCGATGTTTACACACCGCACCAGGTACTCATTTGAGTCGACCTAGGGGAGGCCCACGACCAGTTCAGATAATCGTTACCGGTGTTGGCCGTGAGCGGGAATCGAATTCGTGTCACCGGGTTCATCGCGCAGCGCGCTAACCGTTGCACTACTGCTCCCCACAAACACAAACCACATGGAGAAAGACACAGGCAGAGATAGACAGAAACAGAGATACAAATATATACACGATGTGAGACGGATGCAGTGATACAGAGAGACATTGAGGCAGACACAACATGGAGAAACAGACAGGCACACACAGAGAGAGACACAGAGCCATACACGTGTCTCAGACACAGGTGAAACCTAGCACGTACAATGTGGTAGACAGAAATACCGAGACTAAACTTTGAAAAAATACAGAATTGGCCCAAATAAGTGGAGGTCTCTGTCTGCGCACGCACTCATGCAGAATCAAAATCTTTATTGAGACTGGAGGAATCCGATAAGCTATGAGGCTCTTTTTCCACAGATGTCCAGGATGGACAGGGGTCAGCGAGTTGCAACAGCAATTCAGCGAGTCACAACAGCAAATCAGCGAGTCGCAACAGCAAATCAGCGAGTCGCAACAGCAAGATCTATGGCGCTGACTACACAGACGGAATTCCAGTCTTGTGACAACTTAATTCAGCTGGAAATTATCACAGATGCTTGAAAGGGGAGAGAGCTTACGGGAGTCTGCGGGATCCTTATACTACCGAGCCATGGGGTGGGGGTGGTCCTAGTATAACCGCAGAGTTAATTCTTTGGATAACAAAATATGCAATAACGACCATGCGACTGACCCACCATGCCTCGCATGCCACGCGACATCCCTCTATCGTCCACACAGCATTGTATGTAGACCGCCAACAAGTCAAAACTGTGGTCCTATTATCTTTGACAGCGGCAGCGTGTTCATTGGAAAGAAACTGTACTATACCAGTTCCATACCTGTCAACCTATAGGATTTAGCCGTATTCTTATACAGGGAAGTTGAGTAGTTTTCAGGTCCATATGGCGTACAGCCGTTTCAATACAGGCAAAATGAAATAAAAATGTCTGTGTTTTCCCTTATGGTGGGACTTTGTAGGATGAACGTTGAAATGTATAAGGGCACGGAGTGACCAATCAGGTCTGAATTGGTCTGTAATAAGGTAGGGCACTGATAAGGGGTTGACAGACAGACAGGACCAACGCATAAACGCCTTCGACCCTTCGTGTGAAAGCGTTTCAAACTAATTAATCATCAGGACATTAAACGTAATAGAGGTTCAACGTTGGCCCAACGTTGGGCCAACGTTAGCCAACGTTGGGCCAACGCTGGTCCAGCATTGGGCCAACTGTTACCCAACACATGCCAACTTTGACCCAACCCAGTCAACGTGGAACATTGGGAACACTGGCCCAGCGTTGGCCCAATGTTCTACGTTGACTGGGTTGGTCCCCGTTGTCTGCTGCTACCCTGTGCCTCGCGGGGGGGGGGGTCTTCACGTGATCAGCATCGAGAGACAGTCTGACAGCTGCCTAAGGGCGGCATTGAATGAATGCTGCCCACACAGGCTGTTCTCCTATAACGGGGTAGTAGTTGCATTCCTAACGAACACCGCGTTATTGAACAACAAAAAATCTCGTTAAAATAAATTATATATAAACATATGGTAAAGTACAGTCCGCGATAGCACGTGAGAGATGCGTCACGTAGGCCAAACAAAGACCGAGGCACGTGGGTAGCATCTAGAAGCATCCAGCAGCATCCCGCTGGCTCATGCGATGGTACGCCCAGACAGCCGTACAACCGCCTATTCCTACTCGCGTGGCGTCATTCCGTTCACTCGATAACGTTTGGGGCCGTCCATAAATGACGTCACGCACCTAGAGGGGGGGTCAGACATTTGTGACGATGTGTGACGGGGGGGGGGTTAAGAAATGTGACGTCACATCAAAATGCGCAACTTTAAATATAGACAACACGTTCTACTTAATTAAATAGACTTTTTAATAAATGTTTTCTCCTACAACATCAGAGTGCAGCGCAACATTAAATACGCACTTCACTGGCAATAGTTTAAAGCGATATGAAGCATGTTTTATTTTTGGGGGGGAGGGGCAGAGCTTTATTACGTGATATTTGAGGGGGGTCTGACTTTTTGTGACGTCGTGTGACGAAGGGGGGGGGGGGTCAAAAATCGTCCAAAATCGTGTTACGTTCTTTATGGACGGCCCCTTTTACTTTTATCCACTTCGCATCCGCGCTTAAAACAAAAATGAGTTCCCGAATACATTGATCCTCACATTATATCCAATTGGCGTTATGAAAACAAAACGCGGAGGAGGCCTCTACCCTTTTCTTTGTAAGCGGAGGAGGAAAATCCTCGCTTCAAGCCTGCAACTCACCGTTTTTGTCCGATGAGGTTTCTCATCGTTTACAGAAGTGCCAGCATTTGTCCTTAGACTTTCATGGGCTCTAATTGCCTTCCGCCACCCGCCACCCCCCATCAACCAATGCCAGATTATCTCTGTAAACGATGTACAAAGCGCATTTTTGGCTGGTGGAGAAACAATTCTGCAGAGTATTTTAAGTGTTTCATCAGTCTGACATTGTGAAACGTATCCTCGTGTGTCATTTCAGCAACTCATCTCCTTGAGCCGCACACAAACGGTAGGCGCAAGGGTAGATAGCGATCGCCTGTTGTGACTCTTGTTGTTGTTGACATCCACAAATTCGTCAACCACACGAGAGATGTTGGAGAACGATTCATTACACCCCCCTCCCGCCAAGCTTCAAAAGAACCATGGATTGTTGATCCGAGTCTCTTTCACAGAGCTCTAATTTAAAAGTTTATTCGTGATCATCAGACGTGACTTTTTGTTTTGAGTTGTGAATTTGCCGTTCTTTTTTGCCGTGTTATTTAATTTTGAACTCGTTCTTCCCTAAAAAAAAACACATCAAGGAACGTATTTAGCTTTAACGGGCCTCTCTTATATTTAACCAACGACTTGAGTCTTGTTTGTATTTGACAAGCACGGTGGTGCACGAGATGAGTGTGTGGTGCCACCGCAGCGGAGCAGCTCGGCCAGCGCAACCCTCTGTTTGTACCCCCCCCCCCCCACGAACGCACGCACGCCCCACTAAACTCTCGCATGCACCCCCGTAGGGTCTCGAGGAGGGATCACCTGGTACGGTGGGTTTTCACCCGAGGACCCCATTAACAGGGACGTTTCCCCGGACCAGGACGGTTTCCCCGGACCAGGAAGGTTTCCCCAGACCAGGAAATTGGCTGAGCCCCCCAGACCGAATTACATGGTGCCCCCCCCCCCCTAAAAGGGGGCATAGAGCTTTACAGGCCGGCCGCGATGAAGCATACACAACACGGGGGGATGGGACCTTCAGCCAGCACCCAGCGGCAGGGTAAACAGTAGGGTGGGAAGGAAAAGCAGATAAGAGTTGATTTAAGTTGGAGGGAGCGAGGGGGTTATCGATGAGTCAACGGCGAGGAACGCAGGTACAGAGACAATGGGAAGGGAGGGGATGACGCGACCCCCCCCCCCCCCCCCCAACGGCCAGAGCGCTCAAAACGGCTGTAAAGAGGATTCGATTGGATGCGCAGGATGACGTCATATGACCCGGGGGTTAAGGGGCTTTGGAGGACATAAAGGAGCCGGAGGGGCAGATTGAATCAGAGTTCTTCTGGAGTGGCGGAGAATACCAGCCACCCTCAGCGTCCGTGGGACGCCTGCAGGGTGCAGCAGAAAACAATTGCCCAGGCAAAGTCTCCGAGGCGGGCATCTTCCCTAACCCCCATCGTGCAGCTGGAAAGGTGGGTCAGTACGTGGGGGAGGGGGCCAATTCATCCCAGCTCGCAGTCAGCTCGAGCTTGGAGGATAGACGCACTCTGCGACGGCTAGGTGATAGGAGGTTAGGCGCTGTCCGAAGGGTGCTGGCTGGAAGAGACCATAAACACGGGGGTTCACTATTCGCTCCGGGAATAAACCCTTAGCACAGACTGACGTTGTGACGCGTGGTGCATGTGTGTGTGTGTGAAGAGCGGTGGGACAGTGATCGGCACACGACGGTGTGTGGATGACTTTAATCAGTATATGCACGACGCGCGCGCACATACAATAAATAATTAAAGAGGGAATTAAAGAGGGACGCTTGACCGCGACACGAGCATAGCGCGCAGATTAATTAATTGATTCCGAGCACCGTTGGTTTGTTGACACAACGGCTTAGTGGAAATAATTAATTAACTCTGAACAGCCGCGCGCGGCGAGTCAAACAATATTACGTAATCCGTGCGGTTAGGACGCACGAGTGGAGGTGGAGGGGGCAGACGTCGGCTCCCACCCGCTCGCGGAGAGTGTGGAGGGGGAGATCAGCCCCCACCTAATGGGGAGTGATGAGCACCAGCACGTTTTGTCTCTCCAGTGGTGACATTGGCACGCTTCTTTGGCAAGTCGTTTAGGGCGAAGTCGACTTGGGGGAGTCCCAGGTCACACTGGATTACAATTGCTGTTGGCGATGTGCTTCACCTCGACCGTCATCAATACAAAGGCAAAGATCCCCATATAGCCTTAATATGCTGTTGTGGCAAGTGCTGTAAGTTGAAGGCCGGAAAGGCACACGACGGGGTAGGTGGCCGCCTTTGTCTCCCTAATGGCGATGTTTACACAGCGCAACTACCATCACCGACACCACCACTGCAACCATCACCAATCAAATCACTACCAGAAACACCACCACCAATATAACCAATACCACCACCGCCATCATCAGCATTACCAAACAAAGACAAAGGTTCCCCCTATAGCCTGAGCAGACAGTTGGGGCAAGTGCTGTTAGCGAGCACCTAGAAAGGCCGGCACGGCATACGAGGGGGTGGGTGGCCAGCACCAAGCCCGGCCGCCTTTGTCTCCCCAGTGGCGATGTTTACACACCCCACCAGGTACTCATTTGAGGCTGAGACGACCTAGGGGAGGCCCATGACCGGTTCACACAATCGTCACCGGTGTTGGCCGTGAGCGGGAATCGAACTCGGGTCACAGGGTTCGTAGCGCAGCGCGCTGACCGCTACACCACCGCGCGCACCAGCACCACAAACACCACAACCATTACCACGACGAGCATCTCCGCCACGATTATTACCATGACTCTAACCACCGCCATCATTACCACCACGACACACACCAGTATGAGCATTATTATCAAAGCCAGCATCGACACCACCATTACCATTTTACAATAATCACCAATACCACCACCATAAAACACCACGACCACCACCCTCACCACGATCGGTCATCGCGACCACCAACAACCACGACTACAACCATCACAACTACCACCAATACAATGACCACCACCACCAAACACGAGCACCATCGCTCCAGCTACACTACGAGCATCCCCATACCCGAACAACACCACGGCACACAACCATCAACCGCCATTCCCTATCACTAACCACAACCACCACAGCCACCACAACCACCACAG
Source organism: Petromyzon marinus (assembly GCF_048934315.1). Lineage (NCBI taxonomy): Eukaryota > Metazoa > Chordata > Hyperoartia > Petromyzontiformes > Petromyzontidae > Petromyzon > Petromyzon marinus. The sequence goes on along the minus strand of NC_133690.1, from coordinate 16,999,947 downwards.
CCACCACAACCACCACAACCACAGCTCATGGGGCTCTCGCAGCGCGCACGGGGCGGGTACCAACAACATCATCAGCAACATCATCAGCAGCAGGAGCAACAAGTTCGCTTCCGAGCAAGGAGCGCGTCATTTCTCAATAGCCTCATGCATCATGAATGAGGAGGGAGTGCCAGGGCGTTGCTGCCCGCCAATGGAGCTGCGCTGCTGGGAAACACACCCCAACAGCCCTGGAAGGGAGCTTTTTTTTGTTGCTGCTGCTGCTGCTGTTGCCCGGTGGTGCTTAGCGCAGGCTGTCATCGACTTGAAAGGGCGGTGTTAGACTTGTGCCACTCGCTGCTTGACTACCCAACCACCAGCATTACCTGCCACTCGCTCGCGTGGTTGAAGGTTTGTGTGTGTGTGCGTGTGCGCGTTGAGCAAGCCCAACCGTGAGATGAAAAGTCGTCTTCTCTGAGAAGTGTCGCGGATGAGACGGAGGCAGCGTCGCGGGCAGGTTGTGAGATAGCCAGGTGAGGCGAGCCAGGAGGCGAGAGTGATTTGAGTTGCGGTGAGTGAGTAACCCAGCCAGCGAGTGAAGAGTGAGTGATGAGCGGAGGAATGTGGCAACGGCGCTTGGCTCGGGGAGGCATTGATATAAAAAAAACTAACAGAAGCAGCAGCAGCAACGTTATTGTAATAGACGACGTTTCGAGCAATAACCCTTCATTTGCCTATTATGTGTATATTAGTTTTTTTTATAACAGTGGTATTGAGGAATGTGTTTATTTTTTGTAAACTTTTGCTTATGCACAAATTCAACGCAGTACTGTAATCATCGTCGTCATCTGTCGTGTTCTATCCACTGCTGTGTGAATACGGTCCCTTGCGGTGGCGCCACGCTTCAATCCGTCTCGCTCCTCCTTGCACGCGAGCCGATCTCGCCGTCGCTCCATCTCGCGCGGTGGTCGTCACCCCCTGGACGCCTCCTCCCCTCCTTTGCCCGCCACTCCGTCGCCAGCCTCGTCCGCCAGCCATTGGCGTGTCCCTGCCTGCCTGCCTATCTGCCTGCCTGCCTGTCTGTCTGTCTGTATGTCTGCCTGCCCGTCTGTCTACCTGTCTGTCTGTCTGTCTGCCTGTCTGCCTGTCCGTCTACCTGTCTATCTACCTGTCTGTCTGTCTGCCTGTCTGCATATCTGCCTGTCTGCATATCTGCCTGTCTGCCCGTCTGCCCGTCTGTCTGCCTGTCTGCCTGTCCGTCTACCTGTCTGTCTACCTGTATGTCTGCCTGCCCGTCTGTCTACCTGTCTGTTTACGTATCTGTCTGTCTACCTGTCTGTCTACCTGTCTGTCTACCTGTCTGTCTACCTGTCTGTCTACCTGTCTGTCTGTCTACCTGCCTGTCTGCCCAAGCCCCAACGACCGCTCTCAACGGCCACCCCCGAAGTCTCGACCTCGCGTCCGTTCTCCGATCCGCGCGTCCCGTTTCTCTCTCTCGGTGCCCACATCTCCACCGTACCGTTTGTGTCTTTTCAGCTCTTGATGGAATTGTCTTTGGTCAGCGTTCACGCGCCGTCCGATCCATGCCATAGCGGGTGACGTTCACTGATTGAATACGGCTGTTGGTAAGGTGCACATTTGGTATAATGAAAAAAAAGTGTAATGTATATATCAAATTCAAAGTCTCCGACAGCAACTCCAAATCGCTCGTCCCTTTTGCTCACCGCGCGTCTTCGCCACGAGTCAGCCCTCCGCAGAGAGAGAGAGAGACATCCACGCACGCTCACACGACGATCGTCTTTCCAATTGCGTCTTTCCGACAATTATTTTTGTTCATTTTGTTCGGCGGATTTCGCTGTGCGCTACGTGCTGCTTGCGTGTTGTTTACATGAGCGAGTCATACTTTTTTTTAAGAGCTACCATTAATAATGAACACATGCATACGCGGGTGTCGTATTAAGGCTACGCGCGCTCTTTTTTTCTCTCGAGGGATGGCTGCTCCTCGCCGAATCCCGACTCTTCTTGGTTGCGAGCCTCAGATCGGTCTCTCGCGTCGAGTTGTTTGGTCAGTTCCATTTTTCAAGAAGTCCCCCGTTGCTTTTCTTCCTGTGCGAGTCTCATCCCCTCGTATCTGCGCGGTGCGGTTTCTCCGGCCACTGACCACGTGAAGCGAAGCACACTTTGAGCGATGTTGGTCAAACATCCCGATGTAGCAGGACCCTCCTAGGAAGAGCCCTGAGACTCCGTGAGGCTTTCTAAGATGAGCATAACTCTTCGCGAATTCCGCGGAATATAAGACGCCCTCCTCCCCACCACCACCGCCACACTTATTTTAAAAGCAACATTTGAGGGTGCGTATTATTATCCGGTGGCTGCGTGTTTGCGTGTGTGACCAGATTTGGATAACTTTATTGACGCGGGGCACGTGTTTGGGGGTGCGTCTGGTTTTCCCGAGCGTCGTGCTGGTGCCCTATGGCCGAGGAGCGATCCCTTGCGGAGACGTCATCACTATCGTTATCTTAATCATTATCGTTATCTTCATCACTATCGTTATCTTCATCATTAACACCATTACCACCACACCCATCATCGCCCTTATCATCATCATTTTTGTAGAAGGAAATAAATGGCAGCAATTGAAAACCAATCACCAAAACGAACACATTTCGGGGTGCGTCTTACTTTCTGATGCGCGTTAATAATCTGCAGAATGCGTTGTCGGTGTTGCTCGACACGCGACGAGTCACGCGCAATCCCTAGCGAGTTGACGATACTCACATGCGTGGACTATCGTTGGGTCCGTCTCGCAAAGCTGGGTCCGTCGCAGAGACGGACCCAGCTTTCCTGGATTCGTTATTAAGTCGTAACGATGATCAACCAGTGCCGGATTATCCCAGCAGCAAAAGTAGCAACACAAGTAGCTACGGGCCCGCACATTCAAAGGCCCCGCGCTAAATGCTATCAAGCTGTCAATTCCGGTTCAGTGGTTCTGCACTTGCTCTATTACTACAGTACTATACTGCCTTCAACTTTTATGAACGACTGGGTTGTTTAAGGTTAGCGATTTGTCGTATTATCTGACTGTATAGAAAATGAAAACATACAATTACTTTACTATGCAAGTTAAAAATTAGTTTTTTTCATGTGTGTGTTTTTATTTATATAGGGCCCCTTTATAACATCATGCTACAGGCCCCGCACGAGCTTACTCCGGCCCTGTGATCAACAGCTGCGTGTTGATCATCATGGGAGTGTTTGTCCATACTTCACCACGCTGGCCGGCGCAGGTTTGTGAAAGTGTCGGGGGGAGGGAGACGTGGGTGGGTGGGTGGGAAGCCCAAGGCCGGAGTTCAGATACAACTATCGCCACTGACGTCCTTCACCTTGCCCGGGAATCAAACTCAGGCTGCCATACTTCACGACGCCGATCAGTGCAGGTTGGTGAAGTGTGAAGGCAGCATTGGTTCAAATAAGACTCGCCACTGATGTTAGCCGCGGCCAGGAGTTGAATTGAACGCCTGCGTTTCATAACACAGTTTGCCAGCCACTGCGCCACCGCTCCCCCCTTACATTGTCACGTCTCTCATTGTTACAGGAGTCTAGAGTTTGTCCTGAACACGTAATTAAACGTAAAGGCGGCCAGGTAGATTTATAATCCAGCATTCACTGATTGACTCCAAGACAAGACAAAGAGCCCCCCCCCCCCCCTGTATAGCCTTCACGGACGGGTGGGTCAAGTGCTGTTAGCGAGCACCTTTGAAGGCCGGCACGGCACACGAAGGCAGATGGGTACACAGCACCACGCCCGACACAACGCACCTGATTCTTATTTGAGGCCGAGTCGAACTAGTGGAGGTCCAGGATCGGCTCAGATAATCGTCACTGGTAATGGCCGTGAACGGGAATCGAACTCGGGTGACCGGGTTCACTACAGTCGTTTCCTTATCGCTCTTCTGTCGCTACTACCGTGGTGACCTGTTCCCGTGAATGTCACCGATGGATTCCTCCACGCGTGTTGATGACTCGAGACAGTCTACTAGACTGTCTCGCACACATCGTTCTGTGGACTTCTGGTTAACGGAATCATCTTCGTGTAAGTGTGATCGCGTTTCTACCGGACTGTTTCGTCTCTGCCACACCGTTATAACAAACAAAACAACTGCAGGTCACAACACAACAAAGACAAAGATCCCCCGCGTAGCCTGTAACAGACAGTTGGGGCAAGTGCTGTTAGCGAGCACCTATGAAGGCCGGCACGGGCACACGAGGGGGTGGGGTGGCCAGCACCACGCCCGACCGCCTTTGTCTCCTCAGTGGCGATGTTTACACACCGCACCGCGTACTCATTTGAAGCTGAGTCGACCTAGGGGAGGGCTATAACCGGTTAAGATAAACGTCACCGGTGTTGTTCGCGAGCGGGAATCGAACCCGGGTCGCGAGGTTCGTTGCGCAGCGCGCTAACCGCTGCACCACCGCTCACCCACTGACTCACCTCACTCACCTACCACACCGCAGGTAACCTCACCTCTGTATCTGCTTATCCCTCGCACTGCTCCACTTTGTAATTCCCTCCCAGCGTCTCTTTACCCAAAACTATTCGAACAATAACCTCGCTGACTCTCGCGAAACCGCGTCACACTCTTAAATTATACTTCAAGTACCGTTTTTTTCCGATCGCTTAACGCGTTGGGACTTTGGACCCGTGCCAAGGAATCGTGATTTTTTTTAAATATATATTTGTTTTAAAGACGCGCACAAATAGGAAGGTGCCTTTTCTATATTTATTGTTTTGCAGGAAACAATTAAAAGATAAATGATCGCACAGGCCCACGCCGTGTTGTGCTGACACGTTGCGTTTTTGTTACACGATCGACATGGAGCCATCATCACTCGCAAAGACGAAAGCTCGAGGCTGTCTGTCACACCTGCTGTCACCAATACCTTCACAACAGTTTCACTTCACCAACGCCCAGAATCAGACAGTGCACAGTTTCAAAATAAAAGTTGCAACTCTCCCGTAGCGCGTTTGGTCTGCACGTGTCGCTCAACACCCTTGGACAACAGTAGCACACCCTTGCAAACTATATGTTCCATTCTAGATTTGAAGCTTTCGTGACTGCAATGATTCATACTCTTTGTTTTTTTTTTCGGTAAAGTCACGTAGGTAAAGTAAAATAAATGAAAACTTAATTAAATCACGACGTTTTGGAGGAAACACAAGCTTCCGTCTTCAGGTGGAAACCGTCACAGCAAAATTGTTGTATGAAGTGAAGAGAGCTCTAAGAGACCCGACATTATATACAGGTTAAATTGAGCAATCATTGGAAAGATGTCATCAACCAAGTCAAACTATAGCCCTCCCCTAGGTCGACTTTAGCTGCCTTATAATTGACATTTCTTCCAGTTGGTCGCGCTCGTTTTCGACAACCGCTCGCCATCGCCTTTCCGTCCCCCTAACCCCCTGCAGCATAACAAAAGGCGGCTTAACTTAGCTCCCCCACAGCTCTTCCTGGCTCCCCCCCCTTAACCTGTATATAATCTCGGGTCTCTTAGAGCTCTCTTCACTTGATACAGCTATTTTGCTGTGACGGTTTCCACCTGAAGACGGAAGCTTGTGTTGCCTCCGAAAAGTCGTTATTTAATTTAGTTGGTTTCATTTATTTTATTTAACCTACGTGACTTTACCGAAAAAAAAAACAAAGGATATGTTCCATCTCGTGGTATTCGTAATATATTTAGCTTCATGAAAACTCTCCTTTACTGCGTCCTCAAATCCCTAATCTCCCATTAAACTCCACGTGGTGCAAAATGTTTCCTTCTGTCAGACTCCTCACCCACAACCGTAACCAAGACCACGTGTCTCCAGTAACCCCAATCACTCCACTGCGTTTCAATCCAATCTTGGAGTCATTTCAAGATGGTATTCGCCCTTCTCAAAGATGCTCCGTGAACTCGCTCCTACCTACATTTTCCCCTCGTCTCAAAATACTCGCCTCCACGCACCCTCCACCCTCTCTCTTCACTCTACTCCCCTCCAGGCGCTCACCTACATCTCCCCTCTCTCGTCTCACCCAACTCCCCTTCACGCACTCTCCTCTCCGCTCAGTAGAGGTAGACCACCAATTTTCCTTTGCTGCACCCAAGAGTCTGGAATTCACTTCCCCCAGCCTCAAGCCCTTCCTTTTTTTCCCATCTCCATGTGACTGCCTCCCTCCCCCTCTCTAAAAGTGAATAAATGAGTCCACTGTGTCTGATGACGCATTTCGACGCCGCGTCTGTAAATCGCAAGCTGCAATGCGAATGCAAAGCGCACCCCGCGGGTCACCCCGTGGGTCACCCCGTGCGGGAAGTCCTCTGACTCTTTGAAAACGTCGCGTGCGTACTGTGGGTAGACGTTTAATAGCGTCGCGTGATTTCACCGTTCCCTCTTTTCAACTGCAGAGTCTCATTGTTATTCGACGGATCTCTTTAATGCAATACAGCGCCTCGCTTTGCTTGGCAGATCGTTTGTGGCGGGACCGGTTCCCGCAGGCGCGTGAGGTTGCTTATTGGCGGCGTCAGGCTGATGGGAGCGACCAATGCAGAGATCCTAAATAGCCCAATAGCTACAGCTGATGACGGGAAATTGATAGCAGCCTGTGAATTCTAAAGAGGTAAACCACGTTGGCTGGGGAGGCTTATAACCAAGTTATATTTGTTATTTGCATCATTCTTATCGAGCCGTAATATCGCGAAGGCGCTGTGTATCAACATACACGTGTAGCCTGCAGTAGATTCACGGTTGTTCTGTCACCACTACGCTCGGTTGTTCTGGGAAAGCCTCGCTGGGAGTATCAAGTCTTATTTTCAGTATGGTCCTGCCACGTGCTCGCAGTCGGGTGCGATGTTGCTGCGATGTTGCTGCTGCTGCTGCGTGTTTCCCATTGAGTATATTTATAGGTATTTATTCTAGCTTTGGGATGGTTTGGCGAATACCAGTTATAGTACATGCTTTTTTCTTTAGCGAAGTTGCGATGTGGCTCCAACCAGTTGAGTTAATGATGTATGACCGGGGCGACTTCTGCCAACCACGGTTAGGCCTGGGTGACCACAATTCATTTAAACCACAAGGTCGTCAATGGCCTGCAGAGAAAATAAATGTTTTAATGTCCTCCTACCCACCTCCAAATAGCACGGTCGGCTTCGTACGGTGCGAAATAAGTTCAACGTACACACGTACATGCTGCCACGTCGATGCGTCCCGCCTCCACCAACCCGCGCGGACCAGCCTGGTGAAGTATGGTCAAAAATAACCCACGACCCGCGCAGGGGAGTTTCTGATTTGACACAATTGACGCTTCCCTGGGCACAGTACAGTGATTACTTTCATTACCGTATTCCCCGGTGTATAAGGCAATTCAAAATGTAAGACGCACCTCGCAACTTGTGGCCCATGTCATTAACAAAATACAAATTTGGATTATAAGACGCACCACAAAATTGGAGGCGCGGTGGGGGGGGGCGTTAGATAATCCTGAGAATACGGTTGTACTTACACCAAAGACAAATATCCCCCGTATAGCGTTGGGTCAAGTGCTATTAGCGAGGAGTAGCACCTATGAAGGCCGGAACGTTACTCGAGGGGGATGAGTGGCGAGCACCACCCTCGGCCGCCTTTGTCTTCCTCGTGGCGATGTTTTTCCACACCGCACCAGGTACTCATTCGAGGCCGAGTCAACCTAAGGGGAGGTCCAGGACCGGTTCAGATAATCGCCACTGGTGTTGGTGGCCGTGAGCGGGAATTGAACTCGGTTGGGCTTAGTTTGTAGAGCAGCGCGCTAACCGCTGCGCCACCGCTCCCCGTTGTCTTCACGTCCCCCACAGTGACAAAGGAAGGCTATTGTTACCCACACAAAGCCAACGTTGTTCGCCGTTGTCTTGCCTGCCACGATCAAAAAGCAATATAGGAACAACTCAATTCGGTCTCCCCCCCCCCCCGCCACCCCCACATACATATGAGAGATGTTAAACGACAACCGCGAAAAACCGGTAACCGTTTCAGAACTGATCACCGGTTCCAAAAGCGAGGAACCGGTTAACCGTTTCCAGTGGAACGTGGGCGGCGTGGCACCGATGGGGACCTGCGAGCGTTCGCGACGCCAGAGGCCGCCCCACCCCGCCCCGAGTCGCCGCGGGGTGACTCGGGGCGACTCGGGGCGACTCGGGGTGACTCGCGGTGACTCGGGGCGACTCGGGGCGACTCGGGGCGACTCGGGGCGACTCTAGAGAAACCCCTCCAGGAGGGGTATTTGGCCTACTCTTCCACGCTGGCCGTGTTGTGGGAAGGGGCTGGGCGTACGAGATTGGTCATGGAACGGTAGTCGAATGAACGGACGATCCCCCGGGAGGAGACGGAGCGATGAAATCAACTCCGGTGTTGAAGCGACGTGGATTGTGTAATCCACTGCTTTAGTGGAAGCCTCCTCCCCACGCCGTCCTCATCCCTACCGAAGTTTGCCGTCACGTGACAAAGCATGGACTCGCGGAATTGGCCAAACATCCCAGTGCGGGACACTCACGAAACAAAGTCTCGAGACTCTGTGAGTTATTTCCTGTCTATGCACTCGATTACCTGAGTTAGATTCCCAGCCATGTCTGACATCATTGGCGGGCGACAGCTAAACCGGTCCTACAGCACCCACCCCTTCAAAAACCCGCACAGAGAATCGTGGTGAAGTATGGTCAAACAACGACGGACACGACGTGGGAAGATCTTCGTGTAGCAGTAGACTATCTAAGGAATGCACATTATTCCTATTACAGTATGTAGTTATAAGTTAATACGTGCGAATACACACACGTATCAAACATATCAACATTTTGGTCGTCTGCCTCCCTCCCTAATTCCCTGCAAACTATTGCTCCCGACACCGTCACCATCACCACCACCATGCATGTCATCATCATCTCGCATGTCATCGTCATCCATACCTTGTCATCCATACCTTGCACAGCCACTCCTCCATCCTTCCATCCATCCATCTTCCCCGCCGCCTCTCGCAGAACTCCTGAACCCGGAATCCAACCCGAACGGGCCATGTCGTTTCTGAGCGGCGGCGGCGGCGGTGGTGGCCTCGAGTCGGAGCTGCGTTGCTGCGTGTGTCTCCACGTGTTCACGGAGCCAGTCACTTTGCCGTGCGGGCACACCTTCTGCCTCGACTGCGTGGAGGGCTGTTGGGCAGCCACCATCACCCCCTCGTCCTCCTCCTTGCCGGGCGGCACTCCGCGACTCGGCCGCTGGCTGCGCCACCCCGGACGCGGCGCGCACATGTCATGTCCGCAGTGCCGGGCCGAGTTCCCCGTGAAGCCCCCGCTGCGTAAAAACGTGCTGGTGTCGCGCCTCGTGGAGCACCTGGAGGCGGCTCCGTACCAGAAGATCGGGCAGTGCGACACGTGGCCCGGCGGCACCACGGAGGACGCGACGGGAGGCCGCGGGGCCGCCGGCGGCGGTGTCGGCGGTGTGGGCCCCAGGCGATGCTCCCTGCACGGGAAGAAGCTGCGCCTCTTCTGCAGGGACGACCGCGCCTGCGTGTGCACGGCGTGCGCAATCGTGGGCGCGCACTCGAGACATCACGTCACGGACGTGCGCCAGGAGTTCGCTCACCTCGTCGTACGTGATGATGATGATGGGCATGGTGATGGGCATTCGTTTTTGTGTTGTTATTCAAGAGCCCAGAATACAAAGTAGATTCTGAACAGTGGGGGGGGGGGGACGACAGCAAACACCGTGTTAACAAACCCGGAGCGATACACACTCAAGATTAGGGACCGACTGGGAGCGCTGTACAGTGTATGTGAAGGGCATTCATTTCATTGGGCGGTCGTTCATCCGCTGTGTGGTCCTCCCCGCTTGCTGTGCTACAAGCAAGGCAGGTAAACGCTCTCACGGTCCCATGGAACTCGGTGGGGGGAGGGGGGCGCTCTCAAATGATATTTACGGGTGCATGAAATGCCAGCTGCTGTTCAGATTCTAGTAATCAATCGTGGCTAATTAACGTAAGCCAATTAATCTCTCTCATCTACGCTGCCTATCTCATCTGCCATCTCACTGGCATCATATAGATTGAAAGGGCCCCTTCCCCAATTCGTTTTTCTTCATATACAGAGCCTTCGATGAGCACAGGGTGCGTGGATACCTGGGCAGTGGGCGTGGCTACCTGGGCAGTGGACGACGCAACCTGGGCAGTGGGCGTGGCTACCTGGGCAGTGGACGACGCTACCTGGGCAGTGGGCGTGGCTACCTGGGCAGTGAACGACGCTACCTGGGCAGTGGGCGTGGCTACCTGGGCAGTGGACGACGCTACCTGGGCAGTGGGCGTGGCTACCTGGGCAGTGGACGACGCTACCTGGGCAGTGGGCGGCGCTACCTGGGCAGTGGGCGTGGCCATGAGCAGTTGGCAGCGTGGTAGGGCGTTGGGATCCGCTCGCCTAAAACGCGGAAGAAAGCCAATGAGCGTCAAAGGGCGGCCTAATATGGGTGCTTTTTGATCTACCAATTATGTGACAGGAATCACTTCACCGTTAAATGTTTTTATTCAAAATGTCACAGCTTGATCCATGCTCGAGCACTTCTCGTGAAAAAATTGGTCGATTCCCGTCCCAGTATTCCTTTAATATATGGATACAGCCACGCCCAATGACTCCATACATGGGCCTAAAACATGAACATCATTTATCATTCATTCTGTCGAGGATTCATTTTATCCTGCTGCACCGCGCGGTGCTAGTGGATGAATGGGCGTGGTCATGTAAAAGTAGGCGTGGTCATGTAAAAGTAGGCGGTGGCGACAGACGGGCAGGGGCTGCCACCTTCACCATGTGACCCTCACCGCTCACCAATCATAAACTCACATGAGCCTCACCGCTCATCCGTTTATAGTTTACACAATGTCACGTATTTGTTTTGTTTACCGTGTGTCTCCACCGACTGATGTACAAAAGGATTTCTACAAAGAGAAGTTGAAGAGGCTGAGAGCGAGACGCGGAGAGACAGAGGACGCGATCCGGCGCACCCGGGAGCTCTTCACCGTGGTGGAGGTGAGAGCGCACGTGTGGGACGAGAGGAGCGGTGGCGCGGTGGTTAGCGCACCACACCGCCAATCCGACGAGTGCTGTCCGAACCGCTCCTGAGTGCCTGGTGCCCGTGTGTGTGAGCGTCGGCACTTGGGGGAGACAAAGGCGATCGGGAGGGGGTGTGCACCTGCACGTGTCAAACACAAACCAACAACGTAGATAGGTTCAGAGAAAATAACCAAAAACTAAGACGTTTCGATATGAATTCCTGCAGTCACGAAAGCTTTAAGTCAAGATACAAACCAACAAATAATCAAACCGTGCACGCGAATTTCAATCTCATCCCATCCATTGGATCTGCGGCGTTTCTCTTTTTCCCTTCATGAGGTTGACTTTTCTAAACTTTAATCATGAACTGGTTCTGGCCCTCGTGCGGGCTCGACTGACATCAGAAAGCGAATATGACATTTGGTTTGCGTGCCACAGGGCCAGCATTAACGCAGTTCGTCTGACTGTTGGCTTCACGTGCATTTATCGCTTAAAAATGTTTCAAGCCGTGACATTTGGCCCCGCACCCACGTAGTCATGAACAAAAAATGCCCTTTTCTTTAAAACTGTTAAACGGTTTCGGAAAGACGCATCATCCAGCATCCCATTAAAATACCACCCTCGCCCCGTCGATTTAAGTAAGCACTTGCATAATGTTCTGAAGAGTTAGTCGATTGGCAGGTCGCCTTTGGAGGGGTGAAGTGTGGGTACCACGTCCAGCATGGAGGACTAGGCCAAAGTGCCCTGTCAAAGGGGCTCCCTAGAGCACTCTTGTGGCGAGACCTTCCGCCGGGAGTGGCGTGAATGAGTGAGGAACGAGAATGAGTGAGGAACGAGAATGAGTGAGGAGCGTGAATGAGTGAGGAACGTGAATGAGTGAGGAGCGTGAATGAGTGAGGAACGTGAATGAGTGAGGAGCGTGAATGAGTGAGGAACGTGAATGAGTGAGGAACGAGAATGAGTGAGGAACGAGCGCGGGCGCGAGGTGGATTTTGACATCGCGTGACCGTAACGAGGGAGCCTTCATCCAGCAGTGGATAGATCATAGTGGATAATGATGATGCACGCATGTACCTGCGTGTATGTTGCATTTTGCGCGCGCGTGTGTAGGTCGCGCGTGTGTGTAAATGAGTGCCTGGTGCGGTGTGTAGTAAACATCGTCACTCGTGAGACAGAGGGGTTAGGGCGTGGCGCTGGCCACCCACCCTCTCGTGTGCCCTGCCGGCCTTCAAAGATGCTCGCTAACTGCACTTGCCCCAAACGTCTGCTTTAGGCTATGCGGGGGATCTTTGTCTTTGTAGGTCGACTCAGTCTCAATTGAGTACCTGGTGCAGTGTGCGGTAAACATCGTCACTCGTGAGACAAATGCGACCGGGCGTAGCGCTGGCCAACCCACCGCTTCACGCACTGTCCCGGCCTTTCATAGGTGCACCGCCTGCCCCAACAGTCTGTTCAAGGCTACACGTGCGGTAGCGGGAGGACCACACCTTGGCCTCTGTTTGCGTGCGCAGCAGGCAAGCGGCGCCCTGCAGGCCGGCTGCCGGAGGGCCTTCTCCCGCATGAGGCGTCTCCTGGCGGCGGACGAGGCGGCGGCTCTGCGCTTCTTCCGCGGCGAGGAGAAGCGCGCGCTGGGTGGGGTGCGCCGGGCCGAGTGGCGCCTCCGGGCACAGGCGGACGCCCTGGACAAGGCTCAGCTGGAGGTGTCCAGGCTGCTTCAAATCGCCGACCCCTTCGAATTTGTGCAGGCGAGCGGCAGAGATCAGAGAACTATTTTTATTTACTTTACGAGCGAAGGCCCGCTGAGCTATGGCGCTCTTATCCAGAAGTGCCCTGGCCACAAATGATAGATCAACGAAGTGGCCTATCGTGTGGAAACTTATAGCAGCCAAATGCTTTGAACGCACGTTGATTCTAAATGTGGAGGGAAAAACCGGAGGACCCAGAGAAAAATCCACGTGGCCATGGGGAGAACATACATATTCCAAATTTACAGCAGGTGTCAGGGTCGGGACCAAACCGACGACCTCCTGCATACCAGGCGAGGTAGTTAACATCTCCTAGCCACTGTGGCGCCCTGATCTCACCACCACCGTGCCTCACAAAAAAAATACAACAAAGATAAAGATCCCCCGTATTGGCTTAACCAACTGTTGGGGGCAAGTGTCGTTATATTGAAACCCTACGAAGGGCGGCGACAGCACACGAGAAGGTGGGTGACCGACGCCACACCCGCTTTGCCTTTGTCTCCCAAATGATGACGTCACGTACTGAACCAGGTGCTCATCTAAGGTTGAGTCGTCCCAGGAGAGGCCCAGAACAGCTACAAATATTACCACCTTTATTGGTCGTGAGTAGGAATCGAGCACCGGGTAGCTGAGTTTCGTTGCGCAGTGCGCTAACCACTGGGCCACCGCTCCCCACGCCATCCACACACCCTCGACCCTGCCACCGGTCCAAATGAGACGATGCTAATCTCTTGAGTTCTCTCCTCGTCAAACAAAATAAACCTGAAACTCGAGGCTTGAACTCGACCCACGATACAATCTCAGCACTTTCTACAATGACACTCGTGGATATTTTAAGTCACGTTTGATATAATTTTGCGTCAAACTAGTACACGTGTCTTAGAAAGGGGGACCTTGCCTCTAATGCATCTTGCAGTTCACCAGCATTGATTCAAGCAAGCCTGCCTCTGCTGATGAAACTGGTCCAAGTTCGCGTGTACGGTACTCAATCAATGCTGTTGAAATTACTAATTCCCAGAGGGTTGTGTCATCGATAGGTTTGCATAGCGAATAGTTGTATCGTATATGGGCACAACAGATACACACGAATCATTTGCTTTAACGTGCCGATTTATGTACGCAGGAGATGCCGCAGAGGGTTTGAAGTGGTAACACGTTGAGGTTGACATCGATGACATGAAGCCAGCCGTCCGTGCTGTCGACTCTTCTGCCCCAGCTCCAGTCCAGGCTCAAGCCCTGATCTTCTGCCCAGGGCCGCCTGCTTCTCGATCAAATAAATCCACCCAGTGTCGCCGCACAGCGTCTTGAGGGGCGGTCTCGTTTCGCCGATATATAATTCAACATTTTATTGCATAAATAAAATAACTTTATTAGTTCTAACCTTTTGCACGTTTTTGTTTTTGTTTCATCCACGCAGGTTCACAGCTGCAGCGTAGAAAGGTACGCGTGTGTGTGTGCGTGTGTGGGAAGGTACGCGCGTGTGTGCGTATAAAGGTACGTGCGTGTGTGTGTGTGTATAAAGGTGCGTGTGTGTGTAGAAAGGTGCGCGTGTGTGTGTAGAAAGGTGCGCGTGTGTGTAGAAAGGTGCGCGTGTGCGTGCGTGTGTGTATAAAGGTGCGTGCGTGTGTGTGTAGAAAGGTGCGCATGTGTGTGTAGAAAGGTACGCGTGTGCGTGTGTGTGTGTATAAAGGTGCGTGCGTGTGTGTGTGTAGAAAGGTACGCGTGTGTGTGTGTGTAGAAAGGTACGCATGTGCATGCGTGTATAAAGGTGCGTGCGTGTGTGTGTGTAGAAAGGTACGCGTGTGTGTGTGTGTAGAAAGGTGCGCGTGTGTGTGTGCGTATAGAGGTACGTGTGTGTGTGTGCTCTTGCATCACTCTCCCCTACCCACACCCCCCCACCAGCCCTCCCCCCCACCAGCCCCCCCCCCCCCCACCCCCTGTGGGTTCATCCGCCCTCTCTTCAAAGGATAATTGGAGGGGTTACTGGGTGACTCCGGAGGCTAATTGTGGCCATCCAATCATCACCCTCCTCCACAGCTCTAACTTACCCGATCCCTTTCCTGGCGAAACTAATCTCGACTTTAGACTTAGAAGTTGCTAGAAACTGAAGCAATGTGTAAGAATAATGCCTCACAACAACGCATATTGACGGCCTTGCATACGATGCCGCTTGTTGCAACAAACAGGGCGTCCATTGTTTAGATGGAGTGCTCTTGCCAATAACGTCTGGCAAGCCAGCTGCATTTGTCTAACAAGTCTGATTCTGCTGATGAGACCCAGAAGGTCGAAACCGGTCCAGAGTCTACGTGCTTGAATGCTGCTGGGTAATAGTGATCCGGAAAGCCGATAGGCGATGGACTTGATGTGGTCACGCTACACGGAGGTCTGGTGATATGCGCTTGACGCGTGATCAACACAAAATAACCCTGAGCGTCGTGGAGAATAATATAAATAAGAAGATGAGTAGACAATTTGTCTCCATATATCTGCCTCTCCAAATGAATAGTTACAAATATAACAACAACCGCCATTCGCCACTAAGTGGCGGTAACGTCACCACGACCTTGCACAGATCTTTCAAGGACAAATATAACACAACCCATCGGACCCACAGCTTTCTGGCTTGCACACAACCTCGATAGCATCGATTCAGTACGAGCAAAGTCTACACGCAGCATTTCATCAGGCTTGCTGCAGTGTAATTGGTTTAATTGTGCCATGGTGGAGAGATGTTAACTACCTCGCCTGGTATACACGAGGTCGTGGGTTAGATCCGGACCCTGACGCCTGCTGTATATTTGGAGTTTTCATGTTCTCCACGTGGTGGCGTGGATTTTTCTCCGGGTCCTCCAGTTTTTCCCTCCACATTTAGAATCAACATGTGTTTAGAGCATTTGGCTGCTATACATTTCCACGTGGTAATCCACTTGGTTAAGCTATCATTTCTGGCCAGGTCGCTTCTGAAAAAAGAGCGACGTAGCTCAGTGGGCCTTACCTGGTCAAATAGAAATAGTTAATCGTTTAGTTTAATTGCGAGACGTATTCGTGATGAGCCCTCTCCTTTGCTCCCCGCTGCAGGGTGGACGCGGCGCTGGGAGCTCCGCTGGAAGTGGACACT
Source organism: Petromyzon marinus (assembly GCF_048934315.1). NCBI lineage: Eukaryota > Metazoa > Chordata > Hyperoartia > Petromyzontiformes > Petromyzontidae > Petromyzon > Petromyzon marinus. The sequence goes on along the minus strand of NC_133690.1, from coordinate 16,984,008 downwards.
GGGGAGGCGCGCTTCAACAAGGTCAAGGTGCGCATCGTGGCCGAGAGGATCAGCACCTTCACGCGCCGGCTGGACGAGTGGCACGGCCTGCGGCCGGTCTTCATGTGTGAGTCGCCACGTTCCTCAACGCTCCCTCCGCTGCCTCGTGTCCGCTGCGACATCGCCTGCGACGGACGAGCCCAGAGGGCGCGGTGACGCCGCGTTCAAAGTTGCGCGCTCGCCGATGTCGCGTGCGACGGCGGCGTCGTCCCGTGCGCCAATCGCGCCGCATCGCCGTCCCGTGCGTCGACGCTCGCCTCAGCAGCGCGAGTCTATACGGGGGAACCTCGATCTTTGCCCGCGTGCGTGCAGATGACAAAGACACGGAGCCGGAACCGGACTCGGCTTTCCGCGAGCCGTCCTCGCCGCCCGCCTTCCCTTCCTCGCCGGGGCCCCCGAAAGATCTCGCCGTGACGCGGCACGACCCCGACCCCGACCCCGACCCCGACCTGGAGGCGGACTTCGCGGGGCCGTCCCGGAGCGCCTCCCCGCGCCGGGTCCCCGCCGCGGCGCCGCCGTCCCCGTTCCCCGGCGGGCGCGTGGCGAGCGCCCTGCGCGGGGTCCGCTCTGGGCGCCACTACGTGGAGGTGGAGGCGTGCGTGAGCACGTCTTGCCGCGTGTGCGTGCACACGGGCGAGGGCCCCGCGGAGCGACGGGAGGGGGCTCCGCAGAGTCCCCTCGGCCCGGCGGACCCCGCTCCCGGGGCGGGGGTCTGCTGCCTCTTGCTGTGGGACGAGACGCAGTTCCTCACGGGCGATCAGCGGCGCCGGCGGCAGCAGCAGCAGCAGCCGCAGCCGCCCCAGCAGAACCCGCAACAGCGGCAGAATCAGCAACAGCAGCAGCAGCAGCAGTTGGTAGAGACTGGACCACTGGGACCTTCGAGCCTTCTCACCATCGGGGTGTACTTGGACTATGAGGGCGGCACCGTGGCCTTCTACAATGGGTACACGATGGCGAGCCTCTACACGCACCACGCTGTCTTCACGCAGCCTGTCAACATCACATTCTCCGCCGGCGAAGACGCGTCTTTTGCCATCGTCTAGCGTAGGTGAGAGGTGAGGGGTCTCGGGCTCAGGGTTCCAGCGCTTCGTGGTCCATCTTTCTCCAGATTTTAAACACAGCAATGGATGGGATGGGTGGGAGAAAATGGAAACGTCTTGACAGAAACGGGAGGATGGACAGAGATGGATGGAATATTTTAATGAAGCATACGGTTGCTAAATCAAGCTGCATGCAGTCGATATTAAGCGGCGATGATGAAGTTCAAGCGAGTGAAGTTGCAAAGGGAAGAAGCTGAAGAGGAAATTAGGTCCCCGAAAATGGGCAAATGAGCAGGAATTGACGTCCCAGGATAATTATTTCAACAGGGAGGGAGACTGTAGCAGTGATTTACTTACAAAATAGCAAAATAACAGCTGGGAATGAGGAACATGGCTAAATCAATGGATGCAATCAATAATAATACTACGAAAAACTAACACTTACAGATGGCGGCATAAGTATGAAGAAAACGAGCCTCATCAGCCACCATCAGTCAAGCATTATTCCAAAGAATATTGAACTCAAAGCAACACGCGAAGCTCTAAATAAAGAAACATGAAGCAAGTTTGTGGAGAAGCGCAGAGCTCCGCAGAGCAGATGTTTAATCTCTGCACCTCGTGTGGAAACATCACGCGGAGTCCGACACCGTGATTCGATCGCTTCGAATCCTTTTGGCAGAGTCTGACAAATAGCACTGCGGATCAACACGGGGCAGCAATAACCTTCCGAAAGCATCACCAGCACGGCAGAAGCCTCCTACTTGAATGTTGTTTGTTGTTGAAACTCGCTGACCTCGTGCCCCTGCTGGGCATCTGTGAAAAATAAGTTTCATAGCTCATCGAATTCCTCCTCTTCCAGTCGAAATAAAGATCCTGAATGTGAGGAGCGCGTCTGCTGGCCAAGTGGCGTGCAGCGGCTCTTGCATGAGATGGCGACGCCCGCTCCGTCTCGCCGGCGCTTACTCGACCCCTATCGAGCGCCCATCGCGGCGAGGTACCGCATGGCGATCGGTGAACCGCAGCGGGGGCGACCTACAAAAGATCCGGAGGAGCCGACATCAACGACTTACGCCGCAACCCCCTCGTCCAAGCACGAGATGGAGACCGGCGGAGAGTCGAGAGACGGCGGCGTGCACGTGCGTGAGTGTGAGTGTGCACGCGCGTGCGTGCGTGTGAGTGAGTGTGCGTGAGTGTGAGTGTGCGTGAGTGTGAGTGTGCGTGAGTGTGAGTGTGCGTGAGTGTGCGCGTGCGTGAGTGTGCGCGTGCGTGAGTGTGCGCGTGTGTGAGTGTGCACGCGCGTGCGTGCGTGAGTGTGCGCGTGTGTGAGTGTGAGTGTGCGTGAGTGTGCACGTGAGTGTGAGTGTGCGTGAGTGTGCGTGAGTGTGCACGTGAGTGTGAGTGTGCGTGAGTGTGCACGTGAGTGTGAGTGTGCGTGAGTGTGCACGTGAGTGTGAGTGTGCGTGAGTGTGCACGTGAGTGTGAGTGTGCGTGAGTGTGCACGTGAGTGTGAGTGTGCGTGAGTGCGCGCACGTGAGTGTGAGTGTGCGTGAGTGTGCACGTGAGTGTGAGTGTGCGTGAGTGCGCGCACGTGTGCGATCGAGGTGCACGCGGCACCATGACGCGGGCGGACGACGAACTCGGGACAAAAACGACATCGTTGAAATACCTCGCATCAAAGGATACGGTCGGTGGGAAGATCTACTGGTTTTAGTTAACATCGTGAGCCTGGAGAGATGCAAACACCTCCATCGTCACCGAAATACATCGTTCCTAGGTGCCCTCTTCGTTATATCTTTCATGCGCGGATTTGAATGGTGGTCATCAACATCAGACACGCAGATTGATGGAGGCGATGGAAAGTCTTTTCTGTTGCAAACGTCCGCATGTCCCCATTCAGGAAACTATCAAAACAAAGAGGTCCGACGAGTAAGGGAAAACGGAGAGGTTGGCGAGCGTGAACGCCTGTTGTCTGTCATTTAAAAAATTAGAAATCTGAATTGGTGTGGGCTTACCACGACATTTGTCAGATCCCAGCCAAGGCCATCGGATAGGGGACGGCCGATGGCAAAAGACAGCGAGACACGCCGGGTAAGAACTGGCTCGATAACATCGCGGCATGGACCGGCCCAACCCGCGAACGTCGATTAATCACTGCCAAGGACAGCACAGGATGGCTGGAGAGATAACGTCCGGTTAATACGGTTGGCTACGCACAACACAGTGAAGACACCGCCATCGCTCGGGTGACGGGATCAGGGGAGAAGAGGACGACGATCGGGCGCGAGCGATGCTGCTCGTTTGGCAAGAGTGAATGGAGGTTGCCAGATTACAGTTATGCAGTGATGACGCAAGAACCGCGTGGGTTAAGACTTTTAAGAAGAAGCTGCTATTGTGTGCAATGTCCATAATCTTCCATCATTAAGGCCACAATCACTACAACATTTTGATTGTGGTAATTAGCATCTTCATTACGGTCCCGACCATCGTGAGCGTGATCGCCATCGCGCTCATCTTGGTCGTCATCGTCATCACGGATATCATAATCATCATCGTTATTGTCAACATACTTGCAACCAGGATTACAGTTTTCAGTTTTTTTAAATTTTGGTATAGCCCTGTGAGCCATTCGGCTCTTGAATCGGGTGCAACCACAACAAACAAAAAAACAAAAGCACGCCCAAGAAAAACATCTTAAAGTGACTATGTGACTATACCATCATCCTTATCGTCAACGCGGTAGTAGTTATAATACTCATCATTCACTATCATCTCAATCACAGTCAGTATGAACATCATGGTCATGATCGGCGGAATAAAATCATCGCAGCAGAGGGGCGCGTGCAAACGTCATCACCCGCCACTGTTTTGGCGGCCCAGCCCGACGTAGCGGATCGAGGCCTCAATTCGTACCTTTACTCTCCCAGAGGGCACTTTAACGCCCCTAATGAGTGGGCTACAACAATGTCTGACGCGCGTGACAGTATAATTTGGGGTGAGATGCCTGATGCGTCAAAACAATCGTTCTGCTTAATCCCGCTGCTGACTTTGAGAGGCTCCAAGCGTAACCTTCGCCGAAGGCTCGCCGTGACTTTATCAACAAAACGGTGACCCGCCCCCTGGCTAATGCCCCCTTCATTCACCCGGGCTATTTTCATCGAGTCAACATTTAAAAGATATTTTTTTTAAATGCACTTAGGGAGGAAGAAACTTGGGCTCCCCATAGAAAAACCATATGAGGGGGCAACACACTGAACGTTCCACACAGATGGATTCAAGAATCCACTGGGCCTACTGCCGTATTTGTGCCCATGTCGCAGCCCAGTTACTTTTTGGTAACTAAAAAATAAAATATATTTTGTTTAGACGGTGGCCATATCAGGTTGTTGGGGACCTTTTTAGTGACCATATCTTATTTTGTTTACACGCGAGGGGCATTTAACATTGCGGGCTCAATGTCCCCCCCCCCGTGCGTTCCTTCAAAGTGACGCAAAAGTGTTCATTTGGCTTTCCCCAGGACGATTTCTGACGATTGATGATTTTTGTTATTTTTTCCATCGACGTGGCTTTACCGAAAGACCCACAGAATGTTTCCCCAAGACGTTCCTCTGCCGTATTTTAGTGGCCACGGCCATTGCGAGACTCGCTGTTATCCCACGACTCTCGCTGTTATCCCACGACTCTCGCGGTTATCCCAAGACTCTCGCGGTTATCCCACGACTCTCGCGGTTATCCCACGACTCTCGCGGTTATCCCACGACGACTCTCGCGGTTATCCCACGACTCTCGCGGTTATCCCAAGACTCTCGCGGTTATCCCACGACTCTCGCGGTTATCCCACGACTCTCGCGGTTATCCCACGACGATTCTCGCGGTTATCCCACGACTCTCGCGGTTATCCCACGACGATTCTCGCGGTTATCCCACGACTCTCGCGGTTATCCCACGACTCTCGCGGTTATCCCACGACTCTCGCGGTTATCCCACGACTCTCGCGGTTATCCCACGACTCTCGCTGTTATCCCACGACTCTCGCGGTTACCCCACGACTCTCGCGGTTATCCCGTTAAACCCGCTCAGCTCGCAGTCCGCGTGACAAAGTAAACCGTAGCATCGCCGCAATGTAATTCATTTGTTTTTCTTTTTTTACAGCACGATAGGAAACAATCGTTTTTCACGACATGACGATTGTCGCAATATTACTTTCGAGTAGCTTTATACAATTTTATTTCACGTGTTTTTAATAGTGTTGTTTCTGTACTCTGCCGTCCTTACAGGAATCCAAAAAATATTACTATATATGTTCTCCATTTCTCTCGACATGAGCCTGCCATATATCTTGCAATTATTGCAATTTAACAATCTGTAGCGGTCATAAATGGACAATGCTGTTACTGTTCACATTTGGAATAATTTAATAAGTAACTATGAAACTGAACATGTGAAATTTGCAACATGCTATCGACAACTGCACGAACTTTTGCAAAACACTCATATCATGGGCAAAAGCTCATTATTTGAAACTTCAATTATCGTGCTAATTGGTTTTCTCATAAATATCCCTGTAATGAGTTTAAAATGTCAATTAAAAATGTAAACAAACTATAAGAAATTTCCCGCACCTCCGATTACCAAGGTTGGTTATGTGCCGTGCGAAAGAAGTTCAACGCACAACAATAATCAGCCCGTAACGGTATTTTGCTAGACCAGGGGCGGGGAACCTTTTTTCTGCCAAGGGCCATTTGGATATTTATACAACATCATTCGCGGGCCATACAAAATTATCAACTTAAAAATTAGCCTGTCATATTTGGTCAAACATTTTTGTGATGGCTGGAACTGCTTCTCTTTGGTGAGGCGTGTGACGATGTTAGCTGGTATTGATGATGTTGTTGCTATTCGCAACTGCTTTTCCAGGTTTGCTCCTAGATTTATTGAATTTCGAGTCCCGCCTGCGGTTACCTTGGCAGAGCCAGACACCAAATGATTTCGCGGGCCTCATACGGCCTGCGGGCCAGACGTTCCCCACCCCCGTGCTAAATGAACGACACGATTACTGGTGACCCGAAAAATAGTCGTGAGACTAAGTCGAGGCTTTTCCTGGGTGAGCACGCGTGACGCTGGACATCCGTGAAAAAGAGCTTTGTAGTTCATCGGATTCCTCCAGTATAAATATTCTGATTCTGGGAATATTATTGTCGTATCCCGGGCAACCCCAGTCAAAGAGCTACTCAAGGCACTGTACCTATAACACAAAACGTGAGTTTATCAAGACTTTGTTCATTTAAACACAATTGTTTTTGTTAATCAATGTGGGCGAGTTTCAATTTCTGGTTTTTCGCGCGGAAGTAAATTGAAGGCATTTAAGCGAGCGTCAACGTAACATTGCATTTGATCGGACGATCATAATAGTTTTTTTGGGTTTGATCACGTAAATATAAATGTGTCGTTAAACCCGCCACCACCCGACACAGCCAACTAGTAATGTTTGTCACGTAAACAGAACATGCCAATTCTTTACTTGTACAGCACACCGGTGTGTTCAAGAGCAAATCCATAACATTTACAATCTGAGTACGACGTTTCGCCAATAATTACAACTAGCTTCATCAGGCGACAGCCTGATTTATGGTGAAGGGTTTAACGACACATTTATGCAATCTAACCAAAAAACACCTGTATTTTGAATATTGGTCAAGAAAGCCTACGTGTTAAACGTTGTTATGTTTGTTTTTTTAAAAATCGTACCCTGAGTTTTCCCATCTCACATGGAGGGCAATCGGTTAACTTCTTAAAATAGTACAACAACAAAATGATAGTTCACATTAATTTCAGCTCAAATACGTGTATTATTAATAGATTAATATGAGAGTCTATACTTAACAACCCTTTGCAAATTCATTGCGAGATGAAGGCCTTTAGAACTGCTTTTTGTGTTTAGTGTTGTCCTTCCCCCGCACCTCCGATTAGCACGGTTGGCTACGTACGGTGCGAAAGAAGTTCAGCATACACACGTTGTGTGCTGTGGGGGTTGTTTGACCATACTTCATGCTACTTGGTGTGGGTTGATGAGCGGGCGTTGGGGTGGGGGGCGCGTGGTAGGCAGCACTGGGTCGGATCTCACTCGCGACCAATGATAGCTGTGGGCCAGGAATCAAACTCTGCCGATGGGGTTTAGGGTGCACAACGCGTTACGCTGACCGCTGCACCACGACCGCACACACATAATAAACAAGACAGGATTTTTGTTTGCTCTTTCTTATTTCACCTGGTGGGTTCAATTAAGATTTATTTGTTTTATAAGCTCGAGTCATTTCTTTTTGAGACATTTAAAGACAACGTCTATATAGCTCTTGTTTGAGCAAAACAAAGTGGGAAGCCCAATTGCCGTAATGGCATTCATGACCGATTCCAAGGCTTAACTTTTTTCATGGAATACTTTTGCGAGGTTCCAAACCACCCACCTACCTCGCTGCCCTATATCGGGAGGTGATGCGACGGGGGAAACATCAATATGACAGAGGTTCGTGCACTCATTGGTGACCAGTCTAAGCCACGTTTGAGAAGCTGGTTTAATCACGGGCGGATGAAAACTGATTTCAAACCCAGCCTCTCTGCGTTGCCGGCTCAATGCAACTGACACAGTTTTTTTTACTGCCGATTCACCCAAACGTCCAGTGCCTTGTGTTTCTTTATGGTACTGCCTTCCATTGTGCTGTTCCACGTCAGAAACAAAACGGTCTAAAAAAATAAAGGCAACATTGACCCATGGAGAGGGTGACTAGACTGTTTGGGAAGTGCAGCATTCTAGCCAAGCGAATCTTAGCCCTGTCCCAAACGAGCCTCCCGTGCAAGCCCTCCCGCCGAACCAACCAACTAGCCACGAGCACTGTGCTAATGCAATTGACCTTAACGCTAACCAGCTAGTCACTAGTACGAGCCATTTCACTGACCCTAACCAACGAGCCACTAGTACTAGCCATTTAGTGACCATAACTAACTCGCTACTAGTACTAGCCATTTCACTGACCCTAACCAACTAGCCACTAGAACTAGCCATTTCACTGACCATAACCAACTAGCCACCAGTACTAGCCACCAGTACTAGCCATTTCACTGACCATAACCAACTAGCCACTAGCCATTTTACTAACCATAACCAACTAGCTACCAGTACTAGCCCTTTCACTCACCCTAGCCAACTAGCCACTAGTTCTAGCCCTTTCACTCACCCTAGCCAACTAGCCACTAGTTCTATCCCTCTCACCGACCCGAGCCTGATGCAACTCACCACGAGTACTGTAATCAACCCCCCCCCCCCTAATCTTATCTCTGGCACTCTGTCAGGATCTCTTTCACAGTTTCTGTTCTCTTTTCAATCTTGGCTCGATGGGCCTTGCCCCGAATAAACTGGCCGACTGAGCTGGACTTGCCGGCGTGTAAACATCACCATTGGGGAGACAAAGGTGGTCGGGCGGTGGTGCTGGACGCACCGCCCTCTCATTTACCATTTCAGACCTTAGTATGTGCAGTGTGTGATCAGGATGTGTGATCGATACGTGTGTGATCGATACGTGTGTGATCAGTACGTGTGTGATCAGTACATATGTGTGATTGGTACGTGTGTGATCAGGATGTGTGATCAGTACGTGTGATCAGTACGTGTGTGATTAGTACGTGTGTGTGATTGGTACGTGTGTGTTCAGGATGTGTGATCAGTACGTGTGTGATCAGGATGTGTGATCAGTACGTGTGTGATCAGGATGTGTGATCAGTACGTGTGTGATCAGTACGTGTGTGATCAGGATGTGTGATCAGGATGTGTGATCAGTACGTGTGATCAGTACGTGTGTGATCAGTACGTGTGTGATCAGGATGTGTGATCAGTACGTGTGTGATCAGTACGTGTGTGATCTGTACGTGTGTGATCAGGATGTGTGATCAGTACGTGTGTGATCGATACGTGTGTGATCAGTACGTGTGTGATCAGTACGTGTGTGATCAGTACGTGTGTGATCAGGATGTGTGATCAGGATGTGTGATCAGTACGTGTGTGATCTGTACGTGTGTGATCAGGATGTGTGATCAGTCATGTGTAATTGGTACGTGTGTGATCAGTACATGTGTGTGATCAGTACATGTGTGTGATCAGTACGTGTGTGATCAGTACGTGTGTGTGATCAGTACGTGTGTGATCGGTACGTGTGTGATCAGGATGTGTGATCAGTACGTGTGTGATCAGTACGTGTGTGTGATCAGTATGTGTGTGATCAGTACGTGTGTGTGATCAGTACGTGTGTGTGATCAGGATGTGTGCGACTGTTGGGCAAAGTGCTGTTAGCGAGCACCTCTGAAGGCTGCCACGGTGTGTCCAGAGAGGCGGGGATGGTTCTTGTGTTTGTGTGGCGGGGATGGTTCTTGTGTTTGTGTGGCGGGGATGTTTCTTGTGTTTGTGTGGCGGTGATGGTTCTTGTGTTTGTGTGGCGAGGATGGTTCTTGTGTTTGTGTGGCGGGGATGGTTCTTGTGTTTGTGTGGCGGGGATGGTTCTTGTGTTTGTGTGGCTTTTGCTTGGCCTCGGTGTTTGGGAGTGGTTGTGATTTACCGAGCGGCTTTCTGAGAAACTGTGCATGTATTAATGTGGTTTACGCAAAGCTGTGGCTGGCTCATCTGTCGCGATTCTCCAGTAACACGGTGTCTTCTGTAGGGATGCCCTGGGGGTGCAGGGGGCGGGTTGACCTCCCCCCACAAAACAACAACAAAGCAGAAAATGCCCCCCCCCGCATCGAATGAATTCAACCGGTTACATCTTGTCCTGAAATATAAATAAAACATTTACATGCGCCGACTGGTTTGTAAAAATGTTATTTTATTCTTAATCGTACATTTATATCCACGTCTCGGCAACCACAGCACGTCAAGACAGTAACTGTCGAGCGCGTGACGAACGGTTCAACAAATCTAAGGCAATCGTGACGTGAAAAAGAAGATTTGTTCAATTTTTTTCCATACGATTCAAATAAAAAACACTCCCTAAACACACGTAACGGCAGCGGCTAACTGGCGAATCGTTCCCGGTGGTGGCTCGGTCACTGCCAGACAGACAGGATCTGGTGAAGCCCTCCCTATGGTGAATAGGGAACGATAGTCGAATACAACACGAGAATTTGCCGCACAGCCTTCCACCACGAGGCATTGCAGACAACCCGACTGTGAATGGTGGATGCGCATCAAAGCACCGACCAGGCTCGACCCCGCTTAGCTTCTGAGAAGTGCACTCTGGGGGTGGGGGTCTGAGTGATTTGATGGTATGCGTGGGAACCCAATTTGCATTTTGGTCTTCGGCTTGTCACTTTGCATGCTGTCGACTTCTGGCTCTGTACGTGGACTAGGTTATACACCGTTATCACCCGCTCCTCGAGACAAGAGGCGCAGTCTCTGCTCTGCACATCCCACACGTACACTATTACATGGTCACCGTGTGGCACGCAGGTTAAAAGAAGTACGTTTACAAAAATAAAATTCGCGTTAACCAAATTTCGATTCCAATTGCGCCCTTGGCGTCAACGTCACCAAAGAGTCCGTTTCAGAACCCTCGCAAAGTAGGGCATCGTACCAAAAAACAAAAAAGGGTCATCATCCCCACGTGCTTGAGAATGGTCCCGCAGAAGGTGCTGTCACAGAACTGCTTCTGATATCCCTGCACATGACCTTTTATCCACACCGGAGGGACACTCCACTTACCGACGCGTCCTGCTGTAGAGATATTCATTGTACGATATTCGGAACAAAAAAAGTAGAAAAATCACAAAGTTTTAAATGTTTTCCGAAATTATTGAAAGAGAAAAAAAACACCCCCCCCCCCCCCAACCAAATGTGTGCAGTTATTGGTGACTCGGCTGAGATCATTCGCTTCGCTAGAGCAGCTAAAAACCCGGATTGTAACCCAGGATATGTCGAGGGAACCAACTCGGCACTCTCATCTCTGAGCCACCCATGCAATGGTACAGGAACGAAACTAATGATGATTGGAAACCCGACAGAAGGAGCAACGTTTCTGGCGCTTAACCCTCTACCCACAAAATTATCCCGAGGGTGCACAAGTACAAACATCTCATTCATTTAAATGAGATCAGAGTCTATTACAGGGGTGGCCAAACTTGCTGACCCTACGAGTCGCATGCCACAAAGACTCTGAGCGGGGTCACAACGCGGTGGTTACGGTTTGATCGTACCGGGTTTTAGGGGCGCCACGGTGGCGAGATGCCAACTGCCTTGCCTGGTATGGAGGAGGTTGTGGGTTCGATCCTGACCCTAACGCCTGCTGTATATTTGGAGTTTGCGTGCCTCTCTCCCCGTGGTGGCGTGGATTTTTCTCCTGGTCCGTCCTTCGGTTTTTCCCTCCACATTTAGAATCAACGTCGCCATGCGTTTAGAGTATTTGGCTGCTGTACAATTACACGTGATGATAAGCCACTTCGTTGAGCTATCATTTGTGATAGTCAGGTCGCTTCTGAAAAAGTGCTACATAGCTCAGTGGGCCTTACCTGATAAAAAATATATATATAGTTTAGTTTAAAACAGTTTAGTTTTTGAATTGCGAAATCTGTGGGAGCGCCCCAGGTGCACTCACGCCTGGCTCTGCCGCCAAATGTGAGTGGGCCCCTCCGGATTCCGCAGAATTCCTGTTTCAAACACCATCGAAGGCCCTTGAGGGCCGCATGCCGCTCATGAGCAGCGGTTCGACCACCCCTGGTCTACTCGTTGTAAGCTTCCTTGGGCCACAGCTCCAACACAAATTATGAAACGTATTCCACCACATTATATATATCCCACACCTCTTAAGTAACTAATATTACTTGACAGTTTATGATTGTCACATTGAACATTTTACACCACATTTCACCTCCGATGATCATTTACGATCTCGACATAACAAAAACTCAACACGTCCGTCAGTAACACTGCCCCGAGGACGGAGGTACAGGCCAACCTCTTCATTCGCAGATTTTACTCTCCCGAAATTCGACTATTTGCAATGAAATATGTGTATACCAGCTCAACTTTCACGCCCTTTTCCCTCAAATATTCGCAGTTTGGCAACATCGCACCATGGGGAGGGGTACTGTACTTGTCCACTGAACAGGGTGGTAGTCCAGATGTCTTGTGACCCCACCAATTAATTGACCCCTAACATTTTTTCTTCCTTTGCATATTCATTCACGTTTTAAATAAGCCTTATTTGCAAAAATATTACGTTTCAGAGAATTAAATGGGGGTCGCAAGACATCTTTACCACCCTTTACGGTAAGCAGGTTGTAGCTCGTATGCCCGGGTCAGCACACTGATGCTTTTACACCTCAAGTGCCATTGCATTTTAGTGCTATTCTTGCCTTATTTGTGGTGGTTTCTTAATTTCACTTACGGGGTCTAAGCGGAGGAATTGACATTTTCATTTGGTCCCGTATACTCAGTCGGACACAGCACAGTATCTATGTTTCACATATTCCACTTTGGAGCAGATTTTCAAGAACCTAGCCCTCACCGTATACGCAACAGGTGACATTCTGGGCAAGGCCCTATTTCCAAACAGAGCCAGGAAAGGGCCATTCCCTGAAACATTGGCCACTCTCCTGTAAATCTGTTATCCTCTTTAGGGCAATGTTATTGACGAACGTGTTGACATTTGGTTATTTGTGCACGATTGCGATTCGATATATCTCATACGCCCCAGCGCACACAGATACCGCGACACGCGCGCGCGTCACTACGTTACGGGATACATGTGAATCACGTCAGCCGATCTTTACTATTCTTTTTTTACAAATGAGTGACAATAGTTCGTTGGGTGCGCGTTCGCAGAGAAGTCGACAGCAATCGACGTCATCCGCAGCTCCTGAAATGTACCGTACGTGCAGCGGCAGCGAGGGCCGGCCGAGGGAGATGCGCGCTCACCGCAAGCCGAGGTGCTCACTTCGTCTCGCCCAAGTCTGCCAAGGAACGAGCAAGGGAGAAAGGTCAACAGCGCGTGCGTGGATCCCTGCGTCGCCTGCCAAAAGCGCGCTCGTCCCTCGGAGTCGACCAAATCGGCGGAAATTACGGCACCTTTGCGCCACGCACAACGAGACGCCGCCGCTCGTAATGACGTCACGGCGAGGCAGCGCATACGTCCTGTGACGTCGCCAGCCTCGGCCTGAGATGCTCATCCATTTGACGTTGGGGTTTTTTTATCGCCATGTATGTTTTTTTATCGCCATGTATTGGGCAACCCCTTTGGAGAGGCTAAGTGCCGAAGAGCAGCACAAATATGAACGACAATGTAAATTGCGTTGAATGGTTTTTACGAGAGTTGCCATTACAGACAGAGAGAGAGACGGAACAAAGAGATATTAGTGCTTTTAACAATAGCTGGAAAGCATTAAAAACACACGGCATGTGGTCGTCTCCTCGACTACAAGCCACCTTCCACTGCAGCTCCACCCACATTAGGCCCTGGCGAAAAATAATAATTCAGACTTTTAAAAATATATATACAACTATATATTCTTTCCTTTATCCACAATTCTATCCCAACCGTGCCATCAGCATCGTGTGATAGGATGAAGAATTCAACCACTCGCAGAGAGCCGTTGCAACCCTGCATTTTAGACAACGCCCCCATGGGGGTCACTGAACTTCCAAGACTCCTTCAAGTTACTTCTGGCTTGGACAATGGGGGGGGAGGGGGGGTAGTCATATCAGGCACGTGCATGGTTTGTTGTCCTTCCCCCGCACCTTTGATTAGCACGCGTGGCTACGTACGGTGCGAAAGCAGTTCAACATGCATACAAACAGGACCAGATTTAACGCGATGGGTTTTATTTTAATTCTTGTGGAGCTACTCCGATTAACCATCAACTCGCCACCCTTGAGAACCCGGCTTAATCCACGGGGTGGCTGAAACTCGAGACTCGAAAACTTGCGGTTGTCAACGGCGCCAACTCGGTGCCTCTCTGACCTCTGGGCCACCATTGCCCGGCCACTCCGGGTAATCATTAATTCGAAATCTAATTTGGGAAAGTTTGGCAAGAATCCAACAGATTTTACGTGGAACATTGCGAAATCTTTAACGCGCATGCAAATAAATCCTCCCCCGTTCCGCCACCAACTCGCTTCAACGAATTGTGTTCATTCAAAGCCATGATTTGCTTGAAGGACTGATTCCTTGTCGTCTCGTTCGTACCATCTCGTATGTCCGGTGAAGGTCTCCCCATGCCTTATTGGCCATGGGGGCTACTTCACCATACTTCACCACGATGGTCAGTGCCGGTTGATGAAGGTGGTGGTGGGGGGATTGGCGCGGCACAGAAGTACAGTACGATGAATTTTGTCGCATTGCCACGCAGCAGCAACAGCCTGTAGCACCTGCGCTGTGCCCGGTGGTCACTCGGCCAATTGCTATCCAGACTCAACCCTGTTTAACTCGTGACGTCTAACGAGATGGCTCGCATTCCAGCCGATTTGGTCATAGGGGGCATCGACAGAATTTGCTTACGATGTGCATGTACCACGATCGATTCCTAGACGCACACAATGCAATGCATGCATGTATCAGAGGTAAGAGGCGAGATGTTGACTTCCTCCACCTGGTATGCAGGAAGTCGTGGGTTCGATCCCGACCCAGACGCCTGCTGTATATTTGGAGTTTGCTTGTCCCTCTCCCCGTGGTCTCGTGGATTTTTCTTCGGGTCCTCTAGTTTTTCCCCTCCACATTTATAAGCAACGTGCATTTAGAGTATTTGGTTGCTATACATTTCCAAGTGATAAGCCACTTAGTTGAGCCATTGTTTGTGGCCAGGTCGCTTCTGAAAAAGAGCTGTATAGCTCATTGGGCTTTACGTGGTAAAACATAGTTAAGTGTGGTAATTGTCACACGCCTGATGATTATGTATGCATGTACGTTCAACTTCTTTCACACCATACGTAGCCAACTAGGCTAATCGGAGGTGTGATTAACCTATTTGGGGCTGACAACGCGACCGACGTATGGAGCCCACCAGTCACACGGTGCGGTGTGCGTTTGTGCTCGCAGGGTTCCACCCACGTTTTTGACGATGTCAGGCGCCGCCCCGTGGTGGTGGCTATGCGTGCTTCAGATCCAGCCCTTTGGAGACGAAAGATTGGCGGATCACAATGGGGACGCGTGAAACTCGCCGAAACTGCACGGTGGCCGGGGCGACGTCAATACAGCAACGCGCATTTTGTGGGGCCATCTGTGCGGAACTGTCAGCGTTGTCCCCTCGATTGTGTCGTGGATTTTCTCTGGGTGCTCAGATTCCCTCCCATACAAAGCC
This sequence comes from Petromyzon marinus, assembly GCF_048934315.1. Taxonomy (NCBI): domain Eukaryota; kingdom Metazoa; phylum Chordata; class Hyperoartia; order Petromyzontiformes; family Petromyzontidae; genus Petromyzon; species Petromyzon marinus. The sequence continues at coordinate 16,968,601 of NC_133690.1, read as the reverse complement.
ACGCCCCTATTCAGAAGGAATTGTTCAAGGCAGGACCACACCTCCTGCGAATGAGTCTAGAGACTCTGTGATGCTCTCCTGGGTAACCTATGACTACTACTACTGCACTTGAGCGGGCCAAGGACCATAGTTAACTCCAGCCCAGCCGGCCACTCCCAACAGTCCATCCGTCCAGAGTACAAGGACAACGTCTCCGTCTCAAAATGGCCACCGCCTACTGAACATCTGTATAAGAAGAGCTTCATTCCTCCAGTATAAACATATTCCAATCCTGACGGCACAGCCAGTTGTGACGGGGGAGGGGGGCCAGGTGTAACGAGGCGAGCCAGCCAGACGCTGCCAAGCCTCCGCGTGGTGTAACTCGGCGACCCGGCTCTGGCGCAAAGCGAGTGGCATTGTTGTCGCACAAGCATAGCGATGGTCTCACCTGGACACACCGGTGGCACCATGGTAAAGTCTTTGTTCGTTTCCTTCTGGGCTTCGATGAGCCATGACAGCGCCTTGGCGCAGTATCGCATCTGCTCGTACTACGCGACGCCACGCACGAGAACAACAACAACACAAACCAACGATGGGCACAGCGGAGAATGTATATACACGTTTCACGCCACGTCGGCCCGTCTTGATGCGCAAATTCCACCAAAATTGTGCACTTCAGTTGGCGGTCGACGTTCAAAGGTGGACCTGTGACCCTCAAAGGAATGGCACCACACCCGTAGGACGTGGGTCAAACAAATCACTCGAGACATGCCGGTCTATGGCAGCAAGTGCAGTTTATGCGGACGCTGTCGCAAGAGGTCATACGTTTAGTGCCATGTGTCCCTCGCCGACTGCCCGTGGTGAATGAATGAATATATTACAACAAAATGGTTGCCGGCTGACGTCACCCGCATCCCACGGCGTCGTGCCGACGCCACTCCCCCCCCCCTGCCCCCACCACCCATCCCCGATGTGGATCCCGCAGGAAATGCGACAGAGGAGAGGGATAGAGGAGGGAGATTGAAACGAGGGAGTTGGAATAGGGAGGAAGAGATGGAGGAGAACAGAGAGGAGAGGGGGGCGGGGAGATAATGAAAGGGGGGTCTCAAATGGAGAGATCGAAGCGAGAGAGCAAAAACGGAAAGAAGAGAGCAAGGGGAAAGTGCCAAGCAGTGGGAGGGAGGATTCGGGAGAGGCAGGAGAGAGAATGAGATGGGGAACGGAGAGGTAGGAATACGGAGAGTGAGAGGTGAGAGAGAGAAACAGGGAGAGAGATAAAGGGGAGGGAAGTGCGTGAGATACAGTGGAGGGAGGAGAGGAATACAGAGGGAGGGAGGGATAGAAGAGGGGACAGAGGAACAGAGAATCAGAAAGAGACAGCGAGAAATCGAGATAAATTGAGATATATGCCCCAGGCAAGACAAATGTGGAGAGACGGACGGACGGTCAGTCGTTCATGTCAAAAGGACATTCGGGTTGCTAGTGTCTGTACAAGATGGGGACAGCGCTCACTGTAATAGAGCGAAGTGACACAAGCGTTACCACGGCATCACCCTGCGGCCCCTTGACACTCGGCGAGACTTACTCTGGGGGAAAACGAGCAAAACAAGTAACGGACGACGCAACGATGAAGTAACGTTCACGCGAGCGCTCTACACACCCCCCTCACCTGGGCGTCAAGGCTGTTGAGTCTCCGCTCCTGGACCTGGATGTCCTGTGCCAGCTTGAGCACCATGTCCAGCCTGCCGGCAAAACACACCACCCCGGCACGCTCAGCGCAACCCTCAGCACAACTCTCAGCACAACCCTCAGCACAACCCTCAGCACAACCCTCAGCACAACCTTGAGCACAACCTTGAGCACAACTCTCAGCACAACTCTCAGCACAACCCTCAGCACAACACTCAGCACAACCTTGAGCACAACCTTGAGCACAACTCTCAGCATAACTCTCAGCACAACCCTCAGCACAACACTCAGCACAACCTTGAGCACGACACTCAGCACAACCCTCAGCACAACCCTCAGCACAACCCTCAGCACAACACTCAGCACAACCCTCAGCACAATACTCAGCACAACCTTGAGCACGACCCTCAGCACAACCCTCAGCACAACCCTCAGCACAACCCTCAGCACAACCCTCAGCACAACCCTCAGCACAACCCTCAGCACAACCCTCGCACTCTCCGTTGCGTTTTTTTCTTTTTCATAAAGCGAGTTCCATATTGGGGAACCGTAAAACCTCGACGCGTTCGCCAATTACGACTAACCCAGAAGGTAAACAAGATACCCTATACAATAGGCGACACCGTATTGGCAAATGGCCCTTCTGCATTGGGGAGAGATGAGATGTGAGTGCGTGGTCACGCGCGTGTGTGCGTGTGTTTGGAGGAGCGGCGGCTCAGTGGTTAGCGCACCGCGCTCGAACCCGGCGAGCCGAGTTCCATTCCCGATCGCGACCAATAACAGTGGCGAACATTTCATCTGGTCCTGAGCCTCCCCACGGTCGACTCAGCCTTAAATTAGTCCCTGATGCAGTGTGTAAATATCATAATTAGGGAGATAAAGGTAGCCAGGTATGGTGCTGGCCACCCACCCCCTTGTGTGACGTTTAGGACCTTCAAAAGGTGCTCGCTAACAGCACTTGCTCCAGAAAAAGTCTCCGACCGCTACACGGGGGATCATCTTTGTCTTTTGACGTGCATTAGCTTGACACCTAATTTCCCTCAAGTGTACTGCCACGTGACAAGCTCTTCGACAGCAAGTCACGTGAGAAGGTGGCACCACCTAGTGTCGATTAGAGGCACTTGAAGGGACGTCGCCGTCCGTGGGACGTTTTACAACACGGGGAGACGTTACGCTGCCTTCTCTCTATAAGAGCTTCCGAGCGGTAATTTCTTCAAACTTACAAGGCAGGGTCTCGTACCCAACGCTACAATCCGTATCTGTTTTTGGGTTAGCGCCATGTTGGCAGTCGTGTTCATGCCAAAACGTTTGCCATGAAGCCTCCGCAACATTTGTGGAGGGATTTGTCAAGTCTGCAGAGGTTATTACTTGGCACGACGTGGCCAAAGTCGTACAAATCGATCAGATTTGTGACCTGATAAATCCGCTCACCGGCCGCTTCGGACTTTTGCGAAGAGCGAATTCGACGGCAACCAACGCGCGACGACGTTCCGCTCCGGCGGCTTCCGTGCCGCGTCGGGAAGCGACCCTCGGCAGAGCGAGTGGTGCGTCTCAAATCGGCCGTTCCTGCGCTCGGCGCCATTTCCTTCGTACCCCCGCGCCAACGTCGCACGGGTGCGCACGGCTGGAATCTAACGGCTGCCGCCGTGCCACAACGCCGAGTGTCGGGGGGGGTTTGGGGGGGCCACGCCCAGACTCACTTCTTCGACGTCCTCTTGAGACGCTCCTCGCTGCAGTCGCGCTTACGAAGGATGGCGTCGGTCAGGTAGTTGACCTTCTGGATGCCCTCCCACACCATGAGTCGCTGGTCCAAGTCCTCCTGCAGCTTCTGCACTGCATTCGGACGGCGCTCGGCATTAGCCCAGAAAGAAGGGTAGAGGCGCAGCCCTGAAATTACTCGCTCAAGGAAGGGACCCCCTGCAAGGTGAGACTCTCCTGGGTCAAGCGAGCGCAATGACAGTGACGTTAACCGCGCCGTGGGTCACTCACTGAAGTGCTTGTGCTTCTCGGCAGTGGCTTTGAAGACGAACTTGCGCACGAGGTGCTTGATGTGGCTGATGATGATGAAGGGCGGCGCGAGGGAGGGCCGGTCGTGGTACTCCACGATCAGGTTGTACCTCTGGAAGCGCCAGATCTTGTCACTGTTCCCCTGGACTTGCGAGAAGGTGTAACTGGGTCCCACAGCCAGGCAGAGGGAAAGGTCACGTAAATTCCAGGACTCAAGGAGGAGGGGGGGAGGGGCGAGAGTAGCGGCGCTGCAGTTAGCGCACAGCGCCATGAACCCGGCAACCAGTTTGATTCCCGTCCACCGTCAACGCCGCCTGGTTTGAGTCCCACAAACTCGCACTATCATGGTGAAGTATGGTCGAATGACCCCCATGGCCGACAACATCACGGGGTGTACTTCGTCTCCAGCAGTGGATTAACAAAAGGCTGTACGTACCATCTATATGTCACGTGCCAGAATATTAACGACAAAATTGGTGTCGTTCGTGGCGTTGCCAGGAGGTGGCAGTGCTGAGTGTTACCCCCCAGCGCCATGCGACATTTTCTCCATGTTCTCCGGTTTCCTCCCACGTGCTGCCACAAACACTCACTAATCGAAACGGCCAAACATCCCAATGCAGCGGGACCCTATTGAGAACGAGCCTTGGAGACACGGGTGACGCCATTCCCGGATAACTAATTACAATTGCGATTGTCGTTTGAATTTCTGATTGTTTCTTGGTTATAAAATAAGCGGATGTTTGTATCGAACTGCAATCCCAAAACATAACGCAAGTTCATCAATGGATCGTGGGTAGTTCCCCAGGGCCTCAGATGTAAAGAGGCCTCTGAAAGAGGCCCCGGTCGGCCTTATCTGGCATTTTGCCCTGGGCCTCCAAAACCCCTTGTGGCAGCCCTGGTAAATGTGGAAATGTCGAGCAGGCAGTGACATTTGACCACCTGCATGTGAAATTGTAGTTGTTGCTCTGCATCTACATTGGCGGTACGAAAGAGAAGAGGCGGTAACATGTTCTCGCGTGCCATGAGGTGACTCCAGAGATTCAGGTGGAGGGACATTAATCAGATCCCCGCACATCCCCTCACCCCCGCGCCACTCGTTCAACTGGAATGGTCCAACGTAAATACGAGGCACTCGGTTGGTGCACAGCATTCGCAGCGGAAGAGTCCACGTGCAACGCGGGGCAGCGCGGGGGGCGGAGGGGGTGCGGGTCGTGACCATCTCTGCTCCCACTACGGCTGAAGCCCTGGTGGTCACCTGAACATGGCGATGAGCAGGTTGAGCAGCAGGACGTTGGTGACGAGCAGAAAGATGACGAGGAGGAGGATGACGATCCAGTTGGCGTAGGTGTTGGGGCACGCCGCGTTGCTCCCCATCATGCCTTCCATCGAGTCGTCCGAGCAGTTCAAGATCTTCACGGCTGATGAACCAACGGACATCATCGTCATCGTCGTCAACATCAATCATAATATTATAAATCATCATTTTACTAAAGACAATGAATGACACCTAATACAGTGCAATGTTTAGGATGGCTGAAGTTGCTTACGATGATGATGGTGACAATGATAATGACAATGACGACGATGATAATGACGACAATGACGATGTTGGTGACAATGACAATAATGATGACGATGATGACAATGATGACAACGACAACGATGACGACAATGACAACGATGTTGGCGACGAGGACGACAATGATGAGAATGACACCGATGATGACAATTGACGACGACGACATCGCACTCCCCGCCATCGCCAGAACACCGACCGTCCATCTCGTCGAGCGGGATCTGCCCGAAGATCTGCAGGTATGGGCGGTAGAGGACGCGGCGGAAGGTCCAGTCGAGGCGCGTGTCGTCGGGGTGCAGCAGGCCCTCGGTGGCCACGCCGTACGCGATCAGCCAGATGCCCAGGATGAAGAGGAAGAAAAACACGTCCTTGATCTGAGCGCCGCATTGCCGAGCCGGAGAGAGGGAGGGGATGAGAGGGAGAGAGGGGGAGAGAGAGAAAGAGGAGCGGGGAGTTAGTCGCATGGCAGTTAATGCGTGGCAGTCAAACATTGAATAGCGGTGAGAGCAGAAAGAAAACGAGCACAGTAATACGGCCACACGTTCAGCTCTACTGAGCCAGTGGTGTAGACAAGGCTGAGAGCATCGTACATGCAATGCGGTGGTCCAAATGCCACGCATGCAAGGCATTATGGGAGTTGTACCTTCCTGCTGTTTGTAAGCACATATTCGCGTGTTGTTAAATCACAGGGGGGGGGGGGAGGGATGAGGGAAAGATACCAGGAGAGTTGTCATCATCATCTACCACGATCTATCCACTGCTGGGTGAATGCCTCCCCAAGCCATCGCCATCTCTGACGATCTCCACCTAGCTCCTGAAGCAATGGACCCTGTATGCAAGATCTCAGATGCTAAAGAAAATATTTTTCTTTGTTTACCAGGTAAGGCCCACTGAGCTACGTAGCTCTTTTTCAGAAGTGACCTGGCCATCACAAATGATAGCTCAAGAAAGTGGCTTATCACGTGGACATTTACAGCAGCAGCGAAATACTCCCAATGCTAAGCAGCTCCGAGGCTGGATATTGCTTGCGTAGGTTTATCACTTTACACACACAGGTTACGGTAGGTGTGCCGCGGGACTCCGCGGTGGGCAGCGATGGTTAAGCTGCGACTCTCTGCTCACACGCCACCAACGGCACTTATCAACGCGGTGAAGTATGGTCAAATAACCCCTCCCCCGACCCGCAAGGTGTGGGGAGGCCACCGTTCAGCGCTGGATTGACAAACGGACGATGCATGTCCGTGTTCAAATGCCGATTCTGGCGGAGAGGATTTGGATCTCAATTTGCACGGCGGGGGGGGGGGGGGGTGGGCAGGGGTTGAGGCCTCTTGGTACGAGGGTCATCAAATCACATCGCGAGCACGTTTGTACGCACGCGCATGCGTGTGTTGGGCTTCCTTCGCACCGTACGTGGCCAACCGTGCTGATCGCGAGCACGTTCGGTATTTGCGCCACTCTCACTGCGCCAGGCTATCGTCAAGGCGCGCTGTGGTTCACAGTCGAGTATAGCCCGCAGCGGTTTCACAGTAGGGGGCGATGTTAAATTTGTGTTTTTTCCCAACTGAGCAATTTTGGGGACCTGTGACGCCTTTCGCGCGCAAGGCCCGATGATGAATGACTTCTTCAAACGATGTCACGGCACCTCAAGCTCCCACTCGTGAGGTGCACGTCGCCGCATTCGTACGCCCGCAGTGTTCACCGGGACGGCACGCTGGGGAAGCTCGAACCGCGAATCCCCCCCGGCAACGGGCAGCAAAAAAAGAACGGCGCTGACGCTGTCGCCCCGGTTGCGTCACCGCTGCAAGGTTCAGGGGGTCAAAGGGGACCTCACCATGCCCCCCACGATGATGATCTTGGGTCCCAGCTGCTTGTGAACGGCGAATATGTGGATGAGCCTCATGGCGAACACCATGTAGTCGAGGCAGAAGACGACTCGGCCATCGTTAAACCGGGACGGGAACATCCTGAGGTGACACACACACACAGACACGCGTGACACACGGACAAGCGTGACACACTCTCGCGCGGACACGCGTGACACACACACAGACACGTGCGACACACACAGACAAGCGGATACGTGTGACACACACGCACGGCCGGACACACGTCCTTGTCCTTTCCACGTAATCGCAATAGCCGCAATCGCCGTGCGTGCAGCCGAAGACACGAGGGACGCCGCGAGAGCTCACCGCAATATGAGGCCAAGGATGAAGAGGGAAATGGCGATGATGTCACACTTGTTCCAGAAGTCTTCGATGTACTGCTTGAGCGAGTGCACAAGCGAGATGTTGCCGACCTTGTGGAAGCTCTGCCGACGGGGAAAGAAACGACGCGCTTATTCTCGCTTCTTGTGTTGTTTGTTCATTGGGACTTCCTGGCCCTCGTCCCAATGATGCTCGGCGAAGTCCCCAGCAAAACGTCGCGCGTCTAACTGCTGCTACTATTTGGCTGTGAGAATCGTTCCTCGACCCGCCGGGTGCGCGAGCCGGAAGGGTAACAATTGGCGCGCTGTTAAATTCCTGCACGCGTGCCGATTTTTATTAAACTAAGCTGTTTTTCTTTTACCAGGTACGGCCCACTGAGCTACGTAGCCCTTTTTCAGAAGCGACCTGGCCACAAATTATAGCGCAACGAAGTGGCTTACCACGTGGAAGTTTATAAGCAGCCAAATACTCTAAACGTGTGGGGATGTTGATTCTAAATGTGGAGTGAAAAATGGAGGACCCGGAGAAAAATCCACGAACCCACGGGGAGAGAGACACGCAAACTACGAATATACAGCAGGCCTCAGGGTCGGGATCGAAGCTACGACCTCCTGTACACCAGGTGAAGTAGTTAACATCTCCTAGCCTCTGTGGCCACGTCTGTTCGTGGAGGGGGGGGTCGCCACAACACAAATCCAGACACATTCATTGCGAGAATAAATTTTCCGCGTCGCTTTACGCTCGCGACGCACGAAATATAGTTCGCACGCCCTCCCCCCCCATTGGCTGCCCCATCCCCCGACTCACCTGGCGTATCTCCTCGCACACGAGCGTGAAGACCCAGAAGTAGAGGAAGAGCTCGGGCCCTCGCGGGCCTACGGGCGGGGGGCGGAAGTCGACGAGCAGCACGTACGCGAAGAGGAAGAGGAACATGAAGTAGGTGACGACATTGCCGAGGAACACGATGATGGGCGCCCCCCAGAAGCGCGTCCAGCGGCGGCTGCAGGTGTAGCGCTCCCTCATCGACATGGTCACCCCCTCGATGTCCCTGCGTGGGAAAACGACAAAGTCCGTGGGTTTAGAGAGCCAGACAGGGTTGCACCCCCCCCCCCCCCCTACATAGAGTACGTGATGTGTGAGAGTGGGAGAGGCAGGGGTCGGGGTGGATGTGTGGCAGGGCCACTCACTTTAATTTAGTGGACAGCGCTATGAACCCGGCGACCCGAATACAATTCTCGGTCATGGCCAACACTGATGACGAATGCCCAGACCGGTCATGGGCTTCCCCTAGGTCGACTCAGCCTCAAATGAGTACCTGGTGCGGTGTGTAAACATCGCCACTTGGGAGACAACGGCTGCCGGGCGTGGTGTTGGCCACCCACCCCCTCGTGTGCCGTGCCGGCCTTTAAAGGTGCTCGCTAACGGCACTTGCCCCAACAGCCTGGTCAGGCCATGCGGGGGAACTTTGTCTTTGGTGTGGGTGGGAGATGTGTGAGAGTAGGAAGGGCAGGTGATAGGGGCCGGTGGTGTGGGAGATGTAGCTGGGTGGGTGGGAGATGTGCGAGGGAGGGACAGGCAGGTGTATGGGCGGGTGGGTGGCATGCAGGGCCCGCTCACTTTTCGTCCAGTCTCTGCAGCAGGCTCAGCACGACGTTCTCCCCATCTGCGACGCTGTCCATCTCCAACGCCGACGGCTTCTGTATGCTGAGCTCGCTGCACTCCACACAAGGTCACGGGGGAGGTGGGTGCGGTGAGACGGCCATTGTCACACCGGCCCGTTGAAAAACTAGAAACTAATTTTTATTTTACCAGGTAAGGCCCCACTGAGCTATGTAGCTATTTTTCAGAAGCGACCTGGTCTTACACAAATGATAGCCAAACGTAGCGGGCTCATGGTGTGAAAATGTATCGCGCCCAAATGCTCTTATCGCATGTTTCTAAATGTGGAGGACCCGGACAAAGATTCACACGACCACATGGAGAGAGACATGTAAACTTCAAATATCCAGGTGTCAGGGTCTGGATTGAACCCACAACCTCCTGTATACAAGGTGAGGTAGTTAACATCTTGCCACCGCTCGCTCACCGGCGGTCAGTCATCTCCATAGCGCTCTTACATTGCTACTACCACGGGCACTGTACCCGTGAACTTAACCCGTAGGGGTTCCTTCACCCGTGTTGTGGACTCGGCCTAGCAGACTGTTTTGTCTCATCCATCACACCGGTGTTCGACCATCATCACTGCAGGTGACAACTCACTCATGCACCCGACCGCTCACTCACGCACCAAACCGCTCACTCGCGCACCCGACCGCTCACTCATGCACTCAACCGCTCACTCGCGCACCCCACACACTCACCACCATTGCAGGTCACAACACTTCTCTTTCTGCTTCTTCCCTCCAATTGTCATCTCTTTGTCCCCCCCAAAAATCACTCATATCCTTGTCCAATCAAGAAAGGTGTGAACTCTTATTATACTTTCAACTTTCACCGTGTTGCTTGTTGCTCGCCGCTAACCGTTTTGGGGACTTTGAGCCTGTGCCCAGCCACTGTGTTTAGTGCCCGTGAGCTTCACCGTGCACGTACTTCTGTCCAATTAAAACAAACCACCAACGCGTGCAAGCGCAGGGCAAATACAGGCCCGAGCTCGCAGTGGAGATTCAACATTCCTACGCAAGGCGGACGAGTCTATCCAAAGGTCGAACGCTGCGGACCTCCCGCATAGTGGTACCCACTTTATTGAACCAGGATTGATGATGGGCCCGGCCGAGATTTTGAACTCACGTCCTTCTCGTCACGAGCTGTACGCTCAACCGCCGTGCCGCCGAGACTGACCACGTGTGCCATCGGCATCATCCACTATCTATCCACTGCTTGATGTAGTCCTCCACGAGCCATTAGCACCTCTCGCAATCTCGTGATGCAAGGATCCACCCGGCACCTGCACACGAGCGGAATTAAATCGCTCCATCTCCGCGGCGGACGTCCACTCTCGGACGCGCTCCCTTCTCTCCTGGTCGCTCAGCGGTTAGTCTCGACGGCCGGCCATCTTCACTCCGAGCAACGTGCCATGCCCAAGCACGCTCGCTTTCCTCGACAGTAAACACGCGACGTCGCTAACTCACGCAAGTTCTCCAATCCACGCCTTCGTCGTTCTGTCCCCCCCCCCCCCCCCGTGTGAATTACAAGCGTGCGCCTGCATTTCAGATGATTATGGCCAATTTCTCCCACCCTGGACACTCTCTGTTTCAGCTACTCCCCTCTGGCAGAAGGCTTCGGTCCATCAGGACCAAAACCTCAAGCCATAAAAACAGTTTCTTCCCATCTGCTGCTGGCCTGTTAAACAAGGCCAAGGGCTTACACTGTTTTTAACATTTTATCTATAAAATGACACCTTGCCGATATTAACTATGTTACCCTATTTGTATTTATTATTTTAAAATTATATCTTAAAGCTATTTTATATTCGATATTTATTCAATTTTATATACTTCAGCCCCTTGGTGTTAGACTTTTAACCCTTATTATAGTAAGACTTGTTCAAAACTTATTTAAGATTTTAGATTCCTATATGTTGAATGTATGCACCATCCTGCCAAAGTAAATTCCGTGTCGGTGTGAACTTCATGGCGAATAAAACCCTTTCTGATTCTGATTCTGATGAACTTCTGCGGCCGTCTTGAACGCTCTTCCTTCTGATATTAGGAAAATCGTTTCTTTAGGACTGCTTTTTGTGTTTATTTTGTTGTCCATCCCCAGAATCTCCGGTTAGCACGGTTGTCTACGAATTGTGCGAAAGACGTTCAACGTACGTATGTACATATGAACATGATACGTGCCTCGGCGTGCAATTTTCATCGTCAGTTCCTTCGTCAGAATGCGTGGCCTCTAAGGCACACGTCGCTGCCGGTCACCTGCTCCGATTAAAGGCAACGGCGGGCGTTATCGGCACCGCTTCAATGCAACGAACACACCGGGCCCCGTAACCCGCCCCCTCCCCGCAGCTCCTTGACAACACCACTGAAGGGGGGTGAGAGACTTAACATGAGTGACGTGCGGTGAGGTCAATGGCTGGGGAGGCACTGGCGAGTGTCAGAGCCAGATTCACACACACTGAGGGGGGCGTGGCCTCACGGAGGGGGGCGTGTTAGACACGTCCCCCTAAGTGAGGCAGATGTGATAGCTGCCTCCCCTGCTGCTTTTTCATTGCAATTTCATGACGAGACCAGCGAGCCTAAATATCTTTATACACATACGTGAAATAAGTTACCTGTAGTATGGAAGGCGAGGACATGAAATGAAGGGGTCTACAAACATTACATTGGTGACACACTGAGATAGTAACAGGCACGCGCTTATTGCCCGCGCTCCTTCTAGTTACTGAGGGGTTGCGCAATCAGAGGGGAGGCTGAGCTCGTCGCTGCCTCACCTCTCGTCTCTACTGTATTTGCAGCGGAGCTCCGCAAATTTGTCGATTTGGACTATAAAAATGATTGGAATCGTAGCAGAAATGACATTTATAACACAGATCAGTGGAAAAATCTTAATATATATTTTATTTGATTATTCTTTTGTTTTACTTTTCGTAACAGCTATTTTCATTGGAGTATGACAGGTGAGGCTCTGCCTCCCCTGCCTCCCCTGCCTCCCCTGCCTCCCCTGACCGCACGTCCCTGCTTATCAGACTGTTGGGGCAAGTGCTGTTAGCGATCACCTATGAAGGCCGGCACGGAACACGAGGGGGGTGGGTGGCCAGCACCACGCATACACACACACGCGCTGAACGAAACGCTCGGTCACGTCTGCAGATGTGCAAAAAACACCCGCCCGCCCGCCTGCCCGCCACCGAGAGACTCATCACATAATTGAGATTGATATAAGAAGGGCGGACAGCTGTGGCTCGACACCTCAATGCGGGCACCGTCACACCCGGTCGTCGCCCAGCCGCCCAACCCGGAGGGAGCGACCCCGCAGGGTCCATGCCTCACGCTTCTAGATTTAACCCCCGGTAACAACGCCCACGCGTCGCGCGTGGCCACGACAACGCCGCCGCCGCCGCCGCCGCCACGCCCGCTCGCGTTCCTGCGGCCAAACGTGGGCCAAGAATCTTATTCTTCCCGTTCAATCGACCATCGCCTGCCGCTCTGGGGTGATGGGTTAGGTCCGGGTTGAAGTGGGTTTGCGTTGAATCAGCCTCATACGAACTTTTTTTTTTCACGCCTTCCCAGGATTGTGTCCCCATTCTGTTATCGTCGTCACGTCGTGGTACAAAGAAGCAGATATCACAGAGCTACGTTGGACATCCCTTCTTCAAGTGACGTCTGGTCCACACCACACTAGAGGGCAGCACTTTCCCACCAGCCCTGCTACTACAGAGTAATGGTTACAACGTGACAGTCAAACCAATATTTGTATCTCGCTTGCCTGGTACGCAGGAGTTCGTCGGTTCGATTCGGACCCTGATGATGCCTGTTGCATATTTGGAGTCTGCACGTTCTCTCTATCCCTGGCCGCATGAAGTTTTCTCCAGATTGCTCTGGTTTTGTCTTCTTCCGCATTGAGAAACATGAGTTTAATTGATTTGGCTGCTGCTATAAATTTCCACATATGATGATTATGATGATATCAGCCACTCCGATGAGCTATCATGTGTGGCCAAGTCGATAGAGAACACGCTATAATCACGGACGGCTGAAACAGGGATTCAAACCCAGCATCTTGACGATATCGGCTCTGCGCCCTGCCCTGTACACCACCAGGTCAGCTCGACCTCACACTCAATACACACACACAAAGCGCTTGCCGCAAATGACCCACAATACCTCGCTGACCTCTATAAGGAGCATAAATCATCACACAAACTGTGGTCATCCTCGCAACGGCGGCTTTTGGCTAGCCGTCGAACACAGACGGTCACCGCATCGTGCGATTTCAGATGCGCTTCTGCGGCCGTCTGGAACGTTCTTCCTTCGGATATTAGGGAGCCACTGGATCTGTGCACTTTAAAATCTAGATTGAAAAATACATTCCTTAGAACTGCTTTTTGTGTTCAGTTTGTTGTCCTTCCCCCGCACACCTCCAATTAGCACGGTTGGCCACGTACGGTACGAAAGAAGTTCAACATACCAAGACAAAGGTCCCCCGTATAGCCTTAACAGACTGTTGGGGCAAGTGCTGTTAACGAGCACCTATGAAGGCCGGCACGGCACATGAGGGGGGGTGGGTGGCCAGTAACACACACACACACACACGCGCGCGCTGAACGAGACGAATGTGACGTGAACCGCGACCCGTCGCTCGCGGACGGGTCGAGCGAGCTCGGTGAATTTGCAGCACCTGAACTCGATCAGGTTGCAGTAGAGCAGCGGAGGACAGAAGAACACGGCGAAAATCTTCCAGATGTCAGTCTCGTTGGACATGTCTCCCCACCAGATGTCGTTGAGGAGGTCCTAGAGGGCGGTGAAATGACAGGAAGCAAGGTATGATAAAAGGAAAAAAACATCTTAAGACGCAGAAGTTAAGGAAAAATAGCATCGCAGCCCAATGTAATCCCGTTCTGTAAACGATGAGAAAAAACAATTGCGGCAGGAAAACTGCACGCAAGAGGAAACAGATTTTACAGCAGACACAATGGTGTGCTCCTCACAATCAGCAGGAAGGCGTGACTCCCATCATGCCTTGGTATACTTCTCATGCATGCAAGGCATGACATGCAAGGCATGACCAGCATGCCTTGTGGTCACATCAAATAACCACACTGTTTACAATTTTCTCTAAGCATGTTCAAAGCCTTGTCTAAGCCACCAACTCAATAGAACTGAGTGACGTCGTATTACGGCCCAAGAATGAAAGGAGAGCGCACGCACCTTTGCGCGTTGGTGGTCTAGACAAGGCTGAGAGCAGTGTATGTGCGATGCGGTGGCGACGCGCCTTCGTCGTTAGATCCGTTGGCGTCCGGCCTACAAGCGAAGGCTCCTGTTGCGCGGACGGCTTTCCTTAAAAGCTACAGATCCGAACAAGACGACGACATTACCGCGACACCAGATTCGTGCGCCGCCGGATCCTACCGCCGTTCCCGGCAAACCTCGGCGCGCGCGCGCGCACGCCGCATCGCGTCACGGAAAAAAAAAAGAAAACCGACGTAGCCGCGAGGCCCCCTCGGTGGTTGCCGTCGGCGAGCACCTGCGCGGCGCTGTGGCTAAAGAAGGCCTCGGCGTTGGCCTCGGAGGCGAGCTGCAGGCACGTGGCGTTGCCCCACGACGGACTCTGCCGCACGAGCAGCTTGAAGGTGCGCGCCTGGCTCGTCCGGTAGCACTCGTTGAGCACGGCTGCAGTTTCCCGGGAAACAAACGGCAGCGGCGGCGGCAGCAGCAGTGGTGGGAATTACACGCAGCAACAGTGGTGCATTTAGTGGTGCACGCAAGCACGAGAGTTGTTGCTGACCAGCCCTCCCCACCCCAGGCCACCGCCCTCCCCACCGCCCAGTTTATTTATTTGCCCATTAAATCCAGAGTCTCCTAACTCCTTTTCAGAAGGGTCCTGCTATAGTTTCTCCAGTGGTGGGGGGGGGGGGGCGACGATTGCTATGCATATTTACAAAATCTGGTAATTGTTTAAAATTAGGCACCGTGACGCCGGCACACAGCGGCCTGCTCTTGCGAATGACATCAGGGGGATCTTTAAGATCCACTGTGAAGCGGACGGCGTAATGTCAGAGTTAGGGCGAGGCCTACGGTGGACCGAGCCTTCGCAAAGCGACGGAACGCCCTCCCCACCAGTGGCTACACAGGCGAGCTCACTTGCCCTGCTTCAAGTCTGTTGTTTCACCTGCAGGCCTAAACTTCCCATGGTACGACCAGTGGACTCTGGACTCTGCAGTATTTATAGTTCCTAACTCCGTGCACGGCGCACCGAGGTCCCCGGATGAATCGCGCCTGACAAAATGCAAATTATTATTAATGTGACATTTTGTGATCCTGACGGGGTTCTGTTCGGCGAGGCCAGCGACGCCCCACTCACCGACAGACATGTTCTCGCACATCACCATGAAGTCCTTCATCTCCAGCGCCGCCTCGGCCTCGGGCTCCAGGCGCGACAGTCCCTTGAGGATGCGCATGGCGGCCAACATGGACGCCACCGAGTTCTGGCCCTGCCCGTGGGTAGCGCGCGCACACACAGGGGGAGAGTTGAGAGAGCACGCACGTCACCCACCCCTTCCCGAGTGCGTGCAGCGGGCAGGGCGAAGCGGTTCGGCTCTTTAGACGCTCGCCGCAATATCGCGGTTAGCACGGTTGCCTATGTATGGCGCAAAAGAAGTTCAACGTGCAAAAAAACCTGGTTTTTTTACCACGCAAACTGACCACAAATGGTAGCTCAACAAAGCGGCTTATCACGTGTGGACATTTATTGCAGCCAAATACTCACGTTGATTCTAAATGTGGGGGGGGGGGGGGGGGGGGGGGGAAACCAGAGAAACTCGGAGAAAAATCCACACGACCACAGGGAGAACACGCAAACTCCAAATGTATAGCAGGCAAGGTAGTTAACATCTCCTAGCTAGCGTGGCGCCCCTATACACCACCATTTCCATCGAGCGACTTGAGATGCAGTCTAATTTTGGACGCCACACAAATCCCAAATTGTGCCGTCGTCGTGTCACGCCTGCCGTGCGCCCCACTTCCAACTGCTACGCGACCACTCCGTCAGAGTCGTGGGGGAAATCGCTTCGACTCCACGGTCTTCAATTGGTGAATGGGATTAAGCGACCAGGCGGCCAGCCCCCACGACTGGGGGTTGCGACCCGTGAGGTGCACAATGCCGGGCACGTGTCGCGCGGAGTAGAATATCGCACACTGCCGGGAGAAGGGAGCAACTACATGGAAGGGCCTCATCCTGAGCAGCGTGTTCTTTCGCAGCTGACAAAAAGTGGGAAATCAATGTCCCGCGAAGGCTTGGAGATCTCCCAGGGAGGCTCCTCTGAAAAGAGGATGCCCTGGAGATGGAGGACATTTTTAGAAACAAATATATATTCACTTTATTCAGATGTTTACACTCTAAAGTGCTAAGCAGAGGTGGTCCCCGCTTTTACGACGACGTTACAACGCGTTCCTGGAAACCCCGTCGTCGCAAATCGGATCGTCGTAAACGGGGCCAGACTTTCCCAGAGACGCACCCCGTTACCGTCTTGGTGAGGACACAAATGTACGGTCAAGCCGTATTGTTCAAAATAATAACTAAGGGGTGGGGGGGGAAGAAACGAAATAGAAGAATTGAAGAAGTAGCTCTGCTAGCAATGCAGCCCTCGCACTATTTTGGTCGAAGACAAAAACCCCAGCAATGTGCCCTTTCTTCTTTGAAAGGTTTGCCTCTGGCCTAGTCATATTGCCGCAAACCAAGGCCCTGAACCCACCCACCGGAGAGCCTCACCATTTCCCAGAAATAGAGCGCCATCTGTCTCCGGTTCTGCAGCACGGCCCAGATGAAGAGGTCCCTGTAGGGGTACATCTTTGGCCTCGTGGAATCCTCTTCGAAGGTTGGCGAGTCGGTTTCGTCCGTGTAAGCCTGCTCCACTTCCTTCCCCTTGCTCTTGAACAGCTGAGGGCGACCAAGTTAAGCAAGGGCGCGATGAGCGGAAATGGCCCATTTACCCGGGTCGGCAATTGCCTGTTTTATATATACATATTATTGTTCACTTTCCCAGAAGAATAGGTTAAGAAAATTTATGGAATGGATCAAATAAATATATATTTATATATACATCCTTCCCCACCATACACGTACTACCTACTCACCAAACAGGGCAAATATACAGTAATTTTGTGAATACATTATATGACAAAATAAGTTCAACGTGAGATTTGATCTAATCAGACAATTATCATCAGGACACTACAGGTAAACTTCTAAATCAAGCGGTACCGCATCGGCCCGTTTGGTCATCAAGTAACAACTCTATTGATTGGCCGCGTCAGATGGAGGAGCGTGTGACGACACGAAATTTCACTTGCGCGCCGATCTGAATCCAAGAAAAATTACGAATCAGAGACACGTCTGTCGAGAACTTATTCAAATAACAGAAGCACGCGGATTCGAACACGCCTGGGTTATTTATTCTACTTTTTAGGGGAAACCCAATAAGTCCAAGCACTATCTACGACGAACTCTTTATTATATGAGCAGTTCGATCGGGAAACTGTAGATGATGTTGGTCATAGGCAATTGACAGTACTAGTAATTACCGTAGACCATACATCTTGCTGTTATATTGTGCTCTTCACACCAAGCTCATCCCTGGGCACTTCACAATACAAATTCTGACAATAATGAAAACCTTGAGTCAATTAATCCAGGTAAAGGAAAAGCTCATGCAGCCAGATGTGTTGTTATATTTTACTTTGGCTGCGTGGCTGACACAACTACAACCTATTCACTCACTCACCAACCCACCCACTCACCCAACAACTTGCTCACTTAGCCACTCGGCCACTGAATCACCTACTCATTTAGTACTCACTCACCAGCTGACAGCGGCATTCACGATATGACTTGCGACGGAATTCCAAATGCAGCGAGCGGCGCAACCAAAATGCTCCTCCTGCCCCTCCTGATCTGAAAACGGCTTCCGGGAACCGCCAGCAAAGGGTCAAACAATTGCCACTCTCAAGGTGCGACCGGGAGCATAAACACAACCTCCCAGCGGTTCCTTTAAACGCAAGGTGGGGGGAGGTGGGGGGCCTAACACCGCCAAGGGCCTCGCGTCCAAGCAGCCATCGGGAGCGGCGATGGTAACCCCGTGCCTTGAGCGGCGACTCACGGTCTTCAGTGAGCTCTTCTCCATGTAGTCCTGGTAGATCGGCTCGCACACGTCGCCCAGGAAGTCGTGCAGCACCAGCGACACATCGCGCATCGTGAAACCCGGCTTGCGGCCCACGTCCGGATTGCTGCCGCTCAGCGCGCCGCCGTTGGCCTCGTCCTCCGCCACCGTGGCGGCCGCGTCGGCTTCGTCGCCGCCGCCGCCGCCGCCGCTGTCTTCGTCGTCGTCGGTCTTCCCGAAGAGGAAGGATCCCACCTTCTCATCCTTCCGGCGCGCCAGCTTGTCGCTTAGCAGCTTGTACAGGACGCTCTTGGGTGCCGTGGCGCAGTACAGCTGCTGCAGCCGCTTCAGCGTGAGGAAGGCGCCGATGTTGACGCCGTTCTCCACGAAGAGCTTCACGAAGTTGGGCTTGTCGCTCACCAGCGCCACGTTCATCGACTCCTCCAGGTCCTTCGCCTGCAACGCACAACGGGCGCACGCTCGGGTCGCGGCCACAGCTGGTGCGCTACGACGCGTCGTCTTACCACCCCGTGGTGACTCGTCGATACCACGGACGCCGGGGCTGGGCTCCGCTGATGGGGTGGTGGTGGAGGGACCAAAAAAAAAACCTCCACTCACGATGCTTAACTACTCATTGTAAAGATTATAATGTGCCCAGAATTCAATTCAGTTTCTGAAGTGGCTCTCTGCTCGCGAACAACATCACACGGAGGAACCCGAAAACCACGTCAGGGGAGCGGCGCACGGCAGCGCGACCGCGAGAGACGCAACGCGCCAGAAACGAGCGGCGTTCGGCTCAAGCTGTCGTTCGTAGATAACGACGCTGGCGCTCCACCCTCAACAGCGCCAACGTCGCCACCCACCCACCGTTCAATCGTTCGCCCCTCCGATTATCACGGTTGTTTACGTACGGTGCGAAAGAAGTTAAAAACACGTACGTGCATGCAATCGTTTATTGGTAAACACATTTGTAACGTTTGTAAAATTTCACGTGAAAAAAGGACATCCCAAGCCTCGGGAGAATAAAGAATAAAAGCGGAACGAGCCCTGGCCTACATCGGCGGGCTGTGCGGCGACAACCGCGGGAAACGATGCAGGGCCGCCGAGCCGCGCGAGTTTACGGACGACCAGGCGCTTGCGCCAGAGCCCGCCGTTACCTTCCATGCGATGTTGCCATTGAAGATCTCGCTCTTGGCGATGTCCATCTGGTTCCAGGCGAGCGCCAGGTTCAGCTCATCCTTGTACTCAGCCGCCTCGTGACTCTTACCGCGGCACGCTAAACGCGCACCCGGCAAACGACAGGCAGATCCCGCGGACGGCTTTTAGCAGACCGATGACGCCAGCGCCGTGAAGCGAGCAACCCACGGGGGGTGGCACGGCGCACGACGGGGTGAGGTGTCGTCGGCATCACGCTACCTCGCCGATCTCGTCAAGGAGCATAAGACCGTCGCACAAACTCCGGTCATCCTAGCAGCAACAGCAGCTTTTTGGCTGGTCCATGGAACAAAGACGGTTACCGCATCGCGCGCTTTCAGATGTGCTTCTGCGGCCGTCTGGAATGCTCTTCCTTTTGATATTAGAAAACCACCATCTAGATTGAAAACACATTTATTTCGTACTGATTTTTGTGTTTAGTTCGTTGTCCTTCCACTGCACCTCAGATTAGCACGATTGGCTATGTACGGTGCGAAATTAGTTCAACATACATCCTTACATTCACTTGTCGCTGATGCTTACACACCACACTAAGCATTCAATTAAGGCTGAGTCAACCTAGGGGAGGCCCCGGACCGTTTCTGATACCATTTTCCACAAACTGGAGTCGCCTGGCTGAGTGCACTGTGTTGATCATACAGCACAAAACACGAGTCTTTGCAAATTGTGAACATCCTACAGCAAATGCCAGAGTGCTCATTTCAATTGGTGGCCCCGAGTCAGTGGCAGAAATTCCACATTCCTATACCAGGGACCAGTCCCGCCAGGCACACTGGGCAACATATTCACCTCGGGGCCAGCTTTCACTGATCTGTCAATGTGTCTATGTTGAAGTTCTTTCACACCGTAGGTAGCCAACCGTGCTCATCGCAGATACGGGGGAAGAACAACAACGACACGATTATTGCGGTCGCCCAGTAAGGGACACATGGAAGAACGGGACAGACGGAGAGGCCGATGGACAAACAGTCATCGGAGGGATGAGACATGGACCGAGGGACAAACAGAGGGATGCGTGGATGGGGGCACGGATGGATGGGGAAGGGATGGGATATAGAGGAAGAGAAGAAGACCGAGTCGTAGGGATTGAAGGATTGACGTCAGAGGGGCTGACGGAGTGATGAGATTCAAACTGACGGGAGGTATGGACGAGCGGACAGATGGAGAGATGTCTGGAGGGACAGAGATGGAGGGAACAGCGACACTGACAAGCAGAGAGAGGAATCGGTTTCCCTTTTCCTGAAGACGACCGCTTGCGTTGCGAT
Organism: Petromyzon marinus; assembly: GCF_048934315.1. Taxonomy (NCBI): domain Eukaryota; kingdom Metazoa; phylum Chordata; class Hyperoartia; order Petromyzontiformes; family Petromyzontidae; genus Petromyzon; species Petromyzon marinus. The sequence continues at coordinate 16,947,847 of NC_133690.1, read as the reverse complement.
CGAAACGTCGTAGTTTTTTGGTTATTTTTCATTATTTTCTTTGAACCTATCTACGTGACTTCACCGAAAGACCCAAGAATATAAGCAGTAAGAGAGGATGTATAGACAGAAGGACAGACGTATGAATAGGCAGACCGACAGACAGAGGGTGGATGGATGAATAAATCGAGCGGCTGACCGACAGTGGGTGGGGGTTGTTGGGCAGACAGTCGGACGGGCAGACGGACCGACCTTTGAAGAGCGACTTGAGGATCACCGTGTCCATGGGCTCCGCGACCTCGTGCTCCTCCTCGGTGAGCGCCGTCAGCATGTTGGACTGCTCCACAATGCTCTTTATCTGCACGGGGAGAGAGTGGGTGGGGCGGGGGGGGGGGGGCGAGGGAAGAGCAGTGTCAGGTGGTGCTTTGAGCTCCTGCTGTAATTTCAAACGAAACAAAAAATGTAACCAGGTAAGACCCACGGAGCTATGTAAGCTCTTTTCCAGAAGCGACCTGGCTATCACAAATGATAGCGCAACGAGGATGAAGCTTGTTGTAATTACCGGCGAAACGTCGTACCCAGATTGTAAATGCCGTGGATGTACTCTCCAACACACCGGTGTGCTGTACTAGTAACGAATTGACACTTTCTGTTTACGTGACAAACCTTACTAATTGGCTGTGTCGGGTGGTTGGCGGGTTTAACAACGCATTTATATTTACGGGATCTAACTTAAAAAAAAACCTGTTTAATGGATAATATTTGTCCCAAAAGGCTACATGTTAAACTCAACGAAGTGGCTTATCATGTGGAACTTTATAGCAGTAGCCAAATACGCTGATTCTAAAGGTGGAGGGAAAAAACCGAAGGACCCGGATGAAAATCCACGCGACTACTGGGAGAGAGACACCGCAAACTCCAAATACACAGCAGGCGTCAGGGTCGGGATGGAACCCACCAGGCGAGGTAGTTAACATCTCGCCACCGCGGCGCCCTGGACTCTCTACCCCGGGGGGCTCAAATAATGTAATGAGTTTTCTGAGCCCGGGGTTCAAATAACGCAAACTCAGTCCGCCATCTCACAGCGGGGCCCGAGCGCCACACGGCCCTGGGTGGCGGCCAGCGTCGTGGCATCGCGGCCCGAGGCCCAACCGTCGTCGAGGCGCCTCGTCCCAAGACGAGGCTTCCGCTCGTGTTGGAGCGAATGGCCCGCGGAAGCGGACATCACAGAGCTGCTTCTCAGGACCTCATAAAGTGACCTCTGGGTCCGCCGACACAGCGGGCGGTCAGCGTTAAACCCGACCCACCCTGCTACACCGAGCAATGTGAGTTCCATGACAGTCAAACCAACATTTTCAATTTTTTGACGTGGAATTTTGCCACATTTAATGCACAACTATACATATATTTGGGGTTCATTCTTTGGTGAACTGACTGAGACCATCAACTCATTACACTGGCAAACCCCGGGTTAATGGGAGGCGGCTGTAACCTGGATTTGAACCCTGGATCTCATAAGTGGAGGCTCAGGGCTTTGACCTCCCTCCGAGCCTCCCGTTTACCTCCAGAGTGCAATATTTGTTTACATCACAAGAGTCTGCGTAGCTCGATTCCTCGACACAGCAGCTATGAGCGACAGTCAAACATGCGGGCAGGGCGGCGCAGTGGTAACATTTCTGCCTCATAGGAATAACACCTGGGTTCAATTCCCGACCTGGGTGCGTCTCTGCAAGCCTTGCCTCTGGGCCCCCTGATTTCCTCCCATAGCTAAAGAAACATAGATTTGTAACTGATATTGGCCAAAACATCCCCTATCCCTCCTGGGAAAAATTGGCAGGACCCTCTTGAAGAATGGTCTCGAGGCTCACCGAGGTCTTTCCGGAGTAAACAAGCATAGGGATAATAATATTAATAAATCTACATTCACACACGTGACACTTTGAAATTGAGTCGGGCCACAATTCATCGCGTTGGCAAATGTGACATTTACAGTCATCACGTTTGACATATGTTTTTTTAAACCATCAATTAAATTACAATTTCAAAACGAAAGTTTACGATGCCCTTTCACTCATCTATCAGAATCTAACCATGATTTGGGCCATGAGAGATTTGTGGGGTTTGGGACGGGAGGGCCAATTTGCTGGAGGCGGCCGTTCCCCGAGATCTGGCAACGTGCGGGAGCCGTCGGCGACTCGTACATCACGCAACGCCCACACGCGCCCGTGCCGCGCCTAGACTTACGCAACCCACGCTCACACACGCGGAGCTGGTTTCCGCGCGCGGAAATATCCACGGCGACCACGACGCCGCCGCCGCCATACCCAAACGAGCGTCGTCGGTCGGCTGTAGTCTCCACTTGCTGGGCTCCAGCCGGCGGTGGAAATTCCACATTGCTATGGCAATGAGTGGATGGGTGTGCCGTAAGCAACGGCGGCAGTGACGTGGCCGAGCGGTGGCGGATTCATCACCTCCACCACCTCCACCACCTCCTCCACCTCCTCCACCACCTCCTCCTCCACCACCTCCACCACCTCCACCACCTCCTCCGCCTCCACCACCTCCTCCGCCTCCACCACCTCCACCACCTCCACCACCTCCTTCACCTCCTCCACCTCCACCACCTCCACCACCTCAACCACCACGACTGCCACCTCCTCCACCACCGCCTCGCGCCTCCCCCTCACCACGTCGGTCCACTTGTTGAGCTGCTCGCCGCTCAGCTCGTCCTCGTTGGGGAAGGCCACGTGGTGGTGGGTGGCCACCATCTCAGCAGTGATCTCATCGGGGGACACGGACACCACCGCCGTGATGATATCGGCGATGCCACCGGAGCCGCCCAGCACGAGGCAGGGCGTCCCGTTCACCACCGCGTCCTGCACCGTCTGTCGATGGTGGTGGGGCAGGGGGGTGGGTGGTGGGGCGGGTGGGAGAAGGGAGGGGGGGGTGCGTAGGTGAGCTGCTGCCGGCCGCCACCCCTGGGTAATCGGCGTCGTTCGGACGTCGCTCCGTCACCTCCTTTCGCGTCGTCCGCTCGGAGCTCCCACGCTAGATGATCTTCCCCAGGACTCTCTCAACGTTCTCCCAAGCTTTGTTGTGGTACTGCGTGGACCGGAGTGCGTGAGCGCGAAGAAGTAAGATGAACGGACGTGTTCGAGTTTTTGTCATCGTTCTACCCATTTGACGTATGTATATTCAACTGCACCGATCGCGCCGTATCAATTCTGCTTCACTGTCGACTCTGCAGCACGCACTGCTTTGCCTCAACCCACCACGCACCCCAACGCTGCTAAACTCTGCAACTCACCTCCCTCCACCCAAGACCGTCCGCCAACCGAGTTGATCAGAGGTCCGAGGACAGCCGCCTCATTCCGCGGTGACGAGGCCGCTGCCCGTCTCGCCAAACGAAACACTTCGCAGCCCGTGCGACTAAACCTCCGCTCACTCCTCACCCTTCTCCCCTCCTTCAACGACTCGTACTGCAAAAACCGCGGGACTCATCTCCGTACGCGGACGGGCCTCCCGGCTGAAGCCGATCGCTCGCCCCTTAGACCGACGACCGCTTTTTGAGCCGCGAGCAGCCGCAGCCGGACGAGGGATTTGCGGGAGACCGCCTCCCACCCACCTTGAGCACCTCCAGCTCGCCGCCGATCAGCACATAGAGCACTGGAATCTCGATGCAGCCCGTCCCTGTCGGGCAACATCAACCCACATGAGCCATTAAGCGGGATCACACTGGGGTCGCTGGGGTCGCAAGGGTAACTGGGGTTGCTAGGGCCAACACTCCCCTCTGTCACTCCCGCAATAACGAACAACCCCTGTGTGCCTTCTACTTTCTTACAGCCAAAGCGTTCATTGCGAGCGACTTAGCGTTTGTCTAAAAGTTGGTGATCATCATTATTGTGATTGGTATCCCGCTCGTCTACCCAGGAAATGCTCACCGAGTCTCAAGAATCTTTGTTCAGGAGGGTCCCGTTGAGTTTTCTCAGAAGGGGGGCGATGTTGTTGCTGTGTGTCATCCCAATTGGATAATTTGCAGGAATTTTTTTCAGCCTTGGGATGGTTTGGCCAATGTTAGATACATTGCATGTTTTTTTTTCTTTGAGCTATGGCAGGACACCGGGGAACCTGGAGGAAACTTATGCAAAACAGAGGGGGAGAACGCACAAACTCTGCAAGGAGAAGGCACCCGCTTCGGAAATCCAACCCAGGAACTTCTTCCTGCGAGGCCCACATGTTACCAAATTGCGCCACCCTCAAAAGTATAATTAGAATCTTTACTTAGACTGGAAGAATCCGGTGAACTATGGAAGATCTTTTTCACAGACGTCCGCCCTGCCGGGCAGATACAATCAACTGCCTTCTAATGTTTATGAGACCTCCTTTGCCAGTAACAAGATTTCGGAATAGGTTTTACCCTTTTAACTGGCACAAAAACTGACACCTTTATTCAAGGCATCATGTTTGCAATAACCACAACACAAGCAGTCAAAATGCAAACAAAAAAGACAACTCTGATAATAATATGCACTGTCCTTGAATTTGATTGGTCCACACCCGAGACGGCTTTTCTTAGAGCCTAGTCTCCACTGGTGTTGGACCAGAAGACGCCAAAAGGCGTACAACTCAAAAACAGCGCACTATCAGAGTATTGAGGGCTCGGGGTGAGCATTTACATTATGAGACCTCCTTTGCCAGTAACAAGATAGAGGAATAGGTTTTACCCTTTTAACTCGGGTGTGGACCAATCAAATTCAAGGACAGTGCATATTATTATCAGAGTTGTCTTTTTTGTTTGCATTTTGACCGCTTGTGTTGTGGTTATTGCAAACATGATGCCTTGAATAAAGGTGTCAGTTTTTGTGCCAGTTAAAAGGGTAAAACCTATTCCGAGATGCCTTCTAATGTGTTTTTTGGGCAGCACAAAGTTCCGTGGGGCACGTTTTGGAGTTGTCAGCCACCTCCCCCCACTCACACCCGCGGGTGCACTACTCACCACCGTGCATCGTCTTCTGCTTGGCGATGAACCGCTCAAGATGCACGCGCAGCATGTGCACGTGCGTCGACCGCTGACCCGTGGTGCCATCGTCCACGAGCAGGAAGTGCGAGTGGTTCTTGTCGAGCGGCAGCAGGGGCCGCTCCCAGCCTGGCACCGTGTACTCCTTCCTGAGACCCTAGGCGAAAGCAGAGGACAGTACAGCACCACACGATATATAATAATACTTTCCTTTTGCATTTGCATAGCGCTTGCTTAAATTCCTCGGCAGCTCTGGGCCCCTAAGGTCACGCATCTCATCTCGAACATTCGAAGGGTAACCCCCCCCCCAGCGGCAGCATTCCCTGTGCGGGTAGAGTGAGTGAACTGGCTGCTTAAGCGCCCCGAACAACCCGGCCCTGCGCTGCTCCATCTCATGGCTCCTCGGTCATTTTAAGACTCGCATCTCTCGCTGGGGGTCACCGAGAGCTCGGCCCAGCCCCGATCGATAGGCACCGCGGTGGCTAGGAGATGTTAACGGCCTCGCCTGGTATGCAAGAGGTCGTGAGTTCGATCCCGACCCTGACAATGCCTGCTGCTGTATATTTGGAGTTTGCATTTCTCCCTCTCTCCCTCCCTCTCTCTCTCCCCATGGTCAACGTGGAAACTCCGCTTTTTTCCTCCACATTTAGAATCAACGTGTGTTCAGAGTTTTTAGGCTGCGGTTAATTCCACGTGATGGTAAGCCACTTCGTCGAGCTACCAATTATGATGGGCCAGGTCGCTTCTGAAAAAGAGCTAGAACAGCTCAGTGGGCCTTACCTGGTAAAGTAAAAATACAGTACTCTCGATTATCCACGGATCGCTATGCCAAAAACCAACGATCGATGTGCGTGCTCAGAGATAACACTTTCCTGCTCCTGTGCAGAAGACTTGGCCCACGAAATGGAAAGCAGAGCCACGGCAATCAACATCAATCAAACTCCGCTCACTATTGTAAAGATATGCAACTACTGTACTGTAGAGGTGATCGCGTGCATTTCGGATTAACTGGAGCAACATATTTGTTCGATTTAAGCACGTGACGTGTAATAAACATTTCCAAGAATAACAATGCGATACTGTTTTTAGATGATTATTTTGGGCTTAAGGGAAAAATCCACGAGTTATTCATTCATGTCAAAATCTCAGCTGCGCGGTCAATCCGCAAATCGGATAAACCGCACGCGGATAATCGAGAGTCGATTGTAGTTTTGTTTTTTTTGGATCGGTTCGGGAAGCGACGTGGCCGGGCGTGGGCGTGTCGGCGCTCACCCGCTTGTTGAGCAGCGCCTTGCGCCCGGCGAGCTGCCCCCACGGCACGATGCCGATGGCCACCACCTTGTGCTCGGCGGGCGTGCGAGCCATCGAGTGCTCGCTCACCGCCTCGCCGATGTGGCGCATGACGCCCGTGTGCAGGCCGCCCGTGATGAGCCACGCGCCTTGGGAGAGCACGGGAAGAGGAGAGAGTGGAGAGAGAGCGGAGACGACGGGGGGGGGGGGGCAAGGAGGCAGCGGAGAGGGAGGCAGGGAGTGACGCGTCGCTGTGTGGCGCACACACCGCATCGTCGCGAACATTGAAAACTCATTTCTTTAGAACTGCCTTTTGTGTTTAGTTTGTTGTCCTTCCCCCGCACCTCCGATTAGCACGGTTGGCTCTGTACGGTGCTAAATGTGGTGGTGTAGTTATGGTCGCAGTTAGAGGGACAGGTGGGAGTGGTTAAGGAGGGGTGAGGGTAGGGGTAGTGATAGGTGTAGTGATAGGGGTAGTGATAGAGGTTGGTGTAGTGATAGGGGTGGTGATAGAGGTTGGTGTCGTGATAGGTGTAGTGATAGGGGTAGTGATAGAGGTTGGTGTAGTGATAGGTGTAGTGATAGGTGTAGTGATAGGGGTAGTGATAGAGGTTGGTGTAGTGATAGGGGTAGTGATAGAGGTTGGTGTAGTGATAGGTGTAGTGATAGGTGTAGTGATAGGGGTAGGAGTGGTGATAGGGGTTGGCGGTCGGCCTCGTCGCAGCTTGGGGGTAGGAGCAGGGAGTAGCAGTAGGATGGGCTAGCGACAACACACACGCAAGTTCGCACCGCACGCGCTCTGCGCCACGCCGCATCGCGCCACACCAACCTGTGCTCTGCACGGCGCGCATGAGGCCCGTGCGCAGGACATCACGCACCCACGGCTTCAGCTGGAAGTTGGCCTCCCCGCCCACGACAGACATCACCAGGTTGGGCGTGCGCAGCCCCCAGGTGCGTGTGAGCACGTTGTACAGCAGGTCCGCGCTCGTCTTGTATGACACCCGCGCGTACTGGTGGCAGGGAAAACGTGAGTTCGCATACGCGCATTTTTTTTTGTTTCATATATATAACAAAATCATCTTCAGAAGTATTAAATTAGCAGTAGAGCTGGGCTCTCCGACTGTTTAACCCTTTCCCGTTCTGAGACGTTCACCTCCGAATCTCAGAACGTGCAAGCGGTTCAGCGGTCATTTTATTTAGGGAGACGTAGCGGCGTTGTTTTTAAAGACATTGTTACTCGCCCCAGGGGAACTGTAGAGACACGACTGCCCCCTTCCGATGACATACGTACATATATGTCATCAGAAGGGGAAAGGGTTAGGTCATCGATTCGTCAACAAATCGCTCGACTCATCGAATGGTGCGAAAATAGTTCCGGCGGAAAAAAATCAAATCTGCCGCTGTATGGGAGGTGATGGGCGGGGTTTGGTGATGTCATCGGCAGTCGCGTCACGCTGGGCGTGGCTTCTGTGGGGGTTTCCCACCTTCAGGAGGCAGGATGGTGGCGCAGCCGCCATTTTTTAAGTGGCCCAAGTAATGGACCATGACAACAGTAGTCGATTATAATCTCAAGGTGATTCATCTCCTCCATCATCCCAGTTCTCGTTGCCAGCATGGACGCCGATAGAAAAACTGTCGGGGCAAAACGTGTTGGCGTATTATTTGCAAGTCGCCCTTTTTTCCCCTCGAGTTGTTTGCGTCTCCCACTTTTAGGCAACCCTTTGATCAATTCAGCCGCCTTTCAATTCAGGGTAGATCCCGGACAGCAATACAAACCTCACGCTAAAGTCCCGTTCACAATGGGTCAACTTTACGAGATTCGTCCTCACGCCACGTCCCCACCCCCGCCCACCGCCCCACTCCCATACCATGTCAACCCACATGGTTTACCCCATATTCTTGTACAGGGAAATTGAGTTCAGGTCCATACGGTGTACAGCCGTTTCAATACGGGCAAAAAAATGTATATGGCCAAATAAAAAAAATAATGGGACATTATCAGCATGCAAGATGAGTGGCATCATGGCCATCAATAATCAAAATTAATACATAAACCTGTTTATGTCTATTTGTTTGTGTTTCTCCCTTGTGATGGGACTTTGTAGGATGAACGCTGAATTATATAAGGACACGGGGGGACCAATAAGGTCTGAATTGGTCTGTAATTAGGTCGGGCTCTGATAAGGGGTTAACAGATATGCACTCCGCTACCGACAGACGGACAGGGCCTACGCATAAACGCTTTCAACCCTTCGTGTGAAAGTGTTTCAAACTGGGCAAAACAAAATGGTTGGTCAGCGTCCGGTTCAGGCATCACGCGCCACCGATGTTAGCTGTGGCCGGGACTCGAACTCGGCTCGCACGGGTTCATAGCGCAGCCAGAGCTCAATGCGCCAACCCCCATCTCGCTTTATGTGAGTATTTGAGTGATCCAGGTTCGTTTGCTTAAAGTATACATTTGTTTTAGGGTGTAGTAATATTTACCCACGTCTCCCTACAAAAGAAAGACCTCAGTTGACACTGGGTTCCTGTTCACTCATCAACGATTTCTGTCTATCAGTTGGGGAACAACTTTCACCTCCGCAGAGTTCATCGGTGATTTGTCACGATTCCGGGGTGCGACTCTCAAACACATCGTGGTAAATGTAGCGGCACCTAGTCACTGGTGGATAACGTAGTCCCGTTGAAAGTGGACAGCGACATGGGCTTTCCACTGACCATGATGACAGTGACACTCGACAGAGATGTTACACAATTCAATACATTGTGTGGTGGGGAGTAGAGTGAGATGAGAGGGGAGAGGTAGGAGAGTGCGTGGAGCGGAGTAGAGTGAGATGAGAGGGGAGAGGTGGGAGAGTGCGTGGAGGGGAGTAGAGTGAGATGAGAGGGGAGAGGTAGGAGAGTACGTGGAGGGGAGTAGAGTGAGGGGAGAGGTAGGAGAGTGCGTGGAGGGGAGTGGAGTGAGATGAGAGGGGAGAGGTAGGAGAGTGCGTGGAGGCGCTTGAGGCGGCGTTCCGTGTCGTCTCCGTGGCACATGGTGGCACCTTGCGCTGGGACTTGCCCAGACCCTGGCAGATGAAGTCGCCGTAGGCATCCGTAGGCTCGTCGCTGGTGTGCAAGTCGGGGTTCCACACGGTGTCGTCGGGGTGAGTGTTGTTCTGCTGCGCCAAGTGAGTGTGCAGAGCCATGGAGGAGCCACACTGACATGTCGCCCTGCAACAAGGATACCACCACCAGTGTCCCAATTCATCGTCATCATCAGCGTCATGATCGTCATCATCATCAGCGTCATGATCGTCATCATCATCATCATAGTCATCATCGGTGTCATCATCGTTGTTATCATCATCATCATCATCAACATGGTCATAAACACAGTCATCATCAGCATCATCTTTGTAATCTTCATGATTGCTGTCATCGACTTTTCAGGACAACACCCTCTTGCGTGATATTCGTCCGCATTTTTGTCAAACCCGGAACGGGCAGCAAGGGGGAAGGCGATTCTAGCATATCGGGACAGCAGGAGGGAAGGTGCCACCTCCAATTAATCATCAGAAACTGCAGCAGCAACAGCAGTACCAGCATCCCTGACATTACAGCAGCAACAGCAGGATTAAAATAACGCAGAGCACTACCAACATCATCATAAGCAGCATGAGCAGCGGTAGTTATACAACGATTAAGATCTCCCCTATAGCCTTCATAGACTGTTGGGGCAAGTGCTGTCAGCGAATAGCACCTGTGAAGGACAACACGGGACATGAGAGGATGGGTGGCCAGCACCTTGCCCGGCCGCCTTTGTCTCCCCACGATGATCATCAACAGAAACTAGTCTCCATCATCATCATCATCCCACCACTATATTCACCACGATTGCCCATCATCTTCATTACCGTAGCAGAAGTAAGAGCATCATCATCACCATCAGCCCACCAAGACCACCACTATCACTACCACCGCCACGATCATCATCCTCACGAAGGTCATCATCAACAGAAGCAATAGATCAACATCGTCGTAAGCAACATCATCATCACCGTCCCCATCACCACCGGCGCCGATCTCGAGACCGTGCTCCTACTCACCGCCCATTGTGTGCCAGCTCAATGTCAGCAACGTACGCGCTGCACACGGGAATCCGAATGTTCCTCCCGATCCAGCCCTGCGGCACACAAGCAGCGGAGTCGGCATCAAGTTCCGTGAGCAAGCACCCCGTTAGGGTCGGCACGGCACGCGCGTACGCGGCAGGCTGGCCGCGCCCGCAATGACCAATGCCGCCACCGCTGCCACCACAATGCACGCTCCGGCCACTTATGAATTAACGGATGTACTACATTGAACTTGTTTCGCGCAGTACGTATCCAACCGCGCTAATCCGAGATGCGGGGGAAATACAACAAACTAAACACACACAAAAGCAGTTATTAATAAACGAGTTTTCAATCTCGATGAATTAAAGGTGCATAGCTCCATGACTGCACCTGCCTCTCGTTTTTAGGCTGAGTCAACCTAGAGGGGGGGGTTGGTGTTGGGATGCTGCCGTGGTTGTTAGTGGTCAGCACACTGGACTTGCGGTCGAGAGGTCGCCGGTTAGACCATTCAACGTTTATTCCGCGCCTGCCATTCGGTCGAGCAGCGTTCTTCACTCCTTGTCTCCCCTCTCATCGCTGCGAGGGCCGCCACACATATGAAGCCATTGGGGGTTTGACAGCAGCAGCACGATGATGATGATGGGGGGGGGGGTCTTGTCACGTGTTGTGTATTGTCAGGGGCCGCACGTCAGGGGCCGCACTAAAGGCTACCAAGGGCCGCCAGTTGCCCACGGGCCTTGCAGTGAAAACCACTGCAGTAGAACCACACAACGGTGCACGCTTGTTAACCCCCCCCCACATCTGCCCACCCAGAAGTACGAATGGGTAGAGCACGTGAATCGTTCGGTCACCTGTGGTGGGCGAAAGTGTGGGTACGCCCCCACCTCTTTCAAGACGTCTGACCAGCGTGGAAGAGTAGGCCAAAATAACCTCTGGAGAGCCCCTCCTTTCCCTCTTGTGGAGGGCCCCCGTGCCAGCAGTGGCGTGGGCGAGACATTGCAGGACTCCACCTTTGCCTTCGCAAACCCCGGAGACGGCCTCATGCCAGGTCCGCGCGTAAATTTGCTTCTGGGCGGCCGGTGTTCGTTGTTCGCGTTGCGTAACACGCGGACGTGGGAACCCCAGCGTACGCCTGGCTCATTCATCCCGCACTAATTTCGCCACAACCGCGCTCATGATAACCAGTAGTGTCACGTGCTAAAGGTTCGCACGCAAAAAGAAAGTGGTTGTGCGCTCCCCGTTAATGTTGAACGTCAAAGAGACTCTTCTAAGCGGGTCAAAAGCTATTTATTGGCAAGCAAAGCACCTCCGATTAGCACGGTTGGCTGCGTGCGGTGCGAGAGACGTTCAACATCGTTCGCACGTACATACCGTGGGCGAGAGCGGGAGCGTCACTGGCTCGGGCACTGGGCTATGAAACCAGCCACGTGAATTTGATTCCTTGCCGCAGCGGTGTCACCCGGCTTGAGTGATATCCGAAATGGTCCTCCCCGCCCCCCCCCCACCGGGTCCAACTTTCACCAACCTGCACGACTGGCTCCGACTGACAAAGCGCGTGGGGTGAATTGACAAACGGCCGCTAAATTTTTATTATCTAAAATCATCATTGCTGAAGTGCCAAAGTCAAGCCAAAAACTGGACCCACGCAAACTGCAAGGAGGCGGTGTGTGGTGGAGGGGCTGAACACAGCAACAAACGGTGACTTTGCGGTCACGGAATATGCAGATTGACAATCATCCGCACGATGTCAATCATCCGCACTGTGACAATCATCCGCACGGTGTCAATCATCCGCACTGTGACAATCATCCGCACGGTGTCAATCATTCGCACTGTGACAATCATCCGCACGGTGTCAATCATCCGCACTGTGACAATCATCCGCACTGTGACAATCATCCGCACGGTGTCAATCATCCGCACGGTGTCAATCATCCGCACAGTGTCAATCATCCGCACGGTGTCAATCATCCGCACTGTGACAATCGTCCGCACTGTGACAATCATCCGCACGGTGTCAATCATCCGCACTGTGACAATCATCCGCACGGTGTCAATCATCCGCACTGTGACAATCATCCGCACGGTGTCAATCATCCGCACTGTGACAATCATCCGCACGGTGTCAATCATCCGCACTGTGACAATCATCCGCACTGTGACAATCATCCGCACGGTGTCAATCATCCGCACGGTGTCAATCATCCGCACAGTGTCAATCATCCGCACGGTGTCAATCATCCGCACTGTGACAATCGTCCGCACTGTGACAATCATCCGCACGGTGTCAATCATCCGCACTGTGACAATCATCCGCACGGTGTCAATCATCCGCACGGTGTCAATCATCCGCACTGTGACAATCATCCGCACGGTGTCAATCATCCGCACGGTGTCAATCATCCGCACTGTGACAATCATCCGCACTGTGACAATCATCCGCACGGTGTCAATCATCCGCACTGTGACAATCATCCGCACGGTGTCAATCATCCGCACGGTGTCCCACCGCCACGCCGCATGATCTGTCATCGCGTCTCCTCGTCCTTCTCTGCGCACCTTTACGCCAGGCCCCTTTCGCTCGTCGCCAGGAACGCGACCTCCGATCGATCGCACCTTGGAGCGGGGCTGCCTCGGCTATTTTGGGGCGTTGCGGGGGGGGGCAGAGCACGGCGGTCGGCAACCGCGCGGCATAGAACGTGGATGCCAGCAACAGAATTCGTCGTCTTAATTTGTCTTGACACGTCGCCCCTGCGGCGTTTGGCGCTGCAGGGGCGATACGGGTCGACCCCTGGCGCACGCAGCCAAACGCTGCCGCGATGCAAAATTCCGCTTCGAGCAAAATCTTTGGGTGCGGCATGCGCCCGGTGTGTGTGGAGGACAGAGAAAAAACACACAAATCTGATCTGGCCGGTAAAGCCGGTCCCTCCACCCACGCTCAGCTTTGTGACACACACACAGCTTGTTACACAAAGACAAAGACCCCCCGTATAGCCTTAACAGACTGTAGGGGCAAGTGCTGTTAGCGAGCATAATCGTCACTGGGTGTGTTGGCCGTGAACGGGAATCGAACCCGTGTCGCCGGGTTCATAGCGCAGCGCGCTAACCGCTACACTACCGCTGCCCACCTTGTTTGACACGCACACACCTTGTTACACACACACACACCTTGTTAGACACACAGACACACACCTTGTTACACACACACACCTTGTTACACACACACACACCTTGTTACACACACACACACCTTGTTAGACACACAGACACACACACACACCTCGTTACCTGGGCTTACAGTAAAATGATTTGCCCCTCCACTTTACCGCTGAGCACACAACAAGAACAACCGCCAATCACCACTAAGTGGCGGTGACGTCAGCACGATGCGTGTGCCAGGCTAGGTGCACGTTCAGGCCACGTGAAGTGTCGAACGCACACTGCCAATAGATCACGGGACAGACCCAGCAGGTTCCACGGATCGACTGACTGAGATGACTGGCCGATGCACCACCTGTGCCCCCTACTGTGCCAACAAGTACACACACACACCTACACACATTCACTACACACGGACATACACACACCTACACACATTCACTACACACACCTACATTCACTACACACACGACACACGGACACACATACACACATTCACTACACACACGACACACGGACACACACGCGGACAGCGCCAGGGAGTCAGGTGTCATGGGCGTGGGGATTCATTGTCCGGTCTACTTTGTCCACTCCTCTCTCTCTCTCTCTCCACCCATGCCCGTTATTATCCAACAACACCGGTTACCATGCAACCAGCACCTACCTGTGTGTCAGCACCTGTGTGTCAGCACCTGTGTGTCAGCACCTGTGTGTCAGCACCTGTGTGTCAGCACCTGTGTGTCAGCACCTGTGTGTCAGCACCTGTGTGTCAGCACCTGTGTGTCAGCACCTGTGTGTCAGCACCTGTGTGTCAGCACGTGTGTGTGTCAGCACCTGTGTGTGTCAGCACCTGTGTGTGCTCGCTAACAGCACTTGCCCCGACAGTCTGTTAAGGCTATATGGGGGATACTCTTTGGTTCTATTGGGTAAAGTCACGTAGGTAAAAATAAAATAACAAAAAATCACGACGTTTCGGCCACAACACAAGCGGCCTTCATCAGGTGAAGGGACGAGACTGTCTGGAGGACAGCGCTGGAGTGAAAAAAGCCATGCTTAGATCACGACCTTTAAGCTGTGTGAGAAGAAAACAAAGCGCCTTGACAAAGGAATTAGCATATAATTTAGCATTGAAATGGATCATTGAAATAGCTAAGTTAAAGTATACACATCCGCAGAGGCACCCCTTGACAAAGGAATTAGCATAGAATTTAGCATTGTGATTTTTTGTTATTTGCTAATTTTTATGCTAATTTCTTTGTCAGGACACCTTGTTTGCTCGCACACAGTTTAAAGGTCCGCGGTCTGAGCGTGGTTGTGTTTCGCTAAAATTCTCCTGTTTGATTTGTACAAGGTGCCTCGGTGAATGTATATGCTCTGACTTTAACATAGCTATTTCTGTGACCAGTTACAAGCTAATCACTCAGCTATTTCAATGCTAAATTCTATGCTAATTCCTTTGTCAAGGGGTGCCTCTGCGGATGTGTATACTTTAACTTAGCTATTTCAATGAGCCATTTCAATGCTAAATTATATGCTAATTCCTTTGTCAAGGCGCTTTGTTTTCTTCTCACACAGCTTAAAGGTCGTGATCTAAGCGTGGCTTTTTTCACTCCAGCTTGTGTTGTGGCCGAAACGTCGTGATTTTTTGTTATTTTATTTTTACCTACGTGACTTTACCCAATAGAACCAAAGAGTATGGATCCTAGCAGTTACGAAAGCTTTAAATCTATATGGGGGATCTTTGTCAGCACGTGGGGAGCGGTAGTGTCGTGGTTAGCGCGCTGCGCTATGAACCTGGCGATCCGGGTTCAATTCCCGCTCACGGCCAACACCCAGTGATGATTATCTGAACCGGTCCCGGGCCTCCCCTAGGTCGACTCAGCCTCAAATGAGTACCTGGTGCGGTGTGTAAACATCGCCACTAGGGAGACAAAGGCGGTCGGGCGTGGTGCTGGCCACCCACCCCCTCGTGTACCGTTCCGGCCTTCATAGGTGATTGCTAACAGCACTTGCCCCTACAGTCTGTTACAGGCTATATGGGGGATCTTTGTCTTTATCAGCACGTGTGTGTCGTACTTACAAACAAGATCACCACCTCTCAAGGTTCCAAACAACAAGAACAAAAAATGGGGGCAACACGGCAGATAAGGGGGAGAAGCCACGGACCTACAGATGTCTAAAAATACGACGCGACAGCCCTTTTCATACAAATGACTCGCTCATTTTTGCCCTTAAAATAATAAAATACAGCTGTGTTTCTCCTTACAACACGATACGTTTTGTATATGTTATGTATACGTTGAGTATATGTTATGTATACGTTGAGTATATGTTATGTATACGTTGAGTATATGTTATGTATACGTTGAGTATATGTTGAGTATATATTATGTATATGTTTAGTATATGTTATGTATATGTTTAGTATATGTTATGTATATGTTTAGTACATGTTACGTGACGCTTGTATCTTTCTACGTCGTTTTCTCGCCCGCTACCTTCGCTCTCTCTCCGTGTTCCTCCTTCCCCGTGTGCTCAAGATTCACGCTCTCTCTCCCTGTTCCTCCTTCCCCGTGTACTCAAGATCCACGCTCTCTCTCTCTCTGTCTATCTTCTCGCCCGCCCCCTTCACTGGAACGAACTTCCCCCTCCACATTGAGCGGTCACATTCACACACGAAGTTTGGTCTCCGCACTCAAAGCTCACACTCATTGTTCCCGAGCTCACCACCTGACCCCTTGACCTCCCTCTCGGTGCCACCATCGTTACTGTTCCCTCTTCATATTCTCCTTATATGGCTCTCACACATTTACCCCATTTCATTCAATCCATTCATCATCATTGTGAACAATTTCACTCTCACCGCATGCACGCATCTTCGCCACCCATTGCTTCCTTTCATCGATTTCATTCACATCATCTCCACCATCACATTCATACGCTGTCCCGTTGTTAAGGCGCTTTATACATGTATTTTAAGGACGTGTTTTGTATACGTATATGCGCAAACCTTTTCGTCAATCCACCACCTGGCCACAGCCAGTGATCACCTCCGATTAGCTACATATGGTGCAAAAGAAGTTTAAGTTCAGTGTCACTCGCCACTGAAATCAGCAGCGGCCGGGAATCAAACTCAAGTCACCGGTTTTATAGCTGCATCACCCCCCCCCCCCCAATTGCATGGATAATTAATAAAGCAGAGTAGTAATATTAATAATACCCGCCGAGTCTTCTTTGATAAATAATCGATTCTCAACGGCACAATTCAACTCCCGTCGTCGCGAGTGAAAAAACCCCGTCGAGATGGGAGAGACTCCCATAACGGTGGGCGGTTTCCCTTCGTCCGCGGGGGGGGGAGGGGGCTTCGCAGAGCGAGAGACCGAAGCGGGGACCAGCGGGGACCTGCGGGGAAATATTTGGACGAGCGTCGCCTGTCAGCGCCGTCTCAGCCACCGCTCGCGAGTTCGTTGGATGGACGGGTCAGCCGTGGGTGGACGGCACTCGCAAAGCTCCGAGTAACTTTTGAGGCCTGCGGGGAGGCGGTGGCGTGCAGGCCCTACCGGGGACGCACTCTCAACACAATCCAAACCGGGGGTGAAAAGCAGGGGATGTAGAAAGATGTGGAACGGGCTCGCTGCCCAAAACCATACGGGGGGGGGGGGGGGGGGTCTCACCGAAAGGGGAAAGGTTGACTCTTTATCAAGGGGGGTGACAAGTGGGGGAAAGGGGGACACAACCCAACACAGCTGACATCAGGGAGAGAAGAAACAAAACCACGTGAGGCGAACTAAACGAGATTTGTTTTTTGCGCCCCTCCGATTCCGGCTCCCGTCTAATTCGCAGTGGTCATGCCCCCTGACCCTCGGTCCCTGTCCCCCGACCCTACATCCTGCTAATTTATTTGAGGTGTTGTATGAGGGGGGGGTGGGGGTGGGGTGCGATCTGGCCTCGAATTCCCCCTCCGTTCCCTTGAGCTTATGGCTCAGGTGTTCCATAACGCGCCGTAAGCGCACTGTACCTTTGTTTCCAGGTGTGTGGTTCATGGTTCTTCCAGTTAGTCGAAATAACCTTCCTGGCTACGATACCGAAGGTTTGGAGGCGAGAATGTTGACATTATGTTGGCCCATGAGGTCTAATCTATTGATGGGGACACATGTGTGGCACGAACCCAGAATGATTGTTAATTTATCCTGGAGCTATCGTTTTTCTCGATGCTTTCACGCCAAACGAGCTGCAGCAGCAGCAGCTCAAGCTGGGACCTGCAGTCGGCACTAAAGTTGGCTTCGTTCCTGGAGGGTGGGCCTCGTGGGAACTTGCTTCGCAAAAGCACCAGCGAAGTGCACCACGGGAACAAACATTGGCCACGATCAAACGAACTGCTGGATCAAGGTCTCCCGAAGCCATTACAATTTCCCTCGCAGTCCTCTGTGCCGGATGATCCCAGTTACATATGTAGCTACATAAGTAGCTACTGCACGTGTAGTAGCTACTGCACGTGTAGTAGCTACTGCACGTGTAGTAGCTACTGCACGTGTAGTAGCTACTGCACGTGTAGTAGCTACTGCACGTGCAGTAGCTGCTACACCGCGTGCAGTAGCTACACCACGTGCAGTAGCTACACGACGTGCAGTAGCTACACGACGTGCAGTAGCTACTGCACGTGTAGTAGCTACACGACGTGCAGTAGCTACACGACGTGCAGTAGCTACACGACGTGCAGTAGCTACTACACGTGCAGTAGCTACTACACGTGCAGGAGCTACACCACGTGCAGGAGCTACACGACGTGCAGTAGCTACTACACGTGCAGTAGCTACTACACGTGCAGGAGCTACACCACGTGCAGTAGCTACTACACGTGCAGGAGCTACGGGCCCCGCATTTTCAAGGGCCCCGCGCTAAACGCTCTCAAGCTATCAATTCCGGTTCAGTGGTTCTGCACTTGCTCTATTACTATAGCCTTTAACTTTTATGAACGACTGGGTGTTTAAGGTTAGCGATGTGTCGTATTATCTGGCTGTGGAGCAAATTTAAAAAATACAATTACTTTACTATGCAAGTAAAAAATGTGTGTTTTAATATTTTTTTATATTTAGGTCCCCTTCATGACAT
Organism: Petromyzon marinus; assembly: GCF_048934315.1. Classification (NCBI taxonomy): domain Eukaryota; kingdom Metazoa; phylum Chordata; class Hyperoartia; order Petromyzontiformes; family Petromyzontidae; genus Petromyzon; species Petromyzon marinus. The sequence goes on along the minus strand of NC_133690.1, from coordinate 16,929,196 downwards.
ATGCTACAGGCCCCGCACTAGCTTACTCCGGCACTGTCTGTCCTGCGATGCAACAATCCGCCCCAAGCACCTGCACAACGAGCAGATGTCACCGTTCACATCTCCAGACGTGTAGGTGCTCTCTCTCGGCTGCGCTCCCTCTCTTCCCCCCCCCCCCCCCGGTAATTACAATTGGCGTACGAACAAATAAAAGTCTCGTCCGAATTCCACGACTATTTTTCAAGAAGTTTCTGCATTGAATGAATTATTTCCACGGTTTATTTTTATTTTTCGTGGACCAGGACAACTCCGTTCACAACTCAAAGCTCGCAGTGCATCACTCCGTGTCGGAGAACAACCTCAGAAGTTAACACAAAATAACTACTCTGGAATTATCTATCCTATTAGATCTTTGCACAGCATAAGTGGCATACAATTAATCCGATTATCCGCGTTTATCTGCACTTTACCGTTAACATAAAAGGCATGAAATGTACTGATGAGCACATATAATAACATGATCCACTTCAGCGCCCTTTCTAATCAAATCGGATATTAGACAGTATACAATAAATTTCACAGAAATCCTGAGCGAAGCGCATCTACAAACCACGGACCGGTTCGCGTTCACACACCGGCGCAAACTCAAGAGACTTCTGAACACTAAAGGCATTTGACCTTTCCCAGACACAGCTCTCACCCCCCCCCGCATCCACCCCCACTCTCAAAAAGTTTTCTACATTTTTTTTTGGGGGGGTGGGGGGTCATTAAATTTCAATTCAAACTCAAAAGCTCGCAAGTGTATCACTCCGTGTCAGAGAACAACCGATTAGCACGGCTGGCTACGTACGGTGCAAAAGAACCTCGACGCACATATGTACGTACGCTCAACGCAACATAACATAAACACCACTCGGCATTCTCTCAGGCAGTGTAAGGGGCGGCAGCGAGGTGGACAGAGGCGGCGAGGAATGCTCGCAGAGCACGAGGCGAATCACACTTTCGCCGCGTTTCTTCACGACGCGCAATAAATAAAAAAATATCCCCGTCGCTCTCGGCGCCGCGTTCATCACTCCGTCGAATTAAAGCCCAAGTGACACAGCTTCCTTTCGGACGAGAGCGGCCAACTCCCTGACTACGACGTCTGGTTGTGCGGTAATAATAATAATGAGAATGCACCGCAGGTTGCATTCTTGAATCTGACCCAACCCACAACGGCCCGCCCGGTCAGCGTGGGGCCATGCGTCGTCTGCCGTTGGGCAGGTGACGCGCTAGAGAGCAAGAATACAAAGCACTGGGTGGTGCAGATGCTCGTCGGCATACCGACCTCGTGCGTGTCCCGCCATGGAGATAGATTACCGGGTGTTAAGAAGGTAGAGGCGCGGGCCCGCAATTTGCTCGCTCACACCACCGCCGACGTGAGCGTGCAATTTTGCATGCTCGTGTGTAGGTTGGACCTCTTTTGTAGCCAACCGCGCTAATCGGAGGTTCGGCGGCAGGACGACAAACTGAACACAAAAAAGGCAGTTCTAAAGAAGCGAGTTTTCAATCTAATCTTTTTTTTTAAGTGCACAGCTCCCAGAAACTTCCTAACATCGGAAGGAAGGGCGCTCCAGCGGCCGCAGAAGCGCATCTGAAAGCGCCGCGCGATGATGATGCGGTGACCGCTGTCTTTTGTTCGATGTCCAGCCAAAAGCCGCTGACGCTGCTGCTGCTGCTGCGAGGATGACCGGGGGAGTTCGCGCGACGATGGTTTATAGCTCCCTGAACCCGTTTGGGGCCGCGGGTCACTCTTTGGTGCAGCTGGCTGACCCGCGCCTACTGGACATCTGTGAATAAGATCTTATTCGCCCATCGGATTCCTCCAGGATAAATAAAGATTCTGATTTAACTCTCAAAGAAACTATTTGTGGGACCACGATGTGGTCAGAAACACGTGATGTTTTGGAAGAAAAAAAACGACGTATCAGCCACAGTTTGGCGGAACGCTTCCCACGGCCTTGCAGACTCCACCAGCGGTCCACAGACCGCAGGTTTGGAACCACTGCTCTAGGAAGGCCCTCTAGAGGTGCCCACACCTTACCGGGCTACATGCGACCTACAAATTGATCGTTGTTGGATCCCCTTTATACCGCGGCGTGAACAGAGGCGCCAGGAGGGGATGGAGGAACCCCGCTCAATTGTTTCGACTGCTGCACCCCCCGACATGGAATCGAACCGCCGACCTCTGGATTGCAAGTCCCAGTGCCCTGCTCACCATTGCACCTCGGTGGCATCCTTCTATTTAAGCATTAAGTGTTATAGTTAATCTCATCTTATCTTCATTGAATTTCTATAGCGCATTAAACCAAAGCGCATTACACATACTTAACAACGATACATGCGAATGTGATGGTGGAGATCAGGCGAATGAAATAGATGAGAGGAAGCAATGGGGGGCAAATTTGCGATGATGCGGAATTTGGGTGAAAGTGAAATTGATGACGGTAAATGGCGATGAATTGATTGATTGTATTGAAAATGAGTGAAAGCCACACAATGAGAATATGAAGGGGGAAAAGTAACCGTGGCGGTTATGCGAGGGAGATTAAGGGGGTCGTGGGGTGAGCTCAGAAACGATAAGTGATCTTTGAGTGAGGAGCGGAAACTTGGTGAACGAAGGTGACTGCTTATTTTTTATTATTTTATTATTTTAGTGTTTCCCTTCTATGTGACTTTACCGAAAGAACCAAGAATATGACTGCTTATTGTGCAGGGGGAAGTTTATTCCAGTGAAAGGGGGCGGGAAGAGAGAGAGGGAGAAAGCGTGGATTGAGTGCAAATATAATAATTTGTTGTATATATAACAAACGATATATATAAAATTATGACTCTATATATAAAATTTGTGGCTACGTGACTTTACCCAATCGAGTAAATGTCGCGAGTAATTTTCAAATTGGGAAATTTTGGACGATGACGCCGGCAGATGTCAAAGTCTCCACAGGTCCTACACACCACCATCACCACAGCTCCTACACACCACCATCACCACAGGTCCTACACACCACCATCACCACAGCTCCTACACACCACTGTCACCACAGGTCCTACACACCACCATCACCACAGGTCCTACACACCACCGTCACCACAGGTCCTGCACACCACCATCACCACAGGTCCTACACACCACCATCGCCACAGGTCCTGCACACCACCATCGCCACAGGTCCTGCACACCACCATCACCACAGGTCCTACACACCACCGTCACCACAGGTCCTACACACCACCATCACCACAGGTCCTACACACCACCATCGCCACAGGTCCTGCACACCACCATCACCACAGGTCCTACACACTACCATCACCACAGCTCCTACACACCACCATCACCACAGGTCCTACACACCATCACCACAGCTCCTAGACACCACCATCACCACAGCTCCTACACACCACCATCACCACAGGTCCTACACACCACCATCACCACAGGTCCTACACACCACTCTCACCACAGGTCCTACACACCACCATCACCACAGGTCCTACACACCACCATCACCAAAGCTCCTACACACCACCATCACCACAGCTCCTACACACCACCATCATGTCACCACAGTTTCTCCCCAAATTTACACCCTCCCGTGGTGCGCTCTGTGGAGTGATTTTCCGTACATTCGACGTCGCAGATGTTCCACATTTCTACGGCAAGTAGTCCAGCCACCACGGGCTGCTGCTGGTGGGCAAACCGGTGACCAAACTTCTAATCGTAAAAGCAATAACAGTTTATAACCTTTCACTTGCCACTGTGTTTGGGGGAGTGGAGCGGTGATACAGTGCATAGTGCAACTGCACTATGAATCCGGAGACACCCGAGTTCGATTCACCGGTGAGTGCTGAGCGATGTTCTTTACCGGTCTTCGGCTTCACTAACCTGGGTGGTGAAGTATGGTGGAACAACCTCCCAAGACTGACATAGGGTGTGTGGGTGGGGGGGGAGTCTTCATGCAGGAGTTGACTAAGGGCTGTAAACTACCACGTTATTAAATGCCCTATGAACCTCACATTGACCATGCCAACACACACAACTATGCTGCAGTGCATTACATAAACAACTTACAGCCCCATTCTCCTATAACGCCACATGTTGTTTTAATAACGCAAATTGAATATAATGCGATGAATGTATGACGGAACACTTTTTTTATATATAATGCGAATTGTACATAACGCGATCGAGTGAACCGTACTACGTCGCGCGAGTAGGAATAAGCAGTCGTACGGCTGCCTCGGCGTAGCATCACACAGGGCATTGGGATGCTGCTGGATGCTGCTAGATGCTACCCACGCGCCTCAGTCTCTGTTCAGCCTGCATACACATCTGTCACGTGTTATCGCGGACTGTGCTTTACCCATCATTGCGTAGTATGTAATCTCGCGAGATTGTTCTGTAAGGCAGTGTTCTTCAGGAACGCAACTACTGACAGGAGAACAGACTGAACGTACAAACAACTGCCATACAATTGCCACACAATTTGCATTCGTAGGACGTCTTGATAGGCACTGCATCTCAACGCACTGCATCATGAACAGGCAATGTGCGTCGCGAACAACCACCAAACACGGCTGGATTCAACACGGCTGCTGAAGCAGCTGATGACATTCGGCTGGGTCAGTCCTAGGCGAAAGACAAACGTCTCGAGGCCGGACCTGCATAGGGCCACTGAGTAGTCGAACCGCGCTGATGGCCAAGGAGAGGGAATTCCAGATTAGGGGGTTTGCAACAGAGAAGCCCTGGAGGCTGACTTGAGGGTTTGGACAGAAGGGGCTTGTTCCCTGTGGAGTGGAAAGTACTTGGAGGGGAGTAGAGCGAGATGAGAGGGGAGAGGTAGGACAGTGCGTGGAGGGGAGTAGAGTGAGATGAGAGGGGAGAGGTAGGAGAGTGCGTGGAGGGGAGTAGAGTGAGATGAGAGGGGAGAGGTAGGAGAGTGACAGAATGGAGTTATGGCTTACAATTTTACACATAGGAATGCTTATATGATCAATTTCCAACTCTGTTTCAAATATTTGCAAACATTGTTCCCCGGTTACGTGTCAATCTTCTATGAGTATACCTTTTGGGTCCTGAGGCTTTATTCTTTAGAAAATAACACATTTTACTTTGAGACTCATAGTCACATGCTCCGCAATTAATATCCAAGAAAGCGTGTTCAACCATACGCAGAAGTTCTCCTGAAAGTAAGATTTTGAGCACATTATAAATATCGCCCTGATAAGGGAACTTTATTATCCCATAAACAAGACAAAGATCCCCCGGATATCCTCGGCAGACTGTTGGGACAAGTGCTGTTAGTGAACACCTATGAAGTTCGGAACAGCACACGAGGGGGTGGGATGGCCAGAACCCCCCTGGTCGCCTTTGGTTCCCGTGTGGTGATGTTTACACACTGCACCAGCTACTAATTTGAGGCCGAATCGACCTAGGGCAGGCCCAGGACCGCTTTAGATAATCGTCACCGGTGTTAGCGACCGTGAGCGGGAATCGAACCTGGGACACCGGGTTCGTGGACGCAGCGCGCTCACCACTGAACCACCGTTCCCCCAGCAACCCACACTCCCACACACTCTGTGTGTAAAGCTTCTTTGCCAAAACTGCCCATACTCACGCCACACCCTCCTCAACTACATCCTTCGCGAACCTTCCAGAAGGTTCCAGAAGGTTCTCACCGATTCCTCGCTCCCTCTCCCTCCTCCTCCGTCCGTTTGCCCTTCACCGAATCCCTCCACTAACTTCGTGCCCCACCCCGTCAGCTGTTCCCAACAGCTTTGCACCGAATATTTACTTTTTAATTAATGATCCTTCGGTGACCCTCAACATGTGTATTGACACAAACATTTGCGACGTTCTTCAAACTTTTCGTCCAGCTTTCAAAACAGTGTCACTTGCTGATCACTTTGGAATAACATAACTCTTTGTTACCGAAAGAACCAAAGAGTATGGATTCCTGAAGTCACGAAAGCTTCAAATCAAGATTTAAATCTTCGTGTCTAAAAAAATATACAGTTTGTGCCTCGTCTTGCAAAAGATATTGACAAACAGTTTTCCTTCTCCGTAGCGTGAACCCAATGGGGCCTGAGGTTTACTTTAATTCATTTATTGCTGCAATTTCAAATGTTCACAGTCCGTGGCCGAGTTATAATGTTAAGCACCGAAATGATGATTTTAAAATTAGAATTTCTTTCCCACTGTTTTTCGCCATTCCCACGTCTCCCCTCAATTGTATCCTCGATCGCACTATCGGCGTCATGTCAGTCGACAAAAAAACAATCAGGGACCCGCAAAGCAATCCGACATGTACCAGAGAACGACTCACAAAAGCAGACATTAGAGAACTACTTCTGAGAGAATTCAAGTGACCTCTTATCCACCCAAGGTGGCAGCACTTTCCCACCCGCTCCTTTTACAAGACGATGATTTCCGTGGATTGTTTATCGCGCAGAATTAGAGTTGGGTGAGATTAAGCGCAAACACAATTGTAAAATTCGGTTTTATTTTGTGCGATTGTCGGAGAGACCATCAGCTCGCTGCACATGAAGACCCCGGTGAGAAAACCCCACGCTTGGCCGAGCCCTCTGGGATTCCCACCCGGGATCTCGGTGGTGGCGGCTCGGCGCTCGGACCACAATCCCACGCGGCAGCCTCCTCCGATTTAAGGACGACTCCTTTAAAGTGTTCACGGAGGTTGATAAACAACTCACGTCAGGTGCGCGTCGTTGTAAAAATAACATGTTAACGGTACAACAACACGTCTAACCACGTGTGTGTTAGTTCACCAAGAGCCGCTCAAATTAGATTGTACAGAACATTAGTTGGTTAAGAAACTAGTAGAATTAGACATTTGATGATGACGGTATGCGATCATAAAAATGATGGTAAACATATGAAGAGATTACGATCGTGGCTGTTGTAATTGTTCGGATTATGAACATGAAATTATTGCAATGATTAATATCTTTTACAAAATAAGCGACTTGCAGTTGGCAATGCTGAACCAAGGCGTCTGATCAGGGTATCAGATGAGAAGGATACTATCAAATCGTAAGGTGATGTTGATTTCCAAACATGCTTGGAACATGCTCAGGCATGTATGTAATAGAAGCTTACTAATAAAAAATGGAACTCAATGACTGTTGCCGTAAAAAGGGGCAAAGATTAGCACTACGTCTTTTCTCTCCTTGCCATGAGGGACACGCTTATGAATTCGCAAAGTGAATGCTATTTACATGCTATGCAGAAGGGCCGTTGTCAAAAACGTCGCCTATTTTGCAGTGTTATCGATTAAAGTCGTGCGTTGTTATCGCTGTTTGTTCAGCAGCAGCATCACCATCGCCACGTCATTTGCCTGTTGGTGAGTTTGAGGACTGCTTCTAAGTGAGACATCGATGTTCCAAACCGACTTAAGTCGACGATGTCCATGAGGGTGAAGAGAGGGCCATCGCGACGTGCCCCATGAAGAGAGTGAGTCATAGCCGGTGTTGTGAATGTCACCGATAGCACCCGGAGACTGAACACAGACATCGGAACAAACGCGGCGCGGCAAGGAAGCACCGAGCGATGACGGAGACACGGCAACAAACACGAACATTTATTTATATTGAATGTTGAGGGTAATTAACGGTTCGGGCAACATACCTCCCAGGTCGAATACACCATATTTAACAAATAATGTCAAAGTGAAAAACACCCTTTTTAACAATTATGTCTGGAAAATCACAAAAAGAACTGAACTCCAACAGCCCGTGTCAGGGGTTGCCTGCATACACATATGCTGCTGAACACCATTGATCACTGTTATTATAATCGATAATCAGCCCACTGCTTGACTAAGGCTTCCCTGTGCCTCATAAGCAGCTAATAATCAATCCACTGCTGGATTAATGCTTCTCTATGCCTCATCATCAGCTATTAATATAATCAGCCCCCTGCTTGATTAAGGCTTCCCTATGCACCATCAGCTAATGATCAACAGACTGCTTGATTAAGGCTTCCCTCTGACTCATCATCAGCGAATGATCAATCCACTGCTGGATGAAGGCTTCTCAATTCCACACGAATCAGCACACGAAGCTGAACGCTCCATCTCTGCGCTGGCTGTCCTCCGAGACAATCTCCCTCCTTTGGCTTCCACTCCGTCATTATCGTGTCTGTTTAACCACATACGGTACCGTACTATTATTTTAAGATAAACATCGGTCACCTGTATATATAGTCATTTACCGTACAGTACGTCTTACAACCAACAAATTACCAAGCCACACATAACCTTGATTGCAACGCTTCACTGCCACCAACTTCTCGCTTGTACATTTCTGGAACGTAAAGCGAACGTTCAGAGACCTCCCCCACCCACCGCCTCTATTGTGACCTTCAGTGGACTGTTGGCACGGATGCTGTGAGCAAGCGCCTGTGAATGCCGCAGCAATTCACGGGGTGGAGTTGTTCCGGTTGTTTGGCCGGCCCCGGCCGCCTTTGTTTCTCTGCGTTGCTATTTTTCTGTTACACACAAACCGCGCCAGGAACTCGCTTGAGGCCGAGTCGACGTAGGGGAGAGGTCCCCACACCGGATTCTGGCCGGTTATTGATATCATTCGCCAATGACGGTAGCCGTGGCTGGGAATCCGATACATGAATCCGAGTATTGAAATGTATTTGTTTTATTCTACTCGGAATCACTGCGCACTGAGAGACAGGAAGAGAAGCGGACGGATGAAGGAACATCCGAGACATCATCACATCGACTGCTGAGAGGATGATCAGAGCAGGCCTGGGGGGCAAGAGACATCTCGACGGGACTATGATGGTGGCGATGATTGGTCAGTTGACGAGACCGGAGGTGGAATGGCAGCCAACGGGAAGGGAGAGGACGGATTGATGACATCGGCCAATGATGTGCAGGAGCGTTCCAGACGGCCGCAGACGGACACTCCGCGTATTGAATGTGGCAACTGGCCCAATTTCCCAATGCAGCGTGCCTCTCACGACAGAACGAGTCTTGAGGCTCGCACGTGGTGCTCTTCTATACCTGGATCAATGGAACACTCTGGCATTACACGATATGTGTGCACAATTATTTGGATATAAAGATTATGATCAAAAATGGACGATCATCGGAATATAATGACGCCAGGTGGACAATGATGATGATGGTGTTGGTCCAATTGATGATAATGACGTCAGATGATGACGAGAATCCAATTTACATCAGGCGATGAGAACAATGACGTGAACGTGGGTGAAAGGGATGACGATCAAAATATAAACGACGCCAGGTGAAAACGATGATCCAATCGATGGCGACGACGACGGGAGAATGCATCTTAATGACGATGCACACAGTCCTACCCACTCCTTTAGAGGCTCGTGTTAGCGAGCACCTATTAAGGCTGCCGCATCGCACAACCGGGGGTGGTGGTGTTGGTGGTGATGCGTGGCACAGCAACGCACCACGTCCGAACGCATTTGTATCCCCCGGTGTTGATACACACACACACCGAGCACAAAGCTGCTCGTTTAAGTCTGAGTCGACCTAAGCGAGGCTCAGCATCGGTGCAGAAATACTGCACCCCCCACTTGATATTAGCCGTGGCCGGGAATCGAACCCACGTCCGCTGGGTTTCGTAACGCGGTGCCGAGACCACTACGCCACCGCTGACCACACTAACACAGATCCCCCGTGGCGCACACACATTAACACAGACCGTTGGGGCGAGTGCTGCCAGCGATCACCTTGTGAAGGCAGGTGCGGCACAAGAGGGAAGTGGTGTGGCCGGAAACACCACGCACGGCCACATTTGTCTCCACGGTGCTGATGTTGCCACGCCGCACGAGGTACTCGTTTAAGGGAGGGCCCGTTTCGGGGTTGTATCGCACTCACGCACGCGTAAACCGGTGTGCACACAGGCATCTAGCAACATACACAGCGATAGCCAGGTATGTGTACTATGTTATGTATACACACACACGCGCGTGCGTGTTCTCACCTCGTCTTGAAGGCCGTGACTCGCCATGGCTCTTTGAGCCACCACACGGCTCTGGGTTGAGTCTCGTCTCGTGAGCCTCTGTCCGCCCCGGTCTGTATGCTCACTCTGTGGGTGGGTGTGTCACTCGGGTATGCACAGTGGTTACAGGGGAAGCGAGCCAGTGCCTGGCGGTCTGTGTGTGAGATGGGTAGGCGTGGTGACCTATACACAACCTATGAATTCAAATCTGAAAATGACAAAGCGAGCACCATCACAGCAGAAAGGCCGGAAAACCCCCATGAGCTTCAAACAGCACACACAGACACATGTGCAATAATGTTTCGGTTCATCAGCCAATTGGATAATTCATCGGAGTCCAGACCGGTTTCGAGCTTCTGGGCCTCATCATCAGAGGTTAAGGTTTGTTAAACACAAACTTGCTGGATTACCAGATGTTATTTGGCAAGACTGGGGGGTGAGGGGGCATAGACGTGGAAACATAGAAGCATAGCACAGCACAAGGCTTGTGTTGGGTGTACTCAACCATATGCCCTGCTCTATGTAACCTGCATTTCCAGTTTGTGTAATTCTCGCTCCTACCGAGGGCTTCTCGACGCCTCGCCTGTCACTCCCATTGATGTCCCCCCCCCCACCGTGTGCAGATACTACTGACTCCATGATATTAAGGGTGTCTCAGCATATATGCCTCCAAAATACATTTATATTTGGGGGGGGGATCGACAATTTTTGGATACTTGTTGGATCAACTTTCTACCCCCCACATCTGGCGGTGGGGGGGGGGATAATTTTTTGATTGAGGCCTTCGGAAAGGCTCTTATCATTTAGTTGACGGACAACGAAACGCCACGATTTTATAATAGATGCTGTTGTCAGAAAAACCCTAGAAAATAATAAAAGGTCTTCAAACCGGTGCTAGATAGCCCGTGAGCCACTGGCCCTGTTAGATGTGTGTTGAGTTTGTCTTTTGTCTTCCCTTAAAGGAGGGGGTGCTCTGGCTTTGAGATGATGGCATCAGACTCGGACAAATAGCCCAGTGGAGTGAGTCTCGCGACAAGCTCACCATGCGTAGTCATTACATCACGCGTGACACCACATAGCGCCGGTCGCCCCAATCATCCAGCCACAAGTCCACACCCGTACTGCCCTTGCGACGACATTGTTTTGGGCGTTGGTACTAGATAACATTGTCGAGTGCAAGAACACGGACATAAAATATCAACAAATCTTTGAAATTCTTTAAACAGCCAACAAGCAGCCCCTCTGATGATGATGATGATAGGAAATGAGCCGCATATGGGTGGCAGCGAGCTACTCATGAAGCACGGTTGAGGGTTCGGTGCTTGCGATTACACCGAGAGACAGAACGAGGAACTCGAGGACTGGGGAACATGCGCAAGAGACGTGTTCTTATTATTGCACACCGTACGGTTAGGTGAGGAGCGCCTTTAACGTCTACGCAACGTCCGCGTTTGGAAGTCACGCGACTTGCTTCAGGCGAGGCCGAACCAATTGCCTCCGTTGGGCTTCCAAAGGTTAGCGGTGGGTCGCAGTGTGGGACGTGAACACTGCGGCTAGGGGACTTTGCGAGTCCACTTGTGTTGGGCACTCTTGAGAACGCGCAGTGCCCACTCGTAGCCTGCCAATCCCACTCTCCCCGCGTATCCGCTTTCCTGTCTCACACAATACACAAACAGGCCACTGCCGTGTTTGTGTTCATGCCAACTTCACAAAGAACTGGCAAGTGAGTGAGGGTGCAACGCTGTTTGCCGAGTAGCAACGGGAAGGTGTGACCCAGGGAATGTTTGTACGTTGAACTTATTTCGCACCGTACGTAGCCTACCGTGCTAATCCGAGGTGCGGGGGAAGGACAACAAACTAATCGCACAAAAAAGCAGTTCTCAAGAAATTCGTTTGTCAATCTGGATGATGATTTAAAAGTGCGTAGCTCCAGTGTGCTTCCTAATATCGGAAGGAAGAGCGTTCCAGACGGCCGCAGAAGCAAACGTGAAAAGCGTGCGATGCGGTGACCACCACCGTCTTCAATTACAACTGAAGGGGTGGGTGGCCTGGTCGCACGGAGCCTGCGAACGCAGTGGCCATCACATGGGCACTGAACCGACACCGCTGAGAGCCTGGGTTTGAATCCAGGTTTCAGCCGCCCGTGATGAAACGGGGTTCTTAAAGCGCAGTTTGTAATCCCGGCTGTGATATCGGCGTCGCATCATTAAAGCATCGTGTTGGGATGGAGACTGAACGGATCTATTTATTTTAATTACATTTCTCTGTGATGATCATTTATTGTTACGTGCATTTCCCCCCTCGTTATTCATGTATTCATCCTTTACTTTTTGATTTGCTAAGCGATGGGGTTTTTTTTATAATCTGTGTAAGGGCCGTACATAAATGACGTCACGCACCTAGGGAGGGGGGGGGGGCTCAGACATTTGTGACGATGTGTGACGAGAGGGGGGGGGTGTGAGAAATGTGACGTCACATAAAAATGCGCAACTTTAAATAAATATAGACGACACGTTCTACTTAATTAAATAAACTTTTTAAATAAATGTTTTCTCCTACAACATCAGAGTGCAGCGCAATATTAAATACGCACTACAATGACAATAGTTTAAAGCGATTTGAAGCATGTTTTATATATATTTTTTTGGGAGGGGGGTCAAAAATCGTCAAAAATCGCGTGACGTCATTTATGGACGGTCCCTTAAGGGACCGGATAATTTATGTGGCAGCGTTGTGGGATGCAATTGCATGAATTACGCTATATAAAATTAAATTATGATTATCTCTCGTCTACTGTATTCTTGCAAATGTACTGCAGTATGTTCGTTCAGGAGCGAAGTCAAAATGTCGAGGTCTACTTACCACAAGGGGGCTTCCAGAGAGCGCTTCTCAACTTGTTTTTATCCCCCCTCCATTGAAGGATCGCAGACGACAGTGGTTTACGATAGGTCCACAGTTTGGGATGCATCGTCACAATCGCACTCTGGCTGGGCATTAGTTTATTTTTGTTACTTTTGAAGAAATTAACATCGGCCTGTTGATGTTACACCAGTGTTTCACCGGCGCATTTACTGGACATCTGTGAAAAGGAGCTTTATAGCTCATCGGATTCCTTCAGTATGAATATTCTGATTCATAGGGGAATGTTAAAGCCAGAAGGTGCGATGTTTGGCCCTTGAATGAGGCGTTTATTCTGGACATCAGGGGGGGGGGGGTCGGGGGGGGGGGCAGGGGGTGGAATGGATTCGAAGCTCGCGTCTCAGTGGTTGACAGCTCGGCGTTATGATCCCTGGTTTTGGTTTGTTGTTGCAGCTCTGAAGACCAAAAATGTTTTCATTTGACTTTTAACAAACACCTCCATAGAACAGTGTGTATGTTGAACTTCTTTCGCACCGTACGTGGCCAACCGTGCTCATCGGAGTGCATTAAGGCGCTCGATCTGGCGTGGGTAAAAGCAGTTGCACGGATAAATAAACAGCCAAACACCTGTAACTTTACGCCTATTTTACTTTTAAAAAAAAAGATCATAACAATAATCAGAATAAAAAAATAATGAAAATCCTGCATGTTTGTAAAAAATAAAAAAGTGCTAAACTTTCAAGAATTTGTAAAACGATCTCTGAAACCTGCATATATAAATGTACAGCGCGTGAATAGGAGAAACAAAATCACATGGGGAAACATTTACGTCGACAGGAACGGCAAAAAAAACGCCCCCGCGGCTTTCAAACCGAACGCTTCAAAGTGCGGCACTTCAAGGAAGCGAAAGAACTAGGGGACGAATTTCGATCGATCGTTGTCGCCTGCTCAACAATGTCAACCACAAAACCGTGGCAGTGCTGCACAAGCACACGCTGGACTGCGTAACACAAACTCAAGACATGCGTCAATAACAACGCGCACACAGAACAGGGGAAGGAAAACACCACTTGTACACACCGTGTATTCTCCGGATTGTAAGGACGTACTTTTTATCCTGTACTTTCAAAATCAACATTTGGGGTGGGGTGTTTTTCTGAAATCCGATAGGCGCGCGTGTGCCTCAAATGAGTTACCGTACCCGGTGCGGTTTGTTACTAAACATCGCCACTGGGGAGACAAAGGTGGCCTGGCGTGGTGCTGGCCACCCACCCCCTCGTGTGCCGTGCCGGCCTTCATAGGTGCTCGCTAACAGCACTCCCCCCCCCCCCAAACAGCCTGTGAGAGGCTACACGGGGGGGGGGGTCTTTGTCCACAGTTGTGACACCGGGCGTGAGTTTGACGCGCGTCTTACTCTGCAGGGCGTCTTATAATCCGAAGAATGCGGTAATAGGCAACGTTCTAGGCAATGGCCCTAGGCAATGGCCCTGGCGTTTTTCATCTTCGCGAAGATGAAAAACGTTGATTGCACAAAAAACAACGTTGCTTTCTCTGTATATATGCCGTATATCCTGTTCAGAGGCAAAGTTACGAAGCACACGTGTTGGACTGTTTTATTTTTTTATAGCTCTGTTCTTGTTAGCAATATAACTCACGGGATTTTTAACCGTACGTGCGACATCAAACGTTATAAAACGTGTTGAAGCTTTTTTACTTATGTTGTAATCTGTCGCGAACATTTTACAACCAACTTGCCCCCCGCGAGAGAAATTCACGATAGTGGCAATTTTACATCTTTCTCGATAACCCAGCTTACCCATTCGGGGTTCACATGACCGGCACAGCAGTGGCTCGTGGTTTTCACACTGGACTTGCACTGCAGAGGTCACCGGTTCTATTTCCCGGCGCGGCAGTTGTAACAATCAGTTCAGTTCATTTACTAGGTACTGTATAGCCATGTGAGCCATGCGACTCTTGAATCGGGTGCAACCGCAACAAACAAAAACATGAACAATGGTGCAAGCTTCTTAACACCCCCCCCCAACCGCTTCTGTCCACCCGGCAGTACCGTACAGTACTGCTGTACATGGTTAACAGCACGGTGAACGGTTAGTCGATTGGCAAGTCGTGTGCGGTGGGGTATGGTAGTGTGGGTACCGCCACCGATTCTTAAGACATCTGCCCAGCGTGGAAGGCGAGGCCAACGTACCCGTTAAAGTCTGGAGGTCTTCTCCAAAGTTTCTCTGCCAGCAGCGGCGCTGGCAGGGGCATTGCAGGGGCTGCACCTTTAACCAAGTTGATTTGGGGATGTGAAAGAGTCTCAACGATATTGAACTAGAACTGGGGTCGGCAACCAAAACAACAAGAGCTCAATAGTTCGCGGGCCACAATGCACGTGAATAGGGGACGGTGGGTCATTAATAAATTACGTCACCTAACCGTTCCTTTATGATCCATGGTGAACTGAACTTTCATGGTGAACTGGACTTCCATGGTGAACTAAACTTCCAAGGTGAATTAAACTTCCATGGTGAACTGGACTTCCATGGTGAAGTAAGCTTCCATTGTGAACTGGACTTCCATGGTGAACTAAACTTCCATGGTGAACTGGACTTCCAAGGTGAACTGGACTTCCATGGTGAAGTAAACTTCCATTGTGAACTGGACTTCCATGGTGAACTAAACTTCCATGGCGAACTGGACTTCCATGGTGAACTGGACTTCCATGGTGAACGAAACTTCCATGGTGAACTGGACTTCCATGGTGAACTGGACTTCCATGGTGAACTAAACTTACATGGTGAACTGGACTTCCATGGTGAACTAAACTTCCATGGTGAACTGGAATTCCATGGTGAACTAAACTTCTATGGTGAACTGGACATCCATGGTGAACTGGACTTCCATGGTGAACTAAACTTCCATGGTGAACTGGACTTCCATGGTGAACTGGACTTCCATGGTGAACTAAACTTCCATGGTGAACTGGACTTCCATGGTGAACTAAACTTCCAAGGCGAACTGGACTTCAATGGTGAACTGGACTTCCAACGTGAACTAAACTTCCATGGTGAACTGGACTTCCATGGTGAACTGGACTTCCATGGTGAACTAAACTTCCATGGTGAACTGGACTTCCAAGGTGAACTGAACTTCCATGGTGAACTAAACTTCCATGGTGAACTGGACTTCCATGGTGAACTAAACTTCCATGGTGAACTGAACTTCCAAGGCGAACTGGACTTCAATGGTGAACTGGACTTCCAACGTGAACTAAACTTCCATGGTGAACTGGACTTCCATGGTGAACTGGACTTCCATGGTGAACTAAACTTCCATGGTGAACTGGACTTCCATGGTGAACTGGAGTTCCATGGTGAACTGGACTTCAATGATGAACTAAACTTCCATGGTGAACTGGACTTCCATGTGAACTAAACTTCCATGGTGAACTGGACTTCCATGGTGAACTAAACGTCCATGGTGAACTGGACTTCCAAGGTGAACTGGACTTCCATGGTGAACTAAACTTCCATGGTGAACTGGACTTCCATGGTGAACTGGACTTCCAAGGTGAACTGGACTTCCATGGTGAACTAAACTTCCATGGTGAACTGGACTTCCAAAGTGAACTAAACTTCCATGGTGAACTGGACTTCCATGGTGA
Source organism: Petromyzon marinus (assembly GCF_048934315.1). Taxonomy (NCBI): domain Eukaryota; kingdom Metazoa; phylum Chordata; class Hyperoartia; order Petromyzontiformes; family Petromyzontidae; genus Petromyzon; species Petromyzon marinus. The sequence goes on along the minus strand of NC_133690.1, from coordinate 16,912,638 downwards.
ACTGGACTTCCATGGTGAACTAAACGTCCATGGTGAACTGGACTTCCATGTTGAACTAAACTTCCATGGTGAACTGGACTTCCATGGTGAACTGGACTTCCATGGTGAACTAGACTTCCATGGTGAACTAAACTTCCATGGTGAACTGGACTTCCATGGTGAACTGGACTTCCATGGTGAACGAAACTTCCATGGTGAACTGGACTTCCATGGTGAACTGGACTTTCATGGTGAACTAAACTTCCATGGTGAACTGGACTTCCATGGTGAACTAAATTTCCATGCTGAACTGGACTTCCATGGTGAACTAAACTTTCAAGGTGAACTGGACTTCCATGGTGAACTAAACTTCCATGGTGAACTAAACTTCCATGGTGAACTGGACTTCCATGGTGAACTAAACTTCCATGGTGAACTGGACTTCCATGGTGAACTAAACTTCCATGGTGAACTGGACTTCCATGGTGAACTAAACTTCTATGGTGAACTGGACTTCCAAGGTGAACTGGACTTCCATGGTGAACTAAACTTCCATGGTGAACTGGACTTCCATGGTGAAGTAAACCTCCATGGTGAACTAGACTTCCATGGTGAACTAAACTTCCATGGTGAACTGGACTTCCATGGTGAACTGGACTTCCATGGTGAACGAAACTTCCATGGTGAACTGGACTTCCATGGTGAACTGGACTTCCATGGTGAACTAAACTTCCATGGTGAACTGGACTTCCATGGTGAACTAAACTTCCATGGTGAACTGGACTTCCATGGTGAACTGGACTTCCATGGTGAACTAAATTTCCATGGTGAACTGGACTTCCATGGTGAACTAAACTTCCAAGGCGAACTGGACTTCAATGGTGAACTGGACTTCCAACGTGAACTAAACTTCCATGGTGAACTGGACTTCCATGGTGAACTGGACTTCCATGGTGAACTAAACTTCCATGGTGAACTGGACTTCCAAGGTGAACTGAACTTCCATGGTGAACTAAACTTCCATGGTGAACTGGACTTCCATGGTGAACTAAACTTCCATGGTGAACTGAACTTCCAAGGCGAACTGGACTTCAATGGTGAACTGGACTTCCAACGTGAACTAAACTTCCATGGTGAACTGGACTTCCATGGTGAACTGGACTTCCATGGTGAACTAAACTTCCATGGTGAACTGGACTTCCATGGTGAACTGGAGTTCCATGGTGAACTGGACTTCAATGATGAACTAAACTTCCATGGTGAACTGGACTTCCATGTGAACTAAACTTCCATGGTGAACTGGACTTCCATGGTGAACTAAACGTCCATGGTGAACTGGACTTCCAAGGTGAACTGGACTTCCATGGTGAACTAAACTTCCATGGTGAACTGGACTTCCATGGTGAACTGGACTTCCAAGGTGAACTGGACTTCCATGGTGAACTAAACTTCCATGGTGAACTGGACTTCCAAAGTGAACTAAACTTCCATGGTGAACTGGACTTCCATGGTGAACTGGACTTCCATGGTGAACTAAACGTCCATGGTGAACTGGACTTCCATGGTGAACTAAACTTCCATGGTGAACTGGACTTCCATGGTGAACTGGACTTCCATGGTGAACTAGACTTCCATGGTGAACTGGACTTCCATGGTGAACTGGACTTCCATGGTGAACGAAACTTCCATGGTGAACTGGACTTCCATGGTGAACTGGACTTTCATGGTGAACTAAACTTCCATGGTGAACTGGACTTCCATGGTGAACTAAATTTCCATGCTGAACTGGACTTCCATGGTGAACTAAACTTTCAAGGTGAACTGGACTTCCATGGTGAACTAAACTTCCATGGTGAACTAAACTTCCATGGTGAACTGGACTTCCATGGTGAACTAAACTTCCATGGTGAACTGGACTTCCATGGTGAACTAAACTTCCATGGTGAACTGGACTTCCATGGTGAACTAAACTTCTATGGTGAACTGGACTTCCAAGGTGAACTGGACTTCCATGGTGAACTAAACTTCCATGGTGAACTGGACTTCCATGGTGAAGTAAACTTCCATGGTGAACTGGACTTCCAAGGTGAACTGGACTTCCATGGTGAACTAAACTTCCATGGTGAACTGGACTTCCAAGGTGAACTGGACTTCCATGGTGAACTAAACTTCCATGGTGAACTGGACTTCCATGGTGAACTAGACGTCCATGGTGAACTGGACTTCCATGGTGAACTAAACTTCCATGGCGAACTGGACTTCCATGGTGAACTGGACTTCCATGGTGAACTAGACTTCCATGGTGAACTAAACTTCCATGGTGAACTGGACTTCCATGGTGAACTGGACTTCCATGGTGAACGAAACTTCCATGGTGAACTGGACTTCCATGGTGAATTGGACTTCCATGGTGAACTAAACTTCCATGGTGAACTGGACTTCCATGGTGAACTAAACTTCCATGGTGAACTGGACTTCCATGGTGAACTGGACTTCCATGGTGAACTAAATTTCCATGGTGAACTGGACTTCCATGGTGAACTGGACTTCCATGGTGAACTGGACTTCCATGGTGAACTGGACTTCCAAGGTGAACTGGACTTCTATGGTGAACTGGACTTCCAAGGTGAACTGGACTTCCAAGGTGAACTGGACTTCCATGGTGAACTGGACTTCCATGGTGAACTAAACTTCCATGGTGAACTGGACTTCCATGGTGAACTAAACTTCCATGGTGAACTGGACTTCCATGGTGAACTGGACTTCCAAGGTGAACTGGACTTCCATGGTGAACTAACTTCCATGGTGAACTAGACTTCCATGGTGAACTAAACTTCCATGGTGAACTGGACTTCCATGGTGAGCTAAACTTCCATGGTGAACTAAACTTCCCTGGTGAACTGGACTTCCATGGTGAACTAAACTTCCATGGTGAACTGGGCTTCCAAGGTGAACTGGACTTCCATGGTGAACTAAACTTCCATGGTGAACTGGACTTCCATGGTGAACTGGACTTTCATGGTGAACTGGACTTCCAAGGTGAACTGGACTTCCATGGTGAACTGGACTTCCATGGTGAACTAAACTTCCATGGTGAACTGGACCTCCATGGTGAACTGGACTTCCATGGTGAACTGGACTTCCATGGTGAACTAAACTTCCATGGTGAACTGGACCTCCATGGTGAACTGGACTTCCATGGTCAAGGAGAGCCACACTGCGGTCCCTAAAGAGCCGCACGCGGCACCGGAGCCAACAGGATGCCAACCCCTGAACTAGACGGACATTGTTCTTCCCATTTTGTGTTCCAAACTGTCATTTAATTTACTGTTCAGCTGTATCCGCGTCAACCACGTGTTTCAAATGGCCAACAGACCTCTGTAATAAGTCACACGCAAGCCCATGTGGCCAGTGCCGGTAGTGTGGTCGCCATGGGGCCTGGTGCAAGCTATTAAATGGGGCCCCTTGGTCAATGTCTCCCACCCTCCCCCCCTACGTAGGCCAGACCCAGTGCCCCTCCATCCCGTGTGCCCCAGTGCAGTTACATTGCCCGCACATATGCACGCACGTGTGTGTGTAGGACTTATTTTACAACGTACGTAGCCAACCGTGGTAATCGGAGGTGCGCGGGAAAAGACAACAAACTGAACACAAAAAGCAGTTCGGTAGAGTTGCCACTTGCCCGAGTTTTAATCCAGACAGTCCAGACATTGGCATTTGTGTTTGGGTGGCAGGAATAGATTTGTACTGAGATCTGGTACCTGTATTGCTGTTGAATTGTATTACAGTGTACTGCACAGTGCTGATAGATCTAGGCTGATTGAGTAAATATTTTTGGATTTGGTCTACAGTGGAAAAGGTAGCAACTCAACAATGAATTGCTACACCACTGTGGCATCAAATGACATTCGGTTGGGTGCTGACATTTTATGCAAATTCAAAGCCTTGCATCCAGGGAATGCCTCAATATAACAGAGATCATTTAGAACAAAGGAACCCAAGTGCCCAGATCACGTACAAAGCGAATAAAGATGTTTTTTCAATGCGTCCCAAAACTTTACATTTCCCCTATACACAGATTTCAGATGTGCATCACGACACATTTGCGTCTTTCTTTAATCTCATTGAGTGCCGAGTTCCCCCTGACTCCGATAAGCGATCCGACCCCCCCGTTTGTGAACCGGGCAAGTGGGGTCATTCGGGGTTTTCCCTGCGGCGGATTGATTGGGGTGCATGAGCTCTACGCAGGCCGTGCAGTCCACTTTTTTCACAGACCAGGTAGCTCACTCTCCAAAAGAGAGCTACTCTCATTCAGTTGGACCACCCATCGGAAAGAGTTTACGGCATCATCGGGTCAACGCGGAAGATGAGAGTCTTCAACCAGCTGCTCTCGCGTTGGGTCAGCTTCAGGGTTGTGTTTACGTTTTACAAAAAAAATCCATGGAAAATATTTTTTTAATGATAACATTCTTTTTTAAAATCTTGGAACAGTGTAACCGACACCATGGAAGGAAGCAAAGGGAGAGTCGGAGCTGAGACGACAGAACCACACAGCCATGACGTGTCGGAGGCAAGAAATGAGCTGTGCCGGGAGGTACCGTGGGCCGGATCTGGTTTTTAACGGCCGCGGAAACGCGGCATGAGGCCATCCATCAAGTGGCCTCGTTGGCAAGATGCTTGGGTGTAAACGCCACGGAGTTGTAACTTCAAGTAATACTGCTGCATAGGTTTTCGCGAGGTTCTGCATAGCTCTCTTGATGCATACTGTTCTGCATGGTGTCACAGTTACTGAAGAAACTCTCAAGCACGCGGAGCGGAACTTTCGGGACATCGTGGCGAACAACACGCGCGGTGCAAACCCGAAAACACACGGGGGGAGCTATCGTGCCGAGTGTGTCCAGGTGAAAACGCGAGCACCCGATTTGGCTAACGGTGCTCTACCGCCACCAAGCTGCCCAAGAGTGGGGCTTCGACATCAATATGAAAAAGCCCTCATTATTTAGTTAAAAACAGCCTGTTCCGTAATTACAGTTAGGCGGACCTCGGTAGAATATTTATTCCTCTGTGTCTTCAAATACACATTAATTACGACACGATGCTCACACGGATTTACGTAAAATGTGTTTTAAAGTTTCACCCGCAAAGTTTAACCAAAGGGACAATAATACAAAGGGACAATAATACAGCTGTACACTGTTGGGGTAATGATATCCGTATAGTATTAGGCCGAAGCCTAAGGGGCCAACGATCTCTACAGCATTTGACGCTACTGTGTCATACCGCTGCGGGGAGGCTACGGGCTAGTTGCATAACATTAGGAAGAACCGTCTTTCGTCTGTTGTTTAAAGTAATATAAGTTAAGAGAAAACATACCAGAGACAAGGATCTTCCGAAACACCATTACTCACGACGCAAAATGGCACTCGTTTCTACATTTACCAATTATTTTCTTTGAAATATAAATTGCAATTATACATTGCATGCACCTGATGATTGGTAAACACCTCCCATGTAACATAGTGCGGATTCAAATCCTTAGATTTGGTTAGGGCAGTGTAGTCTAATCATCCAGGGTGGCCTAGTCATAGCTACCAGGGTGGCCTAGTCATAGTGGTGAGGCTGGCTTAGTCATAGTGGCCAGGCTGGCCTAGTCATAGTGATCAGGCTGGCCTAGTCATAGCGGCCAGGCTGGCCTAGTCATAGTGGTCAGGCTGGCCTAGTCATAGTGACCAGGCTGGCCTAGTCCTAGTGGCCAGGCTGGCTTAGTCATAGTGGCCAGGCTGGCCTAGTCATAGTGGCCAGGCTGGACTAGTCATAGTGGCCAGGCTGGCCTAGTCATAGTGGCCATGATGACCTAGTCATAGTGGCCAGGCTGGCCTAGTCATAGTGGCCATGGTGGCCTAGTCATAGTGACCATGGTGGCCTAGTCATAGTGACCAGGGTGGCCTAGTCATAGTGGCCAGGTTGGCCTAGTCATAGTGGCCAGGCTGGCCAAGTCATAGTGGCCAGGGTGGCCTAGTCATAGTGGCCAGGGTGGCCTAGTCATAGTGGCCATGGTGACCTAGTCATAGTGACCATGGTGGCCTAGTCATAGTGACCAGGGTGGCCTAGTCATAGTGGCCAGGGTGGCCTAGTCATAGTGGCCAGGGTGACCTAGCCATAGTGACCAGGCTGGCCTAGTCATAGCTACCAGACTGGCCTAGTCATAGTGGCCAGGGTGGCCTAGTCATAGTGACCAGGCTGGCCTAGTCCAAGTGACCAGGGTGGCCTAGTCATAGTGGCCAGGCTGGCCTAGTCCTAGTGGCCATGGTGACCTAGTCATAGTGGCCATGGTGACCTAGTCATAGTGGCCATGGTGGCTTAGTCATAGTTGCCAGGCTGGCCTAGTCATAGTGGCCAGGGTGGCCTAGTCATAGTGGCCAGGCTGGCCTAGTCATAGTGGCCAGGCTAGCCTAGTCATAGTGACCAGGCTGGCCTAGTCCTAGTGGCCAGGCTAGCCTAGTCATAGTGGCCAGGCTGGCCTAGTCATAGTGACCATGGTGGCCTAGTCATAGTGACCAGGATGGCCTAGTCATAGTGGCCAGGGTGGCCTAGTCATAGTGGCCAGGTTGGCCTAGTCATAGTGGCCAGGGTGGCCTAGTCATAGTGGCCATGGTGGCCTAGTCATAGTGGCCAGGGTGGCCTAGTCCTAGTTACCAGGGTGGCCTAGTCATAGTGGCCAGGGTGACCTAGTCATAGTGACCATGGTGGCCTAGTCATAGTGACCAGGGTGGCCTAGTCATAGTGGCCAGGGTGGCCTAGTCATAGTGGCCAGGGTGACCTAGTCATAGTGACCAGGCTGGCCTAGTCATAGCTACCAGACTGGCCTAGTCATAGTGGCCAGGCTGGCCTAGTCATAGTGGCCAGGCTGGCCTAGTCATAGTGGCCATGGTGGCCTAGTCATAGTGGCCAGGGTGGCCTAGTCCTAGTGACCAGGGTGGCCTAGTCATAGTGGCCAGGGTGACCTAGTCATAGTGACCATGGTGGCCTAGTCATAGTGACCAGGGTGGCCTAGTCATAGTGGCCAGGGTGGCCTAGTCATAGTGGCCAGGGTGACCTAGCCATAGTGACCAGGCTGGCCTAGTCATAGCTACCAGACTGGCCTAGTCATAGTGGCCAGGGTGGCCTAGTCATAGTGACCAGGCTGGCCTAGTCCCAGTGACCAGGGTGGCCTAGTCATAGTGGCCAGGCTGGCCTAGTCCTAGTGGCCATGGTGACCTAGTCATAGTGGCCATGGTGACCTAGTCATAGTGGCCCTCGTGGCTTAGTCAAAGTTGCCAGGCTGGCCTAGTCATAGTGGCCAGGGTGGCCTAGTCATAGTGACCAGGCTGGCCTAGTCATAGTTGCCAGGCTGGCCTAGTCATAGTTGCCAGGCTGGCCTAGTCATAGTGGCCAGGGTGGCCTAGTCCTAGTGGCCAGGGTGGCCTAGTCCTAGTTACCAGGGTGGCCTAGTCATAGTGGCCAGGGTGACCTAGTCATAGTGACCATGGTGGCCTAGTCATAGTGACCAGGGTGGCCTAGTCATAGTGGCCAGGGTGGCCTAGTCATAGTGGCCAGGGTGACCTAGTCATAGTGACCAGGCTGGCCTAGTCATAGCTACCAGACTGGCCTAGTCATAGTGGCCAGGCTGGCCTAGTCATAGTGGCCAGGCTGGCCTAGTCATAGTGGCCATGGTGGCCTAGTCATAGTGGCCAGGATGGCCTAGTCCTAGTGACCAGGGTGGCCTAGTCATAGTGGCCAGGGTGACCTAGTCATAGTGACCATGGTGGCCTAGTCATAGTGACCAGGGTGGCCTAGTCATAGCTACCAGACTGGCCTAGTCATAGTGGCCAGGGTGGCCTAGTCATAGTGACCAGGCTGGCCTAGTCCCAGTGACCAGGGTGGCCTAGTCATAGTGGCCAGGCTGGCCTAGTCCTAGTGGCCATGGTGACCTAGTCATAGTGGCCATGGTGACCTAGTCATAGTGGCCATGGTGGCTTAGTCATAGTTGCCAGGCTGGCCTAGTCATAGTGGCCAGGGTGGCCTAGTCATAGTGGCCATGGTGGCCTAGTCATAGTGGCCAGGATGGCCTAGTCCTAGTGACCAGGGTGGCCTAGTCATAGTGGCCAGGGTGACCTAGTCATAGTGACCATGGTGGCCTAGTCATAGTGACCAGGGTGGCCTAGTCATAGCTACCAGACTGGCCTAGTCATAGTGGCCAGGGTGGCCTAGTCATAGTGACCAGGCTGGCCTAGTCCCAGTGACCAGGGTGGCCTAGTCATAGTGGCCAGGCTGGCCTAGTCCTAGTGGCCATGGTGACCTAGTCATAGTGGCCATGGTGACCTAGTCATAGTGGCCATGGTGGCTTAGTCATAGTTGCCAGGCTGGCCTAGTCATAGTGGCCAGGGTGGCCTAGTCATAGTGGCCAGGCTGGCCTAGTCATAGTGGCCAGGCTAGCCTAGTCATAGTGACCAGGCTGGCCTAGTCCTAGTGGCCAGGCTAGCCTAGTCATAGTGGCCAGGCTGGCCTAGTCATAGTGACCAGGCTGGCCTAGTCATAGTTGCCAGGCTGGCCTAGTCATAGTGGCCAGGGTGGCCTAGTCACAGTGACCAGGCTGGCCTAGTCATAGTTGCCAGGCTGGCCTAGTCATAGTTGCCAGGCTGGCCTAGTCATAGTGGCCATGGTGGCCTAGTCATAGTGGCCAGGCTGGCCTAGTCATAGTTGCCAGGCTGGCCTAGTCATAGTGGCCAGGGTGGCCTAGTCCTAGTGGCCATGGTGGCCTAATCATAGTGACCAGGGTGGCCTAGTCATAGTGGCCAGGCTGGCCTAGTCATAGTGACCAGGGTGGCCTAGTCATAGTGGCCAGGCTGGCCTAGTCATAGTTGCCAGGCTGGCCTAGTAATAGTGGCCAGGGTGGCCTAGCCCTAGTGGCCATGGTGGCCTAGTCATAGTGGCCAGGCTGGCCTAGTCATAGTGACCAGGCTGGCCTAGTCCTAGTGGCCAGGCTGGCCTAGTCATAGTGGCCAGGGCATGTCGCTGAAGTCCACGGGCCCACCCAGGCCTCCGTCGGCCTCCAGGAGGTTGATGATGACGGACATGGCCACGTCGTCGTCGGGGCTGCCCGGGTTGTTCATGAGGTCGAGGTCCAGGGAGTCCGTGTCGCCTGGGCAACGGCGGGATGCCGGGAAGTAAAAAAATAGGACAGGATAAACAATTTTTAGAATCGTGTGTTAAGGCTTACTTTTTTTGTTGTTTGTATTTTTCGTACTTGGCATAGGTCGTTTTTTTCACAACTATAAAAACAAACTTCACCCTCCCTCCCTTTTCATCAATAACTGTACAAATGGGGCAGAAAATAGAAAACTAAAAGGAGTTGATTCTTTATTCTAATCGCCGCCCCGAATTGTGACAAAATTCCTCAAATCGCTTGGAAGTGGAGGTGAATTGATGCAGTGTTTTAGCGATGTACCTGAAGAACCATAATGGTGCAGTCGCCTGTAAATGTATAGTCTATTTTTCTCATTGTATGTTGTATGTATATTGAACTTCTTTTGCACCGTACATAGCCAACCGTGCTAATTGGCGGCCTAGTCAAAGCAGCCAGGGCGGCCTAGTCTTAGTGGCCAGAATCAGCACTATGTTACGTGGGAGGTGCTTACCAATCATCAGGTGCATGCCAGGTGCATGCATTCACTTCGTCTCAATAACGAAAGGTGAATCATTAAATGTGAGAGATGGTGACGGTGGGTTGGGCAGGCCTTCATCCAGCAGTGGATTGGCCGCGCCGAGTGCAGTGCGCTCACCCAGAGGACCGCCGCCACCGTGGTAGGAGCTCATGTCCACGGGCGGGAGCAGGGCCGAAGGGGACGGAGACTCCACGGTGAGCAGCTGCGTACCGTGGCACAGCGCACGACACCACAGAGCGCGGCGTTAAGGAAGAACAAGCCGACAAGCTAATCCAAGAACGGAGCCCCGTGGAGCAGACGTCACTTGCATGTATGTACGTTGACCTTCATTCGCACCGTATGTAGCCAACCGTGCTAATCGGAAGTGCGAGGGAAGGGCAAGAAATTAAACACAAAAAGCAGTTCTCAAGAAACGAGTTTTCAACCTAGAAGGGATCTCAGAGGTAGCTCTGTGACATCCATCATCCGTTCTCCCCCGCGAAGGGTCACACTGCCGTGCGAGAGATCCGTCGTGTAAAATGGTGCCCACAGCCTACAATAGCAAGACAACAGTGTGTGGAGCGACCTTATTGCCGGGCGACGGGGTGTTGGTTGGAGGTGGCGTCCGGGAGTCTGGCTGCAGGGGACTGCAGTCACAACTGGATGGAGACGATCGCAATCTGAGCAGACGCACACACACACACATCGCACGATCGGTACGGTGCAACACTCCATCACGCCTGCGGACGCACCTGCGTCATTAACTGCTAGGTGGAAATTCATGTCCAGGAGCGGATGTTTAATTAGATAAGAGTTTCATTTCCACAAGGAACCCGGTATGAGGTTTTTCAGCAATTGCGGACTCTATCCATGTGATCCAGTTCCACAATTACAAGCATGAGCCTTCTCTTTGCTTCCTTGCACACTTTTCAGCCGTTGTTCCATTCTGTACGCACGTATGTCGAATTTATTTCACCAACCGTGCTAATCGGAGGTCCGGGCAAGGACAACAGACTAAACACAAAAAGCAGTTCGTAAAATGACTCCGTTTCTGATCAATATGTCACAGCAGAGGGTGGACCGGTGGCGCCGTGGTTCACGTACAGAATACAAAACATGAAGCAACGCAACAGGCTCTTCCCTCTTCCGGGTCACCACCGTACATCTGTAACCAATATAAACTCTCATGGCCATCTCCCTTTTCTTGTTGAAAGAAGTCTTCAGGATCCGGGACAGGTCTTGTCTTCGAGGAGGAGGAGGAGGAGCCTTGGCTTTCTTCCCGGGCGCTCAGTCCGCCATTGCAAGATGGCGCGAGGGTGGTTGTCGTTGGCCACGCACCGTCTCTCTTCTCCCTTACTTCTCCCTTTGTCTTTCTCCTTCTTGCACGGCGGACGGGACTTCTCTTCGAGGTGACGTGCTCTGAGATGTGCTTCGGAAGAAGGGGCCACTGCCTGGACTTCCGCCTGTTATATAATCTTTTAAGGAAGTATTATTCACAAATACCTATTGACTTACACAGACGCCCATCGACCTAACTAGAGGCCCGTGGATGTACACGGAGAGACCCACGGACTTACTAACCTGCTTCGGGACTCAAAGAACTCCTCGGCAATCGTGCGACCAAGTTTCCCGGCCCCGAGCCGCGTTCCGCCCGGAAGGCCCGGAACGCTGGGAGACAATCCCCGCTTGAGGCCTGGTGACACGAACATCTCGGATGACGATCACGTGCAGGAACGGCGACTTCCCGGATTCACGGCCAAGAAAAACCGTGAGGTCGGGACCAAGCTCCCCAGTGTTGAGATGTTAACTGCCTCGCTTTGTATACAGGAGGTTGCAGGTTCGATCCCGATCCCGACCCTGACTCCTGTATATTTTGGAGTTTGCGTCTCTCTCCCCCCGTGGTCGCTTGGATTTTTCTCCGGGTCCTTCGGCTTTTCCCTCCACATTTATCATCAACGTGCATTTACATATACTGGCCGCTATACATTTCCACATGATGATAAGCCACTTCGTTGAGCTATTTTTTGTGGCCAGGTTGCTTCCGAAAAATAGTCTTATAGCTCAGTGGGTCTTACCTTATAAAATAAAAAAATGTTTTATTGTTTAGTTTAATAAGAAAGCCATGGATGATGTGTGGAGATTGAGAGGGGTGGGGGGGACTTCAATGATAAAAGCTAGGGGTGGGCCCCGGACCGGTAGAGATAAATCACTCGCCACCGGTGTTGGCCCTGGCCACAGATCGAACTCAGATAACCGGGTTTGTAGCATGGTTCGCTAACCACCCCGCCACCGTTCCACCCAGCGTGCACTGCTTATCCTCACAGAAACAACGTGAACTTTACTCAAGCACCAAAACCCATCGCATATAAATGTACCGTATATACTGGAACGTATATGCATGCAGTAGGACGCATGCTACAAACGACCAAATTACCGGGAATGCGCATTGATCTCTAGTAATACCTCAGGAGCTAAGCAGGATTTTTAGCCTGGATTGGGGTTAGGATGGGCGACCACATGCGCAAAAATAATTTTAAAAAAACACGTGCAGTGAAAGTTGTGGGCGGCAGAGAGCAGTGCAGCGAACTCCGCTCTCGTCCTTCAGGAAACCCGCCTTGACCAGCTTGGGGGAGCGCGGTCAAATGTCAAAAAACCCTCCCGGCCTCCACGATGTGGGGCGACCCCTCACCCATCCGGCAGCGGATCGACAAACGGGCTCGTAAGCGCGCGTGATGCCGGAAGCTATGGGGGGGGGGCACCCACATACCGTCGAGAGGTTGTGGCCGGCCATCCCGTCCAGGCGAGGCCCCAGGCTGCACGACGGTCGTGGACGAGGCGAGGCCTTCGACGCTGCCGTTCCTGAAGAGCGGAAATGACAAACGGAGCCGACAAGCCGTTCCGTTAACACTCGGTGGCGGTTCTTAAACATTTGTTGGCTACTTGTAACCCCCCTCCCCCCCCCCCCCGGTTGAATTTTACTTCAACCGGGTAAACCCCCCCCCCTCCACCCCTTGCCTGACCCCACATGGTTCTGAGAAATAAATGTATGAATAATGAACATCAATATTTTAACCCAAACTGTCCATCTTGTGAGTTATCCTTAGTAGCTTGCGAATAAAACAAATTCAACGGACGCTCTGCATGCGGGTGACGTGATTTGTTAGCGCTCGCTGGATACTCTTGGAAACCAACGTTGTTTACGATCAATGAGTTTTAAAAAGTCTTTATGGATTTAAATTGGACTAAAATGTTATCCTAGTTATTTGCTATTGGCAGATTCATACATGGTCATTCGCCATCGACTCTCACGTATGATATAATTTCACACGCTTATAAATGACCTCACGCGTACCCCCTGGGACGTTGCCACGTTCCCCTCCAGCTGAGGACCGCCACGTCGAGGGAGCCTCTGGGGATGAATTCGTGCGTGCAGAGCGGCGTGCCGCGTTGCGCGTCAGAGGCAGGGAGGCACGCGACTGATCGCGCTGGCACGCAGCGTAACGTCACTTATTTAACAGGAACTATTTTAAATGACCCCACCCCCCCCCCCCCCCCATCGGTACAGATCTGGGCGCCGGTGTTCGGTGAGCTGGGTGGTGAGTGTTGTGGCGATTGTCTCTGGGGGGGGGTTTGTAATTTCCGTAAAAACATCACAAGTGTGTGTGTGTGTGTTTTTTTAAAAGATGGATTAGCTCGAAGTAATATTCGCTGGGCATAGCGATGAACGCATCATCGTTCACACAGCCTACATTTCTAAGAAATGTGTGGCCAGCTACCGATGGAACAACCAATGGCGATTTGGAGGGAGTGGGGCCCGTGCCCTCGAAAAAACTAATTTGGTGCCGAGCGGGGAGACTCGCCGCGGGGGTCCGCGACACTCACGAGACAAGCGTGTTGGTGGACACGATGTACTCTACGTCCTTCGTCCAGGGGTTGAGGAAGCTGAACCACTGGCTGCGGAGCACCACGTAGGAGCCGTCGCGCGAGCGGAACCGGTACGGCCCCATCGTCACGCGCTCCCGCGTCTGCAGCACTGACGGCAGCCGCGCGCACAGGTCATGTGGTACCCGCACCGCGGGGAGACACGTGCTCGCAATGCACACACACACACACACAAGAGACTAACACACACGCCGGACTAACACACACGAGACTAACACGCACACGAGACTAACACGCACACATACACGAGACTAACACACACAAGAGACTAACACACACGAGACTAACACACACACACACGAGACTAACACACACACATACACGAGACTAACACACACAAGAGACTAACACACACGAGACTAACACGCACACGAGACTAACACGCACACATACACGAGACTAACACACACAAGAGACTAACACACACGAGACTAACACACACACACACGAGACTAACACACATACACGAGACTAACACACACACATACACGAGACTAACACACGAGACTAACACACACGAGACTAACACACACACACGAGACTAACACACACAAGAGGCTAACACACACACACACACGAGACTAACACATACACGAGACTAACACACACGAGACTAACACACACACACGAGACTAACACGCACACATACACGAGACTAACACACACACGAGACTAACACACACGACACTAATACACAGACACATTTCGTCGCGTGAATTGTCGGTCAATACGCTTGCGCGTGACGTCAGCGCCACGACTCTGGGCTCTGCGGTGGAAAAACAACCAGGGCACCTCGCCTGGGCCACGCCGGGCTCCCTCGGTATGACCCCAACACAGCTTCGGCTCTACGTATGTTTGTACGAATGTTCGTTGAACTTCTTTCGCACCGTACGTAGCCAACTGTGCTAATCGGAGCTGCGCGGGAAAGGACAGCAAAGGAAACACAACAAGCCGTTCGGCAGAATTGCCACCTGTCCGAGTTTGAATCCAGACAGTCCAGACATTGGCATTCGTGTTTGGGTGGCAGGAATTGATTTGTACCGAGATCTGGTACCGTTATTGCTGTTGAACTTCATTACAGTTCTAATGAAATTCGTTTTCAGTGGGGAAAAACAGTATGAAATTGCGAAATATTCAGGGTGATCAATCGAGATGCACGGTAAGCTGGTAGCCCCCTCTGTCTGCCTGCTTTTACATACCCGCTGCTACTCTCCTGGCCCCAAAACACAGAGACGGCGATCACAAATGACCACGACTCCCTCTCTTAGTCTAAACCCCGTGACGGGGACGCGGGCGCTCGGTACCGTGACGGTGGCTCTCGGCGAGGTGCGCCAGGTCGTCGTGGTGGAAGAACTCGTAGCACGAGGTGCCCAGCAGCTCCTGAGGCAGGTACCCGAGCAGCGCAGTCACCCTGCCACAGACGGCGTCGTCAGCGCACGGGACGACGATTCGCTGGATTCACGTGACGGGCTCGACCCGTATCCGATTCCGGGCGCCCAAAAAGAACATCGATCGAAATCCCGCACGCGGCGATTACTCTGCATTCGCGCGCCCGCAACAGCGCCGCGGTGGTACGCGCGCCAAGGTGGTACGCGCGCCAAGGTGGTACGTGCGCCGCGGTGGTACGTGCGCCGAGGTGGTACGTGCGCCGAGGTGGTACGCGCGCCGAGGTGGTACGTGCGCCGAGGTGGTACGTGCGCCAAGGTGGTACGCGCGCCAAGGTGGTACGCGCGCCGCGCTCGAAGCCCGTCGGCCTGGGTCTGTATCCCCGGCCGGGCTGCCACAGCGGGACGGAGATTGCGGGGGCAGCGGTCAAACCTCTGGTCGACGAACGCAAACTTCCCGTCGACCGCGTGCCGGGACGCGAACTCGGCAGCGCGGACGCGGATCTCCCCTGGCCTGGCGCCGGCGCCGCCCGAGAGTCCTCGTCCACCCGGGATCGTCGCGGTGCCGCCGAACCGGCACGCCGCGTCGCTCGCCGCGCCGGGGCCCCCGTCGCGGCGGGCGCAGCCGGAGCCGGTCCCGGCCGGCGCCGTCGCGGGCGGGTACAGCCTGCCGATGGCCACCAGGCAGCTGAGCGGGCTGGCGAGGGGGCCTCCTCCCCCCGGCCCCGAGGCCGGCCCCAGCGCCTCGGGGCCATCCTGCGGCCCGCCGCCGGCGCCTCCGGCCGCCGGCGGCGCCGCCGCCGCCGCCCCCCCCGAGGAACCGTGGGGGGCCTCCCGGCTCTCCTGCTCCTCCTTGAGGCCGACCTTGGCCGGGAGCCAACTCTTGAGGTAGCCCGTGCAGTGCACGGTGCAGAAGCTCTTACGGTCTGTGGACACGCGCGGCCATTACGAAGTACGCTCTTTGCTTGATTATTCACGGTTGTAGCCACCTATGTCCATCGATAAGGGTGATGATGATGAAGAAGATAACGAGGGTATAACGACTGTGATGACGTCACCGCGAGAGACCGCTCCCAGGCCATGGCATCGACAACACAATTACACACACTCCTGATTATAAGACGCTCTGGGATGTAAGGCACACTGCCCAAATGTGTGTCCGGTGTCAAAATACGTTACGAAACATCTGATCACACACACGCACATACCCACTGGGCCGCAACACCCAGTGGCCAGCAACAAACAGCACCGCTGAAGGTGCAATGAAGTGAACGGGCGGGCGGGCAGGGGGGGGTGGTGGCGGAGAGGCAGGGAGGCGCCGACCTTTCTTCCTGGAGCAGGAGGAGGTCGTGGAGAAGGGCTTTTCGTCCGGGCGAACGGTCGCGCACGGCCGGTTGCTCTTCATGCGGCAGAAGAAGGAGCGGCGCGCGCCGGAGCAGAGGCGCGACGGGGCGGCGTGCACGTCGTCCGTGCGCACCACCGGCAGCCCGGCTGTGCAACGATCGCCACCGTCGTTTGATTCAAACGCATCACCGCCATCGTCGTTGTATTCATCGTCGCCGTCATCATCATCATTGCATCCATCAATGTCGTCGTTGTATTCATCGTCACCGTCATCATCATCATTGCATCCATCAATGTCGTCATTGTATTCATCGTCATCATCATCATTGCATCCATCAATGTCGTCGTTGTATTCATCGTCGCCGTCATCATCATCATTGCATCCATCAATGTCGTCGTTGTATTCATCGTCACCGTCATCATCATCATTGCATCCATCAATGTCGTCGTTGTATTCACCGTCACCGTCATCATCATCATTGCATCCATCAATGTCGTCGTTGTATTCATCGTCACCGTCATCATCATCATTGCATCCATCAATGTCGTCGTTGTATTCATCGTCACCGTCATCATCATTGCATCCATCAATGTCGTCGTTGTATTCATCGTCACCGTCATCATCATCATTGCATCCATCAATGTCGTCGTTGTATTCACCGTCATCATCATCATTGCATCCATCAATGTCGTCGTTGTATTCATCGTCACCGTCATCATCATCATTGCATCCATCAATGTCGTCGTTGTATTCGTCAACATTGCAATATCGTCATCATCGCCGCCATCATCGCCGTCATCATGATCATTGCATCCATCAACGTTGTCATCATTATAGCCCTTAAACATCGTCGTGTTCGTTACTGTAATCATCGACGCCATCATCATCGTCGTCAATGATGATGGATGCTGCAGCACGCCGGCTGTGTCCGCGCTCACTTTTGGAGTCGATGAGTCGGTCCCGGGGAGCCGTGTCGGAGGACGAGAGCTGTTCCTTCACCTTGGCGATGTCCTTTGGGTGCAGGTAGTCGAAGAGGCTCTGTCCCACCAGCTCGCTCTGTGCGCACGCGGCACGGCACAACATGCGGTGCAGCAAAGACAAAGATCCCCCGTGTAGCCTGAACAGACTGTTGGGGCAAGTGCTCTTAGCGAGCAGCGCCTATGAAGGCGAGCACAGCACACGAGGGGGTGGGTGGCCAACACCACGCCCGGCCGCCTTTGTCTCCCCAGCGGCGATATTTATACACTGCACCAGGTGCTAATTTGAGGCTGAGTCGACCTAGGTGAGGCCCAGGACCAATTCAGATAATCGTCACCGGTGTTGGTGGCCCTGAGCGGGAATCGAATTCGGGTCGCCGCTGCTGGGTTAGTAGCGTAGTGCGCTAACCGTTCCCCACAAACATATGTTGACACACACATACAGCAAGCGTGTGCAACTCCAACAGCAAGCCGCCATTCCCCACTAAGTGGCGCTGGCGTCACGTGACGTGTGGAAGGCTCTCGCTGCTGCTGGCAGGTCACGGGACAGACCCAGGTGTTATGGGTTCACTGATATGGCCAATAGATGTGTAGTGGGTTTGTATGGAGACGAAGTTCTTCATAGGAGGCAACACGTATTTATTTATAACAACCATGACAGTAACACTAGGTCCCGAACACGAAGAGGTAATGGCCCCTTCTACCCACAACCTAAGGAGGTACGGCCTCCGGGCTAACGTGCCCTAACCACTGGGCTAACCACTCCTTAGCCCTCCGGCTAGCGGGACCTAGGGGAGGCTGACCCGACCCAGCCAAGCTCCTCGGGTCTCAACCGCTGGCCAATACAGACCCAGCCCTGAGAAGGGCGTCAGATTGGGGGATCCTCAGGGTCCTAGCCTATTGACCGCTGGCCTCACTGAGCCCCGGCCCTTATAAGGACGGCGGGGCTTGGGGTCCAGGGTCCTATCTTCAGGTGGGCTTCTGGATCTTTGGCTTGAGGCGGACTGCCTCAGCCGCCCTGGGGTCCGGCTTTTATGGGGCTCCCAGGGTCACACCGCCCCTGGCCACGCCCACCATCTGGAACCTTCTTGAGGGACCTGGATTATTGCGCAATCCTCCCCAGCCCCCCACCCGGGGGCCTGGGGTGTCCCCCTCCGGGTTGCCTGACCCACGAGTCCCGCTTGGGACAGGCCGGACTCGCTAATGCCCCCTGTAGGCCCCTGACTTGAGGTACTAGCTCAACCAAAGTGGTGGCGGCGGCGTATTACGCCCAACAATTACCCACCACAGATGCATCACCCGTGCTCCCCGCTATGCCAACCTTGCTGCATTTTAGCTGCCCGGCGCACTGCGTGTATGGATTCACACACACAACACGCACACGCACAACATGCTTGAACAACACGCACACGCACAACATGCTTGGACAACACGCACACGCACCATCCAGGACATTCACTAACGCACAGAATATCCACACGTGTACAACATGCACACATGCACAACTGTTGAGAGCGGTCCGTAAAGGACACCTTAACCTTGTCGCCAGAGGAAGACCCAAGCCAACCAGTAGTGGCGGCGAGGATGGTAAATGAGACTCGATCTCGGACTTTGGGCGTCGACTTCGCAGCAACCACACGATCTAGCGGAAGGAAGCGCCTGGAAACCGTGGTGGCATCATCGGCATCGGCCGTGTCGACCTCTTGACCTTCGCCTTTCAGCGTCACCGGACAAGATGCTGACGAGCGCTGAAAGCTACCGTGAGGAGCCGACGGTGTTAGTGACGGACTCGGAGAGACAAAGAGACACCTGTGGACCGTTTTCGTCCTTGTTAGGACTACATCGGCCCGGCACTGGAACTTACCTGCGAGAAGCTGAGGATTTTGGAGACGGACTCGGAGACAAAGAGAATCCTGCCTCGGTCGCAACCGACCACAATGAGGAATCCGTCTGAAGCCTGCTGCTCATGGTGGTACCAGCATTGTGAGCGTGGGGGCACAGGAGACGGGGGGGGGCATGGGGGGGGCACATGAGGGGGGGGGGCAGGGTTCGCCAGACGACCACGTTACTCGTACCGCAACTCTACAGACACATGATTTGGACGACGCAATTTGCACCTTATCTCACGGTACGGTAAACATTCGCGATTTGAGTGATGAAAAGCGACGGTTCAACGCCTGCCCACGGGCAAAATCGGTCGTGCGTGACAACGGAACTGCAAACGGTCCCCTGAGCCTCCTTCTTCACCAAACCCTCGCAGTGAACCGGCGTGGCGAAGTACGGCTGAACGACCGCCACGGGTGCGGAGAGGCCTTCATCCGGCAGGGGAACTGACCGAGGGCTTGCCCGTTTCAAATATCGCCGGCGAGTCGCACGGAGACTGGGCGGCGGCGGGGCAGAGGAGGCCGCAAAGAGCCACCACTCACCCGCAGGATGAGGTGCTGCAGCTCGTCGTCGCTGAGGAAGGCCGGCTTGTAGTTCGCCTCCGTGTAGGCCGTGGCGGATCCTGCGGGCAAGGCAGCGCACACGCGGGAGGAGCTCCGTTGAAACACTTTCGGTGTGGCCGCCACATCTACGCCTCTGTATAAGGAACGAAACAGGTGGACTTCTCCACAAGTCTGGCTGTCGCCTGATGAAGCTAGTTGTAATTACTGGCGAAACGTCGTACTCAGATTGTAAATGTTGTGGCTTGGCTCTCCAACACACCGGTGTGCTGTACTAGTATACTACACTATACACTACACTATACACTACACTATACACTACACTATACACTACACACTAGTGCTGTACTAGTGACGAATTGGCCACGTTCTGTTTACGTGACAACCCTTACTAGTTGGCTGTGTCGGGTGGTGGCGGCGGGTTTTAACGACACATTTATATATTTACGCGATCCAACCCAAAAACCTCTATTATGGAGAGATATTGGTCGCGGAAGCCTACGTGTTAAACGGGGTTTTTTTTCCCCAAAGCGTCCGCCGTACCGCGCAGCGCCCGCATGTGCTGCACGGCCAGGCGCAGCACGGTGAGCTTGTCGAGCTTGCGCTGCATGCCACGGCACGATGGCACCATCTGCTCCAGCTCGTCGATGTAGTGGTTCATCTTGAGGCGGCGCCGGCGCTCGATCTGGCTGTGCACCTCCCTACGACGCGATGCGGCGCGGCACAGCAACGACGATGACGACGAAGATGACGATGAAGACGACGACGACGATGACAACGAAGGCGACAATGGTAACGATGACGACGAAGATGACGATGGCGACGGTGAAGACGACGACGACGATGATGTGGAGAGGCGAGGCCAGACAGCAGAAGAGAAAGATGTGGGGTAGAAAAGGCAGATGGGTTATCATCATCATCATCATCAGGCATGAGCAATCAACTTTTGGATGAAGGGCTTCCCCTATTGCCGCTGCCGTCTCTCACGGTTCCACGGAAGAACAAATCCACTTTCTCAGGGCTGGGATTTAGCCAAAGTAAGTGCATACATTAAATTAAAGTGATGGATTATTGCGTGCAGTCACCGGTGAATGGGCGGCTGGGACTGTGTCAACTCGCTACACCGCAGAGCCGGGGAATAATCACCGGCGGCTGCCTGGATTCGACAAACAGGATCTCAGCAATTCCAGCTCAGTCACTCAGCCAAAGCGGCGTTAGAATCGACACTTTTTTAATCGCCGAATCGATGTTAGTTGATAATAGAACGACTCGATAAAAAGTGCTGAATTGTTAGGGGTCATGATGCAGCACTCACCTCGAATACTTGGGTTTGCAAGGATGGTCACCACTCTCCCCTCTATAAAACAAAACAAGGGAGAGAGAAAAATAATGCATGGATTCCGTAACGCTTTCCAACGTGCGATCGCTTCGATGGCGATGATAAAATCACAATTCCGAGCTGCTCAACGAGCTGACGTCACGTGTCCCAGACTTGGTCGGCCGGGGAGCAGTGACTTTGCGAGATGACACCCACGCGTGATGACATCATCATCACCACCTTGGCCAGCAGGGCGAATCCTTTTAACTCTGGGTTTTTTTTATGTTACCACCAAGTTTTGGGGAAACCCTTTCATAGATTTGTCCAGCTTTCTCTTGAATTAGTGTCCCGAAAAAGCCACGCAGGTGTATCCAAAAACGTCGTTCGTATTGGACAAAGCCAATGCATTAACGCTTTCAACCTTCATTGTAAAGCGTTACAAAAACAAAACCTGAATATTAAACATTAAGCAAGAACAGCTTTTCAGTGGCATTGCAGGTACAGTGACGCTCCTGCCGGACAGAGGCAAGGGCTGGCGGGGCCGGTCCCATCGCTGCCAACTTGCTGTGTGCGCATGCATGTACCAGGGTGACACCGTTGTGAGATGATAGGGATGAATCTTCGGCTGGGATCTTGGGCATTGACTCTCTGCGCTCTCTACCCACCTGCTGCTTTGATCGTCCGCATCGAACTCCGTGTCCAACCCATCGCTGCTGAGAAACGAAAGAGGTCGGACGAAACAAAACAAAACGAACTTTAGTTCGGGGGAAATGGCGCGTACGCACGCGCCGCTGACACACTCTCCCAACACGCGTTTTGTCTGTGGAGGTGTTTAATCGGCGGTATGTTAACTACGGTCACACTTTAGTGGCTGGGCGCTAAGGTGGCAAGATGTTGACTACCTCGCCTTGTATACAAGAGATCGTGGGTTCGATCTCGCCCGTGACGCCTGTGTATTTGGAATTTGTGTGTCTCCCTCCCCGTGGTCATGTGGATTTTTCTCCAGGTCCTCTGGTGTTTCCCTCCACATTGAGAATCAACGTCACGCGTTTAGAATATTTCGCTGCTGTTATACATTTCCACGAGATGATGAAGCCACTTCTTTGAGCTAGCATTTGTGATAGCCAGGTCGCTTCAGAAAAACAGCTACATCAGTAGCTCAGTCGGCCTTACCTGGTAAAAATTAAAATAATTGTTTATAATAGTTTTAATCGGCGGTATGGAAGCCGACGGGCAGGCCGTTGGGAGCAAACCGCCGCTTTGCGTAATTCTCTCAGCAACCAACGCCCCCATCGCAGCTCAAAAACGGCCCCGTTGGCGCGTCACCTCGTGGCACGACTACTCCGGTTCGTGGGCGGTCAGCACCAACAAGCACCGACTCTCGCGAAGACGTTGACTTCTCTCGTTCAGTCCGTGCCTTCCGAGCGTGGGCGAGTCGCAACACGCGACTTTGTGGGTCAGCCGGTGGTGATTTTTGTTGTTGTTCGAGCTTCGAGTTCGTTTTTGGTTAACCCGGGTTGAGAAGTCGAGAGAGACCAGGCTGAGTCTCGTTTGCGCGATTGGCCTTCTGGAGGATGCTCTTGTTACAATCAGAACAACAAAAAACTGCATAAATGTTGTATATACACACCCAGGCTTTGAGCCTTGAACCGTCTTTATATGATATTCTTGGTTCTTTCGGTAAAGTCACGTTGAAGGGAAACAATAAAATAATAAAATATATATATAAAACAATAAAATTCTCACGACGTTTCGACTGCAACACAAGCAGTCATCATCAGGTGATGATGCAACACAAGCAGTGATCATCAGGTGATGATGACTGCTTGTGTTGCAGTCGAAACATCGTGAGAATTATATTGTTTTATAAATGCAATTATTTAATTATTTCCCTTCAACGTGACTTTACCGAAAGAACCAAGAATATGAATCACTGCAGTCGCGAAAGCTTTAAATCAAAATTCGTCTTTATATGAGTTTGGAATATTACATTTTTTTATGGGAAAAACTTATTTAAATTGACGTTCAAGAGTGCTCAAGGGCCGTCATTAAAGTGTGACTGTCAGACTTTTAAAAAAATACGATGTCTCTGCATGGGATCTTACATGACCTTGATGTAATATACAGCTCTTTGTCAGTCCACTGCTGGATGAAGACCTCACACCTTTCCATCATGGGGATTGTTTGACCCACAACTACTTGACATGTGTGAAAAGGAGCTTTCATAGCTCATCGGATTGCTCCAGGATAAATACAGATTCTGATGCAGATTATGATGCAGATTCTGATGCAGATTCTGATGCAGATTCTGATGCAGATTCTGATGCGGTTGGTAAAGGGGGAGGAGGAGGAGATCCAGGACCGGCTGAGACGTCACTCGGCGCTGATACTGATCGAGGCTGGAAATCAAACTCAGCTCATCGGTTTCATAACCACCACGCCACCTATCCACTCGTCACCTCACACACAATATATTTAACATATTACTACATGAACGGATCAATAGGTCGTATTTCGTGAGCAATTACACATCAATGCCTGTACGGGGTCTTCCAGACCCAGCCACTGGAACGGTGCCAAGCATTGGAGGGCGGAATCCTGGGGATAATTTAGTAGATTCGCTAACTTACAGCGAGGCACGGCATCCAGATTGTGACAGCAGCTGCCATGTCGATCATGGGTACAAGCGGAGCTCCCCCTGACCCATTCACCCCAGCCCTCTCGCTCTCTCTCGCCCTCTCTCAACGAATCGCTGTGAAATTCCGACACTCCCACACGGGCGCACCCCCCCCCCCCTCCCCCCATGTATTTCACAAAAGTAGAGGCGCGTTTTGCGCAATTAAACCAAGGCGGCCACGTGCAGTCGCGCTAAGCCTCAGAAATTGTCCCAGTGAAAAAAAGAGGGATAAATGAACTCATGCGGCAAAAGAGAAAGAAGAGCAGCAACCAGCAAGTGCAGCCAAGCTTCCCCAACCACCGCCACCACCACCACCACCACCCACAAGCAGAGGGCACGAGAAATCGGTGGCATTAGCAAGAGAGTGCATCCTTAGAGCAAAGAGCGAGTCGTGTTTTTTCGGAAATGTTATTCCAATTCTGCTTAGGGGCTGCACTTTCGTCGTGAGACACGGGGTCCATTCGCGATATTCGCAAAGCATCACCTTTGGTTCCAGAGCGGCACCTTGGAAGGGGGTTTCAGGGAACTGCATCTGAGATGCCTTCGAGTGACCGTTTTGTAATCCTCACTCGATGGGGGGGGGGGGGGGGGTGCGGGAGGGGAACTGTCGTGGCATGGCAGTCAATCCAATCTTTAATTTGAAAAAATAAATTCTCATATCTAGCATTTAGCCACATGAAGCAGGGATCAAAATTTGACACAGATGTGTTTTTTTCCGTGTGAAGTCTTTTGGTGGCCCAGCTGAGACCGCCAACTCACGAGCAGTGAAACCGATATGCTTTCCCAAATTCTCATATCTCAAATTCAGCCACATGCAGCAGAAACCCCAATGCCACGCGGTGGAATTTTTAGATAATTCGCGGCCATCGGTGACTGGGCTGTGGCCACCGACTGGGTTTAATAACGAGTGTCCGAGACCCGTATTCAAACCCAGGTTTCTCAGAGGTGACGACTAAAGTGTCTCCCGAGCCCCTGAGCCACCAGCTCACACCAAGCCGTGCCCTGCAACCCGGCACCACGGGAGCCCCACGGACACCCGTCGAAGGCGAACGAGCAGCGAAGAGGGGAGCTCGCGCTCTCTTACTCACTCAAACACAACGTCCATGAGGCTGAAATTGAGAACGACATGGCAGGTTGTTGTCAGCGGTGGCATCGACACTCCCACGGCAGTGACCTACAGTGGTCTTAGATCAACAGACGGAAAAGGCGTGCACCTGGGGCAGCCTTGAACGCGTCCGTTCGCCGTACAGGCAGGCCGTTATGGTCTGCGGGCAGGTTATCTGGGTTGAGGATTAGCCGTACTTTGTGGAAAAATACACAAAGTATCTTACAGAGAGGTGCACAATTAAATTTGACACAATTCCGATTAGCACGGTTGGCTACGTACAGTTCAACAAACATACGTACAAATTGGCACTGCTCCACTTTGGAATTCACTCCCATCGTTTCTTACTCTAATACTAACCTCATTAAACGTGTTTCGCTCCTATTTGTTACAACTTTGACAAGTGCTGTTCGTTGTCGGCCATTTGGCGTTTTTGGCATTTGGGCCTGATCGCACACTCACCCAGAATAATTACGTCGACTCTCAAAGTACATGGAATTATTTTATCGTGGCTCATAGGGCGATAGGAACCGAATTTTCGTTGCGTTTATATTGACCTTGGATCGTTCTTACCGGGCGCATGCAACGAAGTGCCGATTAAAATCGATTCCGAGGCTCACGTTGTGCGAGTGAGAATCGATTGTCTTAACGATTGATGGAAATCGTATGAACAGCTCTAACGACATGCCAGCATTACACTGAGGCCAATGAAGTAAGTAATGCTAAATTTTATGCTAATTCCTTCGTCAAGGCTCTTTGTTCCTCTCACACAGCTTAAAAGCCGTGATCTGAACGTGGCTCTCTCACTCCAGCGCTGTCCTACCAGACAGTCTCGCCCCCTTCACCTGATGAAGGCCGCTTGTGTTGTGGCCGAAACGTCGTGAGAATATTATTGTGTTATTTTATTTTATCAATTTATTATTTTATTCTCATTCTACGTGACTTTACCGAAAGAACCAAAGAAGATGAATCATTGCAGTCACGAAAGCTTTAAATCGAAATTTAAATCGAAATTTAAGCAAGCCTGTCGGTGGGTAGGTGGGTGAACGGGTGAGTGAGTGACAGGGTGGGTGAGTGAACAGGTGAGTGACTGGGTGGGTGAACGGGTGAGTGACAGAATAGGTGAACGGGTGAGTGGGTGACAGGGTGGGTGAGTGAACAGGTGAGTGACTGGGTGGGTGAACGGGTGAGTGACAGGGTGGGTGAACGGGTGAGTGAGTGACAGGGTGGGTGAGTGAACAGGTGAGTGACTGGGTGGGTTTGTGGGTGAACAGGTGAGTGACTGGGTGGGTTTGTGGGTGAACAGGTGACTGGGTGGGTGTGTGGGTGAACAGGTGAGTGACTGGGTGGGTTTTTGGGTGAACAGGTGAGTGACTGGGTGGGTGTGTGAACAGGTGAGTGACGGGGTGTGTAGTGAACGGGCGACACTCACTCTGGGTAGTCCACCGAGCTGCTCTTGCGCTTGTACCCCGAGCTCTCGGGCGCCAGCTCGGCCAGAGTGCCGGCGACGAAATCTGGGGGGGTGCCGCCTCCCGGGAAAACGCCGCCGCCCCCCCCCACGACTCGTCCGCCAGGGCCGATCGTTACCGAGCCCCCCGAAGAGAGCGACCTCGGCACCCCACTTCCTCTGCTGCCAAGGCCCCCCAGGCCGCCCCCGCCGGGGGAAAAATCCCCCCCAACCGTGGAGGAGACATCCAAGCCTTGTTCCGCGAGCAGGTCACCTGGGGAGAGACGTAACAATAACGTCGTCGTCATCGTCGTCATCGTCGTCATCGTCAGTCTTCACCGTCATCATTGCCGCTGCTGTCATCATCGTTATTATCGTCGCTGTCATCGTCCCTTGATATTCGCAATGGCGACTTGGTGTTGTATTATCACTGCAACCACCAGAGTCATGAACATCATCATCATCAATGGCAAAAATATCAGCTTCTAGAAAACAACAATTTGTCACAAAATGGAGTTAATCACCGGTTCAATGTCAGGTTATATTCAAACGTGGTAACAATGCGCACACACATTACAACAACAGTAGGCTGCACTAAATGGTGGTGTCACCACAGCGTTTGTGCCAGGCTAGGTACACTTTAAGACTATTACGTGAAGCGTCAAAGAGTCTCTGGCAGGAGGAAGTCACGGGACTAACCCAGGTGTTATGGGTTGACTACTGTGCCAGTCTAGGTGCAGGAGGTCACAGGACTGACCCAGGTGTTATGGGTTGACTAAGACAACTCGCAGATGCACCTCGCTGTGCTTTCCGCCCGACGCTCCACTCAGTGTTGTGAACGTCGCGCACACATCCACATCACCGATGCCTGTCATTGTGAGCGGTGGTGCAGCGGTTGGCGCACTGCGCTATGAGCCCAACACCAGTGACGGTTATCTGAACTCGTCCTGGGCCTCCCCTAAGTTGCCTCAAATGAGTACCTGGTGCAGTGTGTGAACATCAGCACTGGGGAGACAAAGTCGGCCCGGCACGGTGGTGGCCAACCACCCCCTCGTGTGCCGTGCCGGCCTACACAGGTGCTCGCTAACAGAACTTGTCCCAAGAGTCTGTTGAGGCTATACGGGGGATCTTTGTCTTTGTGTGTGGGGTACAGACCCGTCCGTACTGTGTGTAATCCAGATACATGTGTAATGACAGGGTGCCGCCTGTCGGCCAGGAGGGGTAGTCACGGGTATGGGCGCGTTATACAATAACCAACCAGAAGGGGGGCGTGTCTGGGTTAAAGGTAACAGGCGGGGTCAGCCGGGAAGCTCCAGGAACCTGCTCGAAGGTTCTAGAAGGGGGCGTGGCCGGAGGCGGAGCCTGGCCACGCCGGGAAGTATATAGGGGGGACGTGACCGAAGGTTCGGAGCTGTCGTGGAGTCCCGGGTCCTGGCCACGTCGCTGCTCGCCGTCATCTCTCTTCGCCTGGCTGCTTGGCCGAACCCCTGCATGGCTTCCATCGTCGTCATCGCTATGTTAGTCAGACAGCTATGTAGTTAGACGCCGACGATGGGGCTGTGTAGAAATGTCGGCTCGGTGTAGCTATGTAGATACGTTTCTATATATCGCCCACTGTTTGTGCCCGAGTGTGATATATAAATAAGAAGCCCTCTACACGTTGTGTCTCAGAAGTCGCTCATTACACATGTAACCAGGCACCAGCCCAGACCTGCCAGTGATCTGGGACGTGTCCGTTCACCCAATTAACAGAT
The DNA here is from genome assembly GCF_048934315.1 of Petromyzon marinus. Classification (NCBI taxonomy): domain Eukaryota; kingdom Metazoa; phylum Chordata; class Hyperoartia; order Petromyzontiformes; family Petromyzontidae; genus Petromyzon; species Petromyzon marinus. The sequence goes on along the minus strand of NC_133690.1, from coordinate 16,884,582 downwards.
CAGCCGCCTAATGAAGGCACGTTACCACTCAGGAATCTCCGTAATTCTACCCTCAATTGTATGCTTATTCCGTTTTTTATTCAAATTGTTTTATGATGACTAAAAATAAATGTTGATTACATGAATACATTTTTTTTAAGTTACAATAATTTTGTTATTGTATTTTGGGCTTTCCATACGAAATCGTTTCATAAAGGACCAGTTTGACTTTCTGGATCTCATCATGGCTATTAAACAAATGCTGTTATGTTGCTGGGTGTTATAGAAACTCTTCATTCGTTTTAGCTGTAGGGTTGATCAGCGCAAAAGCTTTTATTTTTTTAGTGTTCTGTAAATAATTTGCACCCATTTATAAGCAAACTAGCTTTACTACCCGGCTTCGCCCGGGACTTGGATTCACCACGCCCGGCCGCCTTTGTCTCCCCAGTGGCGATGTTCACACACCACACCAGTTACTCGTTTTAGGCTGAGTCGACCTAAGGGAGGCCCAGGACCGGTTCAAATAATCGTCACCGGTGGTGGCCGTGAGCGGGAATTGAACTCGGGTCGCCGGGTTCGTAGCGCAGCGCGCTAACCACTACACTACAATGCTTTACGCTTCCATATGTGCCGGTCACGTGACAGATTTGACGTCACAGCTCATTTGCCGTGCAAAAAAAATGCATTATTGAGCTCCCCCCCCAAAAAAAACACAAGGTATTTTTATATTTTTTCCATGATGTACAGTCTGGAAAGTACCCACATGGCAAATTTCAAGTTTGTTGCATGTCGGGAAGTAGGCTAAACATTTTGAACAGGCACACATAATCACAACTTTGCCTTTAATATATATGGAGATGTCTCTGATATCAAGTTGCACATTTCCATACCCTCGTTGCCACAAAGCCACATTGTGACATGGTTAAATAAAGCACATAATTGATCGAATGAGGTCAAACGTAACAATTTCGACAGAGCCGCTGAGCAGGAAGATTTCAAGGGTTTGGAGGCTTAAATAGCACCCAGTGCTTCTGCTATTGCATGTGGAGGGAGCAGTTCTGCTGTGATGCGGATGGTAACTTGAGATTGGATTTCGATTTAAAGCTTTCGTGACTGCAAGGATTCATCTTCTTTGGTTCTTTCGGTAAAGTCACGTAGAATGAGAATAAAATAATAAATTTATAAAATAAAATAACACAATAATATTCTCACGACGTTTCGGCCCCAACACAAGCGGCCTTCATCAGGTGAAGGGACGAGGACACTCCAGCGCTGTCCTCCAGACAGTCTCGTCCCTTCACCTGATGAAGGCCGCTTGTGTTGGGGCCGAAACGTCGTGAGAATATTGTGTTATTTTATTTTATCAATGTATTATTTTATTCTCATTCTACGTGACTTTACCGAAAGAACCAAAGAAGTTGAGATTGGATGTCACTGCGTTTGTTTTGCGGTTGCGCCGCACAGCTCTCCAATTTGTTTTCGCGCCGTGTGCCGTGCGTTGTCGTTCGGCACGATGTCCGACGTTTCGCTCCACGTGCCTGGGAGCTTCTACCAAAACGGAATTCCTTTCCTTAAAAAAGCTGAATGTTGAGTGGTTGAAGAAGCTCCCAGCACGTGGAGAGAAACGTGGGGGCATTCTGTGGAAATGAAAGCAGTGCGGCCAGAACGCAAAGCAGAAAGCCACCTTGAGAGGTTATTTCTAAAGAAAGCCGATTGAGTGCGGACCTCGCGAACCAAGTAACAAACATCAGCTTCAACGACGGTGCCGACGGATTTGAGCAATATTAATAATAAATGTCCCCGTCCTCGCTGGCACAACAGCCCACAGAGCCACATTCAGAAAATATGGAATCTAATGTTGAACAAAACATTCAAGTTTTCATATTCTTGGTTCTTTCGGTGAAGGCACGTCGATAGAAAATAAAAATAAATAAAAAACATTTGCATTTTTATTTATATATATTTTGTATTTTATTTTCTATCTACGTGACTTTACCGAACGAAGCAAGAATATGAATTCCTGCAGTCACGAAAGTTTTAAGTTAAAAAATATTCAAGTTTCGCAGCAAGAACAATTACATAAGTGAGGCAGAAAGATCACCGCAGCATCAGCCTGGTGCCCTGTGTTCGATTCCCAGCCACAGCTCACATCAGTGGCGAGTGATATATGAATTGGAGGATGCCCCCCCTACCCTCCGCACCTCGCCCACCACTACTTCACCAACCCACACTGGCGAGTGTGGCAGAGTATGGTCAAAGAACCACAGTCGCCAACACTGTATGGGAAGGCCCTCGTCTAGCAGTGGAGTGAAAAAGTGCTGTAAATTGTTAAGGTTAAGCAAACATTTTAAACGGAACTACAGGAGGGGACTGAAGGAGGGAATGCACCGAAGAAAACATCGTTCCGCGGAGATGGAGCGATGAAATGAGCTCGCGTGCAGGTGCTAGGTGGATTGTTGCATCCCACGGCCGTGAGAGATGGCGATGGCCTGGGCAGGCCTTCGTCCGTCAGTGGATAACGCGCGGCTGATGATGAAATGAGAGATTTGAGCAGGATTAGCAAATACGACTTACGAACGCAGAGTGTTATAAATTATGAGACAACACTGAGAACGTTTCATGCAGTGAGTGGGGCCAAGTGTGAACGCATGATAGACGGAAGGAAATCCATCCGTGCCAGGACGTGCACAACACCATCACAGCACTGTCTGCATGAGTTCCTGCGACCGCCTAATTAGACCAAGTCAGACTCGCGTGCCTATGACCAAATCACCCAAAATGAAACCCCAATCTCATCATATCTCGGAAGCTAAGCGTCGCTGAGCCGTGCAGTGCACGGACAAGGAGGCCACCCCATGCAAACGCGGCGTTACAGGCCGCCGCGGGGCTAGGTTATGGACGGCAGAGGGCAGTGGAGCAGCGTCCGTTGTTGTACTGCACTTCCATGCTACAACCTTCACCAAAGCGCTCACGCACGGCCTGGAAGGGCCCTTCACCAAGCAGTGGATTGACGAAGGGCTGCGCTTGTGCTGTACACAAGCACACGTCCGTATACCTCACCTACACACGCCGTCCCAATACTGCCTGCAGTATTTAAATGTGACCACGAATTTGACTTTTAAAAATTATGATGATAATAATGATATACCAGACGTGCACACATCATCATAACAGAGTCTGCATGATTTAAATAGGCCACTCACTTAGCACAAAGCTGCATTTATACCCAGCAGTTAACTCGCCCTGTGCACACCCGACCCACCCGTGCGGTGATGGTTCTGCACGTTGGCTGTCTGCCATCCAACACTGGAGGCAGTGAGGGTTGGTGGCTCACAAAAATGTTTGCGAAACTGCCATCCCGTGGAGGTCGAGATGGTGGCCATACCCTCGCTCGCCAGGAGAGGGCAGTAGAGCAAAGTTCGAGCGAATACCAACTTGTTTCCATCTGTACGGGGATCGAGCGTTGCCCCCCTCGCACGCGTGGGTTTTCCCCCACTTGTATAAACACTCATTGGGTTGGCTGCAAAACATCTTCGTAAGTAGAGGACCGCAGAGCTGGGGCAATAGCGCTGCCTCCCAGCTTGGTCTGTTATTCCTCAGCATTTGAGAGATTCCATTTGCATGCAAGACAACGCTATGCTAAACATCATTATTATTTATCATGATCATTACACTGATAAAGAGTCCCCCCCCCTATAGCTTAACAGGCTCTTGGGGAAAGCGCTGTTATCGAGGACCACAAAAGCCGTTAGTGCAATCTGCTCCACGCCCGGCCGTCTTTGTCTCCCCAATGCTGATGTTCCCATATCGCAGCACGTGCCTCCTTTAATGCTGTTGGCCTAATGGGAGGCCCGGAGCCGGTTCAGATGACTGTCACCGATGTTAGAGCAGTGTGCTAACCACTACGTATGCAACAGCTTACCACCGTGTGCACAAAGATAAAGATCCCCCGTATAACCTGAACAGACTGTTGGGGCAAGTGCTGTTAGCGAGCACCTATGAAAGCCGGCACGGCACACGAGGGGGTGGGTGAACAGCTACACGCCCGGCCGCCTTTGTCTCCCCAGTGGTGATGTTTACGCACCACACAAGGTACTCATTTCAGACTGAGTCGACCTAGGAGAGGCGCACAACCGGTTCAGATAATCGTCACCGGTGTTGGTGCCGTGAGCAGGAATAGAACTCGGGACGCTGGGTTCGTAGCGCAGCACAACGCTAACCACTCCGCTACCGCTCTCCCTACACACACAAACATCGCTGCTACACGCGCCACACTGTGCATAAAATGTAAATCACAGGAAACATAGCCTGGGATGCGTATTGGCAGGGGGCCCATATAAAATCTAAGCTTGGCGGATTACTCATTATTCACAGAGCTAGAGTTTCCACCTCTGAGATGCAAAACAAAAAATCTGGGTCATATCATGCGACGTGGAATATCTAAAAATACCAGATAAATACTGGATAGTACATGTATATTAATGAAATTGCCTTAAGTGGTGTATCATCATATTTATACATGGCACAAAAACATCCACGCGATTTCCTGGCTCAAATGACCATCAAGGCGGTGGTGGCTCCGTTCCTGTTTACGGCCCTGAGACAGTGGTGGAAATTCCACAATCCTATAGCGGGGACGAGTCTCTCCATAGAACAACCACTGATGACTTGAGCACAAAGTTGTATAGTACTCACTTTACAGATCCTTGGAGGCATGATGGGCTGAGTCAACTCCTCAAACTAAGAGTTCCACTCGCAGCCTTTCTAATTGCTCGCAACCCATTTTAATACCGCTGCTAGGTTATTGTTGTTATTAGTATTACAATACCTGTACAGGTAACCGACTCCACACATCGGGAAGACTTACAGCCCCCTTATCAAGAGGACGCATCCTTGGGAAACTCCCAGGAGAGGTGGCAACCGTGGACTGAGCCTGCGTGAATAATGGGGAAAGACGACGACGCAGTGGTCGGGGTTAAATGCTCCTGCTGCCAAACATTGTCTGCGAGATCTGGCCCCGAGCGTTCGAGGAGACAGACCGCTGTGTGAATAACAATGAATCGGGGAGGCAGTGGAATATATAGAGCGTGAAACAACGGCGCTGCGATGTTGCAGAGTGCTGGACCAAGACATTTATTCGCTCGAAGAATCGTACGCCCTTGTGTGAGTCCACGCTTAGATGTATTTTTATACGCGGTTCAGAACGGTGCGCCTACGCCGTATAAACACGCAACAACGCTGTGGACTCTCGTCGTGGTTTGAACGCACAAGTCGCCCGTTCGATTCCCCGGCGCGGCAATCGAGAATTTTATTTAATCCGCACGCACTCCGTGGCTCTGTACCAAATCTCAGATGTCCTCCCTCCCTCGTGCTGGCGACTGGATGTTGTACAGCACGGTGGTCATGTGCTAGATTAATCACGAGGATGATAGTGTACATACTTCACGTGCGTGTACAATTGGTAAAGGCGCGGCCCTGAAAATTGCTCGCTCACGCCACTGCCGGCGGAAGAAGCCCTCCACTCAAGAAATGCACTTTGGTCTACTCTTCCACGGGTCTTGGAAGAGGTGGGAGCAATCCACGCCTTAACCCACCACACACCGCCCGTCGAGTCGATCGGCTGTGGTGCTGGGTGGGCAGAGAGGATTCGAGGGATTAAAATAAATCAAAGTCCCAACTGCCGCGACGGAAAATCGAATCACCGTCGTCTGGATGTGTGAGCTCCGCTGCATGCTGACCATTCATTCACACGGCTGCAGCTGCACGCAGACCATTCATTCACACCCCTGCAGCTGCACGCTGACCATTCATTCACACCCCTGCAGCTGCACGCTGGCCATTCATTCACATGGCTGCAGCTGCACTCTGACCATTCATTCACACGTCTGCAGCTGCACGCTGACCATTCATTAGCGCGGCTGCAGCTGCACGCTGACCATTCATTCACATGTCTGCAGCTGCACTCTGACCATTCATTTACACGCCTGCAGCTGCACGCTGACCATTCATTCACGTGTCTGCAGCTGCACGCTGACCATTCATTCACATACCTGCAGCTGCACGCTGACCATTCATTCACGCGGCTGCAGCTGCACGCTGACCATTCATTAGCGCGGCTGCAGCTGCACGCTGACCATTCATTCACATGGCTGCAGCTGCACTCTGACCATTCATTTACACATCTGCAGCTGCACGCTGACCATTCTTTCACGCGGCTGCAGCTGCACGCTGACCATTCTTTCACAGACCTGCAGCTGCACGCTGACCATTCATTCACACTGCTGCAGATGTACGCTGACCATTCATTCACGCGGCTGCAGCTGCACGCTGACCATTCATTCACACCCCTGCAGCTGCACGCTGTCCATTCATTCACACGGCTGCAGCTGCACTCTGACCATTCATTCACACGCCTGCAGCTGCACGCTGACCATTCATTCACACGCCTGCAGCTGCACGCTGACCATTCATTCACACGGCTGCAGCTGCACGCTGACCATTCATTCACACGACTGCAGCTGCACACTGACCATTCATTCACACGCCTGCAGCTGCACGCTGACCATTCATTCACACGCCTGCAGCTGCACACTGACCATTCATTCACACTGCTGCAGCTGCACGCTGACCATTCATTCACACGGCTGCAGCTGCACGCTGACCATTCATTGACAGACCTGCAGCTGCACACTGACCATTCATTCACACCCCTGCAGCTGCACGCTGACCATTCATTCACGCGTCTGCAGCTGCACGCTGACCATTCATTCACACGGCTGCAGTACCCAAATGCGTTCACATTGTAGGCACAACGCCCTACCCGTGCGAATGAATGCATTGTGTACCATATATACGATACGTCCTACATGATGCTAATGTCATATGTCAATAATACACAACACGGCCATCGCATGATATCATTCGGTAAGGTCATGGTCATGCTGTTGTGGATACTGCCATGGAGCGGTGGCGCAGCGGTTAGCGCACTGCGCTATGATATTCGCGCAGACGTGACTTCAAGTCACGGCTAACGTCAGTGGCGAGCGATGGTTATCTGAGCCGTGCCTGGGAAACACACCCTTCGAGAACAGGCGCCGGACCAGAGTGGTGAAGTATGGTCAAACAACCCCCATGACCTCTCAATCCAGCAGTGGACTGGCAAAGCGCCGTATGTTATTACACAGTACAGTACTGTATACTGTACAGGCTATGTATTAGCATACCGACTACTGTGGTTTGTTTCGTAAAAAAAAATGCATCATAATTATAATACACAACGCAATGCCCTAACGGTAACGCGCAGCTGTTTATCAATCCACTGCTGGATGAAGACACCCCGAACGCCGCGAAGAGTCGGGTTGTTTGACCATACTTCACCACTCCGGTCAGGTGAGTGAGGTTCCGACTCGCCGCTGATGTTTCGCGTCGCCAGATATCGAACCTCGCGCCCGCTCTGGCTGCACGGCGCCGCGGCGCTAACCGCTGCGCCACCGCTCCACCGTTCGAGCACACAAAACGCTGCCAACAACAACGACAGCAACTTCACACTGGCACCAACACCCAAACAGCCGTCACACACAAGCACACGCACGCAGCACTGTACAACACGCACGAACGCGGCACGCGCGCGATGTGCACGCCGCACGATAACATTTGACCAAATCACCCGGCGTGATTTGACGAACCGATGGTCAACATCGCAGAAGCTGAGCGCGGTTGAGCTTGGAATCAGTTCTTGGGCGGGTGAACCACCGTGACAGAGAGCCAGGCGGGTGTCCAGCAGTGGATATGACAACACTGCCCACGCAACGCACGCACGCTAAGTAGCCGCGGATTGCGCCGTTCTCCCGTCACGCGACGCACGACGTCGCGTGACCGACAGCACGCGCAGAGCGGGAACAGTCGGATGAAGAACGTACCACCATCCATGATCCACACCGTGTGCCCGATGAAGCCCCGCTAGCACGAGTCCAGCCGGCACCAACCAAACCCTCCACCACCACGACCACCACCGGCACCACCGGCACCGCCGCGATTGTACCGAGGGCAGCGTAACTCGACGCCTGTGATGCTTGGAACGAGAAGGGGCGCCCGGGAGCGCCGGATTCGAGCCTCGCGAGCGCCACCCGTCGTGTCCCGTCGACTCACGCGGCGGCTCCCATTGGGCAAGCGGCAGGGACGCGGAGGCGTTGCTCCGCGTTCATCCCCCTCCCCTCTCCCGTGCCGTGACCGCAGAGGCGGCTGATGATGGTGGTGGTGATGATGATGGTGGTGAAGGTGGTGATGATGATGGTGGTGGTGGTGATCATGGTGGTGATGATGGTGGTGATGATGATGGTGGTGATGGTGGTGGTGATGATGATGGTGGTGATGGTGATGATGGTGGTGATGGTGGTGGTGATGATGATGGTGGTGGTGATGGTGGTGATGGTGATGATGGTGGTGGTGATGGTGGTGGTGATGATGATGGTGGTGATGGTGGTGATGATGATGGTGGTGGTGATGGTGGTGATGGTGGTGGGAGCGGTGGTGCAGAGTTTAGCGCTACGCCGCGCTACGAACCCGGCAACCCGAGTTCGATTCCCGCTCACGGCTAACCCACACTGGCGACGATTCTCTGAACCGGTCCTGGGCCTCCCCTAGGTCGACTCGGCCTCAAATTAGTACCCGGCGCGGTGTGTAAACGTCGCCACTGGGGAGACAAAGGCGGCCGGGCGTGGTTGCTGGCCACCCACCCCCTCGTGTGCCGTGCCCGCCTTCATAGGCGCTGCTCGCTAACAGCACTTGCCCCTACAGTCTGTTACAGGCTACATGGGGAATCTTTGTCTTTGGTGGTGGTGGTGGCGATGCGCTGTTCTGGAAACTCAATGTCTGGTGAGTCGTACGGGGTTTGGTTACTCCCTCTGGGATGTGTCGGGGCGCTATTGTTGGAGTTTCTAGAATTGTGATGTCGTCGCCCGTGATATTACTTACGTGAGTGGAGTGCTGTATGTGTGTTGAACTTCTTTCGCACCGTACGTAGCCAGAGTGAACACTGTGGGTATTTAGCAGGGCATTATTTTGTCCGGGGCTTAATCTTAGCTGGCTCGGTATACCAGAAAAAAAAATATTGTATCTCCAGGAACACCACATCCAGTTTCCCTTGCGTTCTAGCTGCGGTTATCCTCGTCACGTCCCACCTACTGTAGGCGACCGGCGACCTAGAAAATATTGAGTGAGAAATTACACCCTGGCAATTACCGGACTAGCATGGAATGTGTCAAAAGCCATCGTGGATTGGTTTTCAATGACAGGATGTTTGTGAAATGCTGTTGCGTTGTGTTGTGGCTCTTCGGAGCATTCTCTGGGAGAGCCTTACCCTGCACTCCTCCCGTCCCGGCCACCCACCCATTTAACTTTCTGAGAAATCAACAGCGATTACCTCGAGTCCGCTACTGAACGTCTCGGTGATGGCACCATGTACTCTGAATCCACGCGTGATTTGTGGACGATTTCAAAATTACTTCTCGTTGACTCGAAAGCCACTCGATGCTGAGATTGCGTAATTTCAACAACAACAAAAAATGCCTAGAAGCCCTCTGTGACGTGAGAGCAATTCCACAACGAGCCGCACAACTCTGCGCACGTGCAGCACCTGGACAGCGCTTTGCATCTCCACTGCTGTTCGAGGGTCTGCCTCCCCCACGCCGTGCGGGTCCCCCGGGGGTCATTTGACCATACTTCACCACGCTAATCAGTGCGGGTTGATGGAGGCTGTGGTGACCATACACGTGGGGTCACGGAAATAGAGAGTGCATCTCCGCAGCAGACTACAGCAAACGTTTTTTCTCTTCTTTGGTTCTTTCGGTAAAGTCACGTAGAATGAGAATAAAATAATAAATTGATAAAATAAAATAACACAATAATATTCTCACGACGTTTCGGCCACAACACAAGCGGCCTTCGTCAGGTGAAGGGACGAGACTGTCTGGAGGACAGCGCTAGAGTGAAAAAGCCACGCTCAGATCACGATCTTTAAGCTGTGTGAGAAGAAACAAAGCGCCTTTACAAAGGAATTAGCATATAATTTAGCATTGAAATGGCAGAGTGATTAGCTTGTGACTGGTCACAGAAATGGCTATGTTAAAGTTAAAGCATACACATCCGCAGAGGCACCCCTTGACAAAGGAATTAGCATAGAATTTAGCATTGAAATAGCTAAGTTAAAGCATACACATCCGCAGAGGCACCCCTTGACAAAGGAATTAGCATAGAATTTAGCATTGAAATAGCTGAGTGATTAGCTTGTAACTGGTCACAGAAATAGCTATGTTAAAGTCAGAGCATACACATTCACCGAGGCACCTAGTACAAATCAAACAGGAGAATTTAGCATTGAAATAACTAGGCGAATTTAGCATTGAAATAACTGAGTGATTAGCTAGTGACTGGTCACAGAAATGGTTATGTTGAAGTCAAGGCCTACACATCTGAGCTATTCACAGTAACTGGGTATACAATACAATATATAATGAATACTATATAGTGAACCAATAAAAAACTAAAATATAAATTACCTTAATGTTATCAATAAACTCTATATTCTCCAATCAGCTAAGCTACCAACAATAAGTCGTTATATATCACAATGCTATATGGCGAAAAAATGGGTGGATTCTTACCCTCAACTTTAGCAACACGGATAGCTACGGGCCCCGTTCAGACGGACGAGTTCATCCATGGTCGGAACAGAGGAGGGGGAGAGAGACAGCTGCGAGGCGCTGTTATACTCCATGTTGTAAACCATACCATTAACCGTGGTGTGAGAGATTATTAAATTTACAGCAAACTTCCTTCTGCACGACGTTCACACTTATGTATGCACTATCCAGGCTCAAACCTGCTTGGCTAACTTGATCTGGCGATCGCAATTAATTTAATAGGTTACGTGAGAATCCCATATATTGCATCGGGGTCATTTCATATGCACGGATTCTGAAGAATCTTAATTCACATTCCCATGCCAAATAGATTCCCGTATTGAAACCTAATTGTGATGAAACTATTCCATTTCGGAGTCGCGATTCCGGTTCATCCATGATTCGAATCGGAATCGCCCGACCCCCAAAGACAACACGGGCGTAATCCGCACGAGTGATGGCGTGTGCGGTCGAAGTGGGTCAGCGAATTGGCAGTTTGTGGGGATTTTCTGGCCTGTCCACTTTCAATGGACCTAATGATGCCATTCCATACCAAACGTCGTCACATTCGTCAATAACATTGCCCCAAAGGGACATGGGGGGACGTTTCGGACAATGGCCCTTATTTTCTTTGGTTCTTTCGGTAAAGTCACGTAGAATGAGAATAAAATAATAAAATAAAACAATAAAATTCTCACGACGTGAGAAGGAGGAGGGCCCTGTTTATTTTATTATTTTATTCTCATTCTACGTGACTTTACCGAAAGAACCAAAGAAGATTAATTCTTGCAGTCACGAAAGCTTTAAATCGAAAAATGACCCTTATTAATAACAAGATTTTGATTTAAAGCTTTCGTGATTTTCGTAACTACATCATCTGTGGTGTAGTAACGATATTTTCAGTGGTGTAGTAACTATATTATCAGTGGTGTAGTAACTACATTATCAGTGGGGTAGTAACGACATTATCAGTGGCGTAGTAACTACATCATCAGTGGCGTAGTAACTACATTATCAGTGGTGTAGTAACTACATTATCAGGCGTAGTAACTACATTATCAGTGGTGTAGTAACTACATTATCAGTGGTGTAGTAACTACATTATCAGTGGTGTAGTAACGATATCAGTGGTGTAGTAACTACATTATCAGTGGTGTAGTAACTACATTATCAGGCGTAGTAACTACATTATCAGTGGTGTAGTAACTACATTATCAGTGGTGTAGTAACTACATTATCAGTGGCGTAGTAACTACACTATCAGTGGTGTAGTAACTACACTATCAGTGGCGTAGTGACTACATTATCAGTGGCGTAGTAACTACATTATCAGTGGCGTAGTGACTACATTATCAGTGGCGTAGTGACTACATTATCAGTGGTGTAGTAACTACATTATCAGTGGTGTAGTAACTACATCATCAGTGGCGTAGTAACTACATTATCAGTGGCGTAGTAACTACATTATCAGTGGTGTAGTGACTACATTATCAGTGGTGTAGTAACTACATTGTCAGTGGCGTAGTGACTACATTATCAGTGGCGTAGTAACTACATCATCAGTGGCGTAGTAACTACATCATCAGTGGTGTAGTGACTACATTATCAGTGGTGTAGTAACTACATCATCAGTGGTGTAGTAACTACATTATCAGTGGTGTAGTAACTGCATTATCAGTGGTGTAGTAACTACATTATCAGTGGTGTAGTAACTACATTATCAATGGTGTAGTAACTACATTATCAGTGGTGTAGTAACGACATTATTAGCTCAGGGTGTGTGGCAATCTGTCAGGTGGGGCCCCAATATTTGATTCGTCTCGCACGGTCGCACCGAGGCTCTTACATATCGCGTCTCCTCTTGCCTAATCACATAAGTCGTCGTTCTTTGACACTGTTGACGAAAACAAATCTCGTGGTGCTCGTCAGAGGGGTGCACCAGCTCGTCGCTTTGGTCACCGTGGGGGGGGGGGGGGGGGCAAGGCACCCCCTGGCTGCCCCACGCTCGTTACGCGACTGAGTAGGGTGCAGCGCTTCCACACCCTCTCGTGACCGACGTTTGTAATTACCATACAGCACTTGCAATTTAGCCACGTGAAATACAGAACAACAATTTCACATGGCTCTTCTTAGTCATTGGTGAACGCGTCGCGAGACCTTCAACTCTCTACCCAGTTAAATTACTGGGTCTTGAAGTCCGTATTCAGCGTTGCTGGCGAGGCATTGTATTTAAAGCGGAACTGAATGCAACGTGACGATCGCTGGTGACTCCCTACATTTGAGAAGCCCAGTTTACTTACTGGCTGTTCAAACGCAGATTTTAATTGAACCCTGACCTCCAGCGTTGCCAGCTCTGTATGATCTCACGAAAGCTGTGGTATTCAAACTTTTTGGTATGTACCCCCCCCCCCATGCAAATCATCACCACTGGTACCCCCCCCACCAACCCCCGAGGATTACCAAAGCCACAACACACAGATGGATCACGTGTGCACGCCTCGAATCAACGAGGTGCTCGGTCTGGCATTTGTTTCAAGTTGATTTTCCCCGCGCGCGAAACCAGCCACCGCCTCCCACCACCCCACTTCACCTGCACTGTATCTGTGCCGCAGACTCTCGGGCCCCCCCCCCAACCAACCCACATGCAAGGCCACACGCTGCAACTGGGTGGCGCTGTGCTACCGTCACCTCCCCCCCCCCCCCCGTCTGCTCACCGAACAAGAGGGCGGCGATGGATTGCGTGAGAAACGACAGCGACCAAAAATAACTGGGAGGGGGGGGGGAAGCGCTGGGTGCGTTGCGCAACCTCGCGCGCTGTGCCATGCCCCAGATCCGAGCGCACCCCACGTGCCACGCACGATGATCATTTGTCGCTAGCTTCGGTACCGCTGCTCGACACAATGCGTGCGAGTGGTAGCGTCGCGGTCATCGCGCTGTGCTACGAACCCGAACAAGAGTTCGATTCCTGGTCACGGCCAACACCGAAACGGTCCTGGGCCTCCCCTAGGTCGACGCATCCTCAAATGAGTACCCGGTGCGATGTGTAAACGTCCCCACTCGGGAGACAAAGGTGGCCGGGCGTGGTTGCTGTCCAGCAACACCCCATTGTATGCTGTTCCGGTCGTCATAGGAGCTCGCTAACAGCACTTGCCCCAGCAGTCTGTCACATCTATACGGGGGATCTTTGTCTTTGCACAGATGTAATTAGTCACAAAAAAAGAGGGTGTCATCCTTTCAACATAATAATCATTTGAACATGTCGCCGCCGCACGGGATTCGCTCGACTCTCGAAGCGAAAGAGAAAACGACTGAAGAGATGCGAATGGACCAGAGCAGTGGGAAGGCGGCCAGCTGGTGACACATTTCCTCCCGAGCTTTGCAGTGTTCTCTACATATGAAGGTGTCATTTGGTCAAATGTTGTAGGAAACCGGAGCACCTGGATAAATCGCAGAGAGAGCAGGTGCGTGGGGTTCACATTTACTGTACCGCCTTCTCCTGGCAAACCTTAACGCCCGCAGGAAGGCGGTTCCACGTTTGATCCACCAACCCTCATCTCCACTGCTGGATTACAAGCATACGTAGCCACCACGATCACCCAGCTCTGGAACATATTTCTCTTCATCTTAGGAACGGTTTGAATCCTGGGGCATATTATTTTTCCTGTTATAGAGATCTACATAAATCCCTTGCACTATTTAGTATTTCTATCTCTAACTTGTGGAGCGGCTTTATATTTATCCTGCAAGGTGACCGCCATTCATGAATTGCCAATCGTTCACCTCTTTGCTGTGCTTATAATCCAAATTGATTGGCCCGATAACTTCAAACATGTTTTCGGATTTTTCTCATTTTTTTTTCTTGTTGATAAAATTACAGATGTCTGTATATGCAACTGTATGTTTAACATCCGTTAGTTAAACCCTGTCCAGTCAGCGGAGCCAAATCACAGGATGAATTAAAAAAAAAACCTAAGTCAAGTGGTCATCCTACAGGGAAACCGGTCCATGCCATCGTAGTTTGGAATTACGACCACTTTTCTCGGGCTGCCCCAATGCCCCGTGTCCTGAGATGGGGTAAATGACTTAATTTTAGTTTTACTGCAATAATATAATCCAGTGGTAGTGGGTTCGCCACTTGCTGTAGTGGTTGGCAGTGTGAATCCGGCAGGCCAACCCGATTCAACACCGTTGGTCCATTCACCCATAACGTGCACGCAGTCAGTGGGCCTTACAATGTCCCGTGACATCATTGGAAGCAGAGTAGGGCCACGCTCTGTTGGCGTCATGATCCGAATCCGAGCAGGGGCCTCCTGAAGATGAGTCTTGAGACTCCCCGAGGATTCTCGTGAGGAAACAAAGCACCGTAACACTGGTCTACAATTTTTTATACGTCTGCTTCAGAGATTAAATGTGCTGTTTATTATGGATTTTGATGTTCTGAATTCAAATGACAATTAAAACTGATTGGCTGCTGTTCCCAAGATATGGAAGTGGTTTATATTTTATATCTATGTATATTGTGTAGATGGTCGAGTTTTACTCATAAATTGTAAACCTAGGTCTTTTCGTGTTTATGGTTGCTTTACATGATACCAAGTCACCTGTCCTGTTCATGTAACACTTTAAACATCAACAAGAGGGTTATATAGATAAAATGTATCATGAAACTAGAGGTAAAAATAACTATTGTGTATATATAAGTGCATAGTTTAGTCCTTATTCAGTGTCTACTCAGCGCTGCTTGGCTTGCCTCTTGTATTCATTAAATGGAGCGTCTCTTGTCACTGTCCAGCAATAGTCTGCAAGCATTGATGGGCTCCATTTGCCCTGTTAGCGTTTCTCCATTGTCGCAATGTCCTGGTGACATCGCTCGACATGCTCGTCGCTCGCTGCTCTGCAGTTCGGTGGGGAAAAATCTAGATGACAGTGCAACATTTTTATCTTGAGTGACATGTTGCAACAAAGGCTTTTGTATGCCTTGAGGTTTTCCACCAACTCCCTGTAGTTGTCTGCCCTGTTGTTTACGAGAAAATGTGTTGCCACTAACTGGAAGGCGTTCCATGCCGTCTATTCCTTGCCACGCCGTGTACTGTCAAATGGATCTCGAATTCACAAATCTGAGGACCAACAAAGACACCTTCCTTCATCTTAGCTTCACTTAACCTTGCAAATTTTCCACGGAGGTACTTGAAAGCTGCTTGTGTTTTGTCCATGGCTTTGACAAAGTTCTTCATTAGACCCAGCCTGATATGTAATGGTGGTAACAAAATATTCCTTGATTCAACAAGGGGTGGATGCTGAACACTTTTCCTCCCAGGCTCCAATGACTGTCGGAGTGGCCAATCTATCTTGATGGAGTGGGAATCTCAGACGATCCCATTCGCAGAGAAAACAGCAGCAGTACTTTGTGTCTCCAGTCTGCAGACCAAGAAAGAGAGCAACAACCTTCAAATCGCCACAAAGCTGCCACTGTTGTTGGTCATAGTTTATGCACCTCAAGAATTGTTTCATTTTGTCATAGATTTCCTTCATATGGACTGCATGACTAACTGGAATTGATGGCAAAACATTGCCATTATGCAGTAAAACAGCTTTTAGACTCATCTTTCATTAATCAATTGTCTCCATTCATCTGGATCATGAACGATATCGAGGGCTGACATCACACCATCGATGTTGTTGCAGGCTACAAGATCACCTTCCATGAATAAGAATGGGACATCCTTTTGATGGTCACAGAACATGGAAACCCGAACATCACCTTCCAGATTCCACTGCTGCAGTCTGGAGCCCAACAGCTCTGCCTTACTCTTGGGTAGTTCCAAATCCATGACAATGTCTTTCAGTTCACCTTGTGTTATGAGGTGTGGTTCAGAGGAGCATGGGAGAAAATCTGGGTCATGTGACCTTGATAGTTCAGGACCAAAGTTTCATCCTCTTCCTCGTCTGACTCAAGTGAAAATGATTCTGGTGCATCAAGAACCAGCAGTCCTTCTCCGTGAGGTACTGGGCGTACAGCTGATGGAATGTTTGGATAATGCAGTCCACTTTTTCTTCTTTGACACACCTTTCCCAACTGGAGGCGCCATGCAGAAGTAACAATTGCTGATATGATCTGTTGGCTCTCCCAAAACACATTGGCACTGCAAAAGGCCTAGATTTCCTTTTCCTCTTCGACCACTGGCAAAGATTTGTTGCACACGTGTTAGAGCATATATGTGGGGCCCACATCTTGTCCTGATCTCCAATTTTTCAGCCAAAATAAAGGTGATAGGCTTTCTTAACCATAGTGGTTAGACTGCACTTTTGTGATGCAAAAGTCACTTCACCACAAACATAGCAGAAGTTATCTGCTTTGTTCACACAAGAGGCATCTCTACTCGCTTTGGCTAAACAGAAATGTGTCCCTTTGCAAAATCAAACTGACAAATAAGAGAGCACGACACTGATTGCTAGAGCTGATATAGGGCAATTTGTTCAGCAGGAATAACATGATGCAATTCATATCATGTATGATGCAATACCAGGTTCAATATGTATTTTAGTAATTTCTGGTTTCAATTGAGATCCCTTCCCTTTATAACGCGCTTATCCTCCGCCATTACCAAGTCAAGGGTCGTATATACTGACCCAGTTGCATATCTTGAAAGCTGGAGCCAATCAACAATTTTAAACATCATTTTCATTCTCAGTGACCCACAATTGGTAAAATTGGACTACATTTATTTCGGAAGCATTTTTGCTGTGGCCCAGGGTAATCGGCGTTATTCCGCAGCTCGGGTCGGACCGCAACGTTGGTGGCCAGCATCGCAGGCACGCGGCGATCGGTGTGCGGCGCCGGGGGGGCGGGGGTCACTCGATGGAGAGAGACGACGTGTTTTTTTATTGCTGTGAATGTACAACGTTATTACAAGTCGGTAGCGCACACACACACTTCAGGTACCCGGAGGCGTCGGCACGGCGGACAGACTACACAGGAGCCTCGCGTGTCGCGTCGCCGCGGGCCCGTCAAGCGGGGGAACTCTGCTCTCGTTTTCCACCGAAACCACCGCACAGATGCAGCTCCTTTCACGGAAAGAAACGCGCGCGCGCCGTATTCACGAAACAAGCGCCAGGTCCAGCTCTCTCTCTCTCTCGGCAGTTTCTTTTAATGTTTTTTTTGTGTTATTTATCGTGTGTTTTTTTTGTTAAATACCACCCCATCACCCAAGGAGGTCATTATATAACTGTACAACGCCCCGTTGCATATTTTGAATAGCCCTGCAGTAAATGCGTGTTCCCTATTTTCTGTATTACATATATTTGTATTTTCCGCAGCGCGTGTGTATATATACGGTGAGCATCGTACACACACCACCGCATCTCCCAGCGATATGTAAGCAGGCTGCTCCAACGTATAATATGTACCTTCCACGAAATTATATCACGTATAGCAAAGGAGAACACGTCATATGGAGGAAAAAAACGCTCCGACGGGAGCCTCTGAGGGCGCGCAATTAGCAACAAAAAGCGCCTTGTGTACGCATCTCTGGACGCACCAAAGCCACAAACATTCCCATTGAGAGGAGGGGGGGGGGTCAAAAAAACCAATAACATGTTTGCGATCATCGTCAGTGAAATGGGTGAAAAGGAGGAAATGCTAAGTCGATTAGAAAACAAATGCATTTGATTAAAAACAAACACGTGTTGATATGGACCAAATTTGCTTCCTGTTGTAAGGATCGTCGGAGAGCCTTCGCGAAAGCAACGAACGGGCCACTCTCGTCTACGCGAGTGAACGGCGGTCTACGGGAGTACACGCACGGCTGTGGATAATACGGTTAACTTAAGACTGCTTGAAAAGGAGTTTAAAATTATAAATATATCGTGTTACGGTAAAAAAAAAATATTACATGAAGCGAGAAAAAATAAAAACGACCAAAAATGCCACCACCAGCAACAAAACACGGAGCAGCAGATGTACGGGATGTTGACCCACACGCCCGTGTGTTGCCAAATTGGCCGAAACGTGTCCTGCGAAACGGGACATCGAGGTGTGCCACTTAAATTCAAGCAACAACACGTGGGACACGAGAATTTCGTCGTATTTTTTTTGCTTAAAGAGTTAAGACAGTCCTGTCTGATTTCAACCATCATTGAGCATCGGTAGATATTATCAGATGAACCCCATTTAAGTTAAATTAAATAAGATTAAGTTAGGGCCCAACTAAGGGGCCTTCTGGACAGGCACGGGATCGAGAAGAGTCAATGGATTAGTCCACTCAATGAGACTGCACAAGCCACGTCATTCCCACTCACCACAAGCTCCCTTCCGAAAGCATTCTTTACAAGTTTGAACACGAGCGCAAACAACCTCCGAATATTTTCTTCTCTTTGTCCATCCGTATTTAATGTAACTTGCTCTGAAAAATGGTAGTTGGTTTGACACTGTATATGGTGCCAATCCATGGTCTATCTACTGCTAGACGAAGGCCTGTCTATCATCATCACGAGCCATGGGCTATCCACTTATTGATGGAGGCCTCCCCCATTGATGACACTATAACATGCTTTGTTATTATATTTGGGCGACAAATTAACTGTGTATATATCTAACTGTGTATATATCCAGTAAAATGTGCTCTCGAGTTGAAGAAGCCAGTGAATTCATCCTGTGCGAAAGCCTGTAGCCAAATAATCATCAATATACCTATTGTGCCACATGTCGCGCCCGCTAATTAAAAATGATTATGCGTTCACGTTGCAAAAATACCGAAGCGCGGCTATATCTAAACAAAAGAAAAAATAGACTTTCCACATGACCCCTGCACGCGATGGCGTGACAAGAGTTAATTTCTCCTTTATACCACAAACGTCACACCACTCACTTTCGCAGTCAGCAACTCCGATCTGCATATTAGCAAAATGTTTCCAAACAACAAAAAAATAAGCAAGTGGAGATGTTGGAGGCGGGGGTGCACATTTGGGAATTGAACGAAAAGATGTAATCGGTATGATTTTGGTGACGATGCTTTGACACCCTAAGGCATTCTGCGTTGATTGTTGTGGGCAAGTCCACAAGTCAACCGACGAGGAGCACAACCAAGAGGCCCCCCTCGACCCTCGAATGTTAACGCCCAACCCTGCTGCCCAACACCCCTACGGACAGATAGACCGCTCCGTGGTGGATACCGCCACCTGTGCATGCCGCAGCCGCGAGAACAGTTCCGTATTAGGTGCAGGTTATGATGTTGCTTCAGGAGAATGGAACGTCCAATCCCCGCTGCACCCCCATCATTATACGTGCGGACGCTGACCCGCATGTTCTGTTGCACCAGGGATCAAAAACCTATCGCCCAGGGAACAGATACTACCAACGACTTCATTATGTGGTGCACATCCACAATCTGGCAACACTGCTACTTCTGTCAATTGCATGGGCCTCATTATACTCAGGGAACGCCACGTTGCTTTTTTGCGCTGCTATTGTATAATGCCAAGGTCGTGTGTTAACGTGTGGCTGCCTGCCAAAGGCGTTTGAAGGTTCTATCCGGCCGTCAGTAAGGATAAGTTTCCCCCACCGATGCGTCGTGCTCGCAGCAGGCGAGACGCACTCCCTTCCGAAGAATCGTCCACCCTCACCACCAGGGATTCCTACGTCCCTTTGGTTCCCACGCTGCTCCGATTGATAGAGTAACACCACTCGGTGGGACGTTCCCCCTCACGGAAGGCCTGCTAACAGCTGCTTGGGATACATTACACCCTTTAAAATATGGTTCTGGAAATTCATCTGGCGTTCCCTTCACGGCACAGGGGATCAACCTAACTCTCATTAGAGGAGACATGGGGGGGCGGGGGGCAAGGGGCGGCACGTCTACAAATGCTTTGGTACACATTTCAGCATAACAGCACAAAAGTCTTACACTGTTCTCGTTAAAGAAAAGAGAAAACATAGATACTAACGTATCAATCGCTGATTCGTCAGATGTACTTTGTCGGGGATGAGGGCAGCGCAGACTTTAAATGTCAGCCAAATAATCAGTGGAACAGGACTTCGGCTTGGAAAACAGCAGTGACAAATAGTGCCCCCTTCCTAAAAACAAAACTCCTGGTCGCTAATTCGTCTGCACACACAGGAAATGTCTGAAAGTGAAACGGCTTGCCGATTCACTTGCGCTCCGACCCCCCCCCCCCCCCCCCCCCCGGGAGCGATCTCGTGGCTCGTTTTACCGCACGACAGAGCATCACACAGACTTTAAAACCAGCGAGAAGCGCTTGGCAATCCTCCCGTTCCACGAAAACTTCACGGGAGGCCAGCGTTTGCCAATGCAAGTCATTTAGAGGCGGGCGGTGCAAGTTTTTTTTCCTCCCGTCTTATGTAACATTGTGGGTAACCTGGTTCGCATGATTATGACGTAACAGCAGCAGTAGCGGCAGCAGCATAACGGATTTCAGACACAAAGGGTCGCCATCAGCAGCAACCGGCGTCATCCAAAAACCCCTCGAGCACTTTAAATATCCATCATGAAAAGTGCGGGGGGGGGGGGGGGTTAGTTTTCGTTGATTTAGCATTCTATCCCTTCTGTTTTGTGATACGCAGCGGAGGACCATCCAAGCACATGCACGCACATACACACGCACTTAGACCAAATTAAAAAAACGATCTCCGTAGCCCAGCTACCGTGCAACGTAGGCACACACCGTCCGTCCTCCTCCCTTCTCGGCAGAGCGTTCATCTGCAACCTCGTCGCTTTTCTTCTCATCTCTTCTTTACACGAGTCAAGTGTGGCGGCGAACGGGGGGGGGGCAGCGGAGGAGTCTCCGTAGGGGCGGGCGTGCGTTTGTGCGTGCATGTGCGTGCATGTGCGTGCGTACGCGAGAGCGAATCACAAAGATCCGCCAGATAAGACACACAGGCTGTTGGGGGGGGAAGTGCTGTTGGCGAGCATCTATGAAGGGCGGCACGGCACACGAGAGGGTGGTGAGATCAACACCACGCTGGGCAGTGGCGGAGTGATTATCGCACAGAGCTACGAACCCGGCAACCCGAGTTTGATTACTGGCCACGGCTAACATCAGCGTTGAATACCTGAACTCGGTTCGACAACTACTCCCTAGGTACTCTTAAATGACTACTTGGTGCAGTGCGTAAAACATCACCACGAGGTGGTTCTGACCACACCACCACCACAACTTGTACATCGTGCCGGCCTTTATTAGGTGCTCGCTAAACACAGCACTTGTCCCCAAAAACCTGCGCAAGTTACGCGGGGGATCGTTATCTCTGTCCGTTGTGTGCGCGAGACCCGGGGAGGGCGTCACACTTTGTGCTGCTTCATGGAGGAGGGGATGGGTCCGCGCTGCGTGAGCCCCTCAAAGCGCTTGTACGTGTAGTTGATAAACACCCAGTCCTTGTACTTGCTCTCCGCATCCGTCGTCTGTTCGTTTCCTGCGCCAGACGTTCGCAGGACGGGGGGGGCAGGGCAGGGATGAAGAGCAACAGTCAGTCGTGATGATAATAATACTTAAATCAATTATAAAGTGCATTTTAGTATTCACGACATTTTTATGTCACAGGGCTACGTTTCCGAGAGGTAGCAGAAGTTCATGGTAGGGAGCAATGTTGCTCTTTAGTAATAATAATACTTTGAATAGTGCCGTAATATGGCAAGCCATTATAAGGGCAGCAGCATAACCGAGTGATTTGCAGGTATTTTTTTTATTTTGCATATTATTAAGATTATTCCACCCGCAGTAATAACCAGGGAGGACGCTGGATTGGAACCGCGAATCTCTGCAACGGGCGACGAACGCAGCGCCCCCACCCGAACGTCGCCGACTTAAGCCACGGGTGGCGGAAAAACCGAATTAGAAAACCAAGGGCCGTTACTCAGACAGCCCGAGTCACCTGGCCACCGTCTTAACATCGGATATTAAAAAAAAGGCCGCGGTACCTCCGGTAGTCTGCAGCAGGTCCGACTCGGGGAACTCGTCAAAGTTGGAGGTGTCGTCGATGCTCTTGATCTCGATGGGGATGGCTGCTGGTCGCTCCCTGGTGGAGGTGGTTCAGAGAGGCAGTTTGGGGGGAGGGGGATGAGACACAAGGGTGAGAAGGGAGAGTGGAGAGCTGTGACTAGAACCTGCCGGTACAAAATTACCTAAATTTGCACTTATTGCAAAAATTAAAAGGGGTGTGAGATTCATTATTTCCAATGTGTCAGTATGACCAATAATAATGATACTTCCATTGACTAAATCACCCGGAGTGTGACAGAGCTCACCAGATCTCGGAAGCTAAGTACGATTTAGCCTGGATAGTGCTTGGGTGTGCTACTCTGGGGCTGCATTGTGGGGAGTGCAGCAAAAAGCCACGACCAACAACTCATGCACACAATCAGCCACTGGCTCACAATTGCCTTGTTACTGAAATAAAATTAACATTATTTACTTGTCCACAAAAACCTCACTGTCTCATTCTGTTTAGGAGGGTCCTGTATTGTGATGCTTATAAATATGCATTTTAATTCGTATTTGTAGGTGAGAGGAATCCACAGAACCTGGAGAAAACCTATAATGCACACACAAGGAGATAACACTGAAAAGGTCCACAAAGACATGTTCACAAACCCACTTGCTGTACTATCATCCCGTGGCCACCTTGTAGGATTCTCACGAACCTACGTGGTACGCCAACCATTGCTGTTAAGATGTTTGATCACCACACCTGTACGACCGCTCTCTATTTTGGCTAGACGATGGGAACCTTGTAAGTGGATTGGTTTCGGTTCATGAAATCACAGATGGGAGAGAAAAGGCTGGTGTGGTTTCGGTGTTGAGTGACAACAGGAAAATTATGTGGGTCAGAAGGTGCAAATGATGCAAGTGGAAGGAAAAAGATCAAGAGAAAGGCAGAAGAGGTGGGGGGGGGGGGCGATGCGGTGCCATCGGACACGGTGGCCCGAGGAGCGGAAAGAGAGCTGGCGCAGGACAGGGCAGCGTGGAGAAGGTTGTCAAGGACAGCGGACCCCACGTGAGTGGGACAAACGAGTGGAAGGTTTCGGTTCATGAGCAGTGAGAACTGCTCAATGCCTCTGCTAAATTTTTGTTCACAATGGTTTACTGCTAGGTTTATTTTAAGGCAGCGTTAATGACAAATGCATTTAGTACTTGTTACTTGTGCATGTACACCGCTGACAACGCAGCAGCAGCAGCATCACCAGGTAATGAGTTCAAAGGTGTTCTCTACTCTGCGGTCGATGCTCAGGTTGGTGTTTCCGTAATTGCATGCCGGATTTTTTTTAATTTCCACTCGTGAAGGTCGTAGGCGGATCTTCCGTGAGACGTGCATGCTCTATTTAACGTGGAACATTGTTTTCGTGTTATGGATTAAATCGCGGAGATTATTTATTCGGCTCGGTGATCGGGAGCTTGTTCGGAATATTGGAGGTTTGTCTAAATCTCTCGCCATTTCCCCGAGGCGCCAAAGCCGCTCAATAGCGTTTCGGTTTTGTGGACCGGATAAGGCCAGCGAGCTGGTGTGCGCATAGATTGCGCAACGCAGGCTCAATAGAAGACCGGCAGAGTAAGTAGGATTGTGTGTACCGATGGACAGGCCGCACACTGTCGGGGCAGCACGACCAGCCCGGGAGAGCGTTCACTGGTGAGAGACGCCACCTTTACTGCTCGCGATTGCGCGGCTGTTTGTTCAAACAGGAGTCGCGGCAACAGAGGTCCAAAGGCTCTGCACGGGCACTCGACTGTGCACGCACAATAAAGTGAACCCTCCCCCAGTAACCTGGCTATCGAGTATGCAGGGGGTGAAACTGCACCGGAGCCCTTGGGCCAGATTGTGCCCAGGCACCAGGCTGCAAAGGAGGGGTGGAAATTGGGCAGGTGGGCCCCAGTTCATTCCTTGCACCAGAGCCCAAACCAATGACACAAGGTCATCTGGCCCTCCCCTATATCAATGCCATAATGGGGTATTTTCAGGCCAGAGTAGTTCTCGCTTGAGTTTGATTTGTTGGTGAGAGCAGGGAGATTAGTGGAGGGGCAGCAGGACAAAAAGTCATTTGCGAGGTTGTAAACATTGCACTAAAAGTGCACTGACTTCGTAGCAGAATTCAACGACGAGGCATAATAAGAGAAACAACAAAGGAGTTCAGTCACCTTACGAACAGGCAATCGGGCAATTTATGAGTCTGCAACGCGATACAGACTTCTCAGAAAGTACGTTAGCTCGACGTCACAGCCCCGGCACGACTCAAAACATATTCGCTGTGCTCCCCCTGCCTCGCACTCTCCTCTCGACCAACCAAGGCTTGTTGCTGCCCAAACCCTCTCAGTGGAAGGACACGAAGTCTACTCTGCTGCCCCATGATCTGGAACTCCATTTCCCAGTTATCCATACCATCAACTCCCTGTTCCAAGCCCAGGTTCGTCTCTTCTCCTGATGACCGACCGTTTTTGTGAAATAAGTATGCCTCCTTTGGACAAAGTATCCATGCCCTGCAAATTTGCAACACACATTGAAATGTATGTACGTAGAACTTATTTTGCACCGTACACAGCCAACCGTGCTAATCGGAGGTGTGATGGAAGGACACTAAACTGAACACAAAAAGATGCGGTTGCACATCCACATTAATCTCTTTGACATTACTTATTCACTCTGCCTATGACCGAGTGCCTATATTGCTCTGTAATATAAACATGCCCAACCTTTGCATACAGTTTCCAGATGTGGTGGAATTAAGACGTTCGATATATCCACATTGTTTCGTAGCAGACTTACACGGACAGACATTTTAAGCTGGAAGAACTCGAAGAGCTATGAAGCTACGTGACTTTACCGAAAGAACCAAGAATATGAATCCCTACAGTCACGAAAGCTTTAAATCAAAATTTAACCGCCTCTACGGGGAGGGTTTCCACATAACTTTGAGATCCTTCAACAAACTCCGGGATAAGAAGGCTCAGCTGATCGAGTCTCTCACCGTTCTGAAGAGATGCCGCGACTCTGGGGTAATACCAATCGCATTTACACTGACCTCTGCTGCTGTAACTTCTTCTAATGCGAAACGAATTCTTTCCAGAACTAGCTTAGCTCTTATCTCAGAGAAAATCAGACTTATACGCACCAAACTAGATCAGTTAGACAAGACACTCTACAAATCACACTTATCATTGACGGAAACAATGTCCACATCGGATTGGGAACATGTAGACAATATGACTGCCTCTTCAGCTGCCACTATATCGACCAAATGTAAGGACAACCTGATTTCCAAATTTAACCTCCTCTCCAACAAAAGACCGGACCCACACACCAAAAAGCTAGACGTTAACAAAGTCGTAATTAATCGCAGTAACAGTTCTATTTCCGATGGTCTGAAATCCGTTTTAGCTAAAGGGCTAAACTTTGCAGTCACACCTAAACACATACCAGTTAATGATATCATTGCCCAAGTAGACGTGGCTCTCAAGGGCCTGGGTCACATCGCTGCAGATGTAGCAAGATCTGAAATCGCTGCAACCCTCAAAAACGCTAAGATCCCAGCTAGCAACCTCAGCAAAGATGAGCGTTTTTAATTATATAAATTAAAAAAGAGGGATGATATTGTCATCCTCTCAGCCGACAAGGGCAATGCCACTGTCATCATGGATAAAATAGAATATAACAACAAAATTCAAGAATTACTCAACGATGGCAGCTATACAAAAATAAAAAGAGATCCCACCAACAGCCTCGTCATACAAACCAACAAAATCATTTCTGATTCAACCGCATTAATTGATCAAACCAAACAGTTCTCGTTGAAACCTTCTGCTGCCAGGCCACCAAGATTATACGGCTTACCAAAAATACATAAAGTAGATACACCCCTTCGTCTCTACTATCAACTCCCCGACCTACAAACTGGCTCGTTTTCTATCTGAAATCCTGCGGCCTTTCACTGGAAAAAACACCTCTGCGGTATAAAATTCTACTCACCTGGTATCGACAATCACGGGTATTTCCCTGTCCCCAGACGACCTGCTTGTCAGTTTTGATGTAGTTTCCTTATTCACCAAAGTTCATGTACCTGACACCATCGCAATCATTGAAGACTTTGTTCATCAAGGACTAAACACTGAGGTACCCCCCCTGGTGAGACACTGCTTAACCAATACATACAGTGAGGGAAAAAAGTATTTGATCCCCTGCTGATTTTGTACGTTTGCCCACTGACAAAGAAATGATCAGTCTATAATTTTAATGGTAGGTTTATTTGAACAGTGAGAGACAGAATAACAACAACAAAAAATCCAGAAAAACACATGTCAAAAATGTTTTGAATTGATTTGCATTTTAATGAGGGAAATAAGTATTTCACCCCTCTGCCAAACATGACTTAGTACTTGGTGGCAAAACCCTTGTTGGCAATCACAGAGGTCAGACGTTTCTTGTAGTTGGCCACCAGGTTTGCACACATCTCAGGAGGGATTTTGTCCCACTCCTCTTTGTAGATCTTCTCCAAGTCATTAAGGTTTTGAGGCTGACATTTGGCAACTCAAACCTTCAGCTCCCTCCACAGATTTTCTATCGGATTAAGGTTTGGAGACTGGCTAGGCCACTCCAGGACCTTAATGTGCTTCTTCTTGAGCCACTCCTTTGTTGCCTTGGCCGTGTGTTTTGGGTCATTGTCATGCTAGAATACCCATCCATGACCCATTTTCAATGCCCTGGCTGGGGGAAGGAGGTTCTCACTCAAGATTTGACGGTACATGGCCCCGTCCATCGTCCCTTTGATGCGGTGAAGTTGTCATATCCCCTTAGCAGAAATACACCCCCAAAGCATAATGTTTCCACCTCCATGTTTGACGATGGGGATGGTGTTCTTGGGGTCATAGGCAGCATTCCTCCTCCTCCAAACACGGCGAGTTGAGTTGATGGCCGAAACGTTGATGGCCAAAACGTCGTGATTTTTGTTGTTTTATTTTTAACCTACATGACTTTACCGAATAGAACCAAAGAGTATGGATCCTTGCAGTCACGAAAGCTTTACATCTAGAATTGATGCCAAAGAGCTCTATTTTGGTCTCATCTGACCACAACACTTTCACCCAGTTGTCCTCTGAATCATTCAGATGTTCATTGGCAAACTTCAGACGGGCATGTATATGTGCTTTCTTGAGCAGGGGGACCTTGCAGGCGCTGCAGGATTTCAGTCCTTCACGGCGTAGTGTGTTATCAATTGTTTTCTTGGTGACTATGGTCCCAACTGTCTTGAGATCACTGACAAGATCCTCCCGTGTGGTTCTGGGCTGATTCCTCACCGTTCTCATGATCATTGCATGGAGCCCCAGGCCGAGGGAGATTGACAGTTCTTTTGTGCTCCTAATCTCAGCTCGTTACCTGTATAAAAGACACCTGGGAGCCAGAAATCTTTCTGATTGAGAGGGGGTGAAATACTTATTTCCCTCATTAAAATGCAAATCAATTGAAAACATTTTTGACATGCGTTTTTCTGGATTTTTTGTTGTTGTTATTCTGTCTCAAATAAACCTACCATTAAAATTATAGATTGATCATATCTTCGTCAGTGAGCAAACGTACAAAATCAGCAGGGGATCAAATACTTGTTTCCCTCACTTTACTTCACTTGGAATGGAACTTTCTACAAACAGAGGGCACCCCAATGGGCTCCCCCCTATTTCCAGTTGTAGCCAACATTTTCATTGAGAAATTTGAGACTGACGACATCCAGACTGCCACTCTGCGCCCAACCTTATGGAAGAGGTACGTGGATGACACTTTTGTCATCTGGCCACATGGCCGGCCTGCTCGAGACCAATTCCTCGACCACATCAATTCCATACACCCAGCCATCATATTTACCATGGAAGTCGAAAAAAATGGCAAGCTACCTTTTTTGGATGTCCTAATAAAAAAGAGACCTGATGGTTTAATGAGCCACTCTGTCTACAAGAAAGCTACCCATACGGATGCTTACCTGAAACCAGATTCCCACCACCATCCATCCCAGAAGAATTCCCTCATCAAGACTCTGCACCATAGAGCCCAATGCATATCCGACCAGGAACACATAGCCAGTGAACTCAAGCAAGTACACCAAGCTCTTAAGGCTAATGGTTACTCCGACTACACAATCCGCAAAGCTATCACTCCAACCATGAAGAAGGACGCTCTTGAGGAGCCTTTCAAAACCATAACTTTACCCTACATTGCGCGGATCACAAAAAAGATCTCCAAAATCTTGAATAAACACAAGATCCAGGTCCGATTCAACACATTACATAAAATCCGTGATCTGGTTCCATCTGTAAAAGATGTGATTCTGGACATACAGTCCCTGGCGTCTACAAACTAAGTTGCCTCTGTGGTAGTAGTTACATTGGAGAAACCAAACGACATGTCTCGGACCGCATTCGTGAACACAAAGCAGACCTAAAACACGGTAGGACCAACACCTTGGCTGTGGCAGATCACTGTTATAATTCAGTAGGCTCACATGACATTGATTTCTGCAAGACAGTGGCTCTTTGCAAGCCATCTGGCTACCATGAGAGATTCGTTCATGAGACTATCCACATATACAAACACAGAGACAATTTCAACTGAGAAGATGGATTCTGGCTGAGCAATCATTGGAAGGATTTGATAAACCATTTCGGGTCTTAATTGATTGTTCACGCTTACGGTGGCTTTCAGACCGCATCCATTATTTTCGTCTCCCCCCTCCTCTTTTCCGAATATAGATGGACTCGTCCATCTGAATAACTGCCAAATCGCTCTCCGTGGTGCTAACGTAAAAAAAAACACCACTTTTTTCAAATTTTCTTGTTGTGGTTTTCACACCCGACGATTGCTTGTTTTGCAGTCGAAACGTTGTGAGAATTTTATTGTTTTATATGATTATTATTATTTCATCGTTTCCCTTCTACGTGACTTTACCGAAAGAAGCAAGAATATGAATCCCCGCAGTCACGAAAGCTTTAAATCAAAAAGCTATTAAGCTGTTTTTTCCACAGGTGTACAGCCTAAGCTAGTCACCAATGGTGGAAGATTAGAGGAAGTTACACATGTGATATAGTAACTCACAGACCCACATACAAACCCACAGACTTGCGTAGAGATCCACAGACTCGTACAGACCTCATTACTGACCACCTCCCTCGACAAAATAAATACGCACACCATTTTCCTACCCAGCATCCCCAGATGCGGTCGTATGCGGATGCTCTATGAATCCACGTTGTATTTGCAATTGTACAAAAAGCCACACAGGCTTCAGCTGCTGACCTCATGTGCTCCCAGTCCACGCCCTCGAAGAAGGCGTGCGTCTTAATCTCCTCCACCCCGTTCGCCCCGACCCTGTTCTCTGCCTCGCAGCAAAACCTGCAAACGCGGTGAACGAGAAAGGGAAACGAAAACCAAGGTAACGGCGTCTCAGGAGAAAAACACCAGCCTCCGCAAACAGCTGTGCTGCTGTTATGATCTGGATTGCCCCCAAGCCCCACAATTGGTAACTTAACGGTAATCATCTGTTCCAAAAGGTGATTTAGAGTCAGCAAATGATGGCTATACTCCACTGATGATTCTTAATACGGATGAAACTGGTATACAAAATTATAGCCTTGAACAATATTGATTATTTGAATTGGTAGCCTAAAACAAGGCAGTGTGGTCATGTCATGTGACATGCACGGCACTAGCAGAGGACCGATCTTGTTATCACGATAGCACCTTTTGCTCTCGAGACATCACCTTTCCGTGCGGCAGTATTTCTACTATTATTGTGCTTTCAGCTTACATCTGATGGATTTCTCATCATTTACATCAAGTGTTAGGTAGGGCTGGTTGCACAGATAACTTACTCCCAACACGCAGGCCGCAGTGAAACACCGAATGATATGACGATACCGCGCAGCTCCAGCATAGCTGCCAACTTTGCATGTGCGAGGTGAGATGTTCCGAAGTGTGAAACACTCCGATGTTAAACTTATTTAAAATCTACTTTAAATACAATCTATTAAATTAACGTGTTGTTTTTAATGAAAATACACTTCACCTATAAAAACCTTACTGAATCTCAAGAGTTTTTTTTTTTATATCAGGAGGGTGCTGCATTGGCACTTTTGGCCAATTCCATGAAAGAGAGTTTGACTTCACGTGGGAAGAAACCGGAGCACCCGGAGAAAAACCACCGCAAATACGAGGGAGTACCATTTAAAGCTCTATCCAGATAGTTTAAAGAATCACATATGTTGCTCTGCCATCTCCTGGGCACCTCGCTTTTAACTGCTACATCGAAATGAAAGACCCACGTTACTGAATTAGATTAAAAACTGTAAAGGCACACGTGGGGAATGGAATTGCACATAGGAGATGCGATGGTAAGTGAGGGTTGCTGTGTTTACGGATGGAGGAGGCACCTGAGGATGAGGTCTCTAGACTTCTCGGATATAGGCACTTCAGGCGGAAACACCAGCGTCTCTCTCCAGTGCATCACCTTGCGATACGTCTCCTGGGGCGACTCAGAGCAAAACGGAGGGTACCCTGCACACAGACAGACAGAGAATATCCCACGTATAGACTTTTACATACTGTTGGGGAAAGTACTGTACGAAAGCACCTATGAAGACTGGCATGGCATATGACGGTGGTGG
Organism: Petromyzon marinus; assembly: GCF_048934315.1. NCBI lineage: Eukaryota > Metazoa > Chordata > Hyperoartia > Petromyzontiformes > Petromyzontidae > Petromyzon > Petromyzon marinus. The sequence goes on along the minus strand of NC_133690.1, from coordinate 16,853,275 downwards.
TGTGGCAGTGAAGGTGGTGGTGGGTGGCTATGATGGTGGTGGCTGTGGTGGCAGTAAAGGTGGTCATGGTGGTCGGTAGTGAAGGTGATGATCATGGTGATGGTAGTGGTAGTGAAGGTGGTAGTGGTGATAATGTTGGTGGTGGTCATGATGGAAGTGATATTTATGGCTGTGAAGGCGATGGTAGTGGTGGCAGTGCAGGAGATGGTGGAGGTAGTGGTAATGATGTTCATGTAGAAGTTGGTGGTGGCGGCGATGATGCTGGTAGTAGACGTGAAGGCAACGGTGATGGTGGTGGTTGCTGTGGAAGTGGTGGTCGTTTCGCTGACTCACCGATGAGCATCTCAAACATGATGACCCCAAGTGACCACCAATCACACAGCTTGTTGTATCCTGTCTGCAGGAACACTTCCGGGGCGATGTAGTCTGGCGTGCCCACAGTCGAGTAAGCCTGGGCGTGTGACACATGGCCACAGAGATGAAGAATATGAGAATCAATAACCAATCATCAATTTTCCAGTGATTGAGTGGTGAATTAAAAAATAAGAATTCAGTTTACTTAGTGGCCACCAGTGGGTCATATCCTAAAAAAATGTCGTGGGTTCATTTAAGTTTACAATTACATTTTTCTCCAATAATGAATTCATTAAATACGTTTTAGTTCTCTGGCTCACCAGCTGCCGCCGGTTTTTCTTCCAAGTTTCCGCTTTTCTCTTTGAGTTCATGGGCTTGGAAGCTGTGGGAATACAAACACAGCAGGACGGACACACGCCCAAGTCAAGGGGGGCATCCCCCGCAACAAACCCTGCAGCTGCACAGGTCCCCACCCCTGTGGCTTCGGGAGCTTGCACAGTGTGAATCACCAGGGCTGGGAGTAACACGCCAGAAGTTAAAACTATCAACTAAAATTACACTTAGTTCTACCACAAAAGCTGTATTAAAATATTTGCCTTAGTTGCATTATATTTGCCGTAGAGTGCGTTGACTCTACAAACTTTAAGGCCCGCTCCTGGCCAGTGAATTCGTTGATCCCAATGTACCATTCACTGCAAACGTGTGCAGGTGTTGCTGAATGGTCACACAAGTTAAAAGTAAGCACACGGGGAAGTTGGAACACAGGCACGTGGGCTGGTGGGCTATTGGTCCTCATCGCCATATGGGCTAGCAGGCACATGCATGTATAGATATTGAACTTATTTTGCACGGGACGTAGCCAACCGGGCAAATGGCCATGTGGAAATTTAGACGAGCAGGCAAATTGGGCACATAAGCAAGTGAGCTTGTGGAAATGTGGGCAGGTGGGTGTGTGGATGTTGGGCTAGTAGGCACAATTGGAGACATAGGCAAGTGGGCACATGGAAATATGGGTTAGTGGCTGTGTGGGTTGATAGGTTGGTTTCCGTACAGGTACTGAAGTCGCTGGGCTGTGCCTGCGTGAGGTCCCGGTAGAACTCGGTGCGGTGAGCCTTCTTGAGGCCTGTGCATAACCCAAAGTCCGACAGCTTCACGTGACCCTGCGGGAAGAAGCGACATCATCTCTCAGCGGAGACCAGGTGGTACACAGTATGTGCCTAACAATAGCTGCTCCTTAAGTGTAGCTGTCCTAACCAGCAGCTATTCTACGCAAGATCAGGTGTCATTTATAAAAGCTGCCTGTTGAAGTCTCACTGGGTTCTCACCTGGTAAAAAAAATTCTACCAATCAAACTTGCAGAAGCTTCCCCTGAAAGCAAATGTCCATCATAGTAGCTGTGTCTTGTGGAAGCTGTCTGAGATAGCAGCTGCCCCTGGTAGTATCTCTTTGATAGCAGCTGTTACTTATACTTAGTTACTCTTCATCAGCAGCATCATCATATTTCTGATGTTTGGTGTCTCATGAAAGACGCTATCTCTGATCTCAGGTGTTTATGTACACTCTCTATCACACTGGAACTCAGATAGGATCTGTCTCTGACATCTTTCAGTAGGGACAGGCATAGCTGATAGCTGCCTCTCACACTGGCTGTCCCTGATAGAAGCCGTCCCTGTTCGTGGCCATACCAGATGGCCTGCGACCGGTAGGGCAGCACACGGCAGGCGGACGTACCTTGCTGTCGAGCAGCAGGTTGTCGGGCTTGATGTCACGGTGGATGAAGCCCAGCTGGTGGATCGAGTCGATGGCCAGTATCGACTCGGCGATGTAGAACTGCGTCTCCTCCTCCGTAAGCGTGTCCTTCTTCATCAGCAGCGTCATCATGTCGCCTGCGCGCAGAGGCCACACGTTGGAGCCAGGGGTGCAGAAGCTCCCCCTGATCTGCTCTAGCTTAAACCCCCGGCAGTGTCCAGAACAGAGCCAGGGCGAAGAGTCGATGAGGTCGTAGCTGACAGCAGGGTGGCACAGCACGTTACGCCAAATTCATTTGTATTTTAAACAAGAAGTGGAGTTTGGGAAACATTTCACGATGGTATACAGTCCTTTCTCTTGGCCTGTCCCACACTTACCTCCCCGCAAAAAGCCCACTACAGGCATAGACCCTTCCAGACAGCCTGTTCCATCTTGACCTCCCAGCAGAAGCTCCACTAAGGAGTACAGACACCACCCTTGGTCTTGTTCCACACTTGAATTCCAACAGGAACCCGATTAAGATGTAGAGACCCTTCCCCTGACCCTGCCGCACACTCACCGCCCGGGAGAAACTCCATGATGAGGTAGAGGTTTTTGGGATCCTGGAAGCTGTAGAACATCTTCACAACCCACAGGTTGTCTGCTTCCACCAGGATGTCCCGTTCCGCTCGGATATGAGCCACCTGCAGATGTCGCACGATTCGCAACAACGCACGACTTTGCAAGTGTGTGTGTGTCCCCCATGTGTCAAGGGTTCAAAGTCGTTATCTCTTCAGAATAATCCAATTCTACAAATTGACAAATTCTTCAACTGTAATGAATAATTTCTGCATTGTTTTATGAACACACTGTAATGTGTTGCAGTTTGGTTGTGCTTCAAACAAAAACATCCCCCTGTCAAGCCACTGCTGAAGGCCTCCTGACAGCGAATGTATGTCTGTTTGTTGAACCGTGCTAATAGGAGGTGCAAACAACACTATGTCGGTTGTGGGGGTTGTTTGACCACACTTCACCACGCTGGTCTGTACGGATTGGTGAATGGGAGGCGGGTAGCGATGCCCGGTTCAGATATCACTCGACCCTTATGTATTGTTAGCCGTGTTTGGGCTCAAACCAAGGTCACCGGATTCCTTGCGCAATGCGCTAATCGCTGCACAACCGCTCCACCCCGTCAGGCTCGTACTAGGATACAAATTAAGGTAATATCATATAAGCTTCACGTGAACCAACGTAAATTTACTTGTAGAGATTCATAATTGCAGAGAGTTGCATACCATACCTGGCCTTATCATGGCATTTTGTCCTGAACACATGTTTTTAGCTACTTCTCGCTTTGGTATGTCTTTCACCACAGGTCTCCGTTGCAAAAGAGACTTGTGGTCTCAACGTTTCTGTGGCTGGCTCTAAATAACAAAACATAGCACCCGATCGACTGGGCCAATGGGTCTAGCGCTGGCAAGCTACACATGAAACGTGTCATCATTCAACCTGCCAGCGGTTCGCAGAATGGTCACGATTCTGGGTTGGGATTTAATTTTCTACTAAATCCCAAACGATACTATCTCGTTAACTCTATCACTTTTATAGTGTTTCATTTTTTTCTGTTTATTTTGCAGTTTTGTACACTCCATCGGCCTCAATGTGACTAAATTATGGATTTTCACACGAACAATATGCTGCACATATTGAGTGTAGAAATCGATTTCAATCGACAAATCAACACATCACTGCAAGATTACTATACAGGGCGGCCATAGACTGAGCTTTGTACCAAAAGAAAGACCAAAATCTAGCAACCTCACAAGCAATATACGAAATACATGACTTGGCACATTCAAGCACTGCCCACTCCCCAGTGCTGGCGCCTGATTAAACAGCGGCTTCTGCCAGGAGGGCTAAACCACTCTCTTCCAACGCAACGTCCGACGTCTTATCAACGGCGACAGCCATTGGCTGCGCGCCCATGCCGCCGTCTTCTCCCAGGCGGGGTCACGGGAGTCATGATCCGCCGCCGCGCGTCTCACCTGCTCCTTCTCCAGCATGTCGGCCTTGCGCAGCACCTTCATTGCGTAGATGTGGCCCGTGTCCTTCTTCTGCACCAGCCGCACCTACGCAGTGACGACACACGAGGAGGAGGAGGAGGGCGGTCTCACTTTTCCGTAGCAAAGTCTTATCCCAACAGAGGGCTGGTCACCGGTGACGTGCACCATTTATTATTGTGCCCGATTGCGGTACAATATTAATCAGCGCTGCCTTGGCTATCTTGTTTCTGTATTTTTAAAGTCAATGATTTTCTGCTTAAATGATCATTGAGGCAGTGTTCATCTCCTTTTAACATCCCTGAGCCAGTGGTGGATAATCCACATTTATATGGCGGAGGTGAGTCTATACAAAGGACAACCTCTGTTAACTTCCCTACATATTTTAACTCAAATACTCGACACGGGCAGGATGGTGGGCAGAGTCAATCCCCAACGAGGATTTAACTCAGGGACCTTCTAACCCTGTGAGCTTTTCACTTCAGCACTAAGCAACCTGTTAAGAACACTGTATAAATGTATTTAAAGTTGTACAAATCTAAACTGTATACTTTGTAGATTAAAATAATTGCACGCGCGTCATTACGTATCTGCTGTGTACGTGTCACGTGATACCCTGGAAACCCTTACAAAAAAGATGTTCCATCTCAAAGGATTATCCAGGTGAAATATTTCAATATAATGATTTTTTTTTAAGATGGCAGCAGTTCACAAGTTCCGTGTAAAATTAACAGCTATTCAAAACAGCCAACCAACCACGAGCAATCATTACAAGAAACTAAAATCAATTTTGATTCCCCTTTCCTATGGTACGCGAGCGAGATAAGCACCCGATTTGTGCTCGGTTCTTTAGCCACCTCACACAGGTGGCTGCCAGCTGGTGAACTGCTTTGCTGCCACTCTTCTTGGTGGGCAGCAGTTGACTCTGTGCACCATTGTTTTGTTCTGCTCTGCAGTTACAGGTGGCACTGTCTAAAACAGTGTTCTTCATTGCAAGGCCCGCGGGCCACCGGTGGCCCCTTGTCGACTTTAGTGCGGCCCCTGACGTGGGGCCCCCGACAATACACCAATGTGAAAATGCCCCATCGTGTGTATTGAAACTGATTGGTCCACACCAGAGACAGCTTTCTTTTGAGCCAAGTCTCAAAACTGCGTTAGACGAGAGGACGCCAAAAGACAATGCATATATTGTCAGAGTATGTTTTTTGTTGCATTATGACCACAAGTATTGTGGTTAATGCAGACACGATTCCTTGTAAAAGGTTTCAGTTTGGTGTTCTAACATCTTAACACCTCAATAATTAATAATATTGATCGTGAAAGCCTACGTGTTAAACTGATCTTAACACCTGTTTGTTGCCAGAAAAAAGGGGGAAAACCTATTCTCACTCATCTAAAACCTATATTAATCAGACAACAATCAATCCTCCCATGCATCGTGTCCACCGTGGTGGACCGCTGTGAGTTGTTGGCATGTTTCCGGCCACGGTAACACACGCCTCAAAGCTTTTTGGTGGGTGCAATCCCTCTCCATAGGACGTCATCACTCCGGTGTGGTGGCATCATAGCGGCAGACAATGTGACGACTATAGCAGAAAGGACGAGCAAAGCAGAGCTCTGCATTCAAGGTAGCGGCTGGTGGAAAGTCAGCGTCCACTGTGATGCACATGATCAGAATGTTGTGAATAAATTATACCAAGAATGTTCAACATATCTGCTGGGGTTCCTTTGAGTAAAATTACATGAACGATTTGGTTTTAACACGTCGGCTTTCACGACCAATATTATTCACAATAAATGTTTTTGTGTTAGATCGCATAAGCATAAATGTGTCATAACGCTCCACCACACGACACAACCAGTAAGGTTTGTCACGTAACTAATTGGCGCATTGTTTACGTGACAAACCTTACTGGCTGTGTCGGGTGGTGGAGGGTTACGACATATTTATACTTACACAATCTAAACCAAAAACCTTTATTCTGAATGATTATGATTTAGTTTTGCTTTTAATAATTCATTCATGAGTGTGCTAAAAATCAGTTTGTGTGCAGGGGTTAGGTGGATGTTACACCGCAGAATCACGAGGGGTGGCGGAAACCTGAGGAAGCCTTTATGCAGCAGTGGATGATGATGATGATGATTAAAAGGTTAAACAACACCCTGATTCTGACACCTGGCATGCCCACCACCTGTGACAGTCCCTGTGTCCCCCCCCCCTCACCTCGCCGAAGGCTCCGCGCCCTATGACCTTGAGGGACTCGAAGTCTTCGAGGCCGAGCCTCGTCCGCTTGAGCCGCAGGAACTCCGTCTCCTTGCGCGCGTGGTGCTTGCGTTTTGTGTCCTTCTGCATCCCGGCACAACGATACGGAGGGCGGATTGAGAACCGACACTCATACAATGTGTGTGTACGTTGAACTTCTTTCTGAGCGTACGTAGCCAACCGTGCTAATACAAGCTGAAGAAACAACTTCCTCCTGGCCACAATACCAAAGGCTCACCGAGTTAAGGCACATTACTGCATGCAACTTTTACGTTATGCATGGGACATCAATTGTGCACGCCTGCCTTTTCTATTTCTTAGCCGAACAAAATTTAAACATCCCAACCGTCGCCTTAGCCCAGGGAAACTGCAAGGCCACCAACGTAAAAAGGATAATAAATCAAATACATTGTATAATAAATCAAATACATTGTATAATAGATAAAATACATTGTATAATAGATAAAATACATTGTATAATAGATCAAATACATTGTATAATAAATAAAATACATTGCAATGTGGTGTTAGAAACCGTCTCAATGTGGCTGCATCTTGAAACATTTTTGGGGGAGAGTCTAAAGGGTACCAAGGGCTACCAGGCATGGAAGGAAGCACGCTCCGATTGCGGCATGCATGACCTCGGAGGTCTGATGTCGAGAGTGAGGCAATCATCTGCAGAATCTGGCAGAAGGAAGTGGCGGCGAGGTGCAGTGGGATGAACACAGCACCTGCCACGACGACCTCTTGACCTTCACGTCGATGACCGATTCTATATAAAACACGGCGCAGGCCGCCGCCGCCGCGTCACGCCTCTCGCCACCGCTCGCTGTTTTTGACAACACGGCTCGTAACTTAGGAACGTGCCTAGTGGGACTCCCCTCCCTTCCTGATCGTGCGCACAGTGGGAGGGTGGGGGGGCAGGCGGCGATGCACGCCGCGATCATCCTGTGCACCTCGATAACAGCTGGGTCAGCTCTGGGCGCCGGGTGTCAATGAGGCCTTAGGCAACGTCAGGCAAGCGGAAACAAGCGTGTACGTAACAGCCATGCGGCGAGAATGCCGCTTGTGGGATAAAGAAAGCAGCTGCTTCGGCTGAGGATGCGACAGGGTGAAGGTGCGCAATTTGTGTTCGGTACATCGTAATAAGTGCGCACTTTGCTCCAAATTATCCGGGATGCACCTGATGTTATGAAGGTCTTGAGGCTGGATAGTGCACGAATGCACAACAGGTTGTGCTATAGTGAGTAGCAGAGGGCAGTGTGCCAAAATCCATTGTTGCACTATTTATATGCTTTCACATCCATTCTCCCCGCCTTCAAACCCACAATAAGCGTCAAATATAGTCAAACGACCCCCACGACCCGCCCGGAGTGGGGCGCCCTCACACACAGCAGTGAAATGATTACGTACGGTGCGAAAGAAGTTCAACATACATACTTTACCTGTGTGTAAAGTGTACGTAAAGTGCAGGCTTCAGGCAATAATGTGCACTATAAACGACAGATGCTTTTGTGTGGCAGCCAGGAAGAAGGGTTTCCATTACGTGGGTGCCCTTGACTCGAGGGGGACCAAACCGATTGGCAAAATAATAAAAATAATAAGCACTCACCTCGTCATCTGTCAAGCCCTCTTCGTCCATAACCCGCTCGAGGTTTTTCTGCCTAAATTCATTAACATACAAAACGAAACAAGTTACAATGCAGAAATGGCACAAGCAGCAGCGAGCACGCACGGTGACGACTGTAGATTTATACGTGTGGCTAAATTTAGAATGCTTTTTTTTCTTTGACTTTATTTTTTCCACACAGATGTTCCCAGCTTCCTTTCCCAAATGCAACTAACTTTGGGCACGAAGGTTTATTTATTTCTGTTAAATAAAAATGCGCTGCAATATTTAGTGATAAAAAACATTCACTGCACGACAGATTTATACGGCATCTTGGCAGATAATTAACCGGGGTGGAGTGACGGCGCAATGGTTATCGCACCGCGATATAAACCCAGTGACCTAAGTGCGATTCCCGGCCACGACTAATATCTATGCCAAGTGACACCCGAATCAGATCTGGGCACCATCACCCTTCAGCGATCCATACTGACCAGCGTGGTAAAGTATGGTCAAACACCCATAACCAATGCGATATGGGGAGGCCTTAATCCAGCAGTGGATTGACAAAGGGCTGTAAAAAAGAATGCTATTCACTATTTGATGTTGAAAAATCATCTTGAGATCTGTGTGTATAGTCTACATTCATTTATTTATCACCAGGTGAAAGCACAGAGACCACACATTTATTTTAAAGGGAGACCCTGGGTCATGAAACCGAACACACGTGCATAATAAAAATCAGTGCAGCAACGCGAAACACAATAAAACGTCACATATCGAGGCAGAAAAACTCATAAATGAGATGCGATGTCAGTTCAAATTATAACTCTCTGTGGATTGCAATGGGCCATATAACGGCAATAATTAACATATTAAAACAACAGTTTTTTCATGTGGCCGTTTTATTTCCCCCGAGCCAACTTCCTCCAGTGTACAGTTCCCTGGGTTTGCCTTGCGAAAGAGTCAAAAGGTGTTCACCTTGTTCTGGTGTAAAGGTCACGGCTTAATTAAATAATTGGCTTGCTAAAAGGGAGGCGTGCCAGGGAATGGAGGGGTGCCTCTGTGGTTTGCCACTTCACCATGAACCCATTAACCTCAGTTTGAATCCTGACCATGGACAACATCGGTGGTGCACAATATCTGAAGCATTTGTGGGACCTCCCACCCCACCTCTACCAACCCGCGGTGACCAGCGAGGTAAAGCATGCTCAAATAACACCAATTGCCGATAAAGCGTGGGGGAGGCTTGCGTGTAGCGGCGGATGGTTGATGCATAGTGCTGGAAGTGAGCAGCTATGAGTGACAGCCATTGTATGTGTGTGTGTGCATGTTTGGTAGGTCTGGTATAATGTGTGCAGATGATACCTCCTGCGTAATAAGTGTGCAGACGATTTACAAAATGCGGAGACAAAAAAAATACCGAGGTGTCTAAAAGTGCACGCAGAAATATGGAGGTGCATACTCGAAATAACACTTAAGAGACAGGAGGAAGAAGAAGCAGAAGACATGGATTAGAGAACACACATACACGTTGTTAGTGAACATAGTTAAGTTATCGAAATCACACAAAACAGCCTGCCTCAGCAGCTTCCCCCCTCCTTTTTTCCTCCTGATGACGATTGCTTGTGTTGCGATTGAAACGTCGTAGTTTTTTGTCAATTGTTTTTGTTCTACGTGACTTTACCGAAAGACCCAAAGAAAAATCACACTGACTGTGAATAAAAGTTAATGGGCCTGGGCACAGGACACGTCGCTGTAAGGAATGACGGTGGAGGCTGATGACCACGAGGATTGGAACGCGTGCAAGAGATTATCCACCATGAAGATAGAGTGATGAACGCGGCTCGCATCGATGTTTTATCCTGTTTAACCAAGGGATGAAATAAACCCAATGGGTCACATTCAACAACATTACCTCTTTTGCAAGGGGTGACCTAGCACCTGGTGTGCAAGTGCTAAATGAATTGTTACATCCCAGGACTCCGAGAGATGGCAACGACTTGAGAGGGCCTTTCTCTCGCAGTGAATAGATCGTGGAATGATGGTGACTGTACACCGTGCAAGTGTGCAACTGTACAACACATTGCCATACCGTCTGAATTCATTGTAGGTATTAAAATAATGTATAAATAAGCACACGAGTCTGCTTAACCTCCCACCAAAAAAGTTTAAGAAAATAATGTTTATGTACGTTGGCAAAAATGGCCCTTCTTACGCTGTTTTCCAGAAGCATTTGTTTGTGTTGAAGGAGGGGCCACACCCTCCTGACGAGACTTAGAAAGTCGAACCCGACTAAGAGTATGCCTTACTGTATAAGGCAGGGTTTCCCCAAACTCCACTCAACCATGGCGAACCTTTTCCACACGTTTCCCAGTGTTCTCCATTCAAACGCAACATTTGCGATGGCAGTTTATACTGCAGCCATGGCAAAGAATAGCAAACTTTTCCTAATTAAAGTAGAAACATCAACCGCTTTCCACGAGTAGGTATTGACTATATATGGCTATCAACAAACTCTGCAAAGTAAAAAAATGTCAACACAACTTAAATGCTGTTCATGCGTCAATCGAATATGGATCATTCATCAGCTTTTATTTCAAACCCAGTTTTCCCTGGGCCAGCGCAGAATCCATGCCCCGCTCTGAGTGCGCTAAGTCCAAGCTTTAAGCGTGGTCACAAAACGTGTTTTTTCTATTCCTTTTGGGAACACTTTTCGCACAATGTGGAACATGTCCGTTATCACACAGAACGCGCTCATTATAACACAGAACGTGCGCTGTTATGATGCAGAACGCGACTGTTATAATACATTTCGAGTTAAAGCTTTCGTGACTGCAAGGATTCATCTTCTTTGGTTCTTTCGGTAAAGTCACGTAGAATGAGAATAAAATAATAAATTGATAAAAGGGACGAGACTGTCTGGTAGGACAGCGCTTCACCTGATGAAGGCCGCTTGTGTTGTGGCCGAAACGTCGTGAGAATATTATTGTTATTTTATTTTATCAATTTATTATTTTATTCTCATTCTACATGACTTTACCGAAAGAACCAAAGAAGATGTTATAATACAGTTTCTGAGTGGTCGATGACAAACTACTTTCTTGCGCAGCCGAGTGGTACAATACATTACTCATAATGATTCACAGTAACACGGCGGCATAGCCTCAATTACTTGTCCCGCCAACTCACTGTGTGTCCATCGTATCTCGCCAAACTTTATCGCCGCATTATTTTGGGGGAAAAAGTTTTCGCTCAACGTGTTTTTCGCTAAACGTGGCACTTTTAAGGAATGCATCTATCACGCTAAATGAGGACTCACTGCACTTTGAACATGGGTTACAACAACCCGAAACCGACCACCAGTTGGGAAGCAGTTACTGTCGGGCACACAGACGTTTCCCGCGGACTCACCGCGTCTCTCGCTCCTCGTGCTGGGCCTGCAGGTTGCAGTAGTAGTTCTCCAGCGTCACCTTGGTGCGCGTCACCTTGTCCTGCGTATGCACGCTCATCGGGATGCTCGCGCCCGTCATCGCCATAGCAACCCGCCGCCTGAGTTCCGGCACACGGGCACGCGCACAGACGGGAACAGCGGCGAAATAACGTGAGAAAACAACAAAAAAACCTGCCAAACGGGGCTTGGTTGGATAACGGCGAACAGCCACGCACACACGGGTTGTCGAAGAGCTGTGGGAGCTGTGTGGTCGGCAGCAGCGGTCACCGGAGGAAAAAATATGGAAGCGCCTCTGGACACATCGAATAGCCTGTGAAACTGAACGAGCGCGCGGCTGGAGGGAATTGTGCTTCGAAAACCTGGTCAGTGAGTGGCAAGTGCGATGCTGTGGTATGCAAGTGACTCACCCTTACATTCAAAAATTCTGCACAGCAGACTACTGTCTCGCGAAACAAACGGCCCTTCTGCAGTACCATACGTACACACAAAATATTAAACAAGTATTATTTCAAGGTCAGCCAGTTGTTTGTTTAACAAACTATACCACCCACCATAATATATTATGAATTAATTACGTCCTGATTTAAAGCTTTCGTGACTGCAGGGATTCATATTCTTGGTTCTTTCGGTAAAGTCACGAAGAAGGGTTGTTTCCCTTCTACGTGACTTTACCGAAAGAACCAAGAATATGAATATTGTTTCCCTTCTACGTGACTTTACCGAAAGAACCAAGAATATAATTACGTCCCGTCTCTTTGAGATATAAGTATGGGTATTGATGTGGAATATGGCTTATGATCAAGACGGGTGGTGGTAGAATGGTAGCTAAACTAAAAAACAGACTCAAAAGGACGACTACCGCTTAGATAGAGCAAAGTGATAACAATCTTGATTTGAAGCTTTCGCGACTGCAGGAATTACTCTGGTTCTTTCGGTAAAGTCACGTAGAAAATACATTAAATTAAATAATAGAATACAACGTTTCGATTGCAACACAAGCAGTCGTCATCAGGAAGAACTAAATTTGAGAGAGAGACAAAACACAGACACGGAGACACACAGACAGACACACAAGCAGACAGACACGCTATGTTGTGTGTCTGTGTGTCTCCGTGTCTGTGTGTATGTCTCTCGCTCAAATTTAGTTCATCCTGATGACGACTGCTTGTGCTGCAATCGAAACGTCGTACTCTGTTATTTAAGTTTTCTTTCTACGTGACTTTACCTGAAAGAACCAAAGAGCAAAGAGGTAATGTCTGTATATACATGTGTTTGTATATAAGTATGTAGGTATATAAATATATAGGAACTTATAGGTTCATACATGTGCATAGAGCGATGAGACAATTTTATCTGCAGGAGTAAAACAATAGTGGTGTCGCAGGACCGATAAAGAATGCGAGAGCTTTTGGGGCCTTTATCCAGCAGTGGATAGACATGGACTGATGAAGATGATGACCATGATGATGCAATTGCCCTTTTTATTCCTCTATTTATTAACAATGCGTACACTCCCGCTCACACTGTCTCTTTCCCACACTGCTACGGGAACCTTGACTGCGGTCAGACTTGCGTTGTTGCCACATCCGTGCGCGCTCCGCTCAGACGAACCCGCAGCAGCCCACGCCAACAGCAGAACCAAGCAAACCGGAGCAAGGACGCGGGCGTGAACAAGGCAACGACATTTCCGCTACCACTACCGCTCAGCCCCAATGATTGATCGCAGGGCGGGCGCGGGGGGGGCTGCCTCTCGGCCCGCAAGGTCACGGTTTCCGTGTCGGTGACCCACCCCTGCTCCTTGTCCCAACCCCATGTGGATGAATAAAATTGCGGCACCACCGCTCACAAGAAAACCGGGGGGGGGGGGGGGGGGACCGTGCTCACCCACGCATTGTTACCTGCCATGATCTATCAACTGCTGGATGGAGGCCTTCTCAAGCCACTGCCATCTCTCACGGTCTTGTGACTAATAATCCATCTAGTTCCTGCACATGTGATGATCTCATCGCTCCACTCAGGATGTAATGACTAGCTCTCCTATCCCCCCTGGCCTCGCAATTTGATGAACTGTCATGATTTTGGATCATAATTCTGTTCAAGAAAAGGTTACTATTTTTATATTGACCTTTATCTGCTGCCTCGATTGCACTGTTCTGCCTTATATCTTGCATGTACCTTTCACCTGAAGACGGCCGCTTGCATTGTGGCCGAAACGTCGTGAGAATTTGATTGTGTTATTTTATTATTTTATTCTCATTCTACGTGACCTTACCGAAAGAACCAAACAAGATGAATCCTTGCAGTCACGAAAGCTTTAAATCGAAACTTGCATATACTGTTTATCTTGTTAGTAATTTTTGTCTTCTGTCTGTCTCTTCATTCCTATTATCTCAATTGTATTGTCTTGTTTCCATGATCGGTCTTGTTTGCACTGTCTCATTCTTCTTCACTTGTCCCGTCTACCTTATTTGTTTGAATTTGTTTCGTTTGCACAATCTCTTTCGTACTATACGTCTCATTTAAACTGTATGTCCTTTGTACCGTTCATCTAAATTGTTCAGTCTGTCTCTCTCTACCGTCTCATTTGCTCTGTACGTCTTGTCCTGACTTGTTTGTCCAACCAGTCTCATTTGTATTGTCTGCCTGGTGCATTCACTCCATTAGCCGAAACGTAACAAACTCTGATCATTTCAATACCATTGCTAACGATTGACTCGCAATACGCACATCATTGTGAATGTACCCTGCGAGCAATAATCGATTTTGGGCAATGAATCAGTGTATCATCACAGGCCAAGCATGTACACAGTGCCCCTTATGACGGCTGGGGCCATGAGAACACCGTCTGCGTGAGATAGAAATCTTGTCACGGCCGAAAAAAGCGGTCTCGCACAAACTCACGGGAGGGCAGAAGGCAGGCGGGGGCGCGACGACTCCGTAAACGACTCCGAACGCCCACAAATATGCGCTTGGAATTCTCAGCTTCAATTAGCGGGCGGGAGGTCTGTGGGGCCTATGGCGGTCCAGAAACTGGCTATGGAGCGCATGAAATGGACACCAACTCGCAGATTATCTATTTTTGTTACAAGTATCTCCCGTAAATGGTTTAAATTTCAGCAAGCGGTAAAGAAACACCAATGTGAATACTTGAGATAAATTACAAATCTCTGAGGTCTGCGGAAATAAAGGTGAAAATTTAAGTATAATCTCCACAATTGGTGAGGGTTGTGTGGTTAGAGCTGGTCTACTCTTGTTATGCCTAGCTCCACAAAGAACATATTTGCCATACATACATAATCACTGCACTTGATCAGTGGCTTGCTTCCACGCTTTATGTCAAGTCTAGGCATATATGCTCTTTCAATAAAGCACAATATTACACAACCAAGGTGGAGCTGTGGTGCTGTGGTTAACGCACTGCGCGAACCACAACTAACATCAGTGGCGAGTGATGCCTGAACCAGTTCTGGGCAAAATCCCATCTTTCACCAAACCATGCTGATCATGGGTTGGTGAAAGATTGTCAAACAACTCCAATGACCAACACAGATCTGTATCCAGCAGTAGATCGACAAAGGTGTGTACATTATTTACACTTATGATACACTACACAGTCTCGTACACTACTACATACCAAAGTGATAACTACTACTGTATGCAGAGTTTTACTGACTATACAAAGCTAGTTATTAGGCATAATGGCTCCGTTCATTACCCCCACAAGTGCAGGGGTTCTGCATAATTGTACAATATTCTCTTGCGAAGGTGAGAAATTTAATGTGACCGAGGTGTTTATGTCCGAGAAATGTTTTGCAGAGCTGTGCTACACTTAATGCCTCGTCAACACCAGCAACACCAGCACTGCCCTTTGGCGTCTTACTTCACAGCTACCAGTGCGCTTCTTACATAAGAGCGAACAGAAAAGATAAATTGCGACACGACAACAGAAACAACACGTCCCAAAAACAACAGCAGGAATTCACGCCACTGCTGCAGCCGCTACCACCTTGTAAACACCCCACGTGTTCTACTTCGAGCGACATTGACCAGCGATATTGACCAGCGATAATGCCGCGAGGACAAACAAGCCTCTATATTTTTTCTTGTGGAGAGGTTTTGAACGAGATGAAGCAGTCATTGGAGCTGTGTTCAGTTTAAGGACAAAGGACGCATGTGCACACCACCCAAGTGTGACAGACGTCATTTTGACCGTCAAAAAAAAGTATTTCGACCTGAGTAGGACATGAGGGCAGAAGCGAATTTAATTGATAACGAAAATGAAACAAAAGTTGAAATGTATGCAAAGAAGTGTGGAGAGGAGCATTCTTTGAATGCAAGAGTGGCAGGTAGATTAGAAAACGCATGCCATTAAGACATCATAATAGTTTGTTTTTTAAAGAAAATTAAGTGGGCAAGGGCAGGAAACGTCACGAGAAAGATGGCCGACGGTGGAGTCCAACAACAGAGTTGCAGCCAAGGGAAGGAAGTCGAACTAAGGAGATGGAGCAATGACATCATCATTAAGTGTGCAGGTGATTGGTGGATCGTTGCATCACAGGACCATGAGAGATGGCAACAGCCTAAGGAGCATTAATCTCACAGTTAATTGATCATGCCTGATGATGATGATGATGTCACAGTACAAAATCCATGGTCTATAAAATAAGTACTGTAAAAGTAGTTTCCCACTCAAATGAGTATGGGGTGATGGTCAGTTCATGTTAACAGCCCTGAGCCACCGGTGGGAATTCATCATTCCTATGATGGGGGTGAGTCAATCCATCGGATGATCACAGTTGACTTCCCCACAAAGCAGTTCTAACTTTATTACCCTCGAAGGGATGAAGGGCCAAACAACGCCGAAGCGGAATCTATGGTCTACATTGCAAAATACTCAAAAGAGGAACTGGCCAAAGCATCTCAAAGTAGGACCCTTCTCAAAGTAAAAGTCTTTCAACTGAGTGGCGGCCCTCCAAGTCAAACAGCTATAATTGTATTTACTGTACGCAAAGTGCGTGTAAAGCTGGACATGATTGATATTTAAGCCATATGCCATAGTTTGGGCTATGACCAAATTACCTGGCATATGTAAAATCTCAACAGATTTCTGAAGCTAAACAGAATTACGCTGGAGAGCGCTTGCATGAATGAGCAACCCCCACGCATAACAGGTTGTTGTTATAGGCTGTGGAGATACATGTATGTTCCCACATTCATGCTCCTCGTCTTCACTGATCCATTTCGGACGGCATAGTGAAGAAGGTACTCAAATAACCCCCACGGCGTGAAATGTGCAGGAAAATCCTCATCCAGCAGTGGATTGACAAAGGAGCAGTACATCGTGAATACAAAGTATTCATGAAGATGGATATCATGATTACTATTTTAAGCCACGTGCCAGAGCTAGAATGGCACACAACATCCTTCTGCCTGTGACCAGACTCCCAACACTGGTGATCTGACACACACCTAAGGGACGACAACAGGGTTTGCTGTTTCCCAAATAAGGGGGTCTCCCGTTCTAACAGCGCAACTCGCTCACCCACAAGCCGGCCGGCCGGCACGCACGCCCGCCCGCCTTCTGAGGAAGGAAAAGGAGGATCACTGCTGGCACCGCCAAGCTCACTTGGGGTCTTTCAACGCCGGGCCGCACCCCTCGCAGCTGCAGGCCGTTACGTGAGCCGACCGCACGGCCGCCGGTGTTAAAGGCGATCTTTGTTTTCTGCCTTGCCCGCCCGCTCGCCTCCCTTACGCGGCAGCTCTCACTCGGACAGCTTCAGCCCATGGAACCCATTAGCGGGGCTCGCCTACAATAACCACCATCGGGCACAGCCCCTGCCGACTGGGTGCATGGCATGGTGGAAAGGATTTTTGTTTCTCTAACCAGTGCACACCGCCACACCCCACCAATTTCCCTCGTACCACGTAAACTGCAAAACAGCACGGCGCAAACGAAAGGGGTGGATGGGATGTATGTATGCCCGCTATTTCACAACCGCTCTCTCTATTTTTTGCCTCCAACGCGCCACAGCAATATCCGCGAGCGGTATTCGGTGACAACGCAAACAAGTTAATAAATATAATCAAGGATGGACCGAGAGAAATGAACCTACAAAACAAGGTTGAAGGCGGGGTTCTGCAAACGTGGTCCGGGAGCGGACCATGGGCGCGATCCGTCTCATTTGCCTTGGCATAAACAGCACTGCCATGCATAGGAATTCCAAGAAAACAGTCAACAAGATATGTCTGCGTGCAAAGCACTAGAAAACTTGTGGACTGCCACAAAGGGAACTGAACACACCAAACACGGTGCACCTTCAATGCCACTGGTCAAACAGTGAATGAACACAAAGCGGGCACTTTACCTTGCGAAAGAAGATTTCTGGCCACACCGGCTAACTGTGCAAACAAACATGGAGGCGTTTGGTGCACGTTAACGCGATAAGTAAACTAAGTCAAGCTGTCATCTGAAACCCAACAGGGTTGATTACACTGTGTAACAAAAAATACATATATTGTTCCTGGGTAGCAAGTGTTATTTCCTAATTGCTTATGCCTCAAAAGTACAGAAAATGGCTATTATTCCCCGAAAACTTTGCTTTTGTGACCAGGGCAGTGATATTTTGACATTTACCTATTTTCAATGAGAAAACGTGAGCATTAGTGTCATTCCTTCACGTAAAATCCTGGTCACAAAAGCAAAGTTTGTGGGAAATAGTCATTTTCTATACTTTTTAGGCATAAGCAATTTTAAAAAATAACACTTAGTACCCAGGAACAACAATTGTGTTACATAGTGTTATAAAAGACCTCAAATGAGCACAGGCCAGGACACAGACTCAGGATCTCCATTAAGGCAGCTAATGCGATGATCATCAATAATAAATAAGAGGCAGAACAGAAAAAAAACTCCAAGTGATCGTTATACAGTACACTGTATAATATGCAAGTTCATTAAATATTTAAACTGGGCTGGGTTATGGCCAGTTGCATAGCTTACAGACTGATCCCAAAAACAAAAATCACCCGCGTAGCCGTAACAGATTGTTGGGGCACACGAGAGGGTGGGTGGCCATCACCACGCCCGGCCGCCTTTGTCTCTCTCGCGACGATGTTTACACACCGCACCGGGTGCTCATTTGAGCCTGAGTCGACCTAGGGGAGGCCCAGGACCGGTTCAGATAATCGTCAACGGTGTTTGCCGTGAGCAGGAATTGAACCCGGGTCACCAGATTCATAGCGCATAGCACTAATTGCTACGCCACCGCTCTAGACAAAGACAAGTCAACAACAATGCCGCTTCCCAGCATGAACTGACAGTTTCTCACCACATGCGACCGATAATTTAGCATCAATTTTGCGTTCTTAACATCCCATTTGTGTTGGGCAGGGCGTATAATCAGCAGCATTTAGCGGTGGCTAATTCTCATCTGCTGACAGCGTCGTCTGGAATATCATCCCTGCCCCTGTATCTAGTCCGGGCACGAGGTCTTCATTTTTAACCTCGACCTGTGACTGACAGACAATATCTGCAAAAAATAAAGAACACCCTTTTTCTGTACTGCATCTTGAGATACGAACGCGGTTAGACGCTTTACAATACACTGTATTTGCCAAGTCCTAAACTGTGCCAAGATGACAATTTATCCAACAACTCACGCACTGAATCTACGGCAACTTCTCCAGCACAGCCAACGTCAACTTCAAAGCAAACATTATATTCTTGCTTCTTTCGGTAAAGTCGCGTAGACTTTACCGAAAGAACCAAGAATATGAATCCCTGCAGTCACGAAAGCCTTAAATCAAAATTCAAACTTAATATGTTGAGCGACCACATCGTGCCCATAGCAGCCTCCACCTGCCTGTCCTGTCTGGATAAACACCACAGTAGCACTCACAAACGTGCGTGTCTGACCTATGTGGGGCGACTGCCTCTGGCTAAACGTTGGTCAATGACGTGTCCGAACCGACTTGTGTAGCACAGGCCACGGGAAAACAGCCATACTGCTCTGTGCACAACGAGGCGAGTGCAGCCTCTTAGTGCTAATTAGGGTCATCATCATTAAACATCATCAATGTTTGTCTTGCGGTACTGTTGTAGTACTATATTAATGTAGCTTGATATAGTATCATAGTACATACCGTACTGTAAACAAAAACAATACTTGATTGGAGTGACAAAATCCTAGGAATGATCCACTGAAAGAAATCCAGTACTTAATAATATCACGCCAAAATGCCGATTCCACAGTTCCTCCTATCATATTCTTAGAAATCAGAATCAGAAATGGTTTTATTCGCCATGAAAGTTCACACCGACACGGAATTTACTTTGGCAGGATGGTGCATACGTTCAACATATAGAAATCTAAAATCTTAAATAAGTTTTAAACAAGTCTTACTATAATAAGGGTTAAAAGTCTAACTAACACCAAGGGGCTGAAGTATATAAAATTGAATAAATATCGAATATAAAATAGCTTTATAAGACCTCCTTTGCCAGTAACAAGATATAGGAATAGGTTTTACCCCTTCAACCGGCACAAAAACTGACACCCCCATTCAAGGCATCACGCCTGCAACAACCACAACACAAGCAGTCAAAATGCAAACAAAAAAGACAACTCCGACAACAATATGCACCGTCCCCGAATCCGATTGGTCCACACCCGAGGCGGCTCTAAGAAAAGCCGTCTCGGGTGTGGACCAATCAAACCCAAGGACAGCGCACATCACCATCAGAGCCGTCTCCCCTGTCTGCACCCCGACTGCCCGTGCTGTGGTCACCGCAAACACGATGCCCCGAACAAAGGTGCCAGCCCCCGCGCCAGTCAAAAGGGCAAAACCCATTCCTATATAAAATAGCTTTACAAAACAGGGCGCACCAACCGGCCGAGGCTGCCATCATCGGCGCCACCCACCACTCATGTAGTAAAATGATTCATCTGCTTGGAACAACAATCTCATCTGACCTGTCGTGGAATGGCTATACAGTATTACTAATCTGACTAAACTGGCTAAGAAGGCATCGAAGAAGCTTGGCTCTCTTGTCTGTGCCAACCCCATATCTGGGATGAAGCACCCAGTCCATACTTCACTCAACTCACGAGAATTTAATGAACCTAAAGCAGTCCCGCCGATTGAACTTCCACAATACCGCACGTAGCCAAAAACCGTGCGAATCGGAGGTGCGGTGAACCAGCAATCGCTGACTGACTTGCAGGCACTCACTACTCCCTTGGTATTGGTTCCCGTGAACTTTACTCATGGATTCCTTTACCCACGTCAACCACAATGGTAACAACATTCTAAACATTTCTCTCTGTCCTTAGTACCTCGCGCTGGTTGACTTTGAAATTCCCTCCCATCGTCATATTTTCACAAGTTCTTATAACCTTGGTCAATTTAAGCCTGCTAGTTCTAATACGATTTTAAGAGCGCGCTGCCTGTTGCAGGCAACTTGGCATTCTAGGCCTCGGGGCACTGTGCTCAAGCACATGTTGAAAGAAAGCACTCCGCTCATCAGTGTTGCTTGCTGAAGGCTGGGAGCGGTGGTCGTCCATGCAATCACGACGCATGCTCAACTATGCTTCTTAGCTTCTGAAATCTGAGATTGGATGGACCGCGAGCGGTTTTGTCACACTGCTCATGTGAACAGGCACGTAATTACTACATTCATGGCCCGATTCTCGCATTGGCGAATGTCCACTTTCAGAATAGGATTCATTCAGTAACAATGGGCCAAATCGCCAAACATACGTGTTTTCATTTCATTCATTAAGTGGCTATTATAGCCTAAACTCGAGTGTAAAGGGGGTGCTGTTGCATATCAAATGTGAACGCTGATTCACTGGGTAAAATATGGAAACAAAATTCACAACTTCCGCAAACCGGCTCGTCATGGCTTTCACCCCCCCCCCCCGTGTTATTGATAGCAATGTTAATCATTTGCAGCCTCTTTATCAATCGACTCGTGGAATAAAGCCTTGCCCCACGCCGCGTCGTGGCGGAGTTGTTGTTGTTTGACCATGGTTTACCACGCCAGACAGTGCGGTAGAACGAGGCGGCGTGGGTGAGGCCAGGACCGGTTCTAACATCACCAGCCACTGATGTTATCCGTGGCCAGGAATTACACTCGTTACCCACTGCGCCACACGTCCACTGTAATTAACAGCACTGTCGTGAAAAAAATACAAAACAAGGGGACAACTCGTCTTGATATTTTATGACAACATGCCAAGGGTTTCTATCGCTAACAGGCAAGATATGCCAGTCGGCTGCGTTTCGTGAATCTCGCTCAACGCGTCTCAAAACGATCAACTTGAGGGGGTGACCGACGCTCATCTCTGCGCGGAACCCAGGTCCGCTCATAGCTATGTCATTGTGCCACCACTACAACGTAATACAATAATAAGTCATCACTGTGCCACGTTCAAACGAGCGTGGGTCGCTATTCTTCTACGTTTAAGGTCATCGGATAGTGACGGAAATTACACAGCCCCCCCCCCAACGTGGGAGTGCAGTCCACCCATCGCACATAAACAACACCTCCACTCCCCCCCCCCCCCGATAAAGCGGCAACACAAAAGCAGCACTGTGCGTCGCCTACGAAAAAAACACAATCTATTGTGGGAAAGAAAAAAAGAGAGCCCCCCGGCAGGGAAAGAAGAGGAAAGAGACGTGGGGGAGATAGAGTGGAAGGAAGAGAGGCAGTAGGAGGCGGCCGAGGTGAAGGAGTGAGTGGAGGTGGCGGCGGCACTGAGTAAAACCTCACTTCAGTCGCGGCTGCGTCTTATAAAGACGTTTTGCTCCTCGTGTTCGCTCGAGGGCTGGTTAATCAGCGAGGGAGACAACGGAAAGGATCTCCCGGACACCTCGCCCGCGCTGTCGCCGCCGCCACCGCAACCACCGCCGCCTCGCTCGCCCGGAACACCCTCGACTACCTTCCACTGGCGACGGGAAGCCGATCCAACGCGCCGAGGGTTGACGCCGACTACCCTCGCGCCATTTTGGTCAGGGACAACGGTCACCTCCCACCCACTCCCGTGACGCCTTCTCGCGCCCAGCGTCATCCACGCGCGCCTCCGATCGGGTAGGCGGGGGGGGGAGATTTTCTAAATGGTAACTTCGAGGGTGTGGGAGGCACCCCCCCCCCTCTTCCCTCACCCAAGATGTCCGACAAACACGTTTGGCCCGCGTGGGGTGACGTCACGGAGCAGCAAGGTTGTTGGGCCGCCTCCATTCACAGGCGACGGTTGGGTGGGGGGGCGGGTAGGCGGGGGGCGGGGGGGTTGGGGGCGGGGCCCTCACCGCCCCTCGCCGCGCGCTATTGGCGGGCGGAATTTAGGCGAGGCCGACGCCCTCGACCAATCGCGAGGGTGGGCGGTTTGAGCACGTGGGTTTGGGTCGCCAATGGGGAAAGCTGGAAAGGTCCGAACCGTCGCGTGTTGGGGACGTAAGGAATGTAGGCGTGGTCGTGGGGGCGTGGTCGTGACCTCATCGCCGGCTGTGACGTTGGCACCACGCCCCACAGCACATGTGCCATGAAGAAGGGTCTATTGCCTGAAACGTCACCTATTTAACAAGGACTCCTCTACTTACGAACATTCGACTTACGAATTTCACAGATCCGAACAAACCTGTCGGTATGTAATGTAGATGCCGCATGAAGATCCAGTGTCCATACTCTCTGGTTATTTCGGTAAAGTCACAGATAGAAAAAAAAGAAGTGTTCTTTTATTATTTTTTCTATCTACGTGACTTTACCGAAGGAACCAGAGAGTATGGATTCCTGCAGTCACGAAATCTTCAAATCAAGATTGAACCAGTGTCATCTACATCTGCAGAACGTGAAGAACCAGTGGCCTCTACATTATACAAAAAAGCCATTCCCCGTGTTTCGTCTACATGCCGCAACAACACATTTGGAATCGACAGGAGTAAAGTTGGTTTTACGAACAAATCGACTTTCGAACAGACCTCTGGAACCTACTTCGTTCGTAAGTAGAGGAATCCCTGTAAAGCCTTTGCTTTGGTAGGGGAAGGGTAGTGTTATTGACGAATGTGTTGAGCCTGGAGACTGAACTCAGAGTGCCCCCACCACCACCACCGTGCAAATTGAACATGGGGCGGCGCTAGTGGCCTGTTTGTGACAGTGGTGGAAATTTGCCCGTTCCTATGGCAGAGAGGAGTACGTCCATTGGGCAAGCAGAATCAGAATCGATATTTGCCCTGGAGGAATCCGATGAGCTATGCAGCGCCTGCTAGCAGATGTCCAGTCCGGGACAGGTCGACAAGTTACAATCACTTTGACTTGCTACAAAGTGATGCTCGTTTTCATCGACCCATGTGGCATGATAGGTTTGTGCGTCAACCCACGGACAAGGGCTCTGTGCTTTGCGATCTTATAATGACTCGAGTTCTCTGATGCAAATCGCCAGCCGGCCAGTCCATCAGTTAAAGAGTGAAAGATTGTGCGGGTTATTTCACCGTACTTCACCATGCAGGTTGGTGACATTGATTTCAGGAGCGGTCCGGATCTCGCCGCTTGTTACGCTATGGTTCGGTACTTGGGACTCTGGTCACGGGGTTCATAGTTCAGATCATCGAGACCACAGTGCCACGGCTCACTCCAGCTAGAGATGTTATCTACCTCACCTGCTGTATATTTGGAGTTTGCATATTTGACTGGGATAAATTTCCACATGTTAAGCCACTTCGTTGAGCTATCATTTGTTAAAGCCAGGTCGCTTCTAACAAAGAGCTATATAGCTCAGTGGACCTTACCTGGTAGAATAAAAAATAGTTACATTTAAATGTGAGAAAATCATACATCGGTAAACTAAATTCTTAGAAGATCACAAAATTTAACTTTCTTCCCGCTCAAAGAGGCCGTCCATAAATGACGTCACGCGATTTTTGACCCCCCCCCCACTGGTCACACATGAGGGAGGGTTCTGACTTTTTTTTCACAAAAAGTCAGACCCCCCCTCAAACGTCACAAAGCTATGCCCCCCCCCCCAAAACCATATTTCCATTTTGAAAATAAAACATGCTTCAAATCGCTTTAAACTATTGTCATTGTAGTGCGTATTTAATGTGTTGCTGCACTCTGATGTTGTAGGAGAAAACATTTGTTAAAAAGTCTATTTAAATAAGTAGAACGTGTTGTCTATAATTATTTAAAGTTGCGCATTTTGATGTGACGTCACATTTCTCAAACACCCCCCCACCCTCGTCACACATCGTCACAAATGTCTGACCCCCCCCCCCCCAGGTGCGTGACGTCATTTATGGACGGCCCCAAACGAGTATTGTGCGACATGTGTCTCCTTTGGCGGCCCTGCTATAAAGAGGAGTGTTTTTGACATACCATCCTACTGGTATGGGTGACGTCTATTGGAGGGGAAGGGGTAGCGATGGCCAAAGATAAATCTGAAGGAAAAAAAGTTTTACAGCTCAACAGACTCCTCCAGTATAAATAAAGATCTGATTCTGATTCTAGTGCTTGCTACGAACATAGAACGAAAGCTCTGCTGTGCATTGATGGCAAGGATAAAAGTATCCAGTTGTGGAATGGTTCCCAGTGTTGTGCTACCGATAACCTTGTTTCACGTGTTTCATTCATGTGAACGACTGTGCTTATAATTGTATTCAATTCATGCAGCCACTGGCTATTGACTCAATATTGAGCCGACTGTTCACGCGCCACTATGTATTTAACGTCCATAATAGAGGTTTTTTTTGGGTTAGATCGCCACCACCCGACACACAGCCAATCAGTAATTTTGGTCACGTAAACAAAAAATGCCAAATAGCTACTAGTTTAGCACACCTGCGTGTTGGAGAGTAAACCCACAACATATACGAGCCTACTGTGTTAAAATGTATTATCCATTATCTGCATAAATCAAGCGTTTAAGGTTGTAGTTTTGTTTGAAGGGAGAAATATCCCAACAAAGTGGCGTGTGGGTCTCTCGGCCAAGATCTAAACGCCCACGCCACTCACGGCCCCTGGCTGGTGGCCTCTCCGAGGTCACGCCTCGGTCGATTAAAGAGGCCGGGGATTTGTGGTTGGTGCCACTCCTCTGCGTATTCACAATTATCAGAACGTCCTCTTCAGAGCTCGCATTTCAAGCTTTACTCTTTAACCGCTTGGTGACCCTTAACACTGCTGTTGTCCAGCCTTATTGATCGCAGCTGTCGATATGCAATTTTAAAACGTTGATTTTAGTTATCGGTTCATCACATTTTGTGCCGGTGTCGGGTCAGGTGACAATGTAACGCGCCCATGGACGGCGCTTCAAG